>NC_142502.1:44895000-46117500 GCF_057876585.1 Rhinolophus sinicus
TTTTTAGTTGCAGGGGGCGCAGCCCCTTGCAGGAGTCGAAACCAGCAACCTTGTGGATGAGAGGACGTGCTCCAACCCAGCCATCCGGGGAACTCAGCGGCATCTCAGCTCAAGATGCCTGTTCAATCTTAGCTGCAGGGGGCGGAGCCCACCATCCCTTGAGGGAGTCGAGGAATCGAACCGGCAACCTTGTGGTTGAGAGCCCACTGGTCCATGTGGCAGTCTTTGGCGTTTGGAGCACGGAGCTCCAACAGCCTGAGCCATCGGGCTGGCCCTGTTTTGTTTGTTCTATTTGTTCTGTTTTCCCTATAAGCTCTGTATCAAAAGTAACACTCATCAATTCTGCAAGAGAATATGGCACCAGATGCAGGGACACAAAGGCGAACAGAACCCAGTTCCTTCCCTCTCAAATGGACTCAGGCTATTAGATATATTAATTGGTAATTTCTATATACTTTTTAAATATTATTTGCATATTTCTTGAGAAAGACTGGCATTACCACTCTTGTTCAAATTGTAATTTCCTTATTTTTCTCCATTCCTTATTCCTTTCTTCTGCTGACATTCTATTCTCATTTAAACTCCTTTCCTAGTAGGTTGTTTGCTTTTAAAAGAACGCTAACTTTGTTTTGCATATTTCTGCCCCTTAAAACTTAACCAATGCCATTGCAAAGACATATAGTTATTAAAGATTTTGTTTCATATTAATGGCTCTAGACCTGTAGTGAATAAAGTTATCCAAAGAATGCAAATTGCCATTCATATATAAGGAATTAATTATTGTAAATTATACAGAAAGAAATCAGTAACACTGGTTTCCCCTAGAAGGTCAGGTCAAAGGTTGTATTAATATAATTTCATGTACAAAATTCCTTTCATCCAAGCTCAAAACCATTTTATAAGCCTTACTAACCTTCAAAAATAATGTGCGTGAATATTACCTATTACCTTTCACCAACTGCTTAAGGGCTGAGTCACAGTAAAAGAAAGAGGGCAAGACACGATAGTGCAGGCTGCACAAATGTCTGAGGAGCTGCACTAAGTCAAACGCTGTCATTTATACCCACTTGAATAAGGCAAAACAACCCAATTCTAAGTTTGTCATATTCCCACCTCTAGCGGCTCCCCTCTCCCTCTTACAAAGGACCAATCTCAGAGGGACCTCAAAATTACCTAAATGGTATTTACACTTTGCAAATGAAAAACGGACACCCTCAGTGAACTGTCCATATCATGTGGCAAACCCCAGCCCAGAGACAGGCACCGGGCTCAGAGATGACGCTCGCTCCCGGGACTACCTCTTCTTCCCCTGCCAAGCCCGGCAAAGTCCCTGGAGGCTAAGCTGATCCACGTATTTAGTGACCTGTTCCTAGGAGCAGTTTGCTTTCAACAGCTAACAGGCATTAAAAGGCATACATGAAACATCTTTAAAACTCTACACTAGTGTCTCTGATTTTAAAAATTCCAACGTTTTTTTTCATTATAGGAGCTGCCAAACTAACCTAATGGTGACTCCAGCAATTATACGAGGTGTGATCAAGAAATACAGTGAATGTTTCAATTTAAAAAAAAGACTACAGTAAAAGACACACTGCCATTAATCCCCCTCACTCCAAATACACTTATCCTATTGTTCTTGCCACTTTCTGAAGCAGTTCTGGAAGTCCTCTTTCGTGAGTGTCTTTAGTTGTGCTGTGGTGGCTGCCTCGATGTCCTGAATCAATTCAAAATGTATTTTTCTTTCATGGTCATTTTGACTTTGGGGAAGGGCCAGAAGTCAACATGGTGTCAGATCCGGTGAATAAGGTGGATGAGGACACACTGTGATGTTTTTATTTGACAGAAATTGCCATACCAGAAGCCAGGTGTGACACGGAGCACTGTCATGATGGAGGATGAAATAGACACTCAATTCCAGACCTGCTTCAAAAAGCAGCAAGAATGATGGGTAAGTGTGTTCAGAGTGAGGGGCAGTATTTTGAGGGGGATTAATGGCAATGTGTCTTTTACTGTAATAATTTTCAAATTTAAACATTCACCATATTTTTTGATCATACCTTGTATTCTTAAAGTTAAGTGGATGGATGTGTATAGTTATACTGCTAATTTATCTTTGTTTCAAAGTCTGATTTGCTAATTTTCTGTCCATTTTGTTTTGTTTTCTCTGTGCTTCTTTCTTTTTTCTTTTTTTTTTTACAAATTAATGTTTCTTAACTCTCATACAAGTTCTGACACTTTCTTTGAAATTGTTCACCATAAAAGTTTAGGTGATTGTTATTATTCATTTCATTTGCATCCCCAGGGTCTCCCTGTTTAAAACAAGTTTAAAAAACAAACAAACTTATGTTAGCAATTATTCATCTTTTGTTTCTTGTTCTCTAAATAGGAGTTACCAACTTTAGAATAAAATCTATTTTTGAAAGCCCCAAAATCAAGTTGGGAAATTCAAACAACAGACTTAAGGGAGTTTAAATCTCAATGAGCTAAAAATGATTATAAAATCCCTAATTACATCTTGTAGTCATGCGAATTTTTTATTGCATTTTGCTTTCTACTATTATTAAACAAGAGGAAAACAGAAAAACGTAAGCAGTGGTACTAGCATATAGTAAAAAGAACTGAGTACGTCTGACTCAATACAGTTGAGACAAAGATGCAAATTATTCACAAAGGAGGTGAATATTTAGTTTCATTTGGATGCTCACTGGACATAAGTTGGTCAACCATGTATTATTCCATTATGAAGAAAAAAAATTAAAAACCATAGAAGAAATGAAGTCCACAAATGGTTGCAGAAGCAGCACTGTTACACAGAAGACGCTTTCAACACTGAGCTGTCTGGCTCTCAGGCGGTGCCACAGCTCAAAGTAAACATCAGCCTGAATTCAAGGTTCAAAGGAAGGCAGTTTGTCCAAGTCAATGTATTCTCTAGGAAAGTGTGGGCTGTATCAACCAGTGCCAACACCTTACTTTAGGTAAGAAAAGTCATGCTTACCTCAAAGGCACAATTGTAGCATGCCATTAAGCTTTTTAACACAAAACAATAGCCTGTTAGGATTTATATTGTGGTGCAGGTAGGGGCAGAAGGCATAGGCTGAAGACGGTAAAATGAATCTAACCACTGAATCTTTATTCCTCTCGGGTTCTATTTTTTACACTCAGGATTTTGAGATTTGCTTTGGCTGGCCTAAGTCTTGTGGCTTGGTGCTCTAAATCCAGTCAAGAAAACTAAGAAGATACTGCACAAATGTGGGGGGGAGTCAAGACTGAATTAATGTTCTAAGCTCAGAAGGGGTATACATTACATCCTCGGGGGCCCTGGAAAAGTAGGGGTTCAGACGCAGACGGTAGCAGGGGAATGAGAGACAGACTTGAGAGTAGCACAGAGCTGCTGTATCACTGCTATTCTGCAAACTCCATACAAAATTTTGGCCAGACATCAGTTCTAAGTTTGAGCTCTAGAGAACAGTCACACTAAAATGCCAGCCACAGGGATTAACAAGAACATGCTAAGAAACGCACTTACTTATAGCTTCGAAAGTAAATCTTCCCATTCAGGGCAGTGAAGTGCAGAACGTACTCTAAACCAGCCAGGCGGATATTTGACACCGTGGGGCCTCTGAAGAAATCTAAAAGCACATGTTAGACTGTTAAAAAAAAAAAAAAAATACAAGCATGCTTTTCAAGTTCAGTTACGAAGAGCTACATTCTAAATGTCCCCTTTTGAACCAATACTTATCTAAAGGATAAGGTAGGCAGCACCAAACTAATCCCCGAAAAACGTCTGACTGTCCCATCCGATCCCCTGCTAATCTCATGGCTCTATTTTCTGTGTTTAGTTCACTGACATTTTAATTTTTCACTTTTGAAGTTCTCCCTCTAAGCCAATGCTCTCCATAGAACTGTACCATATTTACCACGGATATCAGCTTTTTCAAAAATGTAAATCAAAGCATAAAATTTTAATCTATTAGGACAGGCTGGTTAAGATGGTAAATTTCTATAAAAGTGGCTGTTCAACCTTTGACTATTAAACCAAATTAGCCTTTGCTTTATGGCAGAGGCCACAAACAAGAAAATTCTAACAAGAAATAACAGTTACATGAGCAAAGGATAACAAACTAAATTGTTAAAATCAGAAGAAAACCATAAAGATGATTCAGTGAACAGGCTGTTTTCCCACAGTGTAATAATCTTACCACATGAGATGATTTTAAATTATATACAGGCAGATATAATTTGCTATGTATTATTTATTTTATCAAATAATAAATTTTATCAAATAATAGTTTTCACTCACGGTAGGGACATAAAGTTTCCTTTTACTTTTTTCTGTTTTTTAATTTTATTACTAGTTTCAGGTGTACAAAACAACGTAACAATTAGACACTCACAACCCTCACAAAGTGATAACCCCAACAAGTCTACTACCCATCTGATACCACACATAGCTATTACAATACCATTGACTATATTCCCTACGCTGTATTTTACATCCTGTGACCATACATGTATATTTATGCATATGTATATATATATATATATAATTATAGTTGACATTCAATATTATTTTATATTAGTTTCAGGTGTACAGCACAGTGGTTAGGCATTTACATATCTATGAAGTGATCCCCCCAATAAGTGTAGTACCAATCTGACACCCTACATAGTAAAGTTTCCTTTTAAAAAGGGAAGTTAGTTTACAGAAAAATCCCCAGTGTACAACACTGACTACTACACGGACTTGGCTAGTTATGAAGGTAGCACATGAATGACGTTTAGAAAATTACGACCAAGTTTGGTCCCTTCATTTTACAGCTAAGAGGACTGAACTCCAAGAAGGATAAATGAAAACACGAATAACACTTAGCCAAGAAAAATTTATACATAAGTTTATCCAACTTAAATATTTAAGAAGAGCTGCCCCAAGGCAGAAGATGGAGTAAACAGGAAATCTCATTCTGTCTCAATCTGTAGCCACCCAGCATTTTTCTTCCCTCTTCCCATTAGCTCATAAGATGGGAATTATCTCCACGTGCATGGACATACACATCTTTTGTTGTTTGCTTTTTCTTTCTTGTGGTTAACTAAAAGAAAATCACAGCACTAATACCCATAAAACAGACACAAGTGTGCACGCGCATGTATACACCACCCTTCCCTACTCCACCAAACAAAATGCCTCAGGAATATTTTTATAAACCAAATATGTACTTCTTCAAGGCATTCTGATGTAAATTTTGATCATAATTAAAGACAAGCTTTCCTATGATTTTGCTAAAACCTGACTCTCTTTCAGTGGCCAAGTTAATAAAGCCCCACTAATTGTTGTGGGGGCATTACTGAAGTCAGGGTCGTTCTGGGGAACAAGATACGTACATTCCGGTCTCCCCTGAAATAGTTTCTGTAGTGCACACCTTATAGGCATATGCGCTTTCTCCATAAGCTTTGAAGAATGAAAAGGAAAATAGAAACGAAGGTAGAAAGTTTTAAGAACATCAATCCTTACACACCACACACAAAAATTAACTCAAAAGATATCATAAACCTAAATGGAAAACCTAAAACTATTAAGACCTCAAGAAGGAAATATAAGAATCTTTGTGATGTTGGGATAAGCAAAGGTTTCTTAAACAAAACACAGTAAGAACATACTATTAGAGAAAAAATGGATGAAAGAGACTTCACAAAAATGAAATACTTCTGCTCTTTGAAAGATATCATTAAAACAAAAAAGCAAGCCAGACTGGGAGGAAATATTCAAAGACTATATATCAGACAAAGAGACAAGGACTTCACACACACACACACACACACCTTATTCTTCAATAGTAAGAAGACAAATGACCAAATTAAAAAATCAGGCAAAGATTTGAATAGATACTTCACCAAAGATGTATGAATGGCCAATAAGCACATGAAAAGATGTTCAACATCATTAGTCATTAGAAAATGCAAATTAAAATTGCGATGATACAACTATTTTACTCTGTAACTCTGACTTTAGAAACACATTATCAGTATACAATACCCATAAAAATAACTAGAATTAAAAGGAATGGTCTACCGAGTATTGGCAAGGGGGTGGAGCAACTGGTGCTCTCATACACTGTTGGCGGGAACGTAAAATGGGACAACCACGATGGAGAGAAGTCTGGTAGCTTCTTAAAAGGTTAAATATACTCATATACTCGTCAAATGACTCTACTATTCCATTCCTAGATATTTACCCCCTAGAAATGAAAACAATGCCCTCACAAAAATTTGTATACAAATGTTCATAGCAGCTCTATTGGTAACAGCCAAAAGCTGAAATCAACCTAAATGTCCATCAACAGATGAAGGGATAAACAAATTGTGGAATAACTATAAATGGAATACTGCTCGGCAATAAAAAGAAATGATTACTGATACACACAACAACATGGCTGAATCTCAAAATAAATTGGGTGAAGGATGCCAGGCCAAGAAAAGTACACACTGTATGATTCTAGTTATCTAAAATTCTAGAAAACACAAACTAATCTATAACGACAGAACGTGGACCAATGTTTGTTTAGAACAGATAAAAAGGATGGACTGTAAAGCAGCACAGAGCAATTTGGGGAGGTGATGGAAAGGATCTGTATCTTGATTGCAGTGGACTTTTCATGGGTGTATACATATGTCAAAATCCATCAAATTTTAAAACTTTAAATATCTGTACTTAACTGTATGTAAATTATACCTCAAAAGTTGTTTTAAAAACAATTTAAGATAAAAAAGGTTAAGTAACCCATAAAAACTGAAAACAAAATGAAACTGTGTATTGAGTTGCAGGCATAATCATATAGAAAAGAACTATTTCAAGTGACTTCAAAACACTGTAATTTCACCATGTCTTCCCAATAGGATGTATCTTATAGACAAACATAACTGTAAAAAAAAAACACCAAAAAGCAAAAAACCTTCAACTGCACTCAATATTCATATTATCAGTGTAATACTGGTATTTTATTCTAAGACTCTTGTATGCATAGTACAGTACAAAGTAAATGCATAATTATGTTGCAGTCATTGAGAACCTGGATTTTTGTAATTGATGAAAGAGGTACATATGTGAGGTCATTGAATTTAAGATCCTTTTGTCCTAAATTTGAGTTGGAAGTTTCAGTATGAACTCAGGACACATTTTATCTTAACAAACAAACATATTTCATAGCTCTGTCCACTAAAAGAGCCTAGAAACAATGACCAACCCAGAGACAATCCATAACACCCAGACTATGATTTCTTTTTTTTTTTCTGTGTCCCAGGTTTCTTTAAGATCAAAGTGATGAGTGATGTAGGGATTAAAACCAAGAGCATCACTGAACTTCACTTTCCCTCAACCAGTTCCCCCCAAACTCCCTGTCCCCACACCCTTTGAGTTCCCAATTCCTTAGTGAATGAAGAACTTGACCTCCAAGCCCTGGTATACAATCCTCAGGGTTCTCTCCCTGGCTCTCCCCTTTCCAGCAAAGGGCAAGCACCTCAGTTTGAATGCATGGGAGAGCCCAGAGTGGTGACAGACACAGAGGGAAAGGCTTCACCCTCAGGGAAAGGACTGAGGAGTACAACATAGTGAAGTGAGGGCCCACATAGCCTCCAGTACCAAAAAGGGGCTCTGCGCCAGAGGAAGGACACTGGTCCCCCTGAGAAAGGAGGTCCAGAAGCCTCAAAATCCTGTTGTTAAGAACAGTCACTGCCTGATTGTTCGCCCTCCTGGGAACGGTTACAGAACTACACTCGGACCAGGTCCTTCTCAAGCCCAAGCTGCTAGGCAATATGGCTGACGTGCTGCAGGGTGGGCTTCCGGCGCTGCAGGAACATGCTCTCCAGGTTGCCCCTTACTCAGCTCTCGATGCTCGTCCACTCTCTCTCAGGCCTACACCAGGGTCCCTGCTTTGCATATCTCCTGCAGATTCTCGCTGTCAGCTTCCTCCACCCACTTCTGCAGCAAGGGCCGCACCTCACACGTGTTCTTCAAGCTGAGGGGCAGAGCCTGGAGGTGGCAGATGGTCATTTGGCTGAACACCCTCCCAAAGAGAATCCCCAGGGTGAGCCCCACGCGGCCTGGGTGTACCCCAAGGTGAACCTCTTCTGGGTCAGGAGCTTAGCAAACTGCTCGAGGCCTTTCTGCAGAGCTTCCACGTCTTCCTCCTTGCGGTTCTGCTCCAGCTTCTCCTGGACCAGCTTCACCGTCCCAGGAGAGGCAGCGCAGGGCTCAGGGGAGGTCCCTTAGGAACTGCTCTCCACTCCAGTTCCTGCATTGCCCTCAGGCTGAGGGGTCTCCAGGCCGACTTGGGGCATCAGTTCCACTCCAACATGAGGCCACCCCCCGTCAGAACTCATACGGCGGCGGAGGGCACGACGGAATCCCCCACACCTCAGCCAGGGCCAAGCCCCAGCCCAATTCCTGAGCGGCCCGGAGGGCCCTGGAAGCTCAACCAGGTTCGAGGGCCAAGCCAGCCCAGCTCGAACCCTCCTGGCCCATCACCTCCACCACCTGGTGGGGACAAGAAGGAAAAGTCGGAAGCCAGGTGTCCCGCCATGGGGAAGGACAGTGCCCCAGGCCTGGTAAAAGGCTAGACTGCGTTTTCTAAAATAATTTCTCACTTAAAAAAACCACAGGGCTCCTTGGAGAAATAGCTGATTCAAGGATTGGAGCAATAAAAGTACAAGAGGAGTCTGAAACATACAAGGGGCGATGGATTAAAGTGTATCGGACCTCAGAACAATGAGGAAAAGGCTGACCTTACAATGGGCAGAGGTAAAATGGGACATACTATGAATATGGGAATAAGGATAAAAACCCGGTTACACAGAGCGAAGGAGGTGGAAGAGGTAGAGGATAAATTGGTTATAGTCAGAAGGAAAGCCCCAGTTTGGACATTTTTGCAATGGATCAATTTCAAGCAAAAATAAGACCTCAAATGTGGCTGTGCCCATGAGTAAATACACTGGCAAAGGACACAGGAGATTGACCAAGGTGTTGAAGGGAAAGACCGGGGGTTGTGGAGTCAGACACTAGATCAGATCCTGATTCTACCACTTTTAGCTCTTCACGCTGGACAGTAAGTTAACTGGTCTGAATTTCTTCATCCACAACATAGGAATCATATTACTGTAACGACCTGAATGTTTGTGTCCCTCCAAAATTCATAGCTTAAAGCCCTAACCCCTAGTGTGGCTACATTTGGAGATGGGGCCTCTAAGAAGTATTAAGGTTAAATGAGGTTATAAGGGTGGGGCCCTGATCCCACAGGATTGGTGTCCTTATAAGAGACACCAGAAAGCTGGCACACTCTTCTGTCTCTCTCCATCCCTCCGTTCCTCCCCCACACACAAAGGAAAAGCTATGTGAGCACATAGGAAGAAGCCAAAAAGAGAGTCCACACCAGAAACTTTGATCTTGAACTTCTAGCCATTAAAACTGTGAGAAAATAAATTTCTGTTGTTTTAGCCTCCTAGTGTATGGTACACTTTGTTATGGAAGCTTCAGCAGACTGATACAATGACCTTTGTAGAGCTGTAGAAAAGATTAAATTTAATAAATTACCTGACCTAATCTATGAGTTATTTCTATTATTATGTGTTTTTCAAGTAGAATAAGAATTAGGAAACGACAAAGGTTAAAAAAATTAAAACAATGACCACTGATGTAGATAAAGGCAAAGTAACCTAATTAAATTTTAGGTAGGCCTTAGAGGAACATTTAATAAAAGTGACTTATTACTTGATTTATCATCATCTTTATATGCAAAGAATAGTCATATAAAAAAGTAACCATAAAAATTAGGGTGGACTAAACCTGAACATAGATATTTACTGGTTTTTCTTCTTCCCCCAGATTCCTTTATGGTTTTCACTCCCTCCCCCTCATTACTGCATTATGTGGTTGTTCTGCCATCTAGTGGAAGCACAAATAAGAGAGTTCTTAGAAAAACCATTTCAACAAAAGCAAACAAAAGCTCTCTCTGTTATAACAAACTACAGTACTATCCTCACGGACAATTAAGAATCGATTGGAAGAATTGAGGGTTAAAAGGCAGGAAATCGGGGGGTGGGGGGTGGGAGATGAGGGTAAGGGGGATCAAATACATGGTGATGGAAGGAGAACTGACTCTGGGTGATGAACACACAATGGGATTTATAGATGATGTAATACAGAATTGCACACCTGAAATCTATGTGATTTTTACTAACAATTGTCACCCCAATAAATTTTTTTAAAAAAAGGGCAGGAAATCTAGGCCAATGGAGTAGAAATAATAGGAAAAACACCTTTGATATTTTGGAGTGTGTATGTTGAAACAAAGAAATGTTGATCACTGTCTTTCATATATGATTTTTTTGTTTTGATTCATGAAAAATACAGGTAAAAACATGTAGCAAAGACTCTGCAAGGGACTGTTCACCACAAGCACGATGGGTAGTAGAGGCAGAAAAGTTCAGGCTCTGGATTCCGATTCTGGCTCACCAAACTCAAGAGCTTTAGAAAAGACTACACAGGTTATAGTGGTACTTAGTTGTTGTTTTCTTGTTTTTTGTTTTTTAAATAGCCATTATTAAGAAGAGAAATGAGAAGTTTTGAAAATTGTAATCCCAATGATAAGACCATAAATAATCCTAAGAAGGAAAAATGAAACCAATGTGTCTGTCCACAAACCTTTTTTGGTTGACTCAGATTTCTCAAGAGCATGTATACAATTTATTTATAACATATACCCCACCAGCTTTTCAAAAGTGATCTAGAGCAAAGCATATAAAAATCCAAAAGGAGGGCAATCAAAAAAGTGTGTGGCCTAGCTTGTAAGAATGGTGCATGAAAAGCTCAAATGGAATAAATTATCTAAACTTCAGGTAATGCTGCTGAGTATCAGAAGTGTTCGTATCTCTAGAGACTAACTAAATTTCTATTCAGACAGAAAAGAGCTGGCCTACGTGATTACAGAATATTAAGTATTAATAACATTTAAGAAATCATGGAGAACAATAAGGCCAGCCTTTCAAAAACGAGGAGAAAAAGTGGTTTAAAATTGGTAAAATTAATGTCAATCCCAGATAATGACAACAACTGTATATTGGATTTTATGGCGACTCGTAAATACATAGAAAAGGATGTAGTCATTACATAAATCATTAGGAACTAGTGTAGTTCACTAAGAATAAGTCATCTATAAAACAACCTTACAAGGTTTTTGTGAGAATTAAGCAATATATATAAAGAACCTAGTACATGCTTGGCACTTAGGATGATGATAATGAATAAAATACAAGGCGCTAGGAAGGTCACTGAGGGTTTCCTGGGAAAGAAAATTTACAAGAATGAAAAAAGACAGATGAATAAGAATGAAATCAGAAAAGAATAACAGGAATAGGCATAAGGTATATTTTCAATAAGCCACTTCTAATGGAAAAGGAAAGAAAGCAATTGGGGGAGATCAAACAAGCAAGTTATAGTGTAAAAAACCTTGTGTATCAGACTAAGAAAAACTAGTACGTAGAGGTTTTTGAGTTGGAAGTGAATGATGTATAACAATCTTAAAAATTTAACTTTTCAATTTTCTAAATTTAATTTAATGATGTCGGTAATGGCAGATGAGAGCAAGCATTTTATAAAGTGTAAAATGCTATATAAGTTGATACCAAAGTTATGATAGCATCAAAAAATAATAATCATCTACAGAGTATAACATCCTTTTAATTCACCCCTGCTAGTGGGGAACAATGAAAAGGAAAAAAAGAGATCAAAAAGAAAAAGCTGTATACCTAGAGTGAAGTGGCCAAGTGCCACTAATGACAGTCTTAGATCGCCTACCTGAGCTACCTTGCAGATAAGCATTAAAATACTTACCGATGAGAAGACTCTTCAGCCTCCTGTAGTCTTCTGTTACATCAAAATCATCACCAGCAAATATTAACATGGGTTTTGTTCCCTCAGGACATTTACTATTCTATGAAATGAAAAATATATATAATTATATAATTATCAAGTCTAAACTGTTTACACGCTGATTTTAAAGTACTCAGTATTTATGTAATGATTCATTTTAAGATTTTCTTAAGCGTCCTAAAACTATGACTACAAATACTGAGTTTAGACTTAAAACCAGAGTTGGTATTTTTAAATTTACAGATTTTTACACTAAAAATAATTTTCTGCTCCACTCCCTCACGTTGTCAAATAAATAAGTGGTCAAAGAAGGACGTCATCTACGTTTTAACATTATTCTATGCAAAGAGTAAAAATTAAAAGCTAAACTTGCTACAATACAAACATAGCCCTTCAATAGCCAGCATCCCAGAGTCAAAATAAATTTAATTTCTTTGAATTATTTATACCACTGTGCCTTTCCTACCATATCACATAAACAGTATGTTTAAGTGAAAGCTAAATTAAACTAGACATTCACATGAGAAGCAATATAACTTTATACAAGCTATATGAAAGTATGGGCTAATCCTCACTCAGCAGGGTTGAATCTCTTATTATAAAAAGTATTTTGTCCAGTCTAGATTTTCTATACCAACAAGAATGTGATATAATAAGAGGATTTAAATTCAAAAGCCACCAAAATGAAAGAAAATCAAATGGAAAACAATTCTTTAACTGAAGAATTAATTTATGGAGAAAGGTAAACGAAGTTGTTGGTCTGAGCTTCCCATTGATCCTAGTGCCTCTGATCTGACATCAATCAAGGATTGTCCAAATCTAACAGAAAGAAAGAAGGAAGGAAGGAAGGAAGGAAGGAAGGAAGGAAGGAAGGAAGGAAGGAAGGAAAGAAAAAACAAACCCACTTGCTCTAGGACCAGAGGTCACCTGTTGCTTCCCTGTTGACCATGACCACTTCCCTGTTGACATTCTCTGCTTCCAGATCCTGAACCTTAACTGTCTATACTTAGAAGACGTGCCTAAGATCTGTCTGATCAAGGGCCTAAATAGACTTGCCAGACACAATGTGTTCCATCTGTCCTACCTGACCCTCCTACTGCTACCCCTAGGTCTATGGGGGTTATTTTAAGTATTAGGTTCGTGCAAAAGTAACTGCGGTTTTTGCAATTATTTTTAACCTTTTAAACTGCAATTACTTTTGTACCAACCTACTACATACAGTAAGTAAGATAAAGAAGGTAACACCAACTATAACTTTGGCTTTTAAACCATCCTAACTACAATGCATAGTAATAAAAAATATTATTTTACGTCATGGCTCCGTAAAAATATCATTAAAATATAATTAAACAATTTATGTGAAACAGTACTTAACATGTAGATCACTGATATTTTTCATAATGTGAAAACCCTGATCTAAAAGAAACTACAGCAGATGAGTTTTATTTCAATAGTCTAGAAGGCATTAAAGATTTATAATACCATACAAATACTATAATATACTAAAAATATTATATTGGCAGATGGGTGGCTCAGTTGGTTAAAGCGTGAGCACTGGGCAACAGGGCTGCCGGTTAGATTCCCACATGGGCCAGCAGGCTGCGCCCTCCGCAACTGGAATGAAGACAACAAGCTGCTGCTGAGCTGCCACCAAGCTCCTGGGCAGCCAGATGGCTCAGTTGGTTGGAGAACGTGCTCTCAACCACAAGGTTGCTCCTTCAACTCCTGCAAGGGATGGTGGGCTGCGCCCCCTGCAACTAAGATCAAACAACGACATCTGGACTTGGAGCTGAACTGTGCCCTCCACAGCTAAGATTGAAAGGACAAGAACTTGACTTGGAGCTGATGGGTCCTGGTAAAAACACACTGTTCCCCAATAAAGTCCTGGAAATACACATCACATCACTGTTCCCCAATAACCCAATAAAGTCCTGTTCCCCTTCCCCAATAAAATCTTTTAAAAAATATATAAAAATATTGTAATTATGAAGTCCTTGAGCTAACCTTATGAATAAAGAAAAAAAGGACAGGAATTCTTATAAATGATATGCAAACTTTTCAAATAAAATATGCCAGCCATTGCAATATATTTTATACTATCTAAAATAAATCAACTAGCCTTAAATTTTAATTATCTCATTCATTAAGGTTTATTTTATGCAGAAAAACCATCCCTACATATTTGGCTATCTTAAAAAATAGGTTTCTGGAATAATCAGTCAATGCCCTGGTAGAGTCTAAACTAATGTTGCTTAAGAGTTAACAGATGGATGAGATTTGGCAATAAAAGTAGGCAAGTGAAAAAAGAAGTAACTCGTGGAACTGTCTTAAAAATGAGCAGGCAGAGTAAAGAGGAAATAAATATGAAGAAAAAGTGTAACAAAACATGTAACTCCAAAACAAATTAAAAATACAAGCTCATAACCAAATAATGGGGTAAAAAGTGAAGGGCTGACTAATAGTCTATGCAGGGATAGCCAATGTAAGCGTATTTATCAATTAATGAATTTTATAGTTACGGTTATGCTCCATGAGTGAAAATTTAGTATTCAGTTTAAATGATTCTTGGTAAGAATGAAATCTGACAAACAATAATGGTTTTGTCATCCGGCTTACAAGCTGCACCGTGACAGAAGTATTTCTTTGCTTTGGAAGTGAAGTATTATAGAAAGAGTAGAGGGCATGGGATGCCTGTATCAGCTAGTTATCAGCTAGTGTTCACACCCACTAACTGGTGACGCAGCTAGCAGCAGTGGTAAAGGTGAAATGGGGGTATGCTGCTCATGCCTAGGGATGTGTGCACAGTCCCAAAGAGAAACTAAGAAAATGATGGCTTCCACCATAATAAAGCATCAGAGTTTACACACTTTACAAAATACCTTCCAATACATTATTCATTGATAAGCATTTTCACATATATTATCTCATTTGACGTTGTTATACCTATTTAATACTTGATTGCAATTGAGAGTCAGGGAAGTAACTGATCTATCAGGTCACAAATCTCATCAAAACGGCCATACAAGCCTCAAAACCAAATGCTTGGTGTCTAAATCCAATCTCAGGCTACTTTTCTACACTGTATCTGAGGAAACTGGTATAGCTTAGTGGGGCTCTGATAGGAGCCTTTTTTCAAACCCACAGGAAACCTGGAAGTTATGTCCCTTTTTTTAGGAGGCTGGTAAAAGGAGTAATTACGTATTTGCTATAATTCTTGTAGCTACAAAACTGTATCACCACTCTTCACCACAAGATGTCACTATAACCCAAGAGTACATTACAAAATGCTTTTTATTTTTAGGATCAGTATCTTACCTTAATATCTTTTAGAGAGACAAACTTCTCGATACCTAATTCAATCATATCCAGCACATGGTAGTCATACATACGACCTAGAATAAAAATACATTTTTTAAGCATTTATTTTTCCCAAAATAGCCGCCTTATATGTACCCATGTTCAAAATGTCCTAATATTTGCCTCTTTTCTTTTTCCTTATGCCCCTCAAATGTTTTCTGTTTCTTAAATTTTCAACTCTACCTAGAATAAATGATTGTGATCTTGGTCCTGGAAAGGATTTTAGAAATCATTTGGCCAAACTCCCTTATTTTATAGAAAAGTAAATAAAGGCCCATAGAGGGTAAAGGGCTTCTTACCTAAGTCAGTGAGCATGCCAGACCAAGTCTCAACGCAACCAGGCAAGGGCTGCCAAATGTATTCATTATACAGGTATTTATTAGGGAAGGGTTAATTTATGCAGGTAGGAATGATACTTTGTTATTTTCTAACTCTAATGCTGATTTAGGATATATGTTTTATATTAGAAAAATATCTACAACTTGAGGTAATAGTTACATGCTCATTCTTTACCTGAAGACTGATAAAAAATTTTATTCAAACTCACAAGAGAAATAAAAATACTAGTTTAGAACTTACTAGTTATTCCCGAATCCTCAACACCATAAATTAATCTGAGTCACAGAAGTGATTCTGTAAGTAAAAATATTAAAAAGTAAATGATACTTACCTATTACTAGATTATTTGGCCGCTTCTTATTATGGGAGCCAAACATGAATAAAGAACAATCGGACTTCTTTGAAAAGAATTCCTGTAAAACCAAAGAAATCCCATTCAATCAATGAGTAAATATAAGAAACTTAAGAACTGTACCTCTGAACTAAAAAAGTTTCTTTTTTTTTTTTTCCCAGTAGAATGAAGACTTAATGAACTAAGTAGGAATAAACAGAGGAACCGAAATTTTTTTCTACCTTTTAACTTTAAATTTTCTGATTCGGGCTTCATAGGGAAAAGATGTAAGTTCAAGACCAAAAATATGCAAAAACTATTGGGTTAATGAAGTGAGACCATTTATTTTCAGCTATGTATGCAGTTATTTTGGAATAGCATAGCAAGTATTTCATTTGCTAAACAAATGCCTTTACTCATGAAACATTGCTATCATCACTGGTACATCTTGGCATACATTTAATATATATAGGGAACCTACACGAATTATTCAATAGTGTTTTTAGATGTTTAAATTGGACTCATGAGTTTACAATGCACATATCTACTTTTCATTACAAACTTCCTCCACACAGGAAACTCGCCCTAGAATCTCCATGCCACTCAGCTGTGACTAGTTCCACTTTGTACAGCCAGCAAGGGCTGACTGACAGATCAATGTTGTTCCTACCAATAAGAAATATCTCCCCATTTGGCTCTCCAAGTTACTGCCTTCCATTACAGATTTGAGAGGAGTGGAAACAGCTCTTTCTATACTGATGTGCATGCTCTCTACCTCCCATAGGTTCAGTTTACTGAGATTCCTGATCTCAGCTCAAAAATTAGATTCAGTGTGTTCTAGTCTAGTTGGAAAAGTTTCTTAAGTTAATGACAAACATTAAAGAATAGATGAAACAACTATACTCCTCAACTTTTCTTTATTGGTTTCAAGACTCCCTGAGGTATAGGCCATGGTTTGGTTATCATTCATTCCAGTGTTTCAATAGAAGCAAGTGGGGAAACAACTACCTACTTGCCTATCCACTCCCCATGTGGAGGATGCACCAGAAAGCCCACGAATTCTAGCAAAGCTATGGGGTCTGGTCAACCTTTCTGAGAATCTTCTATCATGTGTAAATCAGAGACAGTAACAACTCCTGCAAAAATCTGCAAGGGCCACATGATTTCTCATATGTGAAAGTACCGAAGGTACTTTCGAAAATGTTTTTTAAATAAATAAAAATGCTCTGTTAAATTTTTTTTACATTCTCATGTTATAATTAACACCCCAAAACTTTCCATAAACTACCTTTTACATATATATAGTACTCATCTCTGTTGTTCTTCTCCATAAATCCAGTTTTTATTTGTTAAAATTCTAGAGCAAGGGTTGTCAAATTATCTGCAAAAGGCCAGATAGTAAATATTTTAGGCTTTTTATATGCTTTCTTAAAAAAAAAAACTTTTAAAAATATAAAAACCATTCTTAGCTCGTGGGCCTCCCACAAACAGGGATTTGGCCCATAGAAGGTATATTTGCCAACCCTTATTCTAAAGCAGTTCCAAGATTAGAGTGTAAGAAATTGGGGAGGGGGTCAAGAGGAGGAATTTAACCACCTATGCAACACGACCACTGTTTCCATAGCCATTTTGAGTTTGAGAGGTCTGAGATTCATCATGGCCAATGAAATATCACCTCCAGATATGGGAGATCAAAGACAGGAAATGTCACAATTTCAAGTGTAAGAAAAGCTGTCATATCAACACTGGACTGACAAAGTACAGAATGTTACAGATTCTATAACATTACAGATTCTATAAAGTGGTCACTCAACTAAAAGCATCATGGTGCCACAAAATAATACCAGCCCTTGATAAGTAGTGCATGGAAGAGATAGAATCTTGGGTTAAATAAACCCTATATTTTTATTTTCATGACCCCATCAACAAACGACTATAAAAGCAAAAAAAACCCAAGCCTACAATGAAAGCAATTTTGTAAATAACCTGAATATTTATTTTGCCAGTATTTTTTCTTAATATAATTTTTATTGCAGTTAGTTGCCACATTAGGATAAGATGTTCAATTTTAGTCTTCCAATTAATTATTGAAATTTTATTCAAAAGCACTTCTTTTAAATTCTAACTAAAAGAAAAAAAAGCAAGTAATGGTGTTCCTATCAAGAGAACATAATCACATTCTGATTCTTCTTATAAAATCAATTTAAATAGTTCAAACCACTTACTCCCTTAAGATTTTCTTTAGAAAGAAACCAATATCATCACATACTCAAAGTCCATTCACCAATTACTATATACCATCTTTTGCCTTCTGAATTCAGTCATTTAGGCTTTTTCATTTCATTTTGGTTGCCAACATATTTAAGCAGGAATTTGATTAACTTTAGTAAAGCAACTGACAACTGTTAGCAATAAATCAATTCAGGTAGAGTTCTTTGTTGTAAAAATATCCAAAGAAAGAAAAGTCAGATTTTAAAAAATCAAACTTGCTTTATAAAAAGACCCATAACAAGCTTCCTTTTGACAATCCATTAATTACGTACTTAAAACGCAATTCAACTTTTAAAAATTCTACCAATAGACTTACAAGCAATGAGTAATACACACTAGTCATAGTGAAATGTAAGATCTATAGTCATATTTTCAAAGTGTAAATCTTACTTCCCCTCCATTTTACATCAAAAGTCCCTCACATAGGATGATTTCTCATTTTAAAAAATCATAAATTGTGAGTACTAAATAAATTAGTATGAATAATCACTTATATGCTCTCTTAAATCAGAAAGATTTTCATACTTACCAGTGATGTCTGATCCTCAAATGGTCTTGTAATATTTTTCCTAAGAATATTGAAAAATGTAGAAAAACAAGAAGGAAAGATGAAGAAAGAATACTGAAAAACGTGAGCCTGATTTTAATAATCTTAATAATTTACCCATAACAATTAAGCAGCATAGTAAGTAAATATAATTCAGATGATCAAAAAACAAAGCTGGAAAGATAATCATTCATTCAAATATTTATTTAATGCCTATTATGTGCCAGGCACTGTTCTAGGAGCTAGGGATACTATAATACCATGTCAAACAACAGCCTTGCTTTCTTGGAGATTACATTTTAGTGGAAAAATAAACAGTTTCAAAAAGTAATAATTGTTGTGACAAAAATAATATCGGGTATTGTGTCAATGTGAAGTGTGAAAAATGCCTATTTGAGCTGAGACCTGATAAAAAGAGTTAGCCACATAAAAGTTTTGAAGTTAAGAGTACTGTAGGAAGAAGGAATAGAATAAGCAAAGATTCTGAGATGGAAAAAAGCTTAGACTACTCAAGAAACTGAAAGAAGGCAAGTGTCACTGGGGCTTAGTGAGCAAAGGAGTAATGGTGCGGTATTAGGTCAAAGATGTGGATATGGCCAGATAGGTAGGACCTTGTTGGGCAAGGTTAAGGAATGTAAATATTAAAAGAGTAATAGGAAGCACTAAAGAATTTTAGGCCATAGAGTGATGTGATCACTCTATGCTTCTAGTTTTCCTCTTAAAAGATTCCTCTGTCTGCTATGGGAAAATGCAATGTAGTACGCCAACAATAAGGATTCAGTAAGCAGCCAGAGCAGTAATCCAGGAAAGAAAGAAAACAAATGGTGGACTGGACCAGGAACAGTTGCAGTGGAGATGGAGAATTAGTAGGCAGAGAAATGTAGAACATGTTATCATTCATGAAGAGAGAGAAATAAGAATGTATTTTTTTATTTGCTTAAATATGCATAAAGAAATTCTGGTTAAGATATATAAAAAACTAACGGTGGTGGTTGTTCTGGGGAAAGTGTGTAATTTCAGTGTACATGATTTTTAATCATGTATATGTAGTATCTATAAAATAGTTCATCAATTTTATGAATTTAAAGAGAAAAACATCACATATACAATATGATCTCAATTTTGTTTAAAGAATAAAATAGATGTATAGTTATAAAATGCACAAGGAGAAATTATGTTAAAATGTACATTGTTTATCTATGGGCGATTATTCCATTATCCTAATAATCTAATAATATATATTATATATATATATATATATATATATATATAATATATATTTATAATCAGTAAAATATATTTAAAAAATGCTGCAAGGCAAACAAACCAGGAAAAATTATTGTAGCATTTATGATTAACAGCTAATAGCAATTCACAAATAAGCACATATGATCTGTTGGAAACATATAAAAAATGCCAAGTTAAAAGGGGGAGGACTATAAAAAGAGTACTCACGCAGGAATTTTCAGGATAATGGAACTGTTTTTATATCATGATTGTCCAAACCCACAAAAATGTATACCACAGGGAGTAAATTTTAAATATATACATTAAGACAATAACTAGGATTCAGTGGAAGACCCAAAATGGAATATAAACTGTAATAAGTGACCCTGAGTATAATATAAACAAATAACAATCATATTGAAGGGGCAAAACAAACCTAATCTAAGTTACACTGGAAAACGGTATTTTGACCAGGTAACGTAAGGCTAAAGACAAAAAGTACTGTACACAAATTCCACACTCTAGTTACCTCTTACATTTGTTTCTTACAGGGTTAGAAATTCTGAAACTATGTATATACTAAATTATACAAATAACTCATAGAGTTTTAAAATATATAAATATAAATAAATATAGATGTGCATGTATGCATAGGTTAATACATATAATATGTATTTTCAAGCTCGGTCTGCTGAGCAGACCTAGAGACAATGACTATTCCAGGAGCAACTGAGAACACTTAGTGCCCAGATCTGTGTTTCTCCAAGGTTCCATGGAGAAGGGCTTGATTGAAAAATAGTAACTTCATAGTGGAGAAACCCAGCCAACACCACTTTAACCAATGCCACCAGTATAATACATCATATACTCTCTGGTATGATTTACTGAGAAAAGCACATCATTTTTGTAGTATTCTTGCCAAATATGCATAACCTCAATCTATAACATTCAAGAGACATTTAAGACAAATCCAAAATGAGGGATGTTTTACAAAATAACTGGCAAGTACTTTTCAAAAGTATCAAGGTCAGGAAAGACAAGGAAAGACTGAGGAACTGTCACAAATTGGAGGAAACTAAGGAGACAGGACAACTAAATGCAATGTAGGACCCTGGAAGAGAAAAAGGATATTAATGGAAAAACTGATCGAAATCAAATCAAGTCTGTAATTTAGTTACCACTATTGTACCAATGCTAATTTCTTACTTTTGATAATTATATTATGCTCATGCAAGATGTAATATTAAGAGAAGCTGGGTGAAAGATACATGGGAACTCTATTTTTGCAACTTTTCTGTAAGTCTATAATTATTTCAAAATAACATATATGCTATGATTACAACTAGGTAAGAATATTCAATACAAATGAAAACAGACTAGAAAGAAATTTAAAAATACAAATACCTATGTAAGGAACTGTAGTGTTTTTTTCAAAAATATATTTTTCCAAATCTTTCATAAAGTGGTTGTTTGTTACTTTTATGTAATGGAACAATATAATTTAAAGTAAAGGAAATTATGACTTACTTTTTATACAGAACGCCATATGGTTTTTTCAGTGCATACTGTAAAACATAATTTATAGCTTTCAAAATAAAATACATTCTGAAAAGCAGAGGTAAAAACAAAGCATTGTAACAATCAATATACAAGATTACTCTGAACCCCAAATCCTATTCTGGTGTCTTCTGCTTGGCTTCCTTTTGATCACTTATAACAACTTGCAACATAAACTTAATATTCTAACTTAGACTGGACTTTACCAATGACAATTTTCTATGCCTTTTCAATAGTCTATCCAACTTAAATGCTTCCCTTCATTACTTTAAATTCTACCTATTTCATTCTTTCCAATTAGACAGTTTGAGAGTAGAAAAAAGAGAAGAAAACAGAAAAAATAAATCCTATCAGAGAAGGCTGATGGAATTGAAATAATGTTGTCTGGAAATAAGAGAAGTGAGAAAGTCACAATGATGACAATCATAATACTAGCCAGTTTAAATACTGCCCTTTTAAAAATTCCTGTTATTCAACCCTCTTTTCATTTTTTTCTTACTTCTTTTCACCCATCGACTAATAATCACATATTAATTATATGATCAGTACTGGTCTACCATAGGGAATAACAAAGATCTAAGGCACTACTTTACTTTGCATTAGAGAAAGGAGTAAGTGAAGGAAAACAATGTAAAATAAGGTGAAATGATCATTCATTAACTATCAGAGCTGGTAAACAAAAATTAACCAGTAAAATCCATCTTTTTAAGTACTAAAACTTACGATGATTCTTGACCAAATATTTCCCTACCTCAGTGGAACAGACATTACCACCTTTTCTTGACAACTCAAGAGTTATCAATATGCATGTTAACTATTGTAATAATCTATAATATTGTGCTGCTGTTAGAGCTTACTTAAATATGTAGAGTCACTGTGTTGGTGGAATATTGGGAGGACTGGGGTAGCATCCCATCAACACAATGACACTCAAACAAAAAAGATGAACATATATTAGACATTCAGATGTCTGAATTGACTATTAACAAGCACAGGGAATTTAGTTAAGTTTAAGAATCTAGGGCCTGCCTGGTGGATCAGATGGTTGGAGCGCCGTGCTCCTAACACCGAGGTCGCCGGTTCGATTCCCACGTGGGCCAGTGAGCTGCACACTCTACAGCTAAGATTGTGAACAACAACTTTCCCTGGAGCTGGGCTGCCGGGAGCAGCCAGAGTTTGGCTTAAGCTGCGATGGGCTGCAGTTGCCGCAGGCTGCTGAGTGCTACCACGGACTACCGTGTGCTGCCATGAGCTGGTGTGAACAACCGACGCCTGGAGACGACTGCCTCATCCAGAGGGAGCGCAGGCTCATAATACCAGCATGGGCCAGGGAGCTGTGTCCTACACAACTAGACTGAGAAACCACTGCTTGAACCAGGGTGGGGAGGTGGGGGGAGGTAGAAGAAGGGGGTAAAAAAATCACTAACAAAAAATCGTTTAAAAATCTATTCAAATACTTAGTTGATTTAACTCTATCTGCTGTACTCAGGGCTTAAATACTCAACTAACTATTAGATATCCCTACAGACTATGCCTTTCATTCACTGATTAAACATTTATTGAGTACCTACTGTGTGCCAGACACTGAGCTAGACATGAGGCCATAGAGGTAGAAAGAAACATAGAGCTTTCACCTTCATCACTTAAATTGTATGCCCTAAACTGACCCTCCAAATGAGCTCCACGTGATACATTCTTTAATTGGCATTACTGCTCATCAGTCATCCAGGCCAGAAACCTCGTAAGTCATACTTCTTACTTATGCCCAAACTCTTCTACCCTCACCATCCACTCTCTCTGATCACTGCTCATTTTCATCGCCTGGACTCCAGATGCTCGTTACCTGGCTGACAGCAAAGGCTTAAATAGTTTCCTACATTTGCTTCAACCCTCTCTAGTCAAGCCGCTCACGTAAAATCTTTCAATGGTTCCACCAAGCTTTCAGAATAAAGCTTAAACTCCATGTTACTATCTGATCTCTGCCTGTTCTTCTAGTTTCATCTAGCCCACTCTCCTTTAGCCATCCCAGTTATCTGTAGTTCCCAAAACGCATCATGCTCCTTCACACTTCCTTTAGAACAAGCTTTTTCCTCAACATGAATACCCTTCTCTTCCTCTCTTGGACCTTACTCCAACTCTGCCTCCTATCCCACCCCGCGCATGCCTCCAGGGCAGCACTTAATTCACAATGCTGTAATTTTTTCCTTGTCTGTCTCCCTAAGCTCACTGAGGGGAGAGACTCTCTCATCTAACTATGAATCATCAGCACCTAGCACACTAATTGGTGTTAGTGAAGGAATAAATATACAGTCATGTGCAGTTATTTCACTTTACAAATTAGATATTTCCTTAAATGTGAGTAAACCAAATTCTAGTAATTGAAACCAGTTGAAATCTACTAAGAAAACCAGTTGCTTTAAGGAAAACTTGTAGTCAGTGTTTTGACAAAGCAAATAAATGCCAACTTCGGCTTTTCTCTAAGGCTAGCAGTTCTTAATGCAAGGAAAACTTATCTACTCATATGTATTTATTTCTCCAGCAGCCCAAACTCGTATGTAGAAAATTTCCTTCAATGATTTCAATACCATTTTAAAAACAAGTATATATACATACCACATCTCTGAGAACTTGTGTCACTGTTGAATTTGCATTTCCCCCTTTAATAAGCATGGCATTTTTAATATTTTCACTGAGTTTCGGTTCTCTCTTCTCAAGGAATCTCTTGGCCCTTTTTGTTTTGGGCTTTCTGTTCAGAAAAATCATAATTTATAACAACTTAAAACATTTTCCTCATACTACAAAATCATAACTTGACTAATGTGCAAAATCTTATAAATCAACAGAAACATTACATAACATTTATCAGTTAGGATTCCACCATTAAACCAAATCTCACTTTTTAGGGAGATAATTAGTAAGATATTCAATTATTACTGTTAAATAAGTGTTAATTTTATTAGTTGTTGGTTTTTTAAAAAGGCTTCCATTTTAATATTCTCGTTCTTTTATTACTGCTTTCTAAACCATTTTTATTAAACCAACCAACAAACAAAAGGACTCAAGTGAACACTGTTGCTATTTTCACCCCATTTCCTTCAACCTTAGAGCAGTCAAACTGCACTCTGCAACCTAACACAAAGAATTGCACACCAACTGCTGATCAACCTATGGGCAGTTACTGAACACAGGGAGGCTAATTTTTTATTGCTTCTCTTTCCTCCAGGCTTAAGACTACAATGCCTGTCAGGAGGTATACACTACCCCACTCCAACAGCACTGCTAAGAAAGTCAAACATTATTGTCACCAAAGGGAATAATAATGAATGACACTTTTATAGAGTCACTCTATTAAGACTTAATCTTCACCAAGACCCTAGGAGACCAGTACAATTATTATCTCCATTTTATAGATGAGGCAACTGAGGCCAGAGAGGTAGTTTGCCCACACAACTTGTAAGCAGGCCAAGTTTTCAAAGTGGGCTAGATTTAAAAATTCATCTAGACCAGGGGTGTCCAAACTGCGGCCCGCAGGCCAACTACAGCCCGCAATCCATTGTTAATTGGCCCGCAGCAAATTCCAAAAATATATTTAGTTTACTTAAATAAACCAGGTGAGGCAATACATACTTCACCTCGAGTGAGTAGCCCGGCTGTTTGTGTATTTTATCGCATATGGCCCTTGGTAAAAAACATTGAAAAAAGTTTGGACACCCCTGATCTAGACCAATCACTCTGCAATATATAAAGGGAAAACAAATCCATTATTCTGATTTTATGACATGACAGCAGGAGTAGAATGTTTTTATACATTTGAAAAAAAAAAAGGGCTTCACCTCTGCTTCCACTACAGTGAGCATCTTGCTTTCCAAACAGTTCTCTGCCACCTACTAAAAGAATTCCTCCTCTCTTAAGTAACTATGATCTTCCCTCCCTCCTTCTTCCAATCCTATGGGCACTCCCCCCCCCCAAAAAAAAAAAGAAAGAAAAGAATAACACACACTTTAGTTTACCACGCATATTTAAAAAATTTTCCTCCACACAGAATGTGAAGTACAGCATAAGAAATAGAGTCAGTGGAACTGTAACAGCGGATGTCACAGAGGCAGTAGACTGGAGGGAGGCGGTTATCACTTTGTGAGGGGTATTAATGTCTAGTACATTGTTTTGTACACCTGAAACTAATTTTTTAAAAAAAATTTTCTTCCAGATAAAATGTCAAGCACACACAGAGCTTCTAATCATTTATTGGTTGATAAAGATACACATACTTTAGTTTACCTTGCATATTTTTCCTCCAGATAACCTATCAAGCACACACAGAGCTTCTAATTATTTACTGGTTGATAAAGATACACACATTACTTATTAAATCAAATCAATAGATATTCAGTGTGCACATACAGCAATGTAAATGCTGTGCGCTCTGCATTCCATGTGGTTTGTTACTTCTCACTAACCAGCCACGGATACCAGTAACACCTTACATGTTTTATTAGCTATCTGTCCTCCAATTAGACTGTGAACTAGTCTTGTTTATCTTTGCAGTCCCATCTAGAGGAATATATAACAGATGCGCAAACATCTCTAAATTAATTACTAAAATAATTTGTTCACGTTTTAACCAGTTAAATCATAAGAAAACCACAAACAACCGCAGGAATATTTAGAAGATCAACAAATATTTTTCGAGCGAATTTAAAACAGACATCACTCAAGGATAACTCAGAGAAGTGTACAAGATTGGGAGGGAAAGAAAAACTGTAGCAAAGGCTTTACATAGGCACATTCTTGCAAATAATCCTCATAATTGCATGAGGTTCGATTATGAATGCTATTTTACAGAGTAAAGTGAGACTTGGAAAAACTAAATGGCCCAGTGTCACATAGCTTTGGGTGGACGCGCCCGGACTGTGACCTAGATCTGTCAGACTCCTAGGCCTGTGCTCCTAAGACCCCACTCTCCCACCTCCCTCACACTTCTTCGGAAACGAGGACGTTTCTAACTGGCTAAGACAAAAAGCGACCAACACCTCTGCCACCTCCACCCCGCGGTTACCGCTGTAAGCGTCCCCGCTAGCCGTCTCCGGGCAGGCGGCACCAACCCAGGGGGACCCAGGCCAGTGGATCAACCAGCTCCCACTCGGCTCCAACAGGCAAAGGGTGTGAAGGAGAATGGTTACCAGGAGGAGCGAGAGGCAGAGGCTACATCACTCCATTCCTCCACAGGGGTCCCTCTCTTAACGTTTTCCCGGGCAGGGAGCCAGCGAACTTACATAACCCGATCCAAAGCGTCCATCGCTACCGCGACCCAAACCGAGCGAGCACACGTGCAGCGCGCGGTAATGCGACAAGCTTGGGCCCCGGCGCAGGACGAACCGGAACTTGCGCGTGACGCCACTTCCGGGGGCCGCCGCGCTGTGGACGCCTAGAGGCGCTAGTGGGCCTATTGGGTGGAATCGCGCTCTGTTCCCTTGGTTACGGCGTTTTGCCGCGGCTCTGTACCGGAAATTGACACTCTAACATCGCCTCTAGCCCTGTAGTGTATGCCAGAGTTAGGTATTCAGGGGCCAGGTGTTATTCTTCTGGGGAACTCCAGGATGCTAGAAGGGTTGATAGGTACCCATGTAGTCACTAAAAATATCAATGGGAAATGTGCATTACTGACTGAACTGTGAGATCAGTGAGACAGTTTATAACGACCATAGTGCCGGGCACATAAAAGGTGTACGGAAACCACACTGATGATTGTGACTTTTTCCATTTTAAAATTGTCATATGCTTAACAGACCATTAAATTTACCCCATAAAGTATACAATTCAGTGGTTTTTAGTAAATTCACAAGGATGTGCAACCATCACCACTATCTAATTCCAGAACATTTTCTCTCACCAAAAGGAAATACCTACTTTCCAATACAGTAGTAGTCACTCTACATTTTCCCCTCCTGCCATCCTCTGCACACCATTAATCTATATCTGCCTGGATTTGCCAAATCTGAACGTTATCTATACATGGACTCATACAATAAAATACATGGCCTTTTGGGTCTGGCGTGTTTCATTTGCTTTGACCATTTGGGCTCATGTTTAAGGTTTATATATATTGTAGTATGTATCAATAATTTATTTCTTTTTTAAGGACTGAATAACATTCCATTCTATGGCTCTATCACATTTGTTCACCCGTTTAAAAGTTTATGGACATTTGGGTTGTTTCCACTTTTCGACTATTATGAATTATGCTGCTTTGAACATTCATATACAGTTTTTGTGTAGACTTTATTTTCAATTCTGTAAGAGTTGAATTACTCGATCATATGGTAACTATGCTTAACTTTCTCAGGAACTGTCAAACTATTTTTTGCCTGCACCATTTTATATTTCCATTAGCCATGTAAGAGTGTTTGGTATTGGTTTTTCTATTGCTGCTAACAAATTACCAAAAATTTACTGGCTTAAAATAACACAAATTTAACATGTTACAGTTCTGGAAGTCAAAAGTCTGAAATTAGTTTTACAGGTCAAAAATTAAGATGGCATTAGGGCTGCATTCCCCCCTGGAAGCCCAGGATATAATCTGTTTGCCTTTTCCAGATTCTAGAAGCTGTCTGAATTCCTTGGTGGTCTTCCATCTTCAAAGGGCATCAATTGAAACTGTTTTCATTGTCATATCTTTTTTCTGACTTTGACACTACTGACTCACTCTTAATAAGACTATTGTGATATTATATGGGGGCCCACCTGAATAATCCATGATAATCACCCCATCTCAAGATCCTTCACTTAATCATACAGCAAATTTTCTTGGGGCATGTTATGGTAACATATTCACAGATTGCTGAGTTTAGGATCTGGACATCTTTGGGCGGAGCTTTAATCCATCAACCACAGATTCCAATTTCTCTACTCCTCACCAAAACTTGCTATTGTCCTTTTCCTTCTTTTTTTTTTTTAAGCCACCATCGTGAGTGTGAAGTGGTATATCATTGTGGTTTTCATTTGCATTTCCCTGCTGGCAAATGATGTTGAGCATCTTTTCAGGACTGATTGGCCATTTTTGTGTACCTTTGGGAAAATGTCTATTGAAATCTTTGCCCATTTTTAATTGGGTTTTTTACTGGTGATTTGTAATAGTTCCTATACATTCTAGATACATGTCCTGTATCTGATACATAATTTGCAAATATTTTCTCCCATTGAGTAGGTTGTGTCTTTTCATTTTCTAGTGGCCTTTGAAGCAAGAAAGTTTTCAATTCTGATAAAGTCAAACTTATCCATTTTTGTTGCTTTTACTTTTGATGTCGTATCTAAGAGGTCATTCCCTGATCCAAGATGATAAAGATTTACACCCATATTTTCTTCAGTTTCATAATTTTAGCTCTTACATTTAGACTGTTGGTTCATTTGGAATTAATCTTTATATGTGTTGTGAGACAGGGGTTCACTTCATTTTTTTGCATATGGATATCCAGTTGTCCCAACACCATTTGTTGAAAAGATTATATTTGCTCCATTGTATTGCCTTTGTTCCTTGGTCTAATATCAATTGACTATATTTATGTGGGTCTATTTCTGGGCTCTCTATTCTGACCTATTTATCTATTCCTTCACCAGGTCAACACTGTCTCTATTACTGTAGTTTTATAGTAAGTCTTAAAAGTCGGATGGTGTCAGTCCTCCTGGCTCATTCTTATTCAACATTGTGTTGGCTATTCTGGGTGCCCCTCTTTTGCCCCTCCGTATAAAATTTAGAATCAGTTTGTCAATATCCACAAAGTAACTTGCTAGGATTTTAATTAGGATTGCACTGAATCTATAACTCAAGCTGGGAAGAACTGTCATCTAGACAATATTGTCTTCCAATCCATGAATATGGAATGTCTCTCCATTTCATTAGCTTTTCTTTGTTTCTTCAGTTCTGTAGTTTTCCTCACATAGTTCTTGTACAATTTTGTTACGTTATACATTAACTATTTCATTTTTGGGGTGTAATGTAAATGGTATTGTTTGATTTAAAATTTTGTTTGTTCATTGCTGGTATATAGAAAAGCAATTGACTTTTGTGTATTAACTGTATCCTGCATCCCTGCTATAATTGCTTTATAGTTCCAGATTTTTTGTCGATGCTTTCAAATTTTCTACATAGACGATCATGTCATCTGAGAACAATGACAGTTTTATTTCTTCCTTCCCAATCTGTATATTTTTTATTTCCTTTTCTTGTTTTGTTGACTTAACTAAAACTTCCAGTATGATTTTGAAAAGAAGTGGTGAAAAGGGATATCCTTGTCTTGTTCCTGATCTTAGCAGGAAAGCTTCAAGTTTCTTACCATTAAGTATGACACTAGCTGTAGGTTTTTTTGCAGATAATCTTTATCAAGTTGATAAAGTTCCCCTCTATCCCTGGTTTGCTAAGAGTTTTTATAATGAATGGTTGTTGGAGTTTTGTCAAATGCTTTTTCTGCTTCTATTGATATGATCATGTGATTTTTTCTTCTTAAGCTTGTTGATGTGACAAATTACATTAATTTTTTAATATTGTACAAACTGCATATTTGGGATAAATCCCACTCAGTTGTGGTGTGTAATTCTTTTTTCCACATTGTTGAATTCAATTTGCTAATATTTTTATGAGGATTTTTGCATCTATGTTCACAAGAGATATTGGTCTGTCGTTTTCTTTGTGTAGTTTTAGCCAGCATTTGGTAGTGCTGTCTTCTTGGATATAATGGATATTATGCAAATATTGAATCATTATGTCATATACCTGAAACTAATATAATGCTGGATTCATCTATTTCTCCTTACAGTTCTGTTAGATTTTGCCTCATGTATTTTGACACTCTGTTGTTAGGCACACACACATTAAGGATCATTTTGTCTCCTTGGAGAATTGACCCTTATCAGTATGTAATGCCACTCTTTAGCCCTGGTAACTTTCCTTGGTCTGAAGTCTGTTCTGTCTAAAATTAATATAATTACTTCCACTTTCTATACATAGCACATCTTTGTTCATCCATTTATTTTATTTTTTTAATTTTATTTTATTAAATTTATTGGGGTGACTCTGGGTGATGAACACACAATGGGATTTATAGATGATGTAATACAAAATTGTACACCTGAAATCTATGTAATTTTACTAACAATTGTCATCCATTTATTTTTAAACTATATGTGTCTTTATATATAAAGAGGGTTTCCTGTAGACAACAGAGTTGGGTCTTGTTTCTTGATTCACTCTGACAATCTCTGTGTTTTAATTGGTGCAATTACACCATTGACATTCAAAGTGATTTTTTATATAGTTGGATTAATATCTATGTTATTTTCTGTGTGTTGCGCTTGTTCTTTGTTCTTATTTTTGTCTTCCATTCTTTTTCTGTCCTTTGTGGTTTAATTGAACATTTTATATGATTCCACTTTCTCTTTTTAGCATATTTGGTTATACTTATTTTAAATAATTTTTTATTTTTTAACTTAGTGATACTTTTTAAACTTTTTTTTTTTTTTTTTTTTTTAGTGGTTGCATTTTATGTTCTGCAGGCCCAGAGAAAGGCTCCAAGCTCCGAGGCTGTAAATCTACCTCCATAAGCGGAGGGCAGTAAAAGACCAAAGAAAAGAGGCTGGTCACTCCAGTATGATAATTACTAGTTTATCAAGGTAAACTTACAAACGAGGCACATCTTGGGCAGCTACAAGATGAAATGGATTCCTGTGCTACTTGGCAGGTGCCAAAGTATTACATAGGGTAAAGGGGTTGGGGAGACAGACATGGCTACTAGTACGTGAATGCTACCAGATATGAGAAATTACATGCTTGACCAGGTCAGGACAACGGCCTGTTCCAGGAACCAGCATATAACAGGAGGTAGGGGAGGGGTGCTGATCTAAGTCCGAATGAACAACAATTACGATCAGTCTTTAAGGGAGGTTTGTGTTAAGCAATCTCCATTCTGGCCTGGGTTCAGCTCACAGGTCACACAGCAGTCACGTCATTGCAAAGTCTCTCCTTCACACTGCCCTAGAGTTTGCAATATACATTTACAACTAATCCAAGTCCACCTTCAAATAACAACATACCACTTCATGAGTTGTGGGAATACCTTATAACAAAATAATCCTAATTCCTCCTTCCCGTCCCGAGTATCATTGCTGTCATTCATTTCACTGGTACATAAGCATACACGTCTTAGTCCATTTGGGCTGCTAGAATGGAATACCGTACTTGTTGGCTTATAAACAATAGAAATGTACTTCTTACCGTTCTGCAACCTAGAAGTCTAAAATTAAGGCACCAAAAAATGTGGTGTCTGGTGAGGGCCCGTTTCCTGGTTCATGGAAAACCATCTTTTCATTGTGTCCGCACATGGAACAGGGGACAAGGAAGCTCTTGGTGGTCTCGTGTATACGGGCATTAACCGCATTCATGAGGGCTCCACCCTCATGACCTAATCACTTCCCAAGGCCCCACTTTCTCATACCATCACATGGAGGGTTAACATTTCAACATACTATTTGGGGAGGAAACCCAGACACTCAGTCTATAGCCATCCATATATACAGAAGCATATATAATCAAATATATTGTTGCTATTATGTGAACAAACTGTTATCTGTTAGATCAATTAAGAAAAATAAGTTATTTTACCTTCATTTATTTCTTCTCTGATGCTCTTCCTTTCTTTTTATAGATCCAAGTTTCTGACCCTTATCATTTCCCTTCTCTCACAGAACTTTTTAAAACATTTCTTCCAAAGCAAGTCTACTGACAACAAATTCCCTCAATTTTTTTTTGCCTGAGAATGCCTTTATTTCTCCCTCACTTTTAAAGGATAATTCGTGGGGTACAGAATTCTAGGTGGTTTTTTTCTCTCAAGACTTTAAATATTTCATTTCAACTCTCGTCTTGCCTGCATGATTACCGAGAAATCAGATGTAATTCTTATCTTTGCTCCTCTTTAGTTAGCTGTTTTTTCCCTCTAGTCTTTCAGAATTTTATTCTTTACCTTCAACTTTCTGCAGTTTGAAAATAATATGCCTGGGTGTAGGATTTGGGCATTTTTCCTCTTGGTGTTTTCTGAGCTTCCTGGATCTATGGCTTGGTGTCTGACATTAATTTGGGGAAATTCTGTCATTATTATTTCAAGTATTTCTTCTATTTCTTTCTTTCTTTCTGGAATTCCCATTACACATGTGTTAGATCTTTTGTAGTTGTGCCTCATTTCTTGATATTCTTGTTTTGATTTTCCCCCCCCCCCCGTCTTTTTTCTCTTTGCTTTTCAGTTTTGGTGGTTTTTACTGAGATATCCTCAAGTTCAGAGATTCTTTCCTCAGCCATGTCCAGTATACTAATAAGCTTACCAAAGGTATTCTTCAATTCTATTAGTGTTTTTGATCTCTAGCATTTTTTTGGTTCTGTTTTAGAATCTCTTCTTATATTGCCCATCTGTTCTTGCATGCTGTGTATTAATACTTTATCCATTAGGTCCATCAGCATCTTAATCATAGTTCTAAATACCCAGTCTGATAATTCCAACATCCCTGCCATGTCTGAGTCTGGTTCTGATGCTTGCTCTCTCTGAATTGTGTTTTTTGCCTTTTATATGTCTAGAAATTTTTTTTAATAGTTGGATATGATGTATTAGGTAGAAGGAACTGCTATTAATGTAGATTAGGATATGATGTATTAGGTAGAAGGAACTGTCGTTCATAATGTGGTGGCGAAGTGTGGAGAGAGGAAATGTTCCATAGTCCCATGAGTAGGTCTCAGTCTTTCAGTGAGCCGTACTTCTATACTGTGGACTTCACACGTACTTCTCTGTTGTTTTCCTTCTCTTTGGTGGAACAGGATGGCTAGAGTGGCCTGTAATTAGTTATTTCCCTTTCCCCAGGTCAGCTAGGCTCTGGTTAAATAACTTCTCCTGAGGGCAAACCTTGTTAAGAAGAATAGAACACTCTGACATATTTCAAAATTATTCCTTTTCCCCTCCTCATGCTGGAAGCATGAGGGGATTTTTCTCCAATATTCACTAAGAACCTGGTCTAACTGCACAAAGGTGTGGCAGCCCCTGATCACTGAAGTTTTTAAACTCTCAGAGTTGTCCACATTGAGTCTCCAGCAATTCAATTACAGTTCAAGTTCTCCTATCCTAGCATTGGTTCTTGCAGAGGTTTGTATTCGTGGGATTCTGCTCTGGTAGGTCGGTACTCTTTACTTATCTGTCTGCCTCTCCAATTTTGGGGACAGCTGATTGCCTTGTGACCTCATTTCTCTGATGGATCTAAGAAGAGTTGTTGACTTTTCAGTTCTGCTTTTTACTTGTTGTTAGGATAGAGTGACAACTCCAGCTTGTTACACACCAGACCAGAAGCCAGGAGTCTCTTTGATAATATTTTATAGAATGCTACACATCGTGTATTTTACTTTGTTGGATGCTGGATATGTTTAAAATATTCTTAAGTCTTGTTCTGGGTTGCAGTTGGAAACAGTTTGATTTTGGGGGGTCTTGCTTTTAAACTTTGTTAAGTGGGGCAATAGCCTTATTTAATTTTTCTTCACTACTGAGGCAAAATCCTTCTAAGTACTCTATCCTTGCCCCATAATTATGAGATTGTCTACTCTGGCTGGGAACTGTAAACTCCAGGGATTGTTCAGGTGGTTCTTTTCACTGCCTCCAGTGGTTTTCCAATACACATGTGATCAATACCCTGCTGAAGAATCGAGGAAGACTCTGCAAATCTCTGGAGCTTTCTCTGTACACACTGCCCTTTCTGATACTCTGCTCTGCGAACTCCAGCCCCTTTGGTTTCCCGGGACTATCAGTTCTATCTTAACTCAGAGAGTCTGCAGGACTCTACCTGGATTCCCTCTCCGTACACTGTGATCTGGAAACTCTGTGCAGGCAGTATGCTGAAACAATCATAGGGCTTACCTCGTTTCCTGGGACAATTTACGCAGCAAAGTATATGACAGGGTGACAGACAGAATAATGGCTCCCTAAAATAGCCATGTCCTAAGCCCCAGAACCTGTGAATATTACTTTACATGTAAAAGGGGTTTTGTGAATATGATTAAGTTAAGGATCTTTAGATAGGAAGATTATCTTGGATTTCCTGGATGAGCCCAACATAATTACAAGGGACATTTTAAGAGGAAGGCAGGCATGTAATAGTCAGAGGAGAAATTATGACAGAAGTAGAGGTGTGTGTGCATGAGAGAGAGAGAGAGAGAGAGAGAGAGAGAGAGAGAGAGAGAGAGAGGGAGGGAGGGAGGGAGGGAGAGAGGGAGGGAGGGAGAGAGGGAGAGAGGGAGAGAGGGAGAGAGGGAGAGAGGGAGAGAGGGAGAGAGGGAGAGAGGGAGAGAAGAGAAACATTGAAGATATTGGGATATTGGTTTCTGGCTTTGAATATGGAAGATGGGACCTCAAGACAAGGAATGCAGGAAGCCTCTAGAAGCTGGAAAAGACAAGGAAATGGATTTTCCCTTGGAGCCTCCAGAAGAAATGTAGCCCTACCAACAACTTGATTTTATCCCCATAAGATCAAATCTTGTAATTTGACCTCCAGAACTATAAGATAACAAATTTATGTTGTTTTAAGCCACTAAGTTTGTGGTAATTTGTTACAGCAGCAGGACACTAACACAATCACAAATCTGGGAGCATGAAATATGAGTAGGAAATAAGACCTTGCTAAGACATGAGTGTGAAAGAAATGTTATCTTGGATCTAAGAAAACTAGAACTTCTGCTACCTTGACATCCTTATTAATGATATGCAAGTATGGCTACATTAAACCCTGATACAAAATATCATAACCCCGCCCCCCACCAAATATAAAAAAAAAAATTAGAAAAAAAATTTTTTAAGAAAAATACAAAATACCAGTACCTAGAAACTATAAATTATCATTAAAAAGATATATTCACTCTGTATTAATAAAGTGTACTTCTAGACAATTTTATAAACAGTATTTTCTTATTCCACAAGAAAATAATGGTGGAAGCCATAAAAGATAGACAGCAATCCATTTCCAGAATCAATAAAAACATTTCTCTATGCAAGAAGATTACTCTATGCAAGATTGCTATATTAAGAGGCTCGTTCAGTTTCAAATGAGCTGTTGAAACAAAAGGAAATGAAAAGAGTAGATTGTAGAAAATGATAAACTGCTGCTACAGGAATTGAAAAGCACATGATATCAAGTTTCACTAAACTGGCATATCATAAATTTGTTATGATCAGCTACTTATTATGTAATAAACAAATGGGTGGATTTTTGAGCATTTCTATAATGGCCTTAAGGAATACTTCTCCATGAGGCACCTTACCAATATGGTCCTTTTGAGTAGAATATAATTTTTAAGCAAAATCCACCTACTGCCTTCAGTATAAAAGTAGTATTTGGTGTGACAGCTGCATAGACACTGGCTCCAAGATTAGCTTGTAAGTAATCCTAGTAAGTCAGTAAGCAGATCAATGGTGGAGCAATTCTAGTTTTACAAAATATTTCATAGTTGAAAAATCAGATTTTATTTTACTAAATTTCAAACATTTAATCTTATTTAACAAGGAGCTAAAACACATCATGTTCTCTTCAGAATTTATGACTTTATTTTTCTCTTCAATTTAACGTATAACTTACCTCATAGTCTAGATCAATTTCTTTTTCAAGATTACAAATCTCAAGAATCTTCCACTCAACTTCTTGATACTTTTCTAAATTTCACAAGTTTGCTGAAATGCATAATGTATCAATTAGGATTAAGTGTGGCTATTACAGAGCGACTTAAACAAGTTGTTTCAATAAATAGCAGCAGTAGTCACAGGTTTGGAATGAAATTCACACTCACAGGACCCAATTGCCTTGTGGGACTCAGCCTGGCACTAGGCTCACTTAACTTTATAGGAAGTGGCACAACAGCATGAGGCCTGATTCAGCAGGAGTCTTTACTCCAGCTGCCAGCTCAGGTGTAAGGGAACAAGATCATTTAAGTGGGTGCAGAAGCCACACTGTCTTAGAAGCTTTATGCTGCCTAAAAACCAGTATCTCTTGAAACAGCCATCAGTGTAGCTTCCAGGGATCTTTGTAATAAGAAATACAGCACTTAAGATAAGTCCAAAGCCCATGTTTCCCAATAGCGATTTATAGCTCTTGTCACAGTCTCCCTGGTCCAGAGTTTACCAGTAAGGGGTCATTTTTAATCATAAACAATATTGCCTGGCATCTCAACTGATGTTCTATTACTATCTTGTCTAATAGGTTTCCAAAGAAAATAGTGCCAAAAGGTAAACTCAGGTCATTAACTAGGGAGAAAGAGACAGGGTTTTATTCTTCTGTTTGTAGCAGTCCAGGACCTCATCATAAAATCAGGACCCAATCTTCTGTCTTGTTGCTCTGCCACTCATGGCTTCTATGTCCAAGGTTACTTTGTAGTCTAAGAAGCCTTCTGGAGCTCTAGCTACCACATCCATGTTCCAGAGGGAAGAAAGGGAAAATAAGCTGGCTCATTTCCTTTTACACCTTAAAGCTGTAAGGAAACTTCCCAGAATCATCCATCAGTCAACATTTCTAATTCCATGTCACTGGCCAGAACTTAGTGATATGGGAAGTTATGAGCACGTACTCATATATATGCAAGGAAAGCTGGGCACACTGATAACCTGAGTAAATTCTGGGCTTCTATTACAAAGGGAAAAAAGGAAGAACAGATACTGGGTCAGGTATCTCTGCTACACATACACATGGTGGGAAAAATAAGCTTTTTATTAAACAAAAGCTGAGATTAAAGAAGTCATATAAAAATTGGGAAGATATACATGCTTATGATTTGGAAACGTTTTTAATCAAGGTAAATTTTTTTTTGGTAAAAGTTACAAAAACTTAGTGAAGAAAAAAATCCTCATCCTAGCATTACATACAGTTATACTTCCAACAGTTATGATACATAGTTAATGTGAGGTGTGTTTTAACTTATGACTACCAAGTTAAACCATTTAAAATTGCCTGTTTTTCTGTAGTCAGAAACAATCAAATATTGGCAATTTCATATATAGCTCAACCCATAACAAGGTATCAAAGTCTGTGAATAATTTACATTAAAAAATACAAATTAGAGCAGATCTAGGTTATCACCATAATAGAATGACTGCTACTCACAGCTGAAATTCCAATAATCTTTCTCGAGTGGGAAAGGAATGGAATTACAGCTAGGATATCACCAATTTTACCATTGTCCTGCACTATTTTTCTGTTCCCAGATATGTAACACGTACAGTGATGGACTGGATAATGATCCCCCAAAGATTCTCATGCCCTACTCTTCAGTTTTATACCTGTTTAAGTTACACGGCAAAAGGGACTCTGCAGATGGAATTAAGGTTATAGACCTTAAAATAGTGAGGTCATCCAGGTGGGCCCAATGTAATCAAACGGACCTTTAAAGGTGGAAGGCAAGAAAGGTTGGTCAGAGATAGGATAATGGAAGAAGAAGAATAGACTTTGAGCAGGAGAGGAATTTGACCCACCGTTGCTGGCCTTGAAGAGAAGGGGACCATGAGCCAAGGAATGCAGGCAGCCTTTAGAAGCTGGAAATGGCCCTTAGCTGACAGAATGGAAATGGGACCGTGATACTTCAATTTCAACGAATTGAATTCTGCCAACAACCGACTGAGCAAGGAAATGCCATCTCTACCCTCCAGTCGCCCCACTCCAGAAAGGAACCAAGTTCTGCCAATACCTTGATTTTAGCCCAGGTGAGACCGTGTCAAACTGCGGACCTATAAAACTGTAACACGTTTGTGTTATTTTAAGCCATTAAGTTTGTGGTAATTTGTGATGGCTGCAATAGAAAACTTATACACTTACCTTAGTAAAACCTCCAATTTAAAGGACTCATCAGAGAAGGGTCCCTATAGTCATTTTAACAATATTTTTAAAAATTCCATTTATAACTGGTCCTTTAATGATTCTGGTATACTAAGTTGTAGCAATAATTGGAAATGTGTATAGCCAATAAAAATAATAAAAGAGTGAACTGAAAGCTACAGAATCATTCTACATAAAAACTCTTAAAAGTTCATGACTAATTATAACGAAAAACATTTCATCTAGGAGTGATTTCTAAGGCAGCATCTTGAGTCTCCATCAAAACAGAACTTTCTGTTTCAGAAGAAGGAATACCAACACTAGGTCCAGAATCCTCTATTTCTACGTGCGGTGGTTTCTCCTGTTCGTAACTCAGGTCTGAATTATCTTTCATTTGAATCTCTTGCTCTTCTAACTCCGAAGGTTTATCAGGAGCTGGAGCTACAACTTCTTCATCTTCGTTTTCTTGTAGAAAGCTACAAATCATGTTGGGTCTATAGGAGAAATCATTATCCTGAATTTGCAGCCACTCCACACCACCTAATGGCGATGGAGGTGGGAAGGGATGGGAGGACAGACCAAGAAAGAAACATGAAAAAGGAATTTTAGTTATTTAAGCACACTGTCTTTAAATTTTCATCCTGTGAATATATGTCACAGTAAAACCCCAACATGAACCAAGGAACATGATGCCTGTAACTACTGATAAATAATCACATAATTCCCACCTTACATGGAGCCCTTGTTATGCCTATAGGTTATGCATCATCAAAATCACTAGAAGGAATCTACTTCAGTTACTATTCCAATGCTTTTCCCACAGTTCAATTCCCAACTCATCCTGAGATAATCTGAGCTGTCACTGCCATCTTATGCCATAAAGAAAACTTTGTCACTTCTCTACAATTTTTCTCCTTTCCCATTTAGTTTTCATAACATCATGGACAGTGGTACTACTCTATCATCTCAAATCAAGACTCATGACATTTTGAGTTGGAAGATCCAATTGTGAAATAAATCATCTCTAAAAAGGGAAACTTGGAAAAAAATGTTTGTTCCATTTCATACTCATAGTCAAAGCCCTAACCCCTCAATGAACCCCTATAATTAAGAATTGCTCCAATAATGCTAGTGACTCTTTCTTCTATTCTTGTTACCCTTTCAGCCAATTATTTCCAATGGATCCTCATTAATTTCTATAGCAAGCCCAGGCTGTTTAGTCTCCATTAGATTTTTAAGATACCCCAACCTATTTGGCCCTATTCACATATCCATCTATTCCTTTCCCCACCATAAACTAATTCTATACAGCTGTTTGTTAAAACTTCTAACTGCTGACCCCATGTCTTTTCATACGTTATTCCTATAAAGTCTCCATCAAAAATTGATTAGTTCTTTTCTCTCCAGTTCTTTCATTTTTTTCTTGCAATAGCACTGCCCTCCTAGTCACCCAGGTTCAAAATTGTGAAGCCATCCTTTACTATCATACAGCGTAATATTGTCACACAAGAGATACTTAAAATAAGTTGAATGAAGTGGCTGTCATGACATTCAGCCATGTGCTTCAATGTGATTTACATTAGAGTGCAAGTTCCTCGAAGGTAAGGGCCACAGTTCCTTTCTATTCTGTTCTGGCTCCAGCATATTGCCCAACTTGGCAGCCAGCCTCCAGATGGTCCCCAATTCTCACCTTCCTGGTATTAGGCCCCTCGGCAGTCCCCTCCCACACTGAATAGGATATTGTAGAAATGACAGAATGACTTCTAAGGCTAGTTCATAAAAGACATCGTAGCTTCTACCTTGTTCTCAGGGATCATCTGATCTGGGTGAAGCCAGCTGCCATGTCAGGAGGGGCACTCACACAGTAGTATGGGGAGGCAAGGAACTGAGGCCTCATGCCAACAACCAGCACAAACAGGCCAGCCATGTGAGTGGGCCATCTTACATGACACATTCCAGCCTTACTCAAGCCTTCAGATGATTGCAGCCAGCCCAGCCAACAAACTGACCCCAAGCCAGAAACGCCTAGCTACGCTGCTCCCAAATTCTGGATTCACAAAAACTGTGTAAGATAGTGTTTTTATGGTTGTTGTTTTAAGCCGTTAGCTTTAGAGCAGGGGTGTCCAAATTGTGGCCCGCGGGCCAACTGCGGCCCGCAATCCATTTTTTATTGGCCCGCAGCAAATTCCAAAAATATATTTAGTTTACTTAAATAAACCAGGTGAGGCAATACGTACTTCACCTTGAGTGAGTGGCCTGGCTGTTGGTGTATTTTACCGCATATGGCCCTTGGTGAAAACCATTGAAAAAAGTTTGGACACCCCTGATTTAGAGGTAATTTTTTAATGCAGCAACAGATAACTAATACAGGCTTAAATAACTGGTTATTAATTTATTTGATTAACCAAAACTCCCAAATGTTCCCAAAGATCTATCAGATTATTGAAGACTACAGGAGAGGAAACTTTATAATTTCCTTTAATAGAGTATATATGATAGCTAAGCTTATCTGACATGTATCTGCCTGTCAAGTTCACTCTATAACTTCAAGTATCTCCTTGTTCCTGTTATTTTCACAGAATGCCTAAAAAGGGGGATAGTTTGGGGATATACATGCCGTGTTTCCCCGAAAATAAGACCTAGCCAGACCATCAGCTCTAATGTGTCTTTTGGAGCAAAAATTAGTATAAGACCTGGTCTTATTTTAATATAATTTTTGCTCCAAAAGACTCATTAGAGCTGATGGTCCGGCTAGGTCTTATTTTCAGGGTAACAGAGTGGTAAGAACAAAGATTTGTTATGTAGTTATGTGTAGTTGATATAATTAATTTCCACATAATTAATGTCCCTTCAAATGTTTATTTCTTAAAATACAATAAATCTATCAAGCCATGAATATTCATTCTAGTCATATTTTTAAGAGTTTCAAATATGACTTTTTAAACCATCAAGTGATTATTTGTTCATCTCCACAATTATGTGCCCTGCTATGGTGCAAGTCTCTAGTCTGGGACAATCAGCAACTAGAGAAAGCTAAATGAATGCTAATTAAGAACTGGACTCAGGGGGTGGCCAGTTAGCTCAGTTGGTTAGAGTGCGATGCTCTTAACAACAAGGTTACCAGTTCCATCCCCACATGGGCCACTGTGAGTTGCGCCCTCCACACTACCATGTTTCCCCAAAAATAAGACCTAGCTGGACCATCAGCTCTAATGCGTCTTGTGGAGCAAAAATTAATGTAAGACCCAGTATTATATTTTATTATATTATATTATATTATATTATATTATACCCGGTCTTATATTAAAATAAGACCCTGTATATATCATATCATATCATATCAATCATATAATATCATATCAAAGACCCAGTCCGGGTATTATATTAAAATAAGACTGGGTATTATATTGTATTATATAAGACCAGTCTTGTAGTATATTAAAATAAGACCAGGTCTTATATTAATTTTTACTCCAAAAGTCGCATTAGAGCTGATGATCCGGCTAGGTCTTCTTTTCAGGGAAACATGGTAGATTGAGACAACTACTAGGTCTGGCTAGGTCTTATTTTCAGGGAAAATTGGTAGATTGAAATAATTACTTGACTTGGAGCTGATTGGTACTGGAAAAACACACTTAAAATAAATAAAAAGTTAAAAAAAAAAGTACATTTAAAAAAAAAGAAAAAGAAAAAGAACTGGACTCAGGACTAACAACTGAAGTCCTAGAGTCCCTCCCTCACATATACAGCCAGCTTCTTCCAGCTCTGAACTTCTTGGGGAAGGGTGCCACAGCTGCCAAAAGTTTCCAGGAGATCCTCTGGGGTTACACCTTGGGAATCCAAAACTGTTATCATCATATCTTCTCCACTTACAAAGAATTTTTTTTTTTCTTTTTTCAGTTGCAGGGGGTGCTGCCCACCATCTCTTGCGGGAGTCGAGGAATTGAACTGGCAACTTTGTGGTTGAGAGCCCACTGGCCCATGTGGGAATTGAACCGGCAGCCTTCGGGGTTAGGAGCATGGAGCGCTAACCGCCTGAGCCACCGGGCCGCCCCCTACAAAGAATTTTAATTTTAAAAAAGACAGAAACTGCTGAAATCCTTAAGGGTTGGAAATCACGTCAAGTTTCTTGACAAACTCCTCACAACTGTTCCCAGTACAAAGCAGATAGAGATTTCTTATATGTCCCCAGTGCCCTCTGCTATATTAGAGTTCAACTGAATTTTTTTTTAAGTAACTGCGGTTTTTGCAATTATTTTTAACCTTTTAAACCACAATTACTTCTGCAACAACCTAATACAAGGAAAGAAATGACATATTGAATTCTATGTTTTATTTATTTTTTTACTTTTATTTTTAAGAAGGGCGTTTGTTTATCTATTTATTTATTTATTTAATTTATTTTTAAGGAGGGAGCAGCTCACAGTGGCCCATGCGGGGATTCAACCTGCAACCTTGCTGTTACTAGCACCAAGCTCTAACCAACTGAGCTAACCAGCCACCCCTAGAGTTCAACTGAATTTTAAATCTATGTTTGGTACCTTTCATGGAGCACCCTCAATAATATAATTAACATATTACATATAGCTATTACTACAAAGTACAAAAAAATGTCCTGGCAACAATGTGTCCCTGTCAAAGCCAATATTAAATCACCTATTTTCAGAGAACTAAGTGAACTAACCTATGTTTTCTTCTCCTTCCTTCTTTTCTGTTAGAAGAGTTCTTGTCATACTGAGTTTCTTCATCGTATGGCATTTATATTTTAGCACTGTTTTATTGTTGCCTTCTGCATCCACTAGAACATAAAATGAACTCAATTATTATATTGCTTGATGCAGTATAATAAAATATAATGCAAATAAAATAATGTTAAGCCTTAATAATGCCAGTTTAGGGAATTATACTAAACTACTTCCTGTCTAGATAGTGGAATAAGTTCAAGATATAACTCCTGCTCCAAGCACAGAGAAATGACAGATAAAATGCATAACAACTGAAGGCACAACGAGACTCAAAAATGATAAACATCTCCAGGGGACAGCGACACAAAGCTAGGAGTGAGATTGAAGCTATTGGCCTGCTAGGCTCCAACCCTGAAGCAGGAAAGTGGGGCCAGGGATTTGGTAAGAAGGTCTAAAATTCTACCACACAAAATGAAGGACCAAAGTCAGATTTACTACTTGAAGCCAGAGACTGGAGTAAGGACATTCCTAATCATGAAAAAAGGCTGAGAAAAAAAACTGCTGCCAAGCTGCTTCCTGGGATTACAGCTTTATAGAAAACTGCGGGCAAAGTCAGGAGGGAAGGATGAAGCTCTGAGCTACAGATGGAAGCACACTGAAAACTTCCATACATTGCTACTGTGAGTATAACTGATACTGCACGTAAGAAAACAACATATGCTGTTTCCCCGAAAATAAGACCTAGCCGGACCATCAGCTCTAATGCGTCTTTTGGAGCAAAAAATAATGTAAGAACCGGTCTTATTTTAATATCATATAAGACCCAGGCTTATATAATATAATATAAGCCTGGGTCTTATATAAGACCGGATATAATACAATATAATATAATACCAGGTCTTATATTAATTTTTGTTCCAAAAGACCCATTAGAGCTGATGGTCCGGCTAGGCCATATTTTTGGGAAACATGGTAGTAATTTTAACTATATGAAATTGTCAATATTCAGCCCAAATACATCATTTCATATTGTTGAACCTAACACACACATCATCGATCTAGCAATTCCATTTCTAAGGGGATACCTTAGACATTTTTACATATATGCACAAGAAGACAAAACTATCCATGGCAGTATTTTTGTGGTGAGTTAATAAGCATAATTAAGAACATGGGTTCTGGAGCAGGCCACCTGGGTTTAAATCCTGACTCTGCCTCTTACTTTGTGTATGACCTTGGGAATGTTGTTTACCTCTCTGTGCCTCAGTTTCTTCAAATATAAAATGAAGATAATGGTATCTACCTCAAAGGTTTGTGGTGAGGATTAAATGAGTTAATACATACAGAATCTAGCATAGTGTCTGACATATAGAAGGCATCAATAAATTTTAGTAGTTATTAATAATTGCTGGTTACAAAAAAATGGAAGCACCAACATGTCCATTAACTGGAGAATAGATTGTGGTGGAATCACAACTGGAACAGCAAGAATCAGGGAAAATAGAGTTATACATATCAAGATGTATAGATCTGAAAATATATCTCTAATTCGAAAAAAGACTATAGAATGATATGGAAAATATGCTATATTTTATATCAAGTTTGAAAATATACCAGAAATGCTACTCTTTGTGCATACAAACATATGTAATATAAAATCAGTTATAGGAAAGACAAACACCAAATTCAGGTGAATGATTACCTCTGAAGATAGAAGAAAGGAAATAAATTTGGAGAGGGGTATACGAGGGGCTTCAAATGTATCTAGAATTTTTTTTAACTATCTGGCAAAATGGTAGGATTTGATACAGCTAGACAATGGGTACATGAAATGTTTAATTTTAATATTCAGTATATATATATATATATATATATATGGTTGAAATATTTCACAATAAAAAGAGTTAGCATAGCAATCACTTACCATGTTCGACATTTTCTTCAAATATAACACAGGTCCCAAGAGTGTCTGCAGAAAAATTTAAAGACAAATTGTTGAGAACTAACAGAGCTACTTTGAAAAGCATATAAAAAAAGTCTCATGTATCTGATATTCTCCTACCTTCATACTCTCCAGCAAAGACATAGCTGTCCACTTGCAGAATGGGCCTCTCAGTGTCAATTCCCTACATCAGAATATAGGATCATAAAAAATCATCATTAGGAAAAGCCTTCGGGGTGAGGAGTGGGTGAAATTGGTGAAGGTGGTCAAAAGATACAAACTCCCTGCACAGAAGGATGACTATAGTTAGTAATACTGCACTGTATATTTGCAAGTTGCTAAGAAAATTTTAAAAGTTCTCATCACAAGACTGCTAAAATTTATAACTGTGTGGTGACAGATGGTAACTAGACTTATTGGGGTGATCATTTTAAAATTACACACCAATATTTAATCACTATGTCGTACACCTGAAACTAATATTATCAATTATACCTCAATTAAAAAAAGAAAGAAAAAGCCTTCCACATGTAACCTTGCTACCTAGGTGACAGATCTCCAAAACTGGAGAACCTCTAGAGCTTCTTGTCCTGGCAAGACCAAGATAAGCTAAAACTGCTCTGATGACTGCAGCTACAACCTGAAGACTACTTAATTCATACCCAAGTAGCAAGGTCTACTTCAGTCAACATCCTCTTCAAGTTAAGAACAGAGGAAATTTTATCAAAGGTAGCTCAGATTTTAAAGAGAGCTAAAACAGATGGTAACTTTGGATACCATAGCTCAACTCAACAGCAGCGTGTGAGGTCTTCGAAGTCTTTTCTTAGGTATCTTCTCTCCCTTCTGCACAGTTTAATCTGTGTGTGCGTATCTGATTATCTTCCCTTCCCTCCACGTTTCCCTCTCCCACCTCACTACCTAAATGTATTTTTTCAAAATATATTGTTCTACAACAGAAATGCCCATCGGTAGATGACTGGGTTAAGAAATTGTGGTACATTTATACAATGGAATATTATTCGGCCATAAAGAAGAATGGAATATCATTTGCAACAATATGGATGGACCTAGAGAATATTATGCTAAGTGAATAAGTCAGATGGAGAAAGACAAATAACATACGATCTCAGTGATATGTGGAATCTAAAGAATAGAATAAATGAACAAACTAATCAGAAACAGTCAGAAATATAGAGAAAAAACTGAGGGTTGCCAGATTGGAGGGGGTGGGGATGAGGGAAAAAATCAGGGGATTAGAAAGCACAAATTGGTAACCACAAGATTGCCACGGGAATACAAAAGATAGTTTGGGGAATATAATCAATAATGTTGTGAAGATTTTGTAGAGCATCCAATGGACACTTGTCTTATTAGGGAGACCACTTCAGGGACGGTGTAGATGCCTGATAACCGCACTGTACACCTGAAGCTAAAGCTGAATAATAATAAATGTCAATTATAATTTAATGTGGTCACAGGCTGTGGAGTACAGCATAGGGAATAGAGTCAGTGGAATTGTAACAGCTACAAAAGATGTCAGAGGGGTAGGAGATTGGGGGATGAGGGTTATCACTTTGTGAGGTATGTCTAACTATTACATTGTTTTGTACACCTAAAACTAATAAGTATATATACATATATATATGTGTGCATATATATATATATATATATATATATATATATATATATATATATATATATATATTTCCATATCAAAACGCTACCTCCTCCAAATCTTTAACTCTCTCCAGCCATACATTCATTAGGCATTTTCTCTCATCTGCTCCCACAGCCTCTCTACTTCTATGATTGTCCTTAGAGTCCACTCACTGCTTTGTAACGTGGAATTAATATATCAGTCTTTGAGGACAGGTATTTCTCCACTCATTCTTGTTCCAAATTTAAGAAAATCTACAACCATCCCACAATTCTAGAAGACTCACCAAAATCTTGCATTTATTTTCACATTTTAAGAGCAAGTCTGAATCAATAATTCCCGACAATTCCACCAAAACCAACTGCTCCTGGTGGAAGAAAGAGGGGTTAACATCCTAGCAGGGGAGTGTGCAGAAGAGGCAGTCAACAAGAGAACCCAGAAATCCCCATTACGACCATCCCACCTCAGTGAAAACCAGGTCCTGCTTTCAACGAGAGGAAGCAAGCGACGTTGCCTAAAGCAACTTCCTCTACTGCCCCCATTCTGACCACCGAGTGGCAAATACGGCTGAGGCCGGCCTCTCCCCGGCTCCGCGCGTCCCGGGGCAAGAAGTGGGCGCTGCGCCCGTGAGGCCTCCGTGGCCCTGGCCGCATCCCGACTCCCTTCCCCACACACAGCCCGCGCGGCCATCACCGCCACCGCCCGTTGCGCAGGCTTCCGCCGTAGCACTGACTACCTCCTCTTCCTCTTCTTCCTGGTCCCCTGGACTCCGCTCCTCGGCCGCTGCCATGATCCCGCTCCTCCTCGCGGCCCCCGGGTCACGAGCTACCCCCGCCCATGGCCGCCATCTTGAGTATTGGCGTCTGGCCGCGGCGCCGACGCGCGAACTGCTCCTGCCAGGACGTGAGATGGCCGAGCGCGCTTACACCTGGAGGCCCGCTGTCTGTTCCTTCCCTGAGAGCAGGCGCCAGCGCCCTGGCGACGTCCTGTGACTTAGAGATCCCGCGGGCTCCGTGCCCTGAGAGGAGAGGACGGGCGAGGGAGAAAGGATAAAGAATGTGCAAGCAGGGAAACCACCTTATGCGACATAAATGGAGAGGCCTTGTGGTGACCCAAGCCTACGTTTCTTGGAAAAAATTCTTAATCTCGTGTGCGTACTGACCCTCCATTCAAGTTTTCCCCAAGCCAAATTAAGGGCACATTTAAGATTAACTAGCGCCCACAACCAAACATCCTTGCGCTAGAAAGTTTGTGTTTCAGGCCTGCAGGAGCATAGGATCTAGGAGAGGAAGATAAAAGGACACAACCAATTACGAGCTACAAGAGATACAAATTCAAAGAGATCCAGGGAAGTGAAGTTTTGGACAGAATTTTCTCATAGTACCCTCATGGATTTTTCTAATTATAAAGTAAATGATCTTTGTAGGTGAGAGAGGATGATCTAACTCCAAAGAGCATGAGCTTTGGGATCTAATACTTCTTGGGTTCTGCTGCATGATTAGCAGCAAGGTCTTAGGCAAGTTGGGTTTTGTAAGGATTAAATGAGATAATACATATAAAACAGCCCAGTATTCGGCACATATTAAGCATATTTCATGTGTATTAGTAGTAATACACAAAATTTGAGAGTATTATGACTTCAAAAAAACGTTCATATATATATATATATATACACATATATGTATATATGTATATATACATACACACACACACAACACACACACATATATATCTTTCCAGGCTCTTTCTATATACTTTTTTAAACAAAAATATGTTCAAATTGTACATCTGTTTTTAAGTCGTTTTTCTCATGATACGCAGTATCATAGATGTTCTTCCATATTTTCCATAATATAGATCTACATCATAATTTGTAGTAACTGCATACATAGTATTTATTGTATAATATTGATACTACACAATACTTCAGTAAACATCTTTGTACATTTTTACCCAGTTGCCCCATTAAATGAGAAAGAGCCCTCGACCTGTTAAAAGTTGTAGATTTGAATTCTAGCTCTGAAGCATGTAGAGAAAAATGGGGCCACATATTAAACCTGATAAGCTCAGCGGAGGCCAGCATGGTGGGCCTTACAAACTCAGAGAAGGAAAGTAATCACATAGGATGGTCTGAACGTAAAAATTCCTAACTAAAAGCAGGTCATAGCAGGTAGTCACTTGCTAGGCCTGTAGCTTCCTTAACAAAGGTTAATCTTTACCTTAAGTGAGCCTGTCTGTTGTCTTTTTGCATTTTAGATAACATACCCTTGGAATGTCAGAGTAATCCCCTTTATCTAGGCCCCCCAGGGCACACCCACAGAACTAGAGCACGAGACCACAGAACCCCTCATTGTTGTCTTGTTCCCTGAATACCATCTCTATGTGCTGTAAAATGTTAATTATTCACTCTCATGTACTCAAAAATATAAAAGAAGTATGTGTCTCTATTTTACTTTTTATCCAATCCCAGAGATTTCCCTGCTTTACTTTCTCCCACCCCCTTAACCTACCACCAGTGGATTTCATGTAACTCTCTTATGTCCCCTCCTTTGATTCTAATGTATAAAATAAACTGCAAAACTGCCCTTCTCTGGAGCATTTTCTATATCTGTTGAAATTTTGCTTCCCGGCAATTGTCATCAGTTTGGTTCAAATAAACTCATAAAAATTCTTTACAGGTTTGGATGTTTCTTACGTTGACAAGCATAATTATGATCTGGGACAAGTTGCTACACTTTCTCAAATTCAGTGTTCTAACTAATTGAGGATAAAAAGACTTATACTTACTGTATTTGAAGATTAGATCATGTATCTAAAAGTAGTTTGTAAACTGAAAAATTACTTAAATTGTCAGATTTTATTGGGGTGAAGGGAGGATAAAGAGGAGAAGAACAATCCAAGTTGGGGGAACAGCAGTTGCAAAGGCTTGAGGAATGAAAATATATGTGTGCTTGCAAGGTCAGTGCAATAACTCAAGATTTCCCTTTCAAATAAACATGCCTCATACTTCTAGTCAAGGTTATTATTGTTTACTATTTATGAAGTAATTGTTTTTATTTATTTTGAATGATTTGCGAAAGGACATAGAGTGAAAAGTAAACCTCCCATTCCTATCCCCTTGTTCCCCTTTTCATAGGCAATCATTTTTACCAGTTTCTTATGTATCTTTTCAGAAATAGTCTATGTATTTTTATATACACAAAAATGTGTGTATACAAAATCTGGAAAGTAATTTTAATATTGTAGCACACAGACTAGAAAACCATTGCCTTGGGAGGAAAGAAGATATTACAGTATTGGCTCCATGGCTTAGAGCTCATGCCCTTTGAAAATTAGTTTAAAGGTTGAAAGACAGAAAATAGCTCTCAGACAGAAAATAGGAACTTATTGGGCAGAATAACCCATCACCATGATCTTTGAAAGAAGGAGAAAAAGAAGTCTTTTGTTGATTGGGAGGAATTTTCATGGTCTATAATTGGAGTCCATTTTTAATACATTTTACTTTCAGTCTTAAAAAGATAGGGCCCAGATTCCTGCTTAAAAAGACTAAATTATCTTTATTATGTTCACTTAAAAATAGAAGCAATAGGGCAGCGAGATGGCTCAGTTGGTTAGAGCGTGAGCTCTGAACAACAGGTTTGCCTGTTCAATTCCCACATGGGCCAGTGAGCTGCGCCCTCCACAACTAGATTGAAGGACAATGACTTGGAGCTGATGGGGCCTGGAGAAACACACTGTGCCCCAATATTCCCCAATAAAAAAAAAATAGAAGCAATAAACAAAATGTGGTATGTCTATATAATGGAATCTTACTCAGCAATAAAAAGGATATGTACCACAACTTGAAAACATTCAGAAGCCGGACACAAAAGATCACACATTGAATGATTCCATTTATATGAAATGCCCAGAATAGACAAGGCTATATATAGAGAAAGTAGATTAGGGCTTTCCAGGGCTTGGGGGGGAGGGGCATGGGGAATGACCCTTACTGGGTATGGGGTTTCTTTTGGGGGTGATGAAAATGTTCAGTATTAGTGGTGATGGTTGCACAACTCTGAATATACTAAAAAACACTGAATTGTATACTAAGAGTAAATTACAAGTATAAGGTCTGTGAATTATCTTAATAGTGTTATTTAAAAAAACAATAGTAGAAGCAACTAGTTTTAAACTGAACAGTGAAAAGAAAATTACTTGGCTGATTAAGGAAAAATCTTTGAAGGCCAAATCAGGGCCAGATACCAGGGCAGCTGCATAGCAGAAGTATAATGTGGTCCTTGATCCCCTCAAAATTGCTTGAGGACCCGTGTCTGGGGTCGGGGGGGTGGGGTGGGTCAGGGTCAAATGTCATTAGCTTGTTTAAACTGAAACCACATTAGGCCTCATGACAGTCTGAAGAGGTAATAACTATGAAGAGTGAAGTTCAAAATATTTAATGACTAGTTAGGGCACAGTATTCAGCTATACTGGCGTAAGGTCGTGGGAAAGCTGGAGAAGGTCTAGAGCGAGCTAGAGGCTTGAGGAAGTTTCTTTTTTACTGACTAATAGGGAAGTTTCCATAATTTAACGGCCGGTATGGTTTTACCAGTGCATAGAAGCTGAATATCAGCCCTCATTAGTCTAACTTCTATTTTACATTAGGAAACTGAGACAGAAAATTAGCAAACTTGCTTGTCTGACTTACTCCTCTACGCTCTGTTATCTTTTCTGGGAAAGCAGGGTTACCTTCACAGTTCTCCTAGAGAAGCCAACACCTGCATCAGGCTAGCTAGGATTAGAGGAATGAGATGGAGAAGCAAACCTTAACAGAGTTGAAATGGGAGACTAGGGAAAACGAGGGAGCTGCTCACCTAAGAAGACTAGGTCAGCCACATCACTCTATCTTGCAAGACTTGAGTGATATTCTGATCAGGGTTCCCTGTTCTCCGAACTTACTTGCCATTGCTGTATTTTCTGTTTCTTTCTGCTTTCTTCTTTGTTGTATTTCCTAGTTATGTGACTTGCAACCACAAACTTGGGTGTTTCCTTATTTTCTTTAAATGAAATTAAACTTGACTGAGCCCTTGTCACATGAGAATGGCAGGAAATTTTACTCTCTGCCAATTTCCTCCCCTTAATAGCCCCAGATCATACATAGTATTTGGAGAGACCTCTCCAGTCTTCAGCTCACATTGGTTACTGCTGAGATTCCAGGGGTTGAAGCCACACAGATCCTTGAAGTGCAGGAACTGTTTCCACAGAGCATGGGAATCCCTGTTATGTTTGGGAACCTTGATATTTAGAGGTCCAGCCTTTCTAAGCAAACCATAGGTCTTGGCACCTCTCCAGGGTGCTGGTTTGGGAATGAGGACACCCCAGTTTACACTCTTTCCCAACCTGAGGAAATCTCTATATTTTTCCTCCCGTTTTAAATAAAAGTACCTGTCCCCTTTTTCCTCTCAAATATCTAGTATAATTTCTTCAGTGAGCTCCCACAATAGACAGGAAAAGGCACGACCTTCAAGTAGCTTCAGCTTTCCATTCTTTACACATCCCAGACAAAGGAATACAAATGGCCTGGGCTACCTGCTTGGAAGGAATAAAAAAGAAAATGTAGGGCAGGCACTGGTATCTCCATGAATTATCCTGCTACATCAATAAACTCTTTTGGAAAAAAAATAAACCTTGTCTTGGTGGTTTCAAGATTCAAAGGAATTGAATCACGCTAGGTCAATAGAGCCTGGGAGCTGAGAGCTCAACCTTCGCATTGAAGAGATTTGGTGACAGTGACTATGGCAGTATCCTGGCGAACTTTTGTGTCGCTCTTGTGACCCGTGACAATACCCTGGCGATCTTGTGAGGCATTGCAAGAAAGGGAGTGGTCTGAGAGGGGTAAAGGACGTTCCTGCAATCCTCTAAAGGAAGAAAACTCACCTCAAAGCGTTCTAAGCACTGGAGTTCTACTGCTTAGAAGATATGGGTAACAGAAGGAGGGAAAACTCACAAGTCTGATTAAAAAGAGCCACGTAAGAGACAAATTATGTGGTTTTCTGCAGCCACGGTTGGAGCTAATAGACAAAAATCTATTTAATTTGGTGAGGAGGGACAATTGCTTTTAATTGTAGTTAATAAGTGGAATCTTATGAAAAAAATTCAGGAATATAATTTCTGAGAAATATAAATGGCGTGTTGTGCTCAGTATTTAAAAGCCTGCCACTAGGAGGAGACAAACGACTTAAAATTGTTTAATCCGCTCTTCCTTTAAGAACACATTTTCTAAATGAAGAAGAGCGTCATGAAAAATATATTTAGTAGCAGAATTCTAGTACAAGAGCCTTTAGTGAGTACTAACAGTTTGTTTTAAAAATTAACATTTTGCCTTTAAATAATAGTTTATCCAATATATCCATGAAAGTCTTTTTAAAATCCATATCATACTCTGTTTCAGATCTGAAAACTAAATGCTAGACAATGTTCCAATATATGGTGATGGAAAGAGAACTGACTCTGGGTGGTGAACACACAATGTGATATATAGATGATGTATTACAGAACTGTGCACCTGAAATCTATGTAACTTTTACTAACAATTGTCACCCCAATAAACTTTTTAAAAAATGCTGGACAGTGGCCCTCAAACTTCAGATGCGCCAGAATCACCTGAAGAGCAGACGACTCAGCCCCAAACCCAGGGTTTCAGATTCAGCAGGTCTGGTACAGAATAGGACAGAAAACCTGCATTTCTAATAAGTTCCCAGATAATGCTGATGCTTCTGGTCAGGGAACACACTTTGAGAACCACTGTACCAGATGACTATAGAAGTAACCCATTCACCAGCAACCAGATTCAATTCAGTGTTGATAACATACTAACTAAAGTATTTCGGTTTGTTAGAAAGTAAGTTAGGGCCGGCCCGGTGGCTCAGGCGGTTAGAGCTCCGTGCTCCTAACTCCGAAGGCTGCCGGTTCGATTCCCACATGGGCCAGTGGGCTCTCAACCACAAGGTTGCCAGTTCAATTCCTCGAGTCCCGCAAGGGATGGTGGGCTCTGCCCCCTGCAACTAAGATTGAACACGGCACCTTGAGCTGAGCTGCCGCTCCCCCTGCAACTAGCAACGGCAACTGGACCTGGAGCTGAGCTGCGTCCTCCACAACTAAGACTGAAAGAACAACAACTTGAAGCTGAACAGAACCCCCCACAACTAAGATTGAAAGGACAACAATTTGACCATTGTTCCCCAATAAAGTCCTGTTCCCCTTCCCCAATAAAATCTTTAAAAAAAAAAAAAGAAAGTAAGTTAGTGTTGGAAATAAGGTTGGAATGATCATTTTTGGAGGACTTTGAATCTAAAAGAAAGCAGTTTACATATCATTTGGTAGCAGCATGGCACTATTGGAAGTTACTGGAGTGTGTTTTAGGCAGGGGTGAAGTCAGGGGTGAAGTTTAATGGGATGGGAGAGAGACACTGAGGGCAGAGAGACCAGGTGGAATCTGTAGGGTCCTTCTCAACCCGGGGCACAGCTACTCTATATGAAGCCCCTGGCAAACATAGAAAATGCTCCCAAAGCATCATTTTGGCTCACTGACACGTAACTAAAAGCATGTCTTTAATGCTAAGACAAACATAGATGGAGGGGATGCAAAATCTGCATAATTGTGGGGTTTTTTTTAAGAGTTTATTGGGGAAAGGGAACAGGACTTTATTGGGGAACAGTGTGTACCTTCTAGGCCTTTTTTCCAAGTCAAGTTGTTGTCCTTTCAATCTTAGTTGTGGAGGGTGCCATTCAGCTTCAAGTTGTTGTCCCTTCAGTCTTAGTTGTGGAGGGCGCAGCTCAACTCCAGGTCCAGTTACCGTTGCTAGTTGCAGGGGGCACAGACCCACCATCTCTTGCGGGAGTTGAACCGGCAACCTTGTGGTTCAGAGGACGCACTCCAACCAACTGAGCCATCCGGGAGCTCAGCGGCAGCTCAGCTCAAGGTGCCGTGTTCAATCTTAGTTGCAGTGGGCGGAGCCCACCATCCCTTGCAGGACTTGAGGGATTGAACTGGCAACCTTGTGGTTGAGAGCCCACTGGCCCATGTGGGAATCGAACCGGCAGCCTTCAGAGTTAGGAGCATGGAGCTCTAACCGCCTGAGCCACCGGGCCGGCCCTGCATAATTGTTTTTAAATGATAGGAGTCTACCAAGAAATTTCTCCAAAGTGGGTAGAGAAAGCTTTAAAAGCTGCTTGGGGCTGTAGTTGCTAAAGGCACGCCTCTTCACAGTCTACATTTTGTTTGCTGTTAGAGATACTTTCATGGAAAAGTTTGAGAAATACTGGTGTAAATCAAATGTAAATGACAACTTGGAACATCATGATGACATTTGTAGTTAGAGATTTCAGCAGCCCCTATGATAATGTGATAGAATCTGTAAAACTCAGCTTCTAATTAAATGGAGTAGGATGAGAGAAAGAAAGAGAAGAAGAGCAGACAAGAGAAAAATCCAAATTACTACAATTAAGAGACTGGATGACTGGTTAAATGGAAGGGTTGCGGGGTGGGGGGGAGGGGAGGAAGGGTGTTGTTGTTTAAAGGAATAAGAAAAACATGAGAAGGAATAGTATGAGGGGGATACATGTTGAGGTTGGCTTTGGACACTGAGTTTGAGCTCCTTGAAGCACAGTTAAGTGGAGCTAGTGGCTAATAGGTGAAGTGTAGTCATGAAACTCGAGAATGTTTACAGGTTAAATTCAAGATGCATCTTTATTTAAAAAATTGAAGCTTTTCCCTAAAATCTGGTCCTGAGAGATTTCAGATTGGTAGGTTCCTCAAAGGAAAGAATAGGAAGTCATGACAGAAAGGAAATATCAGTGTGGAACAACAAGTATTTAAATATTATTGACTTAAAAGCAAAATGTTTAGAAATGTTACAGTGTTTAATTTAATGAGATGGGCAAAGGGAGGCAATGCACAAAGCATTCGAGGTCTATCAGTAGAAAAGGTAATTTGGTGTGTGTGTGTGTGTGTGTGTGTGTGTGTGTGTGTGTGTGTGTAGGGAGGGTGGCTCGGAACAGCAAGCTTCTCTATAGATATTTTGGTATGTGGAGATGAGACCCTTGATTAGGTCAGTGACTGAGAAAAATAAAAGGAGAGGTCAGAGATATGCAGTTGAAAAAGCAATAGGACTTGGGTGACTGCATAAATGAGGCGGCCAAAAAGAGAAGGAAGTTTTCAAAAATCACCCAATTATGAGCCTGAGAGTCAGTTTAGAAGTATGTTATTGGTGCCTTGTGGTAGAGCCCCAGCTGCTCTGACCAAACTGACAGAAGGGTGATTAGGCAGGCCAGTGGCTCTCTGGTGTGACCCCCAGACCTGCGGAGTCAGAATGGCCTGGGGTTCTGTTACAATGCCAATTCTCAGGCCCTATCCAGAGTACTACATCAGAAACGCTGGGAATGGCGCCTAAACAATTTGTAGCTTAACAAACTCTCCAGGTGATTCTGACGCACAATTAAGTTGACAATTGAGCTAGGTCAGTTAGATTTCTTTTTTTCCTTTCAAGAATTGGAAGTGGGATACACAGAGAGAATCAGTCTGTTGGTGGTGGGGAGAAAAGCTAAATAGTTGGTTACAGAGACACTATGAGGAAGCTGGAATTATGAGTAAGCAGAAACTATAACCACGTGAAGTCGTTGGCTGGTCGTCATAGAGACAGAGGAATGGTGACACCTGCACTGCTGCTGCAGCCAAGCGTGGCAAGCTAACCCAGTCTTTTCGGTGGGAATGGAATTTGTCCAGTTCCATGTTCCCAAGTGAAGCCCAATTATATTGCTATTCTTAGGTTCCTATGATATTCTTATCTGTTTTATTGTCACGTGTATCCTTAAAATAGACTTCCCATTAACTGAAGTGCCCTCAGTGAATCTGCGTTTCTAAAACATAAAAAGCTGGAGTAAATGGAGCAAACATTTAAATTAATAGAAAGAATTCCCTTTTCCTAAAAAAATTATGGACACTTTAAAAAAAAATTTTTTAAATAAAATTTACCATCTTAACCATTTTAAAGTATACAGTTCAGTAGTTACGTATATTCATTGTTGTGCAACCAATGCCCAGAACACTTTCATCTCGCAAAAAAATCACTGTTTGAAGAATTACTTTTCGATGAAATTTGTTTTCATGCTGTTCCCTTTTTCCCTGTACAACTGAACAACTTCCAAACTTAACCATCAGGTCTGCTGTTCAGGTTCATATGCAAGAGTTTGGTTTTTGGGTTTGTTTATTTGTTTCATTTTGTTTTGTTGACTTGATTTCCTGATGCAGCCAGCCACTCTGAAAACGTATACTATTACTTTTTCCACTGGAAGGTCTCTTGACCTCTCCTCTCACCTCCCTCAGCTACTGCCCTAAGCCAGGTCTAAATGCCCCACCCTTAGCTTTCAAAATCTTCTATGTATGATGTCGTTATCTTTTATTTTTCTAATCTTTATATGTTTCACGATTTGTCATACTGATCATCGAATAATCACAATCATGCAAGTCAGGTAGGGTCATAAACATTACAGTTCCGTCGTCTGCTGGTAACGCAGCAGACTCACCTGGCCATGCCAGTACCTTAGACAGGATCCCACCCTGTCTGGATCTTTGACATCTTATCCAGTAAAGAAGGGGTTAAATCAGAAGAGGTCATCTCTCAATTTTTTCCATCCCTGATATTGCCTATACCATTATATTTTGCTTTGTTTTCTTCATGGCATTTCCCTTTACTCTATTTACGAAATATTACGTATCTATATAGCTCGGTCTCGTTGAATTCATGTTTTATTACCGATACATTTCAAGAAAGGAAGTCTAAGTTCTAAGAACAAACTGTTGTACTTGGGGTGTCCAAAATGTTTTAATTGGCTCTGACAGTTTGGCTGGTATCAGAACGTACCATGACTTATCAAACCTCACACTCTTCCTTTTCACTCACCAACTAACCCTTTTGTTCTAACCAAGGCAATCTGTTGAAACGCTATATCCTGCCTTTTTTTTTTTCTTTTCTTTCTTTTTGCTACTGGGCCTTTGCTAATGTCTTTTGCTCCACCAAGCTGAACTTTGCTTCTTTTCAGTCATGCCCATTACTTCTCTTACTGCAGGAAACTTGTCCTGACTAATTTACTCTAATCTTACATTCATTCATCAAACCCACATTTATTGAGCACTTCATATTGCCAAGCCCTCCCTCTACTTTTTCTATGAATTTCTGTCTGCAACGTGAACTCCTATTGTTCATATTCTGCTTTGTATTTGTTAGTTTGCATATGTGTCTTTTTTTCTCACCTTGACTTTAAGTGCCTTGAGTTAATGTCTTTTGAGGGTGTTTGTACAGTGTTGTGGGTTCATTAACGTTATTGAATAAATGGATGGATGGATGAATTAAATACTGTGAAACTGGTTTAACTCAGGAGAATTTGGGGGAAAACACTTAACTAGAATCTCAAAGTCATTCTAATTCCAAACAGCTTTAAGGGTTGGAGATTATGTTGCAGATGATTCAATTGAGTGGCTTCTCTCTGCATTGTGCACTCCTCCCTAAGTATTTTGCTTGGGAGCTCTCATTTTTGACCCTTACTCTTAGACTGTTTACATTATTTCTGATCTATAGAAGTGAACTGACCCAATGACTGACAGAAGTTAAGTGTTCAGAAAATGCTTGTTGAATTAGTAAAATGAACTCATGTGCATTATGTTTAGCCTTTGCAATCAGAGTAGGAGTTCCTTCATGTCAAGGACCCAATATTTGAAGTAGTCTCACATACACAGACTTTAGAATTAGCACAATTCTGAGTTTACAGTGGGTACTTAAACGGTCCTTGAGTAGATGAACACATTTGCAAAGAGAAATGCTTTTCCCTCAGAAGAATCTTTCTTAGGAGTCAGTGTGGTACTGGACCGCCTGTTTTAGAATCACTTAGGATGCTTGTTAAAAATATAGATTCTTCAGCCACACCACAGACCTACTGGAATCAGAATTTTGTGGGGGTGAGTATGGGTGGGTGGGTAAAGGGCCAGAAACATGCACTTCTAACAGCTTTCTGAGCCTCAGATGATTCTGACGCTCCTGTTAGCTAGAGTACATTGCCCGAAGTACAAGATAGGACTAACAAATGAGGCTCAGAAAGCTTAGACCTTGGAGCCAGACTGCTGGGGTCTATCAAACTCTCCAACTTACTAAATGTATGTTCTGGGCATGCTATTCAACCTCCCTGTGCCTCAGTTTCCTCATCTACACAATGGGAAGAACAGTATAATTATCTCATAAGATTATTATGAGGATTAAATGAGTCAGTACATGTAAGGTGCTTGGAAGAGAAAGTGTTTGCCATTGTCAGAGTTCTAAGCATCCACTTTCCAACAAAAACAGTACTTTTCTGTAGAAAACCTGTCGTACTATAGAAAACCTAATCCACAGAGTTTGTCCTTTCTTCCTTGCCCCTTTTCTGTTTGAGAGACACAGACACTTCAAACCAGGAGACTGCCTTATTGCAGGGTAAACCTGCACAGGGAAAGCTTAGATCTTTTACCACACGTTGATGAGCCAGAGAGATCAGTACTCAATCTCTTGTACAGCTTCCCCATAATTAAAATCACATAAAAAGGGCAGGGATTCAAAGAGTCTAACGTGTTTTCTTACTTACCAGAAACCGTTTGTGTAGCTACAAAGGGTAACAAAACACAAAGCCTGTGTAGCAACAATCCTGTGGCCAAGTCATCTCCCGTCCCAAGTCTCTGTGGAGATCGTGTTGACTCCCAGGCCTAGTCTTCCTTCCTGCTCTTGTCTCCAGGAGGTTTGCTAGACTCTGATAGATGGAAAACAGTCCCAAGACCAAACCCGAGAGTTTATAGCTCCCCCACCCCCCCCCCCATGGAGTGAGATGAGCTTTGGCAACCGATCCCTGAGGACAGATCCCTGTCGCAAGGTGGGCCTGGGAAGTTTAAGGACAGTTTCTCTCCAGGAGGTTCTTTATTGGTGTATGTATCCAGACTGGATATGATTCATTGACTTTGAAAATTAAGCTTTCTTCTTACCATGTGACTTCTGGAAAGCTACTTAAGATTAGAATTTCTATTTCCCTATTTGTAAAAAGGAAGTTACAATAAATGTTAGTGCTAGAAGGAACTTCTAAGACAATTTTATGTATAACTCCTTAAGTTTTTATAAAAAGGCTAGATCCGGAGAGATTGGGAAACTTCTTTAAAGGTCAAAAAGTTGGGTCAGGAATAAAACTTGTGCAATTTAGTTAATATCGCTCTTAACAAAGAGCTAAAATTGGGGAATTTTGCTTGAAGATGAAAAATTTTAATGCTACTGGTAGTTTACTTTTTGGTATTAATTATTTCTGATAATCTAGCTACTGAATAAAAACATAAAGAATTATTTTCTGGTATTTCATCTAATGAGAATAAAAGCTTTGCTATTAAATGTAAGACACAGAATTTTCTTTTTTTAAATTTATTGGGGTGACAATTGTTAGCAAAATTACATAGATTTCAGGTGTACAATTCTGCATTACATCATCTATAAATCCCATTGTGTGTTCACCACCCAGAGTCCGTTCTCCTTCCATCGCCATATATTTGATCCCCCTTACCCTCATCTCCCACCCTCCACCCACCTTACCCTCTGAAGACATATAATTTTAAAAGTTTCTTTGAATACATATTTTTACAATAATTTGGGATCGTAATTTTAATTGATATGTTTAATGAATTGATTCTTTTAAAGTTGTGAGAATAGTACAAAGAATCCCCAGTCTTCGTGTTATAACATTTTATATATATATATGTGTGTATGTATGTATGTATGTATGTTTGTTTGTTTGTTTATTTATTTATTTATACATATTCTTTTTTTTTCCCGAGCCATTTAAGAGTAAGTTGCAGACATGATGCCCTTCTAACCTTAATTCGCAACTGGAAAAATAATACCACACCCAGGAAATGAAGAGTAATCCAGTATCGGTGTTTTCAGCAACACCCACTCAGACAGATAATAATCGTGGTTAATAGCATCATTTTTAAATTGTAGCATCTTCTGACTTGAACAATAGTAGATAAAAATCTAGCTGTAAGAACAATTAATATAGTCTTTTCATTAAATAGATATTTACTAAAGAGTATGTTGGTGTCCTAGTGGATAGAAGAATAAAACGTGTCCATATTTTGCTCATTTGAGAGTTGCTGAGGTCAACAAATTTTTTTTCACTCTCTCTCTCTCTTTTTTCACTTTGCCCTACTTTTCCCTTATACATTGAAGCATTTTCTTGCAGAGTGAGAAGAGGATTTAAAATAAAATTGCATTTGCTCATAGATGAAGGATCACAAACTCTAATCAGAGATGGAAAATGAGCAATGTTGAACTCTCCAAGGATTCAGTTGTGTTTTTTGCACTTTCTTTATTGCATTAGCTGTTTCTGTTTTTGTGGAATTGAAATGAAACTGGAGGTCATCAAATAGGTCTTTAACGAAGCAGTTTCTTTCCTGCTTCTACTGCATTGTCCTCCAAATGACGTTAATATGCAATAGATGCTTGCGGTACTAAAGAAATCTTTTCATTTGTCTCCTTGAATACATACTCTATCTAGACCTCCACATGAATCCTGATTACCTGACATTAATAGCCATAGATATTGTGAGATCATATTAAGGGTACAGTGGACAATTAACACGGTGCCCTTATACCAACACCTACCACAGGAGAGCTGAGTAGCAATGGGGGGGGGAGGGGCGGACAGAGTGTCCATCATAATACTTGGTATCTAGTTAAGTACTTTGGATTTCCAGTGATATCCTTTGTGAACAATGCACCTTTGTGTAGGAAGTTAGTTATCATCACTGTATAGATCAGCATAAATAATCAGAGAGCAAAATGGCCTGCTATAAGCCAAGCTCATTCTCTACGAGCAAGAGAATTTTATAGCAACAATTTTTAAGCAACAATCAGACCTTTATTCCTGGTTTTAAGCACAAGCATTTGGAACACACTTATTTCTCATATTAAGAGGACAAATGTGTGAAACATATCTAAACTTTAGCTATAATTTCATCATTTTGTGCTCCCTGATGTGAAAGAGCTTCTTATCAGGTGAATAGAACGTGACTTACTGATTTAGTAACGTCTAATATTGTGAGGGCACTGCCACCTTTCTGGTGTCAAAGTGGCTTGGGTTAACGAAGGTTTGAAGAAAAATATAGTGTGAACACAAGTAAAATGCACTTTATTTTTGTTGTACTGAGAGTCAAAACATAAAAAAGTTTTTTAAAAAAATCACAACTAACTTATTACGTGTTGTAGATATGTAGTCAGTGAATATTTATCAAGCTCCTCTGGCACATGATACTCTTTTATGTATTCATGAATGCGGAAATAAATTTAAAGTTGATGATGCAATTTGATTAGATTGTGCTATGATTTTTGAGGCTGTGATTTTTTTCCACAAGATAATGTTACTTTGCATATTTTGAATGATGCAGGACAGCAACTAGTTAAGGATAAGAACATCTAATATAAAGCAAAAATTTTCCAGCATTTAAAATAAAAGAAAGTGATTAAGTAGTTGTCATTGTATTTTCTTTATTTTTTCACCTCGTTCTTTGTTTAAAATGACATCTTTCCTATAGGCAATGGACATCACTGAGTAGCATCTTAACTGAATTCGCTCATGCTCTGTTTTTTAGTTTACGTTTATTGTCTCAGGTATTAACTCATACATCTGGGTTCGTTTTATTTAAACTTTGTTTTTTGTTTTTTTGTTTGTTTGTTTAAGGAGAGAGGTGCTTGCTTTAGTGGCACTGAATTCCTATAATGATTCATCACAATTTTCTATGTGGAAGTTACTCTGGTAGGTGAGGAACACAAATAAATGGGCATCATTAGTGACTTTACATAATAAGTCCCTGATAACTTTAGATATACTTTAGGAAGAAGAAAAAATGTTTTACTCACATTGTGCTAAATTAACAGCGTCTATTCCTCTTTCATGAACTTGTGTTCCATGAAACACTGCCCAGTATCTGACACACTGTTTGAGAGTACAGAACCATGGGTGACTTACTATTGTGTCCTTTGGTGTTAAGCATAAAACAGTACACATTGTAGGAGATTGATATGTATTTGATGAATTGGAACAATTCATTGCAAAATTCCAGTTTGCAGAAAACGTTTAGTACATAAGGGCAAAAAAGGATTGACTTGGGGGAACAAAGAAACCTCAGTTCTTCTAATGATCCTAACATTAAAACCTCATATATTTCTATTTAAAAGTATATTACCACATCCTATTGGGTGTCATTTAAAGTTGAAGTTTGGAAAAAAAGATAAATTACAATAAGAAGTAATTTCTTGGATTTCTTATGTATTTTTGCATTTGATAATATTGATATTCCCTTTGGAAAAGTAACAAAGGTTCCTTTTTAACTGGCACGGAAAGAAGGCGTTACAATCTCCTGATGGGGATGTGGAGATGGGCAGCAGAAGTTTCTTTGAGTACTTCATTATACTGCTAACTTTCAGTCACAGATGTCGCATCCTGGACTAGTCATGAGATAGGAAGTTTAAGAAATGTCCCCAAATGACAAATTTACAAAACTTAAATATAAGTGCCTTTCTCATGAAAGAAGTGAGTGAAAGAAAAAGCCTCATGATCTGTAAGCGAGATCTTTAACAGGTCCCAGCTGCCACATTTATAAAACAAGAAAGTGGGGCTAGATGTTACTACTGTGTTTCCCTGCAAATAAGATCTAACCAGAAAATAAGCCCTAGCTTGATTTTTCAGGGTGACATCCTCTGAACATAAGCCCTAATGCATCTTTTGGAGCAAAAATTAATATAAGACCTGGTCTTATTTTTAGGGAAACATTGTAGGTCCCTGCTTAAAGCTTTTTCAGGAATAAAAAGGTCTCATGGCAGAAATAAGGAACCAACAAAAACTAGTTACTGTGAGAATAATGATGAGGATGAGGATAGAATAATATACAGTAGTATCACCATTTGGTAATGCATATCAGTGGATTTCTGTAGCACTGTACCAGGCACTCTGTTATTCACCTGATGTAATACACAATTATAACATTTTGCACGAATTTGCCATTAAATGGATTGTCTGTGTTCTAGAGATAGACTACACAAGAGTGTGGCAGTCAGGAAATCTTTGTTCGAGTCTTGGGATTCCAGCTCTCTGAACTTCCCTCATACTGCAAGTTATGAGTTGGGTATTTACATGTTCATGTTCTCCATTATATTGTAATTTAATGCGAGGCAGGGATCACATTCCATTCACATCTATACCCCACTCCTACCTTGCATAGTGCTTTGCAGAGAGCAGGCACTCAAAAAGATTATTTGAATGATCTTTTTGTCTATAAATAATGAAACCTAGTTTTTAAATGGCATTTCACATTAAAGAATATAATATTCATATAGTATCTACCACCTAAAATAGTTGATTTTCCTTATACTCATTCAACTTTTGACCCTTTCTTTAGGGGTCAGATCAGGTTCATCCTTCTCTATGAAGCATTAATTAGCTGTTACAGCCCATGATGATGGCTTAGCATATTGGGTGACATATTGGGTCTATCACATTAGACTTTTAGGTTACCACAGGGAAGAAGAGTTCAGGGTCTCCAGTATCCTGTAAGCATGGTGCCTTCCCAAAAAAGGTGCTAACTACATATTTATATATATATGATGATCATAGTGATCATAATGATCAATACTACGTGATGATTTACTGTGAAGATCAGTTGCTTATAGCAGACCCAGAAGTATTTTAACTGCAGGTTTTCTATGAGGAAAGTGCTTTGGGTGTGGCAGCTTTGCTCCTGGGTACACGCCTCCTTTCCAGGCGCCTGCAGCTTGTCTCAGCTTAAACCCAGGCTTGGCCTTCTAAGGAAACTAAGACATATTTTATTGTCTTCGTTTCCCTGAAAGTCAGGGGATTTGGAGGAAGACCAAATGTTAAAAAAAGAAAAGAAAAAAAATCAAAAGGTTTCTCCATGAGTTAATTGTGAACATACTGTACAAAAGGTAACCAAAGAATAGACAAGCAGATTTTGAGGACATTATATTTCATGGAATAATCTGGATACACACAATAGAAGATATGTGATGTATAATATAGTAGAAATACAAATGTAACATCGTATATAAACAATTTCATCTCTAGACTTAGAGTCAGAACTAGTCAAAGAAGGCCTGAGGGAAGGGAAGAGGCAAAAAGAGGAAGGAAAGAAGGAAGAAAAAGCAAGATGAAAATGGGTACTAGGGAGGAGGGATGGTGCTAAGCGAAGTTTTTGGGGCAAAGTATGGATGACCTTGAGTACTATTTAGCTGACTGGATTATTGGAGCGCAGCTCACACTTCACAACAGGTTAAGAAACTGAAAGAAGTAAATTGGTAAGAGGCTTTAAGGCTCAGTGTAAATAACTGTACCATTTCTATGAGGAGCTGCTTTAAAGGTTTCTGAAAAAAGACTTATGATGTATTCAAAACAGTGCTTGAGGAAGATGAATTGTGCCATAATGATAACAGCTAATATTTACTGAACACTTACCATATGCCAGGTACATATATATGTAAGAGCTTTACATTATTAGCCCACTTAATCTTAAAATGATCCTATGAAAGAGAGTTATTTCTATTGTACAGGCAACGAAACTGAGGCAAATATCTGTTAAACAAACATATTTCCCAAAGGTCCCATTGCTTCTAAATAGTAGACCTGGAATATCAATTCGAGCAGTCTGATTCTAAACCTGGTGTTTCCATTATGTGACATGACCTCTCTTTCCCCAGAGCTATTTACCTACATGAAAGAGCTAGAAGATTCCTTAGGAGGTTGTAGTAGTCTGAAGCATCTAATGATTAGACCCTAAGCTTGGAATATGACCACAGAAGAAACAAAAAAGGGAAGAAACTGAGAAAAATTCCCATTGGAGAACTAATCAGTCTTGCTAGATATATTTGAAAATGGAGATGAGAGAAATTAGGGAAGGATGATACCTGTTTATATTATTTCTTCCCAAAAATGTTAATTGAATATTTACTATGTGGCAGGAGCTGTTACATGCTAGGGAAGAAACAGTGAACCAAACAGGCAAAGTGCCTGCCCTTATTGGACAAGATTGTGTTAACAAACTGGCAACACTGGTTAGAAGGGGAACAAGACGGAAGCAGGGGCACGGATAAGGGAAACTTCAAGTATTATCGTATTGGATTTTAACGCATGGGTGTGTTATCTATTTAAAAGTTATAATTATTTTTTAAAAAACTGAGTAATAAGACTGAGCTATATACCAAGGCATATTATATGTGTTGTATGTATATATTTACCTGAATATGCAAACACACATACTTGCTTGTATTTGCCCAGACTTTCTGGCAGTTCATACAAGAAACTGGCAAAACTGGATGCCTCTAAGGAGGGGAATTGGGTGGGTGGAGAACAGAGGTAGGGGAGTGACTTTTCACCCTATGCATACCCATTTGTACCATTTGCATTTTATGAATTCAGTTACTATATTATGCAGAAGTGTTCATTTAAAATTGAGCTTTGAAAATAGTAAGCAGAAACACATGGATAGAGGTTTTATACCGAAAGAAAATCCCACAAGTTTTTAATGTTTTATATACTAGTGCACTTTCTCCAAGTTGTAACTTTTACCAAATTTAACATTCAAAGAAAGTGTGTGTGTGTGTGTGTGTGTGTGTGTCTGCCACGCCCGCATATATGCAGTGTAGGGGAACCAACAAAAATGTTGGTGTTTGTGAAAATAAGGTAATTGAAATATTTTGGCTTTTGGCTGATGTGGGAAAAACTCCTCAGCTATCAAAGTTCTCTAGATAAGGTTTCAAAAACCACCCAAGGCAGTTTCACTTCATACAATAGACACTCTGTTGAAACAGGTTCAGGTGGTGGCCAGCCTCCACCCATAAGCTTCGGGGTTTTTGTGCTTTCTTGTAGAATTAACTAACCCTGACAGGACAGCTTGTACTCTCCTTCAAATCTGAAATGATCCACTCAGTCTCAAACAGAATTTGGATCATGAGACCCCCTCATTCTTTCACAGAAGTACGATGGCCAATTTGATGAAACCATGATTTGAACACTTAGTTTTGTTGCATATATTTTAACTTTCAGGGTTTTAAAAACAGATTTAGAGGTATAATCGACATACAATAAATTGCACATACTAAAAAGTGAACAGCTTGATAAATTTGGTATGTGTACAGCTATGACCACAATCAAGGTAATGAACACATCCATGCTACCAAACATGTCCTCGTGCCCCCTGTAGTCCCTTCCTCCTACCCCTTCAGACCTCCCTTCTCTGGCAACTACTGAGATGTTTCCCATCATTATACTTTGCATTTTCTAGAATTTTATATAAAGGAATCTTACAGTATGTACTCATTTTTGTCTGCTTACACTCAGCATAATTATTTATAACATCAGTTATATGTACCAAGAATTTCTTTCATTAAAATTTTTATTGAGATTATAGGTCTACCTGTGATTGTGAGAAATAACACAAAGATCTTATGAACCCTTTGCTAGTTTCTCCCAATGGCAACATCTTGTAAAACTATAGTACACTATCACAACCAATAAATTGACATTAATACAATCTACTCACCTTATCTTTTGTGTATGCATTTAGTTCTATACAATTTTACATTTAGGTTCATATATTCACCACCAGCTTCAAGACAGAAGTTTTGTCACTGCAAGGTTCTCCTGTTGCCCTCCTATAACCTCGCCAACCTCCCAAGCAAAAATCCCACATTTTATTCCTTTTTATTGCTGAGTGGTATTCCATTGTATGAAGACACCCCAATTTTTTAATTCATGTACCTGTTAAAGGAGACATGGGTTGTTTCCAGATTTGGGCTATTATAAATAAGGCTGCTTTATAAATATTCATGTACAAGTCTTTGTGTGAATATATGCTTTCACTTCTCTTTTGTGAATATGCATGAGTGGAATGGCTGATTCATGTGGTAGATATATTCTTAACATGAAAAAATCTTTTCCAGTGTGGTTGTGCCCACCAGCAGTGCATGGGAGTTCCACACATTCTCTCCACTTCAACCATTTTTGAACAAAAGCTTTGAGATATAATGCATATGAGGTCCGACAATTAAGTTTGCAAACCTGTTGCAATGATGTTGCTAACCTGTTTTAATATCAGAAGGATTATTCATTATGAATTTGTACCAACTGGACAGTTAACCAAATTTACTATTTAGAAATGCTTAAAAGGCTGTGTGAAAAAGTTAGATGACCTGAACTTTTTGCCAACAATTCATTGCTCTTGCATCACAACAATGCACCAGCTCACATGATACTGTGAGGTAATTTTTAGCCAGTAAACAAGTAACTGTATTGGAACACCCTCCCTACTCACCCGATCTGGCCCCCAGTTACTTCTTTACCCGAAGATAAAGGAAATATTGAAAGGAAGACATTTTGATGACATTCAGGACATCAGGGGTAATACGACAGCTCTGAGGGCCATTCCAGAAAGAGTTCCAAAATTGCTTTGAAGGGTGGATTAGGTGCTGGCATTGGTGCAGTTTCCCAGGGGGAATACTTTGAAGGTGACCGTAGTGATATTCAGCAATGAGGTATGTAGCACTTTTTCTAGGATGAGATCCCGAACTTAATTGTCCGACCTCATATACCATACAATTTACCCATTTGAAGTATACAATTACATTGTTTTCAGTGTAGTCACAGAGATGTACATCTATCACAATCAATTTCATTTTAATCACTTCCAAAAGAAACCCCTGTATCCATTAGTGGTTACTCCTCATTCTCCCCTCAACCCTCAGCCCCAGTCCTATGCAGTTACTATGTAATCTACTTTCTGGATTAATCTGTCATAGATTTGCCTATTGTATAGACACTTTACATAAATGGAATCATACAATACGTGGGGTTTTGTGACTGGCTTCTTACACATAGCATGACTGCCAGGTTGATCCATGTTCTAACATGCATCAGTATTTCACTCGTTTATAGCTGAATAATATCCCACTGTATGGACTGCTATCCGTTCAGCAATTGATGGACATTGGGTTGATTCCACCCTCCAGCCTTTTAAATTGTAGTCATTCTTATAGGTATAAATATTTCATTGTGGTTTTAATTTGCATTTTCCTAATGATTAATAATAATGCTGTATGTCTGAAAATTTTTATTTCACTAAATTTTTGAAAGATATTTTCACTGGGCGGAGAATTCTAGAAGTTTTCCTATCCTTTAAAAATGTTGCTCCACTGTCTCCTGGTTTGCTTGCATTATCCATTGCATCTGGCACTGTGTTTTCCCAAAAATAAGACGTAGCAGGACAATCAGCTCCAATGCGTCTTTTGGAGCAAACATTATGTAAGACCCAGTCTTACTGGGTCTTATATTAATGTTTGCTCCAAATCCAAATTAATTTGCTCCAAATTAATATAAGACCCAGTAAGACTGGGTCTTACATAATGTTTGCTCCAAAAGACGCATTGGAGCTGATTGTCCTGCTAGGTTTCATTTTCGGGAAAACACGGTATTGTCTTTATCTCTGTTCCTTTCCCTCCTGGCTAAGTTTTCTTTTTATCACTTTTTAAGCAATTTTTTTTTAATGTTTCCTGTGCTTGGGGTTTATTGAAATTCTTGGAATTGTGAATTTTCAGTTTTTATGAAATTTGAGAAACTTCCAGCAATTCTACCTTCAAATTTCTTTTATGTGCTTCAGAAACTCCACTTACGTGTACATTAGTCTGAAGTTGTTCCATGGCTCACTGATGCTGGTTTTTTCCCAGTATTTTTGTTTCATTTTGGATAGCTTCTATTGCTATCTTCAAAAATCTATCATCTGAATTATTTCTACGTCCATTTTGACTTCTCTCCTCAGTACGGGCTGTATTTTCCTGCTTCTTTGCATGCCAGATAATTTTGTATTGGATGACAGTGTAAATTTTACCTCAATTTCTTGAGCTTTGTTCTGGGATGCAAGTAAATTAAAAATAATTTGATTCTTTCGGGTCTTCCTCTGCCAAGAGCAGGAAAGCATTTGGTCTCTAGGGCTAATTGTACCTCGTTGTTGAGACAAAAGCCTTCCGACTACCCCATGTCCTGTGAATTATGTTTTTTTTAACCTGGCTGCTGGGAACAAGAATGATCACTACTAGCCCTGTGTAAGCTCTGGGGTTGTTCCCTTTCATCATCTCAGGTGATACTTTCCTCGGCCTCCGGTAATTTTATCTCACACATACACTGATCAACACATGGCTATTCCAGAACCCTCTGTAGGTCTTCACACTCTGAGTATCCTTCTTCTGGGGGACTGTCCTGTGAACTCGAGCTGTACTGGCCTCCCTGAACACCTCCCAAGTTCTCAACTCAGGGCACTGCTGAACTGCCGGGGTTCCCCCACCCTATCCCACCACAGCCTCGTCTTCCCCTGCCGTGCACTGTGATAATTGTTTACCTTGTTTATTTCCCTTCTCCTGGAGTTCACCTTAAAAACCGTCTAGTATATATGACTGTTTTTTCAGGTGTTTCAGGTGAGAGGGTAAATCCTTTTCCTATCATTCATTCCATCTTGGCCAGAAACAGAAGTTTATTTCTAACTTTTCAAGAAATAGCATGCCTATACTTATTTGATTTTCATGCCCCACAATGAACTCGTGTGTTTAAGACATGTTTGGCAATAAAAGATGGGAGGGAATTCTGGGGGAGAATAAATTTCCTCACCAAGCAATACTTCATGCTCCCACCCTCAGCTTCTCTTCCTAAATTTACCTATGCTACGTCACTTTGCCTGAAAGCGTTTTTGGTTCTTTCCTTTCTCTAATATTAAATGCCTACTATATGCCAGGTATATAGTTCTAGATACTTGGTACATTAGCTGTCTCCTACTATGTAACTACTCTAAAATTTAGCAGCTGAAAAGTGTGATTCCGGGTCAGGGTGTCATGAGGGTACAAGCAAGACGTTGGCCAGGACTGTAGTCACGTAAACGGCTTGACTGGGTCTAGAGGATTTACTTCCAAGATGCCTTTTATGACCTATCTTTGGAAGTCATATTCTGTAATTTCTGTAGTATCTGATTGGCTACATAAGTCAGTCCTATCACTGTGGGAATCGTGGGGCCATCTTGGAAGCTGGTCTCCAAACCTGGGAAATAAAACAGATATCAATCCCTGCGCTCCAAGTTAACATTCTTGTAGAAGCAGCTAGACAATAAACGTGTTACTTAGCACCTAATAAATAGTAAATATTAAGGGACACTAGGATTGCTTTGGGGTCAGGTTGCAATTTCAAATGGTCAGGATAGGTCGTACTATTTAAACAAAGACAGGTGGGTGAGGGAGTGAGCTATGTACATCAACTAAGGAAGAGCATTCAGGGCAGTTAGTGCAAGGGTCTTGCTGTATTCTAGAACAGCAAGGAGCCAGTGTTCTTGAAATCAATTCACAAATATTTACTCAAGTGCAAGACAGAATAAAAATATAAAATCCTGTGCTCACATCTTCCAGTAGTTTCCCATTTCAGTCAATTTCAAGCCAACGCCTTATAAGATCTGTCTCCTCAGGTGAGCAAGGGCAAAGTAGAGATTAGAGGGGAGGCAGGAGACAGATCTCATAAGGCTTTGGCTTGAAATTGACTGAAATGGGAAACTACTGGAAGATGTGAGCACAGGATTTTATATTTTCATTCTGTCTTGCACTTGAGTAAGTATTTGTGAATTGATTTCAGTGGGAGTCATATATGAATATGCTGACTTAAAGTTATATACTAATAGTGACAATTATTGGTTAACTCCAGGGCAGCCAAAGGGGAAGACAATGAGGCAGACAAAACATAGTGGAACCTTCAGACTACACCATAGCTAAAAACAATTTAGAAATATCATTAAGATAATTCACAAAACATACTTTCAAAAAATGCGCAATAGTGATTTAACGAACTTTTTACAGCAAGATTCTCAAGATGCCTCCAATATTTAAAAATAGGTCCTTAGCCCCACTACATCACTCATTTTTTTGAATAGAAACAAAGGAGGCTTTCATTTACTCTAACACTTGATAGCTTTTTGTATTATGACCACATAATAGCTAGTACTTCACAAATAGTGTGGCATTTAGTGGCAATGTGTTTAAAAAGGAGAATCTATAATTTTAAGACCTGGTAACCTTGTAAGAAGAAAATTGATCATATTTCCTTACAGGACACAGAAGTTAGTTACTAGATTAGGGATTTATTGATCCTAATTGTTGGGTGCAAGGTTAGAATGCGAAGCAAAGGCTTTAATCGGGTTCTACAATGTCCTCGAGCAGTCTTGCCCTAGTAACAATGGTTAAATGGGATGATCTACTTTTCATCCCTAAGAACTTCTTGTTCTTAGAAAGTGGGTGTTGTTCCTTACTTCATTTGTACTTTGTTTTGTAAATATGCAAAAAAAAGTTCTAAAAATTACCCAGCATTATTCTGCCTTAGCAGAGTTCATCTCCTTAGGACAAGTAGTACCAGCACTCAAATGTTTTTTTTAAGAACCTAATGAACAAGTGAGCTGTGTGGTGGGGTTAGTAGCATCTGGTCCCAAATGCCATTTGGTTTCCTGCTTTTTATCAGGATGGTACAACTTCCACAAGACAGGGAAATGACCCTCATGTCATATCCCTCTCCCCCATTTTCATTCTGAAGTACGGAAAAGTTCTAGACCCTCAACAAAGTGCCTGCTGACTGGTATTAAAACCCTGTTACTAGTTCCCGACCAGGTTAGCACAGAAACTGAGCAAGCTTTTATACGTACATTGCAGAAACATACGAGTTAACAGCACAGCCATAAATCCATTACCAAGATGACACTGCTGTACTTACTATCCCACATTTCTGTAATCTATAAATGCCTATCGTATATGTATTTAAAACAAAAAAGGTGACCATTTATTATTCTAGAACTTGCTTTTCTTGCTTGTTATAAAAATGTTATGCCAACATAGATCTAAGTTTTGATAACCAATCCCCTACCAGTGTACAGGTTTATTTCACTTGTTTATATTGAGCAATTTTTAAATTACAAGGAAATAAATGTAAGAAGTTTGCAGAAAAGGTTCAACATTTTTGATAAGTGCCCATAATCTCACAATCCTAACACAGCAAGTATGGGTCATTAAACTCAACATAACCAAAAGCAAAGCTATGATCTTCTATCCCAATCCTCCTCCCTCTCCAGAGCAGTCAGTAGAACGTCAGAAAACTGTAGGTCTTTTTACCTCTTGGTGTCACTTTTTTGTTTCTGCAACTTCATGTTAACCCTAACACTTCTTACCTCTCTTCTCATAGTGGTCTCTTGGCATCCAGCCTATCTTTCTGAAATCCATTTTGAAGCTCCCTCCAGGGTTATCTATTTTGCCCCTTTAAATTTCCAGCCAAATTGAGTTTCGAGAATTTTTATCACTGCATAGAAATCTTTAGCTGAAAACAATTTCTAGGGAGGGACTGAGCAGTGAACTCCCAGTCGCCAATACTGGTAGAGGAATCAATGCATTGGTCTGGGAACAAAAGCTGAGGGGGAAATGAAATCTTAAGTTTAGCGTCCACCACAATCTTTCCTCCACCATCTTAACCACTTCCCCATCTTCCTCCACTTTCAATACCTCCATCTAAATGGCGATTCTTGAAATTTCTACAGCAAGCAATTCACATTGACCTCTTTGAAAAAAGATCTGCCTTATAATGCCACATCCTTGCTTGCTCCTTAGTTCCTACAGCTGTTAGCTCAGATGCCCTCTTCTAGTAAACATCTCCCAGTCTCCCTAGACAAGGGGCACTCCTGTGCTCACGGCACAACTCTATCGCTGTTGGTCTCCTTCCTCTCCTAGGATGAGATCCCTGAAGGGGTTGTGATTACAGCTCATTCATTTCTATATTCTCAGTATCTAGCACCATGAACTGCATTTAATTCACTCACATTTTTAACTCAGTGAACATTCCTATAGTTTTACCTAGTTATTATAGTGAACACATTTCCTCTAAATATTTAATGTAATTGCAGACATTATGACCGTATTAATTAACCAGACCCTAATTTCTGACATCTAGGTTGTTGGTTGAGTGGGAAATACCATGAATCTGCTTGGAGCACCAGGATCAAGGGACATCAAGGGGTTAATGAAGGAGGGTTTTCTAACTTCCAGGGTTCATCTTACTCCCTTACTGCTAAAATGCTAAAGCTGAAGCCAAAAGCAGCAAATACGCTATCAGGATGGGGAAATAACTCGAGTTGTAAATAAAGTGGTAAAATAACTGAATCCCCAAGATTTAGATAGGTATAAAAGGGAGCCTTCTTTAGAAAACAAGGTTTGCTAAGACAGCAGTTAAGAAAATAAGCAGGCTTTGAATCTGTGCTGTCTTTTTACTTGTGCAACCACGGGCAGTTACTTTAGCCATTTCTGTCTGAATTTTGGAGGCCTTTCAGTCCTCAGATTCCATCACTAAACACTCCAAAGACAGGAATATCTTATCAGAATGAAGGAGACAAACTACCATATATGACTACCTCAATGGATGGGGGTGGGGGTAGCATCTGGCAAAATTCAACACCCATTCATGAAAAAAACAGCAAACTATAAACAGAATGTAACTATGTAAAAGGCATCTAGATCTAGGTATCTGTGTACAACCAACATCAAACATCCCAGATGGAATACTGAATGTTTTCTTCCTAAAACTAGAACAAGGAGTATGGCCTTAATACAGGACTAAGACAAGACTGAGGCAAGCAAAGCCGCCAGGGAGCAAACTCAAATGCTTCTATCCCCCACCCTGAGTACCTCCTTGAATTTTGCTCCCTAGGTGTCTTGCTTCTGTCACCTTAGTGAAAGTCAACTCTTACCACTATACAACATGCATTAGAGGTGCTGGCCAGTGTAATAAGAAAAACACACAGAATATAGTGAGTTTAGCAAGGTCCCATGATACAAAATAAAAAAATTAAATTATCTACGAACTAGAAACTAGAAAAATGAAATTCCACTGACACTAGCATCAAGAAACCTAAAGTACTTATTAAAAATCACGCAAGACAAAAAGCATCACAAAAAACATTGCTGAGAAAAATTACTAATCAGAAAACTGAGGATTAATCACCACTCAGAAGCCACAAAAATACTTATATGCAAATGTTCATAGCAGCTTTATTCATATTTTCCAAAAACTGGAAACCAATAAAATGTTCATTAATAGAATGGATTAACAAATTGTGGTACATTCATACAATGGAATACTACTCAGCAATAATACATGGTTCAACCTCTCAAAAACTTTATACTAAATGAAGGCACTGCATGAGTGTGTTTTAGGTTGGTGCAAAAGTAACTGCAGTTTTTGCAATTATTTTTAACCTTTTAAACCACAATTACTTCTGTGCTAACCTACTATGTGATTCAATTTATAATGTTCCAGAGGGGGGGAATAAAACCCTAGTCTGATGAAAATTGAGAGTGGTTAACTTGGGGGTTTGGGGAGAGTGCTTAGTTACCTAGGTAGGGATGTGAGTAAACCTTTTGTTCCGATGTCTATACGCTAAGAAAGTATGTTCATTTTCCAAAATAGTAGCTAAGATTCATGTACTTCAATTTATATAAATCTAACTTAAAAGATGCGTGTGTAGTGAATAGATGGATACACTAGAGCAGAATTGAGGATTGTTAAAAGCTAGGATGTGGAGGTTCAATGCACTACTTTACTTTGTATGTTTGAAAATTCTCCAATTAAATACTTAATTGCAAATCTCCATCTATATTCTAGGCTTAGTTCTTATATTCAACAGCCTATTGGCCACCCCCTGACACTTACCAAAAGTTTTCTTTCCATCCTAGATTTCTGGTTTGAGCATAAAGGAAAATGGGTTGCAGGAAGTAGTTGAAGAGTTCAGTTTTGGGGCAGGTATCTGGACACTTGTCATCTTGTAAAGGACTAACAAAGCAGACTCTTAAGAAACAATAGGAAATGGGAAGAAACTAGAAAAGTAAAACTAATGGAAACTAACAAATGGAAAAGTTTTAAGAAAGAAGTAATCGATAGTAGGAATTCCTGCAGAGAATTCAGTTACCAAGTCTCTGAAGGTAGGAAAGGCTGGAATCCAAAATAACACTACATCCATTATGACAGGAAGAGAAGGGTGGATGAGAATGTAAAGTTTAAAGGTGGGGAGCCAGCAATTGGTGACAAGTGGATCTGGCTAGGACAATAAAAGTCCTTTATTTTTCATACTGCAATTATCACATTTACCATTCATGTGCCTGAACCTGATCAATTAACACAATGACTGCTCATTAGTTTCCTCACAACTCACTTACCTGTTCCCAAAGAATCTTATAAAGTAGGTACTGCACATATATAAAACAGCTTGCTTTTCCAGGATCAACCCTTTTCTGTCTTTACTCAAATTTTGGAAAATATTCTCTAATAAGCTTATTCTAAGATTTAAATATACATTTGTATAGGATTTTGATTTTTAGCTTATTGTAGACATGAGACTGAAGAACTGAAATGTTGCCAAATAAATGATTATGAGATATGTACTTGCATGGCAAAATGATCAAGTTTATAATTATGTTCTAGTTAAACAGAACCAACCATGAATGAAATAATGAAATAAAGGAAGCTCACAGGTTGTTACTCCCCATTTGAGCCTGTTCCAATAGACTAGAACATTCCACCTCAAACCCTACACTTCCTCTAATACCAAACTCACAAGTACACGTTCTTATTCTTACACTTACCCTTTCTACTCTTTGATATCCTAGTATATAGCCTCGATATTCCTTTTGAGCGTGTTTATAAAGCCACTAACAAAAATGTTTAAATGTGAATACAAATTACTCCCAGTAGCTTAAAGATCTTTTGTCTTCATAACTCACAAATCTTAGAAAGTAATCATTAAACACAGCTTTCTTTAATTATAAAAACTTCAAATGTCTAGCATTTGGCCATATATACTATTTAAAGAATACATCAACAGAAAATTTTCTGAATGTCACTAGACAATCGATTAAGCAAACTTTTATTGAAGCTTAAATTGTGGTACAGAAATACATTTCAACTGATTTAAGTCCAACACCACGGAGAAATTATGGCACCAAAATTGTCCCTCCTCTATAATACATACTAGGATTAATTTAAATTACTATTCCATCTACATTTCTCTAGGCTTTGTTCCATACAATTTTGCAGTTTTTGATCAAATAGAAATCTTAACTCTATTAGGAAAAAAAAAAAAATCAGACCTCAACCCAACAAATGTTGTCAAATCTACTGGGACGCTCGCTGTTCAAGAACAAAATCCACTTTGAGCATTGGTCCTCAAAACAGCACCGAAAATTAGGTACTGTGTGCTAATTACAGAATCAAACTGATCCACTGATTGAAAGCTTCTTCAATGAAACTTTGAATCAAGAACATGCTTAAAATAAAAAGTCAAAAGTATTCCAACCACTCGATTTCAAACCAAGTAGATTTTTGTTTAGAAACACTGAAGGAAAAAAAGGTGTTTCATTTATAAATACGGAAGGAACGGACACATTTCTGCATCAATCCAGAAAGAATCAAAAATATTTTGAGGGCAAGAATACAAAATTTAGTCAACTTTGTTTTCTAGGTTGTTTAAATCTCAACAGTATTTGCAAATAATAGCTAAAAGAAGCCAACTCTTGAAAGCCTGCATTTGCCACTGACCATTTTGGAATTTCATATGTTTCACGGATAGCACTCTGCTTCACTGTGTGTCTGAAAAACCTGAACAGTTCTCATTCTGGACATTCACTTGATCCTGCGAACCCATGGTGAAGGAAACATCACCACTAAGAGGAACAGATCAAGTCAGAACACTATCACAAGATGGCAAAGACATCGATTCCACGTTGAACTCGTTTATAGTAGTATATTAATGGAAATTAGTGGAAATGGCCGCGAAAGTAAAAATTATGGTGAATGATCTAAGCTGACTTACTGACCCCAGTACAACCTTTACCTGCAATCTTCTTGCTAATCAAGTTAATGGTAACAATTTTATACTACTACCTAGCAAGTTAGTAAAGACAAGGTACTTGTGAGAAGCTAATTTGATTTATTGAGGAGCACATAATGGCATAGTTCCTACACAGTTCTGCCAGTATATCCTAATATGAATCTGTGTCTTCCTTGCTAATCAACACTAGATGTTTTTTTCGGTATCTTCCAAAAGAGCCAATGCCAATAAAAAAGCCAACTCCCTTGACCTTAAGATTAAGACTAGGGTCCACCCCTCTTCCCCGTCCGGGGTATAAGATTAGTATAAACCCACAGTGTAACAGTGTATTGCTTTATTGAGGGTGGGGGGGTTGAGTTGGGAGGGGAAAAACCAAGGTGAGGAACAAAATCAATTAAAGGAATACAAGTACAGGAAGTAATAACGTTAAAATAGTAATACACAAAATGGGTAATTGCAATCATTTTAAGAGGACTTGACTCGTGGAAGAAAAACTTTAATTGCTGTTGCAAAAAACATCTGTATGAAGTAGAAATTCGTTTCAGTAACATTAGTAGAGAATATGTTCTAAAAATTGGAGGTAACTGGATGTAATATCCTGGCAGCAATTTCATAAGAGAACATAGTCCCGATGGTTAGGCTGAGGCCAAGGCCAACACCTAAGGAGGACGAAAGCCTTGTCTGTGGGGAATTTTGGATGATACCTGGAGAAACATTACACTGTGCATAAACCAAATTGAATTGTCACAAATGTTGTAAAGTTTCATATAGTAAAAGTTTTTTTCTACATGCATTTCAGTTTCACCGCAAGAGTGGCATAGGATACCTAAACACAGAAGAGAGCATTCATGCAAGATATCTAACTCCTTGATATAATAATGCATACAATTCAAAATGATTACACTATCATTACATCTAGGGCTTTCTGCAACTACAGGGTGGTGGTGGTTATGGAAAGCATGGCCCCCGGTATCAATATCTAAAAAGCAGCCACCACCTTCTTCTACGTGTGTTATCTTTTTGCGTTTTTTCTTCATTTTTCTTAATCAACTCTGCTGTTGTTGCTGCTTCTTAGCAAAACTGGTAAAAACAAAGTTGTAATCATTGAACATAGCACTCTGGCAATCAAGACGTTTAAAACCTTCAATCTTCTGGGGCGAAGAAAGCACTGTGCGACATTTAGAACTCTGGGCAAAAAAATTATATAAACTGTTAGTGCTTTATATCTGCAGAAATTTTTGTAAACAAAATAGTCATGCCATAAATATTTAAGACCACTATTTTAATAAACTGAGGCATTTGAATATTTTAGCTGCCTTATGGGCTGGATGGAGTGTGACACCTTATGCCTCCCAGCTCCCACCCCAACCACAGGCGTCCACAGGGAAAACAAACAGGATAGGAGGAGCCCATCAATTAGGCTACATATAAAACAAGACCAATAGAAGTCTCATGAAACACTTCTCATCCCAATAACCTCGATTAGTCATGCCTCTGGATATCAGACTGACATGTACTTAGAAGACATTTTATGACATGCCTCACAATCCTTATTTCCTGGAAGATTTTATTGTCAGTAAAAGAAATTACCTGATTTACAAACAAGGTGGTCACAAATTTTCCTGGCTTGAAGACTTCCACAACTTTCCTGATCAGGTCATCATAGGAGGTCTGACTTAAGTTTGTTTCAAAGCTAACATAAGAAAATTCTGGTTCTGGAGTGATGTGAATAGTCCAATAAGTTCCCTTAGATAAATAGTTTTGTGTTAATAATGGAAAGGGTACACTTAGACATTTAAGTAAGTATTAAGCAAAATATTACTTACATCCGATTTCATGCCATTCATCGAATACCCACAAGGATTGAACATTGTGGCATCAATGACAGAACCTGGTACCAGGTCACGAATTCCACTCTCCTGGAAAAAAGGAAAAAAACTGAATTAAATACAGATAGGAAACAAAAAAACCCCACAAAAAACTGAGAATGAGTTAAACAATATAGAGAGGGTGCCCAAAAGATGTATATACATTTTAAGAAAGGAAAAAACTGCATTAAAATTACACTGATGGTAACCACTTTTAGCACTCTTGTAATTGCAGAAGTCAAACGTGACTTGTATTCATCTTTTGTTATCAGTATATATTGAGTGTTACAATTTTAAGTTTTTCCTCTCTTAAAGTGTGTATACATTTTGTTGGCACCCTCTGTAGTTTAGTCCCCAACCAGAACCAGAATTATTGAAAATGCTTACACGAGTGACATCCTTTGCAGTAACACCATCTTTCATGTAGAACTGGTCCATAACTGCTGGGTCAAGCTCACTCATCAGAATTTCCAGGGTTTGATCTGGCTGACTGATTACTCTACTCTCTGGGAAATCCAAAGTATACAAGTACCTATATAAATTAAGTAAAAAAATCATTTCTAAAAATGACAACTGGCAAAGTAAATTTTATATAAATGAAAAAAATCCATGAAATTGTGTCCAACGTACCAACAGTCAGAATTCATACGTCCCATACAATATGCTGCTCCATCTGTTGAGGGAGGAGAACGTAAAATAAATGCAACAGATCCATTTGATTAGGATGGCTTTTTCTCACCCTTCCAATAGCTAGGATGACACTACTTGCCTCCTATCAGAAATATCAGTGAAGGGAAATTTAAGTAAGTGGGTGAATTCACAAGAAGGCAGGATTTCCCCTCCCCCCATCACCCTTAAAAATAAGCCAGTGAGTCAGTCTAAATAGTGCTGAGAAAACTATGGCTCATTCTCCGATAAAACTCCATTAGGAAAAGGAATTTGGTCACCCATTTATCTACTCTCCCAAGTAAATACAAGTCATTTTACGTAATACTTCCTTTCCAAGTTATTTCAAAGCCTCATTCAACACAGTAAATTAACAACTGGTAGATATTTACACTGAATTATACTCAGCACTCTCTGATATAGCCCAGTATTGTTTCATACTAGATAATTAAGAATAGAACAGAAATCGGATTTTCTTTTTAAACTATGCCTGTGACTTTGTCAAGTTATTAAAATCATCCTAAAATTTCAGCCTCATTTTAGGATATAAGGATGTTAGATTAGATAACCTTTAGTTCCCTGACCTTGAAGCTCAAAAAGGAAGGTCTATAAATAAAAACCTAGTAAATGGAAGACAATCTTGCCAATTTTGTTGAAGTCATACTGTGACCTCACTGTGTTGGTCATTTGTAAGTCAGATCAATTCCTGGATAGAATGCCGGACCAGTGTCTTAGCACAGGATTATGAAGTCACTGGGCATTTTTCTGGATGAAGGTGATCATAACCTTCATAACCACTGAGTTAGATATAAATCAGAGCAATTGGCTAGATGAAGATGAACTCTCCCTCTGGCAGGTGACCGATTCCTTGACCTTCGTTTTTCATCATTTCAACACTGATCCAAGGTATACACATATATACTCTGAAATTTACCATCAGCCATACTGATACGTTTATCTTAATTATATAATGTGCTAGCTACATTTGCACACATATGCTTTCATATATGTAAATAAGACCTTTGAACCTATATACTAACTTTAATAAAACAGGTTTCAATTCTATTTTATTTAAACTTACTTGGGAAAATTGCATTAAGAAACTCTATTTCTTCCTGGAAATTCCGGTGTGGGTACCCTTGGTGAGAAGGCTTCATGAAATTCTTACGAGAATAAAAGAAGCTCTAAAAAAAGATAGATAACTTCATATATAGAATTGCTAATCAACCATTTCCTACTAATCAACTATTTTACACACACACACACACACACACACACACACACACACGTGAAAATCGAAGCTCTATCCCTACAAATATTTTCTTCAATGACATTTCACATGTTTTTCCTTTAATATGCTTAATGGATATAGTCTTTTGCTGGCCAACAAAAAAAAATGAAGATCACTTTGTCAGAGTGCAAGGTTTCAGACCAATATCCACGAGTTAGTGTCATATAGAGTAAAATTTTTTTTGTTTTTTTCAGCTGTGGAGAAGAGTCTCAACAGAGCATTAATAATGTAGAGTGAGTCAGTGAGTTTTTAGAAACTAAAAAGTGCCCAATCTATTGATGATGGGTCACAACAACTGTAGAGACAAGGTACAGTGTTTCTGGAGCAGTGGCTTCTAATCTGAGCTTTTAAGTAGGTATGCAAGAAAAATTTTATGGAAGAACATGTGTACATTAAATTTCAACAGTCAGTGATTCAAAAATTAAGAACATATTGCTTTAAGTTCCTTATAAGGATCAATAATTAACAAAAACTGTTTTAGGTCCTAACAACAAGATATTCTCTACCCTAATCAAGTGAAATATTAACATCTAACATATACTCATCATAACAGTTACGTCCTAAGTATTAAAACTTTAATTCTTGAATGTTATCAGAATTTAACTCAATACTGATTGTTGCTCTTTAACATAATCGACTATTCATTATTAAGACTGGATAATTTTTTTTGCTTTCCCTTCTTTTCTAAGTTTCTCTATCATTCACATGAACACATCAACAAGTTAACTAATGAACATGTCTGGTTTCTTCATTTCTTTTTCCCATTTGGGTTTTATCCCACTCATTCTTGCTTCTTCCACACACTGCTGTTCTTGAGTATCAGGTAGAACATTCTTTTTCCCATGGTGTGCCTGTCCTTACCCATTACAACCCAAGCAGTGAGTATACAATTTATAAATTTATTCAAAACCCTAATGTTTATGCCTGATAAAAAAGGATTAAATTATGTTTTTCGATTACTTACTTGAATTGAGTCAAACCCACTGTAATCCCTAGCAAGTTTCAACAGGGGAACCAGTGCTTTCAGCAAGAGGGTGGTACCACATGTCTTCAAAATGAAACGTCTCTTGGAGACAAACATGCTACTCTCACTGTAGATGAAAAAAGAACACAAGATTATTATGCTGTTTATATACTACTGAAATGCAATTAATCTGTTATTGGAGTATCATTTATGATGTAAATTTCTGGCTAGTAATTTTAAATGTTAAGATCTCAAGGAAGCAAATGATTCACTACCGTGTTTCTTCTCTTCTAGTACACAAAATCAGTTCTAGAACCCACAGAAATAGGCCTTGAATTAGCTCACTACATAAACCCTTTTACTAATGTGTACTTCTCACCTCACTTATCCTAAGACCTTATTTATTAAACTCATACTTTACCTTTTTCAATACAAGGCCCATTATAATATGCATTATAAGAATTCAATGTATTTATTGAATAAATTAACTTTGTACCAATAAAAAGGTTTAATGGCTTTCTTCTGTTGCATATGGCAATTCTATTTGTATGGTGGAGCTAATTTTCACTTTTTCTGAAGTTCTGGTATTTGAGAGGCATATTCTGAAAAAGACCTGTGGTTGAAGGTAAAGGTACAATGCCATTCTATCTTCCTTCACAGATGCTTCCTGCTACCTCTAGGGAGGTAAAGATGGCAACCATCTTGAAGAGCTTTTAGGTAAGACTTTAAAACCTATTGCCTAGGGACACCTGAAAGTAAACATTTTATTTCACACCATATTTAAAAAGATATGGTAAAATGATTATAGAACTAAGGTCCAGGGGAACAATTGCTATTCTATATAAAGTATAATTCAGACTGAAATCGGTTACCTAACACTTGTTTTACAGGACTTACCTGAGTACATAAGCTTCCTGCTTGTCAGTTTTTGTCACACTTATGATTGAACATTGCACATCCTTCAAAAGTATGTCCCACTCGGATCTATTATTTAACAAAAAAAAGAAAAAAAAAAAAAGGATGATTAATTCATAACAGTACTTGCCTACTCTCATAAAAATTACAAAATTCTCACACTTAAAGAAGCGAACTGGAAAACTAGAAATTATACTACTTGCAATTCACTTAAGAAAAAGACAAGTAGACAAAACAATGTGAATAAAGCCATGTACAGAGGAAATTCAACAGTCTCATAAACCAAGGAAAATCATTATCTCTCAACTACTTAAGTGATTAAAAGAAAGGTAAGTTAAAATGAGATACTTTTCTTGCTATCAAATTCTGAGATTTTAATCTTACTATATAAACTACAATTTAAAAAGAAAGCATCATTTCTTTCACCAATTAGACTGGCAATGAGGTTTAAAAACCTGACGGTGTAATCTGGTACGCACACTGTTTAGATACTATTTTCTGCTATCAAATTGGCAGCTTAGCACAATACCGAGTGGTGTTTAAAAGTCGAGAAGAACGGTCAAAAAAAATGAAAACTGCCTTTGGTTGGCCATTCCACAGTACAAGCATACCCATAAGGTCTTGGGAGTATAACGAAGCTCTCTACTGATGGGAGAAATACCTATTTCAACAAAGTAAATAGTCTGTAGTGCACGTAATAGATAACATGACTAAGTGGTAACATAACTAAATAAATTACTTTTAATATACCTGCTTCAGACCTAAAGAAGTGCTTCCTCTTTAGTGTGCCCACCATAAACAGAAAAACAACATAAAATAGTTCCATGGGACAGCTTCAAGTTAACAGATTTAAGGCTAAAAATGTTTTAAAGCTCTTAATATTTGGTACGTCATTCTTCTATCCTCAAGAAAATGGCATAAGATGGTTCAAGTTTTTTCCCCCCAGTTAAGACCTTTGGTAAGAGAAATCAACAGCACAGCTAGCATAAAAACAGGTATGTTTCCTTCTTCTATATTAAAAAGCAAGCACAGCACCAATCAACCCTGCTAGAATTTTGTGCCTGTTGCATCATTTTGCTAAAAGGAATTATTAGTGGCCCAACAGGCAACTGTATGACCAATCACAGAAGACAGTAATTCCTAAGATGGGAAAATTAGTTAAATTGAACAGTACTGAGTGAGACCCATCTGAAAAACTTAAAATGAGTTAGGCTTGCTACTGATTATAGAGCCTATTTGCCCATAACTTGACCAAACAATTTTTAAAAAGAGCTAACAACTAGTTAGTACAATGGCTTATATAAAGAAAAGAAAAGAAAAAAAAACACACATTAAACTGGGCTATATTTTTACAGTTTGTTGCAAATTTTAAAAAATGGTTATTTGTTGTTTGAAGGAAAAAAGGTTACAGTTAAGACCCAGTTCCGAGTAACACAAATTTAGAGAGTGTTTTGATCCTCTTATTCTTAGGTAGCCAACCAGTAGCTTTGAGTTTCAGATTTCGAAGACTCAAAGTTCACTATTGTGCAAACAACATTTCAGAACCCACATGATTTTACCTCCACAAATACCGTTTCCCCCAAAAAATAAGACCTAGCCAGACAGTCGGCTCTAATGCGTCTTTTGGAGCAAACATTAATATAAAACCTGGTATTATATTATACTAATATTAGACCCGGTCTTAATTTACTATATTATTAATTATATTACTTATATTAATTTTTGCTCCAAAAGACGCATTAGAGCCGGTTGTCTGGCTAGGTCTTATTTTCAGGGAAATGCGGTAGGCTTTAATGCAACGAGGGATATTCAGACCTAAAGGAAAACATAGAGCTTTTATAGAAGCTATTACTTTTCTGCTTTGTGACATTCCTTGCAATTACTCCAGGGCTTGGTTTCTTTATCTGGGGGTAATAAAACCCACTTCACATGACTGACACAATTAAATTACATAACGCACACCAAATTTACCTACTAGGCAACAAGAATTCAAATACTGAAGATCTTTCTTCCAATAATGGTACCTGCTAATGTCATTACCTATTGACCTCCCACTAGACTTCAGCACTCTTGCAAATACTTTCTTCCACCCACTGGACATACTAATTAATCCTTTCCAATCACCCCCTTCTCAGTTATATTCACTATTTATAAGACCCTCCCCTAGTTTTGAGATATAATTGATATATATCACTATCTAAGTTTAAGGTATACAGCATAATGGTTTGACTTACATACATTGTGAAATGATTATCACAATGAGTTTAGTTAACATCCATCATCTCATATAGATACAAGAGGAAGCAAAAAAAAAAAAAAAATTTTCCCTGCTTGTGATGAGAACTCTTAGGATTTATTCTTAACTTTCATATATGTTATACAGCAGTATTAACTACAGTATGTTAACACTTTTAAACATGCTCTGTGGCTGAGCTAGATAGTATAACCACCTTTTTCTTTCTTGTGTAACTGTTTTCTCTGGACTTAAATAAAAGCTGTCTTGCCTTTTTATTTGCTTCTGTTTTCTATGCACTTACCTGAATTTATCCTCAGATGCTCCTATCTCCTTTTCAACATTTTAGGGAGTATAGGCCAGGGGTGTCCAAACTTTTTCCAACGTTTTTTTACCAAGGGCCATATGCGGTAAAATACACAAACAGCCAGGCCACTCACTTGAGGTGAAGTACGTAATGCCTCACCGGGTTTAAGTAAACATACTTTTGGAATTTGCTGCGGGCCAATAAAAAATGGATTGTGGGCCGCAGTTGGCCCGCGGGATGCAGTTTAGATACCCCTGGTCTAGGCCAAGAATAGGGTACTGAGACTTAGCACATCAGGTCTGTGGAAATGGCTTGTTTCCTGTGGACCTCTATATATGGTACTGCGGGCCGTATCACTCAGGGGAATTTCCTTATATCAGTATTTTTCAGTTTTCCTAGGCAGGTCAGATTACCCAAATATTCTATTCTCTTGCCTGCAGAGCACTAAGATTTGTGGCAGGCAAAAGAGGTGTAAAGGGCTAGGGATCTCACAGTCGGTACAGTTTTTATTGTTTTTGGTGTAGTGACTCTTTTCCTTGTCAGTACCAGGATCCCTCACTTCAGAAAGATCGTGTTTTACTGTCTCCAGACAATAAATGATCTAATCTTCAGATCTACCATTCCCCTTCTCATCTGACTTGACAAATTTTATCATAAAGACAATGAATTAAAAGAACAATCGAAATAAAATAAAACCTACATTGAGAGAAACTATATAGATAACAAATCTATCCTCAAAGTCATGCTAGGTTTTCCCACAAACTATTCTCTCTCCATAGAAATGGGGTGCCATAAACTTTTCGCCCAAATCAAGCCACCTGATAGTGAAAAAGAACATTATAATTATGCTAAGAAAACAGATGTAAACTTTGTTCTGGGTCTTGTTGGAATAATTTCACCCTTGTCCCAGGCTGCTTCTTCCACCTCAAACCATCCCACTATCTCCACCAGATCAGATCTGTCATGAAAAGGTTTTAAACTTCAGAAGATTTGCCATTCTAAGTATTTTATTTGTGTAGTTTTGGTATTCACATCAATCCTACTAGAATCATTCCATGTAGTAAGGGCTGTGTATTTTGTTTCTAACAGTGCCTAACCCGGTTCATAATAGGCCTTCAAATATTTGTTGAATATGGCATTAATTAACCTAATTCGATCTTATGGACTTGCTAGAAAATCATCAACACCCTTAAATTTTAAAAATCTAAAACTGTTACGTGATCTTTTACTGTTTTTTAAATTGATCACCATAATAGTTCAGGTATTTAGAGGACGTTCTTACGAAAAGACTTACTCATTTGACAGAATTACCGTCAACCAACTATAGATACAATATAGTCCACTTGAATGCCATCTTATTTTAATCTACATAAATAAAGTTTACTCATTTTATTGCCAAATAACTTAGTTGCTATAGAACCCATTCATTATACCTAGATGTAGATTACTTTCTCAAATTTTTTTTATGCAACACACCCTCCTCGGAATCTGCTGGCACAAATGTTAAACCTTCTGGTTCGTCCCACAGGTCTCTCAGTTTCTGTTCATCCCCCCCCCCGGACCTCCCACCCCCCCGTCTTTTTTTCTCTGTTGTTCTGTCTGGATAATTCCTACTGATCGATCTTCAAGCTCATTCACTCTTCTGTCATCTCCATTCTACTTAAAGCCCATCCAGTTAACTTTTTATTCCAGTAACTTTTTTCTAATATATTTTTAAGTTCCACCCTCTAGTTCCCTGCTAAGACTTTTTATCTTTCCTCTTACTTCACTCTTATTTCTTATAGTTATAATAGCCACCTTTAAATCTTGATCTGTACCATCTCAAGGCTGGTGCCTATTGATTGTCTTTTCCTTTGAGAGATGCTGAGAATTTCCCGGTCATTCGTATAGAGTAATTTATGACGGTATTCTGAGCATTTTGATCATGTTATATATAATTTTAAATCTTATTTAAATCCTATGGAGCATGTTGATTTTTAAAAGTTGTTTTAGCAGGCAACTGAAATGGTTATGGTTCAATCTTCAAGTTCTCACCCAACATCTATGGGTTACATTATGGTTTCATTTCAGTTAGGAAAGGCTACACATGCCGTGGTATGGTATTCAGTTCTGTCCTGATGTGCCACTGATTCGCTTTTGATGTGTTGTTTAGGGTCAGATCCATACACGAGCATCTCAGGGGTGCTCTTATAGAAATGTTTATGGGATCACTTTTTTCATCTCTCTCTGCTCCATAATCGCCCTGACAATTGCTGGCTTACGGGCAGGAGTGGCACTGCTTCATGGTCCTCTTGGCTGGAAACAGAAAGCCAAGAGAGGCTTTAGTTTCTCCGCTCTGCAGCAGGCTGCCTGTGCGTGATTGTCTCTCTTGAGCCATATGAGGCGATGAGAAAGAGGGACAAGAGCAACAGGGATATCCCTGATGCTATTTCCTTAGGGTCATACTTTCTCTGGTCAAAAAGGGTCCTCCACCTCCCTTGGAGTTTAGGCATCTGCCTGGCCTCAACTACTGCAGGAATCTCTGAGCTGTGGCAAAAGGGCAAGGAAAAAAAAAAAAAGCAAAGCACTACAAAACCAAAAAGGGATTTCCCTGCACTCTTTCTGACCCAAAGGGGCTCCCTTTCTGTCTCTGCAGACCAGAAAGAGGACCTCTTGGGAGCTCTTTTTGTTTGCATCTGGTATGCAGTTCTGGGTTTCTGGCAGCCTTTGAGACCACCCCAGGAGCTGCCAGAGGAAAAAAAGAAACAGGAAATCAAGGCTGTTTCAGTGGTATTTTGAGTTCTGGTTTCCTTCTCCCATTCACCTGCTAACGTTTACCTTTCAGAGCCCTCAGATGGCTGCTCCATGCTTTCTGTCCAGGGCTTTTAGTTGCATTTAGCAAGAGACAGAGCAGAGTGTGCTTATTCCACCTTAACAGAAACCACAATGATCCTGTCACTCACTGATCATTAGTTAATAAACTCTGCAACCAAACTCTTCCTCACCTAATAGACTCCATCAAGCAGTCAGTATCCTTCCAGAGTCACAGTATGAAAGAAAGCAATTGCATCAAAACACCCTCAAAGAGTTGGATGGCCGATCAACCAAATGATTTTTATAAAGACATAATCCTAGGAGAGCTGCTAGGCTCAAAAATACAACAAATCAAGGGGCAAGAAAATGTGAATGAGAAATAAAACTGAAGACGCTAATACAATGCTATGTGCACAAAGGGAATGGTAAAAAACCAATACCAGAAACAGCTAAGAATTCCAGCAAATTATTTTATGACATTTCTGTCGGGGGAAACAAGCCTCCTTTTGTAAATAAGGCTTTATTGGATCCCAGCCACACCCATTCACTTATATATTGCCTATGGTTGCTTTCTCCCTACAAGGGCAGCGCTGAGTAGATGCAACACAGACTGCTTGCCTTGCAAAATTTAAAATTTACTTTTTGGCCCTTTACAGACTATTTGCTGACTCCTGCTGTTTTAGAGGAAAGGTTTTCAGTGCCCTTCTGTGTCCAAATTTAATGATGGAAAAAGACAGTGTTTTATAGTTGATTGAGACATTTTCTAAATTACTTATCTGTGATTTCAAATTGAGATTGTATCAAGTTAGAATGTCACAGCAGGCTCAGTATGGGAAGGTGTCTTTGTTCCCAAACACACCAATACCTAGACTGAAAATCACTAGTCCATACTAGAAACTATTTTTACAAAGTTACTTAAGTTTTAAATACAGATGAGTTCAATAAATCATGGACTGATTTAAGGCAGAATTAACAATACATTCTGGGGATGTATCACATTAATACTGATTTAGTGAGTAGAAAATATTGCAAAAGGTATTCAAAGTGTTACACAATTGCTAGGAATTGTGTAAACAGGAAATTCACAGGAAAAAAACAAAATATTCCAATTCTAATTACATTTCCTTTACTTAAGTGCTGTCACCTAACTCGGTTCTCAACTGGGGATGACTCTGCCACCCAGAAAACATTTGGCAACATTCAGACATTTTGGGTTGTCACATCGGGGGAGGTGGCAGTGGCGTTGCTGGCACGTAGTGCGTAGAGACTACAGATGCTACTATACCGTATAGTAAATAGGACTGTTGTCCACAATAAAAAATTACCTAGTCCAGTATGTCAGCAGTGCTGAGGTTGAGAAACCCTAATTTAAAACTGAAGTACTAAAAAATACTATCAGATCATGATTAAATGATCCCAAAAATTTAGTATGCTCTTTACTAATGATAGTATATGAAGATCTTAGTCACTATGCCTGAAAAGCAAAACATTAATGGCAAGACATATTTTATATTTAAAGCTTTCTTAAAGAGTCTATGGTCTAATAAAAACAGAACAAGTTGGGGTGTTTACAAGGGAAAACATACAATTAAAATGACAAGAAAGACTTCCACATCATCTGACTCCGTAAGACTTGGAACGGCCAACTGACTATATTTTTTAATATAAAAAGTAAATGCCTGAGGTCAAATGACCTTGACAAAGGTCCCAAAGACTACAGAATTGGGAAAGGATAGTGTCTTCACCAACTGATGCTGGGAAAACTGGATATCCACACAAAAGAATGAGATTGGACCCTCACGTTACACCATATACAAAAAATTAACTCAAAATGGATTAAAGACTTACATTAAGACCTAAAACTATAAAACTCTTAGGAGAAAAACAGAGAAAAGGATGCTGGATTTAGCAATGTTTTCTTGGATTTGACACAAAAAACACAGGCAACAAAAGTAAAAATAGACAAACAAGACATCAAACTTAGTTAACTTCTGAGCATCATAGGAAAACACTCGACTGAGTGAAAAGACAACCTGCAGACTGGGAGAAAATATGTGCGAATCATCTATCTAATAATAAGTTAATATCCAGAAAACATAAGGAACTCGAACAACAAAAACCCAATTAAACAATGGGCAAAGGAACTGAATGAACAATTCTCTAAAAAAAAAAGGTATACAAATGGCCAACAAGCATAGAGAAAGATGCTCTAGGTTGGCTCAGTTGGTTAGAGTGAGATGCTTGTAACACCAGGGTTGCCGGTTTGATCCCCGCGTGGGCCAATGTGAGCTGCGCCCTCTACAACTAGATTGAAACAACAACTTGACTTGGAGCTGATGGATCCTGGAAAAACACACTTAAAATAAATAAAAGTTTTTAAAAAAAAGTAAAAGAAAAGATGCTCTACATTACTAATCATAAAAGAAATGCTAACCAAAGCCACGTTATCGCCTCATGCCCATTAAGATTAAAAAAAAAAAAAAAAGGAAGGAAGGAAGGAAGGAAGGAAGGAAAGGAAGGAAGGAAGGAACTAACAAGTGTTGGCAAGGATGTGGAGAAATTGTAATAGTGCACCTTTGGTGAAAATTACCATATGATCCAGCAATCCCACTTCCGGGCATATATCCAAAAGAATTCAAAACAGGATCTGGAAGAGATATTTGCACACCCATGTTCATTGTTATTCACAAGTGTTGAAAGGTGGAAGCAACCCAAATGTCCATCAAGGAATTAACGGATAATGAAAATGTGGTATATACATATAATGAAAATCTTATCACATGATATGACATGAATCTTGAGGACATTATGATAAATGAAATCAGCCAGTCACAAAAGGACAAATACTGCACGATTCTACTTATATGAGGTACTCAAACACTCATATAAGGTATCTAAATCAGAGAATGTAGACAGATGGCTGTCAAAAGGGGTGGGGGAAATTAGTGTTTAATGGGCACAATTTGATTTGCAAGATGAAAAAGGTTCTAGAGATTTGCTGTACAGCAATGTGAATATAGTTAATACTGAACTGCACACTTCAAAAGTCATTAAAATTGTAAATTTAATGTTAGATGTTTTTACAATTTAAAAAAGTAAATGACTGAGGGAACAGAATACTGCCGAAAGGTAGAAGAAACCCTTTAGAGAAGGATTCACTCTTATCACCTGAAGGTCAGTTGGATCCTACTCAGATCCAGTAGGTCTGACACTCCACAGATGTTGCTGAAAATTTGCATTTAAATTTAGATTTCCATGTAATTATTCTCCTAATGGATTACTTCCTTAAATTAAAAATAGCTGGTTTCAGAGTTATCAAATAATATACTACTCAAAAAGCCTATTTAAAGCTTCCCTTAACTGTGACCTTACCCAATAGCTCCTGACTTGTCAATGTCAGAGACTCTCCTTGAACCCAGGGCTCTACACTTGACCAAGGCAGTAGTCTTTGGATAAAAAGTACCCTAAAGCATAAGATTCTTCTTCAACAAAGCCTAGGCCGACCACAAGTTAAATTCTGAGGATGCCTTCTTAGGGCAGTAAATTCAGATATCCAGAGAAATAAGCACTCCCTTTTTGTCCAAAGAATTCACTAGTTATTATGATCATAGGATTCTCTCTCTCAAATTTTGACCCCAAATTCAAATCATTATCAGTATAATTACTGCTACATCCAATTGATTATTACTTTCAATGTGTACCTCTTAAAGAAAGGTGGTTTGGAAACAGCAGTTCAAACTTCTTTCAAACTGCTGTTAGAAATGTAATGAGGAGTTTAATTCAATACGAAGCTTTTCTACTCCAAAACATTTGAACTAAGAGGTTTTTTGGCAATGGGCTGTAAATTCCTTCAACGTAAATTACCAATACTGCAATGCTGTGGTCAATCAAGTAAGGCATGAGTTCCGGGAAAGCTACCATGTTTCCCCAAAAATAAGAACAGGTCTCACATTAATTCTTGCTCTAAAAGATGCATTAGGGCTTCTGTTCAGGGGATGTCATCCTGAAAAATCATGCTAGGGCTTATTTTCCAGTTAGGTCTTATTTTGGGGGAAACATGGTAATGCTGGGGTGTGATTTACTGTCTTTTCAACTGCCCCCAATCCTTTACCTCAAATTTTAGATTATAAAATTTGAATTGAAGGAAAGAACACCCCACTACTCCTAAATGTCTTGCAAAGCCTATTTTATTGTCCAGATCAAATTAAACTGTCTTTTCCTCTCACTAAAATCTCTTATTTTCAAACAGACTTCTTTCCATTACTCCCACCCTCCCCAAAGATGTCATTTCTTATAAAAGACTTTAGTTTGGTCCAGAGTTTTAGTCCAATTTTTTTATATGGTCACTAATTTCTACTTAACATCCTTTTGAAATCTGAAAAATTATTAGACACACTGCAGGTTAAATCTAAGATATTACCCATTCTTTTTACATTTCAACTTTAAATGTCACATGAAACAACTCAATTTTAGAACACATCCATTCCTTTATTTATTTGGATACGCCCTGACTACTGCTTTTCTCCAACACGGTTGACCAGTATTCTTTAACCCAAGCCAGTTTTAACCCAAAAATTTCCTACTAAAAACAAAACAAAATTAACATGTGTCCCTTTGTGTCCCTTGAGAAATTAATGAAAAAACAAAAACAGATTCTCAGGTAAAAACTATGTATGATGTCAGATGGTTACTAGTCTTATCACGGGAATCTTCTTAAATTATATAAATGCCTAACCACTGCTCTGTACACCTGAAACTAATAAAAAAATATTGACTGTGAGCTATAATTAAAAATATATATAATCACGGGATATAAAGTACAACATAGGAAATACAGTTAATGGTATTTACTAGCTTTGTGCAGTGTCAGATGGGTAGTAGACTTGTAAGGTGTGTAAATGTCTAATCATGTTTTGTACACCTGAAACTAATAAAAAAAAAGATTCTCAGTATTATGTAGTTTGTTTAGATGACACTCAAGGTTAATTCTACTAAATGGCCTACAGGCGGGTGGGAAACGTTTAATAGAAAAGGTGAACATTCAAGAGGGTTCCAGCTTGACTCGGGAGTTAAAGCTTGGAAAGATGAGCCAGTGTTACTTAAAGTATCCTAGTCCCTTATGTCACATGTATAAATTCCAGATGGACTACATATCTAAATATAAAAGGCAAAACAATGTTTAGGGGAGAAAAACATCTTCATTACTGCGGGATGAGCAAAGATATCTTAAATAGCACACAAAAACTAACTACTAAAGGGGAAATATTCATAAATTGGACTACGTTAAACTTACGAGCTTCTACTTTTAAAGATATCATTAATATCAAATATATGGTGATGGAAGGAGAACCGACTCTGGGTGGTGAACACACAATGGGATTTATAGATGATGTATTACAGAATTGTACACCTGAAATCTATGTAACTTTACTAACAACTGTCACCCCAATAAAGTTTAATTTTAAAAAAAAAGATATCATTAATAGAATAAGGAAAACCATAGAGGATATAATACATTTGCAATACACATATTGGATAGAGAATTCATCCATAACATATTCAGAATTCTTACAAATAAAGTCACCCCCCAAAGAAAATAGACTTGAACAAGCATTTCACATAAGATATCCAAATGGAAGATATAAATGGACGCTCAAATCCATTAGTCTGATGGAAATAGAACTGTACACACACAACAATAGCTAAAATTAAAAAGACAATACCAAGTGTCGAATGAAGATATGGAGCAACTGGAACCCTCAAGCTAGATATATGCACACCCCACGGACTGACAATTCCACTCCTAGATGTGTGTATATCTGATAGAAATGCATATGTTGTTCACTAAAAGACACATTAAATAGTGTTCATAGCAACATATTTTCATTAGCAAACTGGGAATTATTCAAATACTCATTAACAGTAGGTAAATTGTGGTATATTGACACAAGATATTATACATACGAGAACTACAAAACTTCAAACATGATGTTGACTAAAGGAGGCCTTACATAATACAGACTAAATGATTCCATATATGTGGTGTGGATGGGTAGTCAGGATAGTAATCGGAAGGGGTGCAAGGGGAACTTCTGACTGGTCATATTCCTTAGCGTGCTGGTTGCATGAGTGTGATCAATTTGTGAAAATTAGGGCTGTACTTAAGATTTTCATAACTTTTAGTGCTATACTTCAACAAAAACAGCTCAAAAAACATAACTGCATTCAGAAGATAAGCTGTTTTACTAACAGCCAGATTTTTTCATATCATACTTATTACCACTCCCTCAAACTCCACTGGAGTATTTCCTTCAAAATGGCCCTGTGGTTTTTTTTTCTGTTGGTTCAAGTCTCTGGAAACATTTTTGTATGATAAATTCTTCAAACCCCACACCACTTCCAATTATTTTTTGTCCTTATATCTGATGAAAGCAGAAGCTTTTCTCAAATCATTTAAGCAGCTTTTCAAATTCATATCGATTCTTGTTACCGTACAAAGATTTTGGGGGCATATAATGCTCTAACTTGATTTCGTATAGATGCTAACTGCTAAATTTATATACTTGGGGCGGGGGTGATAGGGCTTACATAAATGGCAACCAAAATTATCCTTTGGTTTGTAGCAGTAAACAACATATATACCAATAAAAACTAGATTAATAGTTCTATTAGCAAGACAATTCAATCATACATAAGATGAGAATCACTGAAAGGATGAAGTTACTATACAAAAATGATTAGATCCTGTTTATTGGAAGCATGCACCACTTATTTTAACCCGTGTTGTAGAACGCCAAATTCTACTCATCTTTTCATTTACATTTTATCTACAAGACTGTTGACATACACATCTTCCTGTGAAACTGTCAAAAAGATAGTGACCACCTCCATTACTCCCCAAAAGTCCCTCAAGCCTCTTTATAATCCACCCTTCCCTTTATTCCCATCCTTTGGCAACCACTCATCTGTCAGATTAGTGTGCATGTTCTAGAATTATAGAAATTAAGTCTTATAATATATAGTACTTTTATAAAGAAACTATCAAACCGTTTTCCAAAGTGGTTTGTTCGGTTTCCATTCCCACCAGCAGTTTATGAAAATTCTGGTTCCTTTACAGCTTGTCAGAGTTTGATAAAAGTTTTCTAATGCCAATGTGTTTCCTCTCTATTTACAGCAACATGTGAGAAAGGTTGGAACTATTTCTTCCTTGAACCGTTAGAGAGAACACTCCAGTGAAGCTATTTGGGCCTAGTTTTCTTTATGGGACAATTAGTGACTCATTCAATTTATGTAACAGTTATAGGACTATTTAGATTTTCTGTTTCTTCTTTCATCAGTGTTGGAAAGGCATTTTTCTACGAAATTTTCCATAACATCCTTGTTATCTTTTTAATGTCTATAGCATGTGCAGTGATGCCTTTAGGACGTTTGTGCCTTCTCACTCTCAATGTCCTTAGGTTTTATGTTTAACGCATAGTGTAGCTACATCTATTTTTTATTTTAATACAGTCTGGGAATGTCTTTTAACTATGACCTTTCATCTATTTACATTTTAATGGAATTATTGAGTTTGGGAATGTGAGGCAAGGACAAGCAAAGACTTTCTGGCTTACAATTTTTTTTATCATTAATTAAAAACAAAGTTACTACGTAAAGATTTATTATTCCATAGAAGGATTAATATAATGAGGCAATCTAAAACTCCCCGGTGACGCTACCTCCTCTATTTGAATAAAAACTACATCGTTAGAGCGCCTTTTAAACTACAATCTGATAGACTTCATTCTCCAGCCTTGGTTGCTAAAAAGCAAGAAAAAGAAAAAAATTAATTTTGTCCCAAAGACTCAAAAATAAGTATAAGTAACACTCCTACACTGTACTACGTGTCAGTTTTAAAGTATTAACCCACTTAATACTCACAGCTATCCCATGAAGTAGGTACCAGTATTGTCTCCATTTTCAAGATAGGGAAACATCATACAGCTACCATAGTATGTTTGAATTCAAATTGAGACATTCCAGAGACCATGCACCATTTCATTACCCAAACTCTTTTAGATGACCCATTATCCTGCCTAGGTCTCACTCCACCTTCCCGGAGACCAGACTCCAATGATTCCCTCTTTCAAGGTCATTGACTTTAGGTGATTTATCTAGCATCCAGTATTTTTTCAGGCACTTTTTAAACTCCTAGTAAATAACCTAACCAGGGCTACCTTGCTTGACAGGTCACTGAAAAATGTTCCCAGAAAAGCTACCAATGGACGATCAGTTAAACCCAGTATTTTTCAGTTCTTAGTTGCTCCATCTGCAACAGCTGAAATGTGCGGCTTAGAAGACTCTCAACAAGCAAGCTGCCTTTTTATCAAGTCTTTCTCCCCTCCTCCATTCAAGGAACTCTTAACCATGAAAAAAAACCACAAGCTGAAATTCTGGGACTTCTGCCCCAAAACTTCCCTCTCTCTTCCTTTTATAAAGGAGTCCTTACAAACAAAGCTTCAAAACATTTAATGAGGCAGAGCAAAACAATGTTATTCCTTTTATAAGATTTTCTAGATAATCCGATTACAATCATTTTACCTACCGCTTATCACCAACACCAGGGAGTTTTCCCATCTGTGATTTGCAGAAAATACTAAACTTCCCCATATTTGTAAGAAAAATACCTGTTTCCTATAATATAGGTATAAAGTGCTCAGAACTGAGCCTGGCACGTAGTGAACATTTTAAGTGTCGCAGAAAGCTTTAAAAAGGAGACCTGTGACATTTTAGCTATCACGATGCTTTTCTACAAGAGAATCCTTCAAGACATAATGCCTTAAAGTCCCGGCAGCACGTGTCCTCCTGGATTCCCTCCTTCAGTTGCTTTTTGTCAGGAACGGCGGCGAGCGCAGCCAACATTCCTGAAACGCCCATTGGCCCACACCCTGGGGCCTGGCTCTCGGTCGGGCCCAGGAGCTCATTGGTCGTCGCCTCTCAATGAAGCGGCCACGCCGGTTCCTGCGCCGCACCACAGTCGCCGCACTCGTGCTCGGAGCCTAGAAAGGCAAGGGATGACTAGCGGTCTGAGTGCCGCCGGGAATAGGCCCAGGCACCTTCGGAATCGCCTGCGCTTTCACTTGCGCTTGAATTTCCCAACACCACTAGAAGACCTCTCCTTTTCTGCGCGACCAGCCCCAGCTCTCTCGCGTTGACTGCCGGGGTGGGAGGCTGGGGCCCCAAGATTCCTTTGCTGGCTTGGGCATTAAAGGTATCATGTCTTGGGCCGGACGGGCCTCTAGCCCGTAAATGTAGGCAACCCTTACTCCACCCCGCACCTCGCCAGGATCCCACCGACTCGGTAACAGGTTACACAACCCAAGGTCAAGAGACTCGGGAGAAAACCTCCGCGGGCTCCGAGGCCGTCTCTCCGGGGCCGCCCCGAAAAGGTTTTGGTGCAGAGCACGTTAGGGCGGCGGCGGGGCCCAGCCACTGCGACACCACCGCTCCCGCCCAATCCCCGCCGCCCGGGCGCCACATGCTGCCTGAGCGGACCGCGGGCTGGAGGCCTGCTCACCAGCCCCTCAGCCGGGGACCAGGAGGGCCCCCTCCTACCCGTCGCACGCGGCAAGAACGAGTCCGGCTCAGACCCGTTCCCTCCCTCCGCCACTCCCCGAGGCGGGCACGCCCGAATTAGCGCCTGACTAAGCCCGCCGAGCCACACCTGCCGGGAGGGAGCCCGCGCGGCAGCCCCACACGCCCTCGCCCAGGGCCTTATACCGTCAACTCCAAAGGGGAAGTCGGGAGACGCGGGGTCCCCACACCACCCGGAGCAACACCGCCCGCGGCCTCGCACGCTGCGCGGGGGACGTTACCTGAGCACGCGGTGGCGCGGGCCTCCTCCCCTCCCCCCGGGCAGCACCCGGCTCGGCAACGGCGGCGGGAGAAACCGGCTCAGGCCCCGCGTGGACGCGGCTGCTCCCCCAGCTCCGGGGCCCCCTCCCCGGCCCCCGAACTCAGCCCCCGGTGGCTGGTGCCTTCCAGGCGGCGACAGCCCCAAGCCCGACTGTGGGCGAGAGCCCCGAGCACCCACCTTGGGATGGTGCGAAGATCCCCAGATCCTTGGTTTGCGTCGGGTTGCTGCCTGGAGAACCAAACCTCCAGCAGCTTCTCCGTCCCTTCGAAAAAATGTGCAGCTTCCATCACCGTGAGACTAGCGAACAACCAACAACCACAGAAAATCAACTAAATTAAATCTCTTCTCCCGCCGCTGCCACTGCCGCGGATTGTTCCAGCTGTGTTACTAAAGTTCAGGTTCCTTTTTTTGCTATAATTTTATATTAACTTTTTTTTAAAAAAAAGGATTAATAAAATTTTCCCGGCTTTTTCTTTGTGAGCGAAAGTTGAACGTGAGTCTGTTGGAAATAGAGGCAGATACAGTTCAGTCTCTTGTAGTCCGCTGTTTCCCCGTTACAGAGAACAGAGCGAGCGCTAGCTAATGTCGCCGGCCATACTGTGGAAGCGAGGGCGCTGCGTGAGGAGCGAATTTATAGATCCCGTCTCCCTCGAAAGGCCCGGAAGTGACGTAGACTCCCGCCCCTGCGGCTCATAGCTAAAGCCGCCTGTCAATCAACAGCCCGCCGAGTTACCGCTGGCTGGTCACCCGCCTTCGAAGAGCGCGGGGAGCTGCTGGTCGCGCTGCGGTTGGGGTTCGCTCTGTCCCCTGAGCGGGAGATGGCGCTGTGTTGTCCGGCTGGGGACTAGGAACCTGGGGTCGAATGCAGAGTGGTTGGGGAAAGCGGGAACGGAGTGAGGAAAGGCTGTGCAGCGCTGCGTAGAACAACTGGGTAGCTGAGAACATGGGTGGGTCCTTACGAGGGTTGGCGGGGTTTGGCGGGGGCGGTGGCTACTGCTAGGCTGGTGTGGTGGTTTTGATCCTGTGCAGTTTGCAGCGATTGCTGAGGTACCTGGCCGTTCTCCGAAGTGTGTTTCCCCGGGGCGAACGAAGCCAGGCATTAAAACCCAGCATTTGTCTATGACGCACATGTTGCCAAAGGTTGGATTAGAAGGCGCTTTAATTCTCCCCACTCCTTAGTTGATGTGCAAATGAACGCAGTTCTCGACTCGTTTACACAATAGCCAGAAGCGTCGTCTCCCTATTTAAAAAAGGAAAAGCAACGTGGCGCCCAGCCCTGGAGGGCTCCAGCTCTACCTACCTCCCACCATGTGGCTCGCCAAGCCTCGGAGCTGGCTGAGCGCTGCAGCTGCCATGAAACGCTGGCAAGTCCGTGCTCCAAAAGGTCAACTGGTGGGTATTTATTGTGCAAAGCTATTTCTAGAAACTGATTTATTGAGCATAATCTGAAATTGTTAAGATTTTTCTTTGAATTGTCTCAAGTTGATGAACTAATTTAAAGGGGTCCCCAACACCTACAAAATTTATAGTGCTGTCATCTCAGTGCATCATAATTTACATGGAAATTAACATAACGAATTCAAAGCTATCACTAGTGGTTTTAAAGAACCATGAGTCTAATATTTCAGTAATCAACATAAAGTGTAAAACAGTTGTCAAGTTGTAGTCAAACAATTTAACCTGAATTGACAAAATTGTGGTAACAAAGTTCTGTACTCGGAAAACTGGGAGAAAAATGCAAACCTGACATACGAGTAAAAATTACCATTGTCACAAGACAAAAGATTTCCCCCTATCATCCTTAGAGAAAGACTTTCCTCAGCTAAAAGTGAAACAAGAGAATGTTGTAAGAGTGAAAAACCTAATGAAAGAGACATAGTTTGAGTTTGCACTCTAGATTCCCTGCAGGGTAGAACTTGTCATGCAAAAATATTTATTTGTTCACATTTCTCCATAAAATCTGTTGAAAGAATCTATGTTGTGCAGTGGGTACGAATACTACTATTGCTATGTTTTTAATAGGGGATTGGGACAAAAGAATATAAATGTTGCTTATTTTATTATATTAATTAAACGAGTGTGGTGTTATACTTGGACTAAAGATAAAAGAAGTATTTATGTGTTTTACAACCTATTCAGTTATTTGATGTTGCTTATTCAAATGAAGAATCAGCCTACTAAACCACCTCAAACACTAATTGTGGTATAAACATAATTTGGCTTATAATTGCTTATAATTAGTTGCTTTTCAATTCCTATTATGCTTTTTCCCAATGTAATTTAATTTAATATAAAAGTGCCAAAAATCTTGGCAAGGTAAATCCTTGTTAATTTGATATAGGATAATTTTTAAAATGCCTACCAACTGGACTGGTCCTTTGTAAAATATATTATTTTTCTTAAGCATCATTACTATCTTGAAGCTCAAAGTCCCTTGTACAATTTAGTAAGTTAGTTAATTTTATTTAAATATTTCACTGTACTTAATATGTCCAAAACGTCTATCATCATCCCTTTATCATCAGCCCCATTTCCATCAGAGTGACCATTTTTCCCACTTTATCAGTTTTTTTTTTAAATGCTTATTGAACATTTCTGCACTTTGCACATAAAGGATTGCTTAAAAAACTTACAGGACTCCCATCTCCTAGGCCTTCATAAGGCATCTCTAATTGTACCTCTCCCCCTCTTATTCTCTTTAGTAATCTTTCCTATTGAGATCTTACCTACATTTTTAAAAATCCTTACTTGACCCCACTTCTCCCTTCAGCTATCCCCCAATTTTTCTGCTCTCCTTCCCAGCAAAAATCCTTAAAAGGCATAAAGACACGTCTATACTTTCGCTCTTCACCTTTTCATCTCTTCTTCAGACCCTCCAAATGGGTATTTATCCCTACCCCTTGACTGAAATGGCATTTCTCAAGGCCCACATCTTGTCAAAGCCAATGGTTCAAAGAATGGTGTCAATCCTTTTCACTCAGTCTTTCAATGGCTGGTGATATAATTAACTACATCTTCCTCCTTAAAACAATTTTCTAGGCTTTTGTGACACCTTTTTTTTGGTTTTCCTTCTATATCTGGATATCCTTCCCAACACTACAATGTCCTTGGCTTCTCCTCTGCCGTCTTTTCTTTGTGCACTTTCCCCCTAAATCACCTACTTCATCCACTCTATGGCTTTATGACACATCCATATACTAATGACTTTCAAATCTCTACCTCCAGCCCAGACATATTTGAATTCCAGACTTTTGGGACACTTGCCTACCTGACATTTCCACTTGAATATCTAATAAGCACATCGAAGCTAACATGACTAAAAGAGATGTTCCTTTTCACAGCAAAACCTGCCCCCTTCCCACAAAAACAAATCCCTAACTGTTTTCAACTCAAGCTCCCTGGCTGACCTTTCTGCCTCTACCCTTGCCTCCTTATGTTCTACCCTTCGTGCAGCAACCATCTCATTAAATAGCAGGTGCTCGAGCCCAAAGTCATGTTTGATTCCACTCTTTCCTGAACTCCGACTACCAATCCCATCTATCATTAGCCTTTATGATGATACTTCTAAAACATTTCAAGAATTTATCTTCTGACTTCACTGCTATCACTACCCTAGTTCAGAGCACTAAAATTAGTTCTCTTGGACTACTGCAGTAGTTTTCTAACCACTTTCTCTGCCTTCTGTGATTTACCGCAGAGCAGCCAGATTGATTTTTTAAGCATAAATCCGATCACGACACTTCCTCTATTTTAATATCTTAAAAAGTTCCAATGATTTCCCATCACACTTAAAATAAAAATTCCTTACCTTAGTCTTCAAACCCCTACATGATCTGGTCCCGGACTAATTCTTCTTCAAGCTCATCTCCACCATTCACTCCCTGTGCCCCAGTCATACTGACCTTTATCCTTTTAGGTGCTTTTCATTTGTCTGAAATGCTCTTCCTCCTCCGCTTTGTATGACTTGTTCATTCATATCACTTAGGTCTTAGCTCTGAGGTCACCTTTGGTAGTGGGGCACAAGCTAAGCTCCTATAAAAAAGGAATCCCCAAATATAGTAACTTAAAAAAGATTATAGTATGTTTCTCTCTCATATAACAGTCCAGAGGCAGGCAGGTTGTAAAGGGTGAGTGGACAGTTCTGCTCCTTGAGATCATTCAGGGACTCGGGTTCCTTCTAGCCTGTTATCATTGAATGCAATCTTCATTCTCGTGATGGAAGCTGGGCCACATCTTGTCTCTATTCCAGCCTGGAAAATGGATAAAAGAAAGTGGAGAAAAAATAATTTCCTTATGAAAACAAGATCTGGAAATAGTAACATCAGTTTTGCTCACTTAGTCACATATTTACACCTAGCTAGCTACCAGGGAGGCTGGAAAATATGGTTGCTACCTGGCTAGCTATTAGTTTAGTGCAAAAGTAATTGCGGTTTCTGCAATTATTTTTAACCTTTTAAACCGCAATTACTTTCACACCAACCTAAAAGTTGCCTGGTCAAAAGTTGGGTGATTCTATTCCTAAAAGGAAAGAGGAAGAGAATGGGTGTGGGGGACAATTTACAGGCCTGCCACACCTTTCCTTACCACCTACTCTACGGTAGCGGTAGCATTAGTCACTCCCTAACACACCATTCTGCTTTAATTTTCTGCATAATTTTTTCTTGTTCTCTTGTATTTACTTGTTGATTGTCAGCTCCCTCTTACACTCAATTAGACTTTAAGCTACATAAAAGCTTCTTTGTCTTTGCTCAATACTGTATAACATTGCCCAAAAAAGTATTTGACATAAGGTTGGATTCAATCTGTAGTAGTTGAGTAAATGAGTCTTTCAGTTCCCTCCTAATAGATACTATTTCAAATTAACCTTGTCTCCCAACATTCCTTCAAAGTAACCTCCATTCCCTGCGCTATCAAAATCTTATTCAATTTCCAGTACTAGCTACAATTCCACATAACATTCTCTAGGGCAGTTCTCCAGCACACACTGTACTAGCTGTCTATTGCTGCATAACAAATCACACAAACTTGGAGGCCTAAAAAACACACATATTTATTATCTCATTACGTGTATGGTTCGGGAGTTTGCAAATGGCTTAGCTGGGTCCTCTACTTCAGGGTCTCTCACAAGACTGCAGTCAAGGTATTGGTCTGTGATGCAGTCTCATCTCAAAGTTTGACTATGAAAGGATCTGCTTCCAGGCTCACATGGTTGTTGGCAGAATTCAGTTCCTTACAAGCTGTTGGACAGAGGGCCTCAGTTCCTTGCCACATGGGCCTCTTCATAGGTCAGCTAACAACATAATAGCTTGTTTTGTCAAAGCCAGAAACAGAGAGAGTCCGTTAGTAAGACAGAAGTTACAGTCTAATATAATCATGGAAGTGGCATCCCAATACCTTTACACCTTTGCCATATTCTATTGCTTAAGAAGATTAGAAGGAAGTCACAAGTTCTGCCCACGCAGAAGGGGAGTGGATTCCACCAGGGCATGAATACTGGGAGTTGGGGATCACTGAGGCCTAGTTTAGAACTTACCGATCACACTCACTACCCTATGGGAACTCCAAAAGCATTTGTAATTAAGACCACACTACCATTTAATAGCTTCATTGTTGGTTTAATCTGTCAACTAAATTGGAACATCTATATCTTTTATTTTGATATCCCAGTCTCAAAACAAAGCACATATATAAGTTTTCATATATTTTTGGATTAAATTTAAAGTGACTGGGGGGGTGGTGTTAGAGCTGGCTTCTTCCTGTTTGCAAAAGCCATTTGTTAAATTTTCAGAACTTTTAGAAGTCAGTTGATATCACATTGGTAGCTTGAAATTGGCCACAGTGGGAGTATTTACTTCAAGGAAATCGGTAAACTATACAATCAAGGCTCTCCATACCCTCCAAGAGGCAGGTGTTAAACATTTACTATTTAATGTTTAGTCCAGTTGTCACAAATCTGTCAATTGTGATGTTGAAAACATGGTTTTCCCTAATGTAAATGTGAGTTCCACCACCCAAGGTTGTTGTGAGGCTCCATTGCGATTATGAGTAGTGAAAGTGGTTTGGGAACTATAGAACAGCATGCAAAGATAAGTTATTACTACTAAATTGCAGAAGCAAAAGTACTGAAGAAAGGAACAACACTGCAATGCCTGAGATATTTTACATTAAATTGTGAAACAAAAGTACCCACGTATAATCTGTCCCCAAAGCTGTTGACTTCTTTTGTGTGACTAATGTAGATAAGAGGAGATATGCCAAAAGCGAAAATGCAGTTTTATTTGGAATGACTCCCGTTAATGTCCCATATTGTATTTCAACTTAACAGACATAGGGGAAGATAAGCAACAGAAAAAAAAGGTGAAACTAATAAGAAAGAATAACAAGCTCAGAATATACCATTGTGTAGCTGGACTTGCTCGCCGCTGCAGTGGGAGGCAGTATTGCGGTTGTCGCTGTCCCCGCAGCCGCACCAGGTTGCTGCTTGCAGTTGGCGGTTGGGACGGCCCACCCTCCAGCCCCCTGCCCGTCGTGGACATGCCGCGCCTACACAGGACGGCTTAGCTACCGGGAGAAAGACACACCGCACGTTTTCAGTGGCTATGGCCGCCTCCTCGAAACAGACCTCAAAAATGGTTAGGAGTTCCAGGACTCCTGAGACGCCGACCACGCCGTTTAGCTGAACCGCAAGGACCTCTGCGGCGAGGCCAGCGCGTGATTGTGGAGCATGCCCGGGGCCGTGCCTTGATCGTGATGGCCATCGAAGCCGGATACAGCAGTCGGAGAACTTCTGGCAGAGACTAATATGGACCACCTCTTGGTACAGGATTCAGGCTTATTGTAGAAACTCTAGTTGTTGCTCTTGGTAAGATGTAAAGGATTTCAGGAGACAAGCAGGTGAAGCAACCTATTCAGATGCTCACAAAGTAATTGAGTTTTGCTCCTACTCTGACATGAGGTGTGCTTTGGCACTGCATGGGACAGAAATAACCGGCAGAAATATTAGGCTCATCGAAGATAAAACAAGAATGAGCCATAGGCAGGCTTACTCTGGAAGCAGATCAAGGTCATGGTCCAGAGAAGGTCACGAAGTAGGAGTCGCAGGAGCAGCGGTAGTAGATCGCGAAGTAGCTCAAAAAGTTGCTCCGATCTACGTCTTGGAGCAAAGGTCTATCACATTCTTAGTCAAAAGGCAGGAAGTCTAGATCAAAGAGCACATCTAAGCCCAAGTCTGATCCTGGCTCCTGTTCTCATTCTCAAAGCAGATCTAAGGATGACAGTGAGAAATCTCAAAGCAGGTCACATTCTCGATCTCGTTCCCCCAAAGAAAATGCAAAAGGTGTTATGAAGTCAAAATCTAGATTAAGGAGTCAGTGTCGTTCCAGTATTCCCCTACCTGCTCCACTTTCAAAAGCTGATTCTGTGTCCCCTCCATCAAAAACAACTTCAAGATCCCGTTCTAGATCTGATCAAAGTCAAGATCACCATCCAGATCGAGTTCCAGAGATTAACCCTGAACTCTGTCTGTTCTTTGCACACTAACTAGTATTATGGAACACTTTCCTACTTAGGCAGTTACTCTTCCATGTTTGTAGTTTGCCTCTTCTGCAAGAAGAATCTCCTGAAACTTGACTTGTGGACAAATTTGTTGAAAAAAAAAAAAAGAGAATCTAAAGAAATGGCAGCATGAAGACCCTCTTTCTTCTTTGAAGAATTAAGATAACTTTGATTATAGCTTTTGAGCTAAAATAACTTTTGTAAAGATTAAGCTCATTTAGATATTTTTTTTTTAAAGTATTTCAGCAGGTCTGCTGCAGAGATTTTGTTTTATTTGTTTGCTTTTAAATTAACCGTTTCAAGCTTTGGATATTTAAAACTTTAGAAGGGGAACTCATTTTTCAATTATGTTGGCTTTTTATAAAGCTTGAGTTATGTAAGATTTCAATAAAAGTTTGCTACCAAAAAAGAAAAGAGAAGAAAAGAAACTTAGACTATAGCAAATTTAGTAAAAGTGTTTCCTAGGATTAATTAAATATTTAACAGCAGATATAAAGTTAAAAATAAGAAAAGATAGACAATGAACTTAATGAATGGAAATGGACAATGCATTTATAAACAATATAGTTGACCACTGTCCTGGCAAAATATGCAAACATAATTTTCTTAGTTGTTTTTATCAGTAATTAAATATTCAGTAAGCAAAGAGTTTATAATGTGCTGTTTGCAAATTTAATGTGATTTATGAACATTTTCATTTTCAGTTTTTAAATATTTAAGTAGATAGCCTCTGAAGGTTTTTGTATTTCTATTTTCTTTTGAGACTGTTTTTTACTGTTTTTGAGCTCTACTTTCCTATTTTGTTTTTCTATCATGATCTCAACTTATAGGCATTCTTTCATCTAAAGGATTGAAAAAACTAATTGTTTTAATGTGTATAAAAATATAAAGTAAATGTAAAAAAATCACAACTTAAAATTCTTTCCTGATACTTCAAAAAGCTACTTTTCTTTCAAAATGTATAATCTGTTAAAATTAAAGGCAATAAATGTATGAATTATAATTAATAATCACAACTCTTGAGTTTATAATTACAAAAATAAAGATAGTTTTTAAATTTAATTTGTGAAAATTTAATGAAACCTATTAAATATTTTTATGAAAATTAAACTATCTGCAATGCTAGTATATGTTCATTTTGCTACTCATGTAGAGCCTGTATCATACTTCATGTATTGTCACGTCTATACCTAGGTATACATGAATTTAAGAATAATAAAGAAGTTTCAGTATTGCGAAATGTTTCTCAGTCACCATGCTCAACTGTTTGAAATTTTACCCTAATTTGTATCTCTGGTGTCCTGAGAGAAGCAAGAAAATGGATACCTGACACTAGGAAAAGATACTTCATTAGGCCAAAAGCTATTGCATTCACAATTAGAAAAAGAATATGACAAGTTAATTACTATTTTTTCATCTAACAGCTTCTGCTATTCAAATCCTCCCCACATTCCAAAGGAAGGTCTTCCTTCTTTGTCAACAGCACTGTAAACCATAAACTTTTATGGCATTTGTATTCAGTTGTCTTTGTATTGTGGACATAGGGCAAGAGACGTGGAGAAGTATTTCCCTGGGGTGGAATTGGTGTTATTTCCAGGAGTGGAGGTTTGTGAGTCACACCATACCAGCAATGTGCCTGAATTTCAAGTGACAAGAGGTGCCCATGTGTTATTTAATAAATGCAATGTGGGGTCCAGGGCAGGGCCCTTCTGGGGTCCTGAGTTCACAGAATTGTTATTTCTGGACTATAGCTTCTAACAACCTTTTATAGCTGTGGTTTAAAGACCCAAAGCTCCAACTCTTCCCTAGTCTTCCTATGCCACTGGTAGACATAAAGTTTTCTTAGAGTAGAGATTTTTAATCTTTTGGGTCCCACCAGCCACTCCACCCCACAAAAGACTTGTCAGAATGAAATTTAAAAAGCCCATGTTTCCAAGGACAGATACTTACAGAAATGCAATTATTGCGTCTGTTGCTTACGGTAAATTTTTAAGTGAAGTATTATGGAAAGTAAGTTTTATTGAATATTTAATTTACAAATTCTTAGGGAAAATTAGCCCTATTTTCCCCCTCTCCCCAGGTCTAATGTCTAATTGCAGAAAGCAGAATCAAGCTTATATCTCCTAGAGTTTGGGGCCTTCTCCTCGGAGTAGCTCTAGTGAAAGACCTCTATCTACATTGTAACGTTTGAGGCTCACTTCAAAAAAAGACAAAACAAAACTCAGCTTGGTCTTCCTATGGTTAGGACCATAAATCTAGAAGCCAAGTGCTTACCATCTGTTTTGAAGTGCTTACTGCTTAAGTATTAATAGCCAAGTATTAGATATTTGAAGAAAGCCTTCAACATTTAAAGACAGAGATCAAAGTAAACAAGAAGAAAGGAAACCACAGGAAACAGAAAAAAATGTAGGAAGTAGAAGTAAATTTCTAAGAAAAAAGACCGTAATTATACTCCATAGGGATAAGAGAAGATAGTCTATCCATAAAAACAAAACCAACAAGAAAGAGCAGAATACTATATAAACACGAAATGTTCAAAGAACAAATAAGAGTGCTTAGAAAGTAAAAATAGGATAGCTTAGATTTTTTTAAAAAGGTGGTAGATGTGCTCGCTTCGGCAGCACATACACTAAAAAGGTGGTAGATATATTTGAAGAAGTCTATGAGAAAGTAGGACAAGCCAGAGATTAAAGATAAGAGAGAAAAGATTAGTTGATAAGTCCAAGAGTTGATTAGTCTAAGAGTCCCAATTACCAAATAATAAGAGTTCTGGAAAGAAAGAAGAGAGGGGAGGTAATTATAAATAAATTAATTAATGTAAAAAATATTTCAGAAAAAAAGGACATTGATTGAAAGGGCTCATCAGTTGCCCCACATAATGAATGTGGGGAAAAAAAGAGACCCAAACCAAGACACATAAAAACAACATAATGATTAGACATTTATGTATCTTATGAAACAACATTGGAAGCTTAAAGACAAAGGAGCAATGCCTTCAAATTTTTGAGGAAAACGTATTCTTAACTGAGAACTCTATTCAGTCTCGGGCAGTACCTAGGTTTCTTTTATTTATTTATTTAAAAATTGAGATATACTTGACATATAATGTTATGTTAGTGTCCAGTGTACAACATAATGATTCAATATTTGTATACATTGTGAAATGATCATCAGTAATCTGGCTACCATCCATCACCATACATAGTTACAATTTTTTTCCCTTTCTTTTCTTGTGATGAGGACTTTTAAGATTTACTCTCTTTCAACTTTCATGGATACAATACAGTATTATTAACTATGATCACCATGCTGTACATTAGTAACTAGGTTTCTTCATAGGCACTGGGCTAAACTAAATATACCATGTTTTATGCAGAGGGTAGGTAAAAGCAAATTGTCACTATAACTTATTATAACCTATAACAATTAAATAATAAAAGCAGGTGATCTCTACAAACTCTGAAAACTGAGGCGTAAAATGTGATTGTTTTGTTTCTATTACACATAGCATGGTATTACGATTAAAGAGATGGAACCAAAGTATTAAAGAATTGTTTAAGTTCTGTTCATGGCTTGTTCTCTTATACTCTTGTTGTTTGAGAAAGATACTAACTGGAATAATTGGAGCAATATACTATCATTATCAATGTGTTATCTCTCTTAGGATATCTTATGTGGAGTTGAACAACAAAAGCTATTCTGGCATCTGGAAACAGGTTATAGCTGGTCATTTAAAGCTTCTACTCATTCTAGAAGCTAGAAAGATAGTTGGGAACCAAGAACCCCTAGTATACCCCTCCTTCCGTTTTTAATAGACCAAGATATACCTGCAACACACAAAAATCCTGTCTTGTTTTGAAATAGGAGAATATGCTGATTTGTCTCTTCTGCCATCCATAGCCTGAACTCCCAACTTGAAAGAGACTTAAAAAAACCAACTGAGAAAGTCCAACTTCAACTGGCATCTGGGAACTTGAGATACTAATTGTTTCATCCCCACCCACATTCCCTTCTGAGAGAATCTGCCCTACCCACAGATCCGGGAAGGGGCAGCCATATTTGCATTAGACCTTGTATCCCCCAGCCATGGTTGGGGGACCAGGAAAGAACACCTAACCCAATCAGATTCTTTTGCTTGATTATTTGAACCCAAAGACCTAGACATTGAATCAGTAACTCCATGGAGGACACTAGAGCTGTAAGGTCAGGTAGACTCCAGATTGGCAGCCATTTTTTGCTGTGTACATGCAAATAGACAGAAATTTGATGTTCAGAGATAAGCCATAACCTGGATGTCCCCAAGGAAGTAGAAGTCATACAGCCCTAGAGAAAGATGGAGAGAGAGAGTATTGGTCTCAACTTTGACCATCTCTATATTTGTGTTTGGGATCCATGAGATTTTCCTCTGGACTTCTAATCACCCCCTTTTTACTTGACTTAATTTGGATAGCTTCCTTTTGCATGTAACTAAGAATCCCTGAATCAACAGTTTTAAAAAGCTCATTTTGGGCACACCATATTTCTATTTTTTCATACCTTTGTGGAACCACCTGGGCCCTACAGAGATCCTGTAATCTGTTTTAAATTGGTTGGGAATAGGGAAATGTCAGACAGGGGAGGACATTTCTTTGCAATGTCACACAAAAGAGACACCTGGGTCCTTGTAGTCACAGGGTGCTTATTAAGAGATGCTTAAAGGATTACCCTTCAAGACTCGGGCTGTTGTTCAGCACTTCTGGGAGATGTTGGAAGAAACCAGATGATCAGTCACTTGATGAATAATCTATATAATTTGATGACATTTATTAATTTATAATTATTCAAACTGTATTGTGAGTAAATGTAATAAAGTTATCACATCTATTATGGTGTGTTGTTTTAGTATTCTTTTGTAAAATCTATTAAATCTTGCAGGTTCCTAACCATCAGTTTTTCTGTAGATTTAATACATGTAGTTACAGTGTTTTAAGTCTACATGGACATTTTTAGACATTTTTCATTTATTTTCTTGATCTCAGAATTCTTAACAATCTGGGGAAGAAAGGAATTTTGCAAGAACCAAAATGAATTAAAGTATCAACCTAGACAGACTTTATCTGCTAGACAGACCAGATTCTAAAACAATAATGAGGAATTTGCAATGAAGAAAGTTATTGTTTAAAATCATAACCTTAATACACTTAGTAAATTAAAGTCTAGAAACCAGACGAAATTCTCCTTTATACATTGACATAATTAATGGGACTGATAATGCTTTGCGGGACAATACTCTCAGCTTCTTACCATCAGATATTGAAAACACTGCTTCACATCACACTCAAGGTATGTCCCTTAAATTATTTTGTTTTTTAAAAATGTAAGATTACTTTTTTTGTGGGAATGGAATTTTATTCTTGGTCCCCTTGTTGAAACTTTATTTTAAGACACTATATGGTATAGAGATCTCTATTTGAGAGTGTCTCTGCTGAGAAATTATCAAAATAAAGAATTTTCAGCATGCACTTAGAATGTGGCGAGAACCTTCCCAGGCAGATTCATAAACACACCTAACCTTTGCATATTTTTACAGAACCAGTTTAGTATTACTTATTCGAAATCCACAACTGTAGTTTTCAACTGAGCAAAAGTTTATTGTGTCGACTGTGAACTTAGCATAAGATCAGGACTCTTCTGAGGACTATACATAAACTGCATGAAACTAGGAATTTATATATTTCAGTATAAACTCAACTAATGAATTTTATCCCACAGAATGTAAGAATTACAAAAATTTGAAGTATGGGAAATCCCATTAAGAGTAGTAATCTAGATAACTATTTCTATGTGCAAATATCAGATAATTATGAGTACTTTGGTATCTGGTCATATCACAAAGTATGTACTTTTTAAGTAGTTTCCTCCTTAAATGACTTTCAAACTCTGAGATAATAAAAAGGATATGTTTATTTATGTCAGTCACAGTTTACAATCATTAAATCCTTATGAAAGTGAGGTAGACTAAAAGTGAAAAGCATCATCATTTTAGATGAAAGGAACTAAATTACTTCTATCTTGGACAATTAAAAATTAGAATATTTTATGAGTTTAACTTTATATGACAATTGAACTCTCATCCACTCTGAATAGTGAAGTCCCAATACTGTTTATTTAGTTTCATACCTAAACAAAATGTGAAACTTTTCCATTCACTTCACTATTTGTACAACCTATTTCATATCTAGCATTACTTTCACTTAGCCTTAAAAATAATATAATCTTTTCCTAAGACATACAATATTTGAGGAGGTAATTAATCACTTCAATTTATTTAATTATTACTTTAATTTTCCAATGGATATTTTAAAGCTTTTTTTTTTTTTTTTTTTTAAGAAAGCAGTTATGTGAAAAAAGTGTTGCAGTAATTTTAGCTTAGCTTTGTCCAAATAGACTTCTATTGATGTCTATACTTTATCTACTGGGAATTATAATTATACTCAAGTAGTGTTTACTTTACCAAATCACATTAATACTTATACCCAAGGAGTTATATAGGAGTGATCCCTTCCTTCTTTGTTCTCATTTATTTTCCTTTTCATGCCCCTGCTGACCCACATAAAAGTCAGTAGAAACTCATTTGAATTTAGGTCTCCCATGTGAAGTAGTGTATTGCTTAACTGGACAAGGCTGTAACCCCAAATGTGAGACGGGGAGTATCAGCGTTTCCCAACATCAATATCTTTAGCAATTAAGGTGTGGAAGAACCAGTGCTTAAGGACCCTATTCCAGTTAAACATGTTTCTGTTCTGCATCTTCCACTGTGCATAAACTCTAATGTATATACATATACGAGTACTCCGTGGGTGCCAAAAACATGTATATACACAACTTGTATTCATCTTTTGTTATCGGTATATACTGAGTATTACAATTTTAATACAGTTTTTTCCTTTCTTAAATGTGTATACTTTTTTTTGGCACCCTCTGTATTATATATTAGACCTTCAAATAAAGAAAAAACTAGAAAGAAAAACAAAAACCAAAAGACATCTATAGACTCTGAAAGTTCCTGAACGTAAAGTATCAGTCACTGGATTTTCCTTCACCCCTGCCGAGTTCCACAACCTCCTCTGAGCAGGTTTGCCAACAGGAGGTAAGAGAGGGGACAGGGAAATGTTGCTAAGTAACACATGGGTAGAGTTGTGTGGTGGGTCTATCAGATGATACAACCTTGAACCTTGTACCAGTTCGCAATCCTTCCACAATATAATAAAAGGACTGCAATATTTTATAGATACAGAGAGGCAAAGTAGAGAATTCCTGAACCTTAATTGTTAGTTTCAAAAGGTCAGGTAGTTTAACAATGATATAGTTACTTATTCTTATGAATTTTTTTTGTCAGTCCTATTTTTTTCCCAGAACACTTTTATATTTAGGTATCATCTTTATGAATTAATTCAATCATTCATTCATTCATTAAGTACCTATTTTGGCATTGTTTTGGGTCTTAAGTATCAAAATTGAGATTCTTATACTGATATTGTGAGGTTTCCATATGAAATTTGTTACAAAAATGAAAAAGTATAGAGATTAAAATCAGCAATTCCTTGATTTCTTTGTTATTCTTGCATTTTAAAGTGAGGCTAGAATGTGAGCTTTTATTTGCTATGGCTATGGGTTACAAAACATATTTCCCAATTGTTAGGGAAGGTGGGAGGAAGTCTAAACATGTATAGCTAGCTACATAACACATATTAGAAACATTATGTTATAGAAGAATTTATCAGATCCCTTTTAAACATGAAGCTCTGTTTGACTTTTTACACATTTTATACACATTTTAAAAAGCCTAAAGTTAGCTGTACCTATTATTTACTTTTGCATATTCATGCCCTATTATATGTCTAGGATAGCTTTCCTTTTTTTTTTCCTGGAAAACTTAATATGCCTAAAATATATGAACACAGCCCTGCCAAAAATTTTTTTTTTCCCTTCTTCCGCCTCCCCCCACTGGCCCATGTGGGAATCGAACTGGAGACCGAACTGGTGACCTCAGCTTTAGAAGCACGGCGCTCCCACCACCTGAGCCACCAGGCTGGTCCCAAAATTAAAATTTTTAATATTGCCTCTTCTTTATTATTTCTTTTCTCTTTTTCTGGAACTCTGATTTAACACATGTTGACCCTTTTACTCTGTCTTCTATGGCTCATAATCTTCCTTTCACATTTGCTCTGTATTATATTCGGGACAATTTCTTCAGATCTATTTTCCAACACACTCATTCAGTTTTCAGCTAAATATCTACTGATGTCTAACCCATCCATTAAAATTTTCACTTCAACAATTACAGGCATACCTGTCTTGTGCTTTACTTTATTGTACTTCACAGATATTGTGCTGTTTACAAATTAAAGGTAAGACCCTCCATCAGCAAAAAGATTACAGCTTGCTGAAGGCTTAGGTGATGGTTAGCATTTTTTGGCAATAAAGTAATTTTCATTAAGGAGAGTACTTTTTTTAGGCATACAATGTTACACACCTAATATACTACAGTATAGTGTAAATATAACTTTTGTATGCACTAGGGAACCAAAAGTTCATGTGACTCATTTCATTGTGATATTTGCTTTATTTTGGTGGCCTGGAACCAAACCTTCAATATCTCCAAGTTATGCCTCCATATATTTCTTTTCTAGAGGTCTTATGTAGGTCCTTTGCAAACTTGACTGGTCATTTTTTAACAGCCTCTTGTTTCTTACTCAAATTTTCAATCTCATCTTTTATTTCTTTGAAGATAGTAAACATACGCATTTATATTCTCTAACAATTCTAATATCTGAAGTTTTTGTGATACTGCCTCTAATTTGTGGTACTTCATTTTCTTGACTAAAAGCTCATGGTTCCTTGATACATTATCTGTGGGAATTGTTTGAGGTCTGCGTTGAAGGGTGTTCTTCCAAAGAGGATTTTCTTTTGTTTATACTAGCTCTCTCGGGATAACATCAACATAGGACCAACTTAAAATAAATGTTCGGCATAAGGTGTTTGGACCACCTAGGCATTAAGAACTGTGAAGGGTGTGAGATTTTACCTTGCCACAGTTAGCCTGCCATAATTTCATGGATTTTGGCAGAAGACACACTACCAGAGACCAAGGATAAGTTATTACTCAACGCAATCACAGTAGCCAGAGTGTCAGCATTTGTGTTGGTTTCCCAAGTCCCACAAAGTGATCCAGGTGGCATCTATACATTCAGTGGGTTGCATTACAGGAAAGGGAGGCTGAACTGACAGAACACGGATATTTTATAATGGGCAGTAGGCATGCCTGCCTTTTAGAGAGAGAGAAAATTGTGACTATCTTCCAAGGCTATAAGCAAATCTGCCCTCTGGTCCAGAGGGAGACATTATCGTTCTCTGCCAAGACTGCTTACTACATAAACCATTGAAAATATAGTCTGAAACAAAGACAGTTAGTGCCTTTGCTCACAAGACGTGCAGGAACTTGAAACTCATGAATTGTCTCCTAACAATAGGCAGTTTGAAATGGTCATGAACCCATGCTTGTGTTTGCAAATTATTACAGCTTATCTAGAGCCAAGGTCAAGATAGATTAGTTTTCTTGCTGTCCGCTGGTGTAGGCCAGGAGTTTTGTTTATTTGATGAGGGTATAGACTTTTGTGTCCTAGTGTGTGTGTGTGTGTGGGGGGGGGGGCGGTATATATGTGAGGATCTATTAGACTCCCTACCATGTCTTTAATGAAAAGCAAGCAGCAATCATTCAATATTTGTCAAAGAGATGAAAAGTGATTCAGGACTTGTTTTGGGTTGTGCTCTCAAAAGGAAGGGAGTGAGGGAAGCTGGGTGGGGTAGGGGAAAAAGTTATGTCAGGTTATGGTCTCAGCTGGAGACTAGCTTCAGCCTGATCCTGAAGGGAGTTCTGGGGTAAGACTTGCACCAAAAAGGTACTTCCTGCCTTGAGGCAAGGGTACCAACCTTTTCACCACAATCTCTGCTGGTCATTGGCTATGAGTTGCCTCTGGGAGGGGGTATCTTCTTGGATGAAACAATTCCCTTCGTTAAGGGAAATTCTCTAGACTCTAGAGAAAGGACAGCTGTGAACTTTTAGCCACCAACATTCACAGCAGCTCTGGGATGGGTACGTATACCTTAAGGAATATTGATTGGTGGGTATAGTGACTTGGGTAGTGTCCCCCAAATTCATGTTTTTTTTTTTTAAATTAACGTTTATTGGGGTGACAATTGTTAGTAAAGTTACATATATTTCAGGTGTATAATTCTGTATTACATCATCTATAAATCCCATTGTGTGTTCACCACCCAGAGTCAGCTCTCCTTCCATCACCATATATTTGTTCCATTTCCCCTCATCTACTATTCCCCTCCCCTCTTACCCTCTGGTAACCACTAAACTATTGTCTATGAGTTTTTGTTTCTCATTTGTTTGTCTTGTTCTTTTGTTGTTTTTGGTTTATATACCACATATCAGTGAAATCATATGGTTCTCTGCTTTTTCTGTCTGACTTATTTCACTTAGCATTATAATCTCAAGATCCATCCATGTTGTCACAAATGGTCCTATTTCATCTTTTCTTACTGCCGAATAGTATTCCATTGTGTATATATACCACAACTTCTTTATCCATTCATCTATCAAAGGACATTTTGGTTGTTCAAATTCATGTTTAACTAGAACCTCAGATTGTGACCTTATTTGAAATTAGGGTCTTTGTAGATGTAATTAGTTAAGATGAGGTTCATGGGGTTCAGAACACACTATCCCAAAATACGGCAACTTTGCATACTGAATATTTTAGGCTGAAGGAGTTTGAGATGACAGCAGAAGCAGGTCACTCTGACATGCACCCCAGCTCCTCCCCTGAAACAGATCATTATATGAAAGGTGCCTTCCTTATACCTGGAGGAAAGCAGCATGCTTATCTCTGTAGACAAAGGGATGCTGAGAGAATGTGAACAAACAGGCCTTGCTAAGTTTTCCCCAGTGTACTACACTTACCTCTTACTCTTTAACTTATCATATTCCTCCACAACTGTCCATTCTTCAACAAGGCTAGCATAAAAATATTCAGATCTAATCTTGCTATGGGTCATCATTTCCTTATGAAGGTCTCCCGAGTCATGTGAAAGTTGTCTTCAGACCTACCTAGAGACTCTAAGAGGGTCAAGGAAAACTTTTTCCTCCCCTACAAGCTTATATGAGATTAGGGTAGGCCAATAACTAGTGTCCTTATACAAGGAGAGCACACAGAGACACACACAGACGAGAAGACCATGTGAAGATGGAGGCAGAAATTGGAGTTATGTTGCCAAAAGCCAAGGAATGCGTGCGGACAGCAGAAGCTGGAAGAACCATCTGTGGAAACTACTGATAACCTTGATTTTAGACTTCTAGCCTCCAGAACTGTGACAGAATACATTTCTGTTGTTTTAAGCCACCCAGTACGTGGTATTTTGTTACAGCAGTTCTAGGGAATTTACAAAATGGGGCACTAGCTTTTTACCACAGCAGTTCTCAAAATAAAGTCCATGGACTCCTGGACATTGCTAACACCTTTTATGGGTGTCTACAAGGTTAAAACTACTTTCATAATAATATTAAGATATTTTTTCCCTCCCTTTTTTTCCAGCGTTGACATTTGCATTACTTGTGCAAAAGAAATTAATGGTGGGTAAAACTGCTGGCATCTCAGCATGTATGAGACAGTAGCACCAAACTGTACCAGCAGTCATTGTATTCTTCCCCACCACACACTCACAATAAAGAAAATGCCAGTTACACATAGGAACGTCCTCAATGAAGCAGAAAAATTATTAGTTTTCTTATCTTTATTAAATTTATTGGGGTGACAATGGTTAATAAAATTATACAGGTTTCAGTGTACATTTTTATAATACATCATTAACATATTGCATTGTGCGTTCACCCCTCAGAGTCAGTTCTCCTTCCATCACCAAACATTTGACCCCTTTTACCCTCTACTAGCTTTATTGAATCTTGATCCTAGAGGACACATCTTCTTAGTATTCTGTGGGACAAGATGGGAAGTAAGCACAAAGCACTTCTGCATACTGATGGCTATCTCTAGGAAAAGCACTTGTGTAATCTTTGGAATTGTGAGCTGGAAGAGCCACTTTTTCCCCATAGACCATTCATTTTTACTTGAAAGAATGAAAACTATGTTTATTCAGACTGGGCATTTGGCATTTTCTTAGAAATGAATGAAGTGATACTGTTACTTCAAGGAAAAGAGTTCATGGTATTTGTTGCCTATCTTAACAGTTAAGCTTTCAAGCGAAAATGAAGATTTTGAAAAATTTACCTGACACCATGAGCTTGGTATCTTCCCAATGCTTACATCTTTCCTGATGAGATCTGTGGTGATATTAACAGATAAGATTTTTTTGATAATGGAATGTGTCAACATTTGGAAGATCTGAATAATTATTTTCCAAATGTCTAATATATGATATTACAAATGTGTAACTCCACAGTGGGACTGATCAACCTACAAATAAGAATCCATTCAAAGTTCAAGATACAATGGGGGTAACAGTATGAAACTTTATTGCTATCGGTTTCAGATTCTATGTTGTAACTATCCTTTAATAAATTACCACTTCTTGAGTTTTGATGTAGTATCAGAGAATAATATCCTTATAATTATCTGAGAGGACTATTAAAATACCCCTCTCCTTTTTAACTATACAGATACCTACATAATGCTAGATTTTCTTCATAACAAAACATAATCAGCCAAACAAAACAACCAAAACAACATATTGTAACAGAATGAATGCAGAAGTAGATAGGCAAATTTACCTGTATTCTATTAATCCAGATGTAAAAATTTACAAATGTGTAAAACAATGAAATTCTTTTCACTAATTTTATTTTTATTATGGAAAATATTTTTTTTTTAAATATAAGCAAGTTAGCAGGACAAGGGGCACCCAACCTAGTCTGGGGGAGGCAAGAAAAGACTTCCTAAAGGAGGTGATCCTGAGCTGAGCCTTAAACCATGAGAAAACAACTTGGTAAATTTCTTCAATAAACCTCCCTGACCTAGATTAGACTGTGGTAAGAGAAATTTTATCTCCATATTCAAATCTGACTTCCACATAGCTTATAAACTGGTTATGACTAAAGGCATAAGCATTAAAAATAGTCACGATTTTGCTTACTACTTCTATCACATATGCACTGAACTTGATTTGCAAGATTTGCAGCTTAGTTCTCTTCATGACTAATCCATTGGAAACCGGGCACACCCACCTTTCCTTTTGACACGAACAAACTGTTGATTATTTCAATGTGGTTCTCTACCTGTGTCAAATGAACCCAGTTTTTTAATATTTAGTTCAAACTTTTCAAATTCCTTCCTGGTATGTGATTAGGCCTTATTCCTGTCTGTGTGTTATCATTTATTTGATTTTTGCTTAAAATCTAGGACAGGCTGCACTCTGGTGTCAGGGAACAATTTGTCCTCTGTTGGGGCTAAGAAGTTTAAAGAATGAAAGGATGACTGGCAAAATGCTGTTGGTGGATTTCAACTGTTTTCACTGTGTTTTTTGAAAACATAGTAAGCCAAAGAGATAAATAAAGTTCCTATGTAGTTCTGCTCCTCCTTAGAAGGAATTTGGTTTTTTTCCTCCGTGAATGAAAAAAAACACAAAAAAGCTCCCTCAGCTCTCTTTGAAATAAGCATCTGCCTGATAGAGGGACTGATCAAGCTACTTTGTTGTTGCTTTGTAGTGCACGGTGTCTACTGTATATTTGAGGACATCCTATATGTTCCTATACATGAGCTACTAAAAAGTGACAATAAAAACAAAAACAAAACAAAAAGATCTTGTAATCTGTCCACAGAGAATATTAGGTTAATTTTTAAGGATCAGATTCACTCACCATGATATGTTTCTTTGACATTAGAGAAATACAGCTAAAAGATGAAGAAGTGTTTTAATAACATTCTTGTAGTTAGACTCTCCTTTAAGAAAAATAAAAATAAAAATAAAAAAAGTCCAGTCTGGGGATGCCAAAGAGTCCATTTCATTCCCACTGAATGTGGTGCGGGATGAGGGTAAGGACCATTTTCTTCCCTTTCTCAGGATGGCCCATCATTCAGTGACAGAGTTGAAGTTTGGGCACTGAGTGGGTTGAATCAAGTCCCCCCAAAATTCATGTCCACCTGGAACCTGAGAGTGTAATTTTATTTGGAAATAAGGTCTTTGTAGATGTACACAAGTTATAACGATGTTATACTGAATTAGGGTGGGGCCTAAATCCAATATGCCTGATATCCTTTTAAGAGGGGAATTTGGGTATAGGAGGTCTGACAATTAAGTTCACAAACTTGCCACCGTGCGCTTACTTTGGCAACACTGTACAAACAGCTTGGTAAGGTTTCATAACCTTGGTGTATCAGCCTCTCACAGCTGTGTCCATGTCGACATGTGGTGGTGTCTTGCTGAGTGGCATTCATTATTGGTATTGTGTGTTTTTATGTGCCGTCGCGAGAATGTCTGGGCTTGAATTAGAGCAACAAACAAACATTAAATTTCTTGTTAAACTTGGCAAGAGTGGAAGTGAAATCAGGGACATGTTAGTCCAAGTTTATAGGGATAATGCCATGAAGGAAATGGCAGTGTACAAACAGATTAAACGTTTTTCTGAGAGGGGAGAGAACGTGTCACTGATGAAGAGCGGTCAGGGCGGCCAGTAACGAGCAGAACTGACGAAAACATTGCAAAAATTTGTCGAATTGTGTGTCAAAATCATTGGCTGACTGCGAGAAGCATAGCCGGCCAAGTAAACATCGATATAGAAAACAGTAAAATCTTAACTGAAAATCTTGGCATGAGAAAGGTGTGTGCAAAAGTGGTCCTGAAGGAGCTCACTGATGAACAAAAGCAAAGGAGAACTGAAGTTTGCCTTGATCTTTTGGGGAGGCAAGATGATGTTTTGGGCCATGTTATCACTGGTGAGGAAACATGGGTGTACCAATATGACCCTGTAACAAAGCGTCAAAGTGCACAATGAAAGTCAGCCAATTCTCCATGACCAAAAAATTTCCATCATTCCAAATCAAGACTCAAAATGATGTTGCTAACCTTTTCTGACATCAGAGGGATTATTCATTATGAATTTTTACCAACTGGGCAAACAGTTAACCAAGTCTACTGTTTGGAAGTGCTGGAAAGGCTGTGTGAAAAAGTTAGACAAAAACGACCTGAACTTTTCACCAATTCATGGCTCTTGCATCATGACAATGCACCAACTCCCACGGCACTGTCTGTGAGGGAGTTTCTAGCCAGTAAACAAATAACTGTATTGGAACACCCTCCCTACTCACCTGATCTGGCCCCCAATGACTTCTTTCTTTACCCGAAGATAAAGGAAATATTGAAAGGGAGACATTTTGATGACATTCAGGACATCAAGCGTAATACGAAGACAGCTCTGATGGCCATTCCAGAAAAAGAGTTCCAAAATTGCTTTGAAGGGTGGACTAGGTGCTGGCGTAGGTACATAGCTTCCCAAGGGGAGTACTTCGAAGGTGACTGTAGTGATATTCAGCAATGAGGTATGTAGCACTTTTTCTAGGATGAGTTTGTAAACTTAATCGTCAAACCTCATAGTCACAGATGGAAGAGGGACAGGCGAAGAGAGAGGCAGAGATTGAAATTATGCTATCACATGTCAAGGAATGCCAAGGAAGCCACCAGAAGCTAGGAGAGGCACGGAACAGATTCTCCTTCTGAGTCCCCAGAAGGAACCAATCTTGGGTACTCTTCATGTCAGACTTCTGGCCTCCACAACTGTGAATCAATTCCTGTTGTTTTAAGCACACAATTTGTGGTACTTTTCTAGGACACTGACCCAGGCATCAAGCTCTTCCTATACCCTGTCAGCAGCAGGTGGGCATCTCTCCCTGCGTCTGGACTCAGTCAGGCAGAGGTCTGACTCTTAATCCCATTCTTCTTCTTCAGCTTCCCTGACACGGACTCTGTACTGAAGTGACCAGACTCTGTTTCCCCAACAGCCTTTGAGCTTAGATCATCCTTATGGAAAGGGGCTTCATCAAGGGGCTTAATCAACGTTTAAATAGTCTGAATACACCTCCTAGAAAAGTAACAGGAATTTATATGGCAGTTAATGTTCTGAAATTTGATTGGCCAGAGAACTGTTACTGGTTGAGTGGAAAGAGCAAAGGAAGGAAGGCCTCTTATGCACACTGAGACAATGAACGTCGTAGGGGCAGTGGCATCTGTACCTTCTCTGTATTCCATAAGCCCTGTGATTCTTCAATGCACTGAGAAGGGGGAACTAATGACTGATATAAACCAAATAGGAAGAAAAAGGAAGTAGAAGTAGTATTTCTAAAGTAGAGTTTAAGACAAAGAGGACGTCCCAGAGTCTCAGTGGGATCGTTTGTTCTTGATAAATGCCACTATCCATACTTGGCAGTGCAGTCTTTGTCCTCTAGAGACCTGGGGTTAAATCCAGTCTCTGACTAACTGTCACTGTCACTAACTACCTGTACAGACATTATCCTCATGGAGCCTCAGTTTTCTCATCTGTGAAATGGAGATAATACATACCTTCTTCATAAGATGGTTGTAAAGATCATATTAGCTAACTTACATAAAATGCTTAGGATTCAATAAACGTTAGCTCTTACTCTCACTCCTTACTTGCCAAAAACCCCCCAAAACCATCATTCTTTCCTTAACTGCCCCTACCCTTACCCCCATTGCTTTTCTTCTCTGCATTTGATCATGCTTCCCATGTCATACAGCCAAGATATTTTTATTATAATGAGGTTAGGAATCTCAGCTTTTCAATTCCCTTTTCTTCATGCGTACCCAATCTTACTCTTCCCACCCACCCTCTGAAAAAGTTCTTTCCCTCTTTCTGTATGAAGCTACCTATATTTGGATTGTGTCTTCTTGGAGCTCCATATTTCAGCCCCAATATTTCCCATGGTTTCACTTTTTCTTTCTCCACCAGCTATTCTCCCTCAATATATGAAAAGTTCCTTCCTCCTATTAAAAAACAAAACAATGAAGTGAAACTCTGAGCCTGTCTTGATCACGGTAACCACAGTCCCATCTATCTGTCTCTTCCCTTTCTTATCTAAGCTTTTATTTTTTTTTGCATTTAAATTTTATTTACATTTAATGGATCAAAAAAGTATACAGTACAAATTCTCTCTCCTACCCCTAATTTGCAAGCAATGGTTCCCTTCCTTGAGCAGTTTCTTGTGCTCTTTTTAGAGGTAAGTATATGCATATACACTCAAATATGTATTTTTTTCTTTTGTATAAAAATGTTAGCATATTATAGACATTCTTCTCATTCTTGCTTTTTCTAGCTTGAAAATATATCTTGGAGGTCTTTTCATATCAGTACCTAAACAATTTCCTCATTGTTGGGTCTTCTGAAAAGCAGATGCTAAGATGGAATTAGACAGGAAAGAGACTTACTGGAGGAAATGCCTGTGAGGGAGAAAAAGAAGGGAAAAAAAGGAGGTAGCTGGTGGAGCTGTCAGATTATGGTACTGATCTGACTGACCCCTGTGAAGGGGAGAAGGAAGAAAGAAGGTTGGATAGGCAGTGACTCAGCCTGCAACATGGTTCTATGAAAGACAGATGGGTTTTTAAGCCTGAGGAGTCCTTAAAGCAAAGTCATTCCCATCAGAGTACTCCCACCCACATCTGGCAGGAATGGACCTGCCTTAGGATCCTGCTATGCTCAGTCATAGGCTGGGAGAAGCCATGGGGAGTGTGGGAGATTCAGACCTTAGCAGCTGGGGCCTCCCTGCAGGGAGGAGAGCTGAAAGGCATATTTTATAGCCTTCACTTTATTTTTAGGGATGCATAATGATCCATTGATGGATGTGCCATAATTTATTTATCCAGTCCCCTTTCAATGAACATTTCTGTTGTTTCCAGTCCTTTCCTATCATAAACAATCCTCAGTGAGTAACCTTGAATTATATCATCTTGCACATATAGGGAATACCACAGATTGGGCTCCTGGGGAAGCAGATCCTGAGATGGAGATCAACATGTAATCAGTGTATTAGAGAGTGTTAATAAACTGAACAACACCTTTGGAAGGGAAAGGAAGAAAGCAGGATGGGGGAGATTGAGAAGTTGGTCTGCAATGTATTCTCAGACCTCAGTCAACCCCGCAGGGAGTTCTGAAGATGGGATGACCCATCAGATTTGTCCTGAAGTGCAGTGAGCAGTCTGGGCCTTTATATCTCTGCATTGATCAGCCATTGGATAGAGGTTGCTCTAGGAAAACGGCATGATCTAGGTGAGGTGGTGGCTCTTCAGACAAGGCAATTACTGAAAAGGACTGATAGCTGACGGCTATCTGTAGCAGCACTCCCAGCAGCTTGGGAGGGTGGGAGGGCGGGGATGGGGGATACAGCCCTTAATCCTGAAGGGGGATCTGGAAGGCACATCACAACATCTACCACAGGAGTATAATCATAGGATACTACTATGTAATTTTGATGGATGTCGCTAAGATCAAAATCTAATGTATGAGGTCTGACAATTAAGTTCGCGAACTCATTCTAAAAAAAATGCTACACACCTCATTGCTGAATATCACTATGGTCACCTTCTAAGTACTCCCCTTGGGAAGCTATGCACTGACACCAGTGCCTAGTCCACCCTTCAAAGCAATTTTGGAACTCTTTTTCTGGAATGGCCATCAGAGCTGTTGTCGTATTACCCTTGATGTCCTGAATGTCACCAAAATGTCTTCCTTTCAATATTTCCTTTATCTTCGGGTAAAGAAAGAAATCATTGGGGGCCACAGCAGGTGAGTAGGGAGGGTGTTCCAATACAGTTGTTTGTTTACTGGCTAAAAACCCCCTCACAGACAGTGCCGTATAAGCTGGTCATTGGTGTGATGCAAGAGCCATGAATTGTTGGCGAAAAGGTCAGGTCGTTTTCGTCTAACTTTGTCATGCAGCATTTTCAGCACTTCCAAATAGTAGACTTGGTTAGCTGTTTGTCCAGTTGGTACAAATTCATAATGAATAATCCCTCTTATGTCGAAAAAGGTTAGCAACATCATTGCAACAAGTTTGCAAACTTAATTGTCAGACCTTGTATAATTTGGTATATATTTTGCGAATACTTCCACAGGCAATGTAGGAGAGTGTCTGTTTCCCCATTTCCTTGATAATACAGGATGTGGTCACATTTTTTATTTTTTTAGTTAAGATTTTCATAGCCTATATTTGTTTTTTTACTAACACATTTGTTCATTTCCATTTACTCCCAAGTACATATTTATTAAGACCTGGCTCTGCAATTTACTAGCTGTCTCAGTTTGTTCATATGTAAAACAGGAGTAATAATACATCAGATCTTCTAGGGATATTTTGAGGATATAGTGAATGTAAAACCTATTTAAAAATAGCAACCAACCAAAAAATATTCTCCACACCCCACCATCATACACTGATGATTTCCAAATCTATACATTTAGGTAAGACTTCTTATTGACACGTAAAAATGTTCATTTGCTTGTTATTTCTATCTTGATGCCCCACAGGTACTTCAAATTCAACATGTTCAAGCCAAACTCATCATCTCTCTCTTAAAAACTGCTTCTATTCCTTTATTTTTCTATCTTACGTTAAAGTAAAAAAACCTCGAAGTCATTTTGGATTATTTTCTCTCCCTTAACCCTACATTTAATTAATCACCAGGTCCTGTTGAATTTGATTCATAAATAATTCTGGTATCTGCCCTTTTTTATAATCAGCACTGCCACTCTACAGTTCAGATCTTTGTATTTTACAAGTATTAATTAATGCAACAGTTTTTTTTACTGTACTTACCTGCCTCCAATCTATCCCAAACACTATTGTCTGAAGGATTTTTTTTTTAAATACACAAAACTGATTGCATTACTCCTTAGCTCAAAAGTCTTTAAAGACTTCCTACTGCCTACGGTATGATGAAATCTAAAACTTCTGCTTGACACATATAGCTCTTCATAATCTGAGCTCTGCATATCTGCCCAGTCTCTTCTTAGCCATCCTTTCCCCTGCCTTAATCTGTAATATTCAAGTTAGTTGCATTTCTCAGAATATATCATGTTCTCCCATGGTATATGTATGTGCTGGTTCTGCCTGAAATAATTCCCTGCTCCCCACTTCTCCACTTGTCCTCCAAATAAGGTTCTTTAAATTTTGGCTCAAACCCACCTCCTTTGTGAAGCCTAACCTCAGTCCTCTCGTAGTCCTATTCTTCCATTGCTCATTGAACTTATAGTTTATTTTTGTTCATATGTTTATTTCCTCAATAGGTTTGAGTTCCCTGATGGAAAAAGACCAATTTTCATCTTGTATTTCCAGCACTTAGCATAGTTCCTGGAAATAAGAGAAACGCATATATTTTGTAATTGACTTCAAGATCTGAGGCGGTTTCCCAGGAAACTTACTGTCGTAGTAAATAAATGATCCTCCCACCTCTTCCCTCTAGTTGCCCAGGTTTTCTCAAACCTTGCAGACAAGTCACTTACTACTCACTTTCCTTAAAACTTCAGGTAGAACTGACCATTTCCTCCTTTGTGTTCCCACTGAATGTAGTATATAAATCCTATCGTAGCACCAATCATGTTTAAGATTGTATCCCAAGCATCTGACACTTTATGTCTGCAATAATGAATCAATGTTCACCTTGATTAAGGGGACTTTTTAAAACATTCTAGGAGAACATCACCATTATGTATACACCGGAAAAAACTTTTACAGTCCAACCCAAATGATTGTTTTTTTAAAACACTGCATCCTTCTAGCCCTTTAATTGTCCTTAGACAGATAGGCAAAGCTTGGCTAAGGGGAATCGCATATACTAGGGGGAGACCATGACTAGAGGGCCAAGAAAAGGATGATTGGCTGTTAGGGACCAGAAGTTGTATGTCCTCAGACCGATGCTAGAACTAGGAAACCGCTGAATGTTCAGCTTTTGAAATACGGTTTTTGCATCGTCAAGTAAAAAGATTAACCTATCAGAAGGAACCGAGTACACTCAATTACCAATCAAGAACGGGAAAGAAGCCAAAGCCTGGGGATACCCACGCACCAAAGAGGACGTCATTCTCTAGACTCTGCCAATGAACGGTTGGACGAGGGGCGGGGCAAGATGAGGACCAATTGCCACAAAAAACAATTTGCAGTACAACTGTCCGACAACAGTCCTCACCTCGCAAACCACTGGAGCCGACTGTTGAGCAAGGCGCTTGTTAAATACGTTTCACTTTTCTCCCCCGGGGACAGTTATAGTGAAGTACTTTCCTCACACCAGAACAAGGGCCTTTTTTCCACCAGCTCCCTCAAACTCGCAGAAACCACACTGCAACTTTGCACTTTCTACCTTCACAGGAACTGGCAGTGCAGCGCTACCTGAGGGGGGGAGGTGCTCAGTGCGCAGGCGTGCATGCTTTGTGGGGACGAGGCTATAGCGACCCAAGGCAATCTGGGAGCTGTATTTCTTTCGCAGATGTAACTCAACTGCTCCTCGTGCCTTCGGAACTACAGGTCCCAGGAGCCTCCGCGACCTCGGGGCGGGAGGGTTGGTTCGTTAATGAGCTCGAGGAAGCCGCGGTGCGGCCCACCAGGTTCCAAAACAAGGAAATGAAGGGGGGAGGCGGGACTGGGGGTGTCTGCGGGAGCCGCCGCCGCCGCCGCCGCGGAGGAGGAGGAGGTGGTGGAGGAGGTGGCTATTGCGGCCGCCGAGGAGTCCCTTGCTGAAGGCGGACCACGGGGCGGCGGGCGGCGCGCGCGCGCGCGCCCGAGAGGCGGCTGTTGGAGAAGTGGAGCGGCGGTCGCGGGGGGAGGAGGAGGAGGGACTGAGCGGCAGCGGCCCCCGCGTCCCGGTGCCTCTATGGGGGAAGCAGACAATGGATTATGATTTCAAGGCGAAGCTGGCGGCGGAACGGGAGCGGGTGGAGGATTTGTTTGAGTACGAAGGGTGCAAAGTGGGACGCGGCACCTACGGGCACGTCTACAAGGCGAGGCGGAAAGATGGGTAAGAGCAGGGGCGGGGGAGTAGGCTCGCTTCGGTCCTCGCCCTGCCCGCCACCGCGCGGGATGGGTGGGTCGGAGCCCGGCCGGGCCGTGCCCGAGGGGTGACGCGAAGGTGGCTGCGGGGCCGCGTCCCGGGTCGGACTCTGAGGGACGCGGGTTCTGCCCGTCCCCTGCGTGGCCCCGTCGCGCCCCTCGAACTCCCGCGGCGCAGCTTAGTCGGGGGGCGTCGGTCCCCTCGCGGAGGGCGCTCTCCGAGTGCCTGGAGCAGGCGGCCGGACTCGAGTTGGGACCCGGCTTGGAGGTGGAGTTTGTGGGGTCTGGTTTCTGGGGAGACGCGGAGGGGGAGAGCTCCGCCGAGCAGTTGCCGCTCCGGCCCTGGGCTAGTGACGGTCGTTGTGGAACTTCCAATGGGCTGAGCGCCTCCCGGGGGCGGCGGTTTGAAACCTCGCGGAGGAGTCCGTCGGGCGGCGGAGCCCCGGGGTCTCAGCCAGTCTCACGGGTCTGACCCACTGGGCACCTCCGAGCCTTTGGGGCCAACCAGCCCGTTGGCCCTTCAGCACAGTCCCTCCGGTTCCTGTCGTGTACTCGCCTACTTTGCGACCCCTCTTCGCCCGCCCATGATTTCGCTTTCTCACATTGTGAATTCCTCACCTACCTTCGAATGTAGCACCTCCTGAGGGTCTCACCGCGTTTTGCCCATAGAACTTCAGAGTTTGTCTAGTTGGTAACTAATTTCCCCCAATCTTATGCCCTCCACGCCATCCTCTGCTATATGATTGCGTGTTGGGGTTTATCAAGCACCTACCTTAGATGATCCAAAACGGAATGCGGAGTGCTAACAGAGCTGGGCCCGAACCTTTGTTTTCCTGGGAGTTGAGGGAAAACCATAGAAACCCCTTAGGAAGCCCTTACTGATAGTTCTCCGAGGAGAAGGTGAGCTGGGTCGTGTAGTAAGAACATCTCCGTCGTCCCGGAGGGCAGACGGGCTCGCACTGCAGGACAGGTGGAACCAGCTCCCTGCCTGCGAAGGGTAGGTTTAAACCAGTCTTCACCTCATTGCACATCCTGGCAGGAATTCCCTCTCCCCCAGAGTGAGGGCGCCTGGGCACATCTGCCTGTCCCGCTTAGACTTTAAAGACGGTCAGACTATATGGGGAGGAGTTTTTAGCATCTTAGCGGAACATTTCTGAAGAAACAGTATCAGCTACAGTGATATTAGTAAGTTTGAAGTGATGCTTATCGTTCTGCGCACCCTGTTGTAATTGATACTGTTGATTTATGAATTCTAGGACGAAAGTAAGTAGGGGTGTGTGCTAATTTCATACAGGGAACGTAAAAGCACAACTTTATCAATTGTTTTATCATAAAACGTGAAAATTACAAGGCACTATGTAAGTGTAAAGGATTGTTATTATTGCAAATAATTTTTTCTTTCGTTCTAACTGAAGGGGCCCCATAGTATTCAGTTGTTTGTAACCTTGTCTCATAATTCTTTTAGCTAATTGCCAGGTGTCCTCGAATGAACATCTTGGAATGTGAGGTCTTATAACTTGTATTTTGTTTTTGGAATGTGCACTCTACTTGTTACACTGGTGTTGCTGTGGGAGTCTTAATCAGATAAATTTGGGGAAAGCACATCTAGTTTTCCTAAGTGGACATTAACATTACAAAACAAATCAGATGTGCTGTTTTTCATACTCCTCATGCTAACTTGGTGATATACTTGATCTGGAATTTTTAAAGTGTATTTTGATTTTTTAAAATTAAAATAGCTTCCTTTTAGCAGGCAACTTTTGAGAAAAGTTGAAAATTCTGCTTCTGAAATGTATTTGAATCGCATGGGCTACAACAAAAACAGATAATTTAAGCCCTACTTCTATTTGTTCTTTTAAAAATATTTTCCCTTCTATTAAAGTTCTTGATTTGAATACACTTCCTTCACGAGTGAAATTTGTTTGACTAGAATTAATAAAGCTCCTTTAGTAAAGATCAGTTTGTGTATCTTCAAAATATTATACTTTAAAAAAACTTTTAGGATCTGAAAGCATTAGTTTAAATCACTATATTACATGTAAGAAAAATCATCCTCAAGGTTTTTTTCTTGGACCAAAGGTCTAGTTGAGATTTGAGGCTTTACAGTAAACACATCTCTTGTGGGTTGGTAGCAGGATTAGTTTGATGTTCATTGATACCAGTGCTTTGAAAAGAACAAAAAGTGTTTAGTGGTGATTCTAAACTGTAACATGGATTTGCATAGTAAAGGGTTTTACACTCTGATCATGGAAAATTACAGTTTAGCTCTTTCCAGAATTTATTTTGGTTAACTCAGAAAAATGTATAACACTATTTTAAGAAGCAAGAAAAATCACATGGTACCTTAAAGGGAAATTATTCTAGTGTTTATAATGTAGTATATCTATAAAAATTGTTCAGGTCTTTAGAAGAAACACTGAAAGAAGTAATGTAACCTATCACATCATTAGAAAAGCCTCTGCTTATAGTTTAATATTACAGTTTACAAAACCTTAGAATGTTATTTTCTTTGAAGTATGTAATTTAGGCTGTATTAGTTATGCTACATAAATTTAGAACAGACTGGAAAATGCAAGATTTACATCTGGGTTTTTCACGTTTGATGTTATTTATTCCATCTTTTTGTTTTGAAGGAAGAGGATCTTTTGACCCAATTATCCTTTCTTTTTAAAAAAAATCAGGTTTAAAAGTTGTTCTTGAAGAGAAATAAATTCAGAATATTTCTAGACTTTCGTATGAGATAAATTTGTAATACAATTTTTCTTTCAACATTAGTAAGAAGACACACAACAGTTTATGGTTACAAAGCTCAAGACCGTATTTCTCAAGTTTGAGAACACTTTGTTTTGGTTGATAAAGGAATATTGTTAAAAAGTTCTTTGTCAATAAGAGGTTCAGACAAACATGATTCCATAGGATAGTGTTATGTCTGAAAACTTGTACCAAACAATACTACTATTCAACTTTGCAGACACTCATTTAGTCTTTTGAACCACTCCAGTAAAAGAATGCTCCTTTTTGGAGATGTTTTTGAAAGATACTTAGTAATTGAAAGTGAAATGGCCGACAGACAGCTTATTGAGTTTCAGTTTTGCCATAGGGTTTCAGATGAGTATAGTTGGTGACTGTATGTCTTAATGTATGTCAGGAAATCTTTTACAAATAAATATAATAGGTAAATAATAGGTACAGTAGTGTTTGCCTGTTTTTGATGGATTTTTCATATTTGCTTGGTAGTTAAGTAGATGATAGTATTTGCATTTTTTGGAGACTTACAGATTAAAGATGTGTAAGTATGATCATAGCATTTTAGAACTTTCAGGAGTCATATCATCTAGTCTAGTTTCCTCCTTTTACAAATGAGAAAACCAGAGCTTTTAGAGGTTAGTTGTCATGCCCATAGTCTCACAGCAAAGACAAACCTGTAATCCAGATCTCTTGACTCTTGAGTTACTGCATTTCTAGTATGTTTTCCTTCCTAATACCATGGGAGGAAAAACAGAACAGCCCTTTTTGCCTTCAGTTTTGACAATCTTGTTGGATAAATTTTTTCCATGCAAAGGGTACATCTATACCAAAAAATACGGAAAAGGGAAAATAACACGAGGGACATTTTAAAAAAGTAGGCGTTCGGCCTATAGATTCTACCAAGCGTAGCTGCATCTCATTTGTTTTCATCCTCACTGTCATTACTTTTGGGCATGATGTCTGATTTGCACAGTAGCTGATTGGTCTCTGCCATTAGTCTTTCCTCACTGTGGGCCAAGATCCTAGTTGCTGTCAGTGTCGTTTTCCTACAGAATAAAATCAATCATGTCGTGTCTCTTACTGGAAAACTACATTCTCTATGGCTCATGCAGTCACATCTGATCTTAATTCCTCAGTTTGGCATGTCAACTGGCATTCGGATCCTAAAGTCGAGTCTTTACAGTCTTTACTCCTGTCACCAACTCCCTCTTTGTTCCCCAGAGTGTTCAAACCGTATGCTTCTGTAGCACTGAACAGCTCATATTTTCTAGGACTTGCTAAGTCCTTCCCATGTCTCATTTTGTTTATTTCTACATCCAAATTAGAGTGGTGTTGCTCTGCTATTTCACCCTCTTCCTCACCTCCACAAACCTGGCAAACTCCTGCTTATACGTCAGTAGCTTCTCTTCTAGGAGCCTCCCCTTACCCAGTGTACTCAGTAGCTGTGCTTCTGACAGCTGTGCTTCTGCCCCTCCATGTTCTTATGTGTGTGATACTAGTGATGTAATCTGCCCCATAAACTATTCGCTGGAAATGGTTGATCATCATCATTGTATAACCAGTGCCTTGTATAGGGTTGGGCATATAATGCACACTCAAAGTTTTTATTAAAATTTTTTAAATGCCCTAAATGGATTGTATTTAATATTACGTGGTTAAATACATGGTTCACTGATACTTTCAGTAATTGTTTTGAAAGCCTGAAATACAGTGATGTTGCGTGAGATAAGTGGTTAAATGTAAATATCTAGATCTAGTGTCATTTTTTTCTTAAGAAATTATATGGTGCTTTTCAAGACAGTCAATACATTTCTTTTAGCATGTTGATAAGGAATATAGGTGATTGTTTTGAATGAAGCATTTTTTTTCCCTCTTAGGCCAGCTCTTTTAACGTTTCTAGACTGTAATTGTCTTCTGTGCTTTTACTACCTTTTATAGAGACGCTTAGAAAATCTCAACATTCAAACATTTTAGGATGTTTTTTGATATGGATATATGTTAAAAAGTATCTGTATCACATAGTAAAATCAAGTAGACATTGGTTTATGTTTAATTGGTTCTTCATTTATGTAATACAAGCCTTCAAAACTTAATTTTTGAGGCCCAAGGGAAATAAATGTTCAATGAAACGTGATTGTCTAGAACACTGGTTGACAAACTTTTTCTGTAAAGAGGCAAATTCTACGTATTTTAGGCTTTGTGGGCCATACCATCGATGTGGCAATTGAATCTGCTGTTGTAGTGACACAAATATCAACAGTACAATATCTAAACAAACACACATTAGAATGGCTGTGTTCCAATAGAACTTTATTTACAAAAACAGGTGGTGTACTGCATTTGGCCTGCAGGTTGTAGTTTACGAACCCTTAGACTAGAGCAGTGATGCCCAGTAGAACTGTATGCAATGATGAAAATGCATCTGGCCAATAGGGTGTCACTAGCCAGGTGGGGCTCAAGAAACATGAGCAGTGTGACTGAGAAACTGGCTGGTAGCTGTGATACTGGACTGTGAACGTGAAGAGTTTTTGGAATGAGGGGCTGAGCCACATAGTTCTGAAAATCATAAAGTGACCTTTTAATAAAAATGTGTAAATGATGGTGTGGACAAATAAAACAGGAAAGATGCTGTGTCTTCCAAGTTATCGGAGAAATTTTGAGGGTGAAATAGTTTGATAAAGCAAACCAGTATTTGAACTGAAAAACTCAATCTGCGAATGGAATCAGGAATATTTTGATTACATTTTTAAAAAAGTATTGTGTAAAAAAAACAACCAAAAAAGTATTAAGTAATAATTGCATGTGCATAAAAGGTATACAATGTCAGCCTTCCCTTTGCCAGCCACCCTTGTTCTTTTCTAGAAGCAGCCATTCTTGGTTTTGCTCTTTAGAGAGATTTTCTTGGGGACTGTGTGTTTAATGATAAGTGTAGTACACTTTCTTCTCTATATCTTTAAACCTTAAATATAACTTGAAGATGGTTACATATCTTATGTGCAGAGATGCCTAGTTCCTCTTAATAGTTTCATTGTATTCCATTTGTATTGACAACATAATTTAACTATCCCTCCTGATGGACAGTTAGGCTGTCTCCAGTCTTTTGCTAGTACTAATACTGCAATGAATATCCTAGTAGGTACAGTATTTTGTGCATATTAGTATAACTAAATTAAATTCCTAGAAGCTGCTTGCCTTTGGAAGTAATGGCTTGAAATGATTTGCTAATATGGTATACGAAATATAAATCTCTAAAGACTGTAGACAGGGAATTGAGAATAAGGAAATGTTAAATCCTTAAAAATAATTGTTAATACATAAAAATGAGTTCTAAATAATTAGTTCGCTATATAGGAAGTGCAAGGTACTGTTTTAGTGTGGAAAAGGCATGCTTGAGTTTTAGACAGGAAAATAGTGGACCTATGGAAAGGTTTTTTTTTAATTCAATGGACGTCAAATATTGAATTTAAGAATTTTTACTTTTGTGTGCTATATTTTTGAACTGGATAGGCTGGATAAAAAAAATTAATGTGTTACATTGTGTATTGGTTGCAAAATGCTCAAGTAGTATAGTGAAGGTTAGACACCAGTATAGAAGATTTTAAGGCAACATTAAAACTTGAAATTTTCTTGGTGGTGAACGATTAGAGTATTTGGCTAATGTGTTTTTAAAGATCAGCTTGTCCCTTATCTTGTCATGTTGTGCCTGTGTAATGTTAGTGCTGCTTTTGGATTCCAAAACAAAGGAAGTATAATATTTTTCAGATAGCATTTAAATATTTTGAAGTACTAGCATGTCTTTAAAGACTATGTCTTTAAAAACAGGTAGTTTTTCAGGTCTAGAACCATAAAGAGGTAGCTGACTAAGCTATTTAAAGATTTTTGTCCATTTATAAATAGCTGATAGTCCAACACTTCCTGTAATAGCTGTTTTGAGCATGCATTGTGCAGGATAAGAGAGTCTCAAGAGAGACGACAGGATGTAATTCAGGATAGAAGTGTGCAGCAGTAGTTTTTATTGAGGGTTTGAGTTCTTATCCAGAAGTCAGTAATGGATAAAAGAGAAGTAAAAACCTGTAAAGTCCTCAAATAATTGGTGTCCTTAAAATATCTTTAATTTTTAATCTATTAAGTCTTTCTAAAGGAAAAGCACACACTCCTTATAGCGGTTTTAAACCTCTTGTGTTTTTGCTATATAAAATGATTATTTCAATGAGATTTTGTAGTTGATCTGTTACCAAGCTGAATGTGATTAGGAAATGGATTTAATTACCAGGTAGGCCAGATAACTTAGTTTTGGTCTGTGACCACAGACCAAAACCCTGCACGCAAACTGTTTTGCAGCTATTTATAGATACTTACATTTGGACAGAAAGGTAAGTCATGGCTCCTGGACAAATAAGGCAGAATTTTTGCCTTATAGGTGGGTTACTTGCCTCTTTCGGTAGAAAAATTATCGATTTTGTTATGGTTAAAAAAGCTCACCTGTAAAAGTACCAAGCAGTTTGAGGCACAAAATATGTTGCTTTATACAAAAGGTAATTTCCTCTTCCCCTTTCTCTTTTGCAATGTAATTATTATAAATGCATTTTAAGACTGATTTAAACACTGAGTGAATCCTATTGTTTTGGATTTAGGTGAAAGTTAAAAAAAATTTTTTGCCTTCCTTTCTTCTGAAAAGTTATATGTAATTTGAGTTTGTGTAACTTAGCCAGAGTTCTGTTAACTAATTTCCTAGCGATATTTTGATCTTTATAATATTTGCATCAAAGTGGAAATATTTTTATTTTTAGGCTATTAAATTTCATAAATAACAGTTGCAGATGACTAAAAAACTCCAACAGTACCATTGTATAGAAAATGAAAAGTAAAAGCCTTCCTTTTTCCTGTCCACTCCCAACCTCCCTTCACTTTTCAGAGAAAACCAGCATTAACTGTTTCTAAGTTTTACTGGTGCTTACCATTATAACTTTAAATAATATATATATAATTCTGTTTCTTGATTTATCAACTTCAGGCAGTTTCGGTTGACTTTCCGTTGGAAAAACTGAGCAATTTTTGTGACATCTCATTACTTCCTATTTTCTCTTTTCCCATGTCAACCTTTAAATTTATTAACTGTTACTTTTAAATTTTTTATGATGACACTTTCATGACTTTAATAAACTTAAATTTCTGTTTTTTTGATTTATCAACTTATATTGTCTGTGGTCTTCCTGATGTGAATGTTAAGGAAAGTAACACATTTCTCCTACTCTTTCTCTATCTCCCGATTTTTAAAGTATAATTTTTATAATATCCTGGTTTATACATTGCTTTTTGTCTATGGGTTGACTATGAAAACTGAACATTGGAAACCAACAGCCTTAAAATATTGTGATTATTAAGTTTATTTATTGCTGAAGGAATTAGTGTAATGAGACCCATGGAGAAGGAAGTGTAATCTTGTATATTAAATAAGTACTGCTTGAAATAATCTTCTAGGTATTAAAGCCTAATGGATCTTCTTACTTTATTTTGCCCTTCAAGTCTTTTGGGTCATACTCAGCTAATGATTTTTCTTTATATCCCATGTGTGGTTTTGTTGGATTCCTTTTTGTTTGTCTGTTTAGTTGAGGGCATCCTTTTGAATAGCTTTTTCTTATAGGATGGGTAGTTTTTCTGAGTTCTTGCATGTCTGATAATATTGTCTGCGTACTTGATTGATAGTTTGGCTGGATATAGAATTCTATATTAAGAATTTTTTTCCCCTCAGAACCCAAAACTATTGCTTCATGTCTTCTGGTATTTTTGTTGTTGTTGTTGCTCATGGAAAGTTTTTTTTTGTTGGAAACTTGTTTCCCTCTCCGGAATCTCTGAGTACTTTTCACTTTATTCATGCGTTCTAAATTTCACTAGTCCAGAAAATGTAAGTTTTTTTTATTTTTTTATTTATTTATCTGGCTTTGTTTTCTGTGTCTTTTATAAATCATTTATTTTTTTGTATAGATAACCTGTGCACGTAATTTGAACTCTAAAAGTCAAAAAGTGGTATTTAGTACCTTTAGTTGTTCTCCTTCTACCTCGTACTCCACTCCTTCAAGTCTCTTTTCCAAGCCTGCCAGTTTCTTACGGAGTTGGCTCTTTCTTTTGTCTTTAGGGCAGTTTTAATTTTTTGTTATTTATTTGATTATTTCCTCTTCTCCTCTTGCCGCTCTTGTTCTCTTCTTCAGGTATGCTTATTAAGTAAGAAATGTTGACCTTTTAGGCTCTATCTTTCATGTCTCTTAAATTTCATTCTCAAAATTTTCAACTGTTCCCCCCCCCACATTCTGGCAGATTTCCTGTATTTAATCTTTTTTTTTTTTTTTTTTTTAAAGATTATTTTGGGGAAGGGGAACAGGACTTCATTGGGGAACAGTGTGTACTTCCAGGCCTTTTTTTTTTCCCCAAGTCAAGTTGTTGTCCTTTCAATCTTAGTTGTGAAGGGTGCCATTCAGCTTCAAGTTGTTGTCCTTTCAGTCTTAGTTGTGGAGGGCGCAGCTCAGCTCCAGGTCCAGTTGCCATTTTCTAGTTGCAGGGGGCACAGCCCACCATCCCTTGCGGGAGTCGAACTGGCAACCTTGTGGTTGAGAGGACGCATTCCAACCAACTGAGCCATCCCGGAGCTCAGCGGCAGCTCAGCTCAAGGTGCCAGTGTTCAATTTCAGTTGCAGGGGGCGCTGCCCACCATCCCTTGCGGGAGGCGAGGAATCGAACTGGCAACCTTGTGGTTGGTTGAGAGGATGCGCTCCAACCAACTGAGCCATCCGGTAGCTCAGTGGCAGCTCTGTTCAAGGTGCCGTGTTCAATCTTAGTTGCAGGGGGTGGAGCCCACCATCCCTTGCGGAACTCGAGGGATTGAACTGGCAGCCTTGTGGTTGAGAGCCCACTGGCTCATGTGGGAATCGAACCGGCAGTCTTCAGAGTTAGGAGCATGGAGCTCTAACCGCCTGAGCCACCGGGCTGGCCCCCTTTATTCAATCTTATAGATTACTAATTTGGTCTTTCGTGGGAGCCACTGTTTTTTTATTTAGCATGACTTGAACTCAGGAGTCTGACTGCCTGAGTTCAACAAGGCATTGGTTTAATAAATTCCCTATTAATATTTAGGTTGTTTCTAGTGTTTCACCATTATAAACAGTTCTTCAGTATTTTTTTTTTTTGTATGTACCATGTGCTGTTTTTAACCTTTCATTCTTAATATTTTTCTTATAATCTGAGTGCTAGATCAAGATAATGGGAACATTTTTCTGTTTTCACTTATAGAGAAATTATATTTGTTTTACGTATCAGTGTGTAGAGCATTATAATCAATATAATAATAACTTATTGAATTCTACTTTGTGTCTGGCACTGTAATATCTTCAAATCTGTTTATAATAAACAGTTGACCCTTGAACAACATGGATTTGAACTGCATGGGTCCACTTATATACAGATATTTTTCAATAAATACTGTAAATGTATTTTTCTCTTATGATTTTCTTAATAACGTTTTATTTTCTCTAGCTTACTTTATTGTGAGAATACAGCATATCATACATATAACAAAATACATGTTAATCAATTGTTTGTGTTTTGGGGTAAGTTATATGGGGATTTCTGACTGCACGGTGCTTAATGTCCTTAAACCCCACATTGTTTAAGGGTCAACTGAAGTTGAAAGGATTAAAACAAAATCTCTAGTTCACATTTTCTTCAGATAAGTAAAAACGGTTCATTTATGTCTAATTATATATTTTAAAACTTTTTTTTTTACTCAAATTGCTATCAAGAAGGGTACAACAGAGATCAGTCATGATAGGCAGATACAATGGTATAAAGGGTCCCGGGACAGTAGCTGAAAGGGACCACTAGAGAGGTCAATTAGCAAAGGCTATCACTTTAAGTCATATGATAGTAATTTTTCAGTAATATCCATCTATACACATATCATCCATCAATCTATTCTCTATCCAAATTTCCATCCATCCAGCTATCCTCCATCTGCCTATCTTATATCCATTTGTCCATTATCTATTTTTATCTCCTCTATTTCTCTGGCTGTCTATTCATTTATCCATCCTTTACTACTTATCATTTGAATACTTGCCATGAGTCAAGTATTGTGTGTAGGTAATGAGGATACTAGGATAAATGAGATTTAGTCTCTGACTGCGAAGCATTTGCAACAAATTGCTAATACTAGTGATTTGTCTACAGGAAAGAAATTTGGGTTGAGAGGACTTAAAAAAACAACTGTATACTCGTGTATTATTTGAAAAATATCTATTTTTACTACATTATTATCTTTTAAAAAATTATGAAACATTTAAAAATGGAATATTTTTTAAATGTCTTTAAAAAATAAAACAGCTTTTTATTTACTGTTATTTGTTTACTGGCTAAAAACTCCCTCACAGACAGTGCCGTGGGAGCTGGTGCATTGTGATGCAAGAGCCATGAGTTGTTGGTGAAAAGTTCAGGTCGTTTTTGTCTAACTTTTTCACACAGCCTTTCCAGCACTTCCAAATAGTAAACTTGGTTAACTGTTTGTCCAGTTGGTGCAAATTCATAATGAATAATCCCTCTGATATCAAAAAAGGTTAGCAACATCGTTGCAACAAGCTTGCGAACTTAATTGTCAGACCTTGTATGTTGTAAAATGATCACAGTAGGTTTAGCATACATCATCTCACATCCATATAATAAAAAGAAACGAAAAAATTCTTGTGCTGAGACCTCTTAGGATCTACTCTCTTAACTTTCCTGTATATCTTATAGCAGTCTTAATTATGGTCATCACATTGTACATTACTTCCCTAGTACTTATTTATCTTGTAACTGGAAGTTTTTTACCTTTTGACCAACTTTCTCCAATTCCCCCACTCCTTCACTTTTTTCCTATGGACTATTTATGTATAATAATGTAAATGTAATGTAAATATTGTAAAATTGACGTAACATAATGTTCACTATTTTAAAGGGTATAATTCAGTGAGTTTTTTTACATTCATAACATTGTGCAACCACCACCACTACTTAGTTCCAGGACATTTTCTTCTCCCCAAAAGGAAACTCCATAGCCGTTAAGCAGTCACTCCCCAATTTTCCTTCCCGCCCAGATCCTGGCAACCACTATCTTATTTTCTGGTATGGATTTGCCTGATAATGGATATTTAATGTAAATGGAATTATATCCGATGTGGCCTTTTGTGGCTGGCTTCTTTCACTTAGCATAATGTTTTCAAGTTTCACCCATATTGTAGTGTGTATCTACAATATGGTTTTACCACATTTTGTTTATCCATTCATCTATTGATGGAAATTTGTGTTGTTTCCACTTTATTGGCTATTGTAAATAATGCTACTATGAACATTTGTGGATAAGTTTTTGTTTGAGGATATGTTTTCAGTTTTCTTGGAGTAGAATTGCTGAGTCGTATGGTAATTTTGCGTGTAACTTTTTGAGACACTGCCAAATATTTTCCAGTTTTACACTCCCACCTACAGTGTATGAGAGTATAAGTTTCTCCCCATCCTCACTAGCACTTGGTATTGTCTGTTTTATTTATTTATTTTTATTTTTTATTATAGCCATTCTAGTGGGTGTCAAGTGGTTATCTCATTGTGGTGGCTCCCCCTCCAGTTTTATCGAGAGGTAATTAATATAAAACATTGCATTAGTTTAAGGTGTACAACACAGTGATTTGATATGTGTATATATTGTGAAATGATTACCTCAATATGTTTAGTTAACATTCGTCACCTCACAGTTAAATTATTTTCTTTGTGATGAGAACTTTTAAGATTTACTCTCTTAGCAACTTTTAAATATACAGTACAATCTTATTAACTATAGTCACCATGCTATACATTACATGTCCAGACCTTATTTATCTTATAACTGGAAATTTATACCTTTTGACCACTTTCAGTCATTTCCCCCTTTACCTCCCCCCGCCGTCTCTGGCATCCACCAATCTGTGCTGTTTCTGTGAGTTCTGTTTTTTTAAGATTATACATAGAAGTGAGAGCATACAGAGAGTCTGTATCTTTCTTTGACTTATTTCATTTAGTATAATGCACTCACGGTCCATCCATGTTGTTGCAAATATGTGGTAGGATTTCCTTTTTTTGTGGCTGAATAATATTCTATTATACATATACATGCCACATTTTCTTTATCCACATTGGACACTTAGGTTGTTTCCATGTCTTGGCTATTGTAAATAATGCTGCAGTGAATGGAGGGGGGATGTGTGTGTATCTCTTTGAGATAGTGATTTCACTTCCTTAGAATATGTACCCACAAGTGGAATAGCTAGATCCTATGGCAGTTCTATTTTTAACTTTTTGAGGAATCTCCATAATGTAATTGTTAGGTATCTCTTTTGATCCAGAGGTGCCGTGAACAAATTACTAAGATACTAAGATCACTGTAGGAAGAACTGACTCTGGGTGATGAACGTACGATGGGATTTATGGATGATGTGATGCAGAATTGTGCACCTGAAATCTATGTAATTTTACTAACAATTGTCACCCCAATAAATTTAATTAAAAAAAAAAAAAGATCACTGTAAATGATTTTGGGATCCTCTGATTTAAGATATGATGAATGTTTATCCATAGTATTAAATTTCTATTGAAAACTTGATTTTTAATGGATGTCTATATTTTTGTTATCATAAGGATATATAATGCTTTAGTTAACCCTTTCTAATTATTGAAAATTTAAGTTCTTTTTGGTATTTTGATAATATAAATAACACTAATAGATGTCCTTGTATGTAAGTCTTGGTCCATATTATCTCTGAGTCTTTACTTATAATAGAGTCCTACAAATAAATTTACTGCGTCAAAGTACAGTAGTTATTTTAAGGCTCTAACTATGTATTTTTCTAATTGCTTTTCATATATAGTTTCATTCACCACCACTGACAACTTATATGTGCCCCTCTTATCTCAACCTCAGTAGCTTTGAATGTTCTTTATCACAATTTGATAGGTGCAGTGGTTTCTGTCCTAGCCATGTAGGAATTAGAGCTGTTTTATCTCTACTTTTCCTGAAGCTAAAATAAAAGCCTGCCCAACTTTACAGTTTACATTTCTCTTTAGCTCCTTAGGGATTGTAGTTCATGGCTGAGATATCTCTTCCACCTCTCTCATCAGTGTTTACCCAATTTTTGGTTGGTAAATATTTTTGGCTTATTAAAAAGCAGCACTTTTTTCCTTGTAAAACTACATGTAACCTTGGCATCCACATTTTTCCTACTTTCGTGCTGAAGATGGGTTCAGAAATATAATTTGTTAGTATACAGTTTGCCAGGAAGTTTTCTAGTCAATTTCCTACTCTAATTTTTATTACAATAAAGTGTGATTTTTTTCAAAGATATATATTCTATCATTCTAATGAGTGGTTGAGTGGTAAAAGTGGTTCATTTTGTGTTTTTGATGTAGAAATTGTTAAAAGCATTTGAAAAAAATTCAAACTACCGGAGAAGGGAGAGAGTCAATTTAGTTATCCTTTAAACCCTGGAAAGAACACGTTCTAAGATGTTTCTGTGTTATTTTGGCTTATGCAACAGAGAAACCAATCAATAATGGCTTAAACAAATAAGTGCTTTGTTTTCCTCTTGTATGAAAAGTTCCAGAGATGGGGCACGCTGGGCTGTTCAGGTGCTCAGGGGTACAGCCGAGAAGCACCTCCTTCCGTCTGTTCTGTGGTGGTTGTACGCATGGTCCCAAAGTGATTGTTGCACCTCCGGGCATTGCGTCCACATTCTAGGCAGGAAACGGGGAGAGGCAATGACTGAAGGCAAAAGGGGCTGTGCCAATCAAAAGATAAGCAAGAGACTTCTTTGAGTTGAGGAAGGCAAAGGAAAGCAAATTGCAAATGGCTTTTGGGAAGCCAGTTAATAATTGTGCCACGCTCTGGAACAAAGAGTTCAGTTTGAGGTGGTAAGGGAGAAAGAAACCTTTGAGTTGATTTTTAAGCTATTAAGACAAAATTCAACTGAGTAAAATTTAACGATCTTATTGGCTTTATTCAACAATTGATGAATCAGGCATCATCCAATCTGGTAGAGAGACAGGTCTCTGAGGAGTTGTACAAAAAGACTTTTATATATGCTAGACAAAAAAGCGGATTGGTTATGGCAAGGTCACTTTCTTTTAGGGGATGGCAGGGGTCTGTTAGGCAGATTGCCTAACTTGTGCTGCTCAGGAGATTCCTGATTCCATTTCTGGGAGAGCTGGTGAAAGTGTAAGTCTCAGTTTGTTGACATGGAGCTTAGTATAAGTGACTCCATTTTGGGCCTGTTGTCTTGTTTTTAACAAAGCTATCACCCAAGTGCTTAATGATAAATACAATTTATGAAGTTATCACTGTCTCCCATACTATGTAAAGACTTTCCATAATTAACCAAAACAAATTTTGTAGACTTTCAAGTTCATGTAAATGTAAAGGTTTAAATTTAGGTAGATAAATATGAGTTTTTAAGTAAAGCCCCCATGACATTATGGGAATCCTTATATTTTTATACAAAAGGCAGGCAAACACAACAGTAATTTGGTATTTAGAAGAGAACAGAGCTTATACTAAATTTTACATGTGACTTTTACTCTAGACCAGCTAACTAAGCTTCTTTGTTTATTTTACTGAGGTTGTAAATTCAGTACTTTTATGAAAAAAACGTTTTCCGTCACAAAGGCATTTGAATAAACAAAGTACTTTGGGTCCAAATGATTTAAACAAATCTTATTCTTCTTTAAAACACACTTGAATTTTCTTTTTTCAGAGAGGGGTTTTTACTTTTGATTCTCAATAAATGTGTATGTGTACACAGACACACACACACACACACACACACACACGGTGCCAAAAAAAGTATACACGTTTTAAGAAAGGAAAAAACTGTTGAAATTATGCTGATGGTAACCTCTCTGAGCACCTCTTGTAATTGCAGAAGTCAACATGACTTGTATTTATCTTTTGTTATCAGTATATATTGAGTATTACAATTTTAATACAGTTTTTTCTTTTTAAAAATGTGTATACATTTTTTTGACACCCTCCCACCCCTCTTATGTGAAAAGCACAGCTGTGGTATAAGGAAACCTTGCAATTGGAAACCCTTATTTCTGATCTGGGCTAATACTCTCTAGCTATGGGATTTTGATTAAGTAATATCTCTGAACCTCAATTTCCCCACTTGTAAAATTTGTATGATGATAAATTACTGTCTAATATGGATGCTGTGAGGAGTAATTAAATCGTAATGTATAAAAGTCCCCAGCAAAATATTGGTTCATTTATTCTCCAAATATATAAGAGGGTTTCCGTGATAAATTTCCCTGAAGGTTAAATTAGCAAGTAAAAAACGTAGGTATTAAGTAAAAATTACAGCACCTTAGTCTTTTTTTCTTTTTTTTTCAAAGGAGGTGCAGCTCACAGTGGCCCATGTGGGGATCGAACCGGCAATCTTGGTGTTATCAGCACCACGCTCTAACCCACTGAGCTAACCGGCCGTCCCAGCAGCACCTTAGTCTTGAGAATGAGGATTAACATTGTTAGGTTCAGTAGGAAGAGAAAATCTCTTCCCCATCTGTAATTTTGTAAAAAACTTTATTAGGAAGGAAAACTGGCTTCTGTGATGGGCTATTGTACTTTAAACCTTCAAAATAAAACAGATGAAAGAGAACCTTATTTTTTTAAATTAATTAATTTTTTCTTATAAATAGAATGTGTTTAAGAAAAATTAGAAAATAAATATAAGGACACACATAAACATTCTAACTGAGAGATGATGGATGTATTAACTAACCATGTTGTGGTCATTATTTTACAATACATACATAAGTCATCATGTTGTACACCTTATACAATGTTGTATGTCAAAACTGGAAAAAATAAAGATGAGCTAAAAGAAGTACAATAGTTCATAGAAGAACACTCAATGGTGTATATATTTTCTATATATTTTTTTGAGCAAGTTATACTTTTATTTTCTCAGAAATGTGGTCATATTCTACATGAGTTTTGGTAACCTGAATTTTCCACTTGACAATATATAATGGATATTTTCCCATTTCGTTAAATGTTCTTATTCAGCAGTGTTTCTCTTTTAAAGAAAAGCTATTCCATTTACATATATAACTCTCCCATCAGTAGTATTAATTATAATGCAGTTATTCTTGATAGTGTGAGTAAAAGTCTGCTTTCTCACCTTCTTTCCCCAGAAAATCACTGTTCTATATTTTTAATCACTATATTCCTCTGTCTAGATGTACCATTGTTTGTTTAACCAGTTACTCTGTTGATTGATGCTTAGGCTAACTTTTTATTATTACCAACAACTATCATCGACAGATGTTTAGTTAAATATCTTTTCTGAGAGAGGGAACTTTCTAAAGTGAAAAATATAAAGTGAAAAAGAAAGTACAAAAATGAAAATGTGCTTAACAATATCTGACTTTAAAACTAAGATCACGATTAGGAAACTTGAAAGTGAACCAGTGTTTCCTAGTATTATATTGATCTGCATAAGGTTGGGATTTTAAAAACCTATATAATTTAATTAAAAACTTAAAGATCTCTTCTTGGATGTACTTACAGGTAGTGATAGAAACATAGCAAGCTTTTAGAACTTCATGGCGTCTTATATCTTGTTAAATCCCTTGCCTTAAAAGAAATCCAGAAATATTAAATATCTTCTTTAAGGTCACATAGTGTGTTTCAGTATCTGATATACTGGTGTAGTTTTCTAACACCTACCTCAACATTCTTACCTGTAATGTCTAATATAAAAGTAATGAAAACTATTTGCTTATGGAGCATCTGTAATGATCTTTAATGAAGAGACTGATAAAGGCAAATTAATTATCAATTGTCAGGATGCACCTTTGTATCAACATTTAAAGACATTGATATGTCTCTGCATTTTCATCACTGAAATATTTATTTAGGTCCATCTTGGCAGAGACTTTTTTGGGGGGGGGGGACAATTCAGTGGTTTTAGTATATTCACAGTGTTGTGTAATCAATTATACCACAATCACCCCCCCCCCAAAGAAACCCTGTATAATTACTAGCGGTCGGACTCCCTATTTCCCCATTCTCCTAGGTCCTGGCATAATCTACTTTCTGTAGATTATGGATCTGTCTATTCTGGACATTTCATATAAATGAAATCATACTATATGTGGTTTGTGTCTGGCTTCTTGCACTTAGCATAGTGTTTTCAAAGTTCATCCATGTTGTAGAATGCGTGAGTACATCATTCTTTTAAATGTCTGAAGAATAAATAATTGCATGGATATACCACATTTTGTTTACCTATTCATTTAATGGACATTTGGGTTTCCACTTTTTGTGAATAATGCTGCTGTGACCATTTGTGTAGAAGTTTTGTTTAGCCATGTTTTAAATTGTCTTGAAGATCTCTCTCTCTCTCTCTCTCTCTCTCTCTCAGAGTGGAATTGCTAGGTTACATGTTAGCTCTCTATAACCTTTTGAACAACTACCAGACTGTTTTCCAAAGCAGCTGCTCTATTTTACATTCCCACATACAATGTGTGAGGGTTCCAATTTCTTTACATCCCTGCTAACATTTGGTATTGTGTTTTTGATTATAGCCATCCTAGAAGGTATGAAGTGCTCTTTCATTGTTTTGATTTATTTCTGTAATAACTAATGATGTTGAGCATCTTTTCATGTGCTTTTTATTTTTTATTTTTTTGCTATTTGTGTATATTCTTTGGAGAAATGTCTATTCAAATCCTTTGCCCAGTTTTTCACTGAGTTGTGTTTTTTATTCTTCATTGTTGAGTTGTAAGAGTTCTTTTGTGTTTTTTTTTTGTAAGTTCTTTATATATTCTGGATAGTAGGTCCTTATCTGATGTATGTTCTGCAAATGTTTGCTCTCATTTTGTGGGTTGCCTTTTCATTTTCTTGATGTCCTTTGAAGTTCAAAAGTTTTTAATTTTGATGATGTCAAATTTATGTCTTTTTAAAAAAGATTTTAAAAAATATAGCTAACACAATATTACATTAGTTTCAGGTGTACACCATATTTATTAATTTATATACCTAAAGAAGTGATCATGATAAGTCCAGCAACCATCTGACACTGTACCATGCTATTGACTATATTCCCTATGCTGTATACTGGTATTACATCCCCATGACTTAATTTGTTTTATACCTGGAAATTTGAGCCTCTTATTCCCCTTCACCTTTCTAATTTTCAATTACAGTTGGCATTCAATATTATTTTAATTTCAAGGGTACGTCATAGTGGTTAGATGTATAATTTAAGAAGTGATATCCTTGACTAGTTTAGTGCCCGCCGGGCACAATAGATACTAACATATTATTGACTATATTCCCTATGCTTTGCTTTATGTCCCATGACTATTTTGTAACGCCAATTTGTACTTCTTAATCCCTTCACCCCTTTTCACCCCCTCAACCTCCTCCCGTCTGTTAGCCATCAAAATGTTCTCTGTATCTATGACTTTATTTCTGTTTGTTTATTTTGTGCTTTAGATTCCACATATAAGTGAAATCACACTGCATCTGTCTTTCTCTGTCTGACATACTCTACTCAGCACAATACCTCCAGGTCCATCTATGCTACCACAGATGGCGAGAACCCATTTCCTTCCATGGCTGAATAATATTTCATTATATACTGTGTTTCCCCGAAAATAAGACCTAGCTGGACAATCAGCTCTAATGTGTCTTTTGGAGCAAAAATTAATATAAAACCCGGTATTATATTATATTATATTATATTATATTATATTATATTATATTATATTATATTTATTATATTCTTTATGTTACATTATATTATATTGTATTATATTATACCTGGTCTTATAGTAGAATAAGACTGGGTCTTATATTAACTTTTGCTCTGAAAGACACATTAGAGCTAATTGTCCAGCTAGATTTTATTTTCGGGGAAAAATGGTATGTGTACCACCCCTTTATACACTCATCCATCGATGGACACCCAGGCTGCCTCCACATCTTGGCTGTTGTAAACAGTGCTTCAATGACCATAAGGGTGCACATCTCCTTTCAAAGTAACATTTTGGGTTTCTTTGGATAATTACCCAGAAGTGGGATTACTGGCTCCTTCTTTATCTCTTGTTAAAACTTTTAAGTCTATTTTGCCTAATGTAAGTATCGCTACTCCAGATTTATTTGTTTGTTTCCATTTTCATGAAATATTTTCCCATCCCTTTTCTTTGAGTCCGTATGTGTCTTTCGATCTGAAGTGGGTCTCTTCAAGGCAACATATGTAAGGGTCTTGTTTTTGTATTTGTTCAGCCACCCTATGTCTTTTGATGGGAGCATTTGATCCATTTACATTTCAAGTAATTGTTGATAGATATGTAATTATTGCCATTTTATTATTCATATTTTTTATTTTATTTTTTTGTCTCAAAGAAGTCCCTCTAACATACCTTGTAATACTGGTTTGGTGGTGATGAACTCCTTTAGCTTTTTCCTGTCTGGGAAACTCTTTATTTGTCCTTCAATTCTAAATGATAGCTTTGCTGGGTAGAGTAATCTTGGTTGGAGGTCCTTGCTTTTCATCACTTTGAATATTTTGTGCCAGTCCCTTCTGGCCTGCAAAGTTTCTGTTGAGACATCAGCTGATAGTCTTATGGGAGCTCCCTTGTAGGTAACTAACTGATTTTCTCTTGCTGCTTTTAAGATTCTTTGTCTTTAACTTTTGGCATTCTAATTAGGAAGTGTCTTGGTGTGGGCCTCTTTGGGGTCATCTTGTTTGGGACTCTGTGCTTCCTGGACTCTGTATTTCCTTCGCCAGATTAGTGAAGTTTTCTGTCGTTGTTTCTTCAAATAGGTTTTCAATTCCTTGCTCTCTTCTTTTTCTGGTACTGCTGATGTGAATGTTGGCGTGCTTGATATTGTCCCAGAGACCCCTTAAACTCTCATTTTTTTGCATTCTTTTTTCTTTTTGCTGTTCTGATTGGGTTTTTTTCTGCTACCTTATCTTCTGAATTGCTGATTCGATCTTCTGTTTCATCTAATCTGTTGATTTCCTCTAATGTATCCTTCATTTCAGTCATTGTATGCTTCATTTCTGACTAGTTCTTTTTTATGTTTTCTATCTCCATTTTTATGTTTCCTGTCTCTTTGTTGAAGTTCTCCCTGAGATCACTGAGCATCCTTCTAACCAGTGTTTCGAACTCTGTGTCTGGTAAATTGCTAGTTCCCTCTTTGTTTAGTTTTTTTTCTGGAACTTTGTCCTTTTATTTGGGACATGTTTCTTTGTCTCCCCATTTTGGCTGTCTCCCACCCCCGTGTTTGTTTCTATGTATTAGGTATGGCTGCTGTATCTCTTGGTCATAATAGAGTGGCCTTATGTAGTGGGTGTCTGTGGGGCTCAGTGGCACAGTCTCCATGGTCACCTGAGCTGGGTGCTCCAGATGTGTCCCTTGTATGTGATGTGTGTTCCTCCTATTGTAGTTGAGACTTGGTAGCTGTTTGCACATCAGTGGGAGGGATTGACCCTCAGGATGTTTGGTTGAGGACTGGCCGTGACTACAGTGGAGGAGCTGTTGAGCTAGGGCTGACCCTACAGAGCGGGATTCTCTTTAGAAGGGCTGTGGTGTCTGCTCAGTGTGCTGTTTGGGTGTGTCATCCTTAGGGGTGGCCGGGTGATGCTCTGGCCCAGTCTGAATTGGCCACTAGACTTGCCAGCCCCCAGGCCTCCTGGGAGGGGTCCCGCCACAGGCCGAGTTCCGCTGCAATCTGTGCCCTGCCCAGGGTCACCTGGCATGAACCAGAAAGCAATCCATAGAAAGTCACCACCCATGCTGGACTTGGAGGTGCCTCAAGAGGCCAAGCTGTGAACCAAGGTCAGCTCCTGCTAGTGCTGGGCTTGGGGCTGCTCAGCAAGAGGTATGGGACATGCTGAAGTCAGATGCTGCTTGTTTGGGTTTTGTGAACCTTTGAGAGATTTTAGGAAAGCCTGCTGCATCAGCCAAGACACACTTTTGTATGGAAAGACCATTGGAAGCAGCTTGGATGTGCCTGAAAGTTGGGTGGGGTGGGGTCTCAGGGAATCACCACAGTGGCACAGATGAACAGTGTTAGCCAGGTTGATGGAGATTCAGATATGGTGGCTGCCTGTGTTTGCACGCAGGCAGGGAGAGGACTCAACAAAGAAATAATGGATTGTGCCCCTACTTTGGTCTGGGAGAATGCTGCCCCTCTAGCCCTTGCTCTGAAGCCAGACCACTTAGTTCCTCCCTGTATGTCCCTGGAACCTTATGAGCTGCTGCTCTAATGCTGGAGCTCAGAATGAGGGAGCCTGTCAGTAAGTCCATGTGTGGGGCCTTTAAGAGGAGTTCCTAGGACTGCAGTCACCCTTTGTCTCACTAGCCACAATCTCCACTGGTTTTCACAGACAGAAGTTGTGGGGACTTCTTGTCATTAGAATCCTGAGCTGGGGAGCCTGGTGTGAGGCTGGGACCCCTTGCTCTTCAAGGGATGTGGGGACCTCTGCAGCTGAGATATCCCTTCTGATTTTTACCAGTCAGACGCAGGTGTGGGTTCATTCCATTCCATGTCTCTGACCCTCTACCAGTCTCAAGGTGTCTTCTTCTGTATGTCTTTAGTTGTAGTACTTTGGTTCATCTAGAGTTCAGGTGATTCTCAATGATGGTTTTTCTGTCATTTAGTTGTAATTTTGATGTGGTTATGAGAGGAGGCATTTACATGTACTTACTCCACCATCTTGACCCTATGTTTTTTTCTTTTGTTGGTTGCACTAGGAAACCACTGCTTTATCTAAGGTTGTAGTTCACGCCTTTGTTTTCTCCTAAGAGTTTCATAGTTTCATGTTTTACATTTAGGTCTGGTAGTATTTATTTATTTATTTTCTTTTTTAAGTAAAGGAACATGTGACAAGGTTCCAAACTTTAAGGATTTATAGTATATTTGCCTGAATTAAATACAGTGTAAATGTAACTATCAATACCATTCACTCATTTATTTGACACTTACTGAATAACCCCATGTGGGAATTAAGAATGTAAGGATAAAATACACAATTCCTTTCCTTATAGAGAGAGAATCAAATAGATTGCAATACAGGCCTCTAAATTCTGTTATATAGGTATGCACAAAATACTGTAAAGGCAACTAGGAGGGAAACTGAACTGACTCAAGGGTGTGTGGGTGATTGGAAAGTTTCAAAGAAGAGCAAAAGCTTACGATAGCTGAGTTTTGAAGGCTGAAGAGTGAGCCAGACAGGGAAGTAGTTTTTAGTTTTGTAAAATGAGTGGTAAATACATAGTACTGAGGTGAAAAAAATAATAAACTCAGATCTAAAAGAGATTTCTGTTCTTGTTTGGGCCATATAAATTTTATATGTATATAAAAAGCTTTTTTATACCTTGGGAGGGTCTGAAAATAGGGCTGGTGTCATTTCCTTCCAAATCCAAATTAAACAGTTAACAGAATACTATATTTGCTTTTTCTGTAAATGTGTTTATATATACATATGTATTTTTCTGAACCACTTGAAAGTAAGTTGCAATCATCATGGCACTATAGCCTTTAATATTTTAGCATGTGTCTCCTAAAAATAAACACGTTCTCTTGTATAAGAGAATACCATTATTACAGCTAAGAACATTATATTTTTGTTCTTTTTAATAGAACCAAGGTTATGTAATGTAACACAAAAATTATGAAACTTACTAGATTTGCTTCTGAACCATTGTATCCTATTGAACTGTCTTTATCTCCATCCCTCTTTTCCTATCTTTTTCTTGATTTGTCTCTTTAGGTAGAAATCTGAATTGGGTAACACTGCTGATCTCATTTGACCTAATTACACAATCAAATGAAGGGGAAGTTTTTTCATGTGTTTCATTTATATTTTTAGAAATCTGGGTTGTATTTTTGTATTTTATCTGATATGAAAGAGCATTATATGTAAATTATAATCAAAGGAGCGATCTCATGAAATTACAGATAGTCTCTATAATTTACATTGGATTGTTTGTTCTTGTTACTTAGTAGAAGAAACTGAAGGAAGGTAAGGCCAATTATGTGCTTTTTAAAAGGCCAACTTCTGGATTTTTCATGCTAAACGGAGGGAAGGTAATATAGATATTCCTCCTATTTTCAAAGTTAACTTTATTGTGGTTTTACTTGATATGAACATTTATAACACTTCAGATAAAGCTGTTCCACTCTGAAAAATTGTGCTGCAAATTTATCCAGGGTCCTTGTCCTATTTTTCTCTCCTCTCCCATTCCCTACCCACATTTAGCACTCTGCTTTGTGCCTCCTCCCATGTCATCTTTTAGGCTATGGATGCAAAGCATCATCTTATCCTTATAAAAACATCAGTTCCTTTCATTAGAAGTTAAAAATTCGGTGTGTAGGTGTAAGTGTGGGACTATAGGCTACCGCTAGGAATAGTGTGCTGCAAGGTGAGGTGTATTTATCCTGTATTCTTCTTAGTTTAATGACTTACCACAATGATTAGTGGGTGGCAGGTTGCCTATTAGAACAGACTCAAGATTATTGTTACATCTCTGTATTCTACACAGGGGAAGCAAAATGTATGAAAGTATGATATAAAGGAATACAACAGCAAGCAAATCAGGATGGCTAGAGTAAGTACTTGGGATGGAGGTTGGAAATACATTTAAGAAAGGCAGAGCTTGATCGTTGTATGCTTGGCTAAAGAATTTGGCCTTTAACCTAATGGGGAAGTGGAGTAGTAGATTCCATGTGGAATAGATTTTAATAGTTCGCAAAATGGAGATGGTAAAAAGAAATTTTTTCTGATTTTTAAAATGAACACATGCTAGTAAAATGCAAAAAAAGTAATAGAAAAATGTAGGTATTCACTAGAAATAACCACTGTTGACAGTTTGGTGTGTAGCCTTATAGAGGGGAGTTACATGATCCGTTTTGCAGCAAGTGGTGTGGATGGAGGAGAGGACAGGAGGATGAGTGGAAGCAGGAAGGCTGATAGAGGGTCCAGGAGAGAAACGATGAGCTGCTTCTTAGAGGCAGCTGTAGGGGAACAAAAACGGGGGCAGCTGGGGAGGGGAGGATAAAAGATATTTAGGAGATACATAGGATTCAGTGATCAGTTGGATGAGTGGGGTGAGGGACACCCCAGAGAAGTGGCCAGGAGGGTTGTTGATTTCCTGAAATCTGGGACCAAATTGTGGGGTCATTTGAGGTGGCATAAAAAGGAAGAAGAGCAGTTTACCAACTGCATAATTCCAGAGTGGAAAGAGTATCCTTTACTTTTGTTTTCTTTCTGTTTTTCCAGGCTTATTTAGAAGGGGAGGGTGAAAGTAATTTAATTCTGTTTTGATAGATAAAAGCTATTATAGCATGCTCTTTTTCTTACATGTTTCTCCCTTGAATTAAGTTTAGCGAGTTCCTTCGAGAACTTGCTTTTGTTTTGATGTGTAACTGTAGCATTAGCTTTTACGTTTCACAAAGTTCTTGTTGGAATCTTAAAATTTTTGTTCTGAGGAATTGGGATCGGAGTCGGGGGAGGGAAGTGCTTGGACAAATTATTGGCAGAGGTTCTTTGATTTAAGGGCTGATGGGATCTCTTAGATGGGTCCTGCTTTCACCAGGTTCTGCTGTTTCTCACCATTGGGAAGAGGGCTACAGAATTCCCAGCGTGAAACCTCTGCTCTGTGTTACCTTCACAATAGTGCAGTCCGTGTTGGCATAGACTCAGCCAAAACGGGATGCAATGAAGGATCTTCAGTATCCAGGTAACTAAAAGGTGATTGATTGACTAATGGCTCACGGTTGTGGGATTAAGACATTCATTCCTGGGTGAGAAAAACTTAGGTTACTAATGCCAAAGTCTCTTGCTTTCAAATAGGATTAAACATGAACTTTCATATAGATAAACGTTTCTGTAGTTTAAAATAATCCCATAGAAGGAAATTTCACTTTCTTTTTTGGTTGTTCTTTGCATTGAATAGTCCTCACTGTTGGGACATTTTTTAATTCTAGCTAACCTAAATGCCTTGTGCCTCCATTTCAGGGCACTTCTTGTTTAGTTTATGTTATTTCCTTTAATGAAACTTTTACAAAGAGTTGCCTGAATATATGTGCGCTGTCATAGTAATACATTTCTTTTGAGGTTTGAGAAGATTTGGATAAGAAGTATTCATCACAGTAGTCATAGCATTACATTTTCCCCCCTAGAGTTACTTCCTTGTTTGGACTCTTATTATTACTGTTTTCACTAACCTTTTAATGAGTATAGTTACTCATCTGAGGTATTCTAAATATTATGTGGCGGGAAATAGGCTTTCCTTAGGGACACTGCTTGGGATTGTGTGACAGTCACATAGAATCTAGGAGAGACGTTGTCCCTGCATTTTCCCCCTCCTATGTATACCGCAGGGAATGAAAAAGATATATTCTGAAGTTTTATTGCTTGTTTTCATTTATGCTTTATAGCTTATTTCAGAAAGCTTGAATTTTGGTTCTATCAGTTGTGCTCTTTAAAGTCAGCTTTTTTCTCATCATTTAAAAAGCAGCTTCTTGCACTCAGCCAAAGTGTTGTAAATAGTGATGAAACATATGGAAGCTCAGTTAACTGGCGAGTTATTGATAACTTTCTCTTGGCTCTTATATTTTATATATAAGAATTTAAGAATTAACATGTAATGGACAACAGTTGCTAGAGGCAGACATTTCTGAGCTCAGATCCTTCCTTTTTGAGGCTGAATAATATTCCGTGTGTATGAGTATACTACATTTTTTTCTGTTCATCCGTTGGTTAAAACTTGGTGGCTTCTACCTTTTGGCTATTATAAATAATGCTGCTATGAACATGGGTGTACAAATATCTCTAAGCATCCCTGCTTTCAACTCTTATCTTATACCCGCAAGTGGAATTGCTGGATAACATGGAAATTCTATTTTTAATTTTTTGAGGTAAATCTGTTTTTAATTTTTCAAGGAACCACCGTACTGTTTTCTGTAGCGACTGTACTATTTTACATTCTTACCAAGAGTATACAGGGGTTCCAATTTCTCTATATTCTTACCAACACTATTTCCTTAAATAATTAAAAAAAAAAGTCGATAGTAGTACATATAGGTTTAGGGATAAATGTTTTCAGATTTTTTTGGGTAGATACCCAGAAGAGGGATTGCTGAGTCGTATGGTAATTCTTTTCTTAATTTTTTGAGGAACCTCCATTTTTTGTTTTCCATAGTGGCTGTACCAATTTACATTCCCACCAGCAGTGAAAGCAACAAATGAACAAGGCAATCAAACAAAAAATCATAGACCCAGACAACAGTTTAGTGGTTACCAGAGGGTAAGAAGGGAGGGGAGTGGTAGAGGGACGAGGTGGTCAAATATATGGTGATGGAAGGAGAACTGACTCTGGGTGGTGAACACAAAATGTGATATATAGGTGATGTATTATAGAAATGAACACTTGAAGCTTATGTAATTTTACTAACCAATGTCACTCCAATAAATTTTATTTAAAAAATTGATAATAGCCATCCTAATGTGTGTGGTAGTATCTAGGTGTTGATTAAAAAAAATTTATAAAATGTTTGAGAGTGAGTTATATAATCACATGGCAGGAAGTTTTAAAAATCAAACAAAATCACACAATCTTGCTATTCAGACACCAATATTATTTGAATGTTATTTGGTTATATGTTCTTTAGTCTTTTTTAGGCCTTTTTTGCTTTTAAAAATTTCAGTTTTTTCTTCTAGTTTTATATGGTAAGCATTTTCTATTTTTAAAACATATTTTGTACAACAATCATTTGAATTTAATGTTCCAAGAAGGTGCAAATGCTAAAGTATATAGAGAGGGTGCCAAAAAAAATGTATACACATTTTAAGAAAGGAAAAAACTATTGAAATTGTAATACTCTATATAATGATAATAAAAGATGAATACAAGTCATGTTGACTTCTGCAGTTACAAGAGGTGCTCAGAGTGGTTACCATCAGTGTAATTTTAATGCAGTTTTTTCCTTTCTTAAAATGTGTATACATTTTTTTGGCACCCTCTATATGTATGTATGTATGGATGTGTGTGTGTGTTTATGTATATCTACACACATACATACACACATATGTATATATAGCATTATTGAATACTTGAGAATATTTATAATTGTTTGGCTTCTTATAGATAGATAAGTACATGCTTTGTGTGATTTTAATTCCATAATATAGTGATTAAGCATGGATTTGGAAGTGGACAGTCTGGGTTTGAATTGCAGATCTGCCACTTCTGACTTCGTGCATTGAGGCAAGTTTCTTAAGCTCCCTGTGTCTTAGTTTCTTCATTTGTAAAATGAGGGTAACAATAGTGCCTATTGCAGAGTTGTGAAGACCAAATGAGTTAATACCTGTAAAGCTGTGAGAACTGTGTCTGGTACCTCATACAACCTATGTAAATGTTTGCTGCCGTTGTTGTTTTATTAGCTGGGATCTTATCTCTTTGGTTTTTAGAAGTATATGCAATATACGAGTAGTTACTATGTGTCTCAGATCTTAGAATGTCACAAGCACCACCTTAGAGGACGGTGCAGTCTGCAAGGTTGTTTTGGGAGTTAAGAGAAGATACATCTGAGGCAGATAGTGCTGGCAAATTGCTAAATTAATAATATGATAAAACCATCTCTTGGGGACTGTGACCTTCTGGCTGTCATTTAGCCCTAACAACTAGTCTAGGCCCTTTCGGTTAGCTCCGCCTTTTTTTTTGCTTTGCTTCTTCTGCTTTGCTTCCTACCCCCACAGCTCCCCACATTCCGTAGCTTGGCAGTCCATATTCCCTCCATTTTTTGGTTAACAACATTTATTAAGTTGTTGATTAATTTAAGCCAAATACACTGATTTAAATTTTTGCAAAATATAACATTCTGTGATTTTTAATAACCTTATTTTATTTAATTTTCAATATAAATCTGAGAGATGGTGAATGAGTCCTCACTGAACAACTCTGGTTGTACTGAGATTAAGAGACCTGCCTGATGTCACAAAGCGTGTAAATGATTTAGCTGGAATGTGAATTCAAGCCACCTGACTTCAGGGCCAGTGTTTTGTAATACTGTTTCTTTCTTGACATGCCATCATGTTTTAAGACAATGCTGTGTTCCTTCTTTCTTTCTTAATTATTTGATGATGTTTTTAAGAATTTCTAAATATTACATAAAGATAACCTGTCCTCTTTTAAATTTAATAGCTAGTAAAATTTATCTGACTTCTTTTCTTACATACCAGCTGCATTTTGTACTTTTTTATTCCTATCATCAGAAAGGAATGAGATGAAATCTGAGATCTAAATATTTTACCTGATTAAATCCTTGATTTTTTTATATGAATGTTTTCTGAAAAGTTTTTCATGTTTCATGCTTATATTTAATAATATCAGAACAAGGTAGATTTCCCCCATACTGCGTAGCATATGTAGTACCTTACTCATTTCAAATTACTGTCAGACTTAAATTAAATCTTGGCATTGGAATATCTTTACAGTTCTACTTTTCCCCTTTTTTCCTCTGCGTTTGTCCTCTTCCAGGTCTGTTTTTAATTGTTTTTCTCTTACATTCCCAACACTCTCTGGTCCTAAGAAAGAGTGTACCTTGAGCTGTAGGTACCTTTCATTTTGTGACCTATGTTTCTCGACTTAGTTTATTTTACATTTCTTATATCTGTATTGGTTCTGTCACATAATTTTAAAATTTAAATTACTTTCAGCATATATGAATTCATACTTTGTTGCTCTTTTCGTATTTCTCATAGTATAAATCACTTCTATTGGTGAGAATATAAATTAGTTAAGGCTCAGCTTTTGTTTTTTTCCATATAATTAGCTGCATAATATATAATGAACTCTGAATGTTAACAATATGTTACTGATTTGCTCATTGTCAAATCTAAAATCTGATTTCCTTGGCAGATATGTAGACTTGTGATAGGCATTTGGCAATTTATGTTTTGGGCAGTGTAACTTTAAATCTACATAAACTTCTCTGCCTTTTGCCTCTGCTGTGTTCATAGATTCCAGGAGGGCTTCGTGTATGGACCTCAAGCGTTGGAGGTAGCAGACTTTTCAGCAGAAGGTAAAGCAGAGTGTTGCCTTCTGGTGTCATTGTGTGTGTGTGCTGGGGTGGGTATGTGACAGGTGAGAACTTTTCACAGATGTCATCATAAAATAATTTAAAATGATGCATTAAGTTCACTTTCACAAAATTTAAAACCAAATTAATACTTGTATAATTTTATTCAATATTACTAAATTCTATTAAAAAAGAAAACTTTAGATAAAACTAAAGACTCTAAATTTTACTTTCTGCTGTTAACTAAAGAGTAAGAGTGATTAATAACCGAGAGTATTAGTGAAATGTGTAGTATATACTATCTGACTTTCTCAGAAGTGACTTCATTGTGATTTCCTCCTGGGAAGTTGTCCAAGTCATTATTCCTATATTGTATTCTTCCCTGCTGCTCCTTTCACTGAAAGATTGCTTCACAATAGAGAGACAGCTTAGTCCGTGACTCATGACTGGAGGATAGACATTCTTGCTATAGGTCCTGCGTGCCAAAAATGTTACTTTCCAATATGCTAATTACCTCTCCAGAACTTGTTAATATGCTCTTCTCTCAAGTTAGTTCTTGTTTCATTGGAGAAACAAACACATCCCACATACTTGTAAAGTATGTTTTGTAGAAACCCTAGTGAGTTACTGCTTAAGAAAATGATGTGACATAGCTTTCCTGGGTAATGCTTTGTTTTTTTTAAACAGCAGAAATATTTTGCTATTTATTTGCTAAATATTATAGATACTACTTTCTGTGCTTCAGATAATACTTGAATAGAGTTTTTTTTTTTTTAAAGCTCTGTAGCAGCTAACAATGTTGTACTCTTAGACATAAAATTAATAATGTAGCTCGTTTTTAGATTCTGAGTGGGAATTAGAGAAATGTTTTCTTACGTCTTCTGGAAATTATATTTGTTTTGATATGAAGTAAGTGGCTGCACAGTACAACTTACATTCAAGATATACACCTTATGTGAAGTTAGGGAAGTACATGTTTATTAAATTTCTACTGTGCTCAACACAGAATCACTCCATTTCACAATCAACCCTTCGTCACTGTTTCTTTCCCCTTGTATTCATACTAGAAGCTGCTTTTCTTAACTAGAGGAAATATTGTAGATGAGTTTTGCAGGCTGTTTGTTGAGGTTAGTTACAATTTTACCTCTTAAACTATTTCTCCTTTCTTTTACTCTTTTCAGTGGCCATTTCAAGGATATTTACCAACAATAAGTTGGAAGTAATTTCTTGAAGGACTTTCATACTTCATTTTCAGGCTAGCTGGGTGTTTTACCACTGTTGAATTATGCAGTCTTATATTTGTTTAGCTAATGTGACTGGTGTATTTTGTTACCAATTGAGAATCTCAGTAGAGAATCCTAATCGCTAATATAAGCGATGTAAACCACTGTTCACATCAAGGTAAGAAAACTCTTCTCCCCAGGTCCTCATCCCCCAACTTCTATGAGAAAGATGTGATGAAATGGATGGTTACATAAAGATATATTTTTAAATAATTGATTTTATATTTTAGAGCAGTGTTAGGTATATAGAAAAATTGATTGGAAAGTACAGAGAGTTCCCATGTACCCCCCTAACTGCCTTTCCCCACCCTCTACCCTCATCCCCCTAAGATTAACAGCTTGCTTTAGTGTGGTACATTTGCTACAGTTGATGAGGTAATATTGTTATGTTATTATGAACTAAGAGTCATAGTTTACCTTAAGGTTCACTCTTTGTGTTGTATAGTCTGTGGGATTTACAAATGTGCAATGACATGAATCCACCATTACAATATCATACAGGATAGTTCTATTGCCCTAAAGACACCCTGTGACCTGGATCTCCTTCTGAGCCCCTGGCAACCCGAGATCTTTTTCTGTCTCTATAACGTACCTTTTCCAGAATATCATAGTTGTGCTCATATACTATGCAGACTTTTCAGATTAGCTTCTTTCACTTAATAATAAGCATGTAAGGCTCCTCCATGCCTTTTGAAGGCTTGATAGCTCATTTCTTTTTAGCGCTGAATAGCATTCCATTGTCTAGAGGTACCACAGTTTCCTGTTTATCCATTCACCTACTAAAGTATATCTTGGTTGCTTCCAAGTTTTAGCAATTATGAATAAAGCTGCTATAAACATTCATTTGCAGATATTTGTGTGGACATGTTTTCAATTTATTTGGGTAAATACCAAGGAGTTCAGTTCAGCAATCGAATGGTAAGAGTATGTTCAGTTTTGTAAGAAACTGCTAAACTGTCTTCCAAAGCGACTATACTGTTTTGCATTCCCACCAGCAATGAATGGGCTTTCGTATTGCTCCATCCTTACCAGCATTCGGTGTTGTCAGTGTTCTGGCTTTTAGCTGTTCCAGTAGGTGTGTAGTGGTATCTCATTGTTTAATTTGCAACCCTCTAATGACATTGATAGTGAATATTTTTTCATATGCTTATCATCTGCATATCTTTGATGAGATGTCTGTTCAGATCTTTTGCCCATTTTTAAGTTGGGTCATTTCTTATTGCTGAGTTTTAACAATATTAAATTGTGTGTTTTGGATACCAGTCTTTAACAGACATATGTTTTGCAAATATTTTCTCCCAGTCGGTGGCTTGTCTTTTTAGTCTCTTAAAAGTATCTTTGCAGAACATAAGTTTTTAATTTTAGTCAAATCCAACTTACCAATTTTTTTAATGGATTGTCTTTTAATATTGTTTCTAAAAGTCATCTCTAAACTCAAGATCATCTAGATTTTCTCCTATGTTATCCTCTAGGATTTTCATAGTTTTATGTTTTACGTTTAGATGTGTTCCATTTTGAGTTAATTTTTATGGAAGGTCTATGTCTAGCTTACTTTTTCCCCCTCCTTCTTCCGCCTCCCCTCTCCCCTACTCAGTTCACGCCGTTGTTTCTCAGTCTAGTTGTGTAGGATACAGCTGCCTGGCCTATGCTGGTATTATGAGTCTTGCACTCCCCCCAGCTGAGGCAGTCGGTCACCAGTTGTCGGCCGCTCACAGTGGCTCAGGGCGGCTCACTGCAGCCCAGCTCGAGGGAGAGCTGTTGTTCACAGTCTTAGCTATAGAGGGCACAGCTCACTAGCCCATGTGGGAATCGAACCGGCGACCTTGGTGTTAGGAGCCAGGTGCTCCAACCACCGGAGCCACCAGGCCAGCCCTAACTTACTTTTTATTTTGCATGTGGATGTCCATTTGTTCCAGCACCATTTGTTGAAACACTATTTTTTTCACCAATGCTCTTCTTCTTTGTCAAAGAGCAGTTGATTGTATTTACGGGGGGTATATTTCTGCATTCTCTATTCTGTTCCATTGATCTATTTGCCTATACTTTTGCCAGAACTACCCTGTTTTGATTACTGTAGCTTTACAGTAAGTCTTGAAGTAAGGTAATGTCAGTTTTCTGCCTTTTTCTTCTCCTGCAATATTATGTCGACTCTTCTGGGTCTTTAGCTTTTTCATATAAATATGAGAGTCAGTTTGTCAATGTCCACAAAAATAATTGGCTGGGATTTTGATTGCGATTGTGTTGAATCTGTGGCTCAAATTGGGAAGAACTGACATCTTCACAATATTGGGTCTTCTTAGCCATGTACATGGAATATTGCTTCTTTTATTTAGATTTTTGTTTATTTTTTCCCTCAGTTTTATAGTTTTCCTTGTATAGATTTTTTACATGTTTTATTAGAGTTATACCTAAATATTTTATTTTACTTTTTGGTGCTAATGTAAATATTACTGTGTTTTAAATTTCCCATTCCAACTTTTCATTGCAGGGATATAAGAAAGCAGTTGACTTTTGTATGTTAACCTTATATCCTGCAACCTTGTTATAATTGTTTTTTTGTTTCAGGAGTTTTTTTGTTGTTGTTGATTATTTGGAATTTTCTCCAAAGACAATCACATCATCTGTGAACAGTGTTATTTCTTCCATCTCAACCTGTATACTTTTTATTTCCTTTTCTTATTTTATTATCTAGGACTTCCAGTATGATATTGAATAGGAGTGGAGACAGCAGACATTCTTGCCTTGTTCCCGATCTTGGCGGGAAATCCTATAGTTTCTCTTCATGAAGTAGGATCATTTCAATAGATTATCCTAATCAGCAGTATCAAAGATGTAAAGTACTGTGCATATCAGGTCAGGGAAGGACTCCTTCTCCTTCCTGCCAGTCAGTTCTCCTCACCTAAACTGTGAGAAAGACAGGATTAAATTGATGGTTATAAAAGTATATTTAATGATGGGATTCAGGCAGTTTTTCATATAGTACCTTATATTTAGTAACTGTGCACATGACTTGTGAGCTTCTGTAGGGGAAAGACTATATACTTCAGTACATTATTGCATCCCTTGTAGTGTCCAATATGCATTACAATAGGCATAACTATTTGTTGAATAAAAAACTTAATTGTAGACTGTTACTGTCAACTTCCATCTTAAAAAGGCAGATAACCAATAATATCAGTTCTCTAAACAATTAATCAATTCACCCAATGTCTGATTGTTAGTTGCAAGGTATAGTGATGGCCACAAAGATATCATTACATACATGATAGTGATATCTCCTCTCAGGAAATTTATTATCCATATAGGAAATGTTAATTTCAAATCTCATGTTCCTTTTTTGCTGATAGGTATTTGCCAAAAACTTATATTCCTCTGTCCTTTTCTAAGTGTTCTAATTCACAGACTTTTATCATAGTTTCTTAAGAAAAATGTACAATTTTGGTGGAGGAACTGACACTTATTGAGCCTAAAGTGGGTATTGGATACTGTGTTAGGTACTTTATGTATGTGATCTCATTTATCATCAAAACAATCGTGCTGGGTTAGTATTATTATTTCCAATTTACAGCTGCAAACACTGGTAACATGAGGGTATAAGTAACTTAATTAGCTGTGTGACTTAGTATAATAGGTATATGATTCCAAACCCCTTACTCATTAAATCACACACTACGGAAAAGTTACCATGCAAAGTGGTATATGATGTCATGTGTATAGTACAGAGATGTGCTTGGTGAATACAGAGAAGAGAGCTTTGACCTCAGTCTGGAGTGTTCACAAAATTTCTGGAAAGCTTGACCTTGTCTGATGGATAAGAAAGAAGGAAATGATGGATAGGAATGAGGGGAAAGAGATCAGGGAGATCAGTCAGTATGGAAAAGACTGAGGGTCAATAACAGCAAGATTTTGTGATTTGACAGTATAATATAAAACGATAATAAAAAATTCTACTGTAGTAGTAAAATGCAATACAACAGATTTTGTCTTTTAAGCAAGAACTCCATTTTTGCCTTAAAATAATTTTGACGGTATTTGCTTATTAGATGTTGAGTATGAGAGAGCAGATCACAGAATCATTATGTAACTTCCACATTAACAATCTCAAACTAGCTATGGGATCTAGAGTGAGTTACTTAGCCTCTCTGCTTTCAGCGGCCAAATCTGTACGATGGGGGTGGGAAAAGTACCTGTGCCCAGCATGTTTTGAGTATTAAGAGAGTTAATAGAGTTGAGGCTCTTAGAACAGTGCCTGCCTTGTACCAAGTACTATATAAATGTAGGTCTTAAAACTCTCATTATAAATATGATACCGGATAGTATTATTTTTTATGTTTTAAAGATGATTCAATGATAAAAGAAAAAAATATTATTTTTTCCCTGTAAGTTGTGAGTTGATTGGCTCGTTATTATGGGTATTTATCTTTGCTTTTGGATGGGAAGCAACTTTGTTTTCCTAAATTGATGTTTTTCAACTTTTTAGTGAATAGAATTTGATTTTACATTGACATTCCTATGAAATGGTTCACTTGACAACATTAGGTTTACTTGAAATTGAAATTTTTTTCCACTTCTTTTTTTCCCCAAAGATTTTATTGGGGAAGGGGAACAGGACTTTATTGGGGAACAGTGTGTATTTCCGGGACTTTTTCCAAGTCAAGTTGTTGTCCTTTCAATCTTAGTTGCGGAGCGCGCAGCTCGCTGGCCCATGTGGGACTCGAACTGGCAGCCCCGTTGCCCAGAGCTCATGGTCTAACCAACTGAGCCACCCGTCCGCCCCTACTTGAATTTTCATCAGACTAATTCAGGCCAACCTATATGGAAACTTTTAAAAGAAAATGAATTCTTACTAGCTAATAACTGACTTTTTATTTTATGATTTATGCTCCATGTTGATTAAAGTTTTAAGTAAAGTCCTTTAAAGGAATTCACTTTTTTCTTTCAAGTGTATTTCAGAGATTGTGGATTGTAATGGTTCAAATGGTTTGGGTTCTAGTAAGAATACCTATTGTAGTATTAGGAAATAGACTCTTTGAAAAGGAAAACTCTGTTTAGACTCCTTGAAAGGGAAAACTGTTTCTCTCTCTATTCACAACTCCACTTACACCTGACGCTTCCCAGAACACTTCTGTTACCAGATGTGTGGGTTTTCCCCATACTGACCAGCTACGTATCCTCCAGTTTAACTCAATTTTGACATCAGCTAGTTGGACTTGATGAAGACTCCACAGGCTAACGGCTCAGTCCCATAAGATTGCCCCCCACCTCCACGTTAGACGCCAGTCACAGGTGGTGGGCCCCAAGTTAGTTACTTCCAACTTTTGTCTGACTTGGCTTCAAATCAGAGGTTTCCATGACCCCTTCCTTCGGTTCCGTCATTTGTTAGAATGGCTCACAGAACTCAGGAAGACAGTTTACACACTAGGTTACTGGTTTATTACAAAGGATATATTAAAGAATACAAATGAACAGTCAGATGAAGAATACATAAGACTAGGTCTATGTCCAGAAGGGTCCCGAGCACAAGAGCTTCTGTCCCCATGGAATTTTGGAGTGCATCACCCTCCAGGCAAATGGATGTGTTTTGGTTCACCCACCTAATAGCTCTCTGAACTCTATACTTTAGGGATTTTTATGGTGATTTTATTATGTAGGCATGATTGATTAAATTGTTGATCGTTGGTGATTAATTCAACCTCCATTCCCCTCTTGGGGGTGGGAGTGGTGCGTGGGTTGTTTCCCTTTTCTAGGGAGTTTCCAAAACTTAGGTGTGGTTGAAAGGGGCTTCTGAATAAAAGAGCTATTTTTTCATTTTTATCCTTTTGGAGCTATTCCAGGAACAAAACTTAAATATTATATAAAAAATGCTCTTACCACTTAGGAAATTAGAGGAGTTTTAGGAGCTGTGAGCTGGAGGAAGACCAAAATATATATATTTCTTATAATATATATCACACTCTCTATTATCACAGTAGTTCAGATCAGCTAGGAAAAACATGCAAAACCTACATTTTTTATCAAAAGATGATTCCTTAGTGATCTAGGTTTGGCAGAACCTTTGGTAGTATGGTGAAAAACTTAGGTATATTTAAATTTTATTAAGTTTTAAGTGTTGATTTTGACATCTTGACTATTAATTTCTGTTTTGAGTAATTTTTTTCATTGATACGATTTGAGATGATTCATGAACACTGAAATTGGAAAATGTACCTAAAGGAGCAGGTTGTTGATCTAGTTCTATCTAATCTGACAGGATGGATTTGAGAATGACAAAATATTTGTATTTTTCTTCTTCTGTCCTAGAAAGAGATAGGTACTTTCTGTTTAATTTTTAGATATGATTACTTTTCCAGTACAAATATTGGTGTTTGATTATTGTTCACACTTTATTTTCTAGAATATTTTATTTTTATGGCGTATATTGGGGAACAGTGTGTTTCTCCAGGGGCCCATCAGCTCCAAGTTGTTGTCCTTCAATCTAGTTGTGGAGGGTGCAGCTCAGCTCCAAGTCCAGTCGCCGTTTTCAATCTTTAGTTGCAGGAGGCGCAGCCCACCATCCCATATGGGAACTGAACCAGCAACTTTGTCGAGAGCTCGCGCTCTTAACCAACTGAGGCATTCGGCCGCCCTTCCAGAAGCTCAGCGGCAGCTCATTGTCTTCAGTCTAGTTGTGGAGGGCGCAGCTCACTGGCCCATGTGGGAATCGAACCGGCAGCCCTGTTATTCAGAGCTTGCGCTCTAACCAACTGAGCCATCCATCCCCCCAAAAAATACATATTTTTAAAAGAAGGTTTTCCAGGTTTTGTTATGCTGAAATTTTTTTTTAAGTTGATCAAGACTAATAAACAAATTTTTTTCACTACAACAAATGCTTAGTTTTTACTATTTGCAAGGTACTTTGTTAGTTCCTGAAGAATACATAGAAATGAATAAGGTAGTCTCCTTACTCATTTGGGAAAAACAGGCCTCAATTATAAGGACTTGCACTAATAAAATAGAGTATGTACGTTTCCTGAGAGAGTTTTGAACGAAGTGCTTGCCCTACTAGTCATGTGTTTGCAAAACATCAGCAGCTGTCAAATACGAGGTGTGATTCAAAAATATGGTGAATGTTTAAATTACAAATTTATTACAGTAAAAAACACATTGCCATTAACCCCCTTCAAAATACTTCCCCTCGATTTGAACACACTTACCCCATCGTTCTTGGAACTTTCTGAAGCAGTTCTGAAAGTCCTCTTTCGTGAATGTCTTTAGTTTTGCTGTTGTGGCTGCCTCGATGTCCTGAATCATTTTGACTTTGGGGAAGAGCCAGAAGTTGCACAGTGCCAGATCTGGTGAAGAAGGTGAATGAGGACACACTGTAATGTTTTTATTTGACAGAAGTTACCGTACCAGAAGTGATGTGTGACACGGAGCGCTGTCATGATGGAGGATGATTTATAGTACATTAAAACACACCTCCTCTCAACCATAACTCACTCCCGACTGACTGCATGGAACACGTTGAAACTTGTCACATACTGTTCCACCTGCCACTTCCAATATTGAAGATCCCTGCCTTTCTGTTGGATGGCACTTGGCAGCAGCATTTACTGTATTTTGTGATCACAACAGAAAGGCTTCGTCTCACACATCGCTTCAGGTACAGCAATTTCTGTCAGATAAAAACATTACGGTGTGTCCTCATCCACCCTATTCACCAGCACCGTGCGACTTCTGGCTTTTCCCCAAAGTCTACATGACCAAGAAAGGTAAATATTTTGAATTGATTCGGCACGTTGAGGCAGCCACGACAGCGCAACTAAAGACAGTCTCGAAAGAGGACTTCAGAAAGTGGCAAGAATGATGGGATACATTTGTTCGAAGTGAGGGGGAATGTTTTGAGGAGGATTAATGGCAACATATCTTTTACTGTAATGTTATTTTTGATTTAAACATTCACCGTATTTTTTTATCATACCTCATCTATTTGGTCACAATAGATAAGCCTATCTCTGGAATGCTTCTTGAATACATTCTCTCCATTCTTAGTATATTTACTCTAATTTTGGTCTTTAGCAACTCTTCCTAAAACTTTTACCTTTGACTTTAAATCCTCTGATCCATCCTGCATACTGTCTGCTTATTGAGAATACCAGTTTGATCGTGTGTTTCTCTTGCTTGAAACTTCTAAAGGCTGCCAATTTTACAGGAAAAATGCCAACTTTTTAGCATACCATACAAGACTATGCTAATTCCATCTTCTTTACTCTTTTCATGTGTTGCTTAATGTCTTCTGTTCTAGCTATACTCATTTGTCTTCTGCTGATTTCTTGAATATAGCGTGGATTTTAATCTTCAGACTTTGTCCATGCATTTCTGGTGTCCGTAAGGCCCTGACTCCTTTTGTTTGCTTTGTGAAAGCCTTCTCATCTCTCAAGGTCCATTTGGATGTTCCCTTTGAAAATTCTTTTTACCTGATAGCCCTTGTATCTAGCCCCTCTACCCGAACCAAATCTTTCTTTATTTAATGTACTTTGCACATATATCTGCTGTCGTGCTTATCAGCTTATGTCCCTTGCTTGTGTATCTCTCTGTGTATCGGTTCACAAGGGAAAGGATTGTCTTGTTCTTCCCACTCTGTCTAGAGACCAGCACAGTGCCTGGCACACAGTACATGCTTAGTAAAACATTTCTGAAAGGAATGTCTGGCATTACTTGCTATATTACCTTTTGTAGCAAGTAAGTCTGACTTGAGAGTCATGAATTCTCAAAGGAAGATAATGTTTTATATTAAAACTTTGGTTTACACTCAATGTTTGCTAATAATTACTTTCTGTGTAATGTAGTCCTTAGTTATTTACATTTTAAACTTAACACTTTTCATGCCTGAAGTCGTAAGCCATGACAGCAGATATATTTGTTCTAATTAAAATCACTTCTGAGCAATAAGAATTTGACATAATAGGAGTTTCTGAAATTTTGTCATTTTAGAGCCTTTAAAATAGTAAATGTTTATCTGACTTAGAATTCTGAATGAAGGAAATAGTATAATCCAAGTTCTCACTTCTCACACTTAACAGTAACCTCCTAATTGTTTTTCACACTTCTAATTTCTGTCCTTCCTAATAAGAATAATCTTCCTACATAACTTTAGTTGCCTTTAGAATAAAATCTATATTTCCTGGTCTCCATTTATTTACATCATCATTTCTTTGGTTAATGGTCTTTTCATTCACACGATTAGACAAAGTGAAAACTTCATCCATCTTCAGAGTCTTCCTTTCCTTGACTTACAGAATCAAAGGAATTACTAAATTTTGTCAGTTCTGACTCAGAAATGTCTTTTGAACCTATGTCTGTTCTATGCCACTATTCTAATCTAGTCTGTCATCTTTTCCCATCTGGACTTTTGACACAACCTACCAAATGTTTGCTCTGCCACCACAGTTACATTTCTGAGCAAAGATCTGTTAGTGTACCTTCTCTGTTCTAAAAACCTTTCGTTCCACACCATTTACATAATGAGATACAAGCTTCTTTGCTGCGCTCACACAGTCCCTTTCCTTTTCTTTTCTAACCTCATTTCTTGCCCCTGCCATCATGCCATGCCCCCAGTTTCCAGCTATACTGAACATACTAGCGATTTCTTGAATATGCTTCTGCCTGGATATGCTTCTGCTTCTGTCAGAATACACTTCTGCTATACTTCTGCCTGGAATTCTCTATCCCCATCATCTGTGCTGTGCCTGAGAAACTCCTCTCTTAAAGGCACTACTCTTGTAGTTACCTTTCTTAAAGCTTTGAAAGAAATACTAGTCTCGTTGTCTCTGTGCCTGTGACGCGTACTTCTTAGATGCAGAAGAAGTCATATCAGAGTTATTTGTTTATATTTCCTGCTCACCCAGAATCTTTTTCTGGCTGAATTGCGACTCCGTGATATCTAGGGTATCACAGATATCTAGGGTCAGTTTCTAATTTTGTTCATCCTCAGAGTTTGGCATAGTTTTGGGCATATAATATTTATTCAGTAGTTGTTTGTTGGTTGATGTAAAATAAAATAGTAAGTTTCTTTTGTTTTCCTTAGAAACATAAATGGATTTTAACCCTACTAATTTGAAGACTAAAAATTTTCCCTTAGCCTTGCTTGAGCTTGAATGTCTGCCTTTTTTTCTTAAAAGATGTTTCTAAATTTTTGTCTGCCATGAGTCCTTGGGACCAAAGATGGCCCAGGGATGAACTGCACACCTAGTAGTAGTATTGATAGGAGCCAAAAAGCCTTGGGCCTACTTAGTTATGATGATACGAAATGGGGTTCTGGCCAGCCCTTAACTCTAGTTGTGCGTACAGGCTGCTTCACCTTGCTGGAGGCTGGTCACCAAGTTTAGACTGACAGGTAGGCATTGAAAGGTATACATCTATCTTTTTCTTTAAGCCAGTTCCTAATCCATTCAAGACATGTTCCTACATACTGACCTTGTTTCTTTAGGCTTGAGCAGCTCTTCCCTGAATTACATTTAAATGCTACCACTGAGTCTGGTTAAAGCTTTTATTTTAAGGCAATGATTTCTATAGTTTGCACAACTATGTGCTTCTTATTTTTTCTATTATCTATAGAATTGCTTGCATCAGGAGTTTTCTAGAACATAGTGTCTCAGATGGAAAAAGTAATAGGATCACAGTCTCTGCCAAACTAATTTTTCTATTTTGTTGTTACATAATGTTCCTGTCGAACAGTTGCTTTCTTTGTGACTGCTGAAATTGAAGCCTGCATGGTTTTCACACGCATTACTAACGTATAGGAGAAATGTCATTAAATTAAACAAATTCTAAATTAAAAATATCCATGTTTATATTACACATTTATATATTTTTAATTCTCCTGGATTTATTTAGTAAACTCCTTTGATTATTTTCAGTATGCAGTTGCTCTAACCATAGTATCTAATATGCACTAAAATTTAGAGAGCAGCTTATCTGAAGGCTTTGAAATTCCTTTGTCTTTATTACAGTAAATAATATACTACTTTTATTTAGAAATAATAGTAATTTAGAAACAAAATAGTTTTAAGAAAGAACTAAGCTGCTTGTAAAAGCCAGGTTATCAGAGTAGCGTAGGCCAGGTTCACTGGCTTTTCAGCCTTGTTACGTGAAAAAGCAGATTATACTTTTATGATACTTAATATTAGGTATACCCGAGACATGTAAGCTGTGGGGCATGCACTGTCCCCACCTTTTGGAGGAACTCCTGGAGAGGGGCACTCACATGGGTTGAGAGCAATAAAGCTTCCCTGCCCCACGTGCTAGTCATTGAAATATTTGTGGGCATTGTGGGAAAGGACCATCTTTAGTTTCATAACTAAGGTATTGGCATCTGACCGAAGATTCGCATTGACATAGTACGGTGGTGAAAGTGAGCCCCATATGCCTGCTGGTATGCTGCCACTTCTTCATATGGTAAACCTCAGAGGTGCCACATCATCGCTTACATCTGATGTTAATATGCAAGAGAAATGGTAATGATATATGCGCTTTCTTTCAGTCTTCAATGTAAAAGCTGCAAATAAATTTGAAGTTTGCATATCTTGGAGTATTTTATTAATTTAGGAGATGGAAGTTATATTTAAACTTATTAAGTGAAATAATTACTGGGTTTGTTCCTAGATCCCACCCATATAATTCAGAGTAAGAAGTCTATGCGTCAGTCTATTCTGCCCAAGCTTTCAAATTCCTTTGACAGCCTGGATATGAAATTCAGAAGTCATTAATGTGATGTGTTAATTTTGTACTTTTTGACTTACTGCAAATATCTTATAGTTTCCATAGCAACGATAACCTATCCAGATTGTGTAATATTCTTTACAGTATTAAAAATAAAACTATGCAATTACATGAGCGTCTGGAGCAGTTCATTTAGGGGAACTGGGGCTTGAAATTTATTTCTGTTTAAAAATTATGGTTTCCTATGAAAATTTTTTCAGAAAGCTACTACAAGTTTAATAATTTATTAAGTTTATTCTGCAATAGATACCTGGTAGTTAATTTAATTATTAAATCATGAAATTTACACTGTAAGCACTGTTAAGCATCTCAGGCACAAGTGCTCTCACACATATACACATATATTTAAGGTGGCGGGAGACATCTGGTTTTAATTACAGTCAGCCACCTGCTGTTTTGTACTTCTTTAGTGGCTTCTGGGTAGTCTGAAAAAAGTCTAGTTTTATGTTTGGAGGAAACAGAAAAAGGAAAAAAAATGATCACTTAAACTTTCCCTGTTTTTGACTTTGCTCCTGAAAACATGCCTAAGATACCACTTTGACAATACTAAAGATTGTTATAGTAGTTGACAATTTTCATAATGTCAAATCATTTTGGATTCTTTTCTATTTCCCTCTAATTCTAATTCAAAAGACAATATAATATTAACACTAAAGCTAGTTAATGTAACTTCCTACATTTTAACACAACTGTTTTTTATTTTTTATATTACTTTCCATATATGTCTAGATATATGTATATTTTATATGGTATAATTTGTGTGTTTTCTCAGTAGTATATGGCAAACATTTTCCATGTTTCTAATGGCCTTCATGATTATCGTTTTATTAACTGCATAACAGACCATCTTGTTGATATGTCTGGTGTATTTTCTCTTTACCAAAATGCCACTTTATTACCTTGAATGCCATGTATTGGAAGAGACATGGATGTAGTTTTCAAACTGATTGTGGGGGAAAGTAACCCTAACTCAGTTACTTGCTCAAAGCATACGTGATTGTTAGAATCTTCAAAAGGCACTTTAAATGTTTTAAAATACATATTATGAATAACCTGATAACCTCTTAAACTGCTTTATCTGCTAGTAAACACAGAATGGGGAAAATGAGCAATAGGTAAGTAGGACAGGTGTGGCAGTACTTAGGTACTACCATTCCACGAAACCATTGTGACATGGTGATACCTGCTGAGGCTCTAATACGGTGGACTGTATTTTGCCGTGTATAATGCGCTCCCGTGTATAATGCACACCCACATTTTTGGCCCAACCTTTCAGGGAAAAATTCTTTTGCTTTAACTTTTTAATTCAAATTTTTATTTGTTTACATTTAAGTACTTGTTTTTTGTGTTATAAAGAAATTTTAGCATTTATTTTTTAGCGTATCATGGTACAAGAAATTTTATGTAACAAATAATTACAAAACACAAGAACAGACACAAGGTACAAAAAGTTTTATATACCGGTAACAAATTTATGATAGTTACACATCATAGAAGGCCAAGAACTCGTTGTTGCAAGTTCACCGTAAGTTCAACAAAACCGATGATCGGATGATCGTATTCCCTGGTATTATTTTTCAGATGGATATTGTTATTGATTTCTAGAGTTACACTTTCAACTCATAAGCATAAATAAAGGAATTAAAAACATTTATATGGATACAGAATTATGCGCATCCTTATTTTTCCCTCACAAATTTGGGCAAAAATGCTCATTATGTATGGCAAAATACAGTGATCAAAAGACAAAATTTGGAGGGCATGGATTATACTCCTCTTAACAGAACAACCCATGGTATGAACCCATTTGTGACATTTAGCTGGGATCTTGCTGTGGCTGCTTCTGGAGTCAGTACCCTGAGGATACTTACTATGTGGCACTCATCTGATACTCTTAATGTTTTTATGGACTGTATTACCATTATTGAAATGCTGTCTTCCCTTGGTTAAGCACCCTGGTAATTACTGTAGATTCCCAGAATTCTTAATCCTACCTCCATTGTTTGGACATTTCACTGTAACTACTGGGTTTTTCTTAGAGTTCTTGTGAATGAGGTGTTGGCTGAAGTTTTGAAGTCTTTCCAAGGCTTTTGGTTGAGGTCTTGGGACTTTTGAATGTCTGTCCTTTATCCTAGGTGAGTAATAGGGTATCCCAGTCCGTCAACATTTTTCCATAGATCCTCCCTCCTATTTAGTGGTTCTTACACTATGAAATTACTTTAAATGAATATAGGAGTTTACATCTGCCATTTATTTTTGTGGTTAATGTTTATAACAAAATGCTTTCGTAGACTCCAGATAATTAAGACAGGAGTAGAATTATCTTGCAATATGCTTGAGTTTATGTTTGTTTAGTTTTGAAACTAGTGCTGTGTTGAGTATCCTGTTCTGTTTCAGTTTTGAAATTTGTCTGTCTGGTATTTTCATTGTGACATGAATTTTGTTTGGTATTTCATATTTCTGTAGTTGAAATATCAGAAATAATAAGCAGTGCATGCATAGTGACAGTAGTATTTACATATCACTGCAAGACTAGTGCATTTTCATTGTTTTTGTAGTTATAATTTTCAATCAAAATAATGTGTACAAAAAATAATTTTTTTTTGTTCATATGCAGAAAAGATGAAAAAGAATATGCATTGAAGCAAATTGAAGGAACAGGAATATCCATGTCAGCTTGTAGAGAGATTGCAGTAAGTGGATATAAATATTTATTTTGTTATTGATATTGGATGATGATTGATATTAATATAAAATAGTGTCATTAATGTATACAATGCATGGTTATTTCAAAGACGTTAATAAATGATAGTTTATATAAAATGAGAAAAGCTGCATAAAAACTTGTTAATTATTTGAAAGTCATCTTTGAACATTCTCTTAATATTTAGGGTTTATAATCTTAGGAATACTGAACTAAGTGAGGATTTAATTTAAATTATGATTCAATGTAAATAATTTCATTAATATATTTTTCTGTAATTTTAGGACTGATGTGTCTTTATAGAGAAAGGGATGATACTATTAGATATTATGCATATTAAAATTTTTTTCAGAAATAAATGTTCTAGTGCTAAATTTTACTAGTTGCTAGAAAAATAAGACCATCATAATAATAGGATAATTCCTTAAAGAAATACAGTTTCTTTTTTTTCTTTATAGGACATACATATACATTTAAGTAATGATTGTCCATAAGAATGCCTAACATTTACTGAGTATTTACTAGGTACCAGGCTTACTAAGTACTTTCAGGTATTAATTTAATTTTCACAGCAATTATATGAAATGAGTACTTTTAATATCCCCATTTTATAGATCAAAACCATAATTATGGATTAGAAAGCTTACTATTATATTGCCTTATTTTGTTCTTCAGTGTCTTGTTTAATCCTTCAGTTTCTTATAGGGGCTTTATCATAATATCACATGTAATAGGGAATTCTGTCTCTCATTTGGTAACTATTACATACATTGCCCATAGTTCCATGTTTCTGTGTGACTCACTTGGAAGCACGCCATCATCACTGTTAGTAATAAAAAGTGTGGTGCAAAGAAAACATGAGGCAGGAAATCTGTAGACCTGAGTGTCTGTCTGTCTTAGTAGCTAAATTAACCACGAGTCCTAGTTTCCTTATTTGTGAAATAAGGGAACTATGAGGTCCTTTCTCACCATAAAGTTTTTGATTTCAGAATGGGAGCTTCTTACTAGACTGTGCACACTTTGAGGGGCAGGGACCTTATCTTTTAGTGCCTGGCACATAGCGTGTGCCCTGTGAATATTTGTTGAATAGGTAAAGAAACAGAACAAAACAAATTCTATTAGGAGTCTGTGAGCCTAAGTTTACTTTAGAATATAAATATATTGCTTTAAATGTTCAATTTGGGAGTGTTCTATTAATTGCAAAGTGGTGTTACAAATATCCTACCAGAATATGCATTTAGTACACGATTTTTACTCCCTAAAATTCTTAAACATTATTATCTCAATCAATATGAGTACCATTGGTGTGCATTTTTGCTGTTTTAGAGTACGACAATTTAGTATAGCATTAATTCACCATCCATAGTTGGGTAGTTAGGTGATTTTTAAAGTATATGAATATTAGGAAAAGAAAACCCTATTGTGAACTTTGTTATTGAAATAGAGACTAATATATGCCGAGGAATCCATGGGTTTCCCTTTCTCCACATCCTCTCCAGCATTTATCTCTTATCTTTTTGATGATAGTCATTGTAAAAGGTGTGAGATGGTATCTCCCTGTGGTTCTGTTTTACCTTTCCTTGATGATTAGTGATGTTGAGCACCTTTTCATGTACCTGTTGGCTAGTTGTATGTCTTCTTTGGAAAATGTCTATTCAATTCCTCTTCTCAGTTTTAATTGGATTTTTTTCTATTAAATTGAATGAGTTCCGATATATTTTGGATATTAAACCTTATCAGATATATGGTTTGCAAATATTTTCTCTGATTATGTAGTTGACTTTTCATTTTGTTGATTGTTTTGTTATTGTGTAGAAGCTAGAAAAGCTTAACTTTTAAAGTCATTCACAGCCTTCATATTTTTATTGAGAGTTTGCCTAATAGAACTTTACATAGTATGCAGAGTTTCTAGATTGAGTAGTAGTTTCTCACTACCTGAATGACTTAGCCACAGCGTGATAGAGATTGGACACAAATTTCGATGGCTGTTATAGAAGCATAGTGCCTAAGTGCTTATATCCTTGTACATTATAAGCTCATCAGCACAGTTTTATAATTATTCTTTATGCAATATCTTTTAGATCATATCGAAAAAAAAGTTACAAACAAAAATACATTTATGCTCTCTTTTTCATTTGCTATTGTTGTGGTTGCCTTTAGCAGTGCTCTTTATTTTTTGTGTATGTTGAATTACTGTTTATAGTCCTTTTATTTTAACTGAAGATCTCTATTCTCTTAAAAGTACAAAAATGATCAATTTCCTATTCCTGCTCTAATTAGATTAGATTTAATTGGCTATTCTTTATTCTTAGTGTTGCTTATTTTTCGCTTGAATAATATTGAAGCAAAATTACACTATAGTGACATAATTCAGAATAAGGACTAAAAATAAATCTGATAATGGCATGCAAAGGGCTAAGCTCAGAGTCTGAAATAATGCACAGTAAATGGTTGTTTTTATTCTGATTGATAATAACTTTTTCCTATTTCAACTTCAATGAAAGAATATATAATTTTTTGTTGAAATTGTTTCACTGTGTTTAAAGTAAATTATTTTTAAGAATCTATACATTTAATTTAAGAGTAAGGTAGATGAGAGTAAACGGGATCAAATATATGGTGATGAAAGAACTGACTCTGGGTGGTGAACACACAATGAGCTATATAGATGATGTATTACAGAATTGTACCCTTGAAACCCATGTAACTTTACTAACCATTGTTACCCCGATAAACTTTAAAAAAATAATTTTTAAATTATCTTATAGAAGATACTAAATTATAAAATTCAACATAATCTTGGTTATTCTTATTGTAAGTTCAAAATAAGATATTGATGTAGAAAAACGAAGTATTTATTTAAAAAAAATATCCCCTTGGTTTCAGATTGTAAAATGAGAGAGAATATGGACTTTGGATTCAGATAGACTTGGGGTTGTATCTGGACTTCTCCATTATTTCTATAATGGAGTTGAAACAGGATCCATTTTCTAGGTAGCTATAGAAATGAAGCTGTTGTAAAGGGGTGTCAGGACATACCTTGATTTGCTTCTAGGGCTGGCATTCCCAAGGAAGTAGGCCATACAGCAGCCCACTGGTTGCCCAGATTCTCAGAATCCCTGAGCTTCTTAACTTCCTAATGTTCCAGATCATTCTCAGCCCTACCCTATAACCAGTATATCAATCAAATAAATCTCATGAAATGTTTTGACGAAGCACTTCTCTTTTCAAATATGTTCAAGTTCTTAGGGAGGAATTGCCCATGAGAGCAGAAAGTCTGACCCTTGCATATATTTTAGTGGCACATACTGCATCTAAGCTCTTAGGTTAAAATATAGCTAATTTCTACTTTTATTTCTGGTTCATCCTTCAGACTACTTATTTTGATTTATTTGGATTTGGAATTAAACATTTTTCTCCGTCTATGTACTCTCTTTTTTTGCCTAATAAAGTTATTAATCATATAAACCAACTATCAATACATCTGGTTCCTGTGAACCTTAGTTTCTAAATGTCTAAAGTGGAATTAATAGTACCTAATATCACAGAATTGCAGTAACAATAAATTATAGTATGTAAGCCTTTTGTCTCATAATCAATTCTCAATTAAGGTTAACTTTCCTCCTTTCTCTTAAGTTGAATTCATTAATGTGATGGAGGGTAAGTTGTGGGTGGCCATAGCTTACATCAGTAATAATAAACGGGGGGCCAGTACATACTGTTCTAAAAAATTCAGTTAATTTGTTGTGGTCTTTGAATGCTAAATTATATTTAAAATATACTATAGTAGCAGACACAATTGTGCCCTCCCCCACCCCCCCAATATATCAGTCATTTAACAGATATTGATCACCATTCTTTGTAACACAGTGTTGCTTGCTGAGAGAATACAGAGCAGCATTTTCAGGAAGGCGGAAGTCTTTTTAAGTCAGTTATTTGAAATGTGAAATGCCTTTTCCCTCAGGAAACGTTGATATAAATGATGCCCAGGTTACCAGTCTACCCAACCAAAGCCTATGCAGCCTATAGGTAACTGAGTCATGGTACTCTAGTACTAAAGAAACTGAAGACTACTTATAACGTTGTTTCCATGGAGAAACACATTCAGAATTAAAATCTTACGTGCGGGGATATATCTTACCTCTTTCATAGTTTTCTAAATGGCAACAGGCCCTTTAGGACCAGGTCATTGGCCTGGGATCTGAGGCATTGGAAACTAAAGTAGGGATTGGGGGAGATTAGTCATAGTGTCAGAGGTTAGGGGGTGTTATGGCAATCAGAGGCAGGAGTAGAAATTGTATTATGTAAGCAGTGAGGATTGGGAGCTAGGTCTTTGCCTGGGAGGAAAAGAGGAGGGAGGGGATAATGAGGGAGGTAAGGCAGGCTGGGGACCTGGGAGGCCGCTGGTAGGGTTTCAGGAGTAACCAGGAAAATGAGAAATGGAGGCACTTAGCCAGGCAATGGCTGGCTCAAGTCAGCAGAAAGAGCCTAGTGGATAGGGTAATCTAAAGTGACAGGGATCCGAAACGGGAAGCACACAATTAGGGATTTGGTGCTATAACACATTAAAGCAAAGAATCGAGCACAATTGGACTAAGGGGGATAGTTACTTCAAATACCAGTGGATTATCATATTGACACAGCTACACATCTTTTTCTTATATCAGTGACATGAGCTGTGCACATTTTTAATAGAGGTCTTTGGCTTAATTAACAAGCAAAAAAACCAATCGAACAGTGCAAAGTCAAGATGAAGTAGAACTTTAACAGATACAAACTAGAGTTAATGTACTTGCGTTTCGAAAGAATGAAATTATTGTTCAAAACATAATTCTGTTTTATAATTATTTTATATAATTCTCAGTATATAATAAGAATGATATAAACTGATAAGACAAATATTGGTTTATAAGCTTCTTCGCATACTCAGCAGCTCAGTAGTTTTCAAAGTTGGAATAGACTATTTTTCTTAAAAAAAATGTTTTAATTAATTGGAAATGCTACATTTTGTAGGTTTTAGTGATGTGATTAGATAATGTAGCATTCAAATAGTTGAAAGTAAATTACCATTAGAAACAAAATGATTGCCAAAGGATTGAATTTGCCCAAGATAATAATGCTAGGTATTGTTGATAGTAAAATAATATCAGAAAAGAAAAACATATTTGAAACCCTTATTTGCAGAGTAGTAACTGAAGTTTGGATATAACCTATTTTGTCACCTTTTTTCTCTATAAGTAAGTTCCACTTTAGAAAAGCTTTTTTTTTTCCTTTTGGTTTGTCTACCTTTCTAATAAGTTTGCCATACCACTTTATATTTTAAAAATAATCTGGTTAATAAGCCTAACTTTATTTGTGGTTTTGGTCTTTGGGTGTTGCGGGTGTGGTTAGTCTTTCTGAAAGAGAATTCTTAAAATTATGTATTTTTAATCCAATGGAAAAACAGGCCAAAGAGTTAAATAAGAACTTTATTTAAAAAGTGAAACAGATGGTGAATAAATAAAAAAGATGCTCAATTATATTAATGATCATAGAAATACAAAATACCACCACAGTAAGATATATATTTTTGCCCAGCAAATTGGTGACAGTATCAAGTATTTGCAAGGATATAGAATACTGGAACTGTCATGTAGTGCTAGTGGAATTATAAATTATATTACAACACTGAGGGAAACAGTTTATTTAGTAAAGTTAAGAATTACAGACCTTATTACCCAATAAGTTTACTCCTAAATATAGGTGCTGTATATTCTCTCAACCCCAATTGACCTAATTCCCCTTTTATAACAATTATTTTATCGTTCCCTTTACTACCCTGAATTGAAATTCATAGGTGATATAACCTATTTACATGCATAATTTAAAAATCACTATAACCCCTTTATTATAAAAAATAGAAAGTAATTTATAATGAAATAACATTTAAATATATAAGAATCAGGCATTTTAATTATAATATCTAAATGCTAATCAGTCATAGATGCATACCTAATTGTGGAACATGTAATTGAGTTGACACTCTGTGTGTTGTTTTGGGTAGCATTGAATTACCATAATTTTTGGGTTCAGCTAAATCTACACTGTGCTATATGTGATTTAATTAACTTGTGGGCTTCACAACTCATTAGGAGATTCTGAAAAGAAATTCTAATTGTTCCTCGAATTCTTACCTTGAATTCAAAACGTGTGTGAAGCTTATTAGTATGCTAAGTAATATTTTTAATCCCATCATTTGATTTTTCATTTCACTTCTTTTTCTCCTATTGTTTGTCCTATTTCTTGTTCCCCTTTTTATTTCTTACTTGTGTCTTATGTGTTTTCTGTCTTTTTTCCCACCATTTGCCCAAAGTAGGTCTGTTCCACGATTGTAGCTGTTTGTGATTCCACAAAAACTGTTTGTACTTATTTTATCTGTTTTTCTTATTCTTATCTGGAACTGTTTTCCTGTCTAGTTATGTATGGTATGTAGATTCATACTCAGAATTTTCCCAGAAGCATAAAGAAATCATTTATCACATAAACAATTGCTCAATTGTTATTCATTAGTAATTTACAATGCTCTGTTTTCCTCTTGTCCAAAAATGAACAGTCCAGTTAGTGGGCTTAATGGAATTGAGATTCCCATTGTTGCAGGGTTTTTTTGTTGTTCATATATTAGCATTTTAAAAGTATTTTTAGTATAGGTTCATTTTTTGCCTTCATAAAATTTAGGTCAGGGATTGTGTCTGATATATTCACCCTTGAATCCTTGGAATCTGTCTAGTACAATGCTTGGAACAAAGTGGGCTCTTAATAAATGTAATAATTTATTTGAATTTGTTATTTTAACCGTATTAACAACAACTAAAGACTTTGGTGTTCTGATAAAGTTTTCTCAGTAGTACTTTAGGCAAATTATATTTAAAATAAAAAATTAAACTTTGTGGACTATTTTCATTATTTAAAATTCTGGATTCATTCTGATTCTCCTTCCCATAACTATGTATGATTTAATGAATAAGTGGTGGGAATAATAAGTTGATTTTTCATGAAATATTTGAGTATCTGTTATAATCCAGGCATTGTGCTAACTGCTGAGGATACAGTAGTGAGCAAAAAATTTCCCATTCCCTTAAGAAATATATTGTTTTGGAGGAGACAGATAAGAAAACACCAATTTTGACACGATGTAATCAATGCCATCACAATGTTAAGCAGAATGCTGGATGATAATCTAGCCCATACTTGGGAGTCTGAGAGGGCTCCTTGGGGGTTTTGTGGTCGTGGAAGTCTGAAAGACAGACGGGAGCTGGCTGGGTGAAGGAGAAGGAAGTGGGAAAAGGCATTTGGCCTGAGAAAACAACGTGTAGGAAGGCCCAGAAGTTTTATGAATAACTGGAAGAGTGTACTGTTTTAATTCCCTTCAAGCCTACCAAGTTAATGAGTTATTACAATAGCAGCACGTAAATTTCTGTTGTGTTAAGCAACTGAAATTTTGGGGTTTGTGTACTGCAGCAGCTAGTGTTACCCTCATTAATGTGTGAATAATAGAGGTACTGTCCAGAGTTGAAACAAAAAATTGGTGTTAAGAATAATTTTAAAAGTAAACAATAGATGAAGTAAAAATGATCATCTGAGTAAAGAAGATGGAGAGGGAAGATGGAGATGGGGGTGTAAATCAGCTAGTTTCATCTATTATAACAGAAAATCAATAATGTTTAAAGTTCAAAGTGAAGAATAGTGATATAAACACTTCGAGATAGGAAATAATCAAACCAAAGAACCAAAACCACAAAAGTTATAAGTAGTTGTACGTAGGGAAAGGGAGGGATGGATTACAGGTTTGTTTGATTATAATCCCTTTGATATTACTTTTTTTTATTATAAATATATTACTTTGACTAAAAATTAGACGACATGAGAAAATACTGTACATCCACTAGGAGGTCTAAATTAAGACTGATCATCCCATTGTAGGTGAGGATATGGAGGGGATGGACGCACAAAAGGTACCAAAGCCACTTTGGTAAAAAATTTGGACAGTTTCTAATGAATTTATACATATACCAATTGTATGACCCAGAAATTCCATTTCTAGGTATATATATCCAAGAAGAATCACTGTATGTGACCACAGAAAACTTGTGAAGAACATTCTTATCAACTTTATTCATAATCTCCTTAAACAGGAAACAATCCAAATGTCCACCAATAGGGGAATGGATAAATAATTTATGGTGTATCTGTAGCAAAGGTTACTATTCAACTCTAAAAAAGAAAACTGAACAGTAACATGGATGAATCTCAGAAACGATGAGTAAGAGGCCAGACTCAGAAGAATACATGTGGGTTTGTTCTCATTTATATGAAATTCAAGAATGACAGAAATATCTATTGTGGTAGAAATCAGAATAGTGGTTGCCAGGAGTTGGGGGAAGGGTTGAGTGGAAAGGGGCACATGTGAACTTGATTGAGTGATAGAAATGTTCTATATCTTGATCTGGTTGATAGTTACATAGGTGGTATGTTTGTCAAAATTCATGCTGATCACTTAAGACTTGCTCATTTTACTGTATGTAAATCATACCTCAATAAGGTACTAGTAGTATAAAAAATACAAAATAAAGACTAGAGAGCTTGGTGCATTAAAGGAATGAAAGAAGTCTAAAATGGTTGGGTTAAGAGGAAGAGTTGGGGATAGAAATGTTGAAGTGTTAGACTGGGGCCATCTTGAATGACTTCGTAAATTACTAAGGATTATCCTAAAATCATCAGGATAATTTAAGGTTTTTAAGAGAAAGAAAACAAAGTTTGAATTTTAAAACTATCTTTGCCTTCTGAGTGGATTGAAGAGGGGTAAGAATGGATAAAGGAAGACCTGGTAAGAAGCTTTTGCTGACACCAAAATAAAAGATGATAGCGGTTTGTATTAGAGCATAACAGAGAGGTTGGAAGAAGCAGACATTCAGTGATGGAAAAAGAGAGAAGACAAAGTTGACCACAATGTTTCTCTTGATCAACTAGGTGGCTGATGGCACAATTTACTGAGCAAGAGGGCAGAGGTAGGCAGGAGTAGGGGGTAGGTGAAGATGGTGACCTGAATTTCACAGATTCGATTGATTATTTTGGGGAAAGATACAGAAGATTATATAATAGTAATCATGATAATTAGAAATACAGCAATACTGCAAAATTTCAAGGAATTATTACAATCTAGATTATATATTCCTTTCTGCTCAAGCTATTAATTATTCCTTCTCTTTTCTGTTTATGAAGATATGGTTTCCATTCATAGTCTATATAAAATGCAACTACTGAACATTAGATAGTTTATACAGGAAAGAGAAAGTTGGGTGGTTTTATCAAAGAGAATGATTTTTAATGTAACTCTCTATCTTTAATTGTAATAGCCAATCACTAGTATTGAAACCAGCCAATCATATAGTACAGAGATAACCAATTAGACACTTTCGTAGGCGAGACTGCAAAGGGCCCAGTGCTGTTAATCTTATTTTCTGAAAATTGAGATATAATTCACATACCATAAAGTTCATCCTTTTAAAGTGTATAATTCCTTGATTTTAAGTATATCCACACAATTGTGCAAGCATCACTACTCTCTAATTCCAGAATGTTATTTATCACCCCAGAGAGGAACACTGTATTCAGTAGTAATTTCCTTTTCCCCCTTTCCCTCAGCACCTGGCAATCATTAATCTGCTTTCTGTCTTTATGGATTTTCCTATGTTCTTTTTCTTTTTTTTAAAGATTTTATTGGGGAAGGGGAACAGGACTTTATTGGGGAACAGTGTGTGCTTCCAGGATGTTTTCCAAGTCAAGTTGTTGTCCTTTCAATCGTAGTTGTGGAGGGCGCAGCTCAGCTCCAGGTCCAGTTGCCGTTGTTAGTTGCAGGGGGCGCAGCCCACCATCCCTTGCGGGAGTTGAGTTGTCGAACTGGCAGCTTTGTGGTTGAGAGCCCACGCTCCAACCAACTGAGCAATCCGGAAGGCAGCTCAGCTCAAGGTGCCGTGTTCAATCTTAGTTGCAGGGGGCGCAGCCCACCATCCCTTGCGGGAGTCGAGGAATTGAACTGGCAACCTTGTGGTTGAGAGCCTACTGGCCCATGTGGGAATCGAACAGGTAGGCAGCCTTTGGCGTTAGGAGCACGGAGCTCCAACCGCCTGAGTCCCACCGGGCCTGCCCATGTTCTTTTTATATTAACCTGTCTCCAACATCATCACAGCTGGTCATTCTATAATCTAGAGATTCCCAAACTTCATGGGGCTACATATCACCTGGGGGTCTTGTTAAAATGCAGGTATTTTAGTAGGTAAGGCTCAAAGATGTTTCAGAATCAGAAGAAATTTCACTGTAAATGTAAATGAATTGTTAAATAGCTGGCACTAATCAAGGGGAAATTATTCCAATCGTGAGTTTATTTAGTAGTTAATTAACTTGAAAGTGATTTCTCCCCTATTATCCTGGTTATCTACATGTATAAGAGCTTATTCTGGGGTTATTTGTACCCGTAATTAGGTCCTGAGATAGTTATTCCAGTATTGTTCCTTAATACCTAGTCCAAAATTTAGCGGCATGAAACACCCTTTTTATTATGCACATGGATTCTGTGAATTGGGAACTCAAAAGGGCACAGTGGGGATGGTTTTCTCAGCTCTGTGATGACTGGGGTTTCTGTCGGGAAGAGTTGGAGGTTGGGATCAACTGTGGGAGCTGGAATAATGTGATGAATTATTTGATAATTTGAGGGCTTATTCACCACCATGTGTGGCACCTGTGCTGGGAGCCCCCAGAGCCCGGGATTGTTGACCAGAGCGCCTGCGTGTGGGCTTCCTGCTGCGGAACACGGTGGCCTCAGCAATAGTCAGCCCAAGTTTAAGTGTTAAAGTGAACAATGAGAAAGCCGCCTTGTTTTATTTTGGACAAAGCCTCACAAACTATGCATTGTCACTTCAACTGCATTGTGTTGGTTGAAAGTGAGTCAAAAACGCATCGAGACAGATTTACCCTCTTGCTGGGAGAGTGGCATGTGCTAGAAGAGCATGTGGTACCAGACACACTGTTGTGGCTATCTTTGGAAAACACATTCTGCCACAATAGTCAGCTCCAGTATTTGCCAGTATTTTACATTTTAAATCCATATTTTATAATGACCTTAGAGATAAAAGGTTAGCAATTCTTTACCTAAATCCATGAATGGAATTTAGGGCTTTACAAGTCTGTGAACTAAGGGTTGAAAACATGAAGGAAAAAAAAAGGTTTTAAAAAAATACATTTTTCTATTACTTTGAAAATAGCCTTTTAAAAACGTTTTTCCCTCTGAAAGTCAAAATTGCTAAGGAATTTCTTTTCCCCTTCCCTTACTTTAAACAAATACAGGGTGTCATGGATCATTAGTGTATCCAGTTAGATTATGTACAGTTTTCATTGTTGCTGCATGTGGAGATAGATCAGTTTCCCACTGCTAAGAATCAAGGAAAATTTACCATGCCATCTGTATTTATGCAGTCTAATTTAAATGGAAAAATATTTTAAAAATACAATAAGAAAGACAAGAAAACAAGAGAAAAAAGGAAAGAAAAAGAAAGGACAAAACATGTGTCATTTGAGCTTATTCTGAAGCGTGAGTGTGCAGGGATACAAAGTCATGCTTTTTTCTTGGCTGGCAAGGTTCTTGCTAATGGAAGCCAGAAGCCAGCAAAGCTGAAGCCTCCTCTATGTCTGCGTAGCCAGAAAACACATTGGGCAGTGTGAACTGTTTTGACAAGAAGGTGGCTTAATTTGAAAAGACTGTAACCTTCCCTAAATTTGGTTATGCCCCAACACAAAAGCCTTGTCTTACTAAATCGCGTAAGCAGAAGTAATGATATGATTGGAGAGTCCTTGATGAAACGCTCGGAACTCTGGATGGTTTCGGGAGCAGAACAATGAACGCCTCTTTTAGATGGTATTGTTCTTCCAGAATTATTGACATTGTTTTCCTAGTAATCTCTCAAGTCAAGGTTTTAAAGGAATTGGAAGCTATGCCATTTTCTTTCAGCATGTAACCAAATGAAATTCTGATGTTTCTTAGAGAAGCTAGTTTCTCTTTTTTGTTCTTTAAGAGCATGCTGATGCCATCAAGAATTCTTGTTTTGTGAACCCATTTTGGAACTGGGAAAAGACCATTGAGGGTTAACACAGTGAAAAGTGGCTTGCCGTTAAAACTGATGGAGTACCTGGTAATACGTCTGGTTTTGCTGCATTGGTGAAGGAAGAAGGCTCCATAGGTCACCATGAATCATTGCTTTTACATTAGCATCAAAGACTGTGCCAAAGATCATGAAAGAAGTCTTGTCCAGTGTCTTAAAAGTCACACTTTGTCCCTTGAATCACTGCCTTGTTGAGAGCTTCTCTTGAGAAATCGGAGTAGAATGTAAGGTTGTTTTCTATTGCAGAGAAGTTCATTGATTCTCCAAAGAACAAGTCTTAATGTACTAAGGAATTCTGATTCCATTTGCTGCTACATAACTTTGTGAATCATGGTTTTCAGAACACTTGTCTATTGGATTGTTAAAGTCATTGGCATGTTAAAAAGCATTCTGCTTGCTGTTCTAGCCCTTTATTCAAGAGAAATAGCAGCACCCTTCTAATTGAAGTTGATTTTTGTGGAATGAATTTTAGTTTCCTTTTAATCTCCTTTCTAATCTAAGCATCCTTTTTAAGTTGGAAGAGTTTAATCTGTGTACATGAATGTGTTTATTCATATATAGTTATTTTTGTTATTCTCAAGTTTTCTATGTCTTACGCTTTGATTTTGTCACCCCCTTCTTTTCTGACTTCTGAAGTATTGATTTTTTTCCTGTTTGCTTTTCTCCTAAACTTCTGGTTTGGAAATGACTTACATTCTTTCTAATGTAATTATTCTTGCATTTTTATATACATATTTGACTTAAATTCTCAAGTTTATTCAGCTTCCTCTAAGTAGTGCAAGAAGGACTTTAGAACTCGAACTCAGCTCTCTCCCTGTGTTATTTCTTTCTATTATTTAAGTTCCACCTTGTTTTTACATTACCTCTTCCCGAACCTCCTACTCCCCAACTTTGTATGTTTTTGTTTTCTTTACAGTCAGGGCTTATTTAGATTTACTTACACAATTCTTTTTTGGCACACACTCTTTATTGAGGTATATCTTTAGTGTTTCTTTCAGCAAGGACTTGTTTAATGACCAATTTTTTGACCTTTGACCAAAAATGTCTATTTTTTTGAAGTATAAGTACACTTTTGAAGTATAATTTAGCTGGATATAGAAATGGAAGTTCATTTTTTCAGCACTTTGAAGAGTTCTCCGCGGTCCTCTAGCCTTGGTTATTGCTGCTGTGACATGTGCTGTCCGTGATGTCTTGCCTTCCTAGGTAATCTCTGTTTTCTGTTTGGCTTTAAGGTTTTCTCCCTGCCTTTGATGTGTTCTGCACACCGCACAATGCAAGGCCCAGGACACAGAGCAAACTTCCTCACTGGTTTGCCAGGCCAGTGGGTAGGGTGTTTTCTAATCCTCTTTTCACTGACTTTTCACTGTTGCTCTTCTGAGGCTCTGGGCCCTGTGGAGGGGTCTCTTTCCAGTATCTCAACCATATGCATCTAAGACATCAACTTCTATTTTTAAGTGAGAATTTAGAACCCCAACTCTTAGGGCCTGTATCCAGGTCTTATATCCCGATAGGTTTTACTCATCAGCTCATTCTTTTGGCTCTGATTCGATTTCTTCTTTGTTCCTGGCACCTGGGAATCTTCCTTTTTGTCTTTTCAGATTCACCATTTAAAATGTGTTTAACGGGGAGGAATAAAATCAAAGAGTCCTTGAAAATAAGAGTTATTTTCTAATGGAATCAAAGACTTCTGAAACTAGGTGCTTTATTTCTCCATCTTAGGCGATTTCCAGAGTGCACGTATAAATGTTAGTTGAAGTATATAACATGTCCAGCGCTCTAAATTCCTATTGATTGATTGTCTGCTTTATTCCACCAAAGAATTTAAAGTGCTTGTTTAATACATATGTAACCCTTGTAGAGTGACACCCTTGAGCTTCTGTTTCCTCTTTAACTTGAAGAGCCTGTCAAAGCCTGCGACCATCTTAGGTGTGTCCAGATTATGTCTGACTGTTCTAGAAAGATTCCATAATACTTCGTTAAACTAATCTTTCTATAGAAAAACTCTTTGCCGTGGTCTAAGGTAGTGGTTCTTGAAGTGTAGTTCCTGAATCCTCCGCGCAAACAGTCCCTGGGATCATACAGTGTACACTGTTCCCATGTTGTTTGTTGGATATTCTTCTTTGTCATGGTTTTCAAATTAACATTTGATAAAGTGTTCAAACTTCTGGGTGGTCCACTGACAGATACTTTTTGTAAATAGATGAAGTATGAGTTTTATGACTTGGTTTATTTTTTTATATACAGAGAGAGTGCTTATTAATTCTACAGTGTAATATGTTAAATACTATAAAAATGGTACATATGTTTGGTATATTTATGATTTCCTTACACTTGAGCACCCTTTATTTAAAAAAGTTCTTAAAAGTTAAGTGTTAGATGGGAATTAAGGAAATGTTTTACATCTGTAAATTAATTACCTTTTTTTTTTTCATTACCTACACCAAGCTCAGAAGAGCAGTTACAGTATTATTTATGTAACTCCTTTGAATGGTCCCCATGGATTTAAAACACAATTAGCATTGTTATACTTCCTTCCATAGAGACAATGTATGCTTTCCTAATAAATGTAATATGCTTTTGTTCATGAAGAATGTCACTTAGTAGTGCCAACTATTTTAGTATGATAAAATAAAAATATTTACAATCCAAGAATACTTTGAAATTGTTCTTATAAAAGAAAGAAGTTCCATTGTTTTTGGTTTATTACTTCATCATAAAAAAATTCTGTAAAAAGCAAACTGCATGATATTTCAATGTTCAGAGACTTGGTGATCATTTAAATAAAGTTTTTGCCAAGGTACTGAACATACGAAATGAATGATGTCACCATTGTAAAGGCATTAAAAACTCACTATATTTTTAATTAATTAATTAAATACTTAAAGCCCACACAGTACCTTGTATGCAGGAGTGTTCAGAAAAATGTTGGCTGAGTTTAAGTGATCGAGCTACTCTTGACTCTGTTAACCTACTGATATCATGTTGTCTTTTTCACTTAGTGAGTAAGCTACCGTTAACTGTGTTACATATTGTGAACTGGCCCAGAAGGCATTGTAAGATATAAACGTGGATGTAAATAAAGAAAATATTAAAGGAAAATAGGAAATATCCTATCAAAATATTGGTAAAATCTGTCTATAGACCTGAAAGATTGAAGAAAATATGGTTGCCTAATGGATTTTAAAATGATTATTCACAAAAAAGAAAACCCAATTTAAAAATGGGCATAGGACTCAAATAGACATTTCTTTCAAGAATATATTCAAATGGCCATTAGCACTTGAATAGATAGATGTTCGGCATCATTAGTTACTAAGGAAATCGAAGCCACAAGGAGATACCCTTCACATCCACTAGGATGGTAGTAATAATAATAATAAAAGGAAAACAACAGCTGTTGGCAAGGATGTGGTGAGTTGGAGCCCTCATCCATTGTTGGTGGGAATGTAAAATAGTGTCGATGCTGTGGAAAACATTTTGGTGGTTCTTCAAAAGTTAACCATAGAATTACCATATGACCCAGCAGTTTCACTCCTAGGTATATACCCAAGAGAACTGAAAACAGGTATTCAAAAAAAAAAGTGTGCACAAATGTTTTTAGCAGCATTATTCATAATAGCCAAAAATGGAAACAACTTATATGTCCATCAGCTGATGAATGGATAGATCAAATGTGGCATATCTATACAACAGAATATTATTCAGCCATAAAAAGAAGTGAAGTACTGATACTTGCTACAAGATGGATGAACCTTAACAACATTAAATGAAAGAAGCCAGACACAAAAAGTCACATACTGTATGATTCCATTTATATGGAATATCCAGAATAGGCAAATCCATAAAGACAGAAAGCAGATTAATGTTTGCTAGGGGCTGGGATGAGGGAGGAATGACGGAAATGTTCTAGCATTAGGCAGTGATGATGATTGTACATTATCAAGGTACTGGAAATCACTGAATTGTATACTTTAAAATGGTAAAGTTTCTGTTATGTGAATTTTAGCTCAGTAAAAAAATGAATAATTAGTATGATTATAAACCTTTTCTTAGTAAAATATTACCAAAGTAAACATTTTAAAATCAAAGGAAATTTTATTTCAACATTGTTATTTTTGTGCTTAGAAAAATTATAAAATGGTATGTTTGGCGAAAATAGATATGAAGTCACATAAACATTCTTTTAGGTTTCAATAAAAGATGTGTCCATTTGGGGCCTCATTCAAAGGAGTTCTGCTAGGTACAAAGAACCTTAGAATAAAGCACTACCAGGCAGTCTTATGCAGGTATTGTGCCCTGTGCGTTGCTCCTCTTTTTAATCAGGAACAGTATGTCTCAGTCCTCGACACTTTCCTTGCCGTCTTATTCTAGATCTGCTTGACGTCTTACTGTTGTGACATGAAACTATATTCTGTTCGATCAGCACTAATCTGGCCTCCTTTTTAAACTAACTTACTCCTTCAGTCACAGTGTCCCGCCACTGTGGTTAAACCCCATGTTTATCCCGTCATCGCACAGTTTTGTTCACTTCCCTAGATCCTTTTATGTTTCAGCATCCTTGCTTCCTCTGCCTTCCCAAGGAAACCTGCACCGCAAGGACCCCAAACAGTAAGAAGGAGGAGTGAGGAATGAGAGCTACTAAAGCAAGAGCCCCGTGCTCTTTGTGCAGTCAGGAAGAAGAGAAGTTGTCCATAGATGCTACACTATGGTACCTTCTAGGCCTGCTGTTTCCAAAGATCAAACATTATGTAAGGTTTATTATCTATTTATCTCGTAAATTTATGTTTCTATTCAATGTAGGCTGCCTTAAGGGTGGTATTTCTTTCCCACACTATATTCCACAGAATACTAGCACCTGGAAATAACTAGTAGAAGCTCTGCTTTGGAATGGGGAGGGTTCCTTGGTCAAATGCATTTATGACAGGCTGCTTACGCCCTGTTGGAGATCCATAGTGTACCTTAGCCTGTGCAGGGCTCGGAGACGTAGTCAGGAAACCTGTTTGACTCAACATTTCCAAACTTATTTGAGCCCTTTGGGGAGGAGGGAACAGACAGCAGAGCTCTTAATATGTTATATAACATCAATTGGGAGATATTGTCTTAGAGCATTGTAAATTTGTACAACTGCAGTAAAAAGTAGAAAAGTGGTTACTTTTACCAGCCAGTACCAAAAACTACCTGAGATTCATATGACCTATTTAAGATACATGGTGTACATTTAGTTAGCCTATATATTATCCATCAAGACAGTTTTTTCTTTTTATTACAAGTATCAGATTGTTGTCTTTCAGTGATTTTCTTGCTCCTTCTTACTTACTCACTCATACCAAAATATTTTTTTTTGAGGGGTGAATAAAGTACTAGGATGGTCCCAGTTTTAATTGATGAATAAGTTTGCCTACATCTGTTAAAGCTGTAGTACGTAAAAGTATATTCATTGAGCCTGGTATAAAATGTAAGGCTTGTATAATTCAAGTACCCTTTTGAAACCCAAATCATGTTTTCATTTACTATGGATTTTTGTCATGACAAGGCCTTCCTTAAAAAAGTAATTAGCCTTGGATGTAGAAGATATAATTAATAAATAACACAATTCATTACTTCTTTAATCCTCTACAGAAAAAAGTTGACATTCAGTGTTTATACATTACTAACTATAAATATGTAGACACTGATATTGTGTATCACAATATATTTCTAATAAACCTATATATAGTAGATATTATTTCCCCTCTTTAATTAGTGTAGGATTTTAGCTTTAAAAAGTGTTAGTAGCTTTTTCATGTACTTGTATTTCTTTTCTCTATAAAATGCCTCTCATTTGTTACGTTGCCTTTTTTGCTTTTGAGAACTTTCTAGTTTATGAAGGATAGCTCTTACACTCCTAAATAATTTGTAAGCTCTCTTACTATAGATGGCATACGATTAGATCAGCTGTGGCTTGCTCCTTTGGTGTTGTTTTTTAAATTTTAGCACTTGAATCAAATAGGGAAATTGGGTCTGTAGCACTGTGGATTAGATTCCTCTTGCGTGTGTTGGGGGTGTTTCATATTCCCACGTAGACCTCCTCAGTCTTTTGACTGACGAGGCAGGGTTTTGTTCAGAGTTGTTTCGCTGCGGTTGGCTCCTGATCCTAATGACAAGTCAGCCAGGTCTGGCAGTGATAGAACATGGCAGTGTCAGAGTTTCTCCCAGATGAGATTAAGACGAGTCCCAGGTGAGTTGCTGAAGAGCCAGAACAGATCTTCTCTCACAAGAGAGTCTTGGCACTTAGGCAGGAAGTGAAGGTTTTTGTTTGAGTTGGCTTTAAGACCCAATTTGTTTGTTTGTTTAGAAACTGATTGTTTTTCTATTGTTTTTGCTTTTTCTAGTCACAAGCATCCTTCTTAAATCATGTCTAGTACTTTGCATTGTTACACGCGACCTATTAGTTGTATATCATAATATTTTCAACTGTACATATTTTGTTGACTGAATTAGAGTGAGTTTGTGCATGAAATTAGAATTGATACTGTAATCTTTTTTGTGATAATGAATTCCTAAAGTCAAAATTCTGTTTGTTTGGAAAAATAGTAATACATACTGATATACAGATGTATATCAGTAGCAAATAAATGCTTTGCTCATAACAAGTTTTATCTTTAATATTTTTTAGGAGTAGAATATATTTTTATGTAACATATATTTTTATGGTGTGTAAAAATTTCAAGAATAATATAGCTTCTTAAAATGGGATTTCTAGAATGATTGTGAATTACAGTTAGAATTGTGAATGAATTCTTGTTTCTTAGTCTTTTTCCATCTGTAATTACATGTGGGCTGATACTTATTTTCTTACGTAGAAAATTGGAAAATATTTCTTACCTTTCTACCTTAAATAATTTGCATTTCCATGAATAAAGATCCTATGTAAAGTCTAGTTGCTGCTTATATAATAAATTTGTGACAGTCTGCTGTTTTTTGCTTATTATATTCTGATGCTTGACTAAAGCAAACCTTTTCTAGGTTTATTTCTTATTCTTAAGCAGATTTGAAATGGAAAGGTAAAGAAAGCCAGTTGAGATATCAAGTTGTTATTATAAACTGTTTCAACAAATATACACTTTAAAAGCATTAGCTTCTGAGTCCAAGGTGGTGATTCACCTTTCGCTCTCTTACCAATTTTCTATTGAAACAACTCAAATGATAGAATGCAGAAAATTTGTATTGCCTTTGGAAACTCAGAGAAGGGTCTCATCCCCACTACAATCATACTGAAGAGCCTTGGTAGGAAACAGTAGAGGTAAGAGCAGAGTGAGGGTACGTACACAATCAGTCTGCCAGCTCATTCAAGGGAAACTTATAAGGAGCTCGGTTAGAAAGCCTTCCCGTGCACATACACCTAGTACCATGTTCCGCCTGGGAGCTAGACGAGAGTCTAGAATGGGACCAGTGATGTCAGTAGTTAAAATCTCTACCTCCTGGCCTGGGTGGGGCTGCAGGAGCAGGAAATCCATTGTCCAGTGCACATCCTGTGTGCTGCAGCTGTAGGGGCAGAGCAGGCAGCACCGTGGAGGCTGGTCCTCAGGAGTAAGTGGGTGTAGACGGGCGGCCCACCCCAGCCGGCTCAGGCAGAAAGGGAGGCTGTGTCCTACCCAAGAATTCAACAGTGATCTGCACAATCTAGAACAGTCTAGACCAGTGCTGTCCAATGGGACTCTGCAATTAGGGAAGTATCTGTGCTGTTCACTCCAGTAGCTTCTGGTCACGGGGTTTGAACACTTGAAATGTAGCTGGGAACGGAATAAATACCAAAAACCTATTTAAAAAGGCTTTCTTCTTTAGGTTGTTTTTATCTCAAAAAGTTAATCAGTCAAAAGACATTTGTACAGCATGGTTTATAATATTAAAAAGCATATATATTAGAATAACATAAATGTACTGTGTAAAGTAGTCTGTTTCATACCCAGACAGTGGAATGTATGCATCCATTAAAACTGCTGATGTGGATAGATGTTTATCGACAAAGTTTCTAATATGTTACTTGAAAAAACACTAACCACATGGTTTTGTTATTACCATATTTTGGTGTAAATATTTGAAAATATGTGTGTGTGTGTGTGTGTGTGTGTACGTGTACATAGATAAATAGAGTCTGGAATTCAGGTATCAAAAGATTTATCTTAACCCTTGTTCTGCCAAGAGTTCTGTGACTTTGTGCAAGTTACTTAACCTTTCAGCCTCCCCAGTTTTTCCACTGTAAAAGAGAGATTAAAAGTAGTACCTACCTCACTGGGTTGTTTTGAAGATTAAATGAAATAATGTGGCTGAATTAGCATGGTGCCTATACTATCCTGTGATAAGATCATAATAAATGGCAGCTTTTTCTTGGTTATGGTGATTGTTATTATTATCATAGATGTAATGTTCATAGGAGGAAGTTTAGGAGATACATGTAAAAATATTAACAAGTTGCCTTTGGTTGGTAGGATCACAGGTGATCTGTACTCTTTGTGCTTTTCTATGTGTTCTGATCTGGTTTTGCATTGAGCATATATTACTTTTATAATTTTTAAATGTTTTAAACTTTCTATGTGCCTAAGTTATTAACATAAGATATCACTGAAGCAAAAATGACTCATGGTAAGTGGGTGTAAGATTTATGACTTCTACTATAGATTGCATAACTCTCTCTAGAACTGCACACCATTTTTATAGTTACAGAAAGGCTGTAAAATTAAGGCCAGTGGAAATATAGTCGTATAATTGAACAGATTCCTACATGTAGAGTTATAGTTTTTATCACATTTACCTCTGGGAGGACAGCATAGTATACACTGAGTTGTGTTTTAACTTGCATCCTTTGTAATCTGGGCAAAAACAGTACATTTATTTCTGTTTGGAAATGGTGTTTTTTGATTGCTTATTTCTAGGGTTCAAATTCAGTAGCTCTAATGGTGATGTGGATTGTTGGCAAAGCCATAGACATCTAGTTAGAATATTGTTTTGGTGGATAGTCTTAAATTTTGTATTTCCAAAATTTTTGCAGCAGTCTTTTTTTATATTTCCCTTTTCTTAGAATCATGTATTTTGAGAGAGGATGGGTGGTAGGCAGAGAAAGGTGAACAGCGGCTATCAGGAAAAGGCTTCACTAAGGACAGGGTGGTTGAACTGAATCTTGAAGATGAGCATCTGAGTATTTGCACTTTGGGGTAAAGGCCTTTCTGGCAGCAGAGCAGCTGTGGTGTGAGGCAGCTGGGACGCTAGGCAGCCTACAGGTGGTTTGTGTGGCTTGAAGTAGGACGCAGCCAGAGAGAAAGCTGGAGAATCAGGTCAAGGAGCTTCAGTGTTTGATACTTTGAGAAATATTTTTAGGATAACAGAAACTGTAACAGTACCATTATTTTGTTTGATCAGATCTTTATAAAAAAGTGCTCACATTTAGTAGATACCATAGATACCATCAAGGGGTTCTGAACCATGGAAGTTTATGTGAGATTATGGTTTGTCTTTAAAAAAAAAAATGACGTGAATCTTAACCATATCACTATATTGACAACTGAAGCTATGTCAGTAGTTCAGGATTTAAGGACACCCTTCCTGAAAGCTTTTTCAGCTCCTTCTTCTTCCTTCTCTATTCACTTAGTTCTGCCCCGTCCTTACCATCTGTCGTTACCAACGTCTGACTCTCACAAGGTCTTGTTGCCCCTGCTATAGAGGCGTCTTTAACGAACTTGTGAGGTGAGTGGTAGATGAGGGTAAAGGGGATCCAATATATGGTGATGGAAAGAGAACTGACTCTGGGTGGTGAACACACCATGTGATTTATAGATGATGTCATACAGAATTGTACACCTGAAACCTATGTAACTTTACTAACAATTGTCACCCCAATAAACTTTAATTAAAAAGAAAAAAGAACTTGTGAGTTAGAATTAAAGGAAGGAAGGAAACTGGGGAAAAGATACAGTGGTTTAGTAGCTGATTTTGTCACACTCACTTATAAGGAGGCCATTCTGTTCATGACCCTTATCTATGTTGCTTGATTTGTTTTTCTCCTACTCTTTTTTATTTTTATTTTTTTAATTTCAAGTCTTCAACCAGTTAGATATTTTTTTGGGCTAAAGTTGGCAAATAATTCTGGAAAGGGTCACGTGTGAAGTCTGAGCAGATGTTTACTTTCTCTTCCTTCCCCATGGATTCTTCTCTCTTCATATTTAAAAAATGTTGAAGTCTCTCCTACTGGACAAAGCAAAACGAGATAAAACTACCTCTCCGAGCCCTTAGTGCCTGCCCTTCCCTTCACTGCCAGGTAGCTTCTCCTCTCCATTGACTATCAAGGGCAGCCTAGCTTTCGGTGTAATCTGCCTTTATTTCCACTTTCAGTTTAGTTCAGAAAGTATTTATTGAGTGCCAGTGGGCACTCATGACTGGCCTTGTTCTGTGTGCAATAAATAACAATAACTGAGACAGATGTGATATCCATACTCATGGAATTTATAATTTCGGTGGAGAAAACTTCTTTCTAAGCTTTCTAAATAAATCCAATAGACAGTTCTCTCAACACTTGAAATCGTTACCCGTGTTCCCTTCTGAGAGGTATTTATAACAATATCCTCTCTTGGGAGAAGGAGGCTTCTCCTTCCCTGAGCATATATTCTGAGTCTTTGTGTGATTGCTTTTCTCTTAAATGTCTCTCTTTCAGATCCTGAAATGCTTTTATTTCCCTAAAGAGCTCTCTACTAATTGACCTTCTCATCTTTTCATGAAAAACACTTCCTGGGCAATTTCATCGCTGTACTGATGACTCCTCAGTTTTTTGCCTCAACTCGAGCTCTCTCTCCTGAGTTCCAGGTCCCCATTCCAAGCCCACCACTGATATGCCCCGTGAACATCTCCAACTCATCATGTCTCATACCAAAATCAGCATTGCTCCCCACCTCAAAGCTGTAATGCTTTTCCTTGTCTCTAACTGACACCACTGTCTCTGTTCAGGTGCTTGTACCATCCTGGGTCATTGGCCCCTAGCCTCTCAGCCTGAATCATGCGATTCTGTCCTGCCCTCTTTTTATCCATCTCCTCTTTTCTGTCCTTACTGCCATTACCCAGGTCAGGTACTGTCCTCTCTCTGTCTCTCTTTTACACTTACTGGACTCATTGCTTCCAGAGTTAGCCTGGGCCTGTGGTCCCACACTCCTGGGGCATAGGTAGATTACCTGAATTTATTTAGTCATGGAACCCATGCCCTGAACAACTTTTGACTCTGGGTGATATGAGAACTTGAAAATGTAACTAGGGGGTGGCTGGTTAGCTCAGTTGGTTAGAGCGCGGTGCTCTTAACAACAAGGTTGCTGATTCAGTCCCCACATGGGCCACTGTGAGCTGTGCCCTCCACAATTAGATTGAAACAGCTGCTTGACTTGGATCTGATAGGTCCTGGGAAAACACACTTAAATAAATAAATAAATAAATAAATAAATAAATAAATAAATAATAAAATATATACAGTGTTTAAAAATATATATAACTAAAAAGATTTAGTGACATTGACCGTGCCTAATATGGAGTGACCATTCAGTTTACCAAATAGTTAGAATACGTATATACCGTGTTTCCCCAAAAATAAGACTTAGCCGGACAATCAGCTCTAATGCGTCTTTTGGACGCATTAATTAATTAATTAATACAAGACCCGGTCTTATATTAGTAAAATAAGACCGGGTCTTATATAGTATAATATAATATAATAACAGGTCTTATGTTAATTTTTGCTCCAAAAGACGCATTAGAGCTGATTGTCCAGCTAGGTCTTTTTTTTTTGGGGAAACAGGGTTTCTATGTGTGAAAACATTAGGATATGTATAAAAAAGATAAGTAATACAAGAAATCATTTTTTAAAATCCAAATAAGTGATATATATAATTGCCATAGCGATTTGGAAGAGTGCGAACTTGTTAACAGCAAAGCCCTTAATGAATGGAAATGAACAAAGGAAGTAAAGAGCTAGCAAAGGATAGCGAACGATGGGGAGTGGTGGCAGAAAGGGAGAAAAAGATAATACAAGGTGAGTAGTAAAGATACATGAAATTGAAGTTAGTGAAAGTTAAAAAGACAAACAGGCTTTCTACACATACTCTGCATAATATACATGGTTTGGTTGCAACGTTGGTGAACAAAGTCTCTTGATTTCATTTCCCTGTAGTCCTTTAATTTTACTTAATTTAGTGACTGAACTATATTCTTAATCCTGGCTAGTCATTTTGTAGTTAACCTTGCTGATCAAACAAGGCAGTTGGGCAATAGAGTGTGTTTGTAACCAGAACAAAAGCATCCTTTGAAAAAAAATCAAAATACATGCCCTCATGATTATGTGTTATACATGTATTTGCGCTATGTGGTCTTCTGTCGACATTCTGAAATTCTCAGGTAGCCTAGTTTTAAAAAAATCTTTTATTTTGGTGATCTCTTTATAGATAAACAATCTTAACTAAACTTTAATTTCAGTCTTGTCAATTCCAGAGACTGTTAATATATGTAACTTACAGTGTGATGCTATTCGAAATATATGTATGCTTATTCATTTTTTAGAATTCACTCAAGTCTCAGTGTATGTTGTATAGGTGTCATCTTTTTTTTTTTTTACGGAACTTTATTGGGGACAGTGTGTACTTCCAGGACTTTTTTCCAAGTCAAGTTGTTGTTCTTTCAGTCTTAGCTGTGGAGGGCACAGCTCAGCTCCAGGTCCAGTTGCCATTGCTAGTTGCAGGGGGCGCAGCCCACCATCCCTTGTGAGAGTCGAACCGGCAACCTTGTGGTTGAGAGGACGCGCTCCAACCAACCTAGCCATCTGGCACTGGCCCATGTGGGAATCGAACCGGCAGCGTTCAGCGTTAGGAGCACGGAGCTCCAACCGCCTAAGCCAATGGGCCGGCCCTGGGTGTCATCTTAATATATCTTTTTAGAGTTTTCTCTCTGAATTCCACAAATTGTTTTTTCTTCATTACTTTTCAAGTTGATTATACTAAGAATTAACATATAGAAACTCAGTATAAAATGATTCTTGGTTTTGAAATGGAAAATGTAGGATCGTTAAGATTTTTCCTGAGCATTCTATTCAAAATACTATTAACGTAATATCCTAGAGCAGTGGTTTTTAAACTTTTTTGACTGTGACCTACTCGTGCTCTGACTCTGTCTCTTGCTCATAACCTGTGATGTGCACTGGTGTTTTCAAGAATTTTCTAGTCTAATTTGGGTGATGTCACTTGGTGTGGGGGGGAGATGCTGGTTGCAACTCACTAAACTGATTTCATAATCCACTAGTGGGTTATAAGCTGCAGTTTGAAAAACAATATCTTAGAGTAGATTTTTACAAAAACTAATTTTAAGAAATGCAGAACTGTTTAAGGTAACAAATCAAAATTACTCATAATTTGTTCCTCTGGGTAACTCCTGTTGATATTTCAGAAATATTTAAGAAATATATGTATAAGACTTTTTAAAATATGGAAAGATTTAAAATGAAACGTTTGAAATCTCTGTCTTCCTTAACCCGGTCCTTCAGCACAAAAGTAACTTCTATAAATGTGACTTCTTACGACCTTACCAAATCTTTTATGCATATGCCAGCACATACAGATCTTTTAAAAATACCAAGAGATGCTATATGTCCTGTTCCATCTTTATCCTTATCACTTGATATCATATCTTACTAATCTTTCCATTATTAACAATACAGATCCCCTGAAACTAATAATAATAAAAAAGAAAATGACCTATTACATATCTACCTTATTCTTACAGCATTCTTTTTAATGGCTATATAATATTCTGCTGTGGCAATAGACCTTAATTTATGCAACCAGTTTCTTTTTGATACCATTGAGATACTATTAAGCTTTAAAAAGTTTCCCAGTCTGATAGATGAAATATATACCTCCATTGCTTCAATTTACATTCTTAAATTGAGATAGTATATTTTCATGTAATTCTTGACTTTTAATTTATATTTATTTTTGTGAAATAACTATTTTCTGCCCATTGTCCTATTGAAGTATTTTTCTTTTTTTAAACGATTTTTATAAGCTCTATAAATCAAGTAAATTAGCCTTTTAATTCTTATTGTTTGGTGATATTTTCCAAGTTTGTTGTTAGTTTTTTGACTTTGTTTAGGACATATTTTCTGTATAAGATAATATTGTAGTCAAAGTTATTGACATTATCTTTGTGAATTTCACTTAAAAGGGGAAAGCTCCCCATAGCAGGTGTTTAAGTGTGTTGAAGAGTGTGATCAGAACTGATGTTGGAGAATTATATTTCAAAGAGGAGAGTCTAGTAAGATTTGACATTTTATATGTATTTTTCAAGTTGCCTTGAATAGACATTAAATTTCAAAGCTCCAAACCCGTGTAAAGAAAGTTTAAAGTTAATTTTCTTTTTGCATATGTGCCCTACTAAACACAAAATTATTGAGTTATAGTATTGTGAATTAATTTTCATTATTATAGTGGTTTCTAGTTTTTTCGTAATCATTGTTTAACATATTTACATAAAAGCCACATACATGTATGTCACAAGGAAGCTCTTTCTAAAAATTTAAAGGTAACACTCTTAGTGGAAATATTTAGGATTTATTGATTAAATCTAGTAGATGTTTAATAGAAAAGAAACCATTTATTTCATTGTGGAAACTCACCCCCTTCTGTGTTTTCTTATAATGCATTTAAGGGTTTCTTAGCAGAGTAGGAAGGAAGTGGATTTTCTGCTTAATGGAAACAATACAATAGACATTTCCTGGATTGTATTTTGGTCAGATCATTTAGTAGCTTTCCTTGTTACTACTGTTAAAATTCCTGTGAGGTCTTCAGGAGCTATGTCATCTAACCAACGTGTTTGAAAACCAATTCATGTGCTATCTCTTTCATTTTCTCATTCAACAAAACCTGTTGAATGCCTACTTTGTGCCAGGTCCTATGCTAGGTGATTCGTTTATTTGAGCCTTGACTTCACTATGTTTATCTTCTCTAGAAGCATAGTGATGTGAAATACGTTCAATTATTGGTACTGGTAATTTAGCTATTAATAATTAATCAAATCCTTAGTTATAAATTGTAAATGTTAGTATAATTTCAGGGTTGGGGTGTCTGACCATTGATAATACCAATTGTTTTGAAAAGTGGAACATCCAACATGTATTAGACAAGTTCCTTCAGAAAGCAAAAGCCCTCTGCCTGCAGATCCTCAGCCAGCATGGTCTGAGAGTGTGTGTGTGTGTGTGTGTGTGTGTGTGTGTGTGTGTGCGCGCGCACGCGTGTGCGCGCGATGTGATGAATTCCAGGGATACTTGGTTGTCCGTTTTTACTAAAGAAAATGTAAACTGTCTTTTATAAAAGTAAGTCATAAGGTATGTGTCAGGTGTAAAACCAGATAACTTGAGAGTGCACTGAGATTAAGAATAAGGTTTATTATGGCCATTTAGGATAAAATTACTATTTTATTTTGCTTAATTAATCAAATACTAACTTCAGGGTATTTTTCAGATTTATTACATTCCTTAAACATTCTTAATCTTGTTTGAACATTTTTAGATATAAAAGGTAACGGGAGTTTTGAAAATAAAATTCTTTCAATGTGAAAGAAATGTCATCTAACCAACGTGTTTGAAAACCAATTCATGTGCTATCTCTTTCATTTTCTCATTCAACAAAACCTGTTGAATGCCTACTTTGTGCCAGGTCCTATGCTAGGTGGTTTATAAATATTCATCTGGAAAGAAAAGAGATGTGCTCTATTATACACAGTGATAGAAGTCTGCCATAGCAAATTTAGAATAAAATAGGGCCTTTATTTGATATTTGCTCCTAAAAGATGAATTTGCTCCTAAAAGATGTGAATGTGTATTCATGACATGATGGGAATACCTGCTAGTACACGTTCTTACTGGTTGAGGCTCTGTAATTAATTCTCAGTTCCCTCTTTCTTCATTGGGATCACCTTCTCTGACTTTCCAGACTAGGCTAGGTCTGCTGTATTGCATATTCTGTATTTTTCTTAATAGCATCGTCCTAATTATAATTTAAAAATTATTTGTTTAATCTATCTCTTTGGTTTCAATTGGGTCATAAACTCCCTGAGGCTCCCTGAGCCTGGAATATGCTGGGCATTCAAATGTTTGTTGAATTTTGACCTTTTTAAAAATCATTGTTACCTGCTTGGTGTTTTCTATTGTGCTTCTGCCTCATCCCTGTGTCCTAGGGCAAGGGAAACGGGTGGAATCCTGTGCAGTGGAGACCTTGGGAGCCTATTCACGAGGATTGCATAGGGAGTATCCTCACAGGGAAGTTCACAACTTGGGCCACTGGGATACTCCCTTCATCAGGGCGGAGCTCACCGGTCCTTAACTTGGATCTTATCCTCTTATCCACCTGTCTCATTTGTGGTGAAAATCTTTGCTATGAGTTTTACCTTGAGCCTCAGTCTCCCTGTCCCCCCAAAAAAGAAATTGTTTGTAGGAAAAATGAATTTAGTCTTTGAGGTAGAAAATTTTGAATGTTCATAAACTTTGAAGTCATTTATGATTTTGGAATGGAGGAGCTAACATTATCAGACTTTTTACTTTAGGAAGCCATTCTGCTACCAATATAGGATGTATTGGAAGAGAGAGGAGATAGAGCATCACTCCTGAATTCAGCCAGCGTTTGCTGGACACCTACCATGTGTCTGGCTTGTACAACAGTGGAAATGTGGAGATGGAAGACATCGTCCTTTCCCCCTAGGACCTTAGTCTATTAGGGAAGATAGATAATTAAACTATGTCATAATTTATTTAATTAGTGGGATGTTAAGGGAAATAATATGGATGGAAACAGAAGAGATACTTACTTCTGACTAGGAGTTTCAGGGAAGGTTTCTTAGAAGCAGTGATAAATTAGTCCTTTCTAAAGAGCAAGTAAGTATTAATCAGGCAAAGAGGATAGGGCAGATCTGTCCAGGCAGAGAGAAGAGCGTATGTGCAAATACCAGTTAATACCAGTTAGGGGTTTATTTTAATAGGTGAGAATTCATGAGTGATAGTTTAAAAGGCAGGGTATGTAGCACTGGTTCAGTGGCTGAGCACTGTCTGATCATAAGGTTTTGAGCCTGCCTTCGTGATTGGAAATCCTGCTGTCATTGCAGGAGTAGTGGACACACTAAGACGTAGAGGTGGGCAAGTGATTTCCGGTTTTGGATCTGGGAGTTTTGCATACTGTGGATGTTTACATGCATAGCTGGGAATTGATGCCAGTTTAGGAGCGAGATTAGGGTTAGAGACTGAGATTTGGGATTCTCCACAGAAGTAGCTAAACCCCAGACACGTGGGTGAGATGGCAAGAGAGACAGTAGAATAGAGAAGGAAAAAGAGCACTAGAGACAGAATTCTGGAGAAGACGACAATACTTTTATTTCTTTTTAAGCCAAGATCTAAATAAGGAGTCTTACATTAGTTTTGTTTTTCCCCTTTTCATTTTACTTCAAGGAGAAAAAAATACAAATGAGAAGGAAATAAACATTTGTTAGGAGTTTATTTATTGAATCTCCAAGGCACTAAAAAAATTCCCAGAGTCAAAGATAAATTTTAGTTTCAGTAATTGTGCAAGTAGGGAAGGTTTTCAGTGAGAAGCATTGAAACAAGAAAAGCTTTTCTGATTACCCCTCAGTGAATCAGAATGCCTATGAGAATTCCAGGTAATTTACGTTTAACTTTGTAAGCTCTTTATTTTTATTTGCATCTGTTTCATTTTTCATATTTAAACTTTGTATATTCAGAGTTCCATTGATTTATAAGAAATACATGCAGTTTCTTATATGGAATATGTTACATAAAAGATTAAACACTCATGTTTTAAAAAGAACATATATGCTCTCATAGTTGAGGTGACATAAATCTGTTTATTACAGACCTCACTTAGTTTCAAATATCTCTCTCAGGCCAAGTTCATATAGTAGTTGAAGTCAGAGAGAAAAGGAAACCAGAGTGTTGCAAAATGGAAAGAGGAGTAACTTTCATAGCGCTATAGTATTATTACAGAATGTACTGAAGGAGCGTTTCAGGCACTTTGGTGAGTAAATGCTATGGCCTTCCGCATCACAGCATATCTCTCTGTAACAAGGATCCTGACTGTCTAGAGTGGTTAGCCTTTTCCACCTACATCCAACAACAAAAACAGCTGTTGTTTATCAAGAACTTACAGTATGCCAGGCATTCTACATATACTATGTCATTTAGTCCTCACAACATTCTTGCATATAATGGTAGTTATAGTAAGAGTAATTACTGTAATTTGTTAAGTACTTAACATGTTCTAAGCATTGTTATATTGTTATGTACTTAATGTACTTACATTCATTTAATCCTTACAGAAATCCTTACTGTGTATGTTTGGCAGTAGATATTTTTATTCTTTTGTGAGGCGCAGAGGGGTTAAGCACCTTGCTTATGTCATATGGCTATTAAGTCAGGACTCAAACTCAGGTCTCTGACTTTTAAAACCTGCCATGTGGCAATGGGCAGCATAGACTTGCCTGAAACTGATGACTGGTACCAAAGCAGTGTCATTAAAACAAAACAGAGCAAACAAATTAGGGCTACCTTCAAACAGGGCTGGGTTATTGTTTTATAGACCCCTTTTTAGGGTATGAGTGCCACCTGCTGGAAGGTTATAATGTATCTGTGTGCTTCTAAGGACCGGCTTCCAAAAGGCCAGTCACAGGTGTGAAAGTGTCAGGTTTCGAAATGCTAACTCTTAAATTTCACTTTTGGAATACTGGGGCATTTTGGGGTCGGGTGAATCTTCTATTTGCCATAAAATACACTGCTTCATTTATCTTCATTTTGAGGGGGTGGGAGAGAGGGTCATACATTTTAAAAAATGATGCACTCAGTGCTTTCTGAAATAAAGTCATTCTCTCCAAGGAGAAAGATCAATGGTCAAATGGATCACACTGTTGCTTATAACAGATCAAATAAAAAAAATTGGATTTACTTTGAGTTACTGAAGTATGAGAGGACCCTTTCCATTCAGATACCCTGAAAAAGGAATCTGGAACCCACGGGGGCATCAGATATTTGGAGAACAGGAAGTGGGAATAAAAGGGGAAGAAAGATGTGTGGATAAAAAATACAAATGGATTCTGTAAGTGTTAATCTAGCACAAGGCTCCCCAAATTAAGTCAGGATCCTAAATAGTGTTTTAGAGAAAAAAGTTTAGGATTGTAACTTTAGATTACATGTTTTGGACAGTGAAAAGTGGACATGTTTTATAGTCACTTACATGCCCTTGAAGGGGGATCAGATAAAATCTTGGCATGTCCATTGCACATTCTTCCTTAGGCTCCTTTGAAGTCACGTTAGTCCTCTGAGTAATCTGGTACAGGAAATGTTATCATCTAGTGTAGGATTTTTCCCAAGGAAAATTGTGCTATACTTGACTTCTGTATAGGTGTGATTAGAACATACTTGCAGTTGCATGATGTTGAATAAATATTTGTGTGACAAGAGCATAAAGTCCATTGGTAAAATCAAGAATTAAGGAAAGTACCAGCTCGACCGTCTTTCTTTGTGTCCCTTTTCAGGTCAACCACCTGAAAAAGGAACTGTGATGGTGCGATAGTATCTTATCTCAAAGGTGGATTTCTGGAGGGAAAGGGCTATCTTTTGGTCTCTGTGTGTGTGTGTGTGTGTGTGTGTGTGTGTGTGTGTGTGTGTGTGTGTGATTTATAAGAGTGACGCTAATTGTAGAAAACTTGTAAAATAGAAAAGGAAGGAAGGAAGGGGAAAGAAGGAAGAAAGGAAAGAAGGGGAGGCGAGGGGAGGGGAGGAAGATCACTCATAATTCTACCACCCAGAAATAACGATATTAATGTTTTTGTAGCTTTCCTGTTTTATAAACATTTTATATTTTGTAGCCTTTTTATGTTACATCACAATATTATAGCATAAGTCTTTTCTCATGTATCTTGGCATATATATTTGAGGCTACAGTATGTGGACATACCATAGTTTTCTTATTATTGGACTTTTATATTGTTTACTGTTTTTGTTTGTTACTTCAGTAAATAGTGGTAAAGAAATTTACTTTTTTATTTGTTTGTTTTAGTAAATAGGGGTAACGAATATACTTTTGTGTGGTGTTTTTTAGGGCCTAGCATTTTTTTAGTATACCTTGAAAATAACCAGTGATTGGATTAATCTCTGCTTTAGTTCCTCAAGTATGGCCCTCTTTGTCCTCTTTTACTATGTATCATTTTCTTTAGGATTTTGTAGCATTTATTGGATTCAAAGACCTTTTAGGAAACACCCTCATAGTACCCCTTTGCTTTCTGGATTCTACACCAGGCTAAATATTTCACCCTGAGCTATTAAGAGCTATGTTTGTGCTCTTTACATCAAGCCAGCAATCTTATACTTCTAGCAGAGTGGGTGTCCGTTGAGAGAACTATTCTTTTTCAAACCTAAACTAAACATAGCTTGTGGAAAGTTAGTGTCCTTAGAATAACTGTTTTAGACATAGTCTATTCAGTTTATTAAAAACAAAATCATTGAAAATACTTTTTGAAAGGATAGCAAAATTTTATAATATTCCATGCTGTTTACTGGTTTATTTTGTATGAATCAGGTATGTTTAGTAGAGTTAATCTTTTAAACAATATTTATTGAGTACTTAACTATGTGCTAAATAGCATTTTAAAACTTTGCCTTCATCAAACTTATATGCTAATAGAGAGAGAGAGAAAATAAACAAAACAAAAAATACCTAGGTCCACAATTCTTTAAACGAAGTCTTGGGAACTGATGTGTTTTGGATTCAACTTTTCTTTTTCTTTTTTAATTTATTGGGGTGACAATTGTTAGTAAAATTACATAGATTTCAGGTGTACAATTCTGTATTACATCATCTATAAATCCCATTGTGTGTTCATCACCCAGAGTCAGTTCTTCCAGCACCATATATTTGATCCCCCTTACCCTCATCTCCCACCCCCCACCCCCCTTACCCTCTGGTAACCACTAAACTATTGTCTGTGTCTATGAGATTTTGTTTCTCATTTGTTTGTCTTGTTCTTTTGTTGTTTTGGTTTATATACCACCTATCAGTGAAATCATATGGTTCTCTGCTTTTTCTGTCTGACTTATTTCGCTTAGCATTATACTCTCAAGATCCATCCATGTTGTCACAAGTGTTCTTATGTCATCTTTTCTTGCCGCCGAATAGTATTCCATTGTGTATATATACCATAAATTCTTTATCCATTCATCTATCAAAGGACATGTTGGTTGTTTCCATGTCTTGGCCACCGTAAACAAAGCTGCAATGAACATTGGAGCACACGTGTCTTTATGTATAAACGTTTTCAGATTTTTTGGGTAGATACCCAGGAGAGGGATTTCTGGGTCATATGGTAATTCTATTTGTAATTTTTTGAGGAACCTCCACACTGCCTTCCATAGCGGCTGCACCAATCTGCATTCCCACCAACAGTGTATGAGGGTTCCTTTTTTTCCACAGCCTCTCCAACACTTGGTACTATTTGTCTTGTTGATGGTAGCCATTCTGACTGGGGCGAGGTGATATCTCATTGTAGTTTTTATTTGCATTTCTCTGATGATTAGTGATGTTGAGCATTTTTTCATATGTCTATTTGCCATTTGTATGTCCTCTTTGGAGAAATGTCTCTTCAGGTCGTCTGCCCATTTTTTCAATTGGGTTGTTTGTTTTTTTGTTGTTGAGTTGTATGAGTTCCTTGTATATTTTGGGTATTAGCCCCTTATCGGAGGCACTGTTTGCAAAAATCTTCTCACATTCAGTTGGTTGCCTCTTTATTTTGTTGATGGTTTCTTTTGCTGTGCAGAAGCTTTTAAGTTTCATATAGTCCCATTTGTTTATTTTAGCTTTTATTTCCCTTGCCTTTGGAGTCAAATTTATAAAATGCTCTTTAAACCCAAGGTACATAATTTTAGTACCTATGTTTTCTGCTCTACAGTTTATTGTGTCAGGTCTTATGCTTAAGTCTTTGATCCATTTTGAATTAATTTTGATACATGGTGACAGATAGCAGTCCAGTTTCATTCTTTTGCACGTGGCTTTCCAGTTCTCCCAGCACCATTTATTGAAGAAGCTGTCTTTCCTCCATTGTATGTTTTTTGCTTCTTTGTCAAAAATTATCTGTCCATATTTATGTGGTTTTATTTCTGGGTTCTCAATTCTATTCCATTGATCTGTGTATCTGTTTTTCTGCCAATACCATGCTGTTTTGATTATTGTTGCCCTGTAGTACAAGCTAAAGTCAGGGAGTGTGATACCTCTGGCATTGTTATTTTTTCTTAAGATTGCTATGGCTATTTGGGGTCTTTTGTGGTTCCAAACAAATCTGATGATTTTTTTGTTCTATTTCTTTAAAAAATGCCATTGGGATTTTGATGGGGATTGCGTTAAATCTGTATATTGCTTTGGGTAATATGGCCATTTTAACTATGTTGATTCTTCCAATCCATGAGCACGGAATGTCTTTCCATTTCTTTGTGTCTTCTTCAGTTTCTTTTAAAAATGTCTTATAGTTTTCAGCATATAGGTCTTTCACATCCTTGGTTAAGTTTATTCCTAGGTATTTTATTGTTTTTACTGCAATTGCAAAAGAAATTGTTTTTTGTATTTCTTTTTCTGAGATTTCATTGTTAGTATATAGGAATGCAATGGACTTTTGTACATTGATTTTGTAGCCGGCAACTTTACCGTATTCGTCGATTGTTTCTAATAGCTTTTTGGTGCAGTCTTTAGGGTTTTCTGTGTATAGCATCATGTCATCTGCAAAGAGTGACAGTTTAACTTCTTCATTCCCAATTTGGGTGCCTTTTATTTCTTTCTCTTACCTGATTGCTCTGGCAAGGACTTCCAACACTATGTTGAAAAGCAACATTTTTTTTTTAATTTTAGAAAGAATATGGTGTATATATTATATATTACCAAACACCCAGAGGGTTCTGAAGCAATAATCAAACCTATTAATATTTCTTTAGTATAAAAATAAGAACATTAACAGCTTCCTGTCAGTGCAAAGTGAGATATTTCTGCAAAATGATTATTAAAGGATAATTTTCAAGAAAGGTAAAATTATGACTGTGATACAGGTGTAAAATGAACACATTTTAAAGATTTTATTTAAGTTACTAAATGAAGGAACCAAGTAGATGTCATAATCCATTCAAAGAAGAATTGTTCCTGGGGCAGGAGTGGTAATAAGACATTTCCATCTAGATCCTTTTATATACTTTTGGGTTTTGAACCATGTAAATCGGGGGTGTCCAAACTTTTTTCAACGTTTTTTACCAAGGGCCATATGCGGTAAAATACACAAAAAGCCGGGCCACTCACTCGAGGTGAAGTACGTATTGCCTCACCTGGTTTATTTAAGTAAACTAAATATATTTTTGGAATTTGCTGCGGGCCAATAAAAAATGGATTGCGGGCCGCAGTTGGCCTGCGGGCCGCAGTTTGGACACCCCTGATGTAAATGTATTACCTATTCAAAATAATGTTTAAACATGGGACTTAAAATGAATTCATTGCGGAGGGATCAGCAATTTGTAGTCATAGAAAGCACAGTTTTTTAGAGGTATTGATTACATATTGCTTGCTACATGTGGCATCCCTTCTTCTAGACAGGTGGGGGTCCATGTGTCAGGGGTCTGTGCTAATATTTAGTGTTTCAATAGCATGGTTTAGATGCAGAAGTGCGTTTCACTTTCCCTTCCATTGCAGGCAGCAGAGAGAACATATTTTGGGTAGAGATTTAATAAAGGATAAGTTCATCAATACCAAGAAGTCAGAAAGAGGGAGACAAGCCACTGTGCCTGGACTGAGGCCCCTTAACAGGGCCCAAGCACCCTGGACTGTGTCAAGTGGGATCACTAAACACAGTTAGTTCTCTGCCAAGTCTGGGGCCTAAGCCATTCAAAAGCAGGAAACTGTCTGGATATAGCTCTGCATCCTTCCAAAATGCCACTTTTTCTGATTCCGTGATTTATTTGCATATTATGTGTAATATTTGCATCTGAAGGAAGAAGTAGGGTTGCTTACACTTCTCAGGCAGTGGGATCAGAGCTAGCAGCTGATCGCTGTGCTCCCACATAATCACCCCGTCTCTGCTTCCTCACTAAGGGAGCAGGATGATTGTGTCTTCCCTGGTCATTGCCGTTCCAGTTCCTTCTTTCCCACCTAGATCCACAGGAAATACAGAGAGAATACAGAGGCTGGCTAGGGGCAGCCCACCCATCTTTACTTCTCTGGCGTGTTCCAGGGCCTGTGATTGGAGGGAAAACCCAGGGAGTCCTATTCAGGAGTCATGCCCAGATCATAGCGGGTAGAGCACTTTCCAGCAAAGTTGTCAAGGTGTAGGTGAGGAGAAAGGGCTGAGGTACAGAGCCAACATGAGAGAATTGAGGAACTAGGAAATCTGTTCTTGAAAGTTATAAAGAATTAGGCAAACTGAAAAATAGTCTATAAAAGTTCCCTGAGTTGGAGCTGATAAGATTTTTTTTTACATGATTGCAGCACGTACTCACTGCTGCTTTACTCATTTAAAGTTACTAGATTGGGTGAGCAATTTATTTTTCTCTGCCTCATCGATCTAATTGTGTCTTCTTCACTATGCTGTAGGAATTGAAGACAAAGATTTCAGCAATAGAGGAGAAAGTGTGGACTTTGGAATTAGGCATAGCTATTTAAATCCAAACCTCTTTTCTTTCTAGGGGTTTGATTTTGGTCCACTTATTTTTGTTAGACTCTGTGCATCAAAGTGTTGTTACAAGGATTAAATGAGAGAAAAACATTTATATATAATCATCTTACACATGGAAAGTATTCAATAGAAGTTTTGTTCCCTCTTCTTTTTTGTATCTTCCACAGAGCTTTACAGTTAAAAGGCATTCAATATATTTCTCAAATTGAACATGTTTCTCACTACCTATTAGATCTGAACCCTGGTTAAGCCTGAGGCAGGCATATTTATCAGGCTTTCACCTCGAGCAGCTAATATTATTGTTGCTAAATATTTTAGCAAGTAACTGCCTGTTATGTGCCAGTGCTGTTTTCACTTGCTCATTTGGTCTGTTTTTCCTTCTTATTATCAGAGTCCAGCTTGAAGCTTCTATTTTGCGTAGGGCCTATTCCTTTTCTCTATTTATAGGACCTCTTATCCACACCAATTTTAATCATTGAGTATACAGTAATTCCCTTATACTCACTCTTCTAAAAAACCTTAACCACACTCTCTAGGCATGGATAAGTGTAGGGATTGTTAAATATCTTTCCTTCTTTTGTCAAATATTTATTGAGTGTAACCTGTGCTAGGGTGGATATAAACAATGTTAATATTAATACATGATTCCTGCCTGTCAAGAAGCTTTTCCTCTAGTAAAAAAACATACACACATACCAAAAGATATTAATTATTTAATGATATATTACTTTTGTTTACCATTTTATACTTTACCATTTAAAATGATCTCATTTTAAAAACACACACATAAAAAACACAAAGAAAAAGGATTGGACCGATCCTCACCAAGAAGTTGACAGCTTATCTGAGTGGTGGTATTTTGGGTAGCAGTTTTTCCCTTTCATTTTGCTTCCCTGCGTTGTCTAAAGGTGCAGGAATTACAGGAAATGTCCTCGTTCTCCGCTCAGTTAGCAGAATAGTGACCCCTCTCCCTTTCTCCCCCAGCTTTTGCGGGAGCTGAAGCACCCTAATGTGATCGCCTTGCAGAAGGTGTTCCTTTCGCACAGTGACAGGAAGGTGTGGCTGCTGTTTGACTATGCAGAACATGACTTGTGGGTAAGTCTAAACGCACGGTGTTTTCAGAACCATTTTCTAGAGGAATGGAGAAATCAGTGTGTGCGCTGCATGGCGCCGATTCACATAAAGGAAAACTGGCTCTGTTGACCTTAGCTCAAAACAAATATAATACATGTAAATGGAGATTTAAAAGAATTTGAGCAATAAACATCATCATCTGCTTTTACCGAGAAGATAGTTATTTGTAATAATCAGAAATTTCACTTTGTAAAATGTGAATGAGTGGGGACTTATAATTTTATGCACGTAATTAATGGCAGTTTCCTGCTATGTGTAGTGGACGTTACTTGCTTTTGTGGTACACACAGTAGTTCAAATTTAACTAGTTACATACTTGTGAATAGCTGCCTTTTCTAAGTTAACATCAATCTCTTGCAGCATTTTCCCTTTTAAAACTGACTCTTCCAAATAGAAGTATATGTATGGTTTTATAAATATTAGGGATGTTTTATCAATTAGTAGAAGTCAAAAGTTCTAATTCCAAATTTTAAAGTTAGGAATCAGGGCGTTTACACAATTTGTTCTGAAGAGTTGCTAAAAGTAAAAAAATTCAAACTTGGCGATAATTTAAATTTTCATTTAATGTAGTATGGTTTGTAATCTTTATAAATTATAAATCTGTTTAGGAATAACTTTAACAGACTTACAGGTCTTGAAGGAACTTTTCGAGTTTGTGCTATTACAGCAGATATTGACAAGAACCTCCTGTATGTTTTTCTCTATTCTTTTCATGAATATTCAATATCCATTTTGGCATGTTTTGGACAAGGGTGGGGTGAAGATGGAAGTAGAGATGGGAGTGTAGAATGTATTCCCTTTCATTACAATATTTTTATAACCCACAATATGACATGTGAATATGAAAATTTGAATATGGTGATCCAGTTGTATTTATTTCAGTGGTATTGAATCCCCTATTTTTCTTTCACTCCTCCTTTCTAGCAATTTCCTATTTAATAATAATGACTAAGAATATATCCTAATTTCATTCTGTGCCAAAAGAAGGTAGAACTTTCTAATAATTCAAGTATACACATAGTTATGTTACTCAAATGCATTAAATACTTTTTATAGAATAGTAAAGATTTATAACTTTTCTTTTTTTAATCTTTCATTCTGTCAATAGAGAATATAACTAGTACTATTTTTAGGTAGGCTTTTAAATATCAATGCTTTTTACCTTTTGGTCTTATTTAATGAAAATCTTAACGGTTTTGATAAATCTATAGTCGTCATACCCACATTAAAACTGTCACATTCATCGCCAATATAGATTCTGTTTTGGTTGGCCTTGTTATTCAAATTGTTTTTCTTTGTGACATTATTATCCTTTAATAAGTAATTTTAGAATATAGAGAATTTATTACAGTCTTATGTATTATTGACATAGACAAAGACTATGTATTGTTATAGCATTTTTTCTTTAATTTTTAGCATATTATTAAGTTTCACCGTGCATCAAAAGCAAATAAAAAGCCCATGCAGTTGCCAAGATCTATGGTTAAATCATTACTTTACCAGATTCTTGATGGTATCCATTACCTCCATGCAAACTGGGTGCTTCACAGAGATCTGGTAAGTATGTTTCTTTTAAATTGATCGGTTTGTTTTTTCCCCCCTCTCTTTTAAAATATCTTTTTTTCTTGGTACAATTATGGTAAACATTAATTACAGAAAATTTTGAAACTACACATAAGCAAAAAAGAAGAAAATAAAAATCACCCATAAACCTATAATCAAAAGATTACCATTATTAACATTTGGTGCATGTTCTTCCATTGTTTTTACGCATAGTGTTAATATAAAATGTCAGTGTGGTTTTCACCAAGTGGTTGGTATAATCTTAATGGGATAGGCATATGTGAACAATTACCTTTTGTTTTTTGTGTTATTGCTCATCATTAGCAAAAACATTAATAATTAAAGACTGGGTTCTCATTGTTTGTTTTTCCTTTAAGAGCTAAACTGGAATAAAGACATTTCATCCAGTAACTAAATGCTGTTAATCAGTATTAACAATAAATAAATGAACACATCTAACAGTTGGAATATACTTATTAGGCAAATTAGCTACGATTCAAATGTTCGATTTTACCTTTTTATTCAGTACACATATAACAAACATTTACTAATGTCAAATTATATGCTATTTGTCTTTGCCTTATTGTAATTTTAGTTTATGTTGATGAGATTTTTTTGTTTGTTCTTAAGATATGGTACTGAATAGTTATAATACCCATGACTTTATAATTGCATGTTTTATTTTGTCCCCATAAAAGTGGTTTCATGATAATTTATTTGTTAGGCTTTTCGAGATTCTAGGGATATGGTAGGGATAAATCTAGGCTGACTCAGTTTTATTAATTGCAGATAAGTATTTTTTATAGAAAGGAATGAACACACAAGGAGATGTAATTAGTAGTACCCTTTGCTACCTTGTCCGTCAGGCCTGTTCCTCCGACGGACCATCATGCTGTGGCATTGAAGTTAAATTCGGGCCAAATGACATGACCTCAAAGATGGATTTACTATTTCAATAGAAGCTTTTCATCTCATAATTGAAAACTATAAGGTGCTCAGGAATTTTCTATCCATTTTACTATTAACCATGAATTAGCACATTTTTAAATCATTCGTGGGTACGTGAGGTTGTTCTAGATCAAAATCTTCATAAATGGTTTTAGATTTAATTTGCCATATACCTATGTGAGTTATATTTTTGAGGTCACAATCATGTTTGCATCATCGATCAGAATCTTTTATTGAAGATGAACTAATTTCAATTCTCATTTCTGTTTTTCACAATACTGTATACAGGCATACCTCAGAGATACTGCGGGTTTGGTTCCTGGCCACCGCAATTAAGTAAATATCGCAATAAAGCGAGTCACATGATTTTTATTTTATTTTTGGTTTCCCAGTACATATAAAAGTTATGTTTATACTATACTGTAGTCTATTAAGTGTGCAATAGCATTATGTCTAAAAAATGTTCATACCTTAATTTAAAAATACTTGATTGCTGAAAGAGCTATCCGTCATCTGAGCCTTCAGTGGTTCCTAATCTTTTTGCTAGAGGGTCTTGCCATGCTGATGGCTGCTGACTGATCAGGATGGTGGTTGCTGAAGGTCGAGGTGGTTGTGGCAATTTCTTAAAACAACAATCAAGTTTGCCACATTGACTGACTCTTTCACAACGATTTCTCTACAGCATGTGATGCTACTTGGTAGCATTTTACCCATAGTAGAACTTCTTTCAAAACTGGAGTCAGTGCTCTCAGACCCTGGTGCTGCTTTATTAACTAAGTTTATGCAATATTCTAAATGCTTTGTTGTCATTTCAACAATCTTTACAGCATCTTCACCAGGAGTAGACTCCATCTCAAGAAACAACTTTCTTTGCTCATCCATTAGAAGAACTCATCATCTGTCAAAGTTTTATCATTTCAGTCACATCTTGAGGCTCCACTTCCCAATTCCAGTTCTGTTGCTATTTCCACCACATCTGTAGTTACTTCTACCACAGCTTGGCTGTTTGGTGCAAGAGGCCTAGCCTTTGACCTATCTCGGCTTCCGACGTGCCTTATTAAGCTTACTTATTTCTAGCTTTTGGTTTAAAGTGAGAGATGTGCAACTCTTTTACTTGAACACTTAGAAGCCATCATAAGGTTATTAATTGGCCTGATTTCAATATTGTTGTGTCTCGGAATGGGGAGGCCTAAGGAGGGGGGCGAGACGGGCAGTGCCAGTCAGTGGAGCAGTCCGAACACAGCATTTAGTGATTCAGTTCACCGTCTTATGTGGGCATGGTTCGTGACGCCCCAAAACAATTACAATAGTAACATCAAAGATCACTGATCACAGATCACCATAGCAAATATAATAATGAAAAAGTTTGAAATAATGCAAGAAATACCAAATGTGACACAGATACAAAATGAGCAAATGCTGTTGAAAAAATGGCGCCAATAGACTTGCTCAATGCAAGGGTGCCACAAACCTTCAATGTGTAAATAACGCAGTATCTGCAAAGCGCAATAAAGCAAAGCACAATAAAGCAAAGCGCAGTAAAATGAGTTATGCCTATATTTTGTTCTACATAACATAGGTTAACACATTTTATCCCTGATGTTATTACCTGAATGTCCACTGGTACTAAAACTCATTACGACCACGATTCAGTTTTCTGCCATCCAAACTTGTTGCTACTTTAGTGTCCTCTGTTTTGGTTACAGCACCACTTTCCTCCTAGCCTAGAAACTTCTTTTCCCCCCTGTAGTCCCTTGCATTCCATATCCAGAGCTTGCATAGTCTTGTCACTTCCACCTCTAGAAAGTCTCTTCCATTCATCTAATTCTACCCCTCGTGCCCCCTTCCTAGTTTAGGCCTTTATCATCTCTTCCTTGTAGTGTGGTATTAACTTCTTGTCTCTTTGTCAGCAGTCTCTTTCCCTTCCCGTCTGCTTAGAACTCTAGACTCAGCTCCTAATCAAGAACTTTGAAATAATTCCTCATTGCTTGTAGACTAAAGCTCTGGCTCCTTATTTGGCTTTCAAGGTCTTGTCAGATATGGCTCCAACTGCCTTTGAATAGTTTTTTTATCCATATAATCTTTCACTTGCACTGTTCTATTGGACTATTGATTGTTCCCTGTATTCTCTTCAGATTTCCTGCCTCAATGGCCTTTATTTCTTCTGTCTTAAAACTCCTTTCCTCGTCTCTACATATTCAAATACTACCTGTCTTTCATGACCCATACAAACATTAAAACTTATCCTCATATCCATCCCTACTTGGAAATAATCTCTCCTTGTTGGTTGTTGTTATAATTCACCTTTACTTCTCTTATAACACTTATCTATTAGTATTATAATAATTTATTTACATGTCTAGAAGATGTTGTTGACCATAAACTTCTTGAGAGAAACACAGTCTATGATTCCTTTTGGTACACTGCTACTCTAGGACACAATAGGTACTGAGTGAATATTGCCTCAGTGAATGAGTATCAGTAAGAATATTGATTATTGTGGCATGGTTTTGGATCAATTAACATATATTATGCATTTCAACACACTGTCCCCAGTAAATATTTATTGTATATGCAAAGCATGGAGGGACAGTACAAATATGACTGCATCAAAGACCTTCTCAGGAGTTTAGTCTGAAAGAAAAAATAGGACACGTACACAGACTGTTACTCTATAAGATATATGAGAGAGAATGTGATCATAGCTATGTGAGAAGTACAGACTGAATGTTATTCAAGGTTAGAAGAGGTTCTAAGTGGGGGGATAAGGGAAAGCTTCAGAGAGGTGCCATTTGATCTAGACTTTGAAGGATGAGTAGAATTTAAATAGAGATTTGAGCGATGAAGTTACACCCAACACTCCGAAGGGAGTAAAACTTCTGAGGTGGGAAAGCACTTGAATGATCCCAAAAAGGGTTGTGTAGTTCTGTCTGGCTCGAAATTAGATAAGCTGAATTAGAGTAGTATGAGGTAAGACTGGAAAGATACGGGTTGGAGCCTGATTGAGGAAGGCCCCAAATATCAGGCGAGGGAGTTTGTTTTTACTAAGTACTAAATGTTTGGGAGCAACAGAATGGAGTTTTTCTCCGTGATGAAATTTTTTTCCCCACTAAAGCCACCACTGATTATTATTACCTCATCCATAGCACGCAGAGTTGAAAATACGTTCTGGACGTGGTTCTGACAAAAATATAACATTTGTGTATATTTTACCCACACATTCACCAAATGCCTCTACTCCTTAAGTAACTCTAATAAGATTTGAAACTTCGAATCAATAAGAACCTGGTCTGTGACAGCCTGTTCAGTTCTGTTCATCGATTGTGAGTCCTGATATCCGGACCATATTGTCATGGTTTTGCCAAAGTATTTTCAGGAGTAGAAGATTTAAACTATGTTTACTTTGTAGCTATGTTCTGTAGTAGATATAGAAATATAAATTATGTCAAATACAAATAGGTGTTAAAAGGAGCATGATGGGGACATTTGAAAAATTATTTTTTGTATGTGAGCTTAAGAGTAGAGTTGCAATTTTAGTCAATGAGTACTTTTTAAAAATGCTTCATTTCATATTACTGTAAAAAATCTGGCTTTATACTAGTTAGTCAAAACTGTTCAGAGTATGTACCACCTCTAAATTTTCATTTGATGTGAGAAACCTGGAAAATTCATACAATTAAAGGTGTCAGAGTAAATATAAATTTTCAATGTAATAGTTTAACCCCCCAAATTTAAAAAGTAAATAAAAAGTGAGTGTTTTAGACTTCATACACATTACAGAATCAGAAGCGTTACATCATCAAAGAGCGTGGTATGTTTCACTGTGATTGATTTCATATCTGGAATAGTATTTTAATAATGTCATTTGGATCGTAGAATTTAATACAGAAATAGACAATTTAAAGTCACCAAAAAGATTACTTATATTGAGGAACGGCTTTAAAAAGAAAGGAGAAAAGGAGCTAAGTATATTCATCTTGGCTGAAAGACAGTGAAGTAGAGACATAAGTCTATAAATATTTGGAACTTGTAAACACCAAGGGGAAAAAGATGTATTTTAATTTTATAGCAGGATGTAGCTAAGAGTAAGAAGATGAAATATAGGATGACGCACTTTTATGGGACTACTGTTCTGGTAGGTTGGAAGAATGCCATGACATAGTTTATCTCTTTTTCAAAATTATGGGCTTCTTGAGAGCAAGGATCATATCTCACTAATTTTTGTGTTCCTAGCATTGGCATATTGTTTCTGCTCATAAGTTACTTGACATGAATTTTAGCAAAACATCTGGCAATTGCACATTTTTCTTTAGCAAAGGTAGAGAAATGCTGGCTAAATGATAGCATTGTTAAATGGATTTATGGCTCCTTAGTCACAGAATGTTGCTACTGGATTAGTGGCATAAACTGAACTATAACTTTAAGTATCTGTTTTTCACTTTCATATCTCAGCACCTAGCACATGATAAATGCTAGATCTTTATTGAATGAAGGATTCAAAGGAATGCTTCAGGGCTCTGACCCTAGATCTGTCTTTTAAAAAATATTTGTGGATGTCCTATCCCAAAACTCTAATGTAACTTTTATTATTTTTTATTTTTATTTTTATTTTTTTAAAAGATTTTATTGGGGAAAGGGAACAGGACTTTATTGGGGAACAGTGTGTACTTCCAGGCCTCCTTTTCAAGTTAAGTTGTTGTCCTTTCAGTCTTAGTTGTGGAGGGCGCAGCTCAGCTCCAGGTCCAGCCGCCGTTTCTAGTTGCAGGGGGCACAGCCCACAATCCCTTGTGGGAGTCAAACTGGCAACCTTGTGGTTGAAAGGACGCACTCCAACCAACTGAGACATCTGGGAGCTCAGCGGCAGCTCAACACAAGGTGCTGTGTTCAATCTTAGTTGCAGGGGTCGCCGCCCACCATCCCTTGTGGGATTCGAGGAATTGAACCTGCAACCTTGTGGTTGAGAGCCCACTGGCCCATGTGGGAATCGAACCGGCAGCCTTCGGAGCCAGGAGCACGGAGCTCCAACCGCCCGAGCCACCAGGCCGGCCCCACTAATGTAACTTTTAAATTATAATTATTGTTCACAATAGTGGGTGAATTTGTAGTCTTTGCAGTCTATAGGCACAAATAACTATATGGTTTGCAAATATGGTACATGGAAATTTTGTGAGATCCGGTTGAATAAGAAAATAATTTTGTATAGTAGTAATGTTTGGGTTTTGTTATTAGTTAATGTCTACCAAACATTTTTGGATTTTCAAAAGGTCACTTCTGTCACAAACCTAAATACTTATTTATTTTATTAGAGGTCAATAATAATAATAATACTTAGAGTTAAATATAATTCAGTTGATTAAAGAAAATGATGCAATAGATATTCTAGCTACAGGGAAATGTATAATATTTGATTTGGGATATTTTGTCAGAGTACCTGATAGAAAACTATATAGTTTTGGTTTGTTGACATATTTTCTTCCTTATGTTCAGAAAGAGTTTTTATTGGATTGTCAATAGCATTCTAGGTTGTTTATGATATGTTGGTTATGTATATTGTCTTTTTTAAATATTAGTTATATATTGCTGTGTAACAAATTGCCCCAAAATGTAGTGGCTTTTAATCAACATTTATCATCCCAGGTTCCCTGAGTCAGGAATCTAGGTGTAGCTCATCTGGGTCCTCTGTTTCAGAGTCTCTTTAAAAGATTGCTGTCATCTCAAGTCTTGACTGGGAAGAATCTGGTTCCTAGTTCACCCACGTGGTTGTTGGCAGGATTCATTTCCTCATGAGCTGAGATGTGGAGGCTTTCCTTGGTTCCTTACCATAGAGCATCTCATAACATGGCGGTTTTCTTCAACAGAGTGAGTAAACAGGAGGGCAAGAGAGTGTGTGTTAGCAAGATGGAAGTCACAGTGTCTGTAAGTTAATCGTGGGAGCGACAGCCATTCCTTTTGCTGTGTTCTGTTTAGGAGAAGTCGCTACAGTAGGTGCAGCCCATGCTCAAAGGGAGCAGTTTACACAAGAGTGTGTATCCAGGAGTGGGAGTGACCAGAAACCATGGCCAAAGCTGCCTACCAGAGTGTGAGAGGCTTTTCAGTGATGTTTGAGTCCTGCTACGGTCCTTGTTATTCAGTAAGAGTATAATAAAGAAAATGCAAGAAACGCCCTCCTTGCATATAATTTTTTTCCATGTATAAAACTTGCACAGATTGTAAGAGTTTGGGGGTAGTTCTGGTTTTGGAGAGCTAAACGCATTATAATGTACCGATTGTCTCTTCCCTTTTACAAATAGTCTTCAGTGCTTTCTTTCCAGAATTCAGTGTATGTTCCTCGCTTTTCCCCTCCCTGCTATTGAAATCAAGGATTTTTCATTTTGAACATACCTAGAGAGTTCCTCTTTGTCATGCAGTCTGAGGCCTATGCTTATCACTAATGTTAGTACTTTTTAATTTCTGTTTTTCATTCATTTGTGTAAAACAAAGGCAACAATTTAAATGATGGCAAAAACATCGTTTTCCATGGTTGCTGAATTGAACAGCTAGTTGAGAAGCAGTGACAGGACACCATGAGGAAGCATGAAACGCTATCGTCCTTTAGCTAAAGATAAAGAGAGCACCTGAAGCCTCTTTAGAAACTGTGTGAGTCCAATATAGGAAAGTCTGAGGTGGCCCTCTGTTTCTACTCAGTTGGAAGAGAAAAGGGTTGTACTGTTGTCAATCATGATAGTTTGATTAAAATAAGTGCTTGGTGGCTGGAGAATTGTCTAGAAATCTCTGTGTGCAGCACAGCTTCTCTTCATACCTTGTCTGACAAGGAGATATATCGGGTTTTTAATTTTGTTTGTACTAAATGGGCCTGATGAGGTGAATGTGTTGTTATACCTTAAAGAAACCCTTAAAATCTTGCTATAGCCATCATGCCAGCATTTTGTAAGCATTTTAGTAATGTTTTAGGTTTTAGCCTTGCTTAGTTTTAATGATATGGGAGCTTTGAGATCCTAGTCTTTAAAAAAATATTTCTAAGATAGCTAATCTTGATCCTTAAGCCTCAGTTTACTCATTTCAGAAATGATAATTATAGGTACTTTATATGATTTCGACCTCCTAGTCTCAGCTGCAGAGTTCCGGAATTCCTCCTAATTTCCCTTCTGTAAAAACTTCTGTACATCCTTTCTGGATCCCATCAGCAACCCAAAGATGCCCTTTTTTTAAAAACCACTTTTTTTCTCACAATTCTTTTAGTCTGGTATTCTCCATAGTCCCTTCTGCTTTACAAAGTAGAACCCTACTATAAATAGGTGAAATATGCTTCTTGGTATTTAAAAAAAAAAAAAAAAGCCATATTTCATCTTGTTTATATTTAAATATTGCTAATATTTTTGTCAACTCTTCATATTTAAAAGTATGAATGTTTAAAAAAATTTTGCTTAAATGAGATCAAAATTAGCAAGTGATTCAAATAGCTTAATTTTCATTCTAACAGTTCCATGCTAATCAAATGAATTTCTATTTATTATTTTTCATTTGACTTATTAACATTCTTCCGAAATAATTCTGACAGAATGCAGTATTTCTTTTAATATGACTTAATCATCCTCCTTTCTTCAGAATGCAGAGCTAGCAATGAAAAAGTAAAGGGTGGCTTGGTTATCCTCTAACCTGCAATTTTAGGTAATTTTGGATAATTACAGACCTTGCCATAATGAGGAATCACGTTAGTGTTCCTGCAGATGACCTCTGCTTCCTAACTGGTTCCTTATAGCTGGGTCCTCGGTAGTCTGTGGCTCAGCCCCTCCTGTCTGCAGTGTGAGGCCTTTGATGGTAGTGACATCAGCATCCATGCGCTGTGACTCCTGTCCTGCTGTTCTACCCGAGGCCTGCTGAAGATGAGGTAATGTCTCTTACCATGCTCTGGGTACTGCGACACACACCTTACGCATGTAAGAAGGTATTACTGAAGGATTCTTTAGATACGGGCTGTGATGTTTTTGGCATGACAGCTTTTCCATCATCCATAACCATAAGTCCAGTACCTGGAGCTTTCAGGGGAGTCCTGTACATCTGTCACTTTGAGTTAGAATGTGATGCTCTACCAGCTGTTTCACAGGCCGGTGGTACACACTAAGCATCACACTTCCAAGAGGGCCACCTTCGAAGGGGACATGTTTAGACTCACAGAGGCCCATGAGGCCTCTGAAAGTTCAGCTCAGGGACAGGGCTCTTTTGATGATCCCTGGTGTTGGCATCACGTTTTCGTAGCCTGTATTGGCAAACACATGTATATGGAAGGCTATTTGCCAAACTAACTTCAAAGTCACTAAAAAGTGTTAAAAAGCAAAATTCAACTGAGTAAATTTAAAGGTTCAATTGGCTTTATTCACCTTTTCATCAATCGAGCAGCATCCCTTCTAGCAAATAAAAAGGACCTCTGCTGAACTGTGGAAAAGGAAAGGGTTTTAAAGGCAGAAAGGGGTGGAAAAAAGGAAATTAATAGTAAAGAATGCAGGTTTCAGGCAGGGTCTCTCCCTCCTAAGGGGAAAGAAAGGGGCCTGTCTGACGGATGAGCTCACTAGTACTGACCAGGCAATTCCACATGGACAGGCTAAAGGTTACATTCCTGGGAATCTGCAACTGCAGTTAAGTGTTAAACTTGGTTTGCTGACATGAGGCCTAGCAGAAGTGACTCCGTTTAGGATCATTTGTCTCTTTTTAAACAGAGACTGTATAGTCAAGATATATTCCACAGTGACAGCAGTGGCAGGAACTGGCTAGGAACCAAGGGCTACAGATGGAGTCCCAGTACTTTGAGGCCTGTGTTTAAAACTGAAGAATCAATTCAGGCATACTATTTTATTAAATCAATTTTATTGAGGTAGAATTTATATACAATATGATGTACCCATTTTAATTACACGTTGATAAAGTTGGACAAATGTAACAAGTTCTGATAAGTTCAAGAACTTTTTTGCAATGATGTTGCTAACTTTTGATATCAGAGGGAGTTTTAATTATGAATTTATACCAACTGGACAAACAGTTAACCAGGTTTACTATTTGGAAGTGCTGAAAAGGCTGAGTGAAAAAGTTAGACGGTGTGAACTTTTTGCCAGCAATTCATGGCTCTTGCATCATGACAATATACCAGCTCACACAGTACTGTCTGTGAGGGGGTTTTTAGCCAGTAAACAAGTAACTGTGTTGGAACACTCTCCCTACTCACCCGATCTAGCCCCTAGTGACTTCTTTACCCGAAGATAAAGGAAATATTGAAAGGAAGACATTTTGATGACATTCAGGACATCAAGGGTAATACAACAATGGCTCTGATGGCCATTCCAGAAAAAGAGTTCCAGAATTGCTTTGAGGGGTCGGTGGACTAGGTGTTGGCATCAGTGCATAGCTTCCCAAGGGGAGTACGTCGAAGATGACCGTAGTGGTATTCAGCAGTGAGGTATGTAGCATTTTTTTCTAGGATGAGTTCACAAACTTAACTGTCAGAGCTGGGTAATCACCACCACGGGCATTCTATTTGACTAGCACTGTAGGATGATTCAAGATCTCTTATTGAGAATGATGGTATCTTCATAAAGAGGGGATCTGGCATGCGAGGACTGATGAGTCATTTCAATGGGAGATTATATATGATGGTAATTTTTGTGTGATCATATTCTCAACCAAGCACATATCTGGATAGAAGTCTTCTAGAGGTAAGGGCCATAAATCAATTAAGTGTTGTGCATTTTCCAAGTGTGCTTCTCATAACCCTGGCCTGGAATGTGTCTCTGAGAGACTTGGATTCTAATCCTGGGTTCTTAATTTGTCATGATAATAAGACTGAGTGATTTGATTTGAATGTGAATATCACAAATGTAAATACAAAACTGCTTTCTACGTGAGTGTTACTTCTCTGCAGATATGTTGTACTCTTTAATGAACAGGATAGAATCTGAATGTGACATTATTCCTGGCATTGCTGTCACCGTGGAATAATATATCTTGATTATACTATCTTAGTGACCTTGAAGTTGGGTAAATATTCTTCTAGATACATGTGTTTGTCTCGCATTAAGCTTTTTATAATGACTGCTTTTTATTGCTTCTTGTTAAAGAAAAGAAAACCTTATCTCTGCTGTTCAGGCCTGTAACCACTCCTAAAAGGCAGAGACAAAGAAGTGTATTGTTCACTGTTTGCAGGGCTGGGTTGGCAGGTGTTGTTTACTGTGAACGCCAAGGTTTGCTTAGCATGGTTGTTCATTACACATACCTCTAGACCATTTTAAGGCAAAAAGAAATTAACTGCAGTGCTTAATACTGTAGACTGCTCCTGATTTAAAGATGGCTTGCATCTACTTGTAGATGTGCAATTTCGAACTGGCAAGGCATTATTCCCTTAGAAACAGCACTTTAAGCAGTAGTTAGGTTCTCTGAATACAAAAGCTTATTTAACCCACAATATGCCTAAAGTATGGCACTTACAGATCTGTGGAACTTGTCATTTTTATTTGGACTGTTCATTTGTAACTGGATTTCTATGGGGGAAGACTGGTTTATAGACTTAGAATATATGCTTTACAAACATATTTTGAAAGATATACGTCAATGGATAATCATAGGATCATAAGGTTTAAAAAAGAAATGACGAGGTATATTCAGGTATCAGCTGTGCATGAGGTTCTGAGCGCACAGAAGGAGAATACCTAGCCAGCTGGGATGGGGGCGCTCTTGGAGGACTCACACTGAGCTGAGTCTAAAAGGATGAGGCGTTTATAAGGCGAAGGGGAGAAGTGGGTGGGGAGAGCATTCCAGGTGGAGGGACAGCGCGAAGGAGAGCAGGGGGTAAGAAACCACAAGCACTTGGGAATCACTGAGGCAAAGCAGGAAGTAGAGAAAGAAGACAAAGAGACAAGTCGGGACCAGATTCTAGTGGACCTTTACTGCCATGTGTCCAAGTATGGATTTTTCCTGTGGTCAGTGGGAGCTGAGCTGGTCAGGTTTTTGCTTAAGAAAAGACAGGGATATAGAGAACTGGTTTGAGGGTGGAGGGGTAGGAGCTGTATCAGGCTGTTGGAATGAGCTGGCTGAGAAGTGATGAAGGCCTGAATTACAACAGGTAAGCAAGGTAGCAGGAGGTGAGCTAGTAGGTAAATATTTAGGAAGTAAGATAACCAGATCTGAGGATTAATTAGATTTGAGTGATACACACAGGATGATCGACTTCTGTTTTGTTGATTGAGTGACTGAGAAGGGAATACCAGAAAGAGGGGCAATAAAAATTCAGTTCGAACAAGTGAGTTTGAGATGATTATGGAGATGGGCAGCATATAGTTGACATATCTCTAAGAAACATAGTTTAGAGACCTAGGGGTACAGATTTCAGAGTCATTAGCACATGGGTGATGGTTGAAACCCTGGAATAAGCTAGAATCAAGATTTTAAAAAATCTGTATTCAGAAGTGAGCTTGGCATATTATGGGGTAAGTGGTTACTCTAGTTTCTTAAAACTCTTAAAATTGAGAACTTGCCTATCAAAGGGCTATGAGTACTATCCATTGGTATTTTTTGTTCATTTATTTATTTGTTCATTCAGTCAACAAATATTTATTTATATTATATGCCTGGATTTCAGTCGATACATAAATTGGTGAAAGAAATATCTTCCCTGCCCTTTAGGAGGTTGCGATCACAATTTCAGAATGTCTGTATTTTTAAATTCTCTACCTTCATTGAGGTTCTTTTAAGGAGTAAATAGTTATGATGCTATAAGCAAGTGACTATTTCTGTTTGCTAAGGGAAAAAAACCATGTCTCTACTCTCAGATAATTCTTTGCCCTGTCTGTTACAACACAGAATCTTATTTATTCAAGGTGAACAATGGAGAACAGTGTAGAGAAAGGGACATAAACTGAGGGTTTTCTCCTGGGAGTGTATTTCTGTATCAAATGTGAGGAGAGTGATGTCACTTCTATATTTAAATAAAAGAATGGCTGTAGCCATTAATATTAGGCCAACACTGTTCATTGTTCAGAAACTAGTCTGATATTCTGATTGGTTTTGTTCCTATCATTCAGGATTGTAGACAATTGTGCTTGTGTTTTTCCATCTTTATTGGTGATGCTAAGAGTCATCTTGTGGGTTTCATATTTTTGTTGCAAATGTCCTGGGGTAGGGAATGCAAAGCAAATGTAGCTGGTTAGTTGTATATCTTTAGGCTGTTCTATTTACGATGTGCCAATTAACTGAAATAATTTTAACCTTGTGAAAAAAAATTGATTCTATAAAAGGAAAAGGCAGGTGGAGTACATGTAAATGTAAATTCAAGAATTAATTGAATTTTGCTAAAATACAGATATTTCAAGAATATTGTTTATTAATAGTATTCCCTGACTTTTACCTTTAAAATATAATTTAACTAAAACAAACCCTACAGCCTTGATTTGTCTATCCAGTTTTATTGCTGGTAACTTAAATGTGAAGCATCCAAGTTCTGCCATTTCTACCGTTTCTATGGTAACTAAAGTGTGCAAACCCAGCAGTATCACTTTCTTTCACAGCTGGCATTTTGTGTTCACAGTAAGAAGAGGAGTTTTAGTAAAGCATAGTCTGTGTTAATTGGGATGTAACTAGGTCAGAGCAATTTTGGTATTCTTTTTTCATTCTTTTAGGTTTGTATGTGTGGATGTAGGTGTATGTGCATCAGCTGCAGTGTCTTTTTTTTTTCTTTAATGCGTATGCGTTTGCCATGCGTTCAAGTTAGCCTTTTGAAAATCAAGTACAGTGTCTGTAAACACAACTCAGTGTGGAATCTTGGGGATTCCATGGAGTTGTTCTGAGACTTGCCTCTAGCCCTGCAGGCCCTTGAGTATTTCTGTTAAGAAAAAGGAAATTTGTGTGAAAATGCTTTGAAAAGTTAAATGCACTTAAATGGTGTTTAAATTTATATTTTCCCCTCATCCCTCTGCCTTTGTAAACAAATATCCTGAATTTTGAATCTGTTATTCACTCCTTTTTAAAAATAAGCTTATCACATGTGTAGTATGCTTAAACAGTATATTCTTTAGTTTTACTTGGTTTTAAGTTTTATGAAAATGGCATCCTGCTGTAGTTTCCTCAAATTTACTTTTTTCACTCAATGTAATGCTTCCAAGATTTGAACATTTTTTTCCCTTTATTTGTAATTCATTGATTTTCACTGCTGTTTTAAAATTCAAGTGTGACTCTACCACAATTAACTTTTCCATTTTCCTATTAGCTAGAAATATGGGTTGTGTCCATATTTTTTTGTATTACAAACTCTGCTTCTGTGAACATTCTCTAGTTGATCTAAAAATGGAATTACTGAGTCGAAAGGTAAGCAATTTTTCAATTGCAGGATGGTCCCAAATTCTTTTCCAAAGAAGTTGTACCAATTTATTCTCCCACCAGCAATGTGTTGGAGTTACCCCAGACCCACGTCCTATTCAGTAGTTCTTAATTTTTAACCAATCTCCTAGGTGTAAAATAGTATCTCACTGTGATTTTGATTTGCATTTCCTTCATTATTGTTGAGGTTGAACATCTTTTCATATGCTTAGTGGTTAAGCATGTTTCTTCTTTTGTTAAATACCTGTTCAGACATTTTGTCCATTTTTCTATAAGGTCGTTTTTCATATTGATTTGTAGGAGTTCTTTATTCTGAATACTAAATCTTTCTTACTTATGTGTGTAGCAAGTACTTCACCAGTGTGTAGCTGGTTTGTGCTTTGTCTTTTTACTTTCTTCATCTTTGATGATTGGAAGTTATTTAATAGCCAAACTTATCAGTCTTTTCTTTTATGATTATTTCTTGTATGTTCTTTAAGAAATTCTTCCCAGAGAACTGACTCTGGGTGGTGAACACACAATGTGATATATATATAGATGATGTAATACAGAATTGTACACTTGAAACCTATGTAACTTTACTAACCATTGTCACCCTAATAAACTTTAGTTAAAAAAAAAAAATTCTTCCCTATCTCAGAGTCTGGAAGATATTCTCCTATATCCTCGCCCTGCCCACACACACGAAGTTTGTTTTGTTTTTAATAACTTTTTATTTTGTTTTATTGGGTAATATTGGGGGACACTGTGTTTCTCCAGGGCCCATTAGCTCCAAATAGTTGTCCTTCAATCTAGTTGTGGAGGGCGCAGCTCAGCTCCAAGTCCAGTTGCCATTTTCAATTTTTAGTTGCAGGGAGCGCAGCCCACCATCCCATGAGGGAATTGAACCAGCAACCTTGTTGTGGAGAGCTCGCGCTCTAACCAACTGAGCCATCCGGCTGCCCCACACACAAAGTTTTAAAGTTTTGCTTTTCACATTGACGTCTTTAACCCACCTGACATTTATGTGTGTGTGGTATAAGGTGAGGACTCATTTTATTTATTTTTTCCCCCATTTGGATAACCTGTTGTGCCAGCACCATGTATTGAGTAGTTCCTTCTTTCTCCACTAATCTGAAGTTCCTCTTCTTTCACTATCACAGTTCCATCTAGGGACTCAGTTCTATCCCATTGATTGGTTGGTCTATCCCTGTATCAGTATCATACTGTCTTAATTACTATAGCTTTTATTAGGTTGGTGCAAAAGTATTTGCGGTTTAAAGGGTTAAAAATAATTGCAAAAGCCACCATTACTTTTGCACCAACCTAATAAATAAATCTTGATACCATGTTTTGAGCCAGATTCCTCTCCTCATCCTGTACTGCTAACACTTCACAGTATCTTGGCTATTCTTAGCTCTTTGCTCTTCCACATATATTTTTAAACCAGCTTTTCAAGTTCCACAATAAAAAACCCTGATGAGATTTTGATTGAAGTTGCATTGAATTTACAGATAAGTATGGGGAGAATCGATGTCTTTACTATATTAAGTCTTCCTATCTATAAACATGGGCTCTTAATTTATTTAGGGTTTTTAATGTCATTTAAGATAAGGTTTCAAGATGTTCTGTATAAAAATCTTGTACACTCTTTGATACATTTATTCCTAGGCACCTTATAATGGTTTTCTTTTTGTTGTTGATTTAGAAATGCTGCCTTTGAAAAATTATATTTCCTACCATTTTTTTGCTGATATGTAGAATTACAGTTGACTTTTTCATGTTGTTCTATTAGCCAGACATCCTACTAAACTCCCTTCCTACTGCTAATAATTTGTTTATAAGTACTTTGAGTTTTCTATGTAGATAATTATATCATTTGCAAATAAGAATAGTTTTGTTTTTGCCTCTCCAATCCATATGCCTTTATTGTTTATAGCCTGTTTGATAACAATTCCTCGTAATGTCTTGAGACCTGCCAGTACGTAATCAGTATTGGTAAATGTTCCATGTGTGCTTAAGAAAAATGTGTATTCTCTATTTATTTTGTAAAAAGTTATATATATGACTGCTAGATCAACCTTGCTAATTGTGTCCTTTGGATAGTCTGTATCTTACTAATCTTTTGTTTGCTTGACATATCAATAATTGAGAAAAGTGTGTTATCATTGATCTTTTTCCCTCCCTAAAGTTATATTTATTTTTGCTATATGGGTTTCAAGTACATCACAAGTTTAGGAGTGTTGCTCTTCCTGGTGAATTGAACTTTTTATCATTAGACAGTGACCATCTCTACTAATAATGCTTTTGTCTTAAAAGCTGTTTTGTCTGATATTACTGTATCTGATCCAGCTTTCTTTTAACAGTTTGCCTGATACATCTTTTAATAGCCTTTTACTTTCAGCTTTTATGATGCTTCCACTTAGGTGGATCTCTTGTAAATAGTATATGAATGGATTTTGCTTTTAATCCAATACGGAAATAATGTTTTTAGCATGAAAATGTATTGTTTTAGCCCTTTGGCCTAAGTTAGGAATTTTTCCTCCAGAGAGGATTTTCTTTTGCTTCTACTGGTAGCATCTCGGCTTACTTTAGTCCCCTTGAGAGTCTTGGTTGGTTGTGGGGTAGCAGGCTCAGCTTCCTTGCGTTGCTGGTGGCCCAAGGTCAGTTTCTCCACTGAAGTGTGTTATTGGCACCTGCCCTCAGGCCATCCTGCCTTTCTGCCACTGTCCAGCCACAAGGATACATTATTTGGGGTGAGGCTGGGGGTTATTGTAGACCTCTTGTAAGATCAGGGATCCTTCAAGGAATGTTTCTGATGCAGCATGTGTTTCTTTTGTAATGACAGGTTTCCCCAGAGCACCGAGTCAGCCATAACGCCAGACGTGGAAATCTCTTGTATTCTCCTTGTTTTTCTTTTTCCACAGTACTTATCAATAGCTGATGTACTGTATGTTTATTGCCTTTGTCTTCCCCCTAGAATGTAAGCTTCATGAGGGCAAGGATTTTTCCTGGGTTTATTTACTGCTGTATCTCTAGCATCTAAACCACCGCCTGATACTTAGTATGTACTCAGTCAGTATTTGTTAAATGAATGACTAGGGACGGTGGAGAAGGTGGTGTAAAAAAGCCATGCCAAGTATTGTACTTTTACCTTGAAATGCTCTGATACGTTCCTCCATGACCATCATCACAGTTTAGGTGCCCATAAGTTTTCCCTAGACTATTGTAGCCCACATCCAACTGGACTCTGTTTCTCTACTTTGAGATCTATCCATCCTTTCCAGTTGCTACCAGAGATTTTTCCCTCAATATAGATCTGATTATCTCACTATTCTGTCTCAGCTTAGTCTATAGAATAAACTCGTTTCTTTAATGTGGCATTTTATTCCCAACATAGTTTCTAGTCTTATTTCTACACTGAGCATTCCATTATCTAGTCTCATCAAAACACTGGTAGGCTCTCTTAGTATGCTGTGTCTGTGTTTTCATGTGACCACATCATTATTGACAGGTTTCCTTGAGCCTGAAAAGTCATTCTTTTGTTTCTGCTTATCAAAATCTTAGTCATCCTTATATTCATCCAAGGCCATCTCCCTCCTAAAGACTAACATTCACTGAGAAGAATCATTCATTCCCTGCATTTGATTTTGCAATTTTGGTACTTTTCATAGTGCCTTATATTCTAAAAAGCTGTCTGTCTGTCTTTCCCTACTAGATTTTAAGCTCCTTGAAGTCAAAGGCTTCTCTTTGTTTCCTGAAAGTCTCCAGTACAATGTTTTATACATAATGGATCTTTGATAAATCGTTGTCAAACTTGAATTTTTAATATTTGGGTTTGTCTGATGCTAATTTGTCTTTCTGCTATGGTAAACTAATCTTATCTTTTGTCTTCAGTTATCACATGCCATTGACAATAACTTTCAAATCCAAATCCTCCAATTTCCATTCCCTTGATGCGTCAGCATCTCACCTTCCTCAAACTGAATAGTATGTCATCTCCTTCTCTTTGTTGTTCCCCCTCCCAAACCAGTACCTCTCATAACTTAATACAGACAACGTCATTCTTTTAGTCACATAAACTCAAAACCTTCATGAAATCTGTATCGTCCTCGTCTTAATCTTCTGACTTCAACTAGTCACAAAGTCCTAATAATTTTTCCTTTAAGATGTTAACTCAGCTCCATAACTCCCTCTCCATTTCAGCTGAGAAGACCTTGGACAACAGTTTACAGAAGAGACTTACTTGTCCAAAGGCCGATCTCCACAGCTCCTCTGTATCCAAATGGCTAAAAATGAGGATGACTTAAAAGATGGTGGACACGTTGCAGTCTACTCTTCTCTTTATGTAGCTTTGTATCAGCCTTGCTTTTTATTTTCTTACATCTTGAAATTATATTTGGAATTTCTCACTTTTGCATGAACTACAGCTGAAAACACGTATAAATTTTAATAGAGTGTGTTGAATGTTGATTATGTTTTCCTTCAGTAGTTTAGAAATATTTGGCAAGGAATATTCCATTTGATTCATTTAAATGAAGGTAATTATGTTGTGGTTTGAAATTTTGTATATAATTTTTCAACCACAAAAACTCTGTTGTGGACAGCAAGCAGACAGTTTATAATTTATACAGATTTTTAGATTATTACTCATTACTTCTATGGGGTAAATAGAAACGATAGCTTTAATTCCTTTGTAATTATTTATATGATATAATTTTGAAAATAAGATGTTTCCATAGCAAAGATATTTGTGGAAAGTTAGTGTTAACCTCAAGGATGTCAAATGTTTTAACTATGGAGAGAGCACTTGGTATTTGATTATAGTTTTGATGAACATGCAGAAGTGATATTGTCATAAGAAATTTTTTTTCCATTTTAGAGCATGTCAAAAGAATAAACATAGTAATTTGAATGCTCTATTTTTATTTCTAGAAACCAGCAAATATCCTAGTAATGGGAGAAGGTCCTGAGAGGGGGAGAGTCAAAATAGGTAGGTAATTATTTCTAAAATAATTTATTAAGAAACTGAAGTGACTGCAAAAATGGTTTCCCTTTTTAATACTCCTATTTAAGTAGTTAACTTTAAAATTACTTCCTCTTAATATTTTTAGAAAAGATGTTGGGAAATGTAGAGAGACAGTTTGTGAAACCCCTCAGCTTTATTCACAAAATAAGGTTTTATAACTCTAAACTGAGGCAAGCCAGCCCACAAAGAATTCATGCCCGTACAAAACCCCAAGCGTGTGTTTATGCCGCTGTTACCGTCCTGCTCTGTCACCCTGAACACAATCCCCTAAACCTAGCTTTGTGTCAGCTTTACGGAACATTCTTCCTGTGAATACATTCCTCCCACCCTGACCTAATGCATACGGAGTTGCACAGATATCTTGCTCACTGCCCCACACATGCCCTGGGCCAGGTACCAATATATGTTTTCCAAATGAATATATATATTTATAGACTTTCTTACTTGCCAGTCTTGGATTAAGGCACTGACAGGAGTCTTAATCTGTATGTTAAAATTTCCTTTACGACCCTGAAGTTTCTAAAAGAAATTGGCATCATTTTTGCCCATGACAAATTTGGGAGAAAATGAGTTAAGAAATTCTTTATTCTAATTTTTTTGAAGTTTTTTTATACCTCAGTTTTATTTTATATTTTCTATTTTTAAATTTAATTTTCAATTACCATTGATATACAATATTATATTAGTTTCAGATGTACAAAACAACATAGTGATTAGACATGAATATACCTCACAAAGTGACAACTCCAATAAGTCTATTACCCATCTGACACTGTACATAGTTATTACTTATTCTAATTTCTTTGAATAGAAGTTATATTTATTGAATGTTCAATGCTTTTTAGAAGGATTTTAAAATAAATTTTGTTTCATCAACCTGCTGTCTTTGCTATTAGGATATATCATGCTAGTGGTGGTACAAAATTGTGCTAACTTGACTTACTGCAAATTCATTCTGTCCTACTTCAACCGAGCCTGGCCTGCGGCTTGGTCTTCTACTTCCTCAATTAATTTGCTATCCCAGTTCCTGAAGAAGCTGTTCTAAACCAACTTCCCTTTATTTAAGCCTCTACCCTGAGTTTACTGAGATTCAGAGTCATTCTAAAGTTTTGTTGATGTTGATTAAGAAACAGTTACTACTTTCCTTTCCCCTTTCCTTCCTCTTCTCTCTCCATCCCCTTCCTACCACTCTTCACTTGTTTCTCACTCACTCTACCCTCTTTTTCTTACAGGCATTTTTTGAGTACCTACTTTTTGCTAGACTCTGGTGAGAGTAAAAGGGAGCTAGCTAAAGGATGGTCCCTCCCTGTGAGAGACAGTCAAATGAACAGTTTACTATGCAGTGTGACAGACACTTGCGTGTTACCTCATTGTTTCACACAGCTGCCCTCTGTGGTAGATGTTACAGATAAGGAAAGCTGGATTTAGACAAGTTGTAGCTTATTCAGCCTTTCCAAGTCCAGAGTCTCTTTTCCTATAAATGTTGCTGTCTCGTGCTGTGACCTCACTGACCACTTTTTGTCAGCACAGCTCTGTCTTTGAAACGGTCAGAGAAAAGAGTGACCCTTTCCTCCTAAGTCTCATCTAATGCCCTTCTTAGCTTCTAAATGTCTTCCTCCTGTCCCTAAGCTCCTCGTCTTACAGGATCTCCATTCTCCCCGTCTCTAGTTTCTCCCCTTCACCTTCAAGCATGCATGCTTCCCAGTCTTAAAATAAATCTTCTCATACCCATTTTATTTTTTTTTACAATTCATTCTATTTTTTCCTTTGTTCCTCTACTTCTAGAACACATGATATTCACCCATTGGTTCCACTCACCCTGATTTGTTATAATCTGGCCTCTGATTCCATCCCTCAATTGAAACTTCTCTCTAAAAGGACACCTTTGACCTCTGTCTTACCAAATCTAGTGGCCTGTGTTTAGTCACCATTTTCCTTTACTGCCTTAGCCATTTGTTCTTCTGACCAGTCTGACCTTGAGACTGTCTTTTTTCTTGGTCTGTATGCCATTGCATAATTCTGTTTTTCTATATATTACTTTTGCTGTTACTTCCGCATTTTATTCAAGACACTCTAGGCACTGGCTTGGGACATGGTCTCCCTGTATAATTACTTCTTTTGGGAATTGATAAGTTGTGGCCTTACAATCTTGGGTTCTATGAAAATTATTCTAAGAACTGGATCTCAGATTCTATTCTCTCCCCCTCGATAAAATCTTCATCTTTATTTGGTTGCCCTGTTGGCAATCTATACTCCATTATTCCAAAGCAAATTCATCATCTTCTTATAATTTCCCTTCTAAGTACCTGTCATCACATTTAACCCAGTCACCCAAACTTAATGTCTTCTTCTCCTTACTACTCCCAAATATCTGTACTATTTCTGAACATAAATCCTACATTCTAGCCAGGCTAGTTGTTAACTACCTTACTGTTAAGAGTTTTAGGATTGTAATTCTATCCAAGATTAGGGATAAAACCAGGGTTAAAAGTAAGCAATGATTAATAATAGAGGTCAAGTAAACAAATAATCTAGTTGTTAAATTGCTTTAAATTTTGTCTTAATTGCACATTATTTTTAAAAAATTAGTAATCCTCTGGTGCCCATGCTTAACACTTTAATACAGTTCTTTTTGGCTGATAAGAATAGTCTAATGTAAAACACATTATACACTTCCCTATATCTTAGCCTTCCCCTGCTTGGCAGCCCAAAGCCTTCCCAGGCTTTGCCTACAATGTTTATTGCCTTCTTTACTAGTCACAACAAGTCATCATTCAGAATCCAGCTCAAGCTCTACTTTCAATTTAGTCCATTTCTGCAGAGGTGTATCAAACATCGTTCCGCATGAAACCATGAAAGAGACATAGGCTCTTCCCTCAAGGGACTTAGAGTCAAATAGAAACCGATAGCAACTTTCCTTTATTCTTCCAGTACTTATCCTTTTTTATTTTTGTCTCCTCTGTATATCTTGTCACTCACTTTCATGTAAGTTCCCTGATGGAAGACAATGTCTTTTGCTGCTTTTCTCTTACTGGATACTGCCTAATTAGCACCCACCCCAGAATTTTACTACTGCTACCAATTGAATTGAAAATTTCATGCATATCTAATTTTAGGAAAACAGCTGTTAGTAATGTTTAGGCTAGTTACCTTTTGTCTAAATCGGTAATTATTTGAAAAATGGTTTGAAATTCCTTCGAAGTTTATACAATAAACAGGAATTGTTTTTAAGAATGTTTATTGTGTCCTCTGGCCTTGATTTCATTTGACAGTGAATAGGTGTGGCTTAGATAAAAGTAAAGAGGTAGAGAATAAGGGGAGAAATACTGTCTTTGGCCTTTATTTCAAAACAAAATGCTTTTCAATGGATCGAACAGCCTTCCATCATATTACTTTGCCTCAGCAACCATTAGTATCCATTAAGTATATAAAGCCGTGCTTTGAAGTAGGTGTAATATTGGTAAAATGGTTTTGAATACTTGTTTGCTATAGGGAAATTTAGTTAAGGAAGAGTAGTCATTAGCCCAGGCTTTCTTGAATAGCTTTATTTTTTAAGACCTGGCTTCTCCAAAGCATTTTTAGAAAGTCTCATAAATTATTAAACTCTAAAGAAATAATATCACTGTAAATTAAAATCTTAATATGTTTTACCATAACATATTAGTTTTAGATTAAATGATTCTCTAATTAAAATTTTATGTATTGTTTGTGCTTTTATAGTACATTGGTGCCCCTTGTAATCAAAATATACTGTGTATATTATGTTTTAAATTACAGTGGTTTATAATTCTTGTGATTTTGCCTTTGTGACATACAGTTATGACATGTATAACTTACTGGATGTCAGGTCAGTGGTTAAGGACGCAGGTGCTAGATTATAACCTGGTTTTCATGTGAGTACTGAGCTCTACTGACTGTCCCTATGACCATGGGCCTCAGAGTCTTTCTCACAAGTGGGGACCAAAAATACTTATTGAACCAGCATTCTTATGATTATATTAAGTAATATCTGGTGTAGGAGTATATGAACACCGTTTGTAAACTCTATAAAGTGCTTTGTAGATATAATGTATTTCTTCTTTATGAAGTCTTAAGAAAATAAGATAGTCTCCGGGACCTTATTTAGTAATAAATATTCTTTTTACTATTTTTATCCTCCTTTAGTAATATTTAAATCAGTTAGCTTTGGTATAGACCTTTGTGAATTACAACAAATTATCTCATATTTTCTACATGTTCTTGGAAACATGTGCGATGTGCTGGTAACTGGCTCTCTGGGTAAAAAAGCCCCAATTTGTAGCATTTGCCATTTTCCATGATGTAAATATTCCCACCATAGCCAATTTCAAACCACCCACATGATGCCACTGAACTCATAGTTAAGAAAACATATGTACAGATTGGCTCTCATGACCACTTAACCCAGCACACACTGAACTATAAGATATAATCCATTTTTAGATGTATAGTTATATAGAAGTCATAATTAACTATGGAAACTTTTAGACTATCTTTTTTTTTTTTTTAAACTAAAATGTTAACAATTTATTCCATCTTCATGATTACAGACATTACAGGATAGGTGGGTAAACAAGGCAAATAGCAAACTCTTTTCTCCCATTTAACCAGATACAGCATTTTGATGATATACGGTTGATTTAATTCATTGACTCGGGTTGAAAGCTAGCAACAGCAAATCCTTGCAATTTAGGCTCTTCCTCCATAGTACACTCCAAGGATCTTAACTACTGAACTATACTATGATGGTGTTCAGTCTGACATTCTTGAAGTTTTCGCATCTTAATCTGAGATCTGACACCTCTTGTTAAGGCAAGGAACTCACTGTTAAAAGCTTCCTTTTGGCTTACCGAGACCAACAGCAAGCTTAACTGTTAAGTTACTATATAAAAATAAAACTGCTCCCAAGTGTTGATTAAAACTATTGTGCTGGGATCCCTTTTCAGAGCATTAGCTCCCTGAGAGAGAAAAAAGGTTCTAACCAGTTGCCTTCATCAACAGTGACCCCAGTACAGTGCACCTAATGTTCTTCGCAGCATAACTCGAGGTCAGGAAATCCTGATCATCCTGACATGTTTATCATTATTTACATAAAAGGTATATTCAAAGCTGATCCCAGATGAAATATTGCAACCACAATCCCAAGAAAGTCAGTTTTAGCACATTGAGTTCCTGCACATTGCCAGAGCAAATGAGAAATCATCCCAAAGCAGAGTGATGGTTCATCATCTTTTACAAGTGAGAAGAAAACATCAAGGAGGAGGAAATAACAGCACTGCCTCCTAAACTCATTAAATCAATGGCCATCTTCACAGTCTTCACCAAATCCAGAGTGCTCAATTTCCTTATTTTAGGAGTCCATTTTCAAGGTGACTGTCAAGGTCAAGAAGAGCTTTCAGGCTTTTCTTTGCCCTGGCCCATGAACTCCAGTCCTTCAATAGGAATCTCCTTCTCTTTTATTGCTTTCTGAACACATTGCTGGTAGCACTTGAGGAGGTCGGTGCACGGGTCGCTGGAACTGTCCCCCTTGAGGAACTTCTCGGCAAACCAGCGATTGAAGCACTGGTCATACTCGCGCTTCATGTCGGTGCATCTAGACTACCTTTGAGTTGAAAAAAAAAACACCAAGTCTAAGAATATTATTGTAATTGTCTCTGAAAGACAAAAATCTGAAGTCTGACCTGGATTCTAATTCTTACTCGTACTTAGTAGCTCTATGAAAGTAGCTTAGTAGCTTTGGGAAAGTCAGAATATCTTTAAAACTCAGTTTCTTCGTCCGTAAAATACTCACAATAATAGTATCTACCTCAGAAGAAGAAATCGGGTACCTGGTACAGACCACTGGTTGAAAAGGGAGGAAAAGGATTATATAAGGTTAGTAATGTTTGTCATCAACCTTGCATGGTTCCAATAGCATGCCAAACTGAGTTTGATATTAATTTGTTTTATTTTTTAGCTGACATGGGTTTTGCCAGATTATTCAATTCTCCCCTCAAGCCGCTAGCAGATTTGGATCCAGTAGTTGTGACTTTTTGGTATCGGGCTCCAGAACTTTTACTTGGTGCAAGGCATTATACAAAGGCCATTGGTAAGTTAGTCTAAAATGATTTGCTATGTTGGTATCAAATGATCATAAATACCGAATGGTATAATAAGAATAAAGCTGCTTTGTAAAAATCACTTTATGTCTCTTTGTAAAAGTCCTGTTGTCTTCTATATTCCTAGATTTTATAGTCTGATAGATTTGGATTTTTAACTGTGTAGGAGAAAATGGTTCTTTTCAAAGAAGAAAGCATTTTCTGTCAGAGACTAGAGGTATCTGATCCTATTGAGTTGCTATGGAAATGATAGCATGCAAATTTTATTTTGCACTTACCTACTATTGATCAGAAGAACTTGAGAAAGATTTAGAATTGTTTTCTTCACAAAAAGAAAAATGGGAGTAATGTGGTCTTGGAAGAGCTCCTTCTGTCTGGGGTAAAGTTAGTCAGTCAGTCTTTCCTAAGCAAGAAATAATATGACTAATCTTTCTCTCTCGCCATTAGAGTTGTCAGAATGGCAGTTTCTCCATTCTGCCATAGAAAATAGAGTCTGGGTAGATGAACTGTGCTCCACATCTTCCCATCTCTCCGAGTAAAAACGGCTGAGTAAGAAAATCTGTTCTAAACACGCTCTCTGTAGGATTTAAAGTCTGCTTCAGAACAGAAGTGTCAGAGATGTTGTTACCTGGACACTGTATTGTCCTCAGAGGGTCCAGCTGCAAGCTGAGGGAGTCAGGAAGAGAGAGCCCTTCTCAAACCTAGAGATTTCTTTAAAGGAGGTAAAAAGAGAGGCTAGGTAAGGAGTAAATAGTACAGTTCTGTGAAGAAGGGCTAGTTCTATAAGGTACCTGAATTTGCTAAGTATGTTTCTTTAGAGTTTCCTTTTACAGACAGGGAAGAACACCCTTTCTCTGTTAAGCTCATGAAAAACCTGGTGACACCCAAAGACCTATAAAGAAAATTCTTACATTTGGAAAGATTAGACTGATGGTTAACTTATTCATCAGTAAAAAGGGAAATAAAAATGTAAATAAAATTGTCCTCATTCATTGGAAGATCTGATTTCTGCAACACTCACAGACATCCAGAACACATGTATACTTTGTCCAGGGACTGAGGTGCTAGCACAGGGCTGGAGTATTTTATTTTATTTTATTTTATTTTTTTATATTAAATTTATTGAGGTGACAATTGTTAGTAAAATTACATAGATTTCAGGTGTACAATTCTGTATTACATCATCTATAAATCCCATTGTGTGTTCATCACCCAGAGTCAGTTCTCCTTCCATCACCATATATTCGATCCCCCTTACCCTCATCTCCCACCCCCTACCCCCCACCCCCCTTACCCTCTGGCAACCACCAAACCATTGTCTGTGTCTATGAGGGCTGGAGTATTTTAATGCTTCCTAAATACTGCTGAAGAATTTTGTTAAATTAGTGGAAAATCCCGTGATTCTCCTCAGCACTGTGGGGAAAGCCGGGATGTGTTTGACAGAAGAGGAGTGTGACACTGCCCTCTTTAGACCCTTCTGCTAGCAGCTGAGCCCAGTGAGGCTCCATGTCAGAGGCAGCATGGCCACACTGTCAGCAGTCTACAATGGTAGCTGTCTGAAGGGTGAAGAAAGGAGAACTGCAGACTGCAAGTGGAAGGGACGGAGTAGTCCTTAGAATGAGTTCACATTAGAGCCTGACTCTACTTACATTTCAGTGAGTGACTTTTACTGTAGGGCTGTACTTGAGACTTTTAGAATTATGTTTGCCTCTGCTGTTATTAGGTCTCTCTTTCTACTGAGAACAGTAAAATCTCTTAGACAATCTCAGAAGGCATCAGAGGTTAGGAAGAGACTGAAAGTGAGCCAGAGAAGGCGGGAGTGTTAGTGGGAAGCAACAGGTGGTGTCTTAGAACAGGACTGAGGGTGAGACCCAGGGCATAAGGTCGAAAGTATGATAGCAGCAGAATCCATGTGTCTTGGACTCTTATCAAGCACTGATACAGTCTGTATCTAGAAGGGAGATTTCCATTAAGAAAAGGCTAATTCAGCCAAAACCTTCTTAAACAAACGAAGTGACTTTCCACCAAGTCTGTCCTATTAGAAATTCTTATACAAAATCCATGGTGAGGCCCATTTTTAACATGTATGTACCATTAGGTGATTCTGTTGTATGTGGTCCACACACTTTGATGGTCCACACTCTTTGATAGTCCACAGTTTGAGAAGCACGATTTTATGAATATTTTATGATTAATTGCCTTCTTGTTGAGATTAAAAATAAATGTGTTATTTTGGAAATAAAGATAATTGGGTATGAATTGGAAACCAACTATATTTCTTGTTTTCTCAGGGTAAGGAGAACTGAAATTGAATTTTAACGAGCTTGTAACTTACTTGCTTAGTAAATGAGATTTACCACTTAACCAAAGACAAAAGCATAAGCACTAATTTCTAATTTTAGTTAAGTTCCAATTATCCGTTTTGGATACAAGTTGGGAAAAAAGTTAAGACACAGAAAAAGAATATAATCTCCAAATTGGTTATCTTTATGTTTGAAGTCTATTCACAGCAGACATACTGGTATGAATGTACACACATTCACTCATTCTCACTCTTCTCCGTAGTCGTATGTCGGAAATGAATGTTATTTCTATTCAAAGCATAGAAATAAGAGAGTTTGATGATTAATGTCAGTAGAAGTTTATGGAATGACATTTAGTGGGGGAGTAGGGTGGCTGTGTGTAGGTATGAGTGTGTATGTGTGTGAGAGAGAGACAGAAAGACAAGAGAACAAGTCATTAATAGAGGAAAGAGAGCTGAGCGATGGGTATCTATGGTACAGGGACCAGATGACCATTTAAAATTAGAGGCTCATGTGAGGCAGGAAACCATAGAATGTAACACTACCAGCTACACAGGTTCCTTCTCTTAGCAATTCTCAGGGAAATCCAGATCCTGGGTCCTGTCCATTGAGTTGAGGACACACCAGGAATTGGCATGAGCAGCAACATACGTTCATAGTCCCAGCTGAATGCACAGCAGAGGCATCGAGCAGGAAGAGAGATGGGCTTGTCGGAGTCAGTCCTATCAGGGGCAAGAGTGATGAGCAGTGGGATGTGGGAGAGAGAGAATTAAAAAGGAGACACGGAGCAGTGTTACTACTTTACTCTTCAGTGATGGATGTTCATGATGATGGTGACCCTCCTCTGTCATTAAAAAAGATTAAATTATATTTTATAGCCTCTCAGGATGGCAGGTAGTGGTGTAATAAAAAATAGTTATTGAAGGGATATGTTCCCATTATCCAAAACGCTAACTTATGTGGAAGGGAACCATTCCTGAATGGAGTCAGACATGTGAGATATTACTATATGATTTTTTTCCATTTGGCAATTTGGTTTATAAAATAGCTCACAAACACTAATTCTAGCTAATGGATATAATTAGACTTTTTTTCTTATTTAACTTGTCTACGGAATGTGATTTCCACATTCAGTAGGCTACTCAACACTGTGCTTTTCTATACTATACCACAGTCCATGCATTACTAACTTAAAAAAAAATTTATTAAACAGCATTTATTTAAATGGGTAAGTGTGAATATACATCTCACAAAAATTAATTCACTTGTATATTTGGCAAAGCCTTGTGAATATAATATAGTCTCAGAATCTAAATTAGTTTTTCGATGTATAAAATCCAAATAGAATAATCTATAACTGGTGATTTGAAATAGTTAGTAAAACTTTTAAAGATGCCTAACTTTATCCTGAGGTGTTGGAGGGTTGGGTAAACAGCCAAGTGGATACATTTAGATAACACTTACCTCTACTGATGTCTATTGGTATATTTATCAGCTTCTAGACCTTACAATTTATTGAAAAAATTGAGGTTGGTAGTCTTTTAGAAAAAAGTTGAGTTTTTCCAGATCATTTTATGTGGTCTGTACTCTTGGTCTAGACTCACATCTCAGAAATGGTGCTCTGTCATCATGCATTTGATGGCTTTAAAAGAATGTATTGCTATTCCTGATGATGACATTGTTTTAGTCTATCAGATCTTGAGTATTATGTCCTGTATTTATTTGCTGAATGCTTTAGTAATTGAATTATTAATAGTGGTTAGAAAGGCTTTTGCCTAAATAGAAAGTAAATTCATTGCTTACCAAATTGAGTTTCCCAAGCTCAGCTTCATCAGGAAATATACAAGTAAATGCTTTTTTATTTGGCTTTTAGTGTTTTGTGTGATGATCAGCTGTTCATGTCTCATGTGTATGTTTACTTAATGGACATGTACTTTGCATATTGCTTCACTGAAAAGTATTTTTATACATAGGTTGTGATTATACCCAGGAATTATAACCGAAGAAATATAATAAATATGTACAAAAACTATGTATTTTTCTTTCTTCATAGATATATGGGCAATAGGTTGCATATTCGCTGAATTGTTGACTTCGGAACCTATTTTTCACTGTCGTCAGGAAGATATAAAAACAAGCAATCCCTTTCATCATGATCAACTAGATAGGATATTTAGTGTCATGGGGTTTCCTGCAGGTAATTTATTTTCCTTTTCAAAATATTTGAGTCATATTTCAAAATCATTCCTTTTCAAAAACATGTTTTAAGTGTTTTCATATATATTTTTAAACCAAAATAACCAGGAGATTTTTGATAAAAGTAGCACACTATTAACTATAACAATATTCAATTGTTTTTAAAGATAAAGACTGGGAAGATATTAGAAAGATGCCAGAATACCCCACACTTCAGAAAGACTTTAGAAGAACAACGTAAGTAATTCCTTATTAACTACAAGGAGTAACTTCAGTGGGAACTATTTAAATTAATCCTTTAAAAAACCAGGTATAGATTATTATTTAAAGCAGAAACTTAGATTTCAGTATATTAATTATACCTGTGATTTAAAGAAGTTATTCTAGATGTTGTTCACATATATGCTAGGAGTAGACTGTAGTATTTTAAAACTTCTAAGAATTTAAGGGGCAATAGATAGTTTAAATGTCTCTTCTGTTTTAGCATAATAAAGGGCTCAGTTCAAGGCCACAGCTGATTTTATTTTGATTTGAGTAATGACTGGTGACTGAAATGCTGGGCTAGCAACCAAGAAGGATAGCAGAAGGAAGAACACGTGGCTTGGGATCTGAGTAACTGGTGGGGACATGCACATCGGATGGAAATGAGAGGAGAGGAAAGGCGATGGCATGGGAAGAGTTTGTTATAAATATGCATGCCTAGAGGAAAAGTTTGAAGAGGTTCTCTTGGGTAGCTTAACGGAAAAATTTCAGGACAGGATGGCTTACAGGAACAAAACCAGACATCACAAAGAAAAGTAGAGAATGGCACTGGTCATTTTTGGCCCCTCTGTTACACAGTCCATGGGAGGGTCCTTTGCCTCTACCCATCTATTTAAAAAACCACAAGCTATGGTTCGATGCTCGTTGTTAGACTCAAGCGCCTCTTCCATCCTTGTCAAGGGGAGTGCTAATCTTTCCTTTCATACAACACCTATCCATCTCTTAAAGACAGCACTGATATTGCTCAAGGTTTTCTCTTCTTACTCCAGACATTTTCCCAGGCAGTCTCTATAATTCTGATGGCCACAATTTACCAGCAATTAGGCCAGTAACTCCCAATTTATATATCCTACTCAGATCTCTTCCAAGTTTCAGACCCATTTATCTTATTCCCTTTTGGAATCCCTACTTGAATGTTCCCTGATTACTTCAAATTAAATGTCCAAAACTGAACTCATCATTTATCCTCCTAAACCTTTCCTCCTGCTCTGTTTCCTATCTTATACGTCTGATATCTTATGATACTACTCAGTGTATCTGATTCACCGAATTGTTGAAGCCAAAGTCATGAGAGATACCTGATCCTTCTTCTGTCTCCTTCTTCCATTTAAACCCCCTGCCCGCCCCCGGGGTCTGAACAGTTGGTATATCTAGTCAGTTCTTTGTTCAGGGTATCCTTTGAATCTTTGTATTTCTCTCCATTTACCCTGCCACTATTAAAGTGCAGACCACCACTCTCTCACCTAGAATCCTACAGCGGCCTCCTACCTCCCATCTTCATTCCCACTCACTGTTTTTACTGCACTCTTTGTTAATAAGTAAATTGAGTGTCAGTCTTCTAGTTGCTAAGTCACATTGCTCTCAATTTTTTAATACAGCTGACAAGGCCTTGGCTTGTCACCAAATTCATCTCCTAAACCACACTCCATTTTGCGCTCTATACCTAGATGTCGTGAACTTCTTGAAGAACCTCAAACGCCCTGAGCTTTCTTTGTCCTCTGGATTTTTAAACATGCTTTTCCCTCAGTTTAGGATGTATTTTCCTCCCTCGCATTTCATCAGAGTAACTCCTCGTCCTCTTTATCCTTTCTGCTTATCCTTTAGGTCTTGGCTTGGGCATTCCCTTGCCGGATGAGTCCTCCCCTGACCTTCCAGGTCTGAGTTAGACGCTCCCTCTCGACACTGTTATCGCATCCTGTGCTGCTTCCCTCAGCACTGATTCCCCGGCATTACAGTTAGATTTTGAATACTTACCTGCCTTTCCCTCTAGATAGTATGGGTATGTGTATTTTACGCATCATTTTATGCATCCCCAGGGCCTGGTACATAATACATGCTCATTAGTTACTTGTCAAATGGGTATTCAATGAAAGTGGTTCTAGTAATTAAAGATACTCTAATAATATCTTTATAAAAGATGGAGAAAATTAATGAAGGCACTTAACATTTAATTTCATATTTAAAGATCAAAATAATTTTTTTTACAAAAAATGATAGTATTTACAACAACCAGAAATAAAAGGGGGAGAAATTTCAAAAGATAAGTGAAAATCAGTTAGAAAAAGAACAGGAAAAGTTTAGAAATACAAGCCCATACTTCCTAAGCAAACAATTCTACCCACACAAAAGCAGATGACTGATGCATAAGACAAAATGGGATTTTTTAAAAAATTAGCTAAATCTAATATAATACATACACATCATTGAAGTAAAATATAATAAAGAAAAAATTCCAGAAAATATTTCAAACGATATAAAAGGTAAAAGGATAATTTGTTTTCACCATATCAGATAAAAAGAAAAGAACCCCAAAACCTATTCTCAAAGTGAATCGGGAAGGATGACAATAGATGTGTCTATACTCTTTCTAAAGTGTCAGCACTTATTAGCTCATTAGAAGGCAAGGTCAAAATAGAATTGAAAGCAAATCATTAAGTTGACTTTAAAGATTGAATGTTCGAATAAACATGGTCTGATAAAATGCCTCAATGTATATAAGGAGTTTGAATTGCTTTGAAAACCATTCCGCTCCTAAACTATTGCAAATCTGGAAGAGGATAATTCAGAAAATGACAAACAGTTCAGCTTAGCTGTAATACTAGAAAAGATAAGAAGAAACTACCATGGGAATTGAGCAATAGGATTGCTCAGGTTCAAAACTTTTTATATTATGATAGAAACAAATAACCTGGAGTCTGGTGTTAACTCAGTTGATTCGACATAGAAACCAAAAACACATAGACAGACTCCGTTTCTACATAAAGTTTAAAGTTTCTTCCCATTACCAAACTTAGTGGCTACCTTGGCATAAAAATATTCCTGGTATTGGAGGGAAAAAAATTTTTTTTTTACACATGGCAAAGATTTTTTAAATGAAAATACCCAGTGCTGGCAAAGGTATAATAAAACGGGCACTCTTACTTGTATACTACAGGTGAGAATGAAGATTTCTCAAACTTTAATGTCCCTACAGATCACCAGGGGGCCTTGGGATGTGGCCTGAGAATCTGCATTTCTCATGCAGGCTCTCAGGTGCCCATGCTACAGATCTGAGACCCAGGTTTGTATAGCAAGGCTCTAGAGCACATAAAAAGGCTTTGAAATGTACATACTCTTTGCTCTAATAATTCTAAGAATTTATTCTGTGAAAGCAGTCAGGGCAGCCACATGTAGTTAATTGAGCACTTACTATGTATCAGGCATGACGCTAAACCCCTTCCCTACATTTTTTCATATGATCCTCATAACGCTGTAAGGTAGGTATAATTATAATGCTCATTTTTCAGTTGAGGAATCTAAGCCTTTCGTAGGGGTTTACCAACTGCCCAAGATCACACAACTGGTAAATGACTGAGTCATGGTCTGATAGGGCTCTTAGAATGTCACCTACTTTGCAGTGTTGTCTCCCTACAATGTATACCAGATTTACCTCCAAGGACCTGCATTTCATAACTATTGTCAAACAAAGAATATTAGTAACAATAGGAGATACACAACCACTGCAGATAATAAGTTTAAAGAGCATTTGACAAGGAAAAATGTTTATGAAACAATATTAAGTGAAAAAAGTTGGAACAATTTATGCAGTATGATCCCAATTTTATAAAAACAAAACAAAAATCCCTCAGTCTTTGTGTCATTCGTACCTATATGTGTGTATATATAAAAATGCCAAAAAAAAATTATCAATATCTTGACAATGGTTCTTTGTCATTGAATGGCTTGATTATGAGTGATTTTAATTTTCTTCTTTATACTTTTCTATATTTTCTAAATTTTCTACCATGAACATATGTTACCTATTTTTAACCTTTTTAATTTCAAATGTTTCATATATAGGAAAGAAAATACATGATGAAAATATGATATGTAATCTGTTTAGAATAATGAAATGAATACCCATTGACTCACCCCTCAACCAAAGAAATATAACATTGCTAAGATTAGTGAAGTATTCTTTGTACCCTCCCTTCCTGCTCACATCCCTCCCAAAGGGTAGCCACGATTTTGAATTTGTATTTATCATTCCTCACTTTTCATTATGGTTTTACTACATATGTATGTATCTCTAAATAAACTATTGTTCAGTTTGTCTTTGAACTTTCTATATAAACAGTATCATTGTTCTGCAATTTGCTTTTTTTCCTCATTCAACCTCTGTATTCATTTCTACTATTGTTAACATTCCATTCTGTGAATACATAACAATTTAATTACCCATTCTTTAGTAGATAGACATTTGGGTTGTTTACAGTTTTTTCTATTACAAAAATGCTGCCAAGAACATTTTTTTGTCCATGTATCCTGATATGCATGTGCAAAAATCTCTCTTTAGACTAGAGTATGTACCTAGGAAAGAAATTGCTGGGTCATAAGATACTCACATTTTCAACTTTAATGGTTAATGCATAATTTCCAAAGTGATTGTAACAATGTAAACGGTGCAGTGTGTAACAATTCCTGTTTCTTCACACATTTACCAGTGTTTGGTTATGTGTTCCTTTTTAATCAGAAAAGACGGTGGCATAAACACGTACCTTATAGGAAAACCAATCTTGGAGCTTTCCGTTAAAAAACATAAATGGTGTGAGTGTTTGCAGTGATGTGTGATTGTTATGTCCTTACAGGTACGCCAACAGTAGCCTCATAAAGTACATGGAAAAACACAAGGTGAAGCCTGACAGCAAAGTGTTCCTCTTGGTAAGTGCATCTCGCCCAGACTGGGAAGTCAGATCCTTAGCACGGCTCTTAAAGCCTCATCCCATGTTCCCCTGAATTATCCGAGCTATTCCTTCTCTTCAGAATGTCACCTACTCTGCAGTGTTGTCTCCCTACAATGTATTTCCTTCTCTTCAGAAAGAAGAGAAATCGGTGCATGTTTGGGCAAAATTAAATATTTTTCTTTTAAGATGTCACCCTTGACTTCTAGCCTTATATTTTTTTTCCCAATGATTTATCCGCAGAAAAAGAATTAAATTCTAAAAGGGCTTTAATGCTAATGATTTCTGCCAGTTTCATATACTCGTAAATGTGTATAGTGTACCAGTCGTGCAGGGAGCTTTACAAAATGGCATTTGATATTAGTCCTGTTAGACATTAATACAAAAGTCAAAACACTGACTCGTGAACAACCTTTTTATGTGCTATCAATTTCTTACGTGTTGCTCTAGCTTCAGAAACTCCTCACTATGGATCCGACCAAGAGAATTACCTCAGAGCAGGCTCTGCAGGATCCCTATTTTCAGGAGGACCCCTTGCCAACATTAGAGTATGTACCCTACCTTTTCTGTGTCCTTTGCTCCAGGTTGAGGATGTCGGGTGGTGGTTAAAAGCAAGAGAGCGCTTGTTACCAAAGTATTGTACTGTCTTCATTAATACTACCTTGGAGAAAAGCTGCTCAAGAGAAAGGGCCTGTATTTTGAAATAGGCAAAGCTGTAGAGAGTTGTGAATGAAAGCAAGTAGTTTAGGAATGACCATTAATCAGTTTTACAGATAAAAACATAGCTGAGAACAGATGGGACTTTTATAGATCAGTCAGCTAGAACAGTTTAAAACTAACAGTAGGAAACTGAGAGTTTCACATTCAGTGTGCCTGCTGCACTAGCAAACCCCTCTGTGTCCCTTTCCTTCTGATATCCACATGGATAAACTATGCTTGGATTTATTTCAAGTGCAGCTTTTCTTGAGAAAAAAAGTTATTTTCATTGTTGAAGCAAATACAAACTCAATTATTTTTATTGCTGATAAAGTTTGTGTGGAGAAACTTCTATGTCATATATGTCTACTCCACAGCAGTTAACATTTGTTATTGGACATGGACACTAATGTGAAACTTCAGACAACGAATTGTTCTTTTTTCTTTTTCACCTTTTTTATTTTTTTATATTTATGTACTTATTAGTTTCAGGTGCACAAAACAAAGTAATACTTAAACGTTTATCATTTATATTTCTCACACTGTGTCAACCCCCTCCCCCCATCCACTATCCCTCTGACATCGCACACAGCCATTACATTTCCACTGTCTCTATTCCTAATGTTGTACTCCACTTCTTGTAAGTATATACATATATACATACACACACATATATATGTATACACACACACACACACACACACACACACACACACATATATATAAACTTGTAGTTGACATTCATTATTGTTCAGCTTCAGCTTCAGGTGTACAGTGCAGTGATCAGGCATCTACATCATCCCTGAGGTGGTCTCCCTAATGAGACAAGTGTCCATCGGATACCCTACAAAATCTTTACAACATTAATGATTACATTCCCCAAATTAACTTTCGTAACCCCGTGGCCATCTTGTGGTTACCGACTGTGCTTTCTAATCCCCTCCCCCTCCCCCTTATCCCCACCGCCCTCCCATCTAGCATCCCTCAGTTTTCCCTCTATGTCTCTGAAACTGTTTCTGATTAGTTCATTCACCTGTTCTCTTCTTTAGATTCCACATCTTTAATGCTTAAATTCAGTTGTATTGGGAGGCATCCAGCAAATACCAGCCACAAATGAAGACTAGGAATAAGTTAAGAAAAAAAAAGTGGAATTTTAAGTTAACAAGGTCAGTGATAGTGTAGATTTTAGGTCATGACATGTATTCTTTCTTTGTAATGATTTTTAGTGTGTTTGCCGGCTGCCAGATTCCATACCCCAAACGAGAATTCCTAAATGAAGATGAACCTGAAGAGAAGGGTGATAAGGTATGAATGACCTGCGTGGTACATTTTCACTTCTAGAGAGTAAGGGAGGCAAAAAGAGAACACGGGGAAGTTAATTTAATAATCCCTATGTATGTAACCGCCTTTTATTTCATTAAGTATGTAGTTATTTTATTGTAGGTGTACTTTGAAATGTGAAATGTAGTAGCTTACAGATAAATGAACTTCCTGATCTGTTTGAGCCCTGATTCTTCATTGTTGCTCTTGTTTTGTTCAGCGTCATTACCATCACTCTGTACAGGCTGCTTTTCAAAGCATCATTCTGTTCTTGATCATACTTGGAGATATAAGGCTGCTTCCCACACTCCTTGACTTTTCCAGAATCACTATTGAAAAGACTATTAGAACTGCTTTAATGAGTGCAGACCCATTTCCTGTGTGCCTTGTGGTCTTCAGTGGGACATCTGTTTCTGATTTGGAGGATTACTGTGCAATCTAAGTGAACTTCAGAGAATGAGTCCCATCAGGGCTCAGTACTTTGACCTTTGGGGGAGGCTGGATGCCCTGCCTGCTCCATTCTCCACTCCGTCCAGTCACTTTGGTGTCCCTCACAGGTCACAGCGCAGGTTGGGTCAGCAGTCACGTGCGCATAGCAAGTAGTGAAAGAGATTTCCTGTTAATATAGTTCCATACCAAGCTTGCTTTTTTTTTTTTTTTTTTCTTTTCCCTTACAAGAATCAGCAACAGCAACAGAACCAACATCAGCAGGCCACAGCCCCTCCACAGCAGGCAGCAGCCCCTCCACAGGCGCCCCCGCCACAGCAGAACAGCACCCAGACCAACGGGACTGCGGGAGGGGCCGGGGCTGGGGCCGGGGGTGCCGGAGCAGGGCTGCAGCACAGTCAGGACTCCGGCCTTAATCAGGTGCCTCCAAACAAGAAACCACGGCTGGGGCCTTCAGGCGCAAACTCAGGCGGGCCTGTCATGCCGTCAGATTATCAGGTACTCCCCGGAATTGTGTGCTTTTTAATGTTTGTGCATCTTGCGAAATAGATCCTTTATAGAATGAAGTATTTAACTCTGAAGTTAAGACTGTACAAACTGTACAGTTCTGTTTCCAGAGCAAATATGAAAATGAAGATTTTTGTCAATTTCATGTAATTGCAAGGTATTTCTCTTTTGACTTGTTTATCCTGACACCGTGAAGAGGGAAGGTGAGGCAGGCGTCTCCCTCCTCAAAGAAATTTCTCATTTTGCCCATACAGGTGCCTGTCGGCTTTGGGTCAGAAAAGAACATACCTAGATAAGCAATTGAAAAGGGAGAGGAGTGGTAGCTTATTTTGGACAAAAGAAGCTGTGTGCTTGAGAAAGATTTGCTGCCATTGGGTGGAAATAATCAGTAAGTAGCCACATAAACATAGAAGAGAAAGGGATTAAGATTGAATCTTCTCAGAAACAACTATTAAATCTCACTAGAAATAATTTTGAGACTAGACAGTACTTTTCGTTAAAAGTATTTTGATGAAAAGAAAATACGATTGTACAACTAGTTCAGGTAATTAAAGGGGAAATGTCTAAGGGTTGGTATTTGAAGAGAGATTAAAAAAATTTAATGAAAAAAAGAAAATACTTGTGAAAACTGCAGGGAATCTTGCAAAACAACAACAACCGTTTTCAAGGTAGCAACAAGCTAAGAAAAGATCTAAGAAGATGGGAAGAAAAACTTAAAAGTAAAAAGAAAAAAAGGATTAGAACCGTGTGGTCCCTGGGGGACTGGTGGAGGGGGAGCAATTAGGAAAGAAAAGAAAACAAAACCACAGGCAAGGGTGCCATAAACTCACTGGTAGGAACTGGAATCAAGAGAAACATTAACAAGAAAGACATAAATAGCTGCCTAAACAGGCTTTAATTTTGAAAATCTCAACAAACGAATGTGTTTTCATACAACTACTTCTCTGAAAACTTCTCTTGGAAGGCTTCCTACAAGCAGAGGAGCGTAAGATAGCACTGCCATTTGGTTCCAGTTAAACTAATCAAGGTTTCGGTTTGATCCACTAAAAACAGTAGGTCGTGAACCTACTTGAATTTTATTATAAATTCAGTTTTCCCCCTTAACGTTGTAAGCAGTAAGCCTTTACTACTACTGACTCATCTTTGTGTGTCTCTGATTGTAGGATATTAACCTGATTATAGTCAGTTACGAGCAGATCACTTAACTACTGTGTTTATTCCTTTCAAATCCAAGAGTTCTTCAAAATGCTTTTCTTGGTCCATCCTGTGCTATTTACTTAAAAGTGAAGCAGCGTATCTGTGAAATGGATAGCTCTCCGAGCTATTTAGTCGGGAAGATGAGATGAGGTAGGGTGAGGAAGGCCGTTGGCGCCTATCTGCAGCTCTCCCATCCTGTGTGCTCTCCTCAGTGTGCTGTGTCTGCTCTGCCGAAATGAAAGTCGTCATAGCCAGCCTCACAGGACAGGGCTTGTGAGTGGAAAGAACCTTTTTCCATAATAAACTTCAAAATAAAACATAGTTAGAATGTGGAATTTTGAAAGGCTTCTTACACCAACACAACGAGTCAGTTACGTAACGTAGGAAGGCTCGCAGCTGAGTTGTTTCTAACCAAGCCTGTCTCGTCACCCTGCTGTCCTGGGCCGGATGCTGCAAGGGCAGGTTGGCAGGCTTGGCACATGGGGTGGGGATCTCGTTGATGTGTCCTTTCTTACACCCCTAGTGCCACCTCAAAGTCATTTAAGTTTTAACTACAAGGAATAGCTTTATTACTTACAGATATTCTTTCCCACTTTGCTCCCAGGAAGAACCAGCCTTCTAAGCATAGCCAAAGACATTGGTTCCAGCGATGCTTATGTTTAACCAGGAACCATATTCTGTAGATGAATTTTCCTTTTACACATTTTTTCATATTTGCCCTGGGTGCTGTGAAGATGAATGTTTCATGTAAAGTAATAAAGCACACTGAATTGAAATGCATTTGTCTCTGCCTTCTCTTGAGGGCATTCTCATGTATGACAATGTCTTTATTCTAAATATGACCTGAAGTTTGTAAAACCCACTGAGTGCTGCTGTGCCTTGCCCAGCCTTGCCTTGCTTTGTCATCTCTGTGGTGCTGCTCATGTCACTCTAGCCTCTGCCTCCGAAAACTCTTTCCTCTAAAAATGATTTCTTACTCACAGCTTTGTTACTTATGAGAAAATGAATAGATGTTAGAATACCATGGACTATGCCAAATTCATTATTCTTGTTTATAAATTGCGTAAATTATATGTGCAAAGAGTAACTAACCCAAATTAGTATAAAGAATAGTGGGTCAGCATAAGTTTCCCCTCTGCCTTTTTAAATTTTTTTTTATTTTGGCCAATGTAGCTTAGCTCCTAAAGAAGTCCAGCCAAACTCTGTGCCTGCCAGAATATGTGGCTACAGTGATGGCAGGCTATGATTTCAAATAAGCAGAATATGAACAAACTAAGTTAGCTGTCAGCTGCCATGGGTCTGCACCAGGCACCTCGGACGAAAACGGCTCGTTGCTCTGTCCCGTTGTGATCAGCATCTCTTCTCTCACCAGTGACTCCCTTTTCCTGTTTCCTTCTCCTAGCACTCCGGTTCTCGCCTGAATTACCAAAGCAGCGTGCAGGGATCTTCTCAGTCCCAGAGCACACTAGGCTACTCCTCCTCGTCTCAGCAGAGCGCGCAGTACCACCCGTCCCACCAGGCCCACCGGTACTGACCGTACTGAAGGCCGCCACTGCCCAGAGCACAGGCTCCAGCAATGTGATGTCTGCATTGAGAAGAACCAAAAATGCAAACTGTGATGCTGTTTACAACTCGTCCACTTAGGAAAACTAGATCCTGAGCATCTTGCAGGACTGACTGATGTCTCTTCTTTATTGACTTAAAGAAGGTTTTTTGTGAAGTTTCCCCGGCACCCTTTCCCTGCATGTGTTCCATTGTGACTTCTCTGATAAAGCGTCTGATCTAATCCCAGCACTTAACTTCTGTAACCTTGAGCATTTTTTTTGAAGGATTTCCTGGTGCACCTTTCTCACGCTGTAGCAATCACTATGATTTATCTTTTCAAAGCTCTTTTAATAGGATTTTAATGTTTTAGAATCAGGACTTCAGTGGTGTATGGTTTTGTACTTCATGAACGGACCTAGCAACGGAGGGAAAAATGCACCTTTTAAAGCACTACGTTGTTTTCACAGAATATAACTGTTTTGCTTATGGAAGTCTTAAACAGAAACTGTCACTGTCCCAAAGTACTTTACTATGGTGTTGTTATTTATCTAGTTTCAGGGAAGGTCTAACAAAAAGACAAGTGGTGGGACAGAGGGAACCTACGACCAAAAACAGCTGAGATCTTTGCAGTTACTACGCTTTACGCTACGAAGACCTGAAGTATGTGGTCATTTTTGTATAATCATTCATGTGGAACCTAGTTCCCAGAAGCATCTTATTCTGAGTAGTATTCAGTAATTAAGAATTATAAATTTAACTTTCATGTAGTTAAGTCTACCTTAAAAAGGGTTTCAAGAGCTTTGATGAACGACTGTCCTTTGGTGACCCGCACCGGAAAGCTGAAGGGAATATTAACTGCACTAGGATTTCTTTAAGGAGTAATGTTGATCAAAGGATGTATTACTTCCCTTTGAAGGAAAAGCTTTTAGTGTGTATTGTACATAAAGTTGGCTTCTCTAAAGAACTGTTGGTTTCTTCACAGGTGGGTCAGCTTGAGTAACTTTCTTACCTAATCAAGGGTACTCAAATAGAAGCCTGCAAATTAATCTGCTTTTAAAATAGAGATCAGTGTTCTCCATTCATATTTGCATTAGGTATAGAGCGACTATTTTTAAAGCATGTTAAAATTTTAGGTTTTTTTTCATTTTAAACTATATTGTGTATGCATAATTTTGCTGTTGTTAACTGAAACTTAATTCTCTCAAGAATCTTTTCATTGCACTGAATGCTTTCTTTTGCCCCTAGGAGAAAACTAATAATTGTGCCTAAAAAACTATGGGCAGATAGTGTATGACTATACTAGATAAAGTGCATATTTGCATTTCCGTGGTCTATGAATTAGAGGCTGGGTTCTTTCTCAGCCAGTGTAAGGAACCCCTCACTCCCAGAGTCACAAGGAAACATAGACGTAGAGCGCCCATTGTAATGTAAGGGACAAGAAATCTGTGTTCTTCCGAATGCTACTAGCAGCACCAGCCTTGTTTAAATGTTTTCCTGAGCTAGAAGAAATAGCTGATTGTTGTATATGCAAGTTATAGGCGTTTTTCTTTTTTACTATTCTTTGTGAACTTATCTACCTGGTTATGATACTCTGGGTCCATACACAAGTAACATAAGATTTCAGACAGAAGCCAGTATACATTTTGCACTATTGATGTGATACTGTGGCCAGCAAGGACCTTACTGATTTCAGCATAATAATGCTTATTAGTGATAAAGACTATGTAGTGACACTCACCAACACTGAAGGGGAAACAGTTGACATGTTCCATTGGAAAGAATTTCTGATTGTCTCCATGGTAATTTACCCCTTCCATTTTTTAAAATGAAAAATGAATAGCCCTCTGCATAATGTAGCTACATGTATGAAGTTCTATCCTGTGCCCTGAAGCCTCACTGTCCAGAGTCATTGGTTTTCAGATGCTCACTGCACCCTCACCACGTGCCCAGTGCCGTGCTGGATGGAAAGTACAAAGGACAAGATGTACTTCCTGTCACGTTGATCAGGAGCTTCTGATCAATTCCATGGAAGGAAGCTCTCCTGGGGAGATCGGCTTATAAATGAAACCAGCCTAGAATATGAAGGTCCTTTTGTTTACTTCTAATTCCACTTGGATAGAGTTACTATTCCAAATTCTGCTCTAAGTGTTATGGAGAGGTTTCTGTGTCTACCTTCCAGAAAGCCAGCGATGAAGTATCAGAACAGGCATTAATGAGTATTTGAAATGTTCACAGCAGCCTTTGTACAATTGAGTGGCCTTTGGTAGGCAGAACACACTCTATTAAGTGGTTGCAGGAAATCAGAATGAAAAGAGAAGCTCTGTCCTAGCCTGAAGGGGAACTTACATTGATTTAATAAAAGACATACCCCAAATCTGTGCATGAACCAAAATGCCATGCCCCTTAATACTTTATAAGCAACTTTGCTATACAGTTCCTGTGATATGTGCTTACATGATCACAGAACTCCCCTGCGTTCCCTGAACATAGTGAATTTTACTGGCAGAACTGATAGAGAAACTGTAAGGGGATTTCATCAGTTGTTCCCAGTCCAGTGTTCTCCAGGATATAGCTAGCTGTCCCCACCAGACTCATGACTGGGTTTCTGGTCTCTGCTGGTACTGGCTTTCCCTCCCGTGTTCCTGCCTCAGAATTGGTGATGCCCACTGGTGCCCATTACCCTCTGAAATACTTGTGCTTTATAATTTCCTTTTCCCCGTAAAGGGGAACAAAGCCTTTAACACACTTCTGGGCCCTGAAACTGTGGGACCTCAGAGGAGAACTGGGAAGCTTTTTGAGGTTAAAATTTACCTTTGTGGTCCCCAAATGACCACACTCCTCTTTGAAAACGTGTTACTTTCATTCCCTGAACATGCAGGGAAGGTCATCCCTTGGCATATGGGAACACCCAAACCAGCAGAGGTTACTGAAAGGAAGGAAGGAATCAAAGTGAAGGTTTTCTGCTCTCCATACTACAAATCAGTTTCGAGTTAGCTTTCTGGTGAGGTGTGTGTGTGTGTAAAGAAAGGATTCTAGAGTTTCAGGTCAGCTGAGCTCAAGGGTAAGATAGCCTGGCGGCAGGGCCGATACGATGAGGCTGAAACAGTCCTTGTGATGAAGTAGATCACGCAGTAACATACAAACACCAAGGACATGTATATTTTTATATCTGTGTGGTTTTAAAACTTTAGTACTTAGCATTTTGACCTTCTGCACTACTCTTTTGCTCTTGTAAACATAATTTACATCTAAGAATGCAAAGGGACGACATTTACCTATGTGTTCACTGCCTCATTCCTGGTAAAGCGACTGTTAGTTGTATGCCTCTAAAATGACGCTGTTTCCTCTGCTAAAGGTGAAAGAAAAGAAAAAAAATAGTTGGACAATAAGACTTGCAACTTAATCTGAATAAATTTATGTAGCAGAAACCATGCAATGAAGGAAAAATTCTATGAAAATTGCAAACCCTAAACTCTGTCTATGATGCTATCTTGATAGGGAAGGGACAACGGCAGTGAAATGGCAGTTAGTGTAAAGGAGGCTTCAAGGATTCAAGTATAAGTAATATTTTATATAAAATGTAGTTTAGGTCCCCATAATCTTCAAGAATAGTCACAAATATCATAAAGCAAAGTTCATTGTTTTAGGATTTTTGAAAAATATGTTGTACCTAAGGCCATATTTACTCTTCTATGCTATCACTGCAAAGGAGTGATATGTATGTATTATATGAAAAAAAACAAAACCCTTAATGCACTGTTATCTCCTAAATATTTAGTAAATTAATACTATTTAATTTTTTTAAAGATTTGTCTGTGTAGACACTAAAAGTATTACACAAAACCTGGACGGAAGATGTCCTTTTTAACAACAATTTAAAGTACTTTTTATATATGTTATGTAGTACATCCTTTCTAAACTGCCTAGTTTGTATTTCCCATAATTCCTATTTGTGAAGTGTACCTGTCCTCGTCTCGCTTTTCAGTCATTTCCTGCACGCATCCCTCTTTCCATAATTACAGAGATGACTGTTTGCTTTCCACACTCTGCTGCGAGGTGTGCGCTCAGCGCCGGCGGCACCCCAGCAAGGCCTGCTCTGTGGGGTGCAGGACAGGCCGCTGCTTTGGAGCCGAGTGTTTCCCGCTTTCGCGTTGTCCTGGCATCCTTCTTGAAATGACTGTTAAAACTAAAATAAATTACATTGCATTTATTTTATATTCTTGGTTGTAATAAAATTCAATTGACTTTGTTTCTGTGTGGATTTTTTAAGTGGAAAAAAAACTCTTGTTAGCAATTTTCATGTTAAAATTCGATCTGTGTGCCTAGAAGCCTTGCAGATTACACTTGTCCTGCAGCAATGCGAAGTCCCCTTGTGAGTGGCCGTATGCTATTTTGTTCAGGCTGTTTATGATGTCACATAACCACAGAGGCAGGGCCCGCCAATACCTCCGAAGCAAAATTACAGTTTTTTAAACATCTCTAGGGGAAACATCCTTTTTTTAAAAAAAGAAAATTACAATGATGTTTTAAAAAAACAAACAAATAGGCAGCATTTTGTGGGTAGAGTGGCGCTGGGCGTTTTTCCTTTTATAAGAACGTTCTCTTATACCTGGCTGCCCCTTATAATTTACTTGATGAATCTCTATGGTTATTCCAACAGTCAAAGGCATCATGGAGTGAACGGAAGAATGTGTAAGTGACAAACACAAAACTTCCATTTATATTTAAAATAGACATTGCACATACCCAACTGTTTCACTGCTTGGCACAGATTGATTTTTCAAAGTGTGCTGGCTGTAGGGTGGAGCTTGTCTTGTTCTTTGGCCACAGCTGCCTTTCTAACCAGCCCCCGGGGTAAGACAAAGTGGATGACTGCACAAACCCTTTGCCACTCTGTGGAGAATAAGTTGGAAGTACGGGTCTATCTCCCTCGCCAAGTGTAAGTTCTTTGTGGACAGGGCCTGGGTTTTACTGCTCCTGCACTCCCGGCAGCTGGTAGGCTGCCCAACGCAGCAGATAATTAATACGGCAAGTCATTGGCCTCCCTTGTCCACTGGCATAGAATTCCTGATCATTTAATGCGCCATATTTGTATATGGACAGGGGTGAACAAATGTAATTTTGTTCCATGATTAGTGAGAATGCTAGAGATAGGCATCCACTTTCTTAAAATATTTTCGGCTGCAAAGTTGTAATAAAATCACACCCCAAAGGAACAGTCTAAATTGCATTTGAAAAAAAATTAAGCCATGTTTGCCACACTTGCTAATCTTTAGAAGCCATCTTTCATCTGGCTGCCTAGAGGAAGGCATGTTCTAGCCTTACACAGCAGCTTTTTATCTAGCAGGCAGTAGGAAGCCAGCTTGGAAGCAACACAAACCTAACAGGAAAATTTGTTCATTTGATCTAAATGAAAATATAATACGGGGAAAGATATGAAAATATTGACTTAAAGCAGTAAACTATATTTAGCACATTCCTTTTGCTTTTTTGTACGTTTTTTGCTCAGACTTTTCCAGAAACGGCTGCTAAATTTTTCACACAAAGATGCTATTATGGACTGAATGTGCCCCCCACACACACACCTAAATTCTTATGTTGAAGCCTTTATCTCCAGTTTGGCTGCATTGGAGATGGGGCCTTTATGGACATAATTAAGGTTAAATGAGGTCTCAAGGGTGGGGCCCTGATCCAATAGGATTTGAGTCCTTGTAAGAAGGGAGCAGAGAGCTCTCTTCCCCTCTCCCCTGACCCCTCTCCCTTCTTTCTCCTCACTTCTCTCCCTTCCCTCCCTTCTTCTGTCTTCCTCCCTTCCTCCCCCTCCCCCTGCAACCTCCTCACCATGTGAGGACACAGCAAGAAGGTGACCAGACATCTATAAACCAGGAAGATAGCCTTCACCGGAAACAAGCCTGCCAGACCTTTATCTTGGACTTCCAGCCTCCAGAACTGTGAGAAAATAAATTTCTATTGTTTAAGCCACCCAGTCTGTAGTATTTGGTTATAGCATCCTGAGCAGAGTCATAAATTTTGGTACCAAGAAGTGAAGTGTTGCTGTAACAAGTACCTAAAAATATAGAAGGGGCTTTGGAACGGGGTAAGGGGTAGAGAGGTTAGAAGAGTTTTGATGTGCACGCTAGAAATATAAAATGTTAAAGACAATTTTAGTGAGGGGAGGGCTCAGAAAGAAAAAGAGGTGAAGAGAAAGCTTTCATCTTTTTTTAAGCATTCAAGATTTGGCCATTTTTTATTTTATTTTTTTTTCTTTGGGGGGAGGGAAGGGGAACAGGACTTTATTGGGGAACAGTGTGTACTTCCAGGACTTTTTTCCAAGTCAAGTTGTTGTCCTTTCAATCTTAGTTGTGGAGGGCGCAGCTCAGCTCCAGGTCCAGTTGCCGTTTCTAGTTGCAGGGGGCGCAGCCCACCATCCCTTGTGGGAGTCGAACCGGCAACCTTGTGGTTGAGAGGACGCGCTCCATCCGGGAGCTCAGCGGGAGCTCAGCTCAAGGTGCCATGTTCAATTTTAGTTGCAGGGGGTGCTGCCCACCATCTCTTGCGGGACTCGAGGAATTGAACTGGCAACCTTGTGGTTGAGAGCCCACTGGCCCATGTGGGAATCAAACCAGCAGCCTTCGGAGTTAGGAGCATGGAGCTCTAACCGCCTGAGCCACCGGGCTGGCCCCGAAAGCTTTCATCTTGCTAGATAATACACAAATAATCATGTGCAGAATGTTGGTAGAAATGGACATGAAAGACCATTGTAATGAGATCTCACGGAAATGAGGAACAGGTAATTGGAAACTGGAGAAAAGGCAATCCTTGTTACACAGTGACAAAGAACTTGGCTGAATTGTGTTGTGTTTTGTGGAAGGTAAGAATTCTTGAGTGATGAAATTGCTGTAAGAAAGATCTCTTATGGTAGTGGGGAAGATGGACTGGATAGGGCCCACTCAGAGAGAGCATGTCGGAAGGCAGACTTGGGATTAAGAAGACAAACTTGAAACATTTCGTACTTTTGCCTTCCTCTGGGCTTCTCTGCATTCATTTCTCTACCTGCTTTGGTTGGTCCTAGAAACCCCTTTGAAAGATCTGGGTCTTCCAAGCAAACGCTGTCATGTAACAAGCTTTCCTTATTGGTTGTAAGACTGACCTAAATTAATTGAAACCTGTAGACCTCGAGTTATAAACAAGGTGTGAAAGATTTGATTGAATTCAGATGCAGCTGCCATATTTGATTGTAACTGATTAAATTTATCTTTTCTTTATTGACATAATTCATAAGCAGTAAAATGCAGAGATCTTAAGGGTGCAGTTCAAATGCCTTTGTGAACTGTATACATCCATGTAAATAAAACCCAAAGCAAAACATAGAACAATTTATTTCCATCATTCCGGAAAGGTCTCTCATTCTCCTTTCTAGTCAATACCCTCGCACCCCCCCACCCCCTACCCCCCTACACACAGGCAGCCACTGTTCTGATTTCTAGCACCATATATTCATTTTGTCTTTTTAGAATTTCATACAAATGCAGTCATACAGTTTGTAGTCTTTTGTGTCTGAATTCTTGGGCGCAACATAATGGTTTTGAGAATCATATCAGTAATTTCTTTTTGTTGCTGACTAATATTCTATTGTATAAGTATAACACAACTTGTTTAGTCATTTTGTTGATGGACATTTGGGTTTCCTGTTTGGGGTTATTATAAATAAAGCCACTATGAACATTTTTGTATAAGTTTTGTTGTGGACATTTTCTTGAGCATACTTAAAACTGGAATTGTTAGGTCATATAGGATGGGTGTGTATTTTTCAAAGAAATTGCCAGAGTTTTCTGATATTTGTACCATTTTATACTCTGCAAGTAATATATAAATTGAGAGATAATTTTTGTTTTAAGCTACCAAGTTTGTGGTAATTTGTTATAGCAACAATTAGAAAACTAATACAGATTTTGGTCACGATGTATTATCATTTTTCTAATTTGCTGGGTTTGATTTGCTAATATTTTGTTAAGGATTTTTGCATCTACAGAAGGTGCCAAAAAATGTGTACACATTTTAAGAAAGGAAAACTGTATTAAAATTGTAATATTCAATATATACTGATAACAAAAGATGAATACAAGTAATGTGTATACATTTTTTTGGCATCCCTGGCATATTCATGAAGGATATTGGTCTATAATTTTCTTGTGAGGTCCTTATCATGTTTGGTACCAGGATTCTGTAGCACAAGATCTGGGAAATGTTCTCTCTTTCTGTTCTCTGAAAGAGTTTGTGCAGTATTTGTACAGCAGGTCAATAACATCATTTCACGCAATGTCATTTTGTTATAACGTTGATGAGGAAAAAAAAATCTATTCCCAGTCAGGGCCACTGGAGTTTGCATATTCTCGTGTCTGCGTGGGTTTTCTGCAGGGACTCCGGTTTCCTCCCACATCCCAAAGATGTGCACGTGAGGTGAACTGCCGTGTCTACACTGTCCCGGGCTGAGTGAGTGAGGGTGTGCGTGTGAACGTGCCCTAGAAGGGAAGGGCCTCCTGTCCAGGGTGCGTTCCCGCTGGGAGCCCTGGGCGGCCACTGTGAACTACAATAAGTGGGCTGGAAAAGAATGACTTATTTTTATTAATCTTTCTTAAATGTATATATAGCTCACATGAATTTCAGTGTTTAACATTGAAAATGTTTTGGGTTTTTATTTAGAAGTTTGGAAATGTTTTTGTGACCAGAAATATGCCATAGGAACTTAACTCTTATTTATATCAACTAGCCCATGGTAAAATTGGTTTCGTCATACGTTGTTTCACTTAAAGTTGCACTTTCTAAGAACCTACCAACGATGTTAAGTGAGGACCCACTGTATTATTTCTTCCTTAAATATGTAGTAGAAGACACCAGTGAGGCCTTCTGGGCTTGGAGTTTTCTTTATGAGAAACATTTTAATCATAAATTTGATTAAAGGATATAGAGCTATACAGATTTTCTATTTTTCTTGAGTCAGTTTGGTTAAGTTGTATTTTTCAATGAATTTATTTCATCTAAGTTGTAATGTAAATATTTCTCTTAAGATACATGCTTAGACATGAAATTGTCAAGTCAAAAGGAACAAGCATTTTAAATTATGGTGTTTTATTGAGCAAACATTTCCCAAGCACTTCCTGTATGCATTTTACATGAATTAACTCATGTAATTCTCACAGGTATATGAGGTGGGCACATGAGGTGGTCCCCATTTTTCATAAAGGAAAAACAAAATGGAGACAGGTTAAGTAACTTGTGTAGGTCGCACAGCCGATAAGCATCAGAGCCAAGCTCCTAACCTTGTGTACACGTGGTTCTCAAAGTGAACTCCCTGGACCAGCAGCGTCAGCATCTGGGAACTTGTGGGAAATGCAGATCCTCAGGCCCCACCTCGTACCACTGGGTCAGAAACTCTGGGGCGGGGCCCAGACATTTGTGTTGTAATGAGCCTCCAGGTGGCTCTGAGGCACGCTGAAGTCTGAGATCCACTGACCCGGACCACACTTTGCTCATACACTCCCAAATTCCCTTCCAAAGGGCTCTGTTAATTTACCTTCACAATAGTACAAGGAGAGGACCCATATCTCTTGGCCTTATGAAAACTCACTATGAGGAATCTTTCAATTATATACCAGTCTGACAAAGAGTAGTGTCTTGTGTCTTTAAAAAAAGTGTTCCGGGCCTCTTTGCAGGGGGAGAGTCAGGTTCTGTCCCATCTCCTGCCCGGCTTGCACCTCCTCTTCTCTGCATGGCTCTGGCTCCACTGACCTCCGTTTTTTTGGGGGTTCTCAATCCTAGTACTTCTCGCTAGGCAACCATATGCTTGAGTGCTAAATTAACCTCATTCTTTGAGAGTAGGGAGAAGCGAATAGTGTATCTTAATATAAATACAAAAAAAAATTTTGTTTGTTTGTTGAGCCTGAAATGCAAAGTCCTTTTCAGCTTTTGTGAATGACAGTCCTTTTCTAAATTGTGCATTTTTCTTGGACCTCTGTGTGCCTCTTAGCCCCATGGTCGTGTGCTGACATCAGGGAGGATGGCGGGTCTTGGAACTGGGACTTCAAGTCACCTCCAGTGACAGCCTCAGAAATATGTGGGGGAGACTAACCCCCAGTCGCGACATGTTTTTGAGAGGGGATACCTTTCTCATGTCCAAGAGCAGAAAATCCTTGATGGACCAAGGGTCCCCATGAGTTGATTTCATGGTGTTTCCCATTATATTTTCACCACATTGAGCTGGTTAAATCTCACATGGCTAATTCCCACTTATGGTCCCTAATAATTACTGAATTGTAATGCTCACTTCCACATCAGCCATATCAACATGGCATGACAGAAAGAACATGAATTTTGGAGACAAACTTAAGCTTGAAACACAGCCCTTCTACCTCTGAGCTGTGTGGCCTTGGATAAGGTACTGAACCTCTCTGATCTTGTTTTAATATCTACAAAATGCCCAAAGTAGCATATACCTTATAGAGTTTAAGGATTAAATGAGATAATATGTGGTGTGCCCATCAGCATACCTGACCCATAGAAGACTCTCAATAAATGTGGATTCCATTGGTTTTCTCTTCCCTCTGCAATTTCTATAAGCTTGAATGAGTGTTTCTAGTGTAAACAAGAAGTTAATACCCTTTATGCCCTTCAATTGATGATCTCTCTTTTGACAAAAGATGACATCCACATCTGTGCAAACTATTAGATCAGCCATTTGAAGACCAAGGACACTACCCTTCATGCCAGAAAGTAAGTACTCGTACACTCTTCTAAGCAGAGGGCTGTGTAAGAGGCACCAGGGATCCGGTTCTGTAATGAAACTGTCAAAAACTGAGGGACCCTTTCATTGTGTTTTTGGTGGTATCACCCATCGTCTCTTTTTTTCTCCCCCTACCTCAACAAGCAGTTCGCTAAACTGTGTTTCCATACCATTTATAGCTGTAGTTATACCAATGAGAGCGCAGCTATCATTTCTGGACATGCAATTGCAACATGAAGCAGAAGCCACCCACCAAGTTTGGATCCAAAGAGAACATAATTCCTCCATTTCCCCCCTGTGGTTCTCAGAAATTACCATCTGTACTTCCAACACTGAGTGATCAGCTCTCATAGAGGCCTGGCCCAGAGATTTGCAGAACTCCTCAACGATCAATACTTCTTCTGTACCACTCATGCGAGAAAGTTTGCCAGGAACAAAACTAACTCCTGACTTTTGCTTTTTAGCCCTCACAAGCGAGGTTTGGAAGGTCTGGCCCACTAAGGAGAGAGGAGGGAAGCGAGAAAGAAACCGATGCCCTCTCTGCAAGTGGAAAGCACAAGGCAGCCCCCTGAGCAGAGCAGCCCTTCATGGGTGAGTCTGGCAGTTTCTAGGAAGTGCCACGGTGGGAAGGCCTGACGGAGTGGGAGCAGAGCACTCTGGTCCAAGCTCCAATAAGCACAGTTCCCTTCCAGAAAGTCCTGCACTTGGGAGAAACTGCTGGAAGCATCATCCAAATTGAGCAAGGCAGGGCCACAAGGCCAAAGGAAAGAGAACGTCCAAGTGAAAACGGGAGGGAACAGAAGAGGTGGCCACAAAACCCAAAGGCATTTTCTTCCCTAAGGTATTTGTAGAAACTTGTTAAGCTTTTTAAATCATGAGCATTTCAGTTCTACCCACGTATCTAAAAATCTTTTTTAAAAAACACACTTACTTGATTTTCCAATAGCTTAAAAAATTCTACGCATTTTTTCTTATAAACAAGGAATAGATTTCTATTTTCTTCTCCACCCACACTATGTATATAAAAGGTCTTTGAGCGTGAACAAGCTGCCAAGCATTGATCGTAATATATGTGTGTACATAGTTTTCATATATAATTACTTATTTGCAATTCATGGGAATTTCCATATGCAGATGACCCAAAAGGGAACTATGGGTTAAGCGGGGTCTCTTGCCAACTAAATTATGTGAAAAGGTCTTGTACATTGTTTGTAACATGTCCTTTATTTCTAGTGAGGACGGGACAAAGGAAAATAAGATTTTTTTTTCTCATTAAACTTTGTTTTAATGGATCTCAAAATTCTGTGACAGATTTTGGGGGAAGTTGTTTCACATTAAAAAGTAGTGATTTTAAAAACTAATAACTTAAAAACTGCCACACACAAAAAACAAATGATCCACAAAACATTCTCCTTTCCTTCTGAAGATTTTACAATGCATTGTAATCATTGACCAGTCTTTTGCTATTACACTTAAATGGCCAATGGAGACAAACAGCTCTGAGACCGTTCTCCCACCACTGATTAAGACGGGGCTGGCAGGTATCGGGGATAATATTCCTTTAGCCTTCTGAGCTTTCTGGGCAGACGTGGTGACCTTGCCAGCTCCAGCTGCTTTCTTGTCCACTGCTTTGATGACACCCACAGCAACTGTCTGTCTCATGTCACGAACAGCACAACGGCCCAGAGGAGGGTAGTCAGAGAAGCTCTCAACACCCATGACCTTGCCAGGAACCGTGTCAATGATGGCAGCATCACCAGATTTCAAAACCTTAGGGCCATCTTCCAACTTTTTCCCTGAATGACGATCAACCTTCTCCTTCAGCTCAGCAAATCTGGAAGCAATGTGAGCTGTGTGACAATCGAGCACAGGTGCATTTCCAGCACTGATTTGGCATGGATGGTTCAGGAGAATCACCTGAGCTGTGAAACCAGCTGCCCCATTGGTGGATCATGTTAGCCGTCACCAGCCACTTTGCCTTGACAGACATCTTTGACAGACACATTCTTGACATTGAAGCCCTCATTGTCCCCAGGAAGAGCTTCACTCAAAGCTGCGTGGTACATTTCAGCAGACTTTACTTCAGTTGTAACGTTGATGGCAGCAAAGGTGACCACCATGCCGGGTCTGAGAACACCAGTGTCCACTCAGCCCACAGGGACAGAACCAACACCACCAATTCTGTAGACATCCTGGAGGGGCAGATGCAAGGGCTTGTCGGTTGGACGAGTTAGTGGCAAGATGCAATACAGAGCTCCAGGCAACATGGTTCCACTGGCATTGCCATCCTTATGGGTGACTTTCCTGTATGTTAACACTTGGCATGTTAGCACTTGGCTCCAGCATGTTGTCACCATTCCAACCAGAAATGGGCACAAATGCTACCATGTCAGGGTTGTAGCCAGTTTCCTCAATGTATGAGCTGACTTCCTTAACAATTTCCTCGTATCTCTGCTGGCTGTAGGGAGGCTCAGTGGAATCCATTTTGTTAACACCCACAATTAGTTGTTTCACACCCAGTGTGTAAGCCAGAAGCACAGGCTCACGGGTCTGCCCGTCCCTGGAGACACCTGCTTCACATTCACCAGCACCAGCAGCAACAATCAAGACAGCACAGTCGGCCTGAGAGGTGCCTAGAATCAGGTTTTGCTAAAGTCTCGGGGTCCTGGGGCATCAGTGATGGTCACATACTACTTGCTGGTCTCGAATTTCCACAGGGAGCTCTCAGTGGTGAGCCCATGCTCACGTTAAGCTTTCAGTTCATCCAAGACCCAGGCAGACTTGAAGGAGCCCTTTCCCATCTCAGCAGCCTCCTTCTCAAATGTTTCGATAGTTCTTTGGTCAATCCCAGCACATCTGTAGGTCAGATGGCCAATAGTCGTAGACTTGCTGGAATCTACATGTCCAGTGACAATGACGTTAATATGTGTCTTTTCCTTTCCCATTAGGCTTAGGTTTAGTGGTGGTTTTCATCACACCTGGGTTCTGGTTGCAAAAACGGAAGGAAAACAAGTTTCTAAGCAGAAATTCAGGGTGTATCTCATGTAATTTTAATACTGTTTGGTAACTGTTCTTGTGAAGTTCCCCTGTACATTTAGCTATTCTGTTATCTTTTTAATATTTGGACTTGTATCTTGACACCAACTAGGTAGTGTACTTGTTAAAGCAAGAATCATATTTCTCGTTTTGTTCACCTTTGAAATGGCCGGGGCCTTGTACATACAATGAATGTTCAATACATTTGCCAAGTGAGTAATAGAAGATTCAGGTTGGGCGTACGGAACAACTTCCTAAACTGAAAATGTTCTAATTGGTTAGTGACCTAAGTGAGGCCACATACTCTCACTGTTGGAAACTAGTCACCGTTATGTTGCCCTTGGAGTGGTTTAAGTATCATGTGACTTGGATAGTATCTTTGGATTTTTCTTGTCCCTGTGTTCTGTGGGAAAACAAAAATAATAGAAAGGCTGGACATCTTATCTGGAACTCACCCTGGGCAACAGAATTAACTTTTGTTTGCTCCAAAGGCTAAGTAATAAAAACAATGGATCTAGAATCTAGATCTTTTCACCAGATCTAGTTTCAGCAAATGAGTGGGTCTCCAGCCGAACCACAGCCACCACACCCTTTCTAATGCACAGAAGGGAACAAATGAATTCTGCAAAGTTTTTATGCGCTTTTTTAAAAAAGTAGCAAGACATACAAAAGTCAAACTGTCTAAAATTACTCTTCTAAAAGCATTTGCACATAAAACTCACTAACACCTAAATCCAACTTAAAATGCTGCTATGAAAGCTAAATGAATCTCCAGCATCCAACCCAGTGTCTCACAAACAGATGTTTCAGGGAGCACCGCTTCTGTTGGCTTGTTCAGAGGCTTTCACGAACAACAGTGTGCATGGTCAAATACATCTGGAAATTTCTGGGTTAAACACAAAGTACAGGCTTTCTCAGAGTCTTCAATACGCTGATGACGTGAATTTCCACGAAGGTGATTTGGTGCCCCCTTGTCCAAGTTTATTTGACCAAAGAACTCCTCTTCCCTGCACTTCTGAAGAAGGCTCTGTAGACAGCAGTTTGCAAGCCTCTGGTTTTGCTGTCAGAGCCTGATTTGTTCACTCTGTCCGGAGCGGCCGTCTCCTTCCACGGAAGATGGGCCTGTCCTCAGCTCTGCAGGATGAATACTGGTGGGACCAAACCCAACACATTGGTCATTCCCTTGGCAAGCCATTGGTTCAAGCACGGACATGTAATGCAACTGTGGCCAATAAAATGTGAGGGAAAACCTTCACGGGATTTTCTAAGAGGATTAGTTTCAAGCTTAAAAAGATAACCAAGATAGAAACATTCCATTTTTTCTTTCTAGACTTCGATATATAAGCTGGCAACTGAGGCAGCCATCTCAGGGATCTTGAGAACTGCATCAAATCACTGATTTTACCAGCCCGGGACTGCCCATCTCTGGAATTCTCTTCTGAGACATTATAAATGTCCTTATTTTAAAAATCAATATCCTTTTCTTTTTTTTTTTTTAAATATTTGCAATCATAATCATCCAGATAAGGGGGTCTAACTAGCTGGAGCCATTGGCATGAGTACAGAATATCCAAAGCATCGCGGAAATGTTCATCGGTAAAAAGTAGGGGCTTGTTACAAATTGAGTGCCTCCTACCATTATTACTAGGATCTGCAATCTTTATATGTATTCAAATGAATGACTCCCATATTATTACTTTTAATGTCTCTAGATTAGAAAATTAAACATTTATTCCTTAGCAGCAGTAGCAGGCTATGATGGCACACCTAAGTCATGAAATCCATAACTGACTGATGAACTCCCTCAGAGCTCCTTAGGAAACGGAACATGTGCCAGCAGCCCTGTGTCTCCCCAGGGTCACCTGGCGAGAGCACAGTGTCTGGGCTCAGTCACTCTCCTCTTTGCACTCAGATTGCACTCCTCTCCGTGTGCAAAGCTTTGGGAGCACTTCCCGCCTCCATCCCCCAAGGTCTACTCCCCCACCAGAGTCCTGCTTGAAAGTCACATTTCTGTGAAACCTCCCAAACTCCTCCAGCCTCCACTGAGCAACCTTTCCGAAGACTCCTTCCTACAGACCCATGGGAACCACTGAATCTGGCATTTAATTGCGCTCACCCCATATGTTCTCTTATTAGTTAATGTTTTCTCTGGGCCCCCTGTTGAATGAAAGTAGTAGAGAGAAGGTGGAAGTGGTAAGAATATTGTCTAAATTGGTGGTTCTCAACTCTGTCAGACCCAACACCCCCTTTTTTATAAGAACTATTTTTGTAATGCCCTTTGTCATGAAATTCATAGATAAAGTAACTGATCTATACAAGTAATTTGAAACTATATCAATACAATGCCCTAGAGGAGAAAAGAAAAGTAACTTATAATAAAGTAATATGTATTTCAATGTGTAAATGTTTGACGTGATTGCATTAGAAGCCACAGTGAATTAGGGAGAAAATTCAGAATGGAGCAACTCAGACACCACATCCATGGTACAGACTTTCTGAAACGACGAACAAGTTTTGGTGAAGTTAAAAAAAAAAAGGTCAAAGTACAATTTACTTTATATAGTAGTCTCATTCCTAGCTATTCAGTGTATAGTAAAATGATGCCAAAAGTACCTTTTGTTTATATGTAAAGTGAATTTGGTTCTAGGTTCATATAAGTATAAAGAGTTTTTTTCACCTAATGCATGACTGGAAGGATATTCAAAATTTGCAAGGGAGGAAGGACAATTCTTCACTGTGGGCGGACATAGTCCTGACGTTTTAGCATGCTCAGCAACTCTGGTCCTTGCCCACTGCAGGCCAGCGACGCCCCTAAGCATTAGATAACCCCAAAAGTCCCTGCAAATTTCTGAAAAGGTCTCAGGAGGGTATTGGTTCTAGTGAGATCCACTGAGCTAAATCAAGGTGAGCTGGGGGTGGGATTGTTCCTAGATAATCCAGAAGCCGACCCTTAGCTTTAAAGGCCCTGAGAGCCTGAGGTGAACCCCAAATGCCAGTTTATTGGTTCACTGCCGTGGTTCTCAAGAGGGTTCTGCAGACCAGTCAAAGGAAGCAGCGTGTCAGGCTGGGAGTGGAGGGGAATCTGGGGATCTGCTTCATCCTCAGGGGTCTCCACTTTTCCCATTTACCAGGTGAGTTCCTATCAAACTTCTGTTTGAATAAAGGGTTCCTCAGGTTTAAGAAGGAAATGTTTTGTAGGTTTCGACTGTTTTGTTCAGATTTACAATTTCTGAGAGAGGATGTGTTGACTTCCTCACTCCATCCTGCCACAAGTGAATGTACCATTTGGTTCTTTTTTATAGTTTCTACCTCTCTATTGAGACTTCATATATTGAGTCATTGTTATTATACTTTCCATTAATTCTTTCAACATATTTATAACAGCTGCTTTGAAGTCTCCTGAATCTAACTGCTGAGCGCATGAAGTCAATGAGCTCTGCTGTCACTCAAATCTGAACCTCACACCTGAGGGTTCCATCAGCACGTTCACTCCCTGGGGTCAAAACTTCATGAAAAATCATGTCATTGCAAGTACTTTTAAAATTCACCATTAGAAATCCCTGCCCAAGGATAGAAACCTCTCAGGTTACAGACTGGCTCATCAGCTCCCACTCACCTCTGGGGTTGCATCAGCTAAGGAGACGGCTCTAGGGTGAAAAAGAAGTATGAACCATGGTTGCGTAGCCCGGCTCGGTGGTCAGGGCCTTCTGGAAGGATTGCAATGACAGGTATCACCAAGGAGGAGAGAAAGTGTCCAGCAGCTGGCACACCCTTCGCTTGCAAGTGACCCGTGAGAGAGGGCATAGTGAGCAGACACAGAACCCAGGAAACTGGAAGACCAGAAGATTCTCTAGCTTTAAGATCAAGAAGCTAATGACTATGATCCTTTTCTACCCAACACTTCTGACACCAAACGTGTGAGTTTTCCAGACAACGCAATTCTCCAATTCTCTGTAGACACCAACCAGGTGTCTTACAATTTAATTCAATTCTGACACTAATCACCTGGAGTTAGACCCAGTGTAAGGGCTCAGTCCCATGAGACTGCCTCCACTTCAGAGTCAGTTATATGTCCAGGTCTCTTATATTTCTGACTGACTGACTATTAATCAGGGATTCCCATGACCCCCTCAGGTTTGATAATTTGCTAGAACAGCTCACAGAGCTCAAGAAAAACAGTTTACGTACAGGGTGGCCAGTTGGCTCAGTTGGTTACAGCTCAGTGCTCATAACACCAACGATGCCGGTTCCGTTATCACATGGGCCAGTGAGCTGCGCCCTCCACAACTACTGAAACCAACTAGATTGAAAACAACAACTCCACAACTACAACAACTGAGCTGCATATGAGGTGTGATTAAAAAACAAACAGTGAATATTTAAATTTAAAAAATTTATTACAATAAAAGATACATTGCCATTAATCCCCCTAAAAATACTCCCCCTCACTGCAAACACACTTATCCCATCATTCTTACCACTTTCTGAAGCAGTTCTGAAAGTCCTCTTTCGTGAGTGTCTTTAGTTGTGCTGTTGTGGCTGCCTTGGTGTCCTGAATCATTCTGACTTTGGGGAAGAGCCGGGAGTCACACGGTGCCAGATCCGGTGCATAAGGTGGATGAGGACACACCTTAATGTTTTTATTTGACAGAAATTGCTGTACCAGAAGCGATGTGTGACACGGAGCCTTTCTGTTGTGATCAACAAATATGGTGAATGCTACTGTCAAGTTCCATTCAATGGAAATGCAGAGATCTTCAATACAGAAAATGGCGCATCAAACTTTAGTAACAGTGTGTGACAAGTTTCAACTTGTTTGGTGCAGTCAGGTGTGAGCTACAAATAAGAGAAGGTGTGTTTTAAAGTGTGCCATAAATCATCCTCCATCATGACAATGCTCCGTGTCACACATCACTCTGGTACAGCAATTTCTGTCAAAAACATTAGTGTGTCCTCATCCACCTTATTCACTGGATCTGGCACTGTGCAACTTCTGGCTCTTCTCCGAAGTCACAATGATTCAGGACATCGAGGCAGCCACAACAGCACAACTAAAGACACTCACAAAACAGGACTTCCAGAATTGCTTCAGAAAGTGGCAAGAACAGAGGGATAAATGTGTTTGCAGTGAGGGGGAGTATTTTGAGGGGGATTAATGGCAACGTTTCTTACTGTAATAATTTTTTTTTATTTAAACATTCATTGCATTATTTGATCACACCTCGTATGATGGGGGTTGGGGGACACAGGGCTTCCATGCCCTTTCTGAGCACATCACCCTTCCAGCACTTTGATGTTTTTCCCATCCTAGACTCTCTCCAAACCCTGTCATTCAGTTTTTATGGAGGCTCCATTACATAGGCATGACTAATTAAATCATCAGCTGTTGGGGATTAACTCTATCTCCAGCCCCTCTCTACTTCTAGAGGTTGGGGGAATGGGCTGAAATCATGTCTTGACCTTTCTGGAACCTAGCCATCTAGGGGACCCTCTTACACTCCGGAGACTCCAAGGGCCTTAGAAGCTCTTGTGTCAGGAACTGGGGACCAAGACCGAATATAACAAAAGATGCTCCTAGTACCCCTATCATGCAGAAATTTACAAGAGTTTTAGGAGCTTTTGCCAGGAACTGGAAAGGAATACCAAATATGTATTTTTAAAAATTATATCACAATATTATACTGATACATTCATCTTGCAGCCGGATGCCCTGGGAGACTGTCTGGGTTGGAAACACTCCACTCCCCGCCAAGTTCCAGTCCCCTGACTGTGCTCACGTCTGCCTTGTCTCTCTCTGCCTTCGCTTCTCCTTTCATGGCTGACCCACTCCTGGTGACATCGGACAGCTTTATTTAGACATTGAATATATTCCATCTGGTGACAGCAGAAGCTTTTGGGTCTGGTAGCTACTTGTGAATATGTCCTCCTTGATCCATTAGCAGTTTAACCACATAGAGTAATATTATTTCTCACATTTCCAGTCCCCAAAGGAGCTCACTTGAGCCTCCAGGGACATGACAACCTTTCCTGCTGCATGGTGAGCCCTGGGGAGCGTGACAGAGCTTTGGGTGAGGCGGATCTGGGTCCCAGCAGCTCCGAGCCAGCTGTGTGTGTGCTTTTGGGTGAGCTATTTCTCTCTCAAAGCCTAGTGTACTAAACTGTGAAACGTGGGCCTTAATCCTTACTTTATAGAGCTCATACAATGACAAAGGTACAGATAGCATCTGGCTAAGGTGTTACTGAGAAACATTATTGTCTTTTCTTGTCTCTTCATGGCGGTGGCCGTATTTCCCATGTAACTCATCTAATGTCTAGATCAGTGCCTGGTTCCCAGTTGCTGCTCAGCAAATATTTGGTAGAGGGCTGCTGCTCTATTCTGCATTTTGTTGTCGGTGGTGGTGGTGGTGGTGATTTTCACACCAAGCTCAGTGCAGTCTTAGCGTTCTGAGGAGGTGCCCAAGGGTCCAGGTGGGTCAGGACAGATAAGTGTTGATAAGGGTAGAAAGTAAAGGAGAGAGCAGTTGGGCTCCAGTAGGAAGGCATCCCGTGATTGGAAGTTTAAAAATAACTGCCTTATACTTTGAATAGCTTAGAAGAGGAATTTAATTTTATGGATGGCACAAATGTCTATATCTTCATTCTCCCAAATATTAGCCACTAACATTAAATAAAAATTCAATTCAGTTCCTCAGTTTCACTAAACATATTTCAAGTACTCAACAGCTACATGTAACCTACTAGTGGCTACCACTCTGGACAATATAGATATGAACATTTCTATCATTGCAGAAAATTCTGTGAGATTGCACTGGCCTATATTTTATATTACTTAAATCATAGGACTTAATTGATAGTGGCTGTGTACTCTGTGTTGTAATATGTTTCTAGGCTTAAAGGATAAGTTGAGTTGCCCATCGATGTAAGTTTGGGTCCTGCTATTAAATTGCCATGTAGTCTGTTGGACTGGCTTCAGGTTCCCTCATCTGAACCTCAGAGGTCTGGGCCACATTAGAGGTTTCCATCTGTTTTATCACCAAGGGTCCCTTTCATTGTTCCTTTGTTCCCTTGGACCCACACCCATGTTTAAAATAAACTGTTTTATTAGGTAATAATTGGCTTACCCTCCCACTTTTGTGAACCAGTGCTATTTATAACTACCAACAAAAACCTCTGATCAGCATAAGATTACCAGAATTCTTATTTTGAGTCAAAATAATTCCAGCCCCAAACTTAGAAATGAGACATTGTGGTTCACTTAGCCTTGTCTCCGGTAATTGTACAATTTTCATGTGATGCTTTAGAAATATTAAAAATAACATATTAATTGCCCCTCCCTATCTCTGTTATTACTTTCTCTCACCCTTAGGGTTAAAGGGCCCAACTCAGGAGTCTCCTGATTATATGATCATTTTAGATTTCTTTGATTTTTTAGAGGAACTCCAGATCGGAGTAGGTGATAATCCCAAAAGTTCAATTTGGGAATTTAGAAAACCATCCAAAGGAAGCCGCATGATCAAATGCATGAATCAAACTGAAAATCTGGAAGAGATTTTTCAGGGTAGAAAACATGATGTGTAGTGTGACTGCATTTTACAAGTATATATTGGGTAAGACTTCTGGGTTTGGCAGAGTGAAGAGGTTAGCAAATTCTCACCACCCAAAATAAAATATAAAACTGGGAAATCATGTAAAAAACAACAGCTTTATGGCTTTGGAAATCAACCAAAGGGAAACAACAAATTGAGAAGCATTTAGTCACAAAAAGCTGCTAAAATATTATATAAAGATGATGAGAGTCTGTGGCCTTCACGTCTGGAGCTTCTCCCTCCCCTGTGCCCCCAGCACATTTAGCCTGGCAGTTTTACCAGAGTAATACTCGCTTTGAAAACCAGTAGCTTCACTGTCAGAGGGGGTGGATTTGATTTGGACTGGAAGGTGAAAACCCACACCCAGCAGTGTTGTCAGTAAAAGCAGCAAACTCAGTAGAAATTGAAAAGGAAAACTCACAGCTCTGCTTGCCTGAGATTGCAGTCCTGGTTGGAGTGAGCAGCTGACCAGTCAGAAGTTTAATGGGGAAATCCTGGAAATGACAGAGCTATAGAAAGCCTGCATAAGCTCTCCACACATCCTGATTGACAGGAGACTATGCACGTGTATGGGGAGAGCCAAGAAAGCCTAGAAGGAAGTAAAAGTGAGGCAGACTTGAAAACTGACTGAACTTTGAATGCATTCTTCAACCCACGCACAGATCCATCAGCAGAAGATGGATCCCATAAGCTTAAGGTGTTTGAGCACAGCCTCTGCCCAATCACTGACTAAACACTGGGACAACCGTTAAGGGGGCAGGCTAAAAATTAAACATTAGAATTAAAAACAAACAAAACTAAGCAGAGGCCTTAGTGGTCACACACTGCGGGAGACACAGATTCTGCAGATTAAGTCCAGGCAAGTGAAGAACAACCAATAATAACCACCTCAGGAAAAGACATCAGAGGCCAGAGTTGCTCCAGTATATTATCTAAAATGTTAAGTTTCCAATAAAAATTATGAGACATGCAAAGAATGTAAAATCTAAATCATACTTCAAAAAAAAGTGTGACCCACACTCAAGGAAAGAAGCAAACAATGGAAACTGATTCTGAGTGGGCCCAGAAATTAGATTTATCAGACCAATGTTTTAAAGCAGGAATTATAAATATGTTCAAAGAACTAAAGGGAATCATGCTTAAGAATTAAAGGACAACATAATGACAATGATTTGACAAAGAATCTCAACGAAGAAATAGACATTATTAAAAAAAAACAATGAAAATTTTGAGTTGCAATATATAATAATGGAAATTTTTAAATCTAGAGGAGGTCACGGAAGAATCAGTGAATTTGAATACAGATCATTAGAAATTATTCAGTCTGAAAAACAGAGGAAAAAGAGTAAAGAAAAATAAACAGAGCCTGAGAGCCTGCTCGGATAACATCAAGCCTACCAACATACATGTAATCAGAGTCCCAGAGGCTAAAAGAGAAAGTAGCAGAAAAATACTTAATGACATAATGGCTGAAAATTTCTCAAATTTGATGAAAACATTGATCTACAGACCCAGAAGCTCGACAAACCACAAGTAGAATAAATAAAAAGAGATCCACACCTTAGACCCAAGACAGTCAAATTATTAGAAGCCAAAGACAAGAGAAAAATCTTGAAATCATTGAGAGAAAATGAGTCATTGCGTTACAAGGGAAAATATGATTAATGGTCAACTTGTCAGAAACCATGGATGCCAAAAGACAATAGAATGCTATATTCTAATTGTTGAACGAAAAAAGAAAAACTCAACCAAGAATTCTATATCAATTTAATAATTAAAGTGAAATAAAGATATTCCCAGATAATCATTGAAAGAATTTGTTGCTAGCTGACCAGCTTTATAAAAAATACTAAAAGAAGGTCTTCAGGCTGAAAGGAAGTGACACCAGATGGTGACTTGAATCCAAAGGAGAAATGAGGAACACAGGGAATGGTAAATATGTGGGTAAATATAAAGGATTTGTAAATAAATTTCTTCTTTTATTTTTTTTAAACAGACATAATATTCTGCAAAGCTATAATTATAACACTATTTTTAAGGTTGTAACACATATATGTATAATATATAAACAATAGTAGCATAAGGAAGGGGTGGAATGGGATTACATTGGAACAAAGTTGCTATATTTTACCAGAATTAAGTCAGTATTAACTTGAACTAGATTGTTACCAGGTGAAATGTATATTTTAATCCTGACAGCAATCATTAATAAAATACATTTTAAAAATCATCAATAAAGATGTTACATTTAAAATATTTGTTTATAACAAAAGAAGACAGTAAAAGAGCAACACAAGAACAAAAATAAAATCTGCAACATATAGGAATTAAACAGCAAAACGGTAGACAATCCAATCCTATCAATAACATTAGATTCAAATTATATAAATTATGTTACTAATCATCCATGGAAAAGGTATAAATTCTCACACTGGATATAAAACAAGATCCAATAATATGTTGCCCATAAAAGACACTTTAGATTCAAAGGTGAAAATAGGTGAACTGTAAAAGAATGGGAAAATATTTACCATGTGAACAGTAACCATGAAAAAGCTGTAATGGCTGTGTTAATATCAGACAAATAGACTTTAAAACAAGAAATATACTGGAGAAAAAATGAGATATTTCTTAATGATAAAAATGTCAATAAATCAGGAAGATATAATAATTATAAGTGTATACACACCTAACAACCGAACCCCCAAAAAACATGAAGCAAAAATTGGCAGAATTGCAAGAAGAAATTGACAAATCCACAACTATAGTTGGAGATTCCAATACCCAACCTTTGATAATTGATAGACTAACTGGACAGAAAATGAAGGGTAGAGAAGACTTAAATATTCCAACAGTAGCAGAATACACATTCTTTTTAAGTGCACATGAAACATTCTCCAGGATAGATCATGTGCTAGGTCATAAAACAAATCTAAATAAATTTAAAATGATTGAAGTTATTCAAAATATGTTCACCGACCACAATGGAGTTAAAATAGAGATCATCAACAGAAAGAAACTTGAGAAAATCTCCAAATATTTGGAAGTTAAACAATGTACTTCTAAATAACCCATTGACCAAAGAAGAAATAAAAAAGGAAATTTAAAAACATTATGAATCTAAAACAGTATATCAATTATGAGATGCAGCTAAAACAGTGGTTGGGGGGAATTCATAACATTGAATACCTATATTAAAAAAGAAAAAACTATTACAAGTCAATTACCTCAACAGTCACCTTAAGAAATTAGAAAAAGAAAAACAATAAAAACTTAAGTAAGCAGAAGATAGGAAATAATGAAAATCAGCATAGAAATCAATAAAATAAAAAGCAAAAACACAGTACAAAAATCAATTCAATTAAACCAAAAATATATACTTTGACAGACTTTTTAAAAAGATAAACCCTTGTGAAACATACAGGGAATATAATCAATAATGTTGCAAAAACTATGTATGGTGTCAGATGGGCACTAGACTTACTGGGGAGAATCACTTCATACATTATATAAATGCCTAACCACTGCCCTGTACACCTGAAAATTATATAAAATAATATTAAATGCCAACTATAATTAATACACAGGGTGCTAAAAAAATGTATACATAGTTTAAGAAAGGAAAAAACTGTATTAAGATTGTAATACTCAAAATATTCTGATAACAAAAGACAGATGCAAGTCAGTGTATACATTTTTTTGGCACCATATATATATATATAGTCATGGAATGTAAAGTAAAGCATAGGGAATATAGTCAATGGTATTATAGACAATACTTATGTATGGTGTCAGATGGGTAATAGACTTGTTGGGGGTTATCACTTTGTGAAGTGTGTAAATGTCTAGTCATTATGTTGTTTTGTACACCTGAAAGTAAAACAAAAACAAAAATATCCTGAAGAAATTAAAAAAAAAAAAAGATAAATCTTTAGCTAGACTGAACACAAAAAGAAAGAGAAAAGATACAAATTATCAAAATCAACAGTGAAAGAGAGCACAGCACTACCAATCTGATAGACATTAAAAGGATATTGTGGGAATATCATAAAAGACACAAATGACCAAAACTGACTCAAAAAGAAATAGAAATTCTATATAAATCAATGCCAAGTAAAGTAATGGAACTTGCAGTTAAAAACTTTCAATAACATAAACTGTATGACTAAATGGTTTTTCATTGGTAAGTTCTACTAACATTTAATGAAAAAATAATACCAATTCTACACATTCTTTTCCAGAATGCAGAAGAGGAGGAAACATGTGAGCCAGTGGTTCTCTTGAATTTCACAGACTACTTAAACAAGCTGTTCTGGTTATCTGTTTCTGTGTAACAAATCACCCCCAAACTTAATAGTTTAAAGCAACAAAAGTCATTTATTTTCCCGACAGATCTGCAGTTTGGGCTGGGCTTGGTGGGATTCATCTTTGCTCCATGTGTTATCAGTGTGGCAGCTCACCTGGGGCACTGGGACCCACTTCTAAAAGGGCTCACCCAGTGACTGGCAAGTTGGTGCCGGCTGTCAGTTAGGAGCTCATCCAGTGCTGCTGGCCTGGGGGCACTTACTTCCTCTCTATACAGCCCTCATGGCTGATTGGGCTTCCTAACAGCATGGCAATTGGGTTCCAAGACACCTAGGAGGAAGATGCGAGACTTCCTATGACCGCCTTTCAGAAGTTTTAGACTGTCATGTCCACCACATTTTATTAGTCAAGTAAGTCACGAAGGCCAGCCCAGATTCAAGAGGAGTCAAATTAGATGTAACTCTCAATGGGAGACGTGCCAAAGGATTTGTGTCCGTCTTTAATCTACTACACATACAAACAAACTCACAAACAAACAAAATGGAGGACTAACAGTGTTGCTTTATTTTATACTGATAAATAGGACTGTGAAAAAGTCCCAAAATATTATCATCTATTACATTATCCCATCTGTTTCTTTAAAGTAAGTACCTTTTTTTTTTTTTTTACCAAAAATGTAGAAAGAGCATAGTCCCAGAACACATGGCAGTTCTTTAAATGGAACAAATTTAGCTTAATGAAAAACTCACTGTGCTGTACTTGTCTTTCTCATTTCAGCCCAGGTAGAAAACTAGGTCATGGAAAGGGCATCCAGAAGGGCTTCAGAAAAGCGCCAGGCGTAAGGCAGTTTGTGGTTCAGAGCAGAAGTTCACGCCGCCCCCTCAGCCTGGTTTGCAGCTAGACTACCCACGAACTCCATGTCCTGCTGGCTCTAGAGACTCACTGCCCTACTCAATTCCCAGTCCCCAGGGAACTGCCCGTGGGCTCAGAGGCAGAGGATCTGCCTGATGCTGACTGGGGTTTCCCTTGGGGTGGCCATGATGGGGCTTCTTTTTCTGGCAGTATCAGGCTCTCAGGCCCCAGCTCGGACTTCTTCCAACGTGGCTTTTGCTCTGTGGGCTGCACTATTTTGACTCTGCAGGTCCGGACAAGGCAGTAAAACAACTGGCCAGAGGCCATGGGAAGCCCGCCCGAGACCACTGCTACCACCCCATGTGAGCATATCAGAATCCCTGGGGGAGGATTTTCAGGGCCAGCCCCCACCTTCCTTGAAATTCTGGCACCTCTTAGGTAGGTACTGTGGATCCTCCAGGTCCCCTGATGGAAATGCTTTGCTAGATCAACAAGGGACCTTTTCTTGGTCCTCTGAGACCAAGGATAAGGAGACCTCTAAGCCAAGCCAATGCTGTGTTTGCAAGCCTTGCCCACCACAACCAGGGAAGGGCACAGGACCTGGCATCAGTGAGACAGTTCTTAAAAGAATGACCGAGGTTGACCTGTAGAAGAGAATTACCTGCTCACCATCACTTCCTCAGGTGGTTGAGGACTGATTTCTCAAGTGTCTCTGACCTACACAGAGAAGCATGTCAGGGGTGGGAGCAGGAAGAGTCCACGCCAGGGAGACTCATACCTTCTGTGACCTCCTTTCTTCAAGGCCTCAGTACCTCAGAGAGGCGGAGTCCTCCACTTTCACTTCACAAAAGTCAAAGGGGGACATTTCTGAAATGCTTGATGCAGAGGGAGGAGCCAGAGTGTACTGTTCACCCTACTCCTTTTAGGTAAATAGTTACCTCCTAGAGAAGTGACCTCAAAATGGACTTCGTTAATTGAAGGTATTATTGGAATAAAAGGGCAAACTAGAACCCAGAGTCACCGTCTGTTCATATATCTTGGAAAGATGACTTGTTTTTAATGACAGGTGAGGTGATGAGGTGAGAGCACATCCCTTCAGGCGATACCTCTGATATGGGTCATGAGGGAGTGGGGTTGGGGGCACCCTCCCTGTCTACTGATGTATCTATGAAGCAGGTCAGCCAGTACAAACTGGCACTGAGCCCTCTGTTTGCAATTAGCACAAAGAGCCAATTCACCAGCCCACAAAGCTCATCCTCCATAATAGTCCTAATTAGAAACACTACACATAAGGAGGGGAAACAATTTACACAGTCTCCAGCATGAGCTCATGGCAATAGAGTTGTTTGTTTTTCAACCCTCAGGCTATAGACACACACGTCTCTAACAATAATGCATATGTATTTCAAAGACTGATATTTTCAGACACTCTAGAAAAACGTGGTGGCAGCAATATGTTGTGGCAAAACAGCCTGGGGGGGGCAGGGGGGGGAGTCTCTCCCCGCCTTGCATTTTATTTACTTCCTCCGCTGTCCCCTTGGTGAATTGTTAGGGTTTTGTTAGTAGCTTAATATTTCAAAAAACAATTTGCAACCTGCTTGTCTTTTCTCCTCTCACCTAACCTTGAAATGCACACATCTTTCCATCTGCTTTTTGTCCTTTTCCACTGGACAGCCCCTGAGGATGTTCATTGCCCTTGCTTCACGGAGCAGAAATCAGCACGCGTTTCTGTTTACAGCGATGCCGCCTGGAGAACAGTCAAGTCAGCGTCTTTCGCACGTTAACCTTGATGGTACTTCACCGTTGCTAGGGGAGCCGGAGAGAAAAGACAAAGAGCATAAACCACCGCAGCTACTGATATTTTGCCATCAACACTCCTCTCTCTCTCTCTCCTCATTTGGCCCAGGGTGTGTGTGTTTGTCTGTTTGTTTGTTTTTCCTCTCTACAGTCGCTCAGTTTGTTGCAGTGGAGGGGAATTCTCCGTCCAGGCTGTGGAAGATTCATGGCGATGTCATCTGACTGTCATTTTCAGTACCTTCCTCTCCCTACGCCTCTCCTTTCTTCTGCCTGCTGCTCCCATCCCTGCCCACTCACAGTAGCTGGTGGACAAGTAGATGGTCTGTGTGTCCATGTTGCCTGGGTTTGAATCTTGGCTGTAGTTGTGTGATCTTGGGTTGCTTCCTTAACCTCTCTGAGCCTGTTTCCTTCTCTGTAAGATGGGGGACATGCCGGTCCATCCTCGTGGCATTGTTTTCAGCATTAAATGAGATATCACATGTGAAGAGCCTAGTACAGAGTAAGCAGTTAATACACAACATATATCTTGTCATCAATATTTTCGCGGCTTTCTAGATGTTCTGGGCGACTGGTCCTCAGTGAAACTGTGATCATGGAGGATAGCAGCGTGTCCATAGTACACGTAGTAGATGTTCAATAAACTCCATACGAGTACCATTTTGAATTTGCCCCCCAAACTGTGCTGAATATAATGAATTGTTGATGGTTTAGAAAGCACCTCAGGACCTCCATGCGCTTTGGAGTTGCTGTTTTAAGGAGAACTGGTTAGCATTTTACTGCCCTCGTGAAGAGGTGAAGACTAATTAATGGACAGAATGCAATTACAGCCCAGCTGTCTCCTGCTCCCTCCTTCTGGCCCAAATTGAGGCCTTTTTCTAATGGATTGAGATGAAACTCCCTGGAGGCCCCACCTCACCCTATAGGGCAGATGGGGGTTATTAAGAAACACCCATTAAAGTTGCCTTCAAAAACAATGTTTGCAACAGTTCTTCAATTGGATACAAAGTATGTTTTGCCACGAGGCTCTTCCTGATGACCCAATTTCATTTTCCCACTCTTGTTATCTATGTGAAAATTCTCCACTTTGCTTAGTTCAGCTCTCTCTGAAAATGTACACGTTCATAAAAGAAGTTAAAATAATTACCACTGTATGTTCAGAGGGGTGTTATTTTGACTGCTTTCTTGACATGAAATTTCTTTCTATGTTTCCCAGGTGGACTCAGCCCTGGCCTCGCCACCTCCTCTGCTTTGGGAGCCTGGCTCAGCTTTGGCCACCGATGAACTAACTGCAGAGGTGCAGCAAAGAGGTTCAGCGGGGCGCCTGAGTGACTCAGACCATTGCCCGAGCTCTGAACCGAGCAGCAATCGCAAGTAGCTCCAAACACGAACACTGCACTCACAGCACAAAGACAAGTTCCGTTCCTTTGTGCTGCCCAGAGCCGTTGCCAGCTCTTAGGTCACGTTGCCCGGAACTGTGTGATCCTGCCATGAAAGGCTCTATTGTGATGACCAGTCAACAAGGCAAAGCAAAGGTTCCCTGTGCATCAGAACCTGGGTTTTACGTGCTGAGAAGTGTGTGCTTAGCATTGTGTTAAAGTAAATGGGGCGGTGGCAGTTCCTTTATAAGGACCTCAAACAAAGAAAAATAGATACTTATCTGCTCAGTGATCCAAATTAGAGGCTTTTTAAATGACCTGAGAAATGGGCTTATTGCTTTCATTGTTTCCTTCCTTCTTCCTCCTCCTTCTCTTTGACACTTGTCCTCCTCTCCAAAAACTTCCTCTCATAGTCACCCCAGGTTTCTTTTGGGAAGTCTTGCCCCGCTGTGTAGATGAACAAACAAATCAGACTATTACAAGTGCTCTGAAAACTTGAATAAAAAGACTTGGAAAAGTTTCTGATATAGAATTCCGGCTGGGGATTGGAGTGGTTCTTGTGGTTATATGATGTAGTCAGCTGAATGCATATTGATGATACAGCGTCATTAAGAGCTGACTGGTTAACACTTAAGTGCATTGTCTTTCACAGGTGGGTATCTGCAAACAAAATCAAGATTTCAGTCCTGCCTCAGTGCACCAGTGAACCTGTCTGGTCCACATGTCCTTGTCTATAAAATGATGTGTTGGCTCAGATCATCTTCACACTCCCTTTGGAATCTTTGGGGGTAAGAGCTCAATTTCAGTTCTGCTATCTGTCTCTTCCTGGTTCTGAAATGCCATAATATCCTCCAATTATTCTAGGAGACTGACTTGGTAGGAGACGTGTAGAGGGAATGGAAGCCTCTATATTATCAATGCAGAAACTGAGGGAAGGGCCCAATACCATTAAAAACATAAAACATAGCAACTGTGAAATAAGGAAGATGGTGAGACACCAAAAACAACTGCCTCTGTTTTACTCTTTGACATATGAGTCTTGATTTGAAGTTCCCCAGATTCTTTCTTTTCTCCCGGGAGCTCACTTCTTTCAAAACAACTTCCATCTGAAGTCAGGAGACCTGGCCCAGTTCAGGGTCTGCCACAAACTCATCCCTCTCTCACCTCAGTTTCTTTATTGGCAAATGGGAGGTATGGACTTAGATGATTTCTGAAGCCTATCTAAGAGCTAACATTCATGATTCCAGGAATTATAGAAAATACACACTAAAACCATCGTTCTGAATCAAGTAAAAGACCAGACCAAATATTTGAACCAATGATTTTCAGACCATACTCAGTGCACGATAGTGATTCCTGAGAGAGTTGAAACATGAGGCGAGTCCTATGCTTGTCTCCAGCTTACTGCCTGGAGAGAATTTCCAGGCCAATCACTGGGAAGAGGAATATGGGTGGAGCCCAGCAGTATCCCTGAATAGAGAAGGTGGAGCTGGGATCCCAGGGAGACCAATGAAGCTAGAATTCAGAGAACAGAACACTGGAGAGAGGAGAGCAGCTCAGAGAGAAAACTCTGGAGTTCTACAAAGTGTCCCTTTTGAGTCTTCAGCTGAGAACTGATCAGCACGTGCATGTGAGGAAAGAACCACCCAACAAAGATGAGAGGGAATAATCCCTAGAGTTCACACAGGATAGGGAACAGTCTCCATTTCCACCAGCCAGAGTTGAAAACCTTACAATTCATGGAGCATTGAGTACAGTACTCAGAAGGGTTTTGTGTCAGTGATGGGGCCTAATTAGCCTTAGACTAACTAATAAAGTTTAAAAGCAAGTCTTGAAAAGATCAAACTATTTCCAAGTAACATAACTGTGTCCCAGAACAATATTCAAGAATATTTGAAAAATAAAAGAATATCCAGCATTCAACGAGGTGAAATTCAAAGAAGAGAAACATGAAGAAAATTATACCAAGGCACATCATAATCAAATTGCTCAAAATGAGTGATAAAGAGAGAATCTTAAAAGTAGTAAGAGAAAAAGAGTTATGGTGTGAAGAAAGGAACAAATATAAGGATGATAGTAGAGTTTTTATCAGAAGCAAAGCAAGTGACAAGACAGAGGAACAATAATCTTTGCAGTTCTGAAAGAAAAATATTGTCAACTTAGAATTCTATACCCAGCAAAAAGATCTTTCAAAAATCAATGCAAAAGACTTTTTCAGACATACGAAAAATGAAAGAATTTATCCCCAGTAGCCCTGTACTATGTTAAATTTTAAAGAAAGTCCTTCAGGCAGAAAGAAATGATATCAGATAAAATTCTGCCTCTGTACAAAGGAATGAAGAGCTCTGGAACTTTATTTACTTTACACATGTAACAAGCTATTTAGTATACTCCTTCTGTTGCCCTGGACTTGGCTACTAGTACCCAAGAGTAAAGACAGACAAGTTCTCAATACCTGAGCCAACATCCGTAGGAGTCAGAGAACCAAGAATTCCAAAGAGGAGAGAGATATGGCCATTATCACCAACCACCATCTTCTACCTAACAAGACCAGGAAGGAGAGAGAGAAGTCAATCTAAGAGTCATTGGAGTGTAGTAGTGGAGTTTCCTGGGTGGAAAGGAAATGGGGATAGCTGTACTTTCTCTCTAGTGTGGAGGTTATAAGAAAATCATCCACGAAGATTGAGGTGTAAATTAGTTCTCCAGTTGGACATTTGATTACAAAAAAGATTTGCCGGTTTACCAGTACATCATTAGGAGCTGAGAGAAGACTCTCGGAGAAAGAAAAGAAGGCAGAAAGAAGGGTTGCAAGAGGCAGTCTGAATGCACCCAGTTTGTCAAGGCCAGGGAATGAGTTCCCTATGGTTCAAGTGCATGTTACTTAGAAACTAGTTGGGTTTGTTCCATCCCCATCCCAAGACAGTTCTCCCCTACTCTCCAGGGAGCTTGAGCTCAAAGAGTCTGGAGAGTATACAACCAGTGATGGGAGCTGAGGGGCATGGAAGGGTTGAACCTGGATTTGTATATCCCTGCCCTGCGAGTCCTTCTAAAGAACTCACAGGTATCCCCCCAGAGGAGGCCAACATTTGGATGCCTGCCTCCCAGAGGGCATCAGCAGTCAGTGCAGGTTTTCCAGAGAAACAGCAGCCCCCACCAGGCCACAGCAATGGTCTACTGGTATAAGACCCTTTGCCCCTCTCTGTCCTACGTCTTAGCCCAACATTCTGGAGGAACCAACCCTAGAATGCAAAAGAAAAGGCAGGGGATGTCCTGGAAACAGATCTCTAATTAGTCAGGGTCCAGGTCCAAGTTGGCATTGCATGGGGCGGGAGAGGGGAAGAAGTGAGAATAGAATGGTGAACTCCCAGCACACCTGGTTCTTGGGCTGGTCCCTTTTCTTTGCAACTGTTCTTTAGTGTGTGGCTTGTTTGCCTAGAAGGAAAACAGGAGCGAGTGACCTGGTCCAGCTTTGAGTAAAGGCCTTCAGTGCCTTGTGTCTCTTTTCAGCCCAGGGGTGGTTTCTGGGTCCAAGCTCAGCATCCTACCTGGCTCTCCTGAGAAAAGCCCCTGGCAACAAGTCAGCAGCAGCTGAGTTTCACCCCGGTTGAAGGCTTTACACTTGATCATTTCCTTTTAGCGCTACAACTTATACATGTTCTTAGTAGAATAAATTAGAACAAATAGGTAAGCGAATGGGTAAATAAATACCTCCCATAATCTCACGACCAAAGAGCCACTGTTAATAACACTTTTGTGTATTTCCTCTCAGACTGGGTGAGCGTATGAAATATTACACATACACAACGAATTAATACTGTGCACAGATATTATGGGACATTTATATTGGTCACAATTTTCTGTTCTCTTAAGTAAGATGCAATGATCGCCCTTGCAACATAAATCTTTGTGTATATTCTTTATAATTTCCTTTGAATAGATTTCAAAAAAGGAAGGTGTACCAGGAAGGTTGTTTTTAATGACTATCAACTGAATTTCTATGACCGAGAAGGACCTCAGAGAAGGCTAAAGAAGCTATTTCTGTCCTTTGCCTCCTTCTGCTTACCTGTTTAACCCACCCCTTCCACCATTTCCCTTTTTCTCCTCATTCCCTCTTTAATTCCTTCATCTTTTGCCCCTTCTGCCATTTTAACTCTGGACTTTTCCCTTCCTGTGCTCAAATCCCATTCTCTTCTCAACTTTCTCTCCGTTGCACAGCCTGTCTTCCTTTGTGGTGGCTCCCTGATCAGGGGCCATGTGGTAACAACATGGCTGCAGTGGCCTCAGCTTCGCACCCTCTCAGATTTGCCTACCACAGGAAAGAGGGGGTGTCTTTTCTAGTGTCTCCCACAATTCCCTAATAACTCTCCAATTGGATTGATTTAGGTCACATGCTCATCTCCGAACCTATGAGTTTGGCTAGAGAATGCGATGTTTTGGTTGGCCACATCTGGACCACTTGCTGGAGCCCCGGAGTTGGGGGTTAAGCCTCACCTCGCCCACAGGAACCAAAAGTGGGGGAGAGGAGGAACATTAAGGAAAAATCGTGCCCTTTTCTAGGCACAGTGGAATATCCTGGAAACATCTATCTCATGGAAACAGTGAAATGTTCCTGTATATAGCAGGGGAAAATATTACAAAATATATGAAGATTTTGCTTTTAAATGTAATAAGTGTCAGAGTCACACCTAAAGAGTGACTGAAAAGAATATTAAATAAAAATATGAGATAAAAATAAGTGGGCACAAATCTGAAGGGCACACATTGACTTATCTAATACTATAGTTTTTTTCTTAAAAAAAAAAAAATCCCTCACATGTCTTGAAAACACAAAAAACAATTTTAAATGAAGGACAACCTAGTCTTTTTCACCTAAATTTCCAGTGTTAAAAATAATTTCACTATTAATAAGAAATTTTTCAGTGCCAGGTCCTGAGCTAAGCTCTTTACATATTATTATGTTAAACCCTTATGACAACTCTGCAAAGTAATTTAATAATCCCATTTTACAGATGAGGAAACTGAGGCTAAGGGAGGTCAAATAACTTTCCCAGAGTGACACAATTAGTAGCTCCCACCAAGTAATGCAAGCCCAGGTTATATATACCAGAATAACTTCCTTTGCTAAGAAAAATTAAGTTCCCTAAATTTGTGTTTGGTTGAATTTCTGAGGGCTTTTAATGCTCAAAATACTTTTATACCTTCAGAAGCTGCAGCTTCAGGCTGCTTTTGAACATCTCAATGACCACAGGGATGGAAATAGTACTAAATGGAGAAGGGGTCCAAAAGAAAATTTCAGATATTGTATATACAAGAAGATATACTACTTGGGTTTTTAAAAAAATGAATTAAAGATGCCACACCTAGGTTTCACAAAAGAATCTTGCCTTTTGGTGTGGCTGAATTAGTGAGGGGTGTGTGGGGGTCTTCTTAAAAGAATTCTGATGCCATCTCCTGGTAAGGTCAAGGACTTGGAAGTGAAATGCACAAGAAAGAAGCACCCATCAGAGCACTGTACATTCTGTCCTCTTTGTGCCTATGATTATTTCTGCATGCGGAAGTTGCCTTTTAATTTTTGCATCATGTCTTTATCTCTGTTTGACTTCCTGGAACTCTCATGCACAAGATTTCAGGTTTGAAGTGATAGTTTTTGTTACCATCTGATCTGCCACCAGAGAGCCGCTTTTCTGTTACAGAAATTCAGAGCAAGAAAGTTGATGCTTCCCCTGGCAGCTGAATCACCAACAGAAGGTCTGAATTCTCAAAAGGTGATGGTTCTACTCCAAGCTGGTGAATTCCATGAGCAAACAAAGCTCTGTTTGTAACCCTGTCAGATAAGAATAATCTCGGGTGTGTTTTCTGTTTGGTGCAGGAAATAAGAGGTGGGTGATTCCACTTTGTGGAATTTGGCAATCTTCTCTTCAGTCAGTATCTCTTATTTTGTTACTCATATTTTAACAGAAAGAAAAGAGATCTTTTAGAAAACTATGAAACCCATATTTTGAAAGGGGAAAGGTAAGCAAGGAAGCGTGAGATGTGTCTAGAGGACAGACATTTCCACTTTTGGGCCAGAACAAAGTGTATGTGGTGGTCAGGAGACGCTCAGCACCACCAGTTCAGGGAAAGTGGTGAAGGTTCAGCTGAGGAATTTAGGTTTTATTCTCAAAGTAGTGGGAGATACTGAGGGTTTGTGACGAGATGGATCAGGACTGTGTTTTAGGGAGAACAATGTATTAACAATGTGTGAAATGGAATGGAAAATAGAGGGAGTAGAGGGCAACCTGAGAGAGGTCCACTGTAGTCTTCCAGGTTGAAGAAGGGAGGCAAGAGAGTGTCAGAATGGAAAAGACGGCACAGCGTGGAGCAGGGCAGTGGCGCTACTGTAGAGATAAAAGGTACAGGATCAGAAAGGATTGGAAGGCAAAGATGGTCCAAGATTTCCCCACTGGGTGAGTGGGAGGATAATGGTGCCAGGCAGAGATATGGGGAGAACATAAGGGGAATCAGGAGTTTAAAGGAAGAGACCATGAGTCCCCATTTGGACATACTGAGTTTGAGGTGTCAACGGGACATGTAGGTGGGGATCAGAAGACAACTGGAAATGTGTGCCCAGGATGCAGAAGCTTAAGCTTCTAGCTGAGCTCTTAGGCCAGGCTTTAGCTGAGACGAGTTGTCTGCATTGAGGAGTTGGTTGGAGCTGCAACATGGATGAGAATATGGGAGGTTTCCCAGGAGGCAATCAAGACCAAGGGGAATTGGGAAGCTCCTGGAAGGGTTCTAACTTAGGGAACAGGGGGAGAAGGAATTAGAGAAATAGTCTCACTGAAAGAGAACTGCGGTCTGGGAAGCTGAAAGAAGAGTTTTAAGAAGGGGGTGGTCAGCAGTGTCCAGTTTGGTAAAGGGGTGGGGGAGGTGGAGGACGGAAGCTGGTGATCTCTGAGAGAACAGGGCGGTCATGGGGGTGGAAGCCAACTTATAAAGCATTGAAAAGTAAAGGACGTAATTAATGTCACTAAATTGTACATGTAAAAATGGTTAAAATGGCAAATTTTGTCATCTTTTGCCACAAGAAAGTGAGAGAAGAATGTAAACTTTTCTCCATGCTTGGCATACATAACACATTGTCTTGAAAAATAAGTGGAGAAAAAAAGTAAGGGGTGAGTCATAAATGGAGGTAACAAATACAGATGACTCTCAGGAAATGTTTGATAGCTGAGAGGAGGAACAAAAAAGGATGAATGGCACAGCTTGAAAGGGTAACATGATATGAGTAGAATTTATTTTCCTTTCCATGAGGCAACTTGAGCATATTCTACATTGAGTGTGAGGATCCAGAGGGAGGGAGAGAATGAAGATGGGGGGGAGGGTGAGTTGAATGGTGGTGCCCAAAAAGATATGTCCAGGTCCTAACCCCAGGGAACTGTGGACATGATCTTATTTGGAAGGAGGATGTTTGCATATGTGATTAAAGGACCTTGAGATGAGATCATCTGGATTATCCCGTGGGCCCTAATTCCGATGACAAGACAGGAGAGCAGGCATGCAGAGAACAGGAGAAGGCCACGTGAAGAGACAAAGGCAGGCATGGGAGTGATGTAGCCACACAGCAAGGAATGCCTGATGTCACCAGAAGCTGGAAGGGGTCAGGAGGGATTCTTCTCTAAAACCCCTGGAGGGAGCAGGGCCCTGCCCACACCTTGATTTCAGACGTCTGCCCTCCAGAACCATGACAGGAGACATTTCCGTTGTTTTGAGCCACCATGTTTATGTTTGTTATAACAGCCTAGGAAATTATAATGGAGGTGGGGTCATGGGGAGGGGGCAGGGTATTTGGCCATAGTTTGAGGTCCTGAAACAGATCTGGGGCTGTGTCTCTGGCAACTTGGTGTTTGATGCCCAGTCCAGGGCCAGTGCAGCCAGGTACTCAGTTGTTAGTTTAGAAACTCTGGGATCAAATAAACAGAACAGGATTTGACTCACAGAAATAATTTCCCTTTATCTTCCTTTCTCTTTTCCACTCAGTTTTAGAAAATCAACAAAGATTTCAGTGTTGATGTCTTCGCTTTTCACCTCCCATCTCTGAAACTGTGCCAATGGAGCCACATGGTCCCCAGGGGCTTCTAGGGGAAATCGTCCCTGGGAACTTACACCTTGTGCTCATCCACACAAGCCAAGTGACAAAGGGCCCTGTGACCGAGCTGGGCAGCAGGTGGCAAAGGGTAGAGGCCCGGAGGTGGGTCTTTCCCTCATAACTGCTGTGCACATTAGTTACTGATTTAGACCATCCCAATCCTTCCGAAGTCCGGTGGCAGAGAGGACCGCAAGGAGGAATGGGTGCTCCACAACCAGCGAGAGACAACTCCCTTTAGTCAACTCTCCTTTGTGGTTGAGTGAGCTATATATTCGCTGCCTAGCACACTGACCCACCGGGGTGGAAAAGCATTTCCCAGGGAGAATCTAGAAGACGGGGGGAAGCTCATAAAATGCCTGAGAACAGCGGAGAGTGTGCCACGTGACGTAGCATCCACATCCCAGACTCCTGTGCACACAGTGGATGCCCAATAACCTCTTTTGCTTTTACATCTATACAAGAAACTTTACTCTTTTTAACTTAACCCGTATTGCACTCTACTTCCCACATGGAGCGTTTCATCATTGTAAAACTACCAAAGTAATTACAAAAATTTTAAAAGCATGATTTATTGAAGAGCTTCTGGCTAAGATCTTTGAATCTGTGCCCCTGAGGCTTCCAGGGCAGGACTCCAGCGGGGTGGTGTAAGACTTGCTGTCCTGACATGGGTGGCAGTTGCTAGAACAGGGACTGCTTCATTTCACTGACAGAGCGAAGCATGCTGTCAGCGGGCAGCGATTGCCGTGGGACAAGGCACAACCCAATCTGACTCAGAAACATCCTGTCCTAGCCACTGGCCACTCTCTCCCCCTTCAGTGTTCTCCAGGAGAAAGACCAGGGCAGCCCTCTTGAAGAGGAATTAAGTTGCAGTGAAGCTAAAGTCTTCTGAACATGCAGCTGCCCTAAAACTGCCCCAAATACTGTCTGCTACAAAGCAGAATTCAGTATCCAGAAGGGCGTCTTGGACGCCACCCAAGAGCTTTAGTTTTCCAGAAGCCTAAAGGATTCCCAGCATATCTGTAGGGTGAGTGTGAGAGCCGGATTCCAAAGGATTATATTGCCCGTGGATGCTTTAGCACCCCGCTTCACAAGAATGTAACAGAAATAAAAGGTTGTTCAGCGGGAGAAGATGTATCTAAGAGGTAAGCCTTTCTTAAATCCCACTAATGTACAACCTCAGTCCACAACTGGATTCAATTACTGCGTGGAAAGAAAGGCATTTTCTCCTAGAGCCGCTCTGTTTCCGTGCCTGGCTGTGAGCGGGGTCAGCCATGACAAAGACGAGCCTGTGCGTTGTTTTTGGTTGTTTTTCTTTTCAAGCTCTTCCACTGGTACTGCCAGGCCCCAAGCTGTTTGGATCTGTTCTCTGGGCTCTAGTTTACTTGTTTTGGCTTTTGGCCGCTTTGTCCAGCGTTGATGATAGAAGAGCAGGCTGGTGTCCTGCGTGACCAGCAGACCTGATGGGCTACACAGCATGACTCAGTGGCTGCCCTGCGCCTGGGTGCCCCTTAAGGGCAGGGTTTGTGAGCAAGGTCACCTCCTTCTCAGGAGGACATGTGGAGAGACTGTGGGCGACTTGGGAGGGGCCCAGCATAAAGGGGTTTGGCTGTCACTGTTCTCACGTAGTAATAATAATACCTAACATATACAGTGCTTATTCTGCGCTATGGGCTACCGTGTCCTAAGAGCTTTACGTGTATGAACTCTCTCCATCCTTCATCTAATCCTCTGAAGTGGGTGCTATCACTACCCCCAATTTACGGTGGGGAATGAGGCACAGAGAGGTGACGTAATTTTCCCAAGGTCACACAGTTAGTAAGCGGCTCAGAGCCCAGGCCCTTGGTCACTACTTTGTCAAAGAGTAGGTTGCAGCAACTTTGAAACCATGATTGGCATTTATTGAGCCACTAAACGTATTTACAGTAGCTTTCATTTATTATTTTCCTTAACATCTCTGAAAGACACACTTGTGTTGTTATAGACGACTATGTGTTTTAAACCACAAGATTGGGGAGACCCTTTTGGTTCAACCTGCCTTGGGGCAGACAAGAAAGGACTACTATGGAAAGCCGGGGGGGCTTTCATAAGAGACCCTGCGCCCCAGGAGGCCAAGAACCGACTGACGCAAGTGTCTGGTCAGCAGCTCAGGCTTCCTGCGCGAGCGTGGCTCTTTCCATAGTAATTGTTTCTTGTCACTCCAATTCCCTGTTAATAATTCTTTAACTTTCCTTGTACAAATTGCTGTGTAATTTGTGTCTCATGTTTAAACTCTAACTAATAATTCACCATGTTTTTTAGGTCATCATTCAAAATAAAAATGGAGCCTCTTTTCTATGGAAAACGTCTAAGAATCATGGAAGAAACAAAAACAAAAACATAAAAAAACTTTCACTATACATTTATTAATTGATACTAATACTTAAATAATAAATTTGCTAATAAATTAGAAAGCTCTATGTCCTCTTTCAGGCCTGAGCTCTATAGCGGCATGACTGTTATTTAGTTTGTAACTCTTGTTCATGATTGAGTGTGTGCTCGACATTTATCAGGATGACATTCATTTAAACAGTTTGATGAAGTCCCACGATCCACATGTGGCCTCTGTTCACACATCTTTCAATTATCGTCAATCAGAGCAATGTAATATTCCATTTTTTTCCCCACATGCGACAGTTTGCTTAGCTAGTTCCTAATTATTGGATACTTGGGTTGACTCCTGCTTTTCTGTATTACAAAAAGCACAGCTTAAAATATCTCTGCTCAAGTTGCATCAACCTCACCTAATTTTTCCTCTGTCTATCCCTTTCTCCCTTCTCTTAACAGCTGGGCTCACACATCTTCCCACAGGTAGAGAAGAGATTATAGGAAAAGGGATGGGAAATACAGGGGGAATGTCTGCCCAAGATGGAGGATGCAGGTTTTTCCCGAAGCGAAGGCTTCAGGGAGCAGCAGATCCTACCCAGGAACCCCCCCTGCCAGGAACAGAACCAGTTTCAGGGGCGGGGCCAAGAATTGGTTGGAGTTGGTGAACTCAGAGGTGGGAAGGAAGTCATTCCAGAGACCAAGCTGTCTTTTCTTGAGTCTCTCCTATTGTAACTTGTGACTAATCCTTAGTCACACTGAGCACATGGAAACTGCACAAAATATATCCTAGGAAAACATTTTAGTACTCAAGAATAGCCTCAAAAGCAGGCAATGCTTGAAGTAATTGAGAGTGGGAAGCACATTGTGATTACTGCTCTCTGACATTTTAAACCGCCAGTAACTCAATTGTTTCCTGAATTCCCAGAGTCAGGAACACGAAAAACCTTCTTTGTCACTCCACTAAGTGAATGTTAACATCATACTTAAAACATTTTTTTTCACAAAGACAGTGTTCCTGGTATGATGCCCAGAAAGGAGCTTAAGCATAGCACCCTTCCTACTGTTCATTTTCTGTTCATATTTAATGTTGATCTGAAGAGTCTTTTTTTGCTCTCATTCTTAAAAGTAGTTTTGTTGCACATGCAATTCTCAGTTATTTTATCACTTTGAAGATGTTATCCTGCAGTTTTCTGGTTTCTGTTGCTGTAAAAGGTGTCTGCTGACAACTTAACTGATTCTTTGTAGGTGATCTGCCTTCTTTTCTGCTTGTTCCCTGTAAGTTCTTTTTGAGTTTAGCATGTGGCCATTTTACAACAATGTGTCTGAGTGTAGATTTAAAAACCTTTATCCTGCGTGGTATATATTATGTTTCCTGTATCTGGACCTTCTCATTCATTATCTCTTTGAATATTGCCTTCTCACCCATGCTCTCTAGTCTTTTCTGGGACTCCTATGATCAGACTATTAATCCTTCCCGTTCTTTCCTCCAGGTCTTAACCCCCTTTTCAGATTTCTATCTTCCTGTCTCTCTGTGCTGTATTCTGGGTAATTTCTTCAGGCACACAAGTCAACTGATGCTCTTGTCAGCTGTGTCTTATTTACTGGCCATTGAGTTCTTATTTTCAACAATTATATTTTTCATTTATAAACATTTTACTTGGCTCTTTTTCAAATCTGCTTGGTCATATTTCATAGATTCTTGGTAGTTGCACACATGGATGATTCTATCTTGGATTTCTTTAATGATTTCATATACAATATTTAAAATTTTGCATTTGATAATGCCAGTGCCGAAGTCCTGGGAATATAAATGTATTGTTGTTTCTGCTTCCTCTTACATATGGGAGCTTAGTTTCTTGCTGCTTGGTGCTCTTTGATTCTGAACTCATTTTGCTCAATCTGTGGGAATCCTAAGGACCTAAACTGGAGCTGTTTACTCCAAAGAGGTTTGCATGTGCTTCCTCCAGGACCCCGAGGGCTGGTTTAGACCCCTTTAAAGGTCAGGGTTTACAGTGGGAGACTTAGTTTGGCTTTTGCACCTTGCAATGGACCCAAGGTTTAGTGTTTGAGTTTGTCCTGTTCTTACCACCTCCTGCTTGCATTTCAGCTCACAGCTCATTTCTTTGGGCTCTGGAGGGTTCTTTTGTTATCTGCGAGCCCAGCAGTACACATGAAAAACCATGTTGTATTCAGGATCTAACGGAATTGTGGCAGGAAGGCCTTCTGAGGATCGGCTCTGCCATAATGCTGGGAATGGATCTCATGTGTTCGTAATATTCAGGCCATATGGACACAGCAGCCAGATAGACACGAGACATAGACTGTGCTTCAAAATGTTAAAATTACAATAAAGACATAGGAAATAATTAGAGGGCATCTCAAAGCTCTCTTTCTCCCTTCATATATATGTATATATATGTACATATGCATATATGTACATGTATCTTTATGTATAATAAAAAAGCTAGAGAAGGGTGAAGAGCATACACCCGAAGTAAGTATAAGATTTCCTCTGAGGGACTGAAGCTAGTATTCAGGGTGGAGTAAACAGCATTAACAAAGGCACCAAGAGGGAATAAGTAAGGTCTTATCTTTGAGTCTCTGTTTATAAAACAGAGCTTGCCTCACTGTTATTTTATCCCTCTGACTTCATAATTATAAGACTTAGCTAGTAATTTTTCATATGAATATACCTTTGAAAGTCCCCTATAATTTCCTTATTTATAAGATGGGTGTTCATTAGAGTCTTCCTGGTCTTATCAGGGGGCTTTTATATGTGGACAATGGATAAATGGACCAGGGCACTGAGTCTCCTTAATGATTTTATAGTTAAAGGTGCTGAAATCAAACAATATCTCAAAGAGATGAATCGTGTTTTCTACTTCTGCGTGCAAAGTTAGTGTTTTTTTCCTTTCAATATCCACGCATTGAGGGGGGTTTTGAGAGGACTTGTTTCTGTTTTTTAACACTAAAATCCCCTTTGATGTATATACACCTTCTCCTTGGTATAGCAAAGTCTGTCTGGCTCAGCCTCCATCTGGGTCTGTGGCGCTGTACTGAACTTGTAGTTTTCACTAGTCTTAAAAACAAAACGATCCGAAACAGGGCCTCCTTCTGGGTTGGAAATTAGTAGTAGAAAATCTGGGCTCTGCACAAAAACCACATTTGAAAGAGTATGTCTTTTCTTTTACTGGCTTTTGCTCTAAAAAGCAAAGGCTGAAAAACAGCTGTTAGCTGTTTATACAGTATTTTTTATTTAAGTGTTAGACAATAGCTGTTTTCTTCTCCACTTAGAATGGCACATTTTTTTTCTCAGACCATTTAAATCCTCTCTCCGTGTGGCCTGAAGTACTGGTATGCACCTCCTCCCTTTCCCTGGGTTTCTGGAGGAGATTAAGGGGTTTGTTTTGTTTTCTTTCTTTCTCTTTTTCTTCAGTTTCTGTTTTTCTATCTTGAAGTCAGACTTTGGTTTCCCAGAATAGATGGCTGAGTGTGGTACCAGGTCAGAAACTCAGCAGGTCACCTTTTGGGCCAACTCAACACAGGTACTCACACAAGACACTCTAGAGGAAGTTTCTCTGGATGCAAAGTGTCCAGAGGTTTGTGGCTAGATCACATGATCAGAATTAGATATGGACTTAGTTATTGTCATCTATTCTTGAGCCCTGAACACTGATGGTTGGTTTCCTCTATTTGGAATTCAGAAGATGATTCTTGCCCATCCCTGCTTCCTTGGACATGCTCTAAGGACACCATCCTTCATCATCACCATCATCATGGTCCAGAGCAAAGCAAGATCAGCGGACTCATGCAAGACTTATAGATGAGTAAAAAACACTCTCTAACCTGCAAAAGGACCCAGCCAAAACGTTTTCTTGCACTCTCATCTCATGTGGTACCATCGCAATTCTTATTAAATAAGACAATGGTAACAACACTAAGTTGCATGTTATTTTAGGTTTTCCTGGGATTTTATTTGCCTATAACCTGCTTCCTTTTAATCAATGTAGCTTCTTTCAGGTCATCAACTTGTATTGATTTATATGTGGAGGAATAGTCTAGCTTATGACTTCTAGAAAAGGCAGTGTCTGGTACCTTGCTAAGAATAGACTGTTGCTGGGTATATCTCCCTGAGATATAAGACATTTAAATCTTGCATAATGAACACTGAGCCCCATTCATTTATACATTCACACCATGGGCCAAGCTACCCCTAATCAGTTTCTAGAACCTGGGAATTCTTACACGGTGATATCAGAGAAGCATGGCCGACGTGTCGAAATAAAGATGCATCTGGATGAAAGACAATCTTTGTACCCTCCAATGATACCTCCAATCCCCTAATCACCCCCTAGAGGTACTCCTCAATCTTATTTTTTGTCACACATGATTAAACAAATTTTGCTTTTATTTAATAAGGTACAACACATTACGATTTTTTTCCACATTATGATTTTTTTCCTTTTAGAATAATTGGCACAAATTCGATGATTAGAAAAACAGTTCCCATGTGTGTAACTCAAAATACTAAGTTTGTATATTATTTCAAAAACAGGTTTTGTAGTAAAATAATATCTCCCTTTGGGAGATCCAAGTTTTGGCATATTACAGGTTTTGAGAAGTCCTGTAGTCAAGAAACACTGTGGCACTCCTACTTTTCACTGGACATTGCACACCCGCTGGGGAAATCTGTCTTGAAGTTCGTATGTTCAGGATCCTTGCGTTCTGCTCGGCAGCCCAGGACTAGGAACCACTTGGGATCCTGGTCTCAGCCGTGCTCTCCTACTGCTGCCAGCTCTCCACGGTCTTCCCCAACTTGCTTGTATGTGGCAGGGCTTAAATCAGCAGCCAGTGCCCAATAATAGGGCCAGTCAGACTCTCACTGACTTCCTCAGAGCCTTGAACTAAGAGGGGAGAAGTGCTAATGGTTGAAAAAGAAAAAGAATTGGCCTGCATGGTTGTCCTCACCTGCCCTCTTGCCTACGGGGGGGAGGGTTGCATCTCTTTTGTGGTACATCTGCTTCCATTATGAATAACTGTGGGGTTCATCTGCCACCCCATTCTAGGAAGTGGACCAGTGTGGGTAGGCAGAACCATAAGTGGTGTGAAGAAAAGGGAGGCAGAACCATAGCTCCTCTTACAGAAACGGGTAGGCATTCCCTAAGTTTAGGGGCAAGGGCCTCTACCCTCAGCCACGTAAAGGCTGGCACAGAATGTAAAGTCTAAGTGGAAATAGGCATGACAACCACAAAGAAACACATGTGACTTTGCAAAGGGGGAAAAGCAGACAGTGACTTGGACCACTGACAGTACCACACCACAGAGGCGCCTGCTTCCTGCGTGTGGAAGCATCCATCTCAGCCAGAGATCAGAAACTTTTGTAAAATACTGTGCCAAGGTTCTGCCCACCCTCTCTGGGTGTCCAGGTGCAGGATAAGTGGCACAGAGGGACAAGAATGAGGTGGATGGAACAAGCACGTTCTGGCCAATTCTTCTTTTGAGCAGGGCTGGGTGTGACTTCTCAAAGGAAGGTGATTTCCATTTGTCAATGAAATCTGTCTGGGAATGTATCACTTTTGCCAATAATGGCATAGGTTGCATGTGGTATTGGGCAACAGATTTATTTGGTTACATTCATGCCCACATCCACTCTACTTGCATACTTTTTACAAGGAGAAAATAAAAAGCTAGAAACTGGTTGCATAACAATCATTAGTTTCACAGGTGAGTAAGTTATGCAGAACAGTGCTTTCAGCTATTTTGTTACCAAGGAGCAAGATGAGGCTGATAAAATGTTTATAGGCTAGTAAATTTTTCTACTAATTTGCAAGGCTATATAATAAAATCCATGAACTTGATGGCCTACAGGAAACATAACAAGAACTAGGAATATATAGTAATTTGGAGCAAAAGTCCTCTTACGCCCTCCAGGAAATGACTCCCAGAAAAAGAGATGAATCACAGTATTTTAAACAGAGAAGAATGATGCTAAGTTTGTACTTAACCAGTTATAGCCTGAGAAAAGATGCTTCAGAAGGAAATTTCCTGCTTTCAATTATTCTTGCTTTAAAGAATAAAATTAATTCAAGTATGTAAAACCAATGTTTAAATGAAAACAATTACTGGAGCACAGTGTGTTCTGTTGTGTAATAGTTACTTTTAGGATTGGCAACGGTTTTTCACTGTATACACAGTCACATTGTGCCCTCTTGTGGCAGAAATAGTACAAAAATGTAGAAGATGCCCTGCCGTATTTATACAGCCTTTGACCAGCTTCATTTTGGGAAAGTTTGTTCAAGGGAAAAGATGATTTGCCGAAGGTGGTTGGCAAAAAGCGTTGTTGCTGAGGCCCCTTAGCACGTGCATATCAGGGTGGGGCTATCCTTACACAAGGGGAGCAGCAGTTGAAAGGATTCTTGCCGTTTTTACAGAGGCAAAGAAAAATCCATGATAGAAAGCTGGCAATTTAATTTTCTGGTTAATGTTAAAATTTGCTCATTTTTAGCATGTCAGTTCTCCACATCTATAAATAGCAGCAATTGCTATCATTTAGTGAGCGTGTCAGGCAGTTTATACATATTATTTTATTTTATCTCAAAACTGTGAGGTTATGTAGGGGAACCACGGCTCAGAGACATTAATCAACTATTTGAGTTTGCTCAACTAGTAAATGGCAGAGCTGGGATTTGAATTAATCTTCCCCTGATTCCATAAGCCTGTGCAATTGCCATCGTGCCAAGCTTGAGTACTTAATACACGTGAGACACTGCTACTGGGCATCCTGGGGTTTCCAAAGTGCAAGATATTCTTCAGGGACTTATAGCCTAAATATAGAAATAAAAACGTACATTGATATTCCACAGTGAAAAGCTGAAAACCTTTCCTCTAATATCAGGAACAAGACAAGGATGCCCAGTCTTGCCACTTTTATTCAGCATAGTATTGGAAGTCAGGCCATTAGTCAAGAAAAAGAAATAAAAGGTATTCAAATTGGAAAGGAAGAAGTAGAACTGTCACTATTTGCCGATGACATATTATATATAGAAACCCCTAAAGACTCCACCCCAAAACTGTTAGAACTAATAAGTAAATTCACTAAAAGTTGCAGGATTGTTGATGAAAGAATGTCTAGCATGTAGAAAAGTTTTATGAAAGTTTATTTGAGCCAACAATTTGAAGACATACCTGGAAACAAGATCTCAACGGATTGAGAAAGTGGTCTGGAGAAAGGCAGTGTGGCAGCTTATGTTACACATTAGAATCAAAGGAGAAGATATAAGGTGGGTTACATGAAATCCAAGTTGGAGGACTTGTACTGTCTGATTTCAAGAATTATTATAAAGTTCCAGTAATTAAGACAGTGTGAATTGGCATAAGGTAGACATATAGAGCAACTGTACAGAAAGTTCAGAAATAGATTTACATATGTATTAAATTGTCTTTTGTCTTCTCACAAAAATCCTAAGGCAACTGTCTTTTGATACCACCATACAATTCAGCATACAAGGATGTACAACTATTAGGTATGTACAACTATTTTTTAAATGGACAAAGAAGGGTATGTATGGTTGTGTTCATTTTCCCCCTCTCGATGCAGAAAAGCTATATACTTTCTTCAGTTATTCTATGATTTTGGCCTTGAATAGGGGTAAGACCTGTGGCTTGCTTGTAACCAATAGAATATGGCAAAATGGTGGGATGTACATGGTTGTGTGTGATTACATGCTTGTATGACTAAAGATTTTATCATCCACTTTGCTGAGGTTTTCTTTCTCTCTAGTTTTGAGCAAGCAAGTGGTCATGCTGGGGAACCCCACATGGTAAGGAACTGTGTGGCATCTAGGACCCGAGGGTAGCCTCTGGTCAATAGCCAGCAAGTTATTGAGGCTGTCAGTCCTATAATTGCAAGAAACTAAATTCTGCCAATAACTTTCCCCAGTCAAGACTTCAATGAGCCCACAGCCGGGCTGACATCTTGACTGAAGCCTTGTGAGACCCTAGGCAGAAGTCAACCTACCCACACCTGGACTTCTGACCACAGAAATTGTGAGATAACAAGTGTAAGTTGTTTTCAGCCACTAAGTTGGTGAAAATATCGTTACTCAGCAGTAGATAACTAGTATAGTTACCTTTTAGAAGTTTTATAATTTTAACTCTTATGTTTGTCTTTCATCCATATCAATTTTTATAGACAGTGTGAAGTAAGTGTTGATTGTCTTTCTTTATCCTTCCTTCCTCCCTCCCTCCCTTGCTCGCTCCCTCGCTCGCTCCTTACCTCTCTCCCTCTCTCTTTCCTCTCCCCGCCCTCTCCTCTCCTTCTGTACCTCCTCCTCTTCTCCTTCCTCCTTCTCTGTCTTCTTTGCATATCGACTATCCAACTATTCCAGCACCAGTTGTTGAAAATATTATCCTTTGCCCATTAAATTGCCTTAGGATCTTTGTCAAAAGATGATTTGACTTTGTCAAAAGACAGTTGCCTTAGGATCTTTGTGAGAAGACAAAAGACAATTTAATACATATGTAAATCTGTTTCTGAACTTTCTGTTCAGTTGCTCTATATGTCTACCTTATGCGAATGCACACTGTCTTAATTACTGGAACTTTATAATAATTCTTGAAATCAGACAGTACAAGTCCTCCAACTTTGTCTTTTTTCCTTTTTGGCTATTCTAGGTGCTTTGTATTTCTATATAAATTTTAGAATGCTGGCCCGTCACAATGCAAGAGCACCCCCTTTTTTCCCTTGTTGTCTCAGGCTAAAATCACAGCCTCTGCCTTTAGCTTCCTCAGCCCTCAGTCACTTGTCCCCTGTGTCTCATAATTTCAGGGGATGCATATGGAGCTCTCTGCGAAGTTTCCTGAAAGCTCCTCTTTCTAGATTTGCAGAAGCAGCTCTGTGGGGACAGAGCCAGGAATGCAATTTCCAGGCTCTCGGCCTCACGGGGGAAGGTGCTGGCTCAGGTAGTAAATGGCTATCAACTGTGATTGGATGGCCATCAGCTGTGGCTAGTTGGCCATCAGCTATAACCAGTGAGCCATTGGCCACTAATATAACTGCTGTGGCTAGGCTAGCAGCAAAAATGGGGGCTAGCAAGAAGATGGTGGCTGAGCTAGCAACAGCGGATTGCAGTTAGCAGGGCGGATTGCAGTTAGCAAGTGGGGTTGGTTGGTTGACAGAGAAGTGGACGGAAGGTTGCAGATCGTGTGGATCCTGTTTCCTGTGTCTGCAACCCAGCTGCCAGCGAGAATATAGTGGTATGACTCCCCTGTCTATGACTCCCCATGTATGGTTCCTTTTTGGCCTCACCATATCCTGCGTTCTTACGTGGGGAGTGGGAGCTGAGACCCCACCTGACACCCAGCATGACAAACTCTCACCAAGGAAATCCTTCCACAAGCCCGCTTGAGTGGGTTCCAGGTGGAATGTCACTGGACTGTCTCGTGTCTTTAGTGTTGGTTGTATTCTTGGCCACCTGTGTTGAATGTCTTTGTCTTTGTTCATCTCATAACTTGCTTTGTGTCTAATATTTATCGTCTCTTGGCATCTCACTCAAAACTTCCATTTTGTTATACATTTAAATTTAGATAAATTAAAACATTTAAATAATTTCATCTCGCATGTTTAGTTGTTTTTAGGGGGAGGGTTATCCAGAGGATCAAGTCTGCAATAATACCAGAAAGAGATGTCTACAATTATTTTCTACCCCATAATGCTACTATTTTCTTCTGGTTACCACTATAGTATGGAATGTACAAATTGTTTCTCTGCAGTGCAATTGCACCACAGAACACAGATAGAACTTTCCTATTTGGAGGGGCAGGAGAAATAGAGCAAGACTTTGCCTTTTGAATATACTTGGAAGAAGAGAAGTGCTCAGAACCTGAAATTTTCCAAGCCCTTTTCAATTCTGAAACCAGCTCTTGTGAGCGCTACACCCACCGCCCAGCTGGGGAGTGTTATGTAACAGCATGGAAGTGGGAGCTGAGCAAACCTAATCACGTGCTGGTTCGGAGGCAGTTTCCTACACAATGACTATACGAAAAAAACAAAAAACAAAACAAAACCCCAGGTGAGCAGTTGTTAAGCACACAATTAATTATATACCCACAGAGCTGGACTGAAAGCATGTAGACAGGCAATAAGCATGGTGTGCACAGTTTCTCAGGATGAATAATATGGCTCTAAAGGAAATAAAGGATCTCCCATGCTTTTTTTTTTTTTAAAGGAAAAGGCCAATATTATGCTCAAATATCTTTACAGCTTCAGACACATTTTTATTAAAAGAAACTAATACATAAGCAATGTAGTGTATATACATTATGTACCTTGGTCTTGGCCAATACTTTTTAAAATAAGCATGTAGCACAAACCCAAGGGAAAAATTTTTGAACTAGTAACTTACTTGAGTTTAAAAAAACCTGCTAGTGGGCCTTGAACCACCACTTCTCCTCCCATTTTTGTCTAAGATCTTCCAAATAATCTAGCTTTATATTACTCAATTTTGATGTAATCTGAAGTTTAAAAAAAGCAAGAAAAGTGTGTATAGGCTGCTTTCATGAGTGTGTGCATATGTGCATACACACAGGAAAAATTTCTTCATGGAAACAACAAAAAACTTAACGATGGCTACCTCTGAGGAGTATACAAGGTCTAACCATTAAGTTCGCGAACTTATCCTAGAAAAAGTGCTACCTACCTCATTGCTGAATATCACTATGGTCACCTTCGAAGTACTCCCCTTAGGAAGCTATGCACTGACGCCAGCGCCTAGTCTACCCTTCAAAGCAATTTTGGAACTCTTTTTCTGGGATGGTCATCAGAGCTGTCATCATATTGTGTTTCCCCAAAAATAAGACCTAGGCGGACAATGAGCTCTAATGCGTCTTTTGGAGCAAAAGTTAATATAAGACCCGGTCTTATTTTACTAAAATATAAGACTGGGTATAATATAATATAATATAATATAATATAATATAATATAATATAATATATAATATAATATAAATACTGGGTCTAATTTTACTATAAGACCGGGTATAATATAACATAACATAACATAACATAACATAACATAACATAATATAATACTGGGTCTCATATTAATTTTTGTTCCAAAAGACGCATTAGAGCTGATTGTCCAGCTAGGTCTTATTTTTGGAGAAACACAGTATTACCCTTGATGTCCTGAATGTCATAAAAATATCTTCCTTTCAATATTTCCTTTATCTCAGGTAAAGAAGGAAGTCATTGGGGGCCAGATCTGGTGAGTAGGGAGGGTGTTCCAATACAGTTACTTATTTACTGGATAAAAACTCCCTCACAGACAGTGCTATGTGAACTGGGGCATTGTTGTGATGCATGAGCCATGAATTGGCGAAAAGTTCACATCATTTCTGTCTAACTTTTCCACGCAGCCTTTTCAGCACTTCCAAACAGTAAACTTGGTCAACTGTTTGTCTCGTTGGTACAAATTCATAATGAATAATCCCTCTGATATCAAAAAAGCTTAGCAACATCATTGCAACAAGTTCGCGAACTTAATTGTCTGACCTCATATGTGGGGTCACAGGAAACTCATTTTATTAACTAGCCTTTCATGCTGTTTGAACTTTTGTTTGTGTATGTATGTTACTATATACTAATATCATAATGGCCAACCATCAAGGGGCAAACTTGGCAAGAATAGCCTGGATTAAAAAGAAAAGTAGGGAAGGTAATGTGAAGCCAATGCATCCCCTCTCCCCTGCCAATGGCCATTGATCTCCCTGCTTTAAATGTTGGCTATAATTTCACAGAGTCTGGAAATTAAATATCTAAACTTTCTCCATAAAAAGTATAATGCACATTTTTTGACTACCTATTATGGCCAAGATACTGTACTGTGCAGTTTACATAGGGTCTCAGTTGAACCTTAAACAACCCTAAGAAGTAGAATTTCTGTTCTCATATGAACCACAGGACCTTGCTCAAGGTCACTTAGCTGGTTAAATGGCCACAAGGAGGCTTGAGCGTGGTGCCAAATCCTGTCCGTCCACTGTATCACACATCAGAGCACTAGGTGAAAATCACCTATCAAGGCCATGGACCTCACCCCTCCTTGGGTTATTTGTGAGAGACTAGTGGCCTTTTCAGGGCTGGTGTCAGGCACTCAACGTAAGTCTAGGTACTGCAGTTATAAGGGCATCCATTCTTATATGAAAGTTTGATGCTGCAAGGGAGACCACAGGAAACACAAAGGCTGATATTTGTGTTTATCACACGCCCGTCTTCTGCTGGACCATCCCAGCAGCTTTGTGCGTGCTGTTTGGGCTGAAGTCTGGGGCTCCCTGCTTTAGCATTCTGGTGCCCTCTCTGGACAAATTCATCTTCTGATGCTTAAACATTTTCAGAAAAACAAATGCTGAAAATAATAATTAAAATAGTAGACTTAGAAATGTAGTTATGCTAAAGGTAGCATTTCTATCAATGGAGAATAAAATGGATCAGTAAGGACATGGGGTTGGGACAATTGCCTGTCATTTGGAAGAATGTATCCTTACCTTACTCTTCACACCAATAAAAAGTCCGGATGAAGTTCTGTATGTAAAACAGACACAACCCCAACAATTAACCTTAAAGGGCTAGAAGAAAACATGCATATGTGTGTGTATGTGTGTGTGTGTGTGTGTGTCTGTGCACACACATATACATGCTCATGATAAAAGTTCTGCAGCGCCCAAGAAGTAAAAAATAATGTCCCCTTCTTCACCTACCCTCCATGTTCTATTCCCCAGGAGATACCAACTTATCAGTTTCTTGCGTATACTACTAGAGATAGTCTCTATATATTTAAGCATACATGTATTTCTTTTATTAAAAGATATTTCAATTATTCAGTTTTTCACAATATGTCTTGAACAGCTATTTAGTACATAATGTTTTACCTACTCATTATTGTATAGATGCACCATAATTTATTTCACTACCTTCTTTAATTGCTATTTTCATGTAGCAATAATGCTTTAAGATCTTCCCATTCCTCCCATAAGGATCTGCCTTATTTCCCTCTGTTGCGTTTACTCTCCTATAGGAATGTAAGACAACTTATTTGTCCATTGACAGGCTGTTTCCAATTTTTCTCTAGTACAGACAGTAAAATTTCTAGGGCATGTTGTCTTGTGAGAGTTTCTTTAGGGTAGCAGTTCTCATGTTTTCAAAGGATCACTCTGGCTGTTGTGTTGAGAATAGACCTGGGGTTAGGGAGCAAGAACAAAAGCAGGGAGACTGGTTGGGGAGAGGCATTGTCATTGTGGAGTGTTAAGTGGCTTGGACCCGATAGTGGTGGCAAGAGTGGTGGTGACAAGTGGTTGGAATGGGGTGCATTTTGCAGGTAAAGGTAACATGATTTGCTGATGCTTAGACATAACATGTGAGAGGAAAAGAAGAGTCAAAGAAGATTCCAAAGTGTGGGGCCTGAACAACGAAGAGATTGAAGGTGCTGTTCACTAAGATATAGGGCACTGCAGGTGAGCAGCTTTGGGGAGAAGATCAACATCACAAAATATGTTTGGGAAATGTTAGGGATAAGTGCTCATCAGACTTCCCAGTGGAGGTGTCAAGGAATTGGAGTTGAGGGAAAACCTCAGGGCTGGAGATCCAGATTTGGGATACATGGATATAAGGACGGCATTCATAAGGGTGATATTTAAAACTAGAAGACCTGTGTGACAGTGAGTGCGGAGTGAGAAGAGGTTCACAGACTCTTAGAGCATTCCAACATTTAGAAATTGCGAAGAGGAAATAGATCCAGTAAAGGACACTGAGAAGGGATTGCCATAGAGACAGGAGGAATCCAGGGGAGTGTGGAGGCCTGGCGTCCAGTTTGATAAATGCTGCTGACTTATAATTGACGTAGGAATTGACAATGTGGGGCTCATTGATCTGGGCAAAAGCCTGACTGGAGTGGGGTCGAGAGGGAATGGGAGGAGAAGAATTGGAGCTGGATGATAACTCTTTTCAGGAGTTTTGCTTTAAAAGGGAGCAGGAAAAAAAGGGACAGTAGCTTTAAGGGATGTGTAATCAAGTGAGGATGCTAAGATCAAGATATCATGACATTATTGTATGCAGATGAGAGATCCCAAGTAGAGAGGGGAATGTGGGGGTGGGGGTGGGGGTGGGGAGGAGAGGAGGTAACTGTATGATTGATGTCCTTGAACTGGCAGAGGAGATGGGACACAGCTCACAAGTTGCAGGGCTGGCATGAGTTAGTGGAACAAAGAGTTTGCCCTTCACAGCAGTGGGAAAGCAGAGAATGCACGTAGGCATAAAGGAGTGGCTAGATGTGATGCTGGGAGTGTGCGAAAATTCTCTACTAATTATTCGCTACACTGTTCCAGGTGCAGTAAGAGGTAAGGGTCAACTGAAACTCTGGTTGGTTGAAAGTAGTCATGCAAGGGGTGAGTGCGAAGTTTTGCTTATGATGGAGGACAGCTGGTCAACACTGTGCCATAAAAGACAAGTGAATTTGCATGTAAAGACCATCATGACTACTCGCAGGCAGGCTGGTAAGCCGTCTTAGAAAACCAAAGAAGTTTAAGGCCAGCTGAGCAAGGGGGTGGGGTGGTGTGGAGCCTTTACTGAGCAATTCAGTTACCTTTTGTGGCACTGCATTCATTCAACAGACATTGGCTGAGAGCCAGCACCATTCTAGGAAGTCGAGATGTGGTGGTGCATGAGATCCTTTATGGAGGATCTCTATGGAGATACTTCTCTGTAATAATAAGTCTCAATCTTGTAACTGAAGTAATTGGGGGAAGGGAATATTCTTGAGTATTGGTGAGAGATGGTAGAGGGGAAGGAAGTTTGTGAGAACTGATGAATGAATTTGTAGGGGGTGATGGGAGGTGTAAATTTTACAACTTGGAACAAACACAAACATTCCTCCTTCAGCTTAACTCTTTTTTACCTAAGTTATGCAGAGTTAGGTCCTACATGCTCTGTTACCAACTGACTTTGTGGTCTTCAACAAATCCCTCAATTTATGTGCGAAGTGCGGCCTGGATACGGCCTTCTCCAGAGCCCCACCACATGGCGCCATAATTCTGTCACAGAACTGATTTTTCCGTTATGAACGGTAACTGGGGAAGTTGTTTTGTCAAATTGTTGTAAAGAAGATCCATCCCAAATATGAACTGTTTTTGTAAGCCTCTGAAGTCATCCTGCCCCTTTCTTTTTGATGGTTCCAGGTAAATCCAAAAAGGCCATCGCGGAATAAACTGCAATTGGAAAAGATGCTAAAACTTAGTGTGCTTTGCTTCCTCTGCTGTTTCGCGGGCAGTAATGAAACCATAAATCCTAGCAGGATTCCATTTCAAATCATACTCTGCAATTATTGTTTTGGCTCCTTTCTTTCATTATTCCAAAGAGAACCGCACTAAGTTCACACACTTTCAACATGACCATTCATTTCCCCATGCTGCAAAAAGTTGTTTTCCCAGGCACATTCATGTTTCAAAGTTATATTACTGAACGCCTGTTGCCCGTTATGATTTCTGTTTGCTTCTTTCAAATGCCTTTTCCTTCATGGATTTGAAGTAAATGCAATTTTTAGTCAATTAAACTTCTCCCCACCTTTTTTTCATCTTTACACAGATTGACTCCTACTTTATTCCACTGGAAACAAAGCAGTATTAAGCAATGATAAATTCTAAACAACCACATCAAAGCAGCCATGCAACATTTCCCATTAAGGGCTAATTACTAAATACTTGGTAAAGACAATAATACTCTTTTTGTTTTATTGTACTGATCTTACAAATGTTTTTATGCTCTCTCATATCCTGTCTGGTTTAATTATATTTATTCCACTGTGAACACTTGAGTGATTCTAAGTTCCTTCTGTTATTGGAGGGAACTAACTGCAGTATGACCGCATGAATCATTCTGTATTTTGCAAGTTGGGATAAATTCTCAAGTGCTTTTTTTCATGAGCTGAGGTCCTATTCTGGAAGCTTATTATCAGTTTTCCATTCACCTTTTATGACTTAGTATTCTATGTTGCAAATAACTCAAAGTTGCTTAACCAACAAAGAGAAATATTGGCCTTTCTAACAGAAAAGTCCAGAGATAGTGGGCTTCAGATAAGGTTTGATCCAGCAAACAATGTCATGGAGGAGAAAAGAATTATAGAGAGTGTTAGAACATTCAGTAATAAATTTTTAGGTTAGTTTTTGAGATTTTGTGATTTTTTTTTTTTTGTATTTGTCAGCTTCTTGAAATTTGTAATACATTATGATTTTTTTCTTACTCTAAATAATGTTGTATTTATAATTTTTTTTATCCTCTAAAGTGTTTCCTGCAAATTGTATAAACTTCAAGCATCACAAAACATGGATATGTTCCTGCTGAAGAGAGGGTGAGACAGTTACTCCCAGAAGAAAATATTTTATGAAAATGAAGGTAAAGGGACATCTAATGACAAAAACAAGATATGACCACTAAAGTTTTAAACCTTTTTTGAACTTTCTTAGCTTTCAATTCTGCCTAGATGAGTCTGATAAATGTTTTTATTGGTAATGAAGCTGTTTAAAGGTGGGGACTATATGTTAAACTTCTCTGGTTGTGCCCCCAACGATCAGCAAAGTAATTTGTATGTAAAAACATATCGATTTTTCTAATGCTTCTTTCCAGTGCTGTGAGTCCAAAATGATTGTACTCTCTTTTTATATGACCGTACACAAAAGTTTCATGGAGGAGTCTACGTTCCATGGAGGAGTTAAATCATAAACTCAAGGGACCCTATATAGAAATACCATTACAACAACAGCAAAAGCACGTTTAGACAACAAAACAATGAACTAAGCCTTGGCTACTGTTCTACTTATTTCAAATAATTATCTATTGGCTATGTGTCTGGTATTTGTTGAATTAGAACTTTAACTAAAGGGACACAGAAACCAAATATATATTTCTCCTAATACCACAGTACCTTTTGTTTTTTGATCTGTACACAGACACAAACATGCTAAAAAGTGTTGCAATATTGGGGTGGGGGGAATGCTCCGAAAGCCTGAATTACCCAAGTTCACGTAACTTGCTGGGGTGGCCTCTGATTCCTTCACTTCTTTTTGAAGATTCTTTCCAATGTGTTGATGACTTTTTCATCTCTTTGAAGATATTACTGCTTTTGTGACTTCAGGAGCGTCTGGGCACTGCAGTTTTCATATTTAAAAAAGGTGAATCTTCCAGATTTTGGGGCATAGGCACTTGTGGGAGATCAACATTAATGTAGTTTTTCTCCAGTAATCAATGCAAGACATAGTATGTAGAGAGACAACCATTTACATCATGCAAATTGGGAAAGACTTGGAAACTGTCCCATCCAAAATACCTCTCTACCAGTCTGCTCAAAGACCTGAAAGAAATCCCACTACTGTGTATCTCTTAAGTGAAATGCAAATGTTTCCAGGAGAGGTACTCCCACACTCTCAGCAACCATTAGTAACTCCTGAAAAAATGAATTTATTACATTCCTACTTCCAGGTCAGTCTCCAAGAACAAGCTCCTACAGGACTGGGACTAAGGATGATGAATTTTGATAAAAAGGAAACACCTGAGGTTCCGTTTTATTATCTGTAAAATTAGTGGGCTGGACCAATGTGTCCACAGATTTCCTTCCTTCAGAGCTCTGCTCTGGCGAAAATGTTTTTCACATACCTTAGCTCACTTGGTAAACTTGGGATTGGTGGGAGAGGCAGGGGGCATTGTTTTTCTTACTTGTCAGATGAGGAAACTGAGGTTCAAAGAGTTGAGGCTCTTACCCAAGGTCACCAGCCAAGGAACCTGTTTAGCATGATCACTTAACTCCAAGTTCAGTGACCTTTCCACTACAACATACTCATTCCTTTACCTATTGAGCACTTAGTACAGGCTATAGTGCTAGGGATGCAAAATCAACAAGATGAAGCTCCAGCCCTCTGGGGGCTGGCAACAATTGAAGATGAGTACTTAGAGAGCTGCAAGGTCAGTTAGTTATTGGAGACAGAGGTGGAGGCAAGAAAACAGAGAGTTGGGAGTGGGAAACGGCAAACTTCACGGGAGAGGCACATCATTGAGGCTAAACTAGGAAGGATGAGTAGATATTTGGTTTAATGAAAGGGAAGCCAGTGTTCTCAAAAGAAAAGACTTCATCCTAAAAGCGGGACACTTCGGGTGCTGTGACAGTTATCTGCAACAGATTGGCAAAAACTTCTGGGCAGAAGGATCTTTTGGATAACATTATTTGTCTGCTTTATTAAGGTCTGCACCAGACTTTTGGGGGTCATAGGCTCCTAACTGGTGGCTACGCCACCCCCGTGTGGTCTTTATTCAAGGGGTTATGAAATAACCCCTTGTGAAAGAAGATGGAAAGTGGCAGATAAGTAACAGGCTATGCTGTAACTTCTTCAGTTGTTTTATAGTCTTACTTCCCATATTATGGAGTAGGGGACTGGAATTCCTCTTGAAGTTTTCAGAAGACTCAGTAACATACCCAAGTCACAGAGGTAAACGACAAGGCAAATTTTCATCGTTGCTTAAAACCCCATCATGGCTACTGCCTGGGCCAGTTGCTGTGAGTGAGGGCTCCATGGGACAGGGACAGGTTCCTTCCATGTGGTTTCAGTGTATCTCATTCCGGAACCTTCCTCTTAGCATCTTAACCCTATAAGAAATACACTTTTGAAGCAGGACTGGAAAATTTCTCTTTCCTTCTTTAGGCTTGCTCCTCATTTTTTGACTACTTTGGTCAGTATTGCTGTGACATGCAGCTGCTTCCGAGGGGTCAGAGGGAGACTTCGCCTCACTCACAGACTTTTCAATACACACACACACACACACACACACACTCCTACCTTGCACCTCTCTCCCAAAGTGGGAGAAATCCATCTTTTGCTACACTCTTTGCATTTCTAACACAGATCTGTTATAACACTCAAGGTTCCTAGCCAAAGTTTTTATTTATTTCATGCTCTCAAAAGAGACCTCACAGTTATTGCAAATCTTTTGTATATTCTGCAAATCCCGTTTGTTGTTTTTCTTTTATGGTAAGAGGGAAAAACATTTCATTCACTAGAATCTTAACATATTGCATTTGTTTATGAACCAATCCTTTTAAAGCTGCTCCCGGTAGAGCCCTGGGTGGGTGTGCAAGGGAAATGCACCAGAGAAAGACTGTGCCGTCTAGAATGAGAGAAACTTGCATTGTTCCCGGAAGAGAGTGGAAAGGGAGGGAGAAGATGAAAAGAGGGAGGAAAGAGGAGACCCCAGTAGCCAGGCCACCAGCCTCTGAATCACCCAGGCTTGTAAACCTCCTCACATCTACATATCCTCCCCAGGCAGCCAGTTGCCAAAGGCGGCCATTCTTCCTTCTTTGCCATTTGAATGGGAATCCCCTTCAATCTGTTTGTACTATCATCTCTTTAACCTGGAACGTGAACACTGAGCTCCAAATATATCTGTCTCCTAGCTGACCTTCCTACCACAAACTTCTCCCTGCTCCTCCACTTTCTGTCACACCTCCATTAGCAGGCCAGTGTTTCTAAAACATACTTCGTTGGCCACATATGACAAAGCCCTCTACGCTCCCCACTGCTCATAACTAAAGCTCAACAGTCTTAGCCTAGAATTCAAGGTTCCATCCATTGTGACCCTGACTTATCCTTCTGGCCTAGCTTCACAGCTTTTATTAAAGCATTTACCTTGGGCCAGGCACGCTGTTGTTAAACGCTTATAAATGTTATTTATTTATTAGAATTCCTTTCCAGGAAACATGTGTGTCCCCTACTTCCTGTCGGACTGCCCTCAATGAGAGCTGAACATGTGATGCAGGCCAGCCAATCAGAGCATTCCCAACCCTGGCCACTCACCAGCCGGTCAGAGCATTCTACTCTCCCCCCTTTACCCTGAGCTTTCTCAAATTTGACTTGTAGGTGTGGGAGAGTGTGGGTTTCTCTCTCCTTCTGGGGTTGAAATCTACACAAAGAAGCAGAGCAGGGTAGAGAGAAGAAGAGCTGGAGAATGAGAGAGAAAGGGAAACCTGATGACATTGTCCCCCCGGATCCCACCATGCATGTAGATAGCTCTACCGCTGGACTTTTCCCATAGTGAGTCAAAAGAGTCTCTTTCTTAGCTTGTTTGAGTTAGGTTTGCCGTTATTTGCAGCTGAAATGATGACTAGAGCACTTAATGTGGCTTAGCTCCTCACAACTGCCCTGGGAGGCAGAGCTGTTTCTTTCAACCATTTTGATGGGAGTGACACCAGCGAGATGGGACTTGCCTGAGGTCTCCCAGTGTTTTAGTGGCAGATAGAATTTACAACCAGGTGGTCCGACTGCAGAGTGTGCATTCTTAACAGTGGATTCCAAAGCTGTTAGGAAAATGTACCCAGTATTTTCTGTATGCCAGGCACGAATCAGAGGGCAACACACGCCTGCTCTCCTGTCATCTGCTGCTGTGCCCTACATCCTGGCCTCACACAGGCCCTGGCTAGATCACACAGGCCCCACATCTAGATCTTTACGCAGGCTATTTTCTGTACTTGTCTACATCCCCACCCCACCGCTGTCTGGCAATATTTACTTATCCTTCAAATCTTGGATCCAATGTCAAATCCCCCTGGAAGCCTTCAAGGTTACAGCCTTCCCTCCCCCCACCAAAGCAATTCTTCTTTTGAGTTTTAAGGACTTTGCAACTGGAACACTGGGCCAGTTGGGTGTCTTTGAGGGCACTAGCACAACAACTTATAGGCATGTTTTAGGGAGGTTGGGGGGATTGGTGGTTTGAAGTCACCAGATTTCCACTCCAGTCATTTCACTGATAACTCTGCCAAACACCACACATTTTTGTGACTTAATTCTGAAAGCCAGGGAGCCATGGAAAGATTTCTCTGAAGGGGTGACCTATTTACATGGGCATTTTAAAGAGGTTACTCTGGTAACGTGAGGCATGAGCAGATGAAATTGTGCAGTAGAGAGTTGAGAATAAGGGTCCAGAGCTCATGAGGGAGGGGTGGGCTGGAGGGGCCTGTAGGTGGGTGATGAGAACCGAAAGCATTGTGGTTGACTGCCCACATTCATGTAATTTTACTATTCCAGGAGACTCTTGTCAAGGAAGAGAAAAATTACAAATACTTTATTGTTCATTTCAGGAACTTCCAAGTGCATTTAAATGAACATCAAACTCTTCACCTTCAGTAGAACGCATGTTTACTCCCCAGCCTTGCTTCAAAATCCTCGCCTTTCTGTATTCTCCAATCCTAAACGCATATCAGTTTCCTTTTCCAACCCCAGTCAAGCTCTCCATGGAAAGCCCTGCCTCCAAGACCTCCTCTGCCTTTGCTCTCACCTCTCTGAGCACTACTGTTAACTAAGCTTTTTGTGGTAATAATTTTGCAATATATGCATATATTAAATCATAACTTTGAATACCTTAAACTTACACAATGTTATATGTCAATTATATCTTAGTAAAGCAGTAAAATAAAAGGTACAGGAAAAGTTTCAGCCTTGGATGATTTGTTTGTTTTATTGTTGTGGCTGTTTTATTGGGGGTGGGGGGAGGAGGGAAACGTATTCTTTTCTTTCTTTTTTTTAATTAAAGTATAGTTGGGGGACATATTCTTAAGTTGAAAAATAAACAGAAAATCAAAGTGGAAAAAAAAAAGTTTCAGGTGAGGAACTAGCACGTGTAAAGTGCAGGTACTGGGGTGTGTTTGCTGTGTTAGAAGATGAGCAAGGAGGCCAGTGAGGCCAGAGCGGAGTAGTGGTTGAGAAAGAGATAGGAGTCAGACAAGCTGCCAGAGCCATGTAAGGACTTTGGATTTTATTGTAAGACCATAGGAAGCTGCTGAGCAAGGGAGTGCCTTGATCTGAATTAAGTTTTTAAGGAGCACTTGCCTGCTGTGTGGGGCACAGGAGGAAGCAAGGAGACCCGTTAGTTAGGAGGATGTTACATAATCCAGGCAAAGGATGATGGTTGGGACAAGAAGTTTAGCAGTGGTGAGGGGGGTGGGGGATGGAGAGAAGTGTTCAGAATCAGACTCTCTTATAAAGACAGAGCAACCAGAATTTGCTGATGGAAAAGGATGTGGAGTGTGAGAACAGGAGAGGAGTGAAAGAAGACACCAAGGGTTTGGCCTAAGCATCTGAGTAAAAGTGGTGCCCTGTACTGACATGGGAAGTGCTGGAGAGGAGTGGGGTTAAAGGTAGCTGTGGTACGTTTGAAGTGGCGTTTTGACAGCTTATGGAGGCACGGAGAAGGTAGTGATATTAGCAAGTCTGGAGAGCTGGGGCGAGGTCAGCTTGGACATATAAATCTGGGAGTCATTAATGTACCCTCATGTCCCCTTACCGTCAGTTTTGTTTTCTGGGTTTCAGTTACCTGTGGTCAACCACGGTCCGAAAATATTAAATAAGCAATTCGTAAGTTTTAAAGTGCACGCAGTTCTGAGTAGCGTGATGAAATCTCATGCCATCCCACTGGGGCGTGAATCATCTCTTTGTGTGGCATATCCATGCGGTGTTTGCTATCTGCCCATTAGCCACTTAGCAGCCGTCTTGGTTATTAGATCAACTGCAGCAATACTGCAGTGCTTGCGTTCACATAGCCCCTATTTTACTTAATAGTGGTCCCAAAGCCGTTCACATAACTTTTATTACAGTATGTTGTTATAATTGTTCTATTTTATTATTAGTTATTGTTGTTAATCTCTTACTGTGCCTAATTTAGAAATTAAGCTTCACCATAGGCATGCACATAATTTTCTGAGTGATGGGTGATTGAAGAATCTTTTATTATCCTATTTGGTCTTAGTCCTAGGTTCCTGACACAAGAATCTCTAAGACTCTTGGAATTTCCGGAGTGATGAGTGACGTTTTGGTACGCTAATGGGACGACTGGTAGGTGGGGGTCCCTAGGTAGCTTCAGAATGGGTGCTGCGTTTAGAAAAAGACCAAGTGATGATTAGAGGGCTGGAAGTTTCAGCCCTACTCCCTGATCTCTGGGGATAGGAGAAGGTCTGGAGATTGAGTTAATTGTCAATGGCCAGTGATTTGACTAACCATGCCTATGTAAGAGAACCTTCATAAAAACCCCTACGCTATGAGGTTGAGCAAGCTTCTGGGTTGGTGAACATCACTGTGCTGGGAAGGAGATGTGCCTGGAGCGGGCATGGAAGGTCTGTGCTCCTCCTCCCCATACCTTGCCCTATGTACCTCTTCATCTTACTGTTCATCTATATCCTTTATAATATCCTTTATAATAAACTGGTAAATGTGAATAAAGTGTTTTCCTTAGTTCCGTGAGTTGTTCTGGTAAATTACTGAAACTGAGGAGAGGGTTGTGGGAACCCCTGATTTTAGCCGGTTGATCAGAAGTGTGGGAGGTCCGGGACTTGTGATTGGCATCTGAAGTAGGGGACAGACTGCGACTGAGCCCTTGTGGGATGCGATGCAAACTCCAGGTAGTTAGTGTCAGAACAGAATTAACTTGTAGGTCTTCTATCTGGTGTTTGGCGAGTTGGAGGATTGGTTGTTGGTGTGAGGAAAACCCCCACACATTCGGTGTCAGAAGTTTTCTGTGGGAAGAAACAGTTCATAGTACCTTCTATTCCTAGCTTGTTGAGTCTTTTTATTATGAAAGGATGTTGGGTTTTTGTCAAATGCTTTTTCTGCATCTACTGAGATGATCATATGGTCTTTTTTAGTTTGTTGATATGGTGAATTACATTGATTGATCTTCAGATGTTAAAACACTTTTGCTTTCTTGGGATAAACCTCACTTGGTCATGATGTATTGTCCTTTATTATATAAAGATGCATTCAATTTGCTAACATTTTGAGAATTTTTGCATCTATGTTCATGAAGTATATCAGTCTGTAGTTTTTTTTGTCTTTGCCTGATTTTGGTCTCCATGTAATGCTGGCTCGTAGAATGAGTTAATAGCTATTCCCTACTCTTCAATTTTCCTAAAGTATTTGCACAAAATCAGTATTATTTCTTCCTTAAATGTTTGGGCCTGGGATTTTCTTTGTGGGAAGATTTTAAACTACACTTTCAATTTCTTTAATAGATATAGAGCTATTCTGGTTATCTATTTTTTTCTTTAGTGGGTGTTCGTAGTTTGTATTTTTCAAGGAATTTGTCCATTTTATCTATGTTGTGGCATTTCTACCTGGTGTAATTAGAATAGCAGATGAAAGTTCAGTTTTCTCCCTATCTTTTCCAGGGAACTCTCCCTTTGGTGCTTTGAAGCAACACAGGGTCTTGACTGGTCCCCTGTGGCTCCCACCTTTCCTTCTAGGGTCAGCTCTTGGCAAAACTATTGCTTCTTGCTCCCCCTACTTCCTAGCATTTCCCACCTTAAGTCCCTCTAGTTAGCAGGAATCTACTTAATTAAAAAAATCCACTCCAAATTGTTTATTACTTATGGATTAATCAGTCTAGGCGTAATTTGCATTTCAAAAGAAAAGGTCTAGAGAGCATTATTCGGTGCAAAAATAAGTAAATCTTGAATGGTGTTCTTTTAGGTTCTGTGACAGTAGGTGAGGGAAGTACTTTGGGAGATGGGCTTTCCTCTCCTTTTCAAATCCTATGCAAGTACAAGTTTGTTTTCACAATTCTGCTTAACTCTCGGCCCAGGGAGTCCCCTTTGCCCTTTGGTTAATGTAAAATCTTGAACACACCTCTGCAAAATGCTGCCACTTCTCAGGGTCATCAGAATCCATTCTCTATGCTGTCTTGTAGACCCGTGTCCTGGCGGTCTAACTGTTGGACTTCTCTGAGAAAGTGAGTATTTGTGCTCAAGAGTGGAGTCCAGAAATGTACGTATAAAACCAAGTACTGCGGTAGACTAAAGCGTGACATTTCGAGAGCCATGGTTATAAGGTGTGCCATTCTGAAGATCCTAGGTTCTTGTTGCCCCTAGACCGAACCCGAGCCTCTCCGTATTCTCGCCTTGGGCTGTCGGGCGAACCTTTCCAGAGGCACCACGCGGACGGTGAGTGTCAAGGGTCAGATGGCGGGCTCGCTCACGGACCACTGTGCGCTGGGGAAGAGGCCAGAGGCTGCTCAGCCAGCGGTGGGGGGTCATGGTGGGGGTTTGGGGGGTGGGGGGAGGGGCTGAAGAACAGAGGGAGGAACAAAGTCTGGCCCCACGAGCATCCCGAGCACGTCAGAGAGGGACAACAGAAGGCCGGGTCGGCCCCCAGGGGGCGTGGGCAGGGAGGTTCCCCGAGGCTGCTGCACCCTTGGTGCTGGGCGGGGCTGGGTGCCGACAGCCCCCGGCACTGAGAGAGTTTGGCGCATCCGGCTTCCGAGCGCAGTGCACGACCGCACCATGGGGTCGGGCAATTTGGAGCTGATTTTTGACCGCGTGGGGCACTTTGGCAGGTAGGGAGTTGGAATTGGAGGTGGGGAGGAAGGACGGCCTAGGGGGGAGCGGGAGCCGCGTGGCTGGAGGCGCCGGTGGGGTCTGTTTCTTTCCGTTGCAATGGGGTTCTCGCGCTGCGCTCGCGATCTGAAAACATCTCCACCCCATGTGTCCCAGGGAAGTTGGGAGACCCGTGTCCAGACTCCTGACTCTGAGCTGGGCTAGTCCTCTCACACTCTGGCAGCGGGACCTCCCCGTAGCCTGCAGAGGGGCACTGGAGCTTGCTTCGGGAATGGTGGGTGCGGGCCCGCCTGGCGCTCTTGCTGCGGGACTGGTGGGGTCTGCAGCACGCCTTGGGTGGGAGCCGGAGTCCGGAGGCCCCGCCGGAGAGGTCAGGTCACGGGAATAGAGGAGTGCCTGTTACTGGCCGCGCGTTTCTCTAATCCGCCAAACCCCCTCCTTTTACTTCTGCAGAAGATTCCTCCCCAGCCCCGCCGCCCCCTGGGGTCTCTCTCAGCTCCTGGCAGGTGTTGCCCCAGGAACAACCGTTAGTCAGAGTTTATTGCCATGTATAGAAACCAGTATGTGCCAGGTACACTGTGCCAGGTGGTTGGTTACACACAGTGTTTCATTTGATGCCCAGTGGGGATCTTGCAAAGGGGTTTTAATCTTTATTTTGATGATTGTGAAACTGAGGCCGGTAGGGCCAAAGACCCACAATTACCTAATGGTGGGACCTAGGTTTAACCTTTGTACACTAGGCATTCTCTTTTCATTTGTTAAATTAATAACAGAATTTTAAAAATTCATTCATTCATTCATTCATTCATTCATTCATTCATTCATGGAGAAAGGCTTCTCTGTATCATCCTAGCTGTTTCGGAGAGGAAGCTGGGTGAGGGGCCATACAGCATGCTGATCAGAGGTTTGGCGCTAAGTCTGAAGCATGGCCTGCCACTTACCTCCAACTAATTCTGGGAATGCTGTGTCTCACTTTCCTATCCACAAAATGGGAGTCATAATAATACCTGCCTTACCTCCTTCTCCCAGGTCTGTAGTGCAGAAATGATGTGGTGCTGCTCTTCAAGGTGGCAAGTTGCACAGATTTTGGTTATGATTCCCAGTGTTTGCAAAAAGGAAGCTGCTGGAGCAGGTGGAGGAGGAGCAGGAGGCTCCAGCTCTCCCCTGTTTCCTCCTAATACCTGCGTGAGTGGATGCTGAGTTTTGCCTCGCTCGGTCATAAACTCTCCGTACATCTTCTCTTCTTTAATCTTCACTGCAGCCCCGTGAGACTGGTAGCATCACTCTCATTTTATACACGAGAAAATTGGGGCTTGTGCCTGAATCACAAACCTAGTAATAGCCAAGCAGAATTGGATGTCATTGGATGTCCATTGGCCTCCACGGGTCATGCTCTTTGCCATGATGCTCTCCTGAGCCCAGTTAGGTACCCACCCCGGGACTCGGCCAGGCCTTTATATATGATCTCATGTTTTCCTTCTGGAAGCAGGACGATAAAAGATCAGCTCTGGGGTTGGATGTCTGAATTCCAATCCTGGCTCTACCACGTCGTGACTATATGGTCTTGAGCATTTTAACTACCACTTCTTCATCTGTACAATGGGGGTAAGAATAGTGCTACAAGTATTTATTATAAGCAGTCCACATGCAGCCTCTCATTTCATCCTCACAGTAACCCTACGAGGATGGTATTAATACCATCCTTTCCCCATGTATTTTGCGATTAACTAAGGTTAATAGCAGTGTTTGGCTAAGGTGCTATAACAAAAATTTGAGATCCCTCAGTTGGAAGTTTGCTCCTCTCCAGTCACTGTCCAGGGCAGGTTCTGTTCCCTGGGGTCATCTGGGGATCCAAGTGGGTGAGGCAGCTCTGCCATCCACCCATGGGGCTCCCTCTCTGCCTGGGGCAGCTGCTCCCATTGTCCTCACCCACATGGTCAAATGTCGCTCACCATGGTGAAAGAAGGGGAGAATGGATTTTGTGAGACAGCTCTTAGCCAGCCCCAAGAATTATTCAGTAAGTTCTTAATAAATCATGGCTATTGTTGTCACCTGAGTCTCCATCTTGGTGGGAAGGGTTGATTGTGAAAGCAGCTAGAAGGAAGGAAAGGGGTAACAAGCCAAAGTTTGCAGCAGAAGGTTTAAAAACAGTGTGACTATAACACAGTACCCCATATTTCCTCTGGTATTTGCTCTGATTGGTCTCTTTATTGTTTAGAAAGTGAGGTTATTGTACATTATAAGTCTTTTCTTAAGGAAACCTAGTGAACATGTTAAGTAGAGATCCCTAATTGTCTCTCATTTCTCATTAGTCATTTCTAGGGTGAGAAAGCACTATCCTAATCACCTTTAAAAGAGGAAAGCAGGACACCTAAGAAGAGTTAAAAAGGAGTTCCAGGACTTGTCTTGAAACCATATTGAAGTTTCATAGACTTCACGGCTTCAGCCGCATGTGAGAGGGACCTGAGGAAACAGATTCAGGCACCTGTGTTGGGGGTTCTAAGAACATGGATCCCTTCGTTGTCCCAGCATAAGGGAAGAGATGGTTTAAAATGTCAGATTTGGACTGTAGATCTTGTGGTTGACTTATATTTATGGATATAGGTAGTGTTTTTCTTTAATTTATGAGTTTTTTTGGCTCTTCTTGTTTAACTTCACTTTATGAACATGAACATAGCCGATACTTATATGCAGCTACAATGTGCCACAGTGTTTTACAAATATTAAGTCTTTCCATTCCCGCAACAACCCATTTTTCAGGTGAGGAAACTGAGGCACAGCTAGGTTAAGGATCTTGCCCACGGTCCCAGATGGTAAATAGTAGAATCAAGATTCAAACCTTGGCAGTCTGGCTTTGGAGTCCATGCTCTTAGCCACAGTGGGGTACCACCAGTTCTTTATACAGAATGATATAAGTCTAAGACCGGAAGTAATTTCCTTTAACCCGTCACCCAGATTTCACGGGTCCATTTCCAGGGGGTCCTGGTCATTTTTCTTTTCTTTGCACCTGGGTTTTCTGCCTGTTGTGTTTGTATGATTCTTTTTCCATTTATGTGTCTCTCCAGCTGAGGGCACAGTGCTGTGTTGGATCTGTAAGTCTATTGTGCCAGAGGGGCCTTAGGTTTGGCACATGGATGATACCTGATGGACAAGAGTCTTTGTGAGGGAGAGAGTGATATGCTAGAATGCTAGACACCTAGGGAAGTAAGGTTTTGTTGTTTCAAGAAGTTATCGTTGCAAAAGCGAAAGAGAAGTTTAAATTGCAAGAATGCTCAGGATCATTCCAGAACATGGAAAAACATTTATGTGAACTAGCATGGCTTTTGGGGACTGCTAGGTGGTTTATTATTTCTGGAGTGTAGAGTGTGAGGGTGCGAGGTAAGCTTACAATCACCCCCAAGAGTATTTTTGAATGTCATACTAAGGGTATTAGGAAGATCACTATGCAGAACGGAAGGTGCATTGGAGGGGCAGGAGTTGGGGCAAGGAGACCAGAGGAAACTCAGGTGGGAGATAATGAGGGTCCGGACCAAGGCAGGAGGGGTGGGAACAGGGGGGACCGGGCCGTTTTAACAGGTGGAATACACGGGGCCTCTTGCCCTAAGGCATGAAGAAGTGGGAGGGACCATGGGAGCACCCCACACCATGCCCTGTGCCCCTATGTCTGGTGTGTGTGGTTGATGGTGCCCTAAACTCAGAAACAGTTATACTCTCAGTGGGGTAGGCTGGGGGCTCGGATATTGAGATCAGTTTGAGACTCTTGAGTGCCTTGTGGGAATTCCAGGTTGGGGCCTCCGATAGGTATCTGGGTAAATAATGTAGTGTTCAGGCAAGACACCTCCTTGTCAGTAAAGACTCGGGGCCATCGAGGCTGACACCCAGCTGGTAGACACCATGTGGACAGACTGGGCGTGCCTTGGCTCCCATTCCAGTCGTGCCTCAGGAGGGGCGTTGCTGAATACTTTTCCCTCTCCCTGAGTTTTGCAGATACAAAACTTTAAAATTGATATCTTACGTATATTCAGAAAAGTACGCACCATCATCTACAACCTGATGAATCATCATAAAGTGAGCACAGCCGTGTTGCCACCCAGGTCACCCCTTCTCATGCCCTCTCCCAAGCACCCTCCCTACTCTCCTCACACCTAACACCGTAGGTTCGTTTTGCCTCATTCTAAACTTTCTATAAATGGAGTAAAAAACACACATACTCTCCCTCTGGCTTCTTTTGTTCAACATTGTGTTTGTAAGACTCACCCATATTGTATGTCACAGTCGTTTGCTGATTTTCTTTGCTATATAGTAGTCATGATGTGAATATTCCACAGTTTATTCATTTGCTGTCAACAGACATTTAGATTGTCTTCAAGTTGGGCTTATTATGAATAGGCTCTCGTGTATGTCTTTTGGGGTGCTCGTGCGGACATTTGGTTGGTTGTATACCTAGGAGAGGAATTGCTCTGTCACTGAGTGTGCATGTGGTCAGCTGCCAAACAGTTTTGCCACGTGGTTGTAACACATTACACCCTCACAAGCTGTTTGTGAGAGTTCCAGTTGCTCCATAACGGTTGTTAAATGTTTTAATTATCAAACCTTGTATCGGTACCAGAGAATTTGTTTTCCCGGGGCAGTTTCTCATCCATGTCAGAATCTCATAGGAAGCTCATGTGGTGTCCCGAATGCCACCTCACATCTCCTGACCCAGAATCACTAGGAGTGGGGCAGAGAAGACAAATCCTAGCTTCAGAGGCCGGCCAGGATGGATGCTCTGCTGGGAAGTGTGTGTGTGAGCAGAGACCGTGACAAGAGAATTCAAGAATAGCTCTAGCGCTGACTGTGGGATTCAGGCTGGTGGGGAAGTTGGCAGTCAGCTAGAGAAGCTGGTGGGATCCAAAGACTGGACACCTGGAAGCTCCTCAAAATGGGGCCAGTGGGAGGGATGGGGGAAACTGGGAGGACGGGAGGTCATGGTCAGCGAGCAGAATGTGAGCTTTTCAGTGGTGGGGCCACTCCAGGTGCTGAGGCCACTTAGGTACCAGACCAAGATTCCTTCAGGGGCAGGCAGGTGAACTTCAGCCATACAAAACCTGTCTGCCCACACAGTGTGAGGGATGTAAATGATAAACGTCTAAGTTTTGCTCAAAAAAAAAACACCAAAAAAAACACACCTGTCTGCCGTTTGCAGGGGCTGTGTCGCAGTTTTCTGAGTTGAAATTTAGGGGGGTGGGAGGGAGTAAAAGAATTCTCAATAGGTGCATTATATGTGATTTATGCTACATTCTCAGTCATGTTCATAAGGAGTGGTATTATTATGGGATGCCTCTTAGGCCCCAAACAGGATTTGGTTTCAAGAGAACCTGATGCCCAAGTCCATTGCCATGGGGCCTGGCAGTGAGAGGCTGACCTACCACAGGCTCCACTGTAATGAGCTGGAGAGGGTGGTTCTCAATCTGTACTAGATCCCCGGAGCTTGCCGTTAGTGAAGAACTCCACACTGCCCTTTCCCTCTGGCATTTCTAGGCACTATTTATATCTTTACCATAACGTATGTAACCAGTCTCCTGCTGAGGAACACTTAAGTTTCTAATATTTTGCAGTTATATACACGATATTGAATACTACATTTATAAATTAACTTTGGGAGAGTTGATATCTTTATGATGTTGAATTCTGGTTACTTTTAGGGAGGTAGAGTTTTATTACTTTCAAGGGCAGATGGTAACACCTATTAGTGTATTATCTGATAGCAAAGTAGAGACACTTAGGTGCTTGGTATAAAAAAGAGAATTAGTAAATACGAACTGTTTTCTTAAGTAAGATTAGCTTTCCATTTTACGTACATGAGTGATTTGCTAAGCAAAGATGTTTTGATCACTGAATCTCAGGTAGCCCACAAAGTTTGAAGTATGTTGAAATGATTAGATGAGATAATGAACGTGAAAGTGCTTAAACTGTAAAGCGTGGTCCAACGTAAGGCATTAGCGGAATATGTTCAGTGACCAAGACCATGCTGAATAACATGTTACATACAGCACTGCGACAGGTGTACCCTGGGCGGGGGAAGTGGGGAGATGAGGACCTCTGCTGTGTTAAGAACAGGCCGGTCTAAAGTCTGCTTGATAGAGCAGAACCACTCGGATAAAATTCTCTAACAGAGCCCTTCTAGCTAGTGATTATTCCTGCAGGCTGGGAAATGCGTCCTGGGAAAATGGCAGGGAAGGAAGAAATACCTCCTGAATGCAGGAGCCTGTTACCTGAGGGCAAGTGCTCTGCCATCCATGCCAGGTGCGCACAGGTAGCATAGTGTGTGCAGGCCGAGGGCAGAACCTGCCCCTGAGGCTCTGTGGTGATGTCCAGCAGTCAGTGCATGGGGTGAGGGCTGGTTACCTGCGGAAGAGAGGGCTCAAGCCCACTCTTTGAAACCATGGTCTTAGCCTTTTGGGGTCTGTGGAGCCAGAGCAAGTCAGGCTTGTGTTCTCAGACTGCTGTTCTGCCCAGCTCCTCTGTATGGAATAGCCGGAGGCTGGTTTCTGACCGCTTTTCTTCTGGCAGAGGTACCTTTTCTGGAAAAACAGAGCTGGCTCCCATTCGCCCCGAGGGTACAAGTTTTGGGGCTTCACGCTCTTTAGGCTGCTCTTCCCTAAGAGACCATGAGAATAGCAATTTGTGTGTCCTGTTCTCCCTCTCCTGCACGGCTAGAAAAAAAGACACTTTTTGTTTTGTTTTTCTTCTCTGAACTGGCTGCTGGGGCCAGCACCACCAGCCTGTGGGGTCCTGACAGCCCCAGCACTTTAAGTGGCTTCCATTTTACTCACTGTTTATCTCCATGAGGTTCTACGAGAAGTGAGGGATGCTGGCGGCGTGCCAGCTTGTCAGTCAGCCCTGAGGACTTGGGGAGGTCGCCCATGGGATGCATCGCAGCACCACTTCTGTGACTGCCTAGCATTGTCACTTGTGATAGTCTCCAAAGTAGGGTGTGTTCACCTACTAGTGTAGTGGGCAGAGGTGATGCTTTGGACTTCCATAAAAACACCCATTTTACATATGCATGTATGTATATAAGTAAATGTATATGTATGAATTTGTATTTCAACATAATGTATTCAGTATTATATGAATATATGCATGTATATATGCTCCTTTTATATGTCTACACACACACACACACACACACACACACACACACTTTTTTTTTTTTACCGATGTCAAAATGTTTTTGGATACACTGGCTTCTTGAACATCTCTTTTTCCTAGAGGTACGAGTCCGCATTAACTTTAACGCTGTTCATTTTCAGCCCAATTTCATGACATTCTACGTGCACTGCACCATCCACCAGGCTGCGTGCTACAGGAGATACTAAAGTGACTGAACCACAGTTGTTACCCTTATGGGACTTTATTCAACCTTTTATGGGACTTTTTTTGTTGGTTTGATACAGAAATATAATAGAAAACATTCACCCTGTATCCTTTAAAAAATCAACATAAATAACAGCAGTACTTCAGTTGCATATTGTGGTCAGAGGAGAGAAAGTGATAGGGAGAGAATGAGTGAAAGTGGAGAAGGGGGAAGTAAATAGAAAAGGGAGACCTGAGAGAAGCAGGCAGTGAGGGGCTCTGGGGGCATTTAGTGCGGAGGGAAAAAGGAAGAAGTGGAGAGAAGGGAAGGAATAGGCTAGACCAGCAGTTCTCAAATGTGATCGGCAGATCTCTGGGTCTGCAAGGCCAAGACTATTTTCAGAGTAATACTAACACGTTAGTTGCCTTCTTTATTCTCATTATCTCATGAAAGTACAATGGAGTTTTCCAGAGACTATGTGAGGTGTGATAACAATCATCAGATTGAAGGCAGGCGCAGATATGACAAACTACCTGTCTTCTATTAATCCAAGTTTTCTTTTCCTCATCCACAAATTTATTAAGAAAGGTTTGTCTAAGGATTAACAACACTTTCATGAACTCCTAGCTTAGTACATTTATTATGTTTTTTGTTTTTTTTTTAAGATTTAACTTTTTTTTTTTAATTAAGATTTTATTGGGGAAGGGGAACAGGACTTTATTGGGGAACAGTGTGTACTCCCAGGACTTTTTTCCAAGTCAAGTTGTTGTCCTTTCAGTCAAGTTGTTGTCCTTTCAGTCGTAGTTGTGGAGGGCGCAGCTCAGCTCCAGGTCCAGTTGCCCTTGCTAGTTGCAGGGGGCACAGCCCACCATTCCTTGCAGGAGTCGAAACCAGCAACCTTGTGGTTGAGAGGACGGACTCCAACCAACTGAGCCATCTGGGAGCTCAGCGGCAGCTCAGCTCAAGGTGCCGTGTTCAATCTTAGTTACAGGGGGCGGAGCCCACCATCCCTTGTGGGATTCGAGGAATTGAACTGGCAACCTTGTGGTTGAGAGCCCACTGGCCCATGTGGGAATTGAACCAGCAGCCTTCGGAGTTAAGAGCATGGAGCTCTAACCGCCTGAGCCACCGGGCCGGCCCTATTATGTTTTTAAGGGGACATAGTTTATTTGGCAGAATACGTTTCTCAAACACAGGAAATCACTTGTCAGTTGTAGTTATTATCTGTGAAATGTGAGCCAGCATTTGTCCATCGAACATCTTATGGAACCGATATGAATCCATATAAATTCCTGGACTACTAGATTTCTGAAATATTAGTGACAATGTATTAATCCAAATTTTGAATGTGCTACTCTTCTCACTAATTTTGTTTTGAAAACTGTAGCTATATGTTATTGTTATGTTTAAATGGATTAAATTGATGGATATAACCCACATAAAGAAAAGCCCCTTGGGGTCCTCAAAATTTTTAATAATGTAAAGGCTCCTGAGACCAAAAAGTTTGAGAACTGCTGTGCTAAGGGATGGTCAGAAGCACCTTCCAGTGAGAGGGAGCAGGTGGCTGGGCAGGTCTGAAAATAAGAAGGAAGACAAAATCACACATGTCAATAGTGTAATTTTGCCTCAGTGTGATCTGACAGGACTTATTTCCTACTTCTGTGATAATGGTTGTATAGTAATGTTCTTCACTGTCTGAATTGATTCTGTTTTAAATCGAAATCATGAAATCAACTGCCCACAGGGGCTGTTCTGACTCTTAATTCCAGGGGTTTGAAATTTGTGGGGCAGTCCAAATTTTATGTATTTTACCCTGTTGTCCCATCTGCACAGTTGTCCTTGTGAGACAATTTTTATTTCAGAGAATGTGTCACTGTTGGCTTGAGTCTGTAATTTTGGAGACCCTACATTTATTTTTAAACTTTTGAACAATCTTTTAAGTTTTGAATCATTTTAGGTTTACGGAAAAATTGCATAGATAGTAGAAAATTCCTATATGCATCTCACCCAGTTTCCCCGTTGTTAACATCTGACATGACCATGACATATTTGTCAAAACCAAGAAACTGATATTAGTATATTACTATTAACTAAACTCTAGACTTTCATACAGATTTCACTAGTTTTTCCGCGAAGGTCCTCTTCCTTTTCTCGGATCCAATCCTGGGGATCACATTGCATTTCATTGTCTTGTCTCCCAGTGTGCTCTGGTCTGTAACACTTTCTCAGTCCTTCCTTGTTTTTTCTTTTTTTTTTTTAATGACCTTGGCAGTCTTCAGGAGTATTGGCCAGGCAGCCTGTAGAATGTCCCCCAATCTGGGATTATTTGTTGTTTTTCTCATGGTTAGACCAAGGTTTTGGTTTGGGGAACAAAGACCCTAGAGGTGAAGTGCCTGCTCTTCATATCATATGAGGGGTACACGATATCCACACAACATTTGCAACATTTGGTTAAGATGGTGTTTGCTAGATTGCCCACTGTAAAGTTACTGTTATTTTCCTTTTCCTACTATATTCTTGGGAAACAAGCCACTAAGTCTAGCCCACCTTCAAGGCGTAAAGAGTGGGAATTAAGCTCCATCTCCTGTAGAGGGGGAATAGTTACAGATATTAGTTGGAACTTTACTGTAAGAAAGATTTGTCTCTCCCTCCTTTTTATTTATTTGTTCAATCATTTATTTACATTAGTGTGGTGTATTTGTCAGGATTCTCCAGAGAAACAGAAGCAATAGGATATATAAATATATGTATATATTTTTATAGCTATAGATGTGCATGTGTATATAGATATAGATAAGAGGAAATTTATTATAGGAATTGATTCACATGACTATGGAATCTCACCATGTGCCATCCGCAAGCTGGAGACCCAGGAAAGCCAGTGGTGTAATTTAGTCTGGGTCCAGAGGCCTGAGAATCAAAGGGCTGATGGTGTAAGTCCCAGGCTGAAAGTTCAAGAACAAGGAGCACCAATGTCCAACGACAGGAGAAGATGGATGTCACAGCCCAAGCAGAGAGAGTGAATTTGTCCTTCCTCCACCTTTTTGCTCTATTCAGGCCCTCAACAATTGCATGATGCCCAACCTCACGGGTGTGGGCAATCTTCTTTACTCAGTCTACTGGTTCAAATGCTAATCTCCAGAAACACCCTCACAGACACACCCAGAAAGAATGCTTTACCAGCTATCTTGACATCTGTTAGCGCAGTCAAATTGACACATAAACTTAACCATCACAACGTGGACTCATATTTGTTTTATACTTTGGGGTATACTATGCTGTTTATTTTGTTGCTCAAATTATTTCAGTGTAGCCACCTGGAGCTCTTTCAGATCGGCTCCTGTGTGCCTTTAACATGCCTCCATCTATTTATATTTTGAGCACTTCCTTACTTTCTGAAATTACAAGATGCTCCAGGCATACTTTGTATATTCCCCCTCCTGGTCTTAGAATCAGCCATTTTTTTCTGGTTCCTTTTAATGAGGCGTAGTATTTAGAAATCAAGATCAGGGCACTGGGTGTGCTTGTTGCTATTGGGATGTTATTGCTTCTAAGCCCTCTCAAAAGATAGAGTTATGTAATGTATATTATATATGTTATATAGTGTATGTTATATAATATATATGTATATATACTAAACTGTGCACCCAAACATTTATTTCTGTATTTACCATCTGTATGTATATATAAAGCTAAACATGATAGAGACCCTTCATAGTGCTTATGTATAGGCCAGATATAACAACTTGCTTTTCTTCTCTTTCCAGATACCAGATATTTATCTATTTTACATGTGCCTTCCAGAACATATCTTGTGGTATCCACTACTTGGCTTCTGTGTTTATGACCATGTTCCCCAAGCATACCTGCAGGCCCCCAGGCAACGTGAGTCGGATTCTTTTCCACAATACCTCGTTGTGGAGGTTGGACGACATCTGGACCCTGTTTCCCACTGGCCGTGAGGATTACGTTGTAGTGCAGCTAGAGGACGGTGAGGTCTGGGAGCTCACAAGATGTTACAGGTTCCGGAGGGATAACAACTCGAGTTTGAACTATGATTATGATGGCCATAAGAGTGGCTTTTCTTGCTTGGATGGCTTCATCTATGACAAGAGCAAATGGGATAACACCGTGGTGACTCAGTGGGACTTGGTCTGTAACCGAGAATGGTTTGCAAAGCTGATCCAGCCCACGTTTATGTTTGGAGTACTGCTGGGAGCGCTGGTTTTTGGCTACCTTTCTGACAGGTAAAATGAAATATTTAGGATGGTTGCATCAGTGTAGGGTTCATTTTTCTATCTGGTTTTCTTAGGGGACAGGGAATTAGGTTCAAAACTGTAGTCATTTTCATGACTAAATACCTACCTCTTTGCTGATCTGTTAAATAACAGACACAAAATAACATAGTGGTAAGAGGATGGGTTCTGAAGACAGTCGGCCTGTGTTTAAATCCTGGTTCTACTATTAGCTATGGACCCTGGGCAAATTGCCTAACCTGTGTTTTGGAATCTTGTTTGTAAGCTGGAGATTACAACAATAGCACTCACCTCAAAGGGTTATTGTGAAATTAATACAGAAAACACACCTTGGACATATAACTACTCAACAGATACTGGTTATTACTTTGAATATATGTGTGTGTGTCTATATATATATATATTTTGTTTGTTTGTTTGTTTGTTTTGTTTTGTTTTTTTATTTTTTTTGTTAAGTAGGCTTGCTTTTAAGAGGTATAGCCCGGCAGCAATAAGCAGCAGAAGCAGACTTCTGCACAAAGACTTAAATACTGAAATTACCAGGCACAGATAATAAAGTAACTGCCATGCTTCCCTTGAAATAAGACCTAGCCAGACAATCAGCTTTAATGAGTCTTTTGGAGCAAAAATTAATATAAGACCCAGTATTGTATTTTATATTATATTATATTATATTATATTATATTATATTATATTATATTATATTATATTAATTATATTATATTATATCGATCCAATCTTATGTTACAGTAAAATAAGACCGGGTCTTATATTAATTTTTGCTCCAAAAGACGCATTAGAGCTGATTGTCCGGCGAGGTCTTATTTTCGGGGAAACAGGGTATGTTTGCTATTCTTAAAGAAATGCAAGACAAGTTTTAAAGCATTGATAAAAGTCTGGAAATTGTATTTTAAAAGGACATAAGATTGAAGAGTAACTACCTAGAACATCTAGAAATTAAAAAAAAAAGTGACTAACAAACTTCCTGGGTACTTTTAACAGCATATTATATATAGTTAAAGAAAGAATTAGTGAAATGGGTGATAGCTCAGAAAAAAATAATAAAACTCAGAGAGACAAAGAGTTGGAAAATATGACAGACTGAAATTCATGGAGGCAGAGGGATAACGTCTGGAACATATTTAATATTAGAAACTAATCAATGGAAGTTACCATGTTAACAGATTAGAGGACAAAATTCATATTGCCAATGCAATAAATATAGGAAAAGCATTTGATAAATTTCAAAATCCATTTATGATAAAAACTAAAAATAGGAGAATGTCCTTAACCTGATACTGGGTATCTATACAAAGATCTACCATGAACATCTTAATTGTGAGAAGGAAAAACTTTTCCTTTGAGATCAGGAACAGAGAAGGATGTGTGAAATCCCACTTCCACTTAGTATTGTACTGGAGATTCTAGCCTGTACTATAAAGCAAAACAGAGACGGGGAAGGAGAGGAAGGGAGAAAGCCATGGGGGGGGGGGGGAGGGAGGGAGGGAGGGAGGGAGAGAATATTTGCTTTACATAAAACTAAAAATCAGGATCCAGAATAGTGAAAGGATGTTTATATCCATAGGAAACAGACAGACAAAAGGAGAAAAAGATTTGAAGTCACTTCATAAAAGAGAAAATCCAAGTGGTTAATAAAAAGATGAAAAGGGTGTCAGTGATATATAATCGTACCATTTATGTTTGACAAGTTGTCAAAAGTAAAAAAGTCTTGTGATACCAAGTGTTGGTGAGGATGTGGAGTGTTAGGACCTCTCACCCTGCTGGTGTGAATGCAAACTGAGAATACAAAAATCAGGAACACTTTGAAGAGAGGTTTAGCTTATACAGAGACGTTGGTGATGTGGACAGCCCACAGGTTCTAGGGCACGTACCCTGCAGGCGCTCTTGCACGTGTCCACACGGATACAAGCATGAGAATGCCCCTAACAGCTGGGCACCGCAAACAACCCAAACGTCCTTCAACCACATCATAGACACATGTATTACAGTATATTCTTGCAGAGGGCTATGTGGCCATGAAATGAATGAACCACAGCAATACAATACAATAGAAATGAATCTCCAGAAATAATGTTGAGTGAAAGAAGCAAGTCATAAAATAATACCTATGGTACTGTTCTATTATAGAATGTTGAAAAACTAGCAAGAGTAACCTATATTGTTTAGGGTTACTGATAAAAGTGGTGAAATGGAATGAAAAGCAAGGAATTGATTATTGCCAAAATTAGGGTAATGGCCCCTCCTAGAAGGGGGCAAGTGGTTTGCAATCACAAAGGGAGGTTTGAGAAGCTGCTAGGAGGCTGGCAATGATCTCTTTCTTACTTGGGGTTGTGATTTCATAGGTGTTTGAGTCTTTCTTATTCCCTAAATTGTACGTATACATTTTTATGTATTCTTACATATGTATGACATATTATAATAAAAAAGCAAAGAAATAAAATCTGATCCCATCCTTATGGAGCTAACAGTGGAGACAGACTCTGAAACAGATAATTTCAATGAGATGTGGTAAATGTTTTTAAACTAATAACACCTCACATGTATAGATAATTTACTATGCACTCAGAACTATTCCACATGTCTTGTGTATTATCTCATTTAATTATTTAAAGAAGTCTGTGAGTTCGGCACTATTGGTCCTATTTTAATGGTGAGGGAAAGGAAACACAGAGAGTTCATTTGGAAAGTAATTGGTGGAGCTAGGATTTGAACCCAGGTCTCTATACCTAGCTATAACATCACACTGTCTCTTAATTTCTGCCATGAGACCCCAGAGGATCGTCACAAAAGGCTTCACATTTGACTTGGGTTTAAAAGCTCAGTGAAGAAGCCTTTACAAGGGGAAGGGACAACTTTGTGTCATGAGAGAGCCTGGCACGTTCGGGAATGGTGGGAACGTCAGTGTGGTAGACGTGTAGGATGGATAAAGGAAACAACAAGAGATTAAACCATGATTCGGATTGTTTTATTTTCAGAAAGTGTGTGGGGTGTCCTGGTGTGACGTTAGGGGGACTGGTTGGGAGACTGTTGGGATGAATGATGTAAGAAACGGTGAAGCCTTGAATATAAGCAGAAGTGGAGGGGGAAAGAAGGAGATGGATACATTTTGGGGAGGCATTTTTAAACTGACATAATTCGGTGACTAATATGCAGGAGGGAGAGGAGTTGGGGGAAGAAGGCATTTAGGTTTAGGACCCTGGAGGGCAGTTGATGCAACCAATTCAGGAAACACTAGGGAGAGAGCCACTTTAGAAGAGAGGAAAACACGTCTGGATGTTTTCCAGTGAACATGTGCTGTCCCTGGATTAAGAAAAAAACGGAAAATCAAAATTAATGCCAACAGCAGCAATAACAGAAGATTGCAGCTCTGCAAGACATTCAAACGGGGACGAGCAACTAGAGCCAGAAGGCATGTGGGCACTTAATAGCACATATTTAGGAGTCAGAGCTGGGGAAGGAGATGACATCACAAGGGCAGCGAGTAGGCAGTAGAGGACGTTAGGAAATGCCAGCACTGAGGCAGGTGGGCCATCAGGGAGGTACGGGCCAAACCTGGAGAGAGAGGTTCTGCAAGCCGAGGGAGAGCAGAGCCCCTAGGGAGAGCAGGCAGCTAGGTGTCCCTAGAGAAGACAGGCGCAAAAGGACCGAGAGAGGCAACTTGGAGGTCCCTAGTGACTGCAAAGCGACCTCAGAAAAGTCTGTTGCAACCTGGTGGTCATTGGCGGAGGAACTGTAGGAGTTGAGAAAGTACATATCCCTTCTGATAAGTCTGTCAGTGGAGGAAATGCAAGATACAAGGTGGCTAAAGGAGTGATGGGGTCCCGAGAAGTTTCTTGTCTTTGGTTGGAAGAGACAAACTGAAAGGAAGGAGTCAGGGGAGAGGGAAAGGTAGAGGAAAAAGAAGTAATTGGTGGAATAACGTCTCAGAGGAGGGAGGAAGAGGCATGGTCCACTGCAAAGTTTGCAACATGGAGTTTGGAGAGAAAAAGTTGTGTGTCTTCAGAGAAGTGGAGGGAAGAGGAGGCTGAATGCAAAAGCAGGTTGTGTTGCCAAGTGGGCAGGACAGGAAGCTGTGGGGGTCCGTCTTTGATGGTCTCTGTTCCCTGCAGGAGATGGCTCTCATCTGCTGCGAGTGAACACACTGTGGGTGGTAGAGGACATTGATGAGGGATGGGTAAGAAAATAGTTTTAAATGGCATTCAAGGCTCAAATGAGATTGGGGACCATTCATGTGTAGGACCAACAATCCCCACTAGTGTGTGTGAGAGCAGAGAAGGCTGAGGGCGTGAAGATGACAGTTTCCTATTTGCTTGCGTATCCTGTGCTGTGCCGGGCAAGCCTGTTGTTTGGAATCTCAGGACTATATTCTTTTGCCTTAAAACTATCTGTCAGAGACAAATCACAGGGAGAAAATATTTGCAAGTCACACATCTATTAAGGGTCTAGTATCCAGACTCTATAAAGATCTCTTACAACTCAACAATAAAAAGACAACCCAATTTAAAAATGGGCAAAAGATTTAGACAGGTATTTTTCTAAAGAATATATACAAATGTTCAATAAGCACATATAAAAATGCTCAGCATCATTGATCATTAGAGAAATGTAAATCAAGACCACAGTGAGATACCGCTGCACACTCACTAGGATGGCTATAATAAAAATCACAGACAATAACAAGTGCTGTGGAGGATGTGGAGAAATTCGTACCCTCATACCCTGCTGTTGGGATTGTAAAAATGGGGCAGCCACCTTGGAAAACAGTTTTTCAGTTCCTCGAAAAGTTAAAACATAGAGTTACATGGCCCAGCAATTTCACTTCTCGGTGTATACCCAAGAGAACTGAAACATAAGTTCACACAAAATCTTGCTCAGGAACGTTCATGGCAGCATTATTCATAATCAAAAAGTGGAAACAATCCAAATGTCCATCAACGGACGAATAGATAAACAAAGTGTGGTATATTCATACAATGGAATGTAAGTCAGTCATAAAAAGGAATGAAGTACTGACACATGCTACAACAGGGATGAGCCTTGAAAACATTATGCTATGTGAAAGAAGCCAGGCACAAAAGGTCATATATTATGTGACTCCATTTATATAAAATGTCCTGAAGAGGCAACTCTATAGAGACAGAGTGTAGATTAGTGGCTGTCAAGGGCTGGAGGGAGCAGAGAATGAGGAATCATGACTCCGGGATGCAGAGTGTTTCTTTTTGGGGTGATGAAAATGTCCTGGAATTAAATGGTGATGAAAGTTGCACAACTCTGTGACTACACTAAAAGTCACTGAATTGTATACTTTAAAAAGTTGAATTTTATGCCATGTGAATTATATCTCAGTTTTTAGGAATACAATGTAATTGTTTTTTAGACAAAGAAATACCATTTCCAGTAAAAAAAAATATAGGGCAAGTATGCTACTTATTCTAGGAGCAGAATGTAGCAACACCTCTGTTTTTAGAGGGGCTTTGCAAGAGCGCCTCTCCGGTGGTGGGCAGAGCCAGCCCTGTAGGGAAGATGATCCAACAGGTCAGAGAGTGGAAGACCTGGGAAGGAAAGGACAAATTCTCTGTCCTCTTTCCCAAAACCCCAGGATAGGAGGTCTTCTGGGGATCACCCAGAGTGATCATATATGTATGTCAGCAGCTAAGGTAGAAGCCTCTTCACTGAAAGATTGGCGTCTTGAAGAAATCATGTGCTTACTTGTGATTTGCCCCAAATGAATGAATCACCGCAATCAAATACATAAGCTATTAAAGATGTAGGTAACACTCATGTTTCATGAATTGGGGTGGATGTTTAAACCGTTACAACTATACCTTGCTTCTTCCACTGTTAATTCTTCTTTTTCAGGGTAGGAAGACGACCGGTCTTGTGGTCCACAAGCATCGGGATGCACGTGTTTGGCATAGCAGTGGCGTTCACGTTGGATTACTACAGCTTCATGCTCGCACGCTTTCTTCTTGCTGTTGTGAGTTGCGGTTTTTGGTCTCCTTTTTTTTTTTCTTACCTCTTTAATTCTACAGCAGTATTTTCACATTAAACCTTAACTCCCTTAGATTTGCTCATTTAGAATCTAGGGAGAGAGATGAAGGATTAACCTTTGTTCACTCCCCTGCAGAAGTTTTTCTGCAGAATATTAATACCCTCTGTTTAGAATGGAACTGATTAAAATGAAAAATTGGTGCTTACTTGGCAGAAACTTTTTGTTTGACTCTGCCTCGCGCAGGATCCACATGGCACAGTTATTTTATTTCTGAGCAATTAATCATATTGGTCTAGTTAGGCCCTGTACTTGTCTATGAGCCAAACAGATGGTTAAGGTGCATTGTTCAGAGAGTCATTTGTATAATGTGCAGTAAGAATGAAAACAAGAAGGCAATAGGCCTTCTGTTATAAGGAACAGGGGAGTGTAGTGGAAAGGGCATGAGTTTGAATACAGCTTTGTCATGTATTGGCTTCTTAGCTGTGTGACCTTGGGAAAAACATGTCATCCTCTTTGAGCCTTAGTTTCTAAACTGTAAACTGTAGAAAATAATACCTGCATCGTGGGGTTGTTACCAGGATTCAGGGAAATTCAAGTAAACATCTGCAGTACAGCAGCGGGCACGTAGTTAGGCACTTCGTACAATGGTGACTGTTCCTGGAAATGGACCTGGGAGTGAGGATGTTGCCTCCACACTTGGTGAGGCTGTCACACAGGTTCCAAACTACCAAACAGCAGCAGCAGCGATTCCGTGTGAAGGGCATTGATCAAGAATAATGGAGTAAAGTTTTTATCTGCGGGAAGAGCTTGTGAGCTTGCTGAGCATAGAGAAGGGCAGGCATTCCCTCTCCCCAGGATGGGTGATCGAAGGGTCGAGAGAGGAGCCAAAGACTATAATCTCAGAGGAGAGGTCACTGTACTTCCTCAGAGAGCAAGGTGGTTTTGTTTTGGAGTTTTCTCTGACGCTGGAAACAGCTCCTAGGAAGCCACACAGATGACCAAGGATAAAAAAGAAAAAAAAATCAGGAGAATTGAAGATGTTGCCCCTTAAAAAAAAGAAAGTAAACATATGTATATATTTATTTAGGAATGTAAGGCCTTTTTAATACAAAAGATAGTAGCCAGCAGTTTTATCTTCGCTGAGGACAGAATAAGAGGAAATGGCTCTGTAACTGCACAGTGAGATTTGCAAAGAGACCTTCTGGTGGGAATGATAGCTCGACAGAGGCACAGGTGTCAAGAGGGTGTGGATGTCTGCTTTTGGAAGACTTCAGAGGACAATTCTGAAAATACCTGTTTCAGTCCTGCAAAATACCATGCGTTGGTTTCCAGAGTCAAGAAAATGAGGCAGCCACCCGTAGAATACAAAATGTGGCCTTAATTTTCTGTGGCTCTTTCCTTTGATTTTCATGGGAAGTGTACTTGTGGTAGAATTCTGCGTAGAGAAGATGCAAGCAGATTTATGTACACGGCATATTTATTGATCTCCCTACAGAATGAAATGCTAAGTAAACCAGACCAGGCTGTTTCAATAACCCTACCGTGCAGTGGGGACAAGATTTTGATGGGCTGTCTTAAGAAGAAATACATACAATGTTGACAATGGAAGCACAACAGTGGCTGAGTTTCCCTGGTGGTGTGTGTGGGTGGGGAGTCTGGAGCATTAGGGGCTTTTTAGTCCGCAGGGATGGGTGACAGAAGAACAAAGGGAGCAGCAAATGAGAAGGCCCTGAGATGAGAAGGAATCAAAGGTCCAGGGGTCTGGAGCATGGAGAGGAGGTGAAATACATTGAGGGCGCTGAACATGGGAGGGATGATTGGGCAGATAGAGTTTGCTTGATGTCCTAAAGGCAATGGAAACGCACTGAAGGGGTTCGGGCAACGTGAAGTAGTCATTCTGGCTGCTGTGTGGGGATGGGGTCAGGGTAGATGACAGGAACCGAGTGTTATCAGTGGTGACAGTAGTGAAGGGATCAAAGAGTCTTTTGGAATTATTTAGGTAGTTGTATGGATTGTCTGAACCCAGTGACAGACGTAACCAGTAGGAAGTGGGGGTGGACTCAGAAGGAATTAGCATTGAAAAAACCGTGTTGGGGACTGGTAAAAGTGTTACAGCTCAGCTTAACGGAGAATTTGTAGTATGTGAAGGCTATCATAGTCTTTCTTTGTTTGCCATAACTGCAAACATTCACCAAACTAGATTCTTGGATATAGGAGTTCTCATTATCAAGATTCATTATCTAAGTCTTACAATTACAAGACTTCAGGGAAATAAAAGCTATTGTCGCAAACATATTAAACTCACTATTAATAAGTAGTTCCTATCAAGCACCTCCTTGCTTACTGCAAATATCAGTCCTCTCATCACAAGAACTTGCTTGTGGGCCAGTGTCTTTGTGACTCTCTGATGCAAGGCGAAATCGCAGGTCTTACAAGAGATGCTTGATTACGAAACGTCTTTGAAAGCAGTGAGGGAAAACTGCCTGAATCCCGCCTAAATCCCTTGACCAGTTGTGATCTGGCGGAAATACACCGTTTAAATTTTGCAGAAACTTACATTCTCAATGATAATGGCATGATGAGCCTTCAAAAGGGTATAATTCAAATATCAAAAGATTAAGGCCTTTGGGGAAATCAGTGGTACTCTAGAATAATTTTGCAAAAATTAACTTTATGATTTGTGTTATAAAAGTCAAGTGTGAAATAATTTTACAGGGAAAATTCTAATCCTTTCAGCCTCACCTGCCCATAAAAATGTTCTTCATTTGATTCATTCTTTGTTTATTCCAAGAATGAACACATATTGCTATTATAATATTAATTTTGTTCAATTAAAGATAGGCCTATTTTCAAAATAGAGGTTCCCTCCCCCCATTGTTTTTTATTGTGGTAAAATACACACAACGTAAAATTTACCATCTTAACTCTTTTGAACTATAGAGTTCAGTGATGTTAGGTACATTCATATTGTTGTGCAACCATCACCATCATTCATTTCCAGAACTCTCTCATCTTGTAAAACTGAAACTCTGTACCCATTAAACAATAACTCCCCATTCTCTCGCTAGCAACCACCATTCTACTTTCTGTCTCTACGAATTTGACTTCTCTAGGTACCTCATATAAATGCAATCATACAATATTTGTCTTTTTGCGATTGGCTTATTTCACTTAGCATAATGTTCTCAAGGTTCATGCGTGTAGCATATGTCAGAATATCCTTCCTCCTTCCTTTTTAAGGCTGAATAATATTTAAGGCTGAATAATATTGTATGTCCGTACCACATTTTGCTTATCTAGTCATCCGCCAATGGGTGCTTGGGTTGTTTCCACGTTTTAGCTGCTGTGAACAACCTTGCTGTTATGAACACGGATGTACAAATATTTCTTTGAGACCTTGCTTTCTATTCTTTTGGGTATATACCCAACGTGGGATTGCTGGATCATATGCTAATTCTATTTTTAATGTTTTGAGGAATTCTTATATTGTTTTCCTTAGTGGCTGCACCGTTTTGCATTCCCATGAACAATGCTCAAGGGTTCCAATTTCTCCACATCTGTGCCAACACTTATTTTCTGTCTTTTTGATAGTAGCCATCCTAATGGCTCTGAGATGGTATCACATTGTGATTTTGATTTGCATTTCTCTAATGATCAGTGATGTCAAGCATCTTCTCGTGCTTATTGGCCATTCGTGCATCTTTGGAGAAATCCAAATTCTTTGCTCATTTTTGAATTGGATTGTTTGTTGAGTTTTAAGAGCTCTCTATATATTCTGGATAACAATCTCTTATCAGATACGTGACTTGCAAATGTCTCATTCCGTTGATTGCCTTTTCACTCGTGATAGTGAGTGAGTGTCCTTTGATGCACAGAAGTTTTAAATTTTTGTGAAGTCCAATTTGTCTATTTTTTCTTTGTTGACTGTCAAAATAAAGCTTTCGTCAAATATTTCTTCTTCCCACTAGTTACCATAATTTTTTGTCCCTGTTTAAAATTTAGGATTTAATAATAAGGACCTCCTGCATACAGATAGCTTGATATGCACAGAAAGAACTGAGAAATAAGTTCACACTGTCAGGGAATATTTAAATGAAACAAAAGGCAGTGTTTAACATTTATTCATATATAACCTCTCAAGTTTTGCCACTGGGGGTGAAGAAGATGCGGGGAGATGAAAGGACCTATTTAAAGAAGAAGGATGGATTGGATTAAATGCGCTTTTATAAATGTGATCTGGGTTTCAGAAAACAATGCTTTGTCATTTTCTTTCTTGCCTATGTGTGATTTATGGAGATCAGACCTCTCAGTAGTTATAAACGTGGCCTTAAATCTGGACTACCCTCCCCTCTTTATTTTTCAGGTTGCAAGTGGCTATCTTGTGGTGGTGTTTGTCTATGTGACAGAATTTATCGGCATGAAGGCTCGGACGTGGGCATCCATCCAAATACATTCGTTTTTTGCAATTGGAACAATGGTGGTGGCTTTGACAGGCTATCTGTTCAGGACTTGGTGGATCTATCAGATAATTCTCTCCACAGTGACTCTCCCCTTTGTCTTGTGCTGTTGGATGATACCGGAAACACCTTTTTGGCTTCTCTCAGAAGGAAGATACAGAGAAGCACAAATCGTAGTTGATAAGATGGCCAAGTGGAATAGGACTAGCACCTGTAAGCTGTCAGAACTTTTATCACTGGATCTGTATGGTGCTGTTGGTGATAAGCCTTCTGAAGTTAAGAAGTACAGCCTCTTAGATCTGTTTTATGACTGGAATATTGGAACAAGGACACTTATTGTTTGGCTGGTTTGGTTCACGGGGTGTTTGGGATTCTATTGCTTCTCTTTGAATTCTGTTAATTTAGGAGGCAATGAATATTTAAACCTCTTTCTCATGGGTAAGTAGTTCAATTATATTTTAGCGTAACAATGAAGTGACATTTCTGCCTTGTTTTTCTTTTCTTTTCTTTTTTTTTCCTACCAGGAACAATACTAGTGTCATTAGACTGTAACACGTGCATATATTTTCTTTTAAAAAATGTGAACAGTCAAAAAATAATTTAGTTTCTCCTTCCTTTTCTGCCTCTTCTCTTCACTTGTTTCCTTCCTTTAAGCCCATCACCATCTCAGAACCCTCTTTCGGGGGTAACTTCTGTAACGTTTGGCTTTGTGCCCTTTCAGATCTCTTTCTATGCCTTTCCATATATATGTGCAGATAAACATTTTCTATTTTAACATAAATGAGATCATTTATTACATATTGCTCTTTGCAAGCTGTTTTCCTTTTAAAATGTAATATGTCTTGGAGAGCTTCTGGTTACTTTCTTTCTTTAATGGTGCTTACTTTAGAAATTTTAGTCAGTAAAATAATTTAAACACATTTGGCTATAATTTATGTAGTCATGCCTCTTTCATTTTAGTGGCAGGTTAAAACTGGCTTCAGATATTGTTGTGATAGCTTGAGGTGTGACTCCTAAAGTAAACCAAATTTATATCAAACATGAAAGAAATAGTAGAAATCTGCATTTGTTCATCTAGTCTTAACTCCTGGTTATTTCCATGTAGCTACCTGTGATATTATCCTCAGAAAAACCTTGCTTTAACATTTTTATACATAGATAACATCCCTTCTTGTTAAAGTGCTCTGATGACACATCTATTTTTGTTTGTTATAATTCAGCAGGAATTACGAGAGAAGTGATTTTTAAGAAGAAAAACTTTACTCTCTTTTTGGGCAAACCAATAAGTTTGTAGAAAGAGCCTATCGTGACTTCAGATCCATTCTATATGTCAATTTGAGAAATGATGCAGTATTCTTAGAACAGCGCAGCAAATGGCAGGAGAGTAAAGTGGGGGATGGGGTGTGGCCCGGAGAAGCTTCAGGAAAGCTGGAGTTTTAGATCTTTGTGATATGGTTTCTTAACTTTGATGGAGATATAAATTCTCAAGAAACTGGTCAATTTCATAATTATAAAAGTGTTTCCGAGACAAGTATGCATCGTTTTATATTCTCTACTGTCTTGGATTTTTCATGTCATTACCGTTTCCTGTAGTCCACTTGCTGAAAGGTATTTCTGGTCAATACTTGTACGCTGTGAAATTTTTGAACAAGTTTTCATCTCCTGAGATGGTTTAAAGCTGGTGGGACATTCAGCTCTGGTTTTGTGTCACTTGTAGGTGATAAATGCTTCAGTAGCTTCAAGACATACCTTTGGGGTAATGTGAAGATAGGAGTGGAAGGGGGTCTGAGTGATTAGAGAGATGATATATTATAAAGTGAAGAAAGTAATGGCCTAGTGTCCTAATCCCCAAAGGGTTGGGCCTCATGGCTTGCCCTATTTCTATCCCAGACGTGGTCATGCCAAAAATTAGATGTAATGTCATTATCCTGAAGCAACTCAAGAAAAATCAGTGTAGTCTGCTTTCACTGTCTTCCAGATGTTCCACAGTTGCTGCCCAGCTTTGGTTGGTGGCTTTATACACAGTCCTGTGCAGGGGAGAGCGCTGAGCCAGATGTGGAGGGAGGCAGTTGGGGAAGGAGGCTGCAGGGCAGGGGCCGTGGCTCACCAGGTCCACGCTTCCAGTTCCTGAGTTGTCACGTGCTCATTTGGCTCAAATCATTTACTCTCAGTTGTCAAGTGCGGATAATAATCCAGGCCTACTTCCATGAGGCTCTTTTGAAGATCACTGTCTTATTTTCTTATTTGATCTTGAAAAGTGCTTGACAAACTCTAAAATAATAATAATAATAATAATAATAATAATAATAATAATAAGAGTAGTAACAGATATACCTACTGACCTGGCCTGGAAGCATGGATTTTACAGCAGGGTCTGTGAAAGGGAGGTATTTCCTCCAGAGCAGTTTATTTCTTACATTAACGAAAGAGAGAGAGAATGAGAGAGAGAGAGAGAGAGAGAGAGAGAGAGAGAGAGAGAGAGAGAGAAACCATATCTCAAATGGGGCTCAGAATATTATTATTATTATTATTTGCCTTTGCCTGAGCCAGTTTTTTTTTCTGAGCAGCTGCAGCTGAGTTTAATTTCTGATGTACTGAAAAGAATGTTCATTCAGAAAATATATATCCATCCCCTATGATATGTTCCAGAAGCTCTGGGAGACATATAGACCCAGACCTGCCTCTCCTGGTGTTTGTAACCTTCCATAGATGAATGGACAAATGCATGTCACTCCTAAAAGGCAGTGATGGGTCGTGTCCTGAGATTAGATAAACCACAGAAGGAGGAAAGAACAGAGCGTTGAATTACATGAACAATCTTGGCTGGTAAATGTGTCTGTTTCCCAAAGGAGATTGTGGGGTTTGTTCAGTTTTGCTGAGAGATCTTGCTTGCTCCCTGTGTGGTATTAGATGATAGATATATAAAGCTTTTTGTTCTGGAGAAGATTCAAACTTTGGTTCTTGAAAGAAAGGATTTTCATATCACTCAGGGATTCAGCTCTTTAGTTTTTGTTGTGGGGGGGGTGTGTAAAAAGAGGTCCAGAACAAAGCAGGGTCAGACCCTGTTCTGTAGGTGATTCACATTAGATTTTAAAATATTTACTTGTAGGTTTAAAAATCCATCTAACAGTTACCATTAGTTTATGTACTTAGCTGATGCTGAATTTCTTACTTTGGTTTCTAAGTTTGAAGTAACTGATAACAAAAATTTTCCCCTCTGTCAAGCATAAGAAACCAAAGATCAGATATTATCAATGTTGTCTATTAATTTGCTTATTTATTCATTCAATGGGCCTATCCTCCAGGCACCATGCTGTGTCCTGAGGAGCTTATAGCTTAGTAGGGGTTACAATTTCTAGGACAGGTGGTAAGTACTGGGCCGATTATGTGAGCATTAGTGGTTTCCTAGGAAACCTCCTCCAGGGAGCTTAGAAGTGGTAAGTCTTGTTGCCTCTCCTGCAGTTGTTGGATAGTTGTTAGAGGACCCTGAAAGCACGGATGTGGCTGATCATTCCTTTTGGGGGATGGGTTAGAAGGCGAGGTCCCCTTGTACAGCTGGACACCATGGCTTACAGAAGTCCCTTTCGCTCAACGACAGGAGCAGTGGAAATTCCTGCCTACATCTTCATATGCGTGGGGATGGACGTTTTGGGGCGAAGAAATGTTCTGATGTTCTCTCTTATCTCAGGTGCACTTTTCTGTGGTGTGATTATGGTGATCCCCAAGGTGAGTTATTTTGTTTTATTTAGGGAACGGTTAGTTATACTATGACAGTTTGATGGGAGAATTTTTAGCTTATTACAGTAAGTACAAAGATCAATTCAGACAGATGGACAGAGTATATACCTAACATTTAAAAATATGTTTTCTTTTTTTTGTTTATGTTTTCTTTTTTTTTTAAAAAAAACATTCTTTCTCGGTTATATAAGCACTACATGTGCATGGTAGAAAATTTAACGAAAACAATATTAAAAAATAATGCCCATAATCCCACTTCCCAGAGATGGCGAGTGTTGTATTTTGTAAACTCAATAATCTTGAGTGAGGAAAGTAGATCCTGCCTTCCAAACATTCATTCATTCATTTACTCATTCAACAAAAATCTATCTAGCATCTATTATGTGCCAGGTGCTGTTTTAGGTGTTGAAGACACACAGCGAATCAAGTTCCTGTTGATATAATGAAGAAAAAACAGAATGCGGACTAGAGAATGACTGAGTATGTGGGGGCACACATGTATCCTTCTTCATTTTATCTAGGGTGATCAACGATGGTGTGCCTCTCAGAGAACGCAACGTTTGATCAGAAACCTGAAGGAGGGAGGGAGCCATGGAAACCTCTGAGGGATATAATGAACTCATATTCAAGATTGTTCCCATTTAGATAGCCTTGTTTTTCACTGTGGTAGATTAGTAGTTGTCAATTTCTAGTATGCATAAATCCCCTGAGAAGCTTGTTTTAAACAATGCAGTTTCTTAGTGAGAAACACTGCCATAAACTACTGAAATGATTTCCATATTCCTATATTTTGGCAAACCCCATCCCCTAGAATACTTCTTGCATCCAGAAATGCTGCTCCTCTCCACCCGCCCCCACCAAAATGTTGTTATTACTTGTATTTTCATTCTTTATTTGGAAAATATGGTCACAATAACAATACTTGAAAATATTTTATATAATTTTCTCCAGCAATTATATAATTATCAAGCAATAGTATCTCAGCATTTAGAGCAAGGTATTTTAACTTTTACATAACGTTTAACATTTAAGCGAACTGGTGACTTCCTTTTATCGTGACACTTCACTTAATTATCAGGGTTGGTGAATCAAATGTTTTATGTAACTGAAATTTCCAGGTGATTGATATACAACTGAGAAGAATGCAGTACAACTACTCAGGAGGAGGTCTGTGCCAATTTGAGGGAGCTTCATCCATACCTGTTTTTGTTTGTGTTCTGAAGTAGTTTGCAGCGATATTAGTTGAGTTGATGGCAGCTGCCTTTGAGCTGGTGAAGATTGAGGGGAACCCCAGAAACTCCGAGTCATATAGTGGTTAAGCCACAGCCATAATGTGGAAGACGATCGTGGCAGAAGGGGATTTCGAGAAACAGAGCACTAACCCCTAACCACAAATTTCTCCCCCCAACGGTAGTGCCAACACAATACAAAAAATTTTTAAATCCTATTAATTCATTCAACAAATATTGTCTGCAGTAGTAAGTAAGGTGACAAGCTGACACTGGCTTCTCTAATAGAGGCACCCCCACATTTCAGTGACTTCACATAACAGATGTTTATTTCTTGCTCACAGAAAGTCCGATGTGGGTGTACCTGGTTGGTCACAGTGGGAGTGGTGAGGGAATGTTTGGCTCCATGAAGTCTATTCAGGGACTCGGGTTGATAGAGGCGCTGCCATCCTCAACACATGAACTCCAAGGTTGCCTGGGTCTCAACATCCAGCTGGCAGATGAGGGGGAGAGAAGAGATGGAATATGGGAGGTCCTTGTGAGCCAGTGCTGGAAGTGGGACACAACAGGGAAAGCAGAAACTAAGTTGGAAGCGTGGAGAGGTTTTGCTGTTGAAGAATGCATCAGCCAAAGGTGGGGGTGGGGGAGTCTGTACGCATAGTTCAGTTATTACTTTCAAATTATTTTCTGAAGATAATTTAGAAGCCATGGGATTACTGCTGCAAAAGACACAATTTATTTTTATGGCTCTTTGATTTATTCTGCTGGGTCAGTTCCAGAAGGAGCGGGTCAATTATTGGTGGAACCAGCATGTCTGGGGGTATCTCATTCCAAAGTAATCTTCCCAAGAGGTATTCTTTTCTTATTTGGTAATTTGAAATCTCCAAGGCGGGGGAAGGCACAATAAAACTTTCCTTTAAATTTCATGAAGATGGAAAGCTTTTGCATACCATGAGTAGAGTTTACAAAATAAATTCAAAAAGAAAAATAAAACTCTTCATTGTCCTGAAAAGTACTGGAGAATTAGAAAGTTTTAAGTAATCATCTTAAAGATTTCATTTAAAGATTTATCTTTAAAAAATATTACTTATGATGGTCTATTTTGCTAATTTTTTTTTTTGCAGGGTTACTATATTTGGAGTGTGGTGGCAACTATGGCTGGAAAATTTGCCATAGGGTCAGCATTTGGCCTCATTTACCTTTACACAGCAGAACTGTATCCAACCATGATAAGGTAAGAGTTACTTATTTTTCTGTTGTTTTCCCATTGTCTTTCACTTACGTGTCATTTCATTATATTTGACCTTTGAGTATACAGGCTTTATTTTCATAGACGTTACTGGAGCTCTGAGATGTGGGAAAGTTACATGATGATGCTAATTCTGAATCTCAGGCTTCGTCTATGCCTCATTAGCAAGGATATTAGAGAAACTGTTTTGAAATTCTCTCTATTATCCTAAAACCATTTTAAATCTTGACTATAACTGACCTACACTGACTTAATTTTCTCAGGACGTATCTTTTAATGTTCGGGTGTCAGTTGTATTAGTTTACTGGGGCTGCCATAACAAAACACCAAACTGGGTGGCTCAAACAACAGAAATTTATTTTCTCACAGTTTTGGAGGCTAGAAGTCCAAGATCAAGGTGTTTGGCATGTTTGTTTTCTCCTGGGGCCTCATCACTGCTTGGCTTATGAAAAGATATTTATTCACATTAAAAGCACACTCTTTTCTTCCTGCTAGACATTCTATAAGGTTTCTTTAAATAACTTTGAAAGAAAAGCATTGAGCTATTGCTTGATTTATAAAAATAAGATAGAATGTTTCATAGATATAAATCATTTGTCTCCAAAATTTCCATTTCCTACCTCAAACAAATTCCTGCTCTAGAAAATTGATGGTACCCTCAATATTAGACTGAATGAATATACATGAGGGTCTCATCTGCATACCAGATGTAGAATGGTTTACCCTTTTTTTTTGTCCTGAATTATCTGTATGCTTGTATATACCCCTGTTTTACAGAATGTATATCTAAATCACGAGTGATTCCTGAAAAATTAGAGTAAAATTAGTTCCAAGTATGTTAAGCCAAGCTTAGGTTTTATTGTTTATTTTCGTCTGGGAGGGTGGACAGGGGCTACAGGAAGTTGTTCCATCACTTTCTGCGTCATCTATGTTCTCTTCCGTTCTTGCTGCTGTCTTTTTTTTTTTTTTTTAAATTAGTTTCAGGTGTACAAAACAATATAATAGACATTTACACCCCTCACAAAGTGATCACCTCCTCCCCCAATCTGTTACCCCTGTGACATCATATACTGTCTTAATACTCCTCATGTTTTCAGGACGCAGGCCGTGGGAAGTGGCAGCGTGGTGTGCCGTGTGGGAAGCATCATAGCCCCGTTCTGCGTTTACCTCTCCAGCGTTTGGCTCTTCATGCCCCAGGTGTTTAATCAGTTTATAGAACCTTACTGAGACAGCAGAAAGGCTGATCAACTAATTGCCTTCTATGTTTTTATTTATTGGAAGTGAATTTATAATTCAATGATGATGAGGGTTTGTAGAAATCTTATTAACAGCTCACCAGTCGGCAAGTAGGGTGGTGGCTGCTGTTTTCTTGTTGGTCGATTGCCTTCCAACCACTGGTGCGCTGTACATTACACCTATGCCTGCCAGAGACCGGGCTCTCCTCACCCATATCATGAAGCTGGGTCCACACAGGGAGAGCGGTGTTCTCTGTAGTCTTTCAGTGCCTCTGCCTCCAGCACCTGGCCCAGCACAGCCTATGCCCCTCCCCCTGGATCCGCAGGCTGCCTCTCACCCCCTCACCCTTTTCCTCCACCTTCCCGTAGTATGCCTGCTGGTCAAGGAGGATTCTAGAGGCTGCCTATTTCCTTGAAGGATTCTGTGGTGCCTGACAGAGAGGTTGGGGACCTGTGGTTTTCAGACATAAAAAAATCTCTTCCTGCTGGCTCTGGTAGTGTGGGCTGTTTGCCTGGTTATGAAGAGTGAGAGCAGTTACTGTTCAGTTTGCAGATTTCCTCCTGTGGGGGCTGAGAGGCTGGGAAATCACACTGTTACACTTGGGTTTAGCAAGACCCTGTGGTCAGGAGGTAGATGAGAGACAAGGAGAGGTGGGGCAGGAGGGATTGGGGAGCATGGAGGGTGTGGGGTTGGGGGTGGCCTCAGGGGCTGCAGTGGCTTAGGGGAGAGCCCTGGGTCTGCTGGCCCTCTTCCTCCCCCTCCAAGCCACCTCTCCTAAACTTCCTTGCCATAGCTTTCTCTAGGCTGTTCCCTCTTGGTCTCCTTCAGTGCTCCTCTTTCTTTTTCTGATCACCCCTTAAATCGACTCATTCTCTAAGAGCCATCCTGGCTATCTTTTCCATTCCCTGCATAGGCAACCTCTCCTAAGTTCTGACTTCTCTTCCAAGTTGCAAACTCGTGTTTCCACCAGCCTCATGGATTATTCTCCCTGAATGTCTTATAGCAAATCCACTGTTTCCCAAACCAAACTGGTTGTTACCTTAAATTTCCTCCTCCTCCGTCTCCCCCTTTGGGTTAGGACTCAGTGCCTCCAGCATGACACTTCAGCATCAGCTTTTTATTTGCCCTGTTCTTCTTCCCCCCTTCTCCTCCCAATGCAGGACACTACATCCTCACCTTCTCTCTCAAAACCACCCCAGGTTGCCTGCTTCCGGTTCAGTTCCTCATCAGCTTCCGCCTTCTACGTCTGTTTCCTGAACCCCACCCCCATCCCATCAGAAGAGTTTGCTGAACCACAGCTCTGCTCCAACTGCCCTCTCACCTTCAGAATAAAATGCAAACGCTGCCTGATTCAAGTCAAGGCTTTTCCAGAACGAACCCCTGCTCACCTTCCCTAGTTTTTTTTTTTTTTTTTTCACACACCTTCCCCTCTTCTCCACACTCACTCTGTTCTCACTCACCCCGACCCACTCTCCTCCTGTGCCTCGCCTAAATGTCCCCTTTGTAGAGAGTGCTTCTCTCCCATCTCCTAACTCAGGACACTGTGGAGGAGGAGGAAGACGCTTCTGGGATGCAAGCCACACGGAGTTGTGGGTGATCAAGAGTGTGACATTTTTGCTTTATAATTATTTCTTTAACTGTGCATTTGTTTTATGCCTTTTTTATACTTAAATCATATTTTATGATAGACAGATAGATACATAGACAGACATAGACTGTTTTTTTTTTTTTCTTTTTGAGAGGTAAATCCAAGAACTGTTAGGACTCAAACATCTCAGAAGCTTGAGCTCCATCTGGGACAGAGCCTTGACAGGCTCCCAGTGCTAGAAGATGGCTTAAGGCAGTGATTTCTTCCCAGTACTCCCGTGAAGCCCAGGGCTGTTGACAAAACGTGGTCCCTCGTATGGGGTCTTCCCAGGCTTCGTGGAGACCAGCTGCCTCTCCAGGATCTTTCTGGATGAGGCTGTCTGGGTGCTTTAGTGGCTGTGACTCCACAGCTGGGGAAAGAAGACCCCAGCAGGGACCACCTGCCTCATTCCCAGTTTGTCCTCCTGCATTGCCTCTGCCGGACAACTGGTGGGAGGCCAATCACTGGAAGAGTTTAGATGAGGCCCCCCCATGTATCTTTCAAGATGCAGAGCAAACCCCACTTCTCCAAGAAGACCACTCAGATCCAAGGACTCTGTCTTTCCCATGCCGGTGCAGTACTTTGTGGTTGCCCCTTTCACAGACCAGTCACAGCCTGGCTTTATTATATGCACATACGTTTTTGTCCCCCGAGTTTCAACTGTTGAACTTTTGCAGGAGAGGACATTTTGTATCCCCACCACTGGGTCCAGCAAAGCATTTCTTTATGTGCTACTTATGTTATAATTTGCTTAATGTTTTAAATCAAATAGACTGCCTTTTAAAATTTAGCTTTGCCCTAAACAGTAATAACAGTGAAACCATGGGTGTTATACTAGTTATATCTTTTTGTGAAATACACTAACAGAATCTTACAGGTAATAAAACCAAGTGTCTGATACTACCGAAAATCACCTTACACCACACATAGGTGGTGTGTAACCACTGGCTTGGCGTGGCATCTGTCTTACATCCCAGAACACTCTCAGCGAGGTTTGCTTGACTGGGGAATTGGGAGGCCAGCCTCCTTCGTGCACTGACCCTGAGACTGAGAAATGACATGGGCTGTCTGGCCTGCCCAGGGAGGTGTTTTTGGAAAGTCCACCATCCATTTCAGGGTATGGACTTTTCTAGAAGCCTCTCCTTTGTGCTAGCACTTGATGTTCCTCATTAAATAAATAAAAGATAAAACTAGGAAAGGTGCGTTTCTTTTTAAACAATAAGCTGAAACACACAGAAGAAGATAGATACATCTATAAAAGCACACTGCTATAAATTTACGAAAACCACATAAAAGACTTTTTTTTTAAAGGACATCTGTGGGTCAGTTAAGGACTGTGGAGTTCAAAAGGATTTTTCATTTTATTTAACAGGTACTTAAATTGTGCTTGCTATGTGACAAGCTCTGTTTTAAGCGCTTTACAAAAATTAGTCTTCATAGACTGCAGATACTGTTTATTGCTACCCCTATTTTACAGATATGGAGATGTTACAGAAAGTCATTCTTAGCTCAAGGTCACACACCTTCAAGGTGACAGAGCTTGGATTCAGACCCCGGTGCCATGCCTTTTACACAGCACAAACAGTACAAAAGCAAGTGCAGAGAAACAAGCGCCCCCTCCACCCTGACCCTGACCGCCTCAGGCCCCCTTCCCCTAGACAACCTGTGTCAGCAGGGTCTTGTGTATATCTGCAGAAATATTCTGTGAATGTACTTCCTTTGGAGGCAACAGATGTTGCTTGTTGTTTTTAATGAGTAAAAAAAATAGATTATTCAATTTTTCATTAAGCTTATTTATGGAGGTCAAACTGCCTAGCAAGGCAGTGCTTTTATTTTGAGGACAGGAAACGCTGATCTCGATGATAAGTTTATATTTTCTCTTTTGAAAAGATGCACATGAAAATCGCTCGTTCTGATGCTTTTATTATCAACCATTATTTTCCAGTAAGCTACATAAAAGTGGACACCTAATTCGTATCATTTTTGTATTTGCGCATTTGGCAGACGTTCAGTGAGTGTTGATTTTGAGTTAACCCCTCTGCTAGGTGCTAAGGAGCAGAGAGAGGAAAGAAACCGGCTCCATCCTGCGAGACGTCCAGTGTGGTGGGGGAAGGCAGAAGAGCAAACCATGACAAGTCCCAGAGATGAGGGCTAGAGTGGGAAATGCTGCGGTTACGTGGTTATAGGAGAGGCCAACCAAGCTAGGTTAGGGCCAGAGGGGAGGCTTCCTGGAGGAGGGGTCCTTTCATCTGTACCTGGAGGGGCCAGTAAGATTCAGCCTGGTGGAGAAGAGAGATGGGAATTCCAGGCAGAGGGAACAGAAAGGCAAAGACTTAGCGGGGAAAGGAACATGGCCAGTTTGGGTTTGGGAGCAAGCATTATTGCTAACACCAGGAGATAAGTCTGGAAAGGTGGGCAGGGGTCTCAGAGGAGGTCAGCCAGGAAGAGCATGTAGACTAATGGCGGGTTTGAGAGGACAGGATGGAAAAGGTGTATCCACAGGAGCTGGTGACCAGTTGGATATGGTGGAGCATATGGATATGGATATGGGGGGAATGCAAGGATGGTTCTTGGGGCTGGAGGGAACCCAGGAGGAGGAACAGGGTTGAGGTGGGGAAGGACAGTACGTGATGAGTGCGAGGTGCCTGTAGGATGGGCACCAGGGGATACGTCCAGGAGGCAGACACCTTTGTAGTCTGGAGCTGAGGGGACAGCCCCACTGGAGGTACAGATTTGGGAGTCAGCTTATACGGAGGTGAGGTGAGGAAAGAATGAGGGAAACTGATGGCAGAAGGGTCCAGGGTGGAGACAGGCGCTGCAGCCTGTAGGACGGGGAGGTTCCCAGGATCCCAAAGGAGGAGAGGAGGTGAGGAAGGCAGGAGAGGACAGTGGCTAAGAAAGAGCAGGACAGCGACACATCCACGGGAGTTGGCAGCCAGGAGTCTGTGGCCTGCGGAGAGCAGCTTCTGTGGGTGCTGGGAGAGGGCCAGGCTGCAGAGGGCAGGATGGAAGGAAAGCTGAGAGAGAGAAGCAGTGACGGCTGTGGAGAGGGTGGGCTAGAGGCTGGAGGGGGTGTGGGTTGAGGCAGCGGCCTCTTTTGCTTGTTTTAAAGGATAGCATTTATTGACCTTACCAGGGGCCAGGCACTACTAAGTGCCTTACATGTGTTATTTAATTTAATCCTTTCAACCATGTTTGGGGGCAGGTACTATTATTATTTCCATTTTACAGACAAGGAAACTGAGGAGCAGAAAAGTTAAGTGACTTGCCCAAGGCCACCCAGGTAGCAAGTTACCGGGCAGAGTGGTTTTGGAGATTATAAGAGGCTCAAGAACTTCTATTTTTACTGAGGGAAACTATCCAGTGGAAAGGAAAAGTTCAAGAATATGTGAGAGGGAGGGAGGGAGGCTGATGGAAGGAGAACCTGAGGAGGAGGAGATGAGAGGCGGTGGGATATGGAGAGGACCACAGGCTCCTGCTGGCCCGGGGGAGGGAGAGGTGGGGAGGGGCATTGCTGGGATGTTTGTGGGGTGGAGGGAGCTGGCCAGGGTGGCAGGAGACCAGGTCTTCTGCTTGAAGTGAGAGGAGAATGGAGGGTTATAGGTTTGTTTATTTCCTAAAGCTAAAAGGATCTCCAATTTGATCCTATTTCTCGTTTAGGCGTATTCACTGTTTGCCCAGACCCTGACGCAGGGGTCTTTTGGGATTTGTACATCAGTGGCGATTCCTGCTATGTCCCGAGACACCAGAAAATGTCTTTAAACATCCTTTGGAATGTCACTTTAAATTCTACTACTAGTTTTGGGCTTACTCATGATTTTTCTAAGAATTAGGTTCCCAGCGTTATGCAAAACAAAAATAAAATGCTGACTTCCCAGCTCACATCTGTTACAGATGTGGCCTCACGCCACGTCACAATTGCACTGTGTTTCATGTTTTAATTCTCACAGGCTGTCAAAGCATCAGGTATGTACATCTATCAGAAAAACCATGTCTTAAGTTATTTTTATGGGCTCTTCCCAGGCAGTGTTTTCTGCTAGAGGAATTTAAATTATCTAAGGACGAACACATTTTTAAGGACTGTACAGAGATTTAATTCTAAATTCCACCCAAGATCTTCATAACGATCAATAGAGAATAGATATGTAGACTTTAATTTTTAATGTGATTTTAATTTTTAAAGGCAAACACCTTGGTGCTCATCTAAAAGATTGCCTTTTATGTGTCAAAATCTAGAACGTAAAGAAATACACTGCTTTTTGTAGTAAATCAGATGGACCACCCCCTCCACAAAGAAACTAATAGCAATTAGTTTCCATTGCACTTGTTTTGTTTCCCTTAAATTCTGTAAGTTTTGGTTCAGCGAAACATTGATTCATGCACGCAGGTAGGCATTCATGCACTCCCCATCATTTACTGGATGCTGACAGCGGTGCTGGTTTTGGGGGCAGGGACAGGGTGGCCCATCAAGTCCCAACCCAACGCTCAGTTGTCGGGTTTCTCCACAAGACGCTGGAGTCTGGGAAGATGGGGCAGAGACTTTTTTCTCTGTGTAGTTCCTAGGACAGTACATTCAAGAGTGATACTACAGGCAGTACCCGGGATTTATGGAGTGGGGGCGCCACAGCGGTAAGTGAATGAATGAATGAATGAATGAATGAATGAATGAATGAATGAATGCTCTGAATGAGCCTAGCTGATGAGTTAAAGAACTCCCAGCCCAGCCTAAGTAACCCAAGGTCTCACCATGGAGTAAAAATGACAACTGTCATGTCCAATTCAATTCTGTTACTGCCTTCTGAAAAAAGTTCAGGATTATTATTCTCTGAAGGATACATTTCTTCCTTTTTTTTTTTTCTTCCTTCATGTGTCACTTATTATTATTAATTTTTAAATTCCTTCTAGTTGCTTACTGGGACTTTGGCTTTCGTGAGTGGATTGCTAACACTCAAGCTTCCAGAGACCCTTGGGAAGCCTCTGACAACTACTTGGGAGGAAGCCATCAAGCTGGATGAGGAAAAAGATAGCAGTTAAGGCAAATTGTTTCCCACAGCCAATAATGCGGACGTTGGAACGAATGGAAGTGATTAATTCAGGGGATTCTGGTCTTAGTGTGCCATGTGTGCTGTCTGGCACCTGAAATATTGTTCAATGCCTTTGTATTAGAGAAATGTTATTCTCATCTTCCACATGTCCTTTATTATGTCTTTTCAAAACAAACTTTGTAAGGAAGTTTTAAAACAATTGTTTTGTAAAAGAAATAAAAACCAAGGTGAGAATGCTGATTTTTTTTTTAAGACTGCTTTCCTATTGCCGCAAAATATCGTTTTCCGTGTTTGTTCTTCTGTGTCATTGTTTCTCAACCTTCCCCCCCTCTACCTGAGAGAAGACCACATACTCCAGGCTTCCTCCCCTCCCCCTTGGAACCTGGACTGTCAACTGGAAAGAGGGGCCCTGTGAGAGTGTTTCTTTTGACAAAGGCCCTTGAAGATTCTGTTGCTGATATTCCTTCCCCTCTTTTGAGAACCATAGCTCCAAATTCAAGACTTTTTTAGTAAAAATGTTTGTCTTCATAATGAAGCCACAAAAACTATAGCTATAAAAAAAGATATCTTGCTTTCCAGCACTCTGAGTGAAGAGGGCTTGAATGTGTAGGCGCGTGTCTGTATGTTTGGTCCAGTTAAGGGACATATATCTGCAAGGGGCCAGGAGTGCGTTTTCTAGTCTGACATTTTTACTTTTCCTAAATTTACCAAATTCTCTCCATAAGTCTCCTTCAAAGCACAGAGAAGCTGTGGCACTTTAGAGCATTGCAAACTTGTAAAGTTTGCGGATCACCCAGGAAATTGATTTTAAGTATTATGAGGATCTTTTGCCAATGCAAAAAGAAATTTAAACATTCTTGCCTTTTAAAGAAAATAATTTACAGGAAGATTTCACTCTTCTTTTTTTAAGTCCTAAATTTTGTTTCCTCAATTTCACTTAAAACCATAATTTGCAAAAATAGTTGAATATTCTGAACATTTCAACTGCAAAATTACAGTATAAATCTTCTCTGTTAGAGGAGTGCATTTCAGATAAATTTCCCATAGGTTTTTCTTTACTATAGTTTCATCAAAAGTTACTTACTTTTTCTTTGCCTTTGAAATTTAGCTGTTGGGTATGTCTTATGTCTAATATATCAGAATTGATGAAATGTTAATGTTATCTGCAGAGGTAAGTAAAATAAGGATTAAGACAATTACATACATGCTGTTATTTAAAATAATTGCTAAGGGAAAAAAAGAGGAATTTGACCTGAATTATTTAGACTTTTTATATTAATTAAGTTCTCTGGATAGTTGCTCAGTTCTTCACTTGGTCTTTCCACTAATAAAATAAAATGTAAAACCAAAAACCTTTTTCCTTTTGTAAAACAAAACGAAACAAATAGGATATGAGAAGAGGAAGATATTTGTTTATCCTTCCTCTCATCTCTGATTTTGTCTTTTTCTTTTTTTCTTCATTCTTAGCCTGTTTTCCTACTGTCATTTAGATTTCCCCTCTTAGTTAATATTTGATGTTTTTGACTTTTAAAACTGTATAATCTTCACACCCCACGAAAGCTGAATTTGTACCTCTCTTTCCCTGAATCTCTGTTAAGACGTATGTTCTTAGGGAAGTTCATATTAAAAATATACTTTGCAGGGCCTGCCTGGTGGCTCAGACGGTTAGAGCTCCATGCTCCTAACTCCAAAGGCTGCCGGTTCGATTCCCACATGGGTCAGTGGGCTCTCAACCATAAGGTTGCCAGTTCAATTCCTCGAGTCCCTCAAGGGATGGTGGGCTCTGCCCCCTGCAACTAAGATTGAACACGGCACCTTGAGCTGAGCTGCCGCTGAGCTCCCAGATGGCTCAGTTGGTTGGAGTGTGTCCTTTCAACCACAAGGTTGCCAGTTTGACTCCCGCAAGGGATGGTGGGCTGTGCCCCCTGCAACTAGAAAACGGCAACTGGACCTGGAGCTGAGCTGCGCCCTCCACAACTAAGACTGAAATGACAACAACTTGAAGCTGAACGGCACCCTCCACAACTAAGATTGAAAGTTCAACAACTTGACTTGGAAAAAAGGCCTGGAAGTACATACTTCCCCAATAAAGTCCTGTTCCCCTTCGCCAATAAAATCTTAAAAAAAAAAAAAAAAAAAAAAAATATATATATATATATATATATATATATATATATATATATATATATATATACTTTGCAAAAGAACAAGACAAACAACTGAAAGAACAAAAATTCATAGACACAGACAATAGTTTAGGGGTTACCAGAGGGTAAGAGGAGAGGGGAGGGCTCTAGAAGAGGGTAAATGGGGTATAATATATGGTGATGGAAAGAGAACTGACTCTGGGTGGTGAACACACAATGTGATATATAGATGATGTAATACAGAATTGTACACCTGAAATCTGTGTAACTTTACTAACAATTGTCACCCCAATAAACTTTAATTTAATTTAGAAAGTTCTCATCACAGGAAAAAAGTATTCTGTAATTATGTATAGTGACAGACATTAGCTAGACTTACGATCATTCTACAATATATACAAATATCAAATCATTACGTTGTACACCTGAAACTAATATAATGTTGTACATCGATTATACTTCAATACAAAAATTAAAAAGAAAAAAATATATATGCTTTGAATGTATTCAATCGAATGATCAGTTCTGAGGGGCTTACCTGTCCCCTTGATCTCACCGCTATCAAATATTTGCTGAAAACATACCAAATACAAAGGGTTCATTCTGTAAAACGGCATATGCAAAGGGGTACTTAAATTCTGGTAGGTGGTGAAGAGGACCATTTTCTCGGTTATGATTGTGAAGCTGACTACAGAAGCCAAAGTCTCTGGTAACCGCCTCCAACAGTGTTTGGGAGTTGTGGATAGTCATGTCTTATCCGAATTTACCAGAAGTCAGTAATAGCTGTTTGTTTTATCTCTAAAGTCCACGTGGTACCAGTATTTACTGACAACTGATAGTTCCCTAAGTAAATTCATTTTCCTTGTTCCGTGTCTCTCGGGTCTTACCTACCGTGTCAGAGACCCAGCTTGAGATATTCAGAGGAGAGATGTTCCCATAAGTCTTGAAAGTCCTTTTTTTACAAGGAGGAAAGGGTTCAGTTACAGAATCTGCCCCACTTCTGTGTCCCGACAGGGCTCACCCATGTATCAGAGATATGAGTGCCCGGAACGCCTTCTCTGTTTCCCTGCGCCAACCTGGAGCTACTCACTGCTGACTGCCTGTCCCCGAGAGCCTGGCTTCTTCAGTAACCTGAAGAATTCAAGTTCCATTGGCTTGAGGCTCCTTATTTACTAGCAGACTAACACACCGGCAAGGTTAACACATCCCGAGCCATTGCCAGCCATGCAGAGCAGAGCAGGAGGGGCTGGGTGGGCAGGGAGCCCCTACCATGCACAGGTGAGGCTGTGGGCACCTCCAGAGCCCAAGGCAAACGTTTCTGAATAATTGTTGGGGAGGAGTATGAAGCTGAGCGCACCTCCAGTCTCAGGGAGACCACTTCAACTCTTTGGACCTCAGCCACTCGTGTAAAATGATAACATAAGGCCCCCTAGATGGTCCTTGGGGCTCCTTTTAACTCTCACCCTCAATGACACCTGAATCCATTTTCCTCCTCATTCAAGTCATACCACTGCAGTTCTTTGCAGCAGAAAATAACACCTATTAGCTGTATACACACACAACTTTCTTGGTTTCATTTCTAAATGTTTTCCTTCTCATCTTCCTTTCAGAGTCAAGGGCACGGAGAAGAAGGAGCCCTCTCAAATGTCTTCCAGGGCTCTCATTACTTTTCAAATACAGTCCTCCATCCTAGCCAGATTTCTGGCACTTTTCACACTCTGCTCTGACACATACCTCTTCATGTCACCACCCATCATTTCCTCAGCTCTCTTTGAACTTCCTGCCTCTGCAGCTTTGCTCACACCATTCTCCCTCCCAGTATTTCCTCCCCTGCTCTTCATTGTCCTTCCAATCTCACTGATTCTTTGGAGCCTTCCTCATTTCCCAGCCTCTCCTCTATTGGCCACTTGGGTCCACCATGCTCCCTCTCTCCTGAGCCCTCTCAGCACCTATGGTTAGAGCTACCTTATTAGAGGACTGTCTTATTCTGCCTTGTTTCCTTTCTCAAGGGAAATAACATCATTTTAGAAATTCTTAAATCTCCTGTAGTCCTTGCAACATGCCCGGGACAGAGTGACTGCTCTGCAAGTGTTTGTTGATTGACTTTATAGTAGGTGCTCAATAAAATATAGATCCCACCTTACGAAGAATTTTACATATCTTAACTCAGCACATGTTCACAACAACTTGTATGAGAAATCTTAGTTTAATCACAATTTTCAAATGGGGAAACTGAAACTTAGAAGTTAGGTGATTTGCTCAAAGTAAAACAGACAGATCTCGTGGCACAAAAGTGTGTACTTTGGTGGAGACCTTCAGCCTTGAAGACTGACATTCAGACTGGGCTTTGCCACTTAAGAAACCTTGGGCCAGTTCTCACTGTCCTGGAGCCTCTATTTACTCATCTATAGAATGGTGATACGAATAGTACCTACTTCATTTAGTGGTTGTGCTATAGTGTGTCATGCATGTGTCTAGTATATGGTTAAGGCGAACTAAATACATATTAGTTACAATGTTATCATCATTATTTTGTGACATCAAATGGCTTCCCTATGAACAAATTTGTGGACTGTAACGTGTCGGCCACACGGTGAACACTCAGCAACTATTTGAATATGTGGGTTAAAGAATCACTTGGTTTTTATCCTAGATTATTTCCTAACTATTTTTTCCAACTGCAAGCAGGTCACCATCTTAGTGATCAACAACATTATTCTGCCCTCCCCACCCCCCACGCCCCCTCCCACCAGCTGACCCAGCAGAGCCAGGCACCAATGGGAGATGGCAGATAATTCTGGGCAGCCAAATGAGGAAACCAGGGTTGGCTTCTGCTCAGAACTTGCTGGGAGTTGGACAGGTTCACCCGTTATTTACCATGCCTACAAAGCAGCTGGAAAAATCCCAGGCTGGTGGCGAGATGGAGGGTTTGCAAACTAGAAAGCGAAGAGCTGCTAAGAGTGGACCCGCTCCCAGGGCTTGGCAGAGCCCCAGCCCCACGGAGCTTACAAGAGGAGGTCAATGTCTCCTTTCTCCAGGAGAATAGTGACAGAGACTCAGGCGTACGGGCCAATGGAGAGTAAGGTTAGAGGCAACGTCCTTAACAACTTCCCCAATGGGAAGCAGTTTTGCTTTCCCTCTGTCTCTCTGGGCACTGGATCAACCACTCACTGGGAAAACAAGTGTTGGTGCCAGAGCCTTCTTTGGGTTCCAGGCTGCGTTTTTCAGAGACCAGGTACTTGAATCCTCTTGCTTGCGGCTCAGGGGTCATTCTACCCATATTTTGGGAGTTTAGGGGAGTGTCTTAATGGGATCTGGTGACAGTGATTCACAGGTCCCTGGGGCGGGACGTACCCACCTTGCTGGCTCACGTTTCTTCACCCGGCAGCTGGTTATTCTCAGCCATGGATTACTTTCCCTCTCAATTTATTAGAGCTATTTTGAGAAAGTTGCTGGGCAGGGAGGCTGGTGTGAAAGAGGAAAGTCAGTAAGGGAGTAGGTGGCTACTTTCTACCCCCAGGGGACACGTGCAAGGCTGTGCTCCTCAAGCTTGTCCCCTGCCTCTTGCCTTGGACCCTTCCCTTCTCTTCCCTCTGCTCTGGCAATCCTGTTCCTTTTTAGCTGCTGGGGAGCAATCAGATTAACTAATGGCTGAGGAAATGCATGTACTACTTAAGAAGTAGAAATAAAACACAGTAAACCTCATTGGAGGACTAAAACATCACAGTGCCAGAGACCTTCAGAGCTGGAAGAGACTGCTGACAGCCGAGCCGTACCAGGTCTGCCCAGCACACAACAGAGGAAACTGCCCACTTCCCCTGAGGAACATGCAGGTGGCCATGATTTGTATCACATGACCTGGCTATTGCTGATGCCACGGGCAGATTTACATGTTGGTGCAGCCCTGATAAGCTGGCCTGGTGCTAGAACTTCGTCTGATAGGGATGGCAATGCTCAACTGGACTAACTGCATTTTCTCTCTCTGGAGTTTCAACCTGAGACCTACAGACAGAGTTAGACAGAGAGTGGGAACAGAATTGGAAAGACAAGCAAGGAAGCCATGGTGGTCAGAGAAGCTGACTGTAGCTGGGCTCAGGGGTAAGGGGATAGGAGAGTGTGGAGCCCTTATTAACCCTCTAGTTCCCACACTGGGTGCCAGTCTCAGGCTGCCCAGCCCAGGTTCTTGGACGTCTGCCTCTTGCATTTCATACAAATTCTCCGAAAGAGCCGCTTTTATGAGACAACCTCGGTGGGTCTCTCTTATTTACCACCCATAGGCGCTAATGAAGAATTCATCTGGCCTGGTTTACAGATGAGGGAATCGAGGCTAGGAGACCCCAGGTTGCTCCCCAGGGTACAGAATCAGCACCTGGGTCCACCAAGGAATCCTGTTCCTTACCTGAAAAGCTTGCTCTCAGAGAGTGGGGGTTTCAGGCATAGGATAGGGGTGAGCGTGAGAATGTGGGGGTGGGGAAAGCAGTGACAGAGGCGGGGAAGGCGGTGGGCAGAGTTGGTCCCCAGTTAGACAAGGAGCAGGAGAGGAGATGGCAAGGTCAGTCGTTCAAACTTTCTGTCACGTTGTTATAATTACAAACCAGTTTGTAGACAGTAAGACTGAATTCTAAATTGCCCATGCATCCTGCCCTCTCAGTGACTGTTCCTCAGGAGGTTTTTGCTCCTTGCGTCTACCTTGCTCATCTCACCGACCTTCCCTAGGTTGTGCCCACAGAGAAAGTGGTTTAGGAAAAGGGGCAGAATGAGTAGAAATCTCCCCCTACCTGCAAACCTGCTTACCTGTCATGTGTTCTAGAGGCAGCTCCAGGCTGGTTTTGCCTTGATGTCTAGATCTCCATGGAGACTTTGCTGCCTGTACCCTGACACTTAATGGAAAGAGAGCTTACAGAGACCTCTCTTTATTCTAAGAGAAACGCTGACAGGAAAGGTGTTAGCTTGAGTGGCTGCTGACCGCAGGGCCAGACTTTGCACTGGATAGAATAATCCCTAAAACAAGGCTGACAGCTCGACTCTTCTCTCCTCACAGACCCATGAACACGGTCCGGGTTGCCGTGGTGGGGGCAGGCATGATGGGGCTCTCCACTGCTCTGTGCATTTCCAAGCTGGTCCCACAATGCTCCATCACCGTCATTTCAGACAAGTTCACTCCTGATACCACGAGTGATGTGGCAGCTGGAATCCTTATTCCCCATGCTAACCCAGGTGAGAGGGATTTTTGCTCCTCTGTCAGACATGCTAGATATTAGGGGAAATGATGTTAGTGGAATTCTGTTGACAAAGACAGCTGGATGTGTGCGTAAGTGTATCGTACACTTTCCACATCTTGGTTTATCTGTCAGGAAAGGCTCAGTTATGCTGTAAGACAAGAATAACCTCCAACCGTAGCAGCTTAAAAGCAAAGGTTTATTTCTTGCTCACCGTATATGTTGATTGATCATTAGGGTTTGCTCCTCACCCAGGGACCTAAGCTGATGAAGCAGCTGCTGTTTTGAATGTCCTTAGCACCTGTGCCTGGGGGGAAAGAGCTGGGGGTGGGGTGGGGTGTATCCCCTCTGCAATTAAAAGATCTGGCCTAGTAGTGACTTTTATCACTTGTGATGACAGCTCATTGGCCAGCAGTCCCAATGCGCCCATCCCTCAGAAAGAGGCGAGGAAGTGCAATTCTGTAAGGGTCCCAGAAGGTGGAGGTGAGCCAGACGTAATTGGTGAACAGCACAAATGACTGCCGCAACTGGTAACTGGAAGTCTTTCTGTTTTCACCAGTAATGACAGTCAAGTCAGAAATTACTTGTACGTAATGGGACTAAAATTATCCTCACTTCTAAGCCAGTATAAAACAATCAATCAATTTGTATTCAGGCCTACAGATGCATTGATTTTTTAAAAACATGTCCATGCATCCTTTCCATTCTGTATTTTCCACCTGAAATTGGAGAACGGAAATAGCATTAAATAGAAACCAAAATCACTTTGCAGCTAATGAGGCCTATGTTCACTATTTTCACCTTCCTTTTTTCCCTTTAAGTTTAGTTTTAATTTTCAGTCAAAGTTATACATGCATGCACCTAGTTTAAACAGTCAAAAGGTTTATTACAAAGAGCAGCAATCTGGACTATGAACATTGCCCTGGGCATTTAATCTGGAAACTCATGTTCTTTAGTTCAGGAAACAGTCTTAAATTACTGTTATTGACTCCTCCCTCCTGATCTCTCTCTCTCTCTCTCTCTCTCTCTCTCTCTCTCTCTCTCTCTCTCTCTCTCTCTTTCTGGAATTGCTGTTATGCCGGGCCTCCTGGACTGGACCTCCAATTCTTTTAGCTTCCCCACTCCCTCCTATTTCTATTTCTTTCTCTTTCTGTTTTACTTTCGGGGAGATTTTATAAATTTTGTCTTTTACCTTACTGGTGACATTTTGTTTTGACTCTAGCATTTTTAATATTGCAAAGCTCTTGCTTGAATCTCTAAATTTTCCTTTGCGAGAACACCCTATTGGTGTTCTAAGGCTGCAATGTCTTTTCTTATCTTTCTGAAGATACTAATTATAACTTCAAAAGTGTCTTCTCCTTGCATAGTTTTTGTTGTCTCCAAGTTGTGTAGTTTTGTTGGATGTTCTCATTTTTCATGTTGCAGGTTTTCCTGGGCCATATGGTCAGTTTTACCTGTCTGCCAACAGTTAAGAGCAGGCTGCTAAATAGCTGATAGCAATTTCTGAGCGCCTGCACAGGGCGTGTTGCCTTGAGTCTCACTGGAGTGAGATGTCAGGGCTGTTTAGTTGGAGAACCTCTGATGTCATTATGTATAAGTCCTTTCTTTCAGGGCAAGTCATGCTCGCCAGAGAAGAGGCTTCCAGTCTCCTGGCTGGGAAGGGTGAAGGCCTGCCTGGCGTCATTCTTGAAGGCAGGGGGAGAAGAGGGCTGGAGTCTAAGCATCTGGTTTGCATGTGTTTCCTTAACCCTCCCCTTCTCACTATGGCATCCCTGCCTTTGCCTGTACATGGTGTTTCCCAGTCCAGACACCCTCCTGTTTCACCGAACAGAGAATAAACCCATCTTTTGCCAGAATGAGGAGGGAAGTACCTTGGCGTTGCAGGTCCAGGAACGTGGCTTAGTCAGAACCCATAATGCTAGTGTACCTCCCGGGAGCTCCCTGGCAACAAGCACAGGAGGCTGGTGTGTTTGCACAGTGCTGATTTTCCCTGGGTGCCTTTCTTGTGTCCATCTTTTAGGAGCCCCCTTGCTTGCCCCAGGCCCAGGTGAGTGGCCAGAATTAGCCTGATAGTCATGGAACCATCTTCAAAGGAGGTTCATCTGAGAGTTCATCCAGGCCAGTGAGGCCCAAGCTCATACTCTGGTCAGGTGGCTGGGGCCTGGGTCAGGCTCTTTCTCTCTGGTGCTGCTAGATAAAGACTCTGGTCTGCTCTCTGGGCTTCTTTCAGACCAGCCCCAGTGATAACCGTCTTCAGTGCTCAGGAAGGTCAAGGACCATACTGATCTTATACGGCTGTTGTGAGGATGAAATGAGTTGGCATGTGTAAGGCAGTCAGCACCGTGCCTGGGTCACAGAAAGCGCTATGTTACCATCTGCTATTGTAATTACCGTCACTCGGGCTACAATTTTCTTTTACCAGCACTTGGACATGAGTTATGTCACCAGGCTGGCTCTACCCACTATTGAACTGGAATGGTCTGTCCTTTTGGGATGACTTCTTCAGTGTGTGACTCTCCATCACTATTTTGTTTTTAAGGTTTGGGGAGGGAACAGGGGGATGCATTTCAACACAGCCCCGTACACTGGTCTAGATGATTGGCGTACAATCCATAGAGGTCTAACTTAGTTTTCTTTGCAGCTTTCTTTCTTTTTTATTTCTATACCAGTGGCCCCAGTCTGCAATTTTGGAATACAGTGTTGAGTTCACACGGGCACATGTTTAAAGATGGCAGTACAGATCCACTCCTACAGAGATATTTGTGGCCTTTTTAAGTTTTAAACACTGCTACTGAAATGCCCTCATTGACCTGGGGGCTTTGTTTGGGGAGCAGGATGACTCTAGGGGCCTGTTCACCTCTATTTTGAACTCCAGGGAGTCTCTCCAAGCAGAGCTGTCGCAGCACCTTCTCTGCCTCAGTTCCCTCGTTTCCTCTGTGGCCGCAAATTACTGTTCCCCAGCCCCTGGCCTGACTCTGGACTCTCCCTCATGACCCTTCCACAGGGATCAGACGACCAAATACTTCACTCACAGTTGGATTCATCTGTGCCTACGTTGGACACTCTTTTTGGGGGGCTTAAGCTCTGACTCTTATTTCCTCCCTGACAGATCTGGTACCCTTCTAGAAGCTGTGTCTGGGTCCAATATCTTGAGCTCTGGCAGGGATGCCTGGGAAATAGAGAGTACTGGTCCACAGGACTCTGACAGAGAGGTGATACCTGGTGTGGTCCTTGTACGTCTCTGCTGACCCTGGAAATGCTCTTCTATGCTGGTCCATGAGTACATGGAATAGAGTGGGGTGGAGGTAATGGCTGGGGCTGCAAGGAGCCGAGCTAACCTCGGCAATGGAGGCCTTGTTTCCTTGTGTCAGGACGGGGAGTTCCACTCCATGTTCTTCCTAATGACGTGCAGTCTGTTCTCTGCGCCCCACAGGTCTCCCCTTGTCACCCACCATGTTTTCAGCCCCCAGGAAAGAGTCCCTGAGTTCTTTCTCCTATTGTTTCTACTGAATGGCCAGCTGGATGCCTCAGCCATAAACTAACTTCTGCTCAGGTTGGTTACAGACCCTTCACAGATCCCTGGAATCTACCTGGTGCACCAAACCACCTGCCATGGGGCTCACATATCAGATTTTGCCCTGATTTGTTGGTTTCCCCTCTGTTGATGAATGGCTGCTGCCCGGGTGTGTCAACATTCAAAACTTTGGTTGCTGATGTATTGTCGGCCACAGGGTGGTCCATGATCTAAACGTTCCTTCTTGCTTCTTTATTTTTCGCCAGTTTTTAGGAAGGAGCTTGTCCAGAGCACAGCCATCACCATCATTTTCCTTTCTGTTCCCCTTTGCTTTTCTCCATGGCTGCAGATACACCCATTCACAAGCAGAAGCAGTGGTTTAGAGAGACGTTTGACCACCTATTTGCAATCGCCAATTCTGCAGAAGCTGGAGAGACGTGTGTTCACCTGGTATCTGGGTAAGAGAGGAAATCTGAAGTTATTTTAGAATTTAGAATGATCCGAACAGACTGTAGAATTCTACACAAACTATTATTATTTACTATGACCAGAGCTATGACCTAGAGGTGAGAGAATTTAGAAGAACATTTTAGGCTCTACTGCAAAGAACTCAAGAAAGACAAGCTATAGTATTATATTTTTTTTTACCAATAAACAACCATTCCAGTTTCTCATCACAAGTACTATTTTGAGTTTCCTCAGGGGTTATGTAGTGATTTGCAAATATGGCTAAAAAAATATGTCAGGTAAGCAAGAGCTTGGGTTATGTGGGGATGATATGGACGATGGGAAGCAAACAGGTGTGACGTTGGAATGGGTGCAGGTATCCAAAATATAGGGACATCTTATATATGTCATGTCCTCGGAGAATTAGATGTTCCAAACCAGTAAATTTTATAGATCACTGAAGTTACCTTTTTAAGTGCCACTTGGGAAAAAATTATTTCTGAAATGGTTAGCACACTTCTATTTGATTCTGATTTCTGATTTCAGGAGCATGTGTAATTAAACAAAATAATTTAAAAATAAATCCTATGTAGCATTTCTCACACAAACTAGCATTTAAATTATGACAATATCTTTCTATATCTTCTTAAACAGAGATCACTAGCCAGTCTCACCTTTACTTTCTGCCTTTTACTTTCCGACATAGCCTGTATGTCGTCTGTGTTATCCTGTGTGAGAACAGTCATGCCTACAGCCTTTTGAAGAGCAGAAAGATGTGTGCCTTTTGTTAAATTCTCAAATCCATTGCATCTTTTGTCTGTTTCTAAAAAAAACAAAGCCAATTGTCCTCTCTCCTCTTTTGAGATCAACAGTCTGTTGACATTTTCTGCTGGTGAACATACCTGCGTCAGGCAGGCTTCTATCCTTTTCCTCTTTTTGCCCTCCCTCACCATCACAAACACACAATGACGGTGACATCATTAATTTCCCAAAGTCCCTGTCCAAAGTAGCAACTTTCACTTCTCTACCTTCTGAAGGTGGATTGATGTTACAACTCTCTCCCAAGTCAGCTGATGAGTCACAGAGAAAAACGGTTTTCACTGATATAGGGCCACACTTTTTTTTTGTCCAAACCCAACATGACCCAGTTTAATTCACAAACCTTGGTTCTAAGTAAGTTTTGGAAACAGCTATGTCCAAAATTCGTATATACTTTCAAGAGTAAAACTTGGCCACCGTTGAGGGTATTATAAAAAATGTACTTTAAGCTATATTCTAAGAGAGAGTTATTTATTTCCTCAGATGAATGACTTTTATCCCACTGGCTTCCAAAAAGGATTTGGACCAGCCAAGCAAAGACAAGGGCCAATGTTGTGTGCATATAGCCTTACTCATCTATCTATTCCCTCAAAACAATTTTTCAACATTCACCAGTATCAAGTACTGTCCTAGGTATTAGGGATATATAAATGAGCAATTTGGTACATACCGCTTGGCATATAGTAGATGCTCACTAAATATGTGTTGAGTGAATTTTCAAGAAAGACACACACGGTTCTGCCCTCACGTAGCTTATGGTCTGTAGGGAATATCCTAAATCTAATGCATTAAAAGTGAGACTTGAGTTACCAAGGGAAGACTACAAGGTGCTAAGGAAGCGTGTATCTGGAGAATAAACTAGCTCTGGGAAGTTGTGAGAAGCCACCAGGAAAAAAAGTCATGTTTCAGCAGAAACCATCTAGATGAGTGTAGGTTAGTCTGGTGATGTTGTAGAGGTGAAGGGGGCAGAGGCAGGGTCCGGAACAGAGGAGGAAGCATTCCAGATAGAGGGACCAGCACATGCATAGACCTGAGTCTAGGGTGACTATGGTGTGTTGAAAAATTCTAGGGTTATGGGAAGCCCCTGAGGGATTTTGCACAGTGAAGTACCTGATCATATTTACATTTTAAAAATATACTGTCTGTAGTGTAGAAGACAGATTTGTAGAAAGAGAGAGGGTGGTGAGATAAATTAGGTGTTGATACCATGGATAGAGTGTAGATGGATTTGAGACGTGTTTAAGAGGAGACGTGATGGGCCTGATAGTTGATGACATGTAAGAGAGGAGAGAGAGTCCAGAATGGTTCTTGGGTTTCTGGAGTTGGCAGCTGGGTGAATGGGGGACCGTTTTTTTAATTGGAAAAGCCTGGGGGAAGGGGTATTGGAAGCATGCGGGGTGGCTAATGTAGGAGACAGGGAGCTAGCCATCCAGTGGGGAGCAGGCAACACGGGTCTGCATCTGGTTTTGGAGCTCAGGAGAGAGGAGCAGGCTGGAGATGTAGGCTTCTGAGTGGCCTATATGTGATGGTGAAGATATGGAAGAGGGCAATCTAGCCCAGGGAGAGTGTGAAGAGTGAGGCAGCAAGAGGGCCCAGAATGAAGTCCTGCAGCAGACAACATTTGTACCTTCCGTGGGGACCACTTTACATGAATTACTCAGAGATACACGTTCTGGCACATTAATGACCATCTCATTAGCAGCCGTGTGCAGCTCTCGAATGATTTTCCTTGCTATTTTAGAGCAGCCGTGATTTACAACATGTACGCCTTTTGATAAAAACATCCCAACACTTCTAAATCCAGATGCCTAGCAGCTATTGGTAGCACTATTACAGGCTTCTTGTTAACGACCAATGTCATTCCATTCTCATCCACCCCCAACTGTGACTTAATTACAGGGCTCTTTCTCACAATTCAGCTTCTCCTATCAAGTACTAAACGTGATGACCTACAACTTAACTTACAAGTTGCACCCCTGCCTCCTTCACTCCCACCGTTACTATTCCAATTTAGATATTTTGTTCAGAATTGAGGCTGGCCTTTAAACTTTTGATGGTTTGCTTATAATTTATGTAAAGCATTCTGCAAAATAGAAAAATCTTCCCTCAAATATGCATGGTCATAAGTAAATAAAGAGAATCTAGGCAAGAGTTTTTTAGATAAAGAGACTTAAATTGAATCTTTAAAAGACACACTATCTTTTAAATGTCTTATTCCCCAATCATGAACATTTTAAATTTAGCTACTGAGTTATCTGAACCCAAGAGAATGGATGAATAGATCCTTTTCTCTGTATGTGTACAGAAAATGTGATTTTTCAATGCTTTAGAGAATGTCACTTGGGGTTCACTAGAAATGTGTTATTTCACAAAATTTCAGGAATTTTTTTCCACTTAATATGTTTGAGTTGGCAGATATTTGAGAGCATTCCTTCTGAGGAAGTGCCATTCTGGGCTGACGTGGTTCTGGGATTTCGAAAGATGACCGAGGCTGAACTGAAGAAATTCCCTCAACATGTGTTTGGTCAAGCTTTTACGACCCTGAAATGTGAAGGTGCTGCCTACCTCCCATGGTTGGAGAAAAGGTTGGTTGAAATGGCTCTTTGATGTTTCCTTCATCTCTCATAGCCATCAATGACTTCATAGCTATTCATAAAATGTATTCTGGAAATTCTCCGTGGCCCCTCAAAGCTCTTGCATTGAGTCTTGTAGCCCACAAATGGTAAAGACTTTGTAAAACACCGTGAAGATAGTGATTGTGTCACAGGAGGGAGTCAGTCACCATGCTGGCAGTAACACGTCCAGCTCCCACCTCCAGTGCACACCTTGACACACGATCTGGTCCCCCACCCCACCCTGCAGTGAAACCCACTTATTGAAACAGTATCTTCGTTTCCTCACCTGTAAAATGGAGAAGTTTGGGAAATACACTTCCAGCTATAAAATTAGATGGTTTACTCTAGTTCTTTAGATGAGAGAATCTTATGCTTATTATAAATTAGCTTTGAATTTTTTTCTCATTAGTGAAAAGAAAGGAACTTCATTATTTTCTTTTGTTATAAATAAGAACTCTAAAATATGAGGACTTATCTAAATTATGCAATTGCTTTCTCACCCAGGTTAGCCCAAAATACCTTGAACTTGCATTTTGGCTTGGTTTTCAGGACTTCTGTTTCCAATCCATTAGGAAACACATCAAAAGCATCTTTATTTGAGACACATCAATAAATGTCTCTATAGTTTAGTCTAGAAATTGCAAGAATGCTGGGGGTTGTGATACATTGTCCCTTTCAATATTCAAATCTGCCTATTTGGTAGTTGAATAGGAACAGTGTGAATTATTGTGTAAATATTAGAAAAGTGACTTGAGGTAAGCAGTGACAACAGTGGCCCGGTCTCAGATGTAAGATATAGAATAACTGACTCAGATAATTCATTAATCCCACAATTCTTTGTTGAACACCTACATATACCTGGTACTGTATTAGAAGGCTGGTCAAAAAGAAGGATAAAAATATGATCATTTTTATTAAGGAATTTATAGTATATTGGGGTGATAGTGTGTATGTGTGTATATATGTGTGTGGTTATATTTATATATTAATTAACAATTGCAGTAACACATATGGTAAGGGTTAAGGACAGATTTATGAGCATTGAATGGGAGCCTAAGTCCATTAGATACATTTCATGAGCATCATGACATATTTTTATAGCTTTGTAAGTGTTCTTCTCGCTTTTACCTCTCAGCAATTTATATGAGTTCTTTTACTTTTGTAAGTTCCAGTTTCATAAAACGCACACGTTTGTGCCTTGTTCACTGGCCCATAAACCCTTGTTTGTAGACTAAATTGGTACCTGAATACACCGGTTGATAAATTAACATTTTGAGCCATCACGTGGTGCAGTTGCCCACCAGCCAACATCTGAGTTTTAGCACCACCTTTCCTGAGCGCCAATCTTGTGTAGTGTTGCGTTTTGGTCGTTGTAGTATAACAATGACTAGAAAAACTTGGAAGTGCTAATGCGAGGGATGCAAAGTAGAAGCATCATATCTTTATCTTGACTAAATGCAGATAGCGGAAATTATTAAGCATGCCCAAAGTGGCAGAACTTGACTGTCAATGTGGTACATAATTTTTTTAATGGTAAAATAACAAAAATGGAAGACCATGTACAAAGCGTTAGGAATAAAAGGTGAGGTGTCATTAGAGAATTTTATAATTTGGGGTATTTTTAGTGCTCTTGGGCTGAAGTTTCATTATTACCTCCAAAGCTATCGTTTGGCTTCCTCATGTTGGATTTCGTCTCAATGTCCTAGAAGGTCTGTAGAAAACCTGGCTGGAGCCCCGTGGTCTCTGGCAGATTGGGACGAGGTGGGTGAGGGGAAACCTCACAGAATGTTTGTTCCCATCACAGAGACTGTCAAGGGCTGGCGAGAGGCTTCTATGAGTGGGGTCAGCCAGGAGGTGATCAGAGACGGTCACGGAAGCAGAGCCGAGGGAAGTGGACGAACTCTTGTAAACACTTTATCCACATTCCTTATATTTTGCTTTATCGGCTTCTCTCTCTTTATACATATTTTTTTTCACCCGGAAGCATTTAAGGTTAAGTTGCAGACATGATGTCCCATTATTCCTAAATATCGCCATGTGTATTTTCTAGGAACAAGGATTTTCTCTTATATAAACACAGTACTATGATTTAAAAAAACATCAACACAAAACCCAGGTATTTATAATGCGACAATACTATTATCTATGGACCTTACTCATATTTTGCCAATTGTCCCATAAGGAACTTTATACAATAAATATATATATTTCTGCTCCATGATCCAATCCATGAAAACACATCACACATTGCATTTAGTTGTCATGTCTCTGTAGGCTCTGGCCTATCTTTGTCTTTTATGAACTTTACAACTCTGAATAGTACAGACCAGTTGTTCTGTAGAATGTCCCTCAGTGGGATTTCTCTGATGTTTTGTCACGATTAGATTGAAATTATTGCATTTTTGATTGGACACCATAGAGGTAGGTGTTGAATCCTTGTTGCATCGTATTAGGAGGCGCATGGTATCAATTTGTCCTCTTCTAGGGACTTCACCTTTGATCACCTGGTCTGCCACCTATCTCCACTGTGAAGTTGCTGCTTTTCCTCTTTGTAAGTGATTTGTCAGGATATATTAATACCTTGAGGCTATGTAAATATCCTGTTTTTTTCACACATTTACCGACTAGTTTTAGCACCTATTGATAATTATTGCCTGAATCATTGCTATTTTTGCCAAGTGATAATTTTCTAATTTCTCCTACATTAATTTGCTTTCTACTATAAGGAAGAGTCTTTTCTTTTCTTGTATTTATTTATTCAAGTATTTATTTGTATCAGTGTGGACTCATGGGTTTCTATTTTATTCAATATACTTCAGTCTTTTACTCTCTTTATTTACTTTGATGCTCAAATTATCCAAGATTTGGCCAGTGGGAACCCCTTCAAGACATGTCTGCATCTTTTCTGTCTTTCTTTCCCCCCCCCCCCCCAGTACTGTCTTACTTTTGGGAACAAGATTCCATATACCTCAGTTTGGGAAGAAAAACATTTTCTTTTTATAAATATTTTCCTTCATCGTTTCTTTAATGGAAATCTGCAGCAATGCCATTATTTAAAATTATGGACTCAGTGCAGAAATAAACTGCCTTTACTCTTTCTTCCTTCCCTTTCCCTCTGTCCCCTGAAGTTTCCCTCTATCTCACTTTAGGGTAGAGCGAGAGGACACACCCAACACCAGACCCTCCTCTACCTTGTCTGGCCTGGAACAAGAATGAAAACAGTAGCCCACATGCAGATGTATAAATATTTAAAAGTTCTTGGTCAAGCTGACAAACCTTTTAATATGATGTAATTTATCCTTTCACCTTAGCAACTATGCCTTATGACCACCCGAAGGCCAAGTTTACATTTAGAATTCTTGGATTCCCAGGAGGGCTGCACCTTAACATGGCAGCCTTATGTGCTAGGAGGCACCCGAGCCCGTATACCCAAGCTCCATCCATACCCTCCCCCAGAAAATAGCTCTCCCTTGGCCACCCTTTAGGCTCAGGGGCACACAGAGTGGCATGGTCTGCCCCTCAGAAGACAATGCAGGCCCTGGAAGTGGGGTGGGAATATGGGGATCCTGGGAATCCCCATGGGGATCCAGCTCATGGACTGGAAGTGAAGGGAAAGGTCTCTGAATTAGCGCATCTCTCGGGCCCACATACTTCTCACTCACAGCTGGAGAAGGGCCAGAACGGGGTCCTCTAGGTGGCCCAGTGGAAGGAAGGTACAGCTCAAATTAGTCAGGGTAAGTTCTGAGTCCTAGGGATAGTAATCAGGGGGTGAGAGTGTGAAGAGTTTCTCCCAATCTTTCACCAAATCATTGGCTATTAAGTTGAGACAGAAAACTTACACAGAATTCTCCCTGGGAGAGAGGGCACATTGCTCTCAGTTTGTTTTAAGGGATGAACAGTAGATAAATCCTTGGAAGATGGGAGTTTTGTTGGGGCAGAGAGGGAGCATGAAGGCCCAGGACCCCTGAAGAGGTGGCAGAAGGGGTGTGTCATGTGGGAGAAGGCAGAGGCAGGGAAGTCAGCGTGAGTCACCCCCACTGTATGTGTCCCTTCTCTTGAGGAGTCCTTGGAAGTCTTCCAGTTTGCCTGGGGCTGCCCTGGGCAGTGACAAGCTTCCCGTGGGTGGAGGTGGGTGGGGTTGTCTCCACACTGGACTGTGAGCGAGGGCCAGTCCCCAGCATGGCCACAGTTCCAGCTGTTCTCCCTCTCTGGCTGAGAATGAATGTTTAGGCTCTGGGCCACTCTCAATCATCTTCATACGGAAACAATTACAGCTGACCCATGAACAACACAGGTTTGAAGAGTGTGGGGCCACTTATATGCAGATTTATTTTTCAGTAAATATACGCGTATGGTTGGTTCTGTATCCTCAGGTTTCGCATCTGTGGATTCAGCCAACCCAGATGCGGAGGGCTGACTGTATGCAGTGTTCTACGACATTTTATATAAGGGACTTGGAGCACCTGTGGATTTTGGTATCTGCTGGGGGTCCTGGAACCAATTCCCCACGTATACCAAGGGGCTGTATTTAAGTTTTAGGGAAGTCAACAGTTATGTGGGGATTTACGACTGTGTAGGACTCGACGCCCTGAATCCCCACCTTGTCAGGATGATTTGTTCTGCCTGCTTCTAAAGTATCACCTTCTAGAAAACAGGCACCTTATTCCCATAATAGCCTTATTTTCAGGCCTAATCTCTAACTTGGGATAAAGGTCTGGGAAAGATCCTGCTACCCTCTTATTAGTTGGAAACCTGTTGTCAGCATTTTACTTTACTTGAAATAACTCCGAGTGAGTGGTTATGCCAGTGGGAGCCACCTTCTGACTGCCACACCATTAGGCATGATGACCAGCGAGCTGGGGTTTGTGCCTGGAAGCACACTGCTTCCTGTCTGTTTTCAGGTGACAGAGTGAGGGAGAAGAGACCTGAGGGGGGCTGTTCTTGACTCCATAGAGTCCTGGGGGGGCCTTTTCAGTCCATTTGTTTGATGTACATGTCCACCATGACAGTGGGTGGGGACACGAGTGCCTCAGATAGACAGTACACCCCTGACAGTCTGCTGAAGGGAAGCCACCCCACCCCTTTCCAGCACCTCCTAGGATCCCTGATATCTCATGCTTCCTCCTGCAGCTCAATGTGGGGCCTGCACAAATAGCGCGCAGAGGCCTCCACTCTGTGGTATTAGCTGTCCGCCTTCCCTCAGTGCCTGGCATCTGGCCAGGAGAGAGAGGGTCACACGTCCTCTTTCCTCTTGAGGGAGGCTCCGTAGGGCAAGGACTCCTATAAGACCAAGGCAAGCGTTTCAGGGCAAGGATTTCAGGCCAGAAGGGAGGCAGGGCCACCTCGTGGTGGGGTGTGGGAAGGCCCCGAAACTCACTCTGTGGGCTGCCACCCACTCTCCTGCACCGGAAGCTACACGGGCACTGCTTGTTCCTCACACCCAGGGTCTGTTTTGTTGCCGCCTACACCCCTTCTACCCAATGTGAATGCCAGCATCTAGTCCACCCTTCAAAGCAATTTTGGAACTCTTTCTGGAATGGCCATCAGAGATGTTGTTATATTACCCTTGATGTCCTGAATGTCATCAAAATGTCTTCCTTTCAATATTTCCTTTATCTTTGGATAAAGAAAAAAGTCATTGGGGGCCAGATCAGGTGAGTAGAGAGAGTGTTCCAACAGTTATTTGTTTACTGGCTAAACCCCCCTCACAGACAGTGCCATGTGAACTGGTGCATTGTCGTGATGCAAGAGCCATGAATCGTTGGTGAAAATTTCGGGTCATTTTGTCTAACTTTTTCACTCAGCCTTTTCAGCACTTCCAAATAGTAAACTTGGTTAATTGTTTGTCCAGTTGGTACAAATTCATAATGAATAATTCCTCTGATATAAAAAAAAAAGGTTAGCAGCATTGTTGCAACAAGTTCGCAAATTTAATTGTCGGGCCTCATAAAATGCAAGAAATTCCATGTATCATTCACCCAGATTCCTCAAATCTCTTTTATTAAAGATTATTATTAAAAATATAGCTAACATACAATATTATATTAATGTCAGGTGTACACCATAGTTATTCAATATTTATAAACCTAAAGAAATGATCACCACGATAATTCCAGCAACCATTTGACACCGTACCACACTATCGCAATATTATTGACTATTACCTATGCTGTACATTACATCCCCATGACTTATTTGTTTTATACCTGGAAATTTGGACCTCTTATTCCCATTCCCCTTTCCCCCTTTTAAAATTTTTCAATTACAATTGACATTCAATATTAGTTTATATTAATTTCAAGTGTACAGCATAGTGGTTAGACATTTATAAAATTTAAGAAGTGATCCCCCTGACTAGTCTAGTACCCACCTAGCACTATACATAGTTATTACCATATCATTGACTATATTCCCTATGCTTTACTTTATATCCTTATGACTTTAGTAACTACTAATTTGTACTTCTTAATCCCCTCACCTTTTTCACCCTGTCCCTCAACCCCCTCCCATCTATCACCCCAACAAGTGTAGTACCCCTTGACACCATACATAGTTATTACAATATTGTTGTCTATATTCCTTATGCTATACTCTACAACCCTATAACTATTTTTTAACAACCAATTTGTTGTTAAATTTAGTGCAAAAGTAGTTGCGGTTTTTGCAATTATTTTTAACTTTTTCAACTGCAATTACTTTTGCACCAACCTAATACTTCTTAATCCCTTCCCCTTTTCACCCACAGCTCCAACTCCCCTCCCATCTAGCAACCTTCAAAATGTTTTCTATATCTATGAGTTTGTTTCTGTTCTTTTTTGTGTATTCTGTTCTTTAGATTCGACATACAAGCGAAATCACATTGCAGCTGTCTTTCTGTCTGCCACTCCACTCAGCACAGTACCTTCCAGGTCCATTCATGCTGTCATAGATGGCAAGAACCCATACCCTTCCCTGGCCGAGCAATTTTCCATTGTATATATGTATGACCTCCTCTTCCATTGACGGACACCCAGGCTGCCTCCACATCTTGGCCATTGTAAAATGCTGAAATGAACATATGGATGCATAGGTCCTCTCGAAGTAGCATTTTGGGTTTCCTTAGATAAATACCCACAAGTGAGGTTACTGGGTCCATCTTTGTCTCTTGTTATAGTCTTTGTTTTAAAGTGTATTTTGTCTAGTATAAGTATTGTTACCCAATCTTTTTGTTTGTCTGTTTTTAAATTTTCATTTTCATGAAATAACTTTTTCCATTCCTTTACTTTCCATCTGTGTGTGTCTTTCAATCTGCAGTGAGTCTCTTGATTGCTATTGGTATGCCAGTAGGTGGGATTGACCCTCAGGCTGATGGGCTGTCCACAGCTTACAGGCTGCTGTGGGGGAGCTTACTCCACTTAATGGGATTTGCCCCACCAGGCTCTGGTGCCTGTTGAGACTGCCCTTTGTGTGTGCTGCTTGCAGTGCTAATTGGGTGCCGCTGAGTTGTGGTCTGAAGCCAATCTCCAAGTGTGGTGGTTCTGGTGCCTATTGGGAGGGCTCTGGTGCAGGCCCAGGTCATCCACTGTCTGAGACTGGCTGGGAACTACCTGGTAAGAGCTATAAAGCTATCCGCAGTTATTTGCTGCCTGTGCTAAGATTGGAAGCACGGAGGATACCTCGCAAACCAAGGTCAGTTACCATGAGTATCAGGCCTGGGGTAGCTCCACCTGGAGGCCAGCTACCACCTACTGGCTACCTAAAGTTTCAGCCCCTGATAAAGGCTCGTGCTGTATTCAAGTTGGGTGAGGCAGGGTCTCAGGGAGTTACTAGAGTGGAAAGAGTTTTGGTTACCAGGTTAATGTAGACTCTAGTTTGGTGCCAGTGCTGAGCCTGGAGAGATTCAGCAAGTCTCAGAGCACACTGAGGTCAGTTGCCGCTCACCTGGCGCCCGTTGACTCCGATAGTTTTCCAATAAAGAGTGCAATGTGGGCGGGGTTGGCTGCATGAGAAAGTGTATCCAGCATTGGGGGAGTTGGATAAGGCAGGTTCCCAGTGAGTCAGGAGGATGGAGCTGCAGAGCTCACCAGGCCAATCAGATTCAGATTTCGCCTGTGGGGAAGGGCTCAACACAGCAAAGATGGCACCTGCCTGCCAGCTGCATGAGAGAAGGAACCCACACAGGGAAAATGGTGACTGTCCTCCAGCCCTGCCCTGTAGCCACACACCTCAGTCTGGCCCCCACACGCCTCTGAGGCCCCCTGAGCCACCATCCCTCTGCTGGAGCCCAAGGTGAGTGCCTGCGAGTGAGAGAGTCTGTGCGCAGGCTGTTTAAGAGGACATCTGGGTTTCCTGCAGCCTTCCATCCCTCCCAGATGGTCTGAATCCCCAGTTTTTCACAGCCAGATATTGTGGGGGCTCCTCTTTCTGTCACCAGTACTCTGGGCTGGGGAGGCCGGTGTGGGGCTGGGGCCTCTTGCTGCTCTGGGGGGAACCAATGCGGCTGAGATATCCCTTCGCAGTTCTCAACTGCTGCACGGAGGTTTGGGGTTCACCAGTTTCATGTCTCCACCCCTCCCACCAGTCTTGACGTGGCTTCTTCTTTATATTATAAAACTTCAGCTGGTTCTCAAGGTTGATTGTTCTAAAATTTAGTTGTAATTTTAATGTGTTTACGAAAGGAAGCAGGCAGAGTGTTTATCTACTCCGCCATCTTGGACCTCTCTCCCCAAATCTTAAACTTACCATATTTGCATTATCCTTTTCCCTCTAAATATACCTTTTTTTCTGAACCATTTAACTGCAGATATGATGCCACTCTACCCCAAATACTGAATATGTATTTCTTAAACCCAACACATTCCCTTATATAATCAAGGTCAAGTAATCAGGATGAGGGCATTAAATGAACATAGGTACACTTCTGAAATCTACAGACCTTATTCAGATTTTGCCAATTTTCCTGATAACATGCTTTACAACAAAAGAAAATCCAGGATCAAGAGTTGCAATACACATATGTATAATATATAATATGTACTGTGTTTTCCTGTGTATAATGTGAACTTTTTTTGTCCAAATTTGTGAGGGAAAAATAAGGATGTGTATTACACGTGGGTAGTACTAGTCCTGTTTCCCTGAAAATCTGGTCCAAAAACATGGGTGCGCATTACACACGGCAAAAATATGATATATTCATTAGGAGCAAGTTACTAGATTTTGCCCATATTCAGAGGGGAATTAGGCTTCAGTGTTGAAGGTCAAAGATTTTGTGGATATATTTTTAAAACACCACCATTCAACCTCTGAGTACAAATCGTTTACATTCCTATCACATGCAAAATGTGTATTTATATGTTTAAAATTTTAACTGCCATAAGCTATTTTAGGTAAAGTCACATTAAGTGTCACTATGAAGACACTTTTTTTCTGTGAATCTACATGTGTAGTGCTATTTGCCAACTGAGATTTTAAATTAGTTTTCTTTTTTTTCAGACAAATAGACTGAAAATAGTTATTTTCTGATCACTGTTAATAAGGTATCATGCTTCAGGCTTGAAGCAAGGACTAAGTTATTTAATTGGCTACATTTAATAATACATTGATACATAATACCTCAAAGAGCCACCTTTCCTCTCTAGGTCCTTGACCACCATCCTCCCCCAGCTGTCCTTCCATCTTTCCACATCTTTAGCAATGGCTTTCTAGCTCTTCATTGTTTATCTCCTCTCCAAGCTGTCCTTACATAGTGACTCAAAACTCAGGGCTGTTTCCCTCATTCCAACAAACTTGAAGCTATACATCCTGTGTCAGCACTCACAGGTTCTTTCTGGGCGGGGTTCTATGCAGAGGAAATGTCCTCTGACACCTGGGCTCCTCCACAGCCCTACTCAACCCAAGACTCACCAGTTCTCTTAGAATCGGTCCTCCAGGCTCTGGCCCTCGCCCTCTAATGGAGGAAGTTTTAACCAGTGTGAGGAGCCAGCTGGGGAACAGACACAGCGCCATCCCCTCCTCCCTCCACCCTCCTTGGCCTAGACACAGATTTTCCAAAAGCAATCTGGTCTGCAGAGAAACATCTGGGCCTTCACAGAGATAATCACATCCCTTCTCACCACAAAGCCCTCTTGAATCCTTAGAAGAGAGTTTATGTTATATCTGCCTAACTTAGAGAACTATTTGGATGATCTTCCCAGAATAAAGGTACAAGCTGTTAAAAGGTTAATAAAGGAGGGCTAAAATGTCTACTTTTGGCAAGACAGAAAGTGCTTAGAAATTTTACATGACAAAAAAGAATTGTTTTCTCTGTTTCTACTCATTAGGTTCCCAAAAGGGTTATGGTCTAAGTTTCAGCCAGCAAATTCCAGGTGTACGTAGGTTCCAGGGTGATATTTTGGTTCTGCTGCACCCCCCCATTCTATCCCTGCTGGGCTGCACCCCTTTCCTGCCCTGACCTCTCACTCCAAGGTCTGTGCCTCTTTCCTGCAGCCCCCGCTGCCCAGTGAGGCTGTCATGAGGCCCCATCCTCTGTACCAGAGCTCACCAGGGCCCTGCCTTACCCCTGCACTTCTTCCACCGCAGGTCTCCATGTCAGAATCCCCACCTCCCCATTTAACGCTGCCCTGGAGTCCTCTCTTAAAGCTTGGGCAGGGGATGGGAGGTGGGGTGCAGGAATTTCCTCTAGTTCCAAGAGAAGGCAGGGGAAGAGGGGACTCCCCTTTGCTCCTGGGAGGTGGTGTGTGTGTAAAGAAGTGCTTAATGGAACTCCTGGTGAGTTAAAGGAAGGGCCCTGAAAAAAACCATCCCCCATGTTTATGGGTCAGGCTGATGTGGTCCAGCAGAGAGTTGGCTTTTAGGCTTGGTGAAAATGGACACTCTTGGGTTTTAGGATAATGACCAGAGGACATTGGGCTGGGGTTATGAGCACAGCTTCTTGAGTCCTCCCGTCCCCCATTTCCTCATGGGTAGTTGGGGCATGGTATTCTCCCTGTCCAGGATGAGGTCTTGCTCAGTTGCAGGAATTCCTAAGGGCGAAGTCACTAAGCTTCTCATACCCCTGACCATGTCACTCAAAACCTCCAGAATAACTACTTTGTATGGTCATAAAAGCAGCCTTGTAGGTTGTTGCCTGGTCATCTAATTGAACATCCAGCTTCTAGGTACAGTTTCCTCCAACACTTTGGTGCCATCCTGATGCATGGCCCATGGGATACACAATAATGACTGGGCATCACCTTGTGGTCACATTACAATAGCACGTGGATGACTGGTCCCAGGGCACATTCAGTAAGTTTCCTCCTGGAGTATGAGGCGTGGGAAAGACCCAGCACAGCAGTCCTGGTGGGGCCGTCCAACAACCCATCTACTATGATAATCTAAGAAGTTTCCAGGTAAAGCGTGGACTTTCATCAGTAGCTCAACCAGCAGGGTACCCTTAAAATGGAAAAGGACATTTGCGTTTATTGAATTCTTACATAATCATCATAAAAACGCTGGGCGCTCAGCATTCTTATCCTTAGGTTATAGTTGAGGAAACAAGTTTAGTGAGTTTAAGAAATTTGCTCCAATTCCAAGGCTGGTAAATTCCCTTATTTTTCTGAATTAGGAGAAGAATTCTAAGTTCTAATTAGGATGGTAGGAACACAGAACATAATGTTTAAATATTAACACATGGAATCCACAATGTATTATAAAAGCAAAACCAAGATAATGTTCAAATAATGGCCAATTTCAAACGTTTTTTAAAAATTCAAATGTCAGTCTTAGAGGTCATAAAATAAATTGAATGTAAGTGATGTATGGCTTACAATGGCTTTCTAGCTCTTGTGGTGGGCATACTCACATATATGGGACAGCGGGTCTTGCAGTTTACAGTCGCATAACAAACCCCTAACCCCTTTTTTTTTCTTATGAAAAACCTCATTGAGCAACTGTACAATGTGTGATGCCCTATAGCAGACTTTTTGTCGATGTTTCATTTCATTTTCACAGTGAGCCTCTAACGTCAATATTTTTATGTCCAAATTATGGACGGAGGATTAGTTTAGAGGAGCTGAGTACATTGACCAAGGTGACATGACTGGTAAAGGGCAGAGCCCACCTCAACTCTTTTTGAAAGTTTTTATTCCCATTCGCAACTTGACAAATGAATGCACTGCAATATGTTGGTCACTACTGCCACAAAATTCCAATTTACTCTTCTTTCTATGAGTGTCCAAACAAGCAAACAACACACACTTTACACAGTTATTTCTCTTCTACTAACTTCTATGAACTATTTTACTTCGAAAACAAATAAGGCAGGAACTCCAGCCTCATTCGTTATCGTTGAATGACTTTTAGCTGCATCAAAAGTAGTCCACTGGCTTTATCGGTTCTCCGTGTGGGTGTTGGCTAGATTCTTTTCTTTGGTTTCCTTGTTTCAGGTAAACCACATACTGTCTTTTGTGATTTTTCAGAATAACAAGCAACGTTAGATAGAGTAAAGGCATCTGCGCTCAGAACTTCTGCTATTTGGAGCACTGCTGCTGGAAGCACCAGCTAGTGTTTAATAGTACGTGCACTACCTACTTGTGTGAACTTAGAGCGAAAGGTAGGCTTTGGGCTTTTGAAGCCTAGCATTGGCACAGGACAGGCTCCCAGCAAATGTGTGTTGAATAACAAATGCATCTAGTCCAGAGGTATCAAACTGTTCTTGTTTTGTGGAGATACTTCAGAGGCAGAGTGCTGGGGTTGGTGGGGGTGCAGAGACTAAGAAGATGGAGACCTGCTCAGCTCCCCTCACCAGCTTACCCGTCAGCCAGATGAGGGAGAAGTTGGAAAGCCACTGATACAATCCAATGCTGTCATTTTACAGACTAGGAAATTGGGCTGTGGGGCCAGGGTCTGTGATGCCGTAGAGGAGCAAAGGATCGCTTCCATTCTCATCAGCTTGCAGCATTTGCTAGAAATGGGAACCAGAAGACAGCTGACTTCCCCCTGATCCTCATGCAATTTTCAACTAAACTCTAACCAGGAAGCAGGAGGGGAAAATTTGAATCACTTTGAAGAATTCCTCCTTGCTAAGTTAAAATCAACATCAAACCATGCCGTCACTTATTCTCAGACACGTCTTATTTATGCTCTGGAAGTTTCTGCCTTTTCTTATGCTTTCTTTCAGCATTAAACCTCTCTTTATTTTTCCTTAAAGGCAGATGGTGCTCAGAACTGCTGGCATGACTGCTTCCTCTCTCTCTCTCTCTTGGGCAGATAGTGTATAAGCACATTTCTGGTATCAGCCCTTCTCATATTCTCCTTGGAACAGGCTTGAATTGCAGCAGTTAGAGAGGATGCTCGTGTGGTGCCATTCTGTGTTTGTCAGGGTTCTCCAGAGAAACAAAACCAATAGGATGTATATATATCAATATCTCTGTATCTCTATCTATCTCTATGTATATCTATATATAGAGTATATACTATATATAGACATATATGAGTCGATATGGTATATAATAAACATACTACATATTATATTTATTATATATGAATATGGATGTAATAAATATGATATATGCTGATATATACACTAATATGTATATTTTAAAATAAGGAATTCACATGATTATGGGTGCTAACAAGTCCCAAGATCTGCAGGGTGAATTAGCAAGGTGGAGACCCAGCAGAGCCAATGGCAGGCTCGTGACCCAGGAAGAACCAGTGTTTCAGTTTGAGTCTAAAGGCAGGAAAAAGTCAGTGTCCTAGTTCAAAGGCAGTCTAGCAGCAGGAGAGTCAATCTTTTTGCTCTATTCAGGCCTTCAGCTATTGGATGCGGCCCACCCACATTTGGGAGAGCGATCTGCTTTACTCAGTCTACCAATTTAAATGCTAATCTCATCCAAACACCCTCACAGAAATAGAATAATATTTGGCCCAAATATCTGGGCACCATGTGGTCCAGTCCAGTCAACACATAAAATTAGCCATCGCACATCCAAACCAGTATTTCATGTTGTCTTCAGTATTGGCTAGGGTTTCCAGGCGGGAATTCCCACCTGTTCTCAGGAATTTTTTCGCTTTCCTGTTCCTGAATCCCAAGAAAAGTTGGTCGGGAAATCGGCTCCTTGAACCCAGGTGGTTGGTAGTATCGGCCGTCACTTGTGGAAACAATTCATTGTGGAGAACACAAAACAGTTTTTATCTTGGGATTTGGGAATGGGAAAGTGAAAAAAATTCCTGAGAATGGGTGGGAATTCCCGCCTGGAAATCCTAGTATTAGCCAACACAATGTCAAGTGCACTAGGTATTGGGCAATGAGCTGGGTCATAGCGGTAGTAAGAAGGATAAGACATAATCTCCCTTGAGAAATTTATGATTTCTTGATATTAGTCCCCTAGAATGTATTGTGCTTCATATCTTTTGAAGTACTATCATGCCCATTATTTTTTTGGAACTTCACAGCCATCCTCTGAGGCAGGCAAGGGAGGTGTCCTCCTCGTGACACTGACGGGGAAACAGGGTCAGAGAAGTGAGGTGAGTTGGCCAATACCTCAAAGCTAACATGAGGCAGAACTGGGACTTCGACCCGTGCTTTCTGATTCTACATTACCTCTCATTTAGGACTGACTTCATTCTGCCAAGTATTTACACTCCCATCTCCCAGATCCTCTGTCAGCCCTAGACGAAGGGCGCCGTGCTTCACACATTTTTGGTCTCTCTTAGCAGTGCCTTGCACCCAGCCATTCGACCTGCACCTGCTGAACAGAGCCGCTGATAGTCTCGTTCTCATAGCACATCTCCTATATTCTCCAAATGACCTATGAGTAAGATTATAGGGCCTGGGAGTAATTGTTTAATGGGTACAGAGGTTCAGTTTTGCCAGATGTAAAAAGTCTGGAGATGGATGGTGGTGTTGCCTGCACAGCAATATGAATGAATTAAATGTAACGGCATTGAACTGCATGCTTTAAAACGGTACATTTTATGTTATGTGTATTTTACTACAATTAGAAAGAAAGATTACAGGACCTGGATAAGCCATCTCTTTTCATTATTGATATACTTTGTCCAAAAAATCCTTACCAATCACAACTGTCATTTAGTCCATCAGCTGCAAATATTTTGTGTCACTCTCATGCTAACTTCCCGTGATAGACAGAAGGGGGAGAAGCACATGACCCCTGTCCCAACCATCTAGTTGGGAGACCAGACTAATACAAAGGAACATACTAGAGCTAACAAAATGAGGCAAAATTCCAAGGCAGTACATTTATGTGTTAAACAAATGGTGTAAACAAGAAGTGCTTGGAAATTTAAAATACCAGATTAACTTGGTGTTTATTTGGCATCTAAATGACATAGGAACTCTACTAATCATAAAAAGGACAAGGTATATAATTTCCCTTGTTCTGAATTTTTGAAATAGGTTTTTATTTAGGTTCAACTTTAGGAGTCCCCAGTTTCCAAGGATGTGAAGCAGTTGATGGCTAGAATTGGACATGCTTAGGTCCTGGAAGCTCTTAAAGTGTTTGTTTTCATGTTCCTGTCCATCACTTCTTATAAGGGGTTGAACAGGAAGTGGCTAAGGCTCAACTCCCGGTCTCTCATTCTCCTCAGAGTGAAAGAAAGTGGGGGCGTATTACTCACCCGGCGAATAGAAGACCTGTGGGAGCTTCACTCATCGTTCGACATCGTGGTCAACTGTTCAGGCCTTGGAAGCAGGCAACTTGTGGGAGACTTGAAGATTTTCCCCGTGAGGGGCCAACTGCTCAAAGTCCAGGCTCCCTGGGTGAAGCATTTTATCCGAGACGGGAGTGGACTGACATATGTTTACCCTGGTGTATCCAATGTAACCCTGGGTGGAAGTAGGCAAAAAGGAGACTGGAATCTGGTCCCAGATGCAGAAATTAGCAGAGATATTCTTTCCCGATGCTGTGCTCTAGAGCCTTCCCTCTATGGAGCTTGCGACATAAAGGAGATAGTGGGCTTGAGGCCCGTTAGGGCAGGCATTCGGCTGCAAAAGGAGATCCTAGCCCAGGATGGCCGGAGACTGACTGTGGTCCACCACTACGGCCACGGGAGTGGGGGCTTCTCTATGCACTGGGGTACTGCTCTTGAGGCCGCCAGGCTGTTGAGCGAGTGTGTCCAAGACCTGAGGACCCCCATTCCCACGTCAAAGCTATAAGTGACATGACATGACATGACATGACATGACATGACATGACAGCAAATGGCCCTGGAGACTATTGATCGAACTATGATTTCTTTTCAAAATTAGAAATGATCCAAAATGTATTAGTAGATTTAGAACTAGTACTAATCTAATCTAGTACTAACCGGATACTAGGCTTAAGTCTGGTACTAATGACATGGGGCACAAAGCTCTATTGTTGTTAAAAATAAAGATCTCGTTAAGAGAAAAGATTTCTTTTAGATCTGGTATCCAAGGATCTATGCTAATTTACATGGATACTGAAAGCTGTAGGGATTTTGACATTTTGGGCTCATAAATCCACAGGAGGAGGTAATGTACGGAAATCACTGAACTCACTGTCAGTGGCAGAGCTGCCCATGATTCTCGAAGGTTGTGGTCAAGTGAACATCATAATACCTCTGAATAAAATTACGCAGTGATCACACAACACAGGCTTATTCCGTTTAATGGATGATAAAGCATGATTCCTGCTAGGAGAATTCCTGGTAGAAGACTGGGATGAACTTGCCCATTGGATGTGGTATCAACTCAATAGCTGTCTGGAGTCAATCCCCCAAGGGTTGTTCTTTCCATTGCCACAGGTGATTGAGCGCTGGCTTGTGGTACGGCTGACCTTGCCTAAGCGTTTTTGAAGACTGAATAGCGTGTGCAGCCAAAAAGCTAATTTGCTAATTAAGATGGAACAGTCATTCTGAATGAAATACAACCAGAGTTTTATGCAAGTTGTAAAAAAGTACCGGGGAGAAGGGGAATGTGTCTCCTGGTAAAATGAGTTTGGGAATTGCTGAGTTAACTAAATCTAACCTGGTTTCTTGACTTGGGCCTACTCAGAGCTTTGATCCATTCACGTGTCCTGTAAATCCTCTGGAGGGTTTTAGCTTGAGTGCATGGTAAAGGAGGTGCTATTCATTGAGAGGAGGAAGCTCGGGAGAAATAGAAGTCATTTTAATTTTAATTTTTGAGGGAGATGGCTTATGTTTAGTGTTAAGTTCTATTTTGGGTATCCTGGGGGAGATGTGGGATTGGCAATGAGAATGTGGGAAAGAGAAAGCCCCCAGCACAACTTTATTTTTACTGTTTCATTCATTTTGAGCTTTTGAATATGATTTTGTTTGAAGAGAAAATTCTGCTGGGAGGGTGGGGAGAGAGAGAGAGAACATTCAAGTGTGGGTTCTTCTCTATAGATTTCCACCAGGGGGTGGTATTGTATCGAATTCAGATAAATTGGTGAGTTCGAAAATTTAGAAATGACTAGAAATAAAAACTGGATACCAAGTGTACTGAGTGAGTATAAGATTCTTTTCAGGTTTTGGAGTTTATATGCCCCAAATGCCTATTGTTCTGAATTCTGTTTTAAGTACATGAGAAATGCACAAACGTACAAGATAGACTGAAAACACACACACACACACACACACACACACACACACATACACACACACACACACACACACACACACTCATCACACGAGTCTGTAAGAAATAATATGTTATAATAAAATAGCATTTTAAAGAGGGAAGTACATTTCTTAATGGTAAAAAATAAAACTGAAGAACGCTGCTCAGAGTAGGTAGGGTTTTAGTCGTTTTTATGGTGGTTTGAAGTGTACTCCTTTGTTGCCCTGGTTTCGATCCTGCAGCATTTTCGTACCATGTTGGCAGGCTCATACTCTATGACCATTGTCTGTTTCCTACTCTAGTTTACTTTCACTCTGCATTTTATATTTCCAGAGCCCAATATTACAAGACAGATTGGAGGCTTCTTGGAAAAGTGGTCATGGCTGCATGCCCTATTTCACTTTCACTAATTGCTAAGTATTTGTTCCCAAAGTCCCTGAAAGGTTTTGGTCAGTATCTGCCAACCCGGGCTGCACATTAGAATTACCTGAGAAATTTTGAAATACTGATGTCCAGCCTGCTGTATTCAATTAGAATCTTTAGGGGTGGGTAGGGCCCTCACATTAGTATTTGTTCAAAATTGCCCACAGGCTTCTAACTGACCGCCCTCTCTCCTCACAGGGCTCCATTATGACCTACCTAGCCTTCCCTTCCCTCCTCACCATCTTAGGGGATCATCTTGGGGATGTACTCACATAAGCAGGTGTGTCTGTAGGCACTTCTGGTCAAGGGGAGCAATAGGAATTAGCTGTCTCCCAAAGGGGCTCTCTAGAAATGCTGAGAATCACCTTGCTGGCTGTAGGTCAGCTGCCTGAAGACAGTGGCCAGACGACATATAAAAATAGAACTCTGACCCAAAGGCTGCAGCAACTTGCTTAGGAAACCAACCCATTTTTATAATAACCAGCCCCGGGAGCCAGCTTTCTATGGGTCATATTTGCAGGAAGCCAGGTTGCTATCTCTAGTAACAATCCAGAAAGCTAAACCATCATTTCTGAAACAATTGGTCCCAAATGGCCAGGACTTGATTAATAACTGACAGCTCCCCTAATTTTTGTCCCATTTCTAACTTAGGACCAACCAGAGAAAGCTAAATATGCCCTGCTAACCAATTACACAGGATGTGGACACCCAACTTCTAGTCAGCCTGCCTACAGCTTTCCCAGGTGGACAGAGTCCTGCACGTACACCTGAAGCCTTCCCTTTTCTCACTCTAAAGCTTCCCACTCCTCTGCCTGTGTTGGAGTGACAGTGGCTGAATCCCTTGCTATAGCAAGCCCTGAATAAACAGCCATTGTGTTTCTTATTTGACTGGTCTTTTTTCTTTTAATTTCCACAAAGATTTCCTGTCAATATAAATTGAGGTCTTTGGTGATCTGTACTAAGGCCTGAGAACTGACTACTTTGCTGTTTGTTTTCCCCCGTTTTCTATTACAGACCATTTACAAGTTTTTTTCTGAACATGGAGAACAACGGATTTCTTTTGAAATCCCTGTGTTTGATACCATGTCTACTGTTTATGGCTGAGCTCAGACCTGCTGCACCCATGACCCAGAGCAATGCAGCAGCTTTGAGGGCACGGTGTTGCAGGCCTGTTGCTTCTTCAGCAGACAGAGGTTATGTACATACTTTTAAGATTTATTCGCTTAGAAAGAAAACAAAAGAACTTAAACAGAAAAGGCCATAGCCCAGGAGGACACGATTAGATAGAAGCTAGGCTATTTTTTAAAATAATATATATTCTTCCTTTTATTGAATAGATGTATTCAAACAAATTGATATTTGAACCAATTTTTCTCAACCCATTGAAAGCTTTTAGAGAAAAGGAGAGAAATGATGGTGGGACCTGTGTCCTCTGGGAGTTGTAGTTCTGGGAAACCTGTTTCAGGACTTTCAAAACATGTCATCTATTTGAAATGAATGTAGCACTTCATTTTTTCTTCATAGCATAGTATTTTTTTCTTGATTCCTCTCATTTTTCTTCTTGGGGGTGTGAACGATGTAGACACCTTCAAAACCTGTTTCCTCTGGGTATCATTCACTCAGGAGAAACCGACGGAGATGTTCACGTGGTGCTTCTTGAAAAATCTTAGCAGTTTGCCACAGGCGCGGGGGCTTTATTATCCTAAGTGACTTTGCTGCCTATAAATCACAGCCCTCAGCAGCCAAAGGAAATGAGTTAACCAGATCCCTGAAAAAATATAACCAAAAGTTTCTTCAATTATTAGCAGACCAATTGACTTCCATCTGCTCCGGGCACCTGCCCACCTGGTCTGCAGCCACATTATCTGCAATTCCTCTCCCAGAGTCTGTTTCCCATGAATTGTGATTTTTACACTGGTGCATGTTCTGTGATACCAGCCCACCCCCCCAAATTTCCATGCATTCTGGTATTTCTCCTCCATACAAACCCAAGTGGTCTGGCAGTGGGACTCAGCAAGTGTGCTGAATACTTCAAATGGTTTGCCGACTCTGCCGAGGTGTCCTTTCCTGGGAACTCTGTTCAGACCGGGAGTTTCACTATCTGGTCAGTATTCCTTGTGCCCTGCCTGTCTGTCACAGCTTATTGGATCAGACAAAACTATCAGTTAGGTTTAGGTTCAGTTGCAAGTAACAGAAACAGCCCCCAAATAGTTGCTTAAAAAATGGGCCTGTATTTCTCTCACATAAAAGAAGCCTGGATGTAGGTAGTCCAGGGATGATGTGGGGACTTCATCAGTGACCCAGGCTCTTCCTGCTCACATTCTGCTCTCTCAGAGGTGGTGGCTCTCATGCTCCTGGCTCCAAGGTGGCAGTCAGAGCTCCAGCCATCACATCATTACATCCACCCCCAAGGAAACTTCCCAGAAGACTCACACAGCACGTTTGCTTTTATCTCATTGCATAGCATTTAGATTCAGGCTTACACGGACACTCAAGGGAAGCTGGGAATGTAGTCTTTTGGCTTGGTGATGTGGGGGCTCAGGGCAGGCTGCCCCAAGATATTCCATAATGGCATATTGATTGTTTTGAACTAAAATCATCTGAGAAGGAGCAAAAGCAGGAAGAGCTCTCTGACTTTCCTTTGTCCCCCTAAAAGCAGGAAATACATCTCCATGATAGGTCCCCTCCCCGCTCCTAAAGGACTGAGGGACAACCTTATCACAAGAGTTATAAAATCCAGAGTCGAAAAAGCCTATATAAACAAACCTTGTAATGCCTTTACTAATTTACTATCCAAGCCCAGACTTTGTTTAGATTCCTCACCAAGGAGTACCCAAACCTGTTTAGATACCTTTCTAACGAGCACTAACTTTCTTTGTGCTGTCAATTTCTCACAAATGTATTGTTTGTCTGAAAAGTATAAAAAGGTACCAAGTTCGATCTCTTTTTTTGAGCCTTGTTTTATGATCTGAGCATGATATTGTGGTTCTCCCGTGTGCACGTATTCAAGTTTTTCTATCCTGCTAATCTAGTCTCCTGTCAATTTTATTATTTTATGACTAGTTCAACCAGAAGAACTAAAAAAGGGTAGAGTGGGGGAATTGTCTCCCACTCCCCAAGAGTGACAATATAAAGGTCAAAGTTTTAGCAGGCTCTGCTAAACGTATCAAATTCTAAATTGGGTTAAGCCAGTCGGATTCTTAAGCATTTGTCGTAAGGGATTCTAAGACTGTCTCCTAGTGATGGCAGGCTCTGGAGACATGAACACTTGGGCCACCGGTCTACGTTGTTCAGATTTATACAGAGGAAGCCAGGCAAGAGAGAGGAGGCAGAGAAAAGCAGAGAATCCCAGTCTCACCACCCCCTGAGATTCTGATTTATTAGGCCTGGAATCTGTACATTTGTAAAAGCTCCCCAGGTGATTCGAATGTACAAAATCTAGATCAGTGTGTCTCAATCTTGGATGCACATTAAAATGACCAAGGTAAGAGTAGGGGGAGCTTTTTAAAAATATTGATGCCTGCTATCCCCACCCAAGAGATTCTAACTGACGGTCTGGGATGGGCCCACTTATCAGATTTTTGTTTTGTTTTGTTTTAGTTCTCCAGGTGATTCCCATGCACAGCCAGGGTTGACGACCTCTGGTCCAGATAGTCAAACTTTGTTCAAGAAAGTTAACTCACATTTGAGTGGGTGGGAAAGTAAGGCAAACCATGGAGGACCAGACATATTGAAAGGCCTGTCGTTGGGCTAGGTGAACAGCAGCCGCACACAGGGGTCAGTGTGGGAAGGGCCGAGCTGAGATGAGGCGTCAAGCTTACCAGAGGGCTGTCTGACCAGAGCAGTGTCCTGACCCAAAGCAGTTTGCTGACCTTTGGTCTGTGAATAGCTGAAATCTGTTTTCCCATCACAGGGGTCCACTTGTTTTTTGTAAGCTGACTTAAACAAAGGTTTTTGGTTGAAAGGAGACAATATACTTAAATGGGCTCAAGAAGAAAGGAAAATTATGATAAAATATTTCCCAGTGGAATTCAGGGGCAGTAAATTAACTATAAACCTTACTCCTATCACATGTTTTTGCCACATAAATTGGCCATAACTCAGTTCTATTAATTAAAGAATGGAATCTGTGTTACTAAGGACACCGTTGGTTACAACAAGGTCTTGACTGGGAACTAATGACATATTCAAGAGCTAGCTCTGATTTAAGAAAAAATTGTTGCCTGAGCAACACGATAGCTTTATTTGGGTAGCTTTGACTTTGTTTATCCTAACAATGGGTGATAATGATACAGGAGATAAGGATATAAGGATATATAAAATGTCCCCTGTTGGTGATAGAAAAAGAAAGAACAAGATTTTACAGTCAAAGCTAGAAGTCATTAAATGTTGAATTTGTTCTGTGATGTTTAGATTATAGCTATAAAAGTATCCTTATTATTGAAATTACTATAGGAAAAATAACTTTTTTGGGGGGTGGATTGGAAATTCTCCAGCTTCCATCACCTTTCTTTCCTTCATGTAATAATTTTTATTTTTAAAAAAAGTTTTTTAAATTAATTTTTACAAAAATAGTTTTAAAAAAAGTGAGGTTTCTGAAGAATGTAGAATTGACTGTCCAGTCAGACCTCATAAGTGGAACTGGATCAGGGCCTGAGGAATCCACACCATTGGCTCTTAGGCCCATAAATTATGCCGCCAGCCTTACCCTTACTGTCTTATCTCAGGGGTATTTAAACTCCCCAGCTTTATGTCACAATTTAGTTTGCAGGGATCTTGATTGCATTTCCCTTCCAGAAGGTATCACGCAGTTCCACTACATTGATGGCACTATGTTGATTAGACCTGGTGATCAAGAAATAGCAAGAACTCTAGATTTATTGGTAAAACATTTGCATGTCAGAGGGTGGGATAAATCTGGCAAAAATCCAGAGGGCTTCTATCTTAGGGAAATTGCTAGGCATCCCGTAGTGCAGAGCATGTTGAGCTATCCCTGCTAGCTGAAGGATAAGTGTTGCATCTGGCTCCTCTTATGACCAAAAAAGAGGCACAATACTTGGTGGATCTCTTTGGGTTTTGGAAGCAACGTAGTCCTCGTTTGGGTGCGTTACTCTGGCCCGTTTACTGAGTGATTCAAAAAGCTGCTGGTTATGAGTGGGTCCCAGAACAAGAGAAGGTTCTGCAACAGGTCCAGGCTGCTGTGCAAGCCGCTCTACCACTTGGGCCACATGATCCAGGGGATCCATTGGTACTTGAAGTGGCAGTCACAGATGGGGTGCTGTCTGCAGCCTCTGGCAGGCCCCTATTGGTGAATCATAGTGCAGGCCCTTAGGATTTTGGAATAAAGCCCTGGCATCCTCTGGCGTCTTGTGAAAAACAGTGCATGGCCTACTACTGGGCCTTAGTAAAGACTGAAGGCTTAATCATGGGCCAACTTACCATGCAACCTGAGCTGCTCTACAAGAACTGAGTGTTGTCTGAGCCACCAAGCCACCAAGTGGCGCGTGCACAGCAGCACTCCATCAGCAGAGGGAACTGGGATATAGGTGATTGGGTCCAAGCGGGTCCTGAAGGTACAAGCAAGTTACACGACGTGGCCCAAATGTCTATGGTTCCCACTCCCACTACACAGCCTTTTCTCTCCCTCGGCCTGCTCCTCCGGCCTCCTGGGATGTTCCCTATGATCAGTGGAAGAGGAGACGTGGGCCTACTTTGCAGATGGTTTTGCATGATATGTAGGCACCACCCAAAAGTGAACAGGTGCGGCCCTACAGCCCCTTCCTGGGACATCCCTGCAGGACAGGGGTGAAGGGAAATCCTGCCAGCGGGCAGAACTTCAAGCAATGTACCCGGTTGTTCTTTTGCCTTGGAAGAAGAATGGCCAGATGGGTGACTAAATACTGGTTCATGGGCTATGGCTAATGGTTTGGCTGGAAGGCCAGGGACTTGGAAGGAACATGACTGGGAAATTGGTGACAAAACAATCTTGGGAAGAGGAATATGGATAGAACTCTCTAAATGGACAAAAAAATGTGAAGATATTGTTGTCCCATGTGAATATTCACCACAGGGTGACTTCAGCAGTGGAGGATTCTACTAATCTAGTGGATGTGTTCTGTGGATACCAGTCAGCCTCCTTCCCTAGCCACCCCTGTCATCACCTAATGGGCTCATGAACAAAGTGGCCATGGTGGCAAGGATAGAGGTTATGCATCGGCTCAGCAACATGGACTTCCACTCACCAAGGCTGACCTTGCTTGGACACTGCTGAGAGCCCAATCCGCCAGCCGCAGAGACCAACACTGAGTCCCCGATACGGCACCACTCCCGGGGGTGATCCGCCAGCCCACCGGTGGCAGGATGATTACATTGAACCACTTTTATGATGGAAGAGGCACATTTTGGTCTTACTGGAATAGACACTTATTCTGGATATGGATTTACCTTTCCTGCACATAATGTTTCTGCCAAAACTACCATTTGTGGACTTACAGAGTGCTTTATACACTGTCATAGTATTCCGTACAGCATGGCTTCTGATCAAAGAACTCACTTCACAACAAAAGAAGTACGGCAATGGGCCCATGCTCACAGGGCTCACTGTTTTTACCATGTTGTCCTCCCTCCTGAAGCAGTTGGTTGGCTAGGATGGTGGAGTAGCCTTTTAAAGACTCAGTTATACCTTGTAATACCTTGCAGAGCTGGGACAAGGTTCTCTAGAAGTCTCTCTATGCTCTGAGTCAGCATCCATGATATGGCCCTGTTTCTCCAAAAGTCAGGATTCACGGGTCCAGGAAGCAAGGGGTGGAAATGGAAGTGGCACCATTCACATTTGCACCTCATGACCCATTAGCAAAATTTTGAGTCCTGTTCCAACAACCTTATTCTTTGCTGGCTTAGAGGTCTTATTTCCAGAAGGAGGAATGCCTCCATTAGGAGACACAACAATGCATCCTTTGAACTGGAAGTAAAGACTGTCACCTGGCCACTTCGGGCTTCTGTTGCCTCTGAATCAACAGGGAATGAAGGGTTCGGGTGTCGGCTGGGGTGATTGATCCTGACTACCAAAGGGAAATTGGACTACTACTCCACGACAGGAGGTAAGAAAGAGTATGTCTGAAATACAGGAGATCTCTTAGGATGTCTCTTACCATTACTGTGTTTTCCCGAAAATAAGACCTAGCTGGAACATCAGCTCTAATGCATCTTTTGGAGCAAAAATTAATATAAGACCCGGTCTTATATTATGTTAGATAAGACTGGGTCTTATATTATAGTAAAATAAGACCAGGTCTTATATTAATTTTTGCTCCGAAGGATGCATTAGAGCTGATGGTCCGGCTAGGTCTTATTTTGGGGGAAACACGGTACAATGCCCTGTGATTAAGGTCCATGAAAAACTACAACAACCCAATCCAGACAAGACTACGAATGACCCAGACCCTTCAGGAATGAAGATTTTGGTCTCTCCACCAGGTATGGACCGGAACCAGCTGAGGTTCTTGCTGAAGGCAAGGGGAATACAGAATGAGTAGTGGAAGGAGGTAGAATATGATGCATATATACTGTGCTTGTGCTGCTATTTGCAGCACAGTAATTAATGTTTATGGTTATGACTTTGGGTCATTGAGAAAAAATAAATTGCATTTAGTCTTCTTTTCTTTTTTTAACAGAGGCTGGGAAAAATGCAAAGCACTTGAAAAAATGTTTCACACAAAATAGTTAAAACAAATATGTTCTGCTGTTTCAAGATTGGTCTTCAGTTTTATCAGAACTTCACACATTAGAACTACAATGTAGTGGATTCTGTGACTTGCTCAACACTTATTCTTCCTTATAATGCATCTTTCTGTACTGCAGCATCTTAAAAGAAAAAACTGCATTTCCTAGACTCTCTGACAGCTAGGGTTCCATATGTGATTTAGGTTTCTTTGGACTGATGCATTTGCATGAAACTTGGATTTGGAACTGAGTGTGGAAAGAGGCAGGGCCAGAAACATCCATTCCTGCCGGAGCAGATGGAAAATCAGCCACTTCCTGATTCTTCAGCATCCCATAGCCATGGCAGCTGCTTTCCCAACAATGGTAGAGGGAGTTGGGAGATGTTCTCAGGCAGCACCTATTCCTCTACTTCTCCATTATTTAGGAAGCCACTTAATACTTGGAAATAAGTACTGTTCTGCGTCCATTAACTCAGGTGTAGCACCTGCTGTCTGCAACTGAATGCTGCTTTCCCACCATGCCAGGTGCCTGAGAAGCCATCACCACCAGCTCCACCACTCAGTTTCCAGTGCTTGGTACCATGCAGTCCTGTAATCACGGTTAGGTAGCCTGTACATAGACTAGGTAGCACCCAAACTGAGTGACTTCAGGGGATGCCCTGTGTTCCCTGAGTTTGTTATCCTCAGTTCACCTGGAATTCCACTCTTAGAATTTTATTAATTTAAGGCCTTTTTTTCCTCTCCTCCAAAGTGTTCCTATGTGCATTACACCTCTGTTGGACCATGTCTTATTACATATATATATATATATATATATATATATATATATATATATGTAATATAGTGATTACATATATATATATAGTGATTACATTATAGTGATTACATATATATAGTGATTACATATAGATATAGTGATTACATATATATATAGTGATTACATATATATAGTGATTACATATATATAGTGATTACATATATAGTGATTACATATATATAGTGATTACATATATATAGTGATTACATATGTATAGTGATTACATATATATAGTGATTACATATATAGTGATTACATATATATATAGTGATTACATATATATGTGTGTGTGTATATATATATATATACACACACACACATATATATATATATAAAATGATTTTAACAATGATTGAATTTCCCCTCTCCTCTGCTCACTGGGGATAGGCTGTGGGGGAGAATATATATGAAAGGTGGGGAGAGAAAGTATATCCGAGTCCGAAGGAGAGGCATGTGAAATAAAAATATTTAGGAAGGCACAGCTTCTTAAGCAGATACTAGTGACCTACAACTTATAGTGAATGTGTTGCAGGTCTCACTTCAAAGTTGATTTTGACAAGGTCGGGTTAGGGGTGGGCAGAGCAGTGTAGTGAGAAATGGAACTCTGTGGGAAATCCACATGTTTTGTGTCTCTGCTGGAGTTCAAACTGTTTGTTGCTGAGGGTTTGGTGGGCAGAGCATAGCGGTATTATGATACGTTTTGCTGAGAGTGGGCTATGCTTTTACTTGTTAGGACTTCAGTGCAAGAATAGAACGTGCTAACGTGTAGAGATGTGTAAACAGTAGCAATGCATTTGCTGCTTCTTGTATTTGGAAAGAGACAAAGGAAAATGTGTTCTGAGAATAGAAAGGGAGGTGGTTATGGGAATATTTCCACTCGTTGACAAGGCAGGGCTGCTGAAGTTTCTCTTCTGACTAATCCAGGAAGGGTTTGGAGCGGGGTGCAGTTCTTTTTTTCTTTTTGTCATTCATTTATGAAATACTTTTGGGCTTGAAGTGAAATGATTTTAAAGAGCTATCTAGAGACGATGGAACTGACTGCTTGGTCAGCAGAATCCTGGGCTTTTAATGGGGACAAGGCTATGAGATGGGATCATTATGACTATTTTAAAGTTCCAAAGAACAAGTTTATCCACAAAGCATTTCTCCAGTCTTTCCTAGGAGAATTAGAAACACTTTCACAACTGTCTAATTTTAATCTTTCCAATATCCATGTGAGGTAGGTAAGAAGAAATATTCTTACACTTTTTTTTTTTTTTAACAGATCATAACATTTCATGTCAAGTAGTTTCCAAAAAAGCCATGTGGGACGAAAGTGTGAAGGCAGTCGGAACAATCTATCTTCTGAGAGCAAAGCTGTTATTCCTATTGCTGGAGCATTTTGTTTACTGTGTGCTTTCTTCTTTCTCACTTGGTCTTACAGCTATCGATGGCCTTCAGCGTAGTAACGCAGGCCTTAGCATTGACCCATAATGATTCAAAGGGTGTTAATTATAAAGGCTCTCCTATGGATCAGAGAGAGGCTGTGCATACAATATGCTTTTTTGCTTCGCACTTAGAGAGGTTTCAGAGTTGAAGAAATTTTCTCTGCTCCATGAAGCTGTTGAACCTTAGAAGCTGCCTTTTGTTCAGCAACTCAAAAAGCCTTTTCTGGAGCAGGCACTGCCAATGAGAGAATTTTTTATTTTATTTTTTTTAGAAAAAGACGTTGCTCATCATTATCTTCCTACCTTCTATTGTCTGAGGAGATAAATAATTCTATTGATCTGCCCAACTAAGTTTTACCTCTGTCAGTAACACAGACTTAATTTCTAACAATGGCAGATGAATAATAGATGAACAGCCAATTTATCCTGGGAGGTTAAAGCCTGAAAAATAATGGAACTTCTCCCCTTTGTTTAACATGGGATTGGAAACAGGTTACATGCAAGTAGCTGCATTTTATTGAAACGTGGTGGTCAACAAGATAAAAAGCTTTGTGTTAAAGAGTGGTTCTCTGTTTTAAAGAACTCTGATTGTGACAGGTTTAGTTTTGATTTTCACTTCTTATCCATGAAACTTTAAGGTATCTCCTTTTCATATTTAATTTCATTGTTTACAAAAGCTTTGGGCTAAAGGAACCTTTTGAAGTCAGTACCCTTTTCCTTTTAAACCAGATTTAGTCCAAAGGAAGGATTTGATTGGTTGTACATAGTGCCCAATTTCACCATTTTCCTCTTATGCTGAAATTGAATGCTGGAATATGATTGTGTGGCTTGCAAACTGTTTTCATTATTGTCCACCGAACTTAGGAAGGCTCTAAACTAATATGCTATACAAAATCAAGATTCCCTTAAGATTTCATCGGTGTAGTTTTTAAAGGTTTCATGATACTTTGGATATATCATAGCAGTGCTATGAGGCTATTCTCAGTGCATTCCCTGAGAGTATTTATTCTGAAACAAATATGGTATACCATTTTCTAATTTTGTGTGAAGAAAATGCATAGATGGGCAATGACCGCCTTATTTTGTTAGATTTCTGTGTTCAAACCTGTAAAATTCCATACATTTCTGGGAGAATGTTCTACAGTAAAGGAAGAGATCCAGTTCAGTCTTGGGTGGTAAGGAGAAGTTGAGAAAGGCCTGGAAAAGGGTATGCTTTTTGCATTCAGGATTTTACATTCAGAAGACGTAGAATCAAGCTTTTTCAATGTCAACATAGCTGATTTTTGTGTTTTACCATATGGTACTGTTTTTACTTTGAAGTATATAAGGTGGGGGTTTGGGAGTGCCATAGTCTGCATTCTTCAGGTCTGTAAAGGTCTTAATCAGACAGAACCTAGAATTTATAGCAGTGTTTTCTGCTCAGAAACGATCAATGGCTCCCCGTTGCCCATTAAATAAAATCCACACTGCTCACCCTGCTCTTTTCAAACCTGCCTAGGACCTTCTCATCTGGAGGACAGGAGATAGTGTTCTTTCAGTCAGGGGAATAGCATGAGCAAAGGTCCAGAGGCAGGAGAGCACAGAGGGTGTCTGGGGTACAGCGATGGGGATGCCTGGCTGGAATGTAGGGTTCCTGAAGGTTGGGCCCATCTATACCAAGTCCAGCATCTCATGGTTCTTGAAATCCTTGGCTGCACACATCTTACTGAGCTCCATGACCTGCCAGAAACTAGTTACCGCAGGGAGGCAAAAATAAATAATCCATCGTTTGTGTCCGCATCCTTGCATGTGCTGTGGGACCTGGGCTGGTCAACAACCACTGCAGAGGCCGTTAAGTATTATGATACCTGATGGGCCTAAGTTATGGCAATAATGGAAATTTGTTTCCTGATTTTTTACATACAATTTCCCCACATTAAAGGCTGAATTAAAAAGCCACAAAGACCTTTAAAAAAGAACTGCGGCTATTAAAAACCTATTCCAGTGATCTCATACTTTGCGGTGGAAGCAGCTAATGGCAGCTAAACACCCACAATATTAGCAAGACACCAAAACGCGTCTGTCTCCACTCTTCTCTGTCATCCAGCCTAGAGCAGCTTTTCTCCTGGCTGTCCTTTGTGACGGGGAACTATTTCTCCTGCTTTCTCTCCTAGCAACAGAAACATTCTTTCAAGACAGCACTTGTCTCTCTCTCTGAGCAACCCTCTAAGTCAGAGGAAGGTTGGGGGTAGGGGGGATGGAGAATAGCAGTAGCTCCAGGCCTTTGCCCCGCTCTGGGAGGGTGCTGCTCTCTGGAAAGTCTCATCAGTCTTCTGTACTCGGAACATTCCTGAAGGAAGTGTTGGGGGCAGTGTGTGCTCTGCCATGGGGTTTGTATCTAACACCGATGGTGCAAATTCATAGTCAAGTGATCAGGGCTGTGGCTATTCTAAGGGGCGAGTGAAAAGGAACCAGAGGTGATGGAGCTGGCACAGTGTGAAGGGCCTGCTGTAAAGAGAAAGTGTCAAAGTGAGCCCAGCAAACAGGATGAGAAAGGTAAAGAGGAGGAAGGTGGTGTGGTTACATGCCTCCCACCCCCCAACTCATAGGAATCAGAACTATAGGGAAGAAAGACATGGTTGAGAATATGTACTGCAGGCCAAAGGGAGAAGGAAAAGACCTGCTGGTTAGTTGGATTGATGTGCTTTCCCCCAAATAATGGAAACCTTAATAAGATGCACCCTGGCATGTGATTGATTCTGAAGGAAAAATGCCATGGGCTTGGCAGTAACACCAAAGGCTGGAATGCCAAACACATTTCCTTTCTTACATCAGTCAAGTGAAGACCCAGTAAGCCCAAGTCCAAGCCCCAAACAAACAATTCAACCTGAAGGTAAGAGGAATATAAAACTAGTACAAAACTAAAACAAATGTCCTTTCTTACAGGAAACAACAATAATAACACGTTACCCATGACAGCACTTATTATGGGCCAGAAAGAACTACACTAAGAACCACACTAAGTTCTTAAAAAACGTTAAATCATTTAATAATCATCACAACAACCCTATTAGACAGTCACTATTATTATCTCTATTTTACAGATGAGGAAACTGAGGCGCAGAGAGGTAAGGGAACTTGAGCAAAGCTACACTGCTAGTGAGTAGTTTAAGAGAAGCCAAGCTTAGACTCAGGGCTTCTGCTGTATCTTATCTTTTGGCTTTGTTTCCTTAATCTGCCTTCCTGAGTCCATGTTTCCTTCACTCTCAGGGGTCCTTTAGTGAGCTGAAGGGCATTGTGTCCCAGCAACGGTGTTACAGAGTTCCAGGTGCTAATGCTTGACTGACAGTAAACAAGGAACAGCTCTGGCCATGTAATACGCCTGTGTGTAACCTCCACTCCTTCCCCTTTTATTCCAGAGCTCTGGGAAGTTCCCAGAGTAAATGAGGAAGGAAAGAAGGACAGAAAGGAGAGAGTGAGGAAGGAAAGAAAGATGAAGAGAGGGAGGCAGGGAGCGAGGGAGGAAGAAAGGAAGGAAGGAAGGAAGGAAGGAAGGAAGGAAGGAAGGAAGGAAGGAAGGAAGCTCTCTTCTTCGTATTCCCTTCCCCTTCTGGTCAGGTGTCATGGGGGAAGAAGAGAATGGGTGCCAAGGGGGCTTCTGAACTTTTGAATATGAGACCCTCTTGCGAATGGCTAAAACTTTGTTAGTAACTGTATTTATAGGATTGAGGGAGAACATCTGCACCCACGGATACGTGGATACCTTGTGATAACTGCTTCCTACAGTCCATTCCCCACCCCCGACTTCACTGTGGCTGGGGAACCTCTATGCCAAGCCTTAAAAAAGTTGGATCATGGATCACCTGAAATTTATTAAAATAAAGATTTTGGGGACAAACCTCTGACTTAATGCCTGGAGGTGGGACTTCTGGACCTACGTTTACACAACTGCCCAGGTGGATTCTCTTGCACACTTAAGCTTGAGAGCCCCTGCGTTATGATCTGAAAATAATGTAGCTTTTACGCTTTCCCTAGGGCTAGAGCAGTGATGTGATGAGAAAGTAAAATGGCTTTTGACCTCAGGATTTTTAATATATTCACAAGCTAAGCTGAAATGACAGCACCCTGAGATTTTGGCCGTCGGGCACGCTGTGCTTCACTTTATCCTGTCAGTTCCCCGGTGATCTTTTCTGACCTTAAAAGGTTTTTAAGCCCTTGACTTTGGGAAAATCTCAACGAGGAATGTTTTTGACTTCAAAGTGATCTGTAGCTGGGAGATTATTTCTGGCAATGTGTCATAATGGTAAGATGAGCTGAGGCTGAGCGAGGGGAAGTACTCCAGAGGTGGTTCTACGAGATGGGCAATGTTTTGATCATTCTTAACCTAAACTGCTTGATTGTCATAAAATCCAGAAATTTCTCACCATGGGAGTTAATGTCTGAACATAAATATATCTAACAATGCCTCAGATGTGTTTTCAGAATCCAGGAAAGAGTATGCGTGTGTGTGTGTGTGTGTGTGTGTGTGTGTGTGTGAGATGTGTCTTTTATGAATTCCTGTCCAGGTTTAGGATTTACCTAAGAGGAATTGGCCACCATGGGTTTCACCCTGTCTTTGTACTGCTGTCTCCTTACCCACGTTTTCCACCTTAGTTCTTTTTTCCCAGTGGCTTATGTGAAGCCTTCCCTGATTCTTCCCCGGTTCCGTGAGGGGAAAAAAGGTACCAGGTGGGAGATATTACATGTGAGCCATCTCCTATGGGTCTCAGTGTGATTTTTGGTTAGGATGGATGAACAAGAGGATATACTGGAAGATGTGCTATCTCGGGTCTGATTTCAGCCCAGTTGGGTGGGATGTCTATTGTATGTCAATAGTTCCAGAGACATGATTGGGGCCCATTCCATGCAAAGCATTGCAGTGGGTCAGAGGTGAGTAAGACCCCACCCTTTGTTTGAGAAACAGCCTGTGTCGAGGAAGGAGAAAGCAAGTCCACAAATGCTAGAGGGAGATAAACACCAAGAATGGGAGAACACGGTATTAGGGGATTCAAAAGAGGCAGAAAAGTCTCAAGCTCTCTTTCCCAAGCAAGCCAGGGCATTAAGCCATTGCCCAGGCATTTTCCATAAGACCAGCCCAGAGGCAGCTTTATTAGGTTGTGGACTAGGCAGTGGTGTGATTTTAGGCAGGGCTCCCAGCCGCAAATAGCAGTTCCAGTGTCTGTCATTCTAATACAACTTTGTTCTTCTAGTTCATGAAAGCTTTAATCTTGGTAAGTTCTTCCTTTAACATGGATACTTCTGATGGAGACATAAGTTGAGCTAGTACCGTAATATTCAGCTACATCTTTAGGGTGGAGAGGAGAACTAATTGACAGTTGAGTGAACATAAATCCCATATGGGATGTGGCTTGGGATGGACATTTGAGGTGAGTTCAAATGTGGGTTCAAGTGTAGTGATAGAAGAAGTAGGAGGGAACGAAAAATAAACTGCCTAATTCATCTGTTTGTCAGAGGCTGGCTCAAGCTATCTTTTGAGGTTTCCCACTACTAATAAAGGAATACTTGATGGGCTTTAAATGGAATCAATATAGCTTTTTGGTGGACTGAAAAATTAATAACAGTGCTTCACAGTGAAAGACCTACAATTTTGCTTTAACTTAGCAATTCTACTTTTAGAAATTTAACGCGATGAAATAATTACAAATGCACACAGATTTGATTCATTCTTCACTCTTTAATTCAACAATTATTTATTGAGTACGTACTGCATGCCAGATACTGTCCTAGGAACTGGAATTACAGCAATCCTCGAAGAAAAGTCCTTGATCTCATAGAATTTATGTTCTAGATGGAAGTGACAGATAATAAACAAGAAATTGTGTTACCAAATCTCAAGGGCAGTTTTCAGCCCACATTTTATTAGACCTCTCAGTCTCGTCCTTCTAGAGATACTTTTCTTCACCTGGTCTAGGACACCCCATTTTCTTACTTTACTGCCTATCTATCTCAGCACTCTTTGTTGGGTCCTCTGCATCTTCCTGAGTTTAAATTGGTGGACCCAGAGCTAAGTCTTCAAATGTTTTTCCCTCCCTCACTCAACATCAATATGCTGATGATCCAAATTTATACTTCCAGGCCTCACTGCTCCCCTGAATCCCGGTCTTTTAAATTCAACTGCTTACTTGACATCTCCACTGGGATGGGAAGCCAAACTAAAAATGGCCACCAAAATCAAACTCTTGATTTTCCACCCCAACTACTCTTTCCCTTCTCAGTTAATGACAGCTTCATTCTTCCTGTTACTTAGGAAAAACCCTGGAATTATCTTTGACTTCTTTCTGTCTCTCACAGTCTACATTTGAATCCGTCAGGTTTAATTACAGAGATGCCCATCATAGATAGCATTGTTTATAAAATGAAAACTCTAAAATGATCTAATTGTTCAACAATGGAAGACTGGTTAAGTCATACATCAAAAATAATGTTGTAGCAGGCACATGAAAAGATGTTCAACATCACTAATTATCAAGGAAACGCAAATCAAAACCATAATGATATATCACCTCACACCTGTTAGAAAGGCTATCATCAAAAAGACAAGAAATAACAAGTGTTGGAGAGGATGCAGAGAAAAGACAACCCTTGTACACTGTTGGTGGGAATGTAAATTGGTGCAGCCTCTATGGAAAACAGTATGGAGATTCCTAAAAAAATTAAGAACAGAACTACCACATGATCCAGTAATTCCACTTCTGGGTATTTATTCAAAGAATATGAAAACACTAATTTGAAAAGATATATACACCCACATGTTCATTGCAGTATTAGTTACAGTAGCCAAGATACGGAAACAACCTAAGTGTCCATTAATGAACGGATAAAGAAGATATGGTATATATATGTACAGTGGAATACTACTTAACCATAAAAAAGATGAAATCTTGCTATTTGCGACAACATGGATCTAGAGGGTATTATGCTAAGTGAAATAAGTCAGATAGAAAAATACAAATACCATAAGATTTCACATAGAGGGGAGCAGGGTGGATGGAGGGAGGGCAAAATTGGTAAAGAAGGTCAATTGTATTGTAACACATGGAAACTAGACTTTTGGTGGTAAGCATGATGTAGCATACACTGATGTCAAGTTATAAGGTTATACTCCTGAAATTTATGTTATAAATCAATGATACCTCAATAAAATAATAATGTTGTAGTTTAAAAATTTCAAATATACTCAATAATAGAGAGCTGTGAACCCAGTCACCAAGCTATAACAATTATAAACTCAGCCGTTCTTTCTTTATCCATATCCGCAGTTATCTTCCACTTCCCCCACTGGGTTGTTTATAAGCAAATTCCAGATATCATATTATTTAATACATAAATTATATAATATGTTACAAATGCAGATTATAAAGAAATATATATATATGTATATATACATGATCTCATTTTTATAAACAGTATATATGCACAGAAAAAAGTCTGAGGAGGTAGCTATTTCTGAATTGTGCTTTATGAATGACTGTTGATGTCTTTTTTTGCTCATGTATATTTTCCACAATGAACATGTATTACATGGAGAAAACAAGATGGAGGTGTGTGGTGGAGGAAAATGCTGATGCCAGACGTTCTAGTTCTATTCCTTTCTAAATTTGATTACGTCAATTCAGGCTAGGTACTTCACATTGTGAAACAGAAATAGCTACCTCAGGAGGTGAGGATTCTTGACTGTCAGACTGTTTTCTCTCTGGACAATCTGTAATTAAAAGTTGCCACATTAAAATCTATGGTGACGGCAGGGTTTCTCATCTTCAGCTCTATTGACATTTTGGGCTGGAGAATTCTTTGTGGAAAGCTTTCTTTTGCATTGGAGGATGTTTTGAAGCATCCCTGTTTTCTACCCATTAGATGCCAGTAGCATCCTCCCCACACTATCTCCTATTGTAATAATCAAAAATGTCTCCAGAAATTTGCCAAATGTCCCCTGACAGGCAAAATTACCTCTGCTTGAGAACTACTGTATTATAGCATGTATGCAAATTGAAATACATGGTTTCCAGGAGATTAGCACTGAAAATGTTCTGTTTCACTCATTTTGCTAGTTGAAACCTCAAGGAGGATGTAATTTGTGATCTGATGAAAGTTGCTTTTGTGGTGTACTGACCTGCACGTTTAATTAACCGACGTATGACTCAGTGGTTAATGATTATCTGCATTTTTGAAACATATCCAGAAACGACCCAGACAAGTTCAACTCTGAGAAAAGCAAAGGCCGTGAATGAAAGATTGCTTGTCAGCTACCACAGTAGTCAGAGTTGCCTCTCCAGCCTACCAACTGATCCATTTTACTATTCATTATCATCCATGACACAAGGAAATATTGTGTAGATGTTAAAAATGGGAGATTTCTTCCTAGAAAATTAATGATGCTACATACATATAAACAGTTCCTTTTTATTAGTAGTAAATACATAGAGACAGTTGCAAAAGATAAAGAAAAAGGGCACTTAAATATTGTACTTATTTAGATTCCCCCCCATAATGGAAACATTATTAGAGAACCACAGACATGAGATAAGGGAAAACATGAGGTCATCTTGCCCATTCTCTTCAAGAGCTACACTGTTCTCTGTGTCGCCCCTCTATATCCCCAGTCCAGAGTCTGATTAAATATCCTCATTTTAATAAGATACTCCTCCTGTTTCCGCTCTGGAGAGTAACTCAACAGATGAGCAGGGGGCATAAGTTAGTGGAATCATAATCTTCAAAAGATTACTTCTTTAGTCAGTGTCATTCTGTTGGCCGCATAGAAAATAAGACTTCTACCCAAGTCTACATCAGACATCAGTGATCCAGGTTTATCAAGCTTAATACAAATTGTGTCTTAAATAGCATTACACAATTATACAACTTAACAGAGTGTACTTGTAGGGTCTTGAGTTTTAGTGGTTGTTTCTTGCATTGTCAGTACTCTTAATTCCATAGAAGACTATATGATATTTACAAATCTCCTTATACCTTCTTTTGTTTATCTACCTTGGAATCAATGCTTAAATTTTGTTTTGCATGATAACATCCAGGATTTTCTTTACTTTAATGGAATATAAATACAATTACTATTAATTGAGTACTTTTTGTGGAACAGGTATTACTGAGGTACTAACCATATAATATTTTATGCAATCTTTGTCATTGTACCAGATATATAGGTCTATTTACACATAAGAAAACTGAAGCACAGAGAGGTTAAGTACTTTGTCTGAAATCTCACAGCTTCTGAGAGGCAGAGTCTTGATTCAACACATAGTTCATGTCTGATACTGCAGCTCATGTTGTTTAAATAGACACAGGATGTGAGGTTTTCTCCTCGAGTTTGTGTCAGAAAAAATGTATTTGCTTGGATTTAAAACAGAGCCCATCTGCCATAGCTGGAGGGCTGCAGCTAAGAAAAAAACAAAACAAAAAAATAAAAATGAAACACTCAGGAGCCTGAGGACCTGGTGTGTCCAGGGAACAGGCTAAATTGGGTTGAGAAGTCTTGTTACACGTAGAGAAATAGCCTAAGTGCTTTGCACAGTGACAGAGAATAAATTGGGTCTTTCTTAAGCCAGGGGGATTTTAGAGAGGAAGGCTCCTTATGGAAAATTCCAGATTTTCAAATAGGGTGTGGGGGAAGGGTTCCATATTTGGTCTCTGATGTCCATTCTGTAGGCTGTTAAGAGGAGAGGATAGGTCAGCAAGGGTAGTCTCACATTGAAACATGAATAATGCAAGCCTAAAGCATGAAAAAAGTGTGACCCCATCTAAAGAAAACAAACCCAAATCCAAACCTAAACCTCAAACCCAAACCGCAAACGGGTTGCGGAAAAGAATTTTACTAACAATTGAAAATGGAACAGCCAACATTGGAACTTAAGGCTGTGAGCGTTCAGCCTGATTAATTAAGGTCAAGGTGGTGATGAAAATACCAGCTGGGGAGCATTTTGCAGAAAGATAAATTTGTCCCACTGTATCTCTGCAAGACAGCAGGGAGGGGTATGTGTGGAGCCAAATTAATTTGATTTACATCATGCCATGGTAACTTCTGTTCTCTCTCCCTGCTGTCAGATGTCTTAGCTAGTTTTTCCCCTCTCCTGCTTCACCCCCACACATTTCATAACAAGGAGAGAAGCACGGATTGGCTTCAGGCAGAATTTAGAAATGGAATAACTCTAATTTGATCATTCTGCATTGAGCAAGCGCTTTTCTCTCCTCCCGCAACCCCTCCGTTCTTGAGGGAGAGAAGTTGTAAATGTGAGCATAACCGCGATGTATTTTTATATGGTGCTTAGTGGCACAAACTGCTTGACAATCAGAACTCGTTTCCTGTAGCGAAATCTGGCAGTTCACCTAGCCTCCTCCTGTGTTTTTTCAACAATACTAAGACTAGAAAATGAAGTTACGGCCCAAGATCCCTCCCGTTAGGAATGTGCTTTTTCTGGCCATGTACCTTTCAGCTGCGCCAGGCTCTGGAGGCCGGGGTGAAGGGAGCCTCCTCAGGGACCCCCGAGGTGAGGCTGGGGTCGGGTTCTTGGCCGGCCAAGCCGCATGCACTCCCTGGCCCCCGCCTGGCCCGCCGCCCCTCGCCCCTTCCAGCGGCCGGGCGCTCTCGGCTAGGCAGGATAAGGTTACGCCGAGGTTTCCTTGGACCGGAGGAAGGGAGGCGGGTCCGAGCCCGCGCCCCGGCCCGCGGGGGAGTTCCCATAGTTGGCAGCTCGAGAACGCGGGGCCACATCCTTGCTGCCGGCCGGGCGCCGCGCGCGGGCGGCTGAACGCAGGCCCCCGGGTCGGCCCCGGCCATGGCGAGGGAGAGGCCGCCCGGAAGGGGCTGCAGCACCCTGAGCCGGTGTCTGCTTGGCGCTGCGCTGCTGCTCGGCCTGCGGCTCTGCGCGGAGCTGCGGCGCGCTGGGCCTCCGCCCCCAGCCCGCAGCGCCCCGCCGGGCCCGGCCCCCGGGCCTCCCGCACCGCACCTGCCGCCCGCGCCCGGCCCGCAGCGCGGCGCCAGCAGGAGGCAGGTGACCTACGTGCGCAGCGGGCGCCGAGCTCCGCCCGGGGGAGGCGGGAGCGGGACGCCGGAGCCGGGCTGCTGTGCCCCGCGCGGGCGTCCCCGCCAGAAGGTCAGTTGCAAAGGGTGCAGCCTTGGGACGTGGATCGTATCTCCCATCCTTGCCGCGCTGCGGGGCCCTCCGCTCCCCGTTTAGCCAGCTGCCCCACTAGAACCTTCCAAAAAGTCTTAATTCTGCGCTCTCTTAGGCGACTCCACTGGTGGCATCCTTCAATGCCCAGACGTAATGAAGTGGGACTGAGCAGAGTTCATTCAGTATTCAACCACTACTTGCTCAGGGTCCACTGTGTGCCAAGCTCCTGTTCTCACCGGGATTACATTTTAGTGAGGCGAGCGTATGGGTGATGGGCATGGAAAGAAAAAGAAAGAAGTTGTGGTTTTATTTATAGTCTGTGCTTTTCTCAGTTTTTCTCCTCGAGGCCTGGACAAAGCTGGGTGGGTATCCACTGTGGGTGGCTTTGCCACCACCCTCATCGCGGTGATGAAGGTCCACTTCCCAGCCGGATTTCCTTTGAGTTCCACCGCAGAGGCAGGGTACCTGGCGCCACTTAATGGGGAGTTAATTGAAACCTGGAAGACTGAAGTAATAACCTGGGTTTGTCTTACAACACTTGACAGTATTGCTCTTCCTACCTCGTTAATTTCTTGGCTCACATCTCACTAAGTAGTCCAGTTTTATCCTCTCATTGTGAAGCCTCTGGCCCTCCAACCATCCTTTCGGAGCTCAGTAATTTACTTGGTACTTGGGAGTGAAAAGATTAAGAACTACAGGTATGAACTTGCCTGGTCCTTACACACCAACCCCAAACACATCCTCTGGGGCAACTTCTTTGTCGCCTGGCTTTTCCTCTTTTTTTTTTTTTAACATCCCTCCCCCCCTTCCCCACCACCCCTCCTCTTGGGGAGAGAGAAGTATGCTTCCTTTGACTCTGCTGCATTCTTTAGCTTCCTAGTGGTAACGTACTTTTCCATATTCCTCTCTCTCCCCCAATTATTTCTTCTACTGCTTTCCTTTCCCCACCTCCTCTTCACACCACTGCTGTCCCCGTCTAGGCCATCAGTGTTGTCTACCTCGATAAACTCAAATACTTTTTTCTATCTCCAGAACCTCACTTCCTATGTAAAGTCTTAATTTGCTCTCATCCAGAAGAACGCAGCCACTTCCTTCTCCGTGCTCCTAATGCACATTCCACGGTACATTGCTATACATCCAACACACTTTGCCAAGGGCTTACCAGGTCCCAGATGCTGCATCAAGTGCTGGGGGCACAAAATGAGTTCAGAGTCTAATGGGGGAGGCCCTCAGCACAGGCCTCCAGTCATGTGACCAGTGCGATCATTATGGTCTTGAACGCTGCCCCGGGAGTCAAGAAGGGCTAACGTGAGGGGATATTTGACCTAAGACTTGATATTTCTTAAGAGTTCAGATTTTCTTGTCCCCTTGGATGTCCTCAAATGTCCCATCCTTGATACCCTCAGCCCCATCCTGCACTTTTCCTTTCACCGCTGCTCTCAGCAGCCATTGTTTTTGTTGTCACCTGTCCAAAAATCACTTAGTCGCCATGTCAGACAACAGTGTCTGTCACTAGAGCCTGTCCTGCATATGGAAAAGTTTGGGATGCACAGACTCAGAGGGTCACTGGAGGGCAAGTTCACATCGACCACCTTTGGGAGGTTGCAGTGAATCAGGCTGGAGATGGCGGTAGCTCAGAGCCAGCAGTGGGAGTGGAGTTGTGAGAAGTGGATTCTGAATATATTCTGAAGGTAGATGAGGGCAAGAGTACTTTGTTGTTGTTGTTTTTCAGTTTTTTTGTTTTGGGGGGAATGGATGGAAATCAGAAATTTGGTTTTAAACATGTAGGGTTCAAGATATCCTTTAGACATCCAGGCGAACTTGTCAAAAACAGGCAGTTGGACGTCTGAGCCTGGAATTGCAGGAAATGTCCGGGCTGACGGTGGCGAGGTGGGAGTCATCAGTGTACAGTGGCAATAAAGCCACGAGCTACTAGGGAGTGAGGGTGCCCAGTAGAGAAGAGAGGTCTGGGTCTGAGCCCGGGGGCTCAGTTTTATTAAAATTAAATTAGAAAAAACAAAAGGAGATATTTGCATAGAGTCTGGTGTGCTGTAGCTTTAATTTTCACTAATCTGTCCCAAGTCTTTAGCCTCAGCCATTCCCTGATGTAATTTGCTTTAAACTGTTTCCATTGCTTTGGCTTATGCTGATTTTTTCACCTGCAAGGCTCCATCCTCCTTTGATTCATGCTCTTTCCATCCTTGAACATTCAGGTCAAAGATGTTGCCTGGAAACCTTCCCATATCAATCCTACTTCCATGCTGATCTTCCCCCAATTTGTGATGACAACAGAAATGCATTTGGGACTGTGAGTGGCTTGACACATATTGTGACCTGGTAATCCATTTCAAATTGAACGTTTTGTCTCCAGGGTTGTTCTCAATGGAAAGGATTGTGTTTTCCAAAGTGACCCCTAGTCAATGCTTATTCCTGAGACATCAGTATGTAAAAAATAGAAGAATCTAACTATTTCAACCTATTATGTGTAACTAAATGTCTTTGGTTAAAAAAATATAAGAAAGAAGTAAGTGAGTTTACTGCTATTTTTAAAAATATTGTTTAAGTTTTAGCTTCGTAAGGAAAAGTTTCCCCCAGATTTCCTTCTCCCTAGCTATTTAGTTATTTATTTACTTATTTTCAGGATGTACATTCTAACTTGACAAAATTCCTAGATAGTGGGAATCTTGAATTTTTTTCAGTTAAATCAAAATGTTCCTCAAAACTGGAAAGACCAGTTATCTGATCTGTTCTCCCACTTCTGGGAACTGAGCTCAATATCCCTTATCTCCCTGGGGAGGACAAATCTTGTTCCTTTTTAGCCTCCTATCAAGATGTGCTGAAATATAAACTGGATGAACCATTAAATAATTGATATAATTAAAAATTGGAAGTTATGTGTTAAACTCCTTGGATCTTATTTTATTTAACTTTTGTTTGTTGAGAATAATGATAGACAATGTTATTTAGGTTCTTCGTTACCTTGCTATAGGTACCTACCAGATTGGTGTAGGAGCAAAAGTTCCATTCTATTTTGAGGATGGCTTTTTGGATGGATGAAAACCTGCATGAAATAATTGGGTTGCTGTGTGTTTCCTGTCAACATACTTCCTTTGCAGGTGTTAGAGGCACAAAAATTCAGCAATTATATTGCTACTTTAATCATAGCCTATGCTTCTCTTAAAGAAAATAATCTGTTATAAAAAGAGAAGTGAAATTTAGTCCCCATAATTCTTTCCTCTTTCCTCATCCCTTCTTTCACCATATGAGAGCTAGCTCTAAATATCAAATCTTCTTTCACAGTAGGGGTTCTAATCTTAGAGCATTCTGAAATGAGGGCAAATGATACATGATGGACAAATACTACCCCCTTGTATGAAGACTGGCCTGGAACCCATACATATTTGTGTATTACAGAGGCTGTAGGCATTCTGTCAGAGCGCTCAGTCTTCTAATTTTGCATACTGCAGGTGCATCAACATATCACTGTAATTCTTTTCTTCCCTTTCTCTTCTCCCTGTTTTCTGTGTGTGTTACTTTGTTTTTCTATTTCTTAAACAGACATTTACTATGATTATATGGGTCGAGTTCTTTTGGGGGGCATTTACAGTGGACGAAGGTACAGTCTCCATGATTCATTCTCCTTTATGCAGTCTTGGGTAGATGTTTCTCTTACAGGTTGGCAATTCACCTAAAAGACAGCAGCAAAATAGTATATGACTCATTTGCACAGGAGAGGCACTCATGCAGGAGCCCAGCTTCCTGAGGAAATTTCTTCTCTCTTATCGGAGATATTTTCCTTGACATTTAATATGTTGGATAGAAAAGTGACTTCTGAGTCACAGAGCCACAGAACCCAGCAACGTGCTGGCTTGGTTTGTTAGTCACAGATCCTTTGGAACAGTGTGTTAGAAAGAAAAAATAAAAGCTGTTTCCTCTTCTCCTGTAAAACCATATGGCAAAATTTGGTCTTTCTTCATCACTTTTCATCTTCCTCTTAGTTTTCTAATTCTGTGCTTATCATCAGGAAGAAAGAGGAAAAATGGCATAGTACGCCCCTTGATACGCATCTATCCAACTGCCTTAAAAGTCCTCATTCTTTGCAAAATACTTGAAGGGAGGTTTGAATTGCTTACAAATAGAGCCCAGCAGTAGTTTATAGTACTTAGGGTTTTGCCATGTACGTGCACTTCTGTCCTTCAGGGGACAACATTAATCAATCCTCTGACACTGTCCTCAGGAGGCAAAGCATTTTCATTTTAAACAAAGTCGTGGAGGGTAATTGAATGCTCTCCAGCAATGTGTGGGTGTGAAATAGCAGTTGCTTAGTTTCACAGAGCAAGGCAGGTTTTGATTAAAACTTTGATGTGCCTTAGATGGGGAACAAGCCTCTGCACTCCTTCCAAAGCCTGCAGTTCCTCAGAGAGCCTTCAGTGGGCCGAGGAACAGCTAATGGAGGCTCCATTGTTTTTCAACAATTGGTGGTGAAGCTTTTAGGTTTTTGAGTGCAATTTGTCCAGTCCATTTTCTCCAAGGAAAAGAAAACCTTATCAGTTTTCTTGAATTGGATTTCCTTTTCAGTCTGTGAAGAGAATCAGAGCCGTGTAGTTAGACTGGAGACTGTCAAGGGTGGTAGGCAGTTGAGTTTTTCCATCTGTGCAATGATACCTTTGGAGTCCTTGTACTTATAAGGAGTTTGGCTCTTAATTCTGTGATTCATAAAAAGTAACAGGAGCCTACTTCATTCAGGAGGCACACACTAAGGCAGGAATCTACCAGCTTTGATAAGCTTTGTTAGCCTAAAAATAAAATCCAAAGTGAGAGGCAACAAGTGTTTACTTGAGATAAAATAAATAGCTATTTGGGAAACAGATTCAGGCAGAAACGCAAACAGTGTTCTGATTATGGGGTGAAGGCAAGGGGTTTTTATGAGAAAAGGAAAGGAAATAATTATAGAAGAAAGGAATTGCTATTGGTATTAGCAAGTTAAGTTACTCTTTAGCTGGTTACTGATTCTAAAGAGTGTCCATAATTATCAGTTCCTGTTAGCTTTACAAACAGTTGTTTGTGAGACAATGTAGGCTCGACCCAGTCGAAAGGTTATTTTGCCCAAGTCAAACATTCCAGAGTTTCAAGGAGCAAGACGTGCAAGGCCTTTCCTCTGGGATGGCGGCTCCAACTCCATTTTAAATGGTTCCATTCATATCAATTTTCTCAGCTTTTTAAAAAGAAGCCCTTGAGTTCTTTAGATACCTCACATTGGTCTCATAAACAGCCTAAGGAATTTTCTGCTAAAAGAGGATGGGAAAATTTGCTGTCCAAGAAACATTTTTGTCTTGCTCAAATGATAGAAACAAAATTGAGTTTTTATGATCCTTACAGTCGAGGGCCATATGTAATTTAAACTACTAGCAAGCTGGGTTGTTAGTTGATGGCACAGGAGGTAAACTTGGCCTATGAAGAATTTTGTTTGAGCCACACAGTGTTTTAAGTATTTGAACATAAATATCTTCAGCAGGGGCGTATGGTGTCCAGGGGAGCTCAGCTCAGCCCCCTCTCCATTTACATTACGTGTTTGATCTCTGAAGGCATTTGAAGTTGGAACCCCTGAACCAGATGTCAAAATTAGCAATTGTTTTTCCTAAAAAGTGACAAGCAAGGTTAATGCTGCTATGCTCAGTGGCAGCATGACACATAAATACCATATGCATAGAAGCAGAGGGTCCTTTTAAATCATTCCTTGTAAAGAAAGATGAGTTATCTTGGACCTGAGCACCTAGAAAGGGAGTGTAGTTTTTTGTTTTGTTTTTAATAACCCTGGAGCCTAGCCTCTATGCCTCTGTGTGCGTGTGTGTATTGATTGGTTAACTATTTCTCTACCCAGATGTATTCTTATAGATAATCTGCATGGCATTACCAAATGCCCTGGCCGGAAGCCACACACAGCACAACCTGTTCACAATGCCAAGTAGCATTTGGCAATAAGTTGGCGCCTTGTGCATACTTCTGATGTTTTTATTCAGTTGGGTATATGCACACAGGTTTTATGTATATTTTCTTTCTTTCTGTCTTTCTTTCTTTCTTTCTTTCTTTCTTTCTTTCTTTCTTTCTTTCTTTCTTTCTTTCTTTCTTTCTTTCTTTCTTTCTTATTTGCTTAGGAGAAGTTAATTGTGAGTACTTTTTGTAGAGAAAGTAAATATAATCAGTATGCCGCCCATGAGCCCAACTAGAGTTCTCAAACCAAAGTTAGAATCTTACGTGTTTTGATGTTTTCCCCTGTCAATGCAGAGAGTTATTTTGCCCAAAAAGATCTGAAAAATTCTTCAGAGCATCTGAATATTTACAGCCCTGTTTACAGTTGGCTGGTTTGGGATTCTTTAACCTATGGTTACTTCTGTATCAGAACTCACTGGGTTGCAAATGAAAGAACCCAACTGAAACTAGTGAAAACGGATTTTCTGGAAGGGTCCTCGGGTAGAACTGAAGGAAGAGCTATAGCAATGAGGACGGCCCTGGGAACTTGGTTGTGGATAGACATGAGCCTGGACGACCTTCGTTATCTGGAGTGCCCATTACCACAGGTGGAGTGGGGATTTATCACACTTTTCGATCACACCTTTGCATTTCCTTCTATGTTTGAGGAATTTTCCACCTTCCTAAGAAAAGCCAAAAACTAATTTTCCAACTTTTTTCTTGCACCTAAAGTTCATTCAATGGAACGTAGGCCTCACTATTCAGAAAAACCTATATGAGCGTTCAGGTTGTACCTTAGAAATTCAAGTGCCACGCGGATGGTGTGCCTCAGCGCAGTGGCCGAGGTCCTAAGAAGAGGCACTGAGTTGTCCCGGTGGTGACATGAGCTTGGTGTCTGTGCCCAGCGGTCAGGGAGTGCTGTCTACACTGGCGCACTGGGTTCTATAAACAAATCAATCTTTAATCCATTTATTTTTCTGCTTAAGTAGCCAGAGTGGTGTCTGTTGTTCACAACAAAGAACTTGGACAGATCAATAAGTTAGAACTGACAGTTTGGAAGGTTACCACTGTAACTTTCCCTCCTCAGTTTTGCTTGGTCTATTTAATTCAGATTTTGGAACATGCTGATTGGGAACCGGGTGAACTATGGGCCGAGGGCCCTTTCCCGGACAAGATAATAACATTTAGCACCAGATACTAAATTACACAAATCTGCTAACTTATCACTAGCGACACCAAGTCCCTTTTCATGGCACCATTTGTCTGGGGTATAGGACAGGAGGAGCCAGTTTATGTTGTGATCACAAACAACCCTCAAATCTCAGGACTCATCCTCACAAAGGTTTATTTCTTGCTCATGCTATGTATCCATTGCTCATTGTTGGGGGTGGGGTGCTGCTCTGTGCTGTCGTCCTCCTCTCTCTGGACTCCAGGCTGGTAGTGCAGCCACCATCTGGAATATGCTTGTCACCTTGGCAGGGGCGAGGGCTCTGAGGGATGCTGCATGGCATTACCAAATGCTCTGGCTGGAAGCCACACACAACACTCCTGTTCACAATCCAATGGTGAGAGCTGTTGCTGGGCCTTACCCCATGCAGAACAGAGGTCCTCCATGTGCTCAGAAGTCTGAGAGCTGGGAGTGCTTGGTGAGCAGTACTTACGGACACTGCAGTATCCTTTCATCATCCAGACCTAAATGGCCATCATCTAGGTCATGTTTCATGCCTGCCATTCTGAATGCCTCGCTGAATGTGCATATTCGACAGTATTAAATAAAGCGTAGGAAGCTCTTTGCAGAGGCCTAGATCTAAAATGAAGCAGACATATGACTTGAGCAGAACGGTGAAATAAAACAAGACTCGATTTATATCTTATAAACAGTGCTGTGGCATGACCTGGAGCTTGTTAAATGCAATGATTCTCTCTCGTTGACATTGTTTATGTTAGATTCTTTGCACAGAGCAGTGATGGGATGATGGTGTTTTTTCTTCTCCAGGAGAAAAGTTATTTGAATAAATAAAGCCATGACTGTAAATGAGTTGAAAGCCTCTGGTGAGATGAATCAAACTCCATGTTTAAGTCCATTTTCACGGTGACCATTTACTCATTTTCAGCTGGAGCAAGTTGAAAGACTTCCAGATGTATTTTCTGAATGTGGCCACAAATCAGAGACAACGTTTGTGTTGTGTAGTGTTTGCTATTGTGTACAATATGACAGCAAGTATGTTTAGCTTATTTTTCATCTACTTTGAGTGAAGCACAACAAATCACTTAAAAAGTCTAATTAGTAAAATCCGTGCTCATTGAGTACAGAGTGATTTGATCATATGCAGAAGGAGGCCTCTTCATTCAGTAGTTTTGGGGGTAGAATATGAGAGAAGCCAGGGAAAGTACCATATGAGATCCTTGGAGACCTGTTTACATGGATTTGCAAATGTCATGAAAATACATCATTTTGATGCAGCGTCAGTTATAAAATGGGCTCATATTTTTACACTTGAGGTCAGAAGTTTAAATTCTGCTTCCCTACTTACGGGGTGTGGACAAGTGAGTGGCATACCCTCTCGGAACTTTAGTTTCCTCCTTTATAAAAAAGTAGTGGCACTTAGCTCACAGGGCTGTTGGGAAGATTAAATGAGAGCATGTAGGTGAAAATATCTGGCCCGTGAGAATAATTTAGTAAATGGGGATCATCTTTGTTCAACCCTGCGTTGCTGGCTGGTACACAGGCTCCTGGGCATCAAAACGTATGGACGTGTGTCTGTGGGGTATAAAGCCCAATATTTATTGGAATTTTTAATATTTCTCTTATTATCTTGAAATTTCTAATATGCTCCACTAGCAGAGGAACTGGAATATATATTTCTAAAAATCTTAAATGAAAGATAGCAGTAACTAGTAAATTTTTGTTAGCGTTTTTATTATGCACTTACTCCCCATGTAACTCATTTGTTATAAAATGGTTGAGGCTTACCTGTTCACATTGGTTTGTGATTTTTTTCCCCTCAAAACTAATTACAAATAGCTTTTACAGCATGCTATTAAATAATTTTGGTCTGTGTCAGGGTTAAGTGTATAAATGTGTTTCTAAGTTTTTGAAATATATCTTTCACTCAAAAGAATATTTACAAATCTCCTATTAACAGTCTACGATTCTGTTACTTCTTTAGTTTAGAGGAGGCCAGTGGAGTAATTGTGGGCTAAGGAGCTAGTTGTGAAACTTTTTCTGGTCCTGTCTTCCCCATTTTAGTCAATTCAGTAGATATTATTATACTTGGTACTTTATATGCATTTTAAAGATAAGCTCAATTTAAGCAACACAATACACAAAATGTAAGTACTGACCCCGCACATGGAATTATGGGGAATATAGAGCTTTCAAGAAGACTGAATGTTAAGAATGAGGTGGGAGGGGGACACTGTGCTAGGGGAGCTGCATATATTCTTTTATTTAATTCTCCCAACAAATCTGTGAGGTAGGAAATTATCTTCATTTTGCAGACAAGGAAGTCAGGGCTCAGAGACATTAATGCATTTGGGCAAGACATAGCTATAAGGAATGGAATGAAGGTTTAAACTCAAAATCCATGATTTTTTCTTTTATAATTTAAGTTTATTGGGGTGACAATTATTAGTAAAGTTACATAGATTTCAGGTGTACAATTCTGTATTACATCATCTATAAATCCCACTGTGTGTTCACCACCCAGAGTCAGTTCTCCTTCCATCACCATATATTTGATCCTCCTTTACCCTCATCTCCCAACCCCTACCGCTTACCCTCTGGTAATCACTAAACTAGTGTCTGTGTCTATGAGTTTCTGTTTCTCATTTGTTTGTCTTGTTCGATTTTTTTCAATTTGCCCACCAAGACTGGTAGCTAACAACCAATTCTAACAATTATTTGCCAGCTAAAAGTTAAAATCTTCTTGTAAACTAAAGACACCACAAAATTAAAGTACAAGTCATAGGCTGGGAGAGGATATTTTTTTTTTTAATTAATTTATTTATTTTTTTATTTTATTAAATTTATTGGGGTGACAATTGTTAGTAAAATTACATAGATTTCAGGTGTACAATTCTGTATTACATCATCTATAAATCCCATTGTGTGTTCATCACCCAGAGTCAGTTCTCCTTCCATCACCGTATATTCGATCCCCCTTACCCTCATCTCCCACCCCCCACCCCCCACCCCCCTTACCCTCTGGCAACCACTAAACTATTGTCTGTGTCTATGGGTTTCTGTTTCTCATTTGTTTGTCTTGTTCTTTTGTTGTTTTTGGTTTATATACCACATATCAGTGAAATCACATGGTTCTCTGCTTTTTCTGTCTGACTTGTTTCGCTCAGCATTACTCTCTCAAGATCCATCCATGTTGTCACAAATGTTCCTATATCATCTTTTCTTACTCCCGAATAGTATTCCGTTGTGTATATATACCACAACTTCTTTATCCATTCATCTATCGAAGGACATTTTGGTTGTTTCCATGTCTTGGCCACCGTAAACAAAGCTGCAATGAACATTGGAGCACACGTGTCTTTATCTCTAAATGTTTTCAGATTTTTTGGGTAGATACCCAGGAGAGGGATTGCTGGGTCATATGGCAATTCTATTCGTAATTCTTTGAGGAACCTCCACACTGCCTTCCATAACGGCTGCACCAGTCTGCATGGGAGAGGATATTTACAATGCATATCACCAATAAAGGATTAATATCCAAAAATTTAAAAGAACACCAACAAAACAGTAAGAAGAAGACAACCGAACAGAAAATCAAACAGGGAATTAACCAGGAATTAACAGAAGAGGAAACCTGAAGTACTGTCTTTTCCCTTCCTCCCTCCCTCCCTTCCTTCCTTCCTTCCTTCCTTTCTGTTTTTTCTATCTTCTATCTATCCATCATCTATCTATCCATCATCTATCTGTCTGTCTATCTATCTATCTATCTATCTATCTATCTATCTATCTATCTATCTATCTATCTATCTATTGCATCTGTCTACTGAAAGAAAGAGCATGAGTTCACAGATGATAAATCCTACAAATAAGCAGAGGAAGCAAATCAAAGCACAGCGGGATTCTATTTCACCCCCCACCCCATCATATTAGAAAAAATACAAAATGTCTGCTAAAACAATGATTAATAAGAATGTTGAGAAGAAAGAACTCCTTACTAAACTACTTCATCCAAAGTAGCTCCCTCTCTAGTTGCTCTATTATCTTCTCTTGTTTTCTCTATGGCATTCCCATTCTGACTTTTTTTATTTCTTTAATTCTTGTTTGCAGTCTCATCCTCTATGAAAGTAGGGAGCTCATCTGTCCTGCTCACCACTATACCCCCAGTGGCTATCACAGGACCGGCATATAGTAGGTGCTTATTAAATATTGGCTGAAAGAATGGTTATTTCAATCAATGCGATACTAGACCGATGTGTTTGAGGTACAGCTGAATCTTTTGAGAGCTATTCCAAAGTCCTCTCCAGGTCTCTAATTTCGGAATCAGGATATTATTACACTACAGACTGTTGGAACAGAGTAGCCAATGTTGTCTTTGCTTCAGACAACAGGGCTACACCACAGAGATCTCAAGCCACATCTGGCCTGTACCTGTTTTTGTGTGGCCCATGATCTGAGAATGGTTTTTACAGATGAACATTTGCAGTTGATTTGATATTAGGAATCACTAACTTTGAACCCCAAGGAAGCAAAATGCTATTAAAAAATTCCATTCTCTTCATTACTAGGTCTATATTACAAAAAATTGTGTGCAATTATTAATGTATTTTGAATTTCATCACTAAACTTGTCTTCTCTCTTATAAAAATACCTACTTAAAATCTTTGATTTTGCCTCTTGGTTTACAAAGTCAAAAATGTTTATTGTGTGGCTTTTGCAGAAAGAGCTAACCCCTGCTCTGGCGTGGCCTCAGGGTCCCCTAACTGTGACTGTTACAGTGGGGTGACCCCTGCCTTGCAGTGGACCAATCAAGTCCATGAGATTCTCATGCTAGAGTTTTCCATCTGCAGCCTGAGAAAGAATGGTCCTAGACTTCCAATGGGGACATGGAGAAAATGTTTTGGTACTTTTTAACCATTCATGGGAATGTCATTATAAAGCTTTCAAGGTCTTTGTGATGAGCCCATTGCCACATAGGGAACATTAACATGGTTTACATGTTGGTGTTTGTTTACTACTGCTGGTTACTCACCGTCTCTAACACAAATGTAGGGTTGTTGGACAGATTATATATGACAGTCAGATGACCCCATCTTTTCCAGCTTCTGGGGTCTCTTTCCTTTAATACTTAAATTAAAATGGCTTGAGCCATGTGCTTTGAAAGATCTAGTACCTTTCTACCCCCTCAATATTCTGATAATTTGGAAGGCTGGTGTTTCTGGTCAGTCTCTGAGTTCCTGCTCCTAGTTCAGCCTCTTAACCTCTGGCCACTGCTTTCTCCTCCCTACTCTGCACGCCCCACTTCTTTCATTCCCCAGCGTGATGCCAACACAGACCTTCCTGAAGATTTCAAGGTAACAGAGGGCAATAGTAACACAGTTCAAAACAGAAATCAACTGAAAATGGATTATTGGAAGTGTTCTTGGCCATTGAGGATTTCTTCTGGCGGTGTTTTTTCCTTACACTCTCGCCCCGTTGAGCTTGCCTTCCCTTATCAACATGCCTATCCCTTTTTTCCACGTTCAAGCCTTCAAACCTCCACAGCCCACGCTACTCTCTTGAGCTTCCAGCAAATAAATTCCACATAACGTGTCATTTTCTTACTCAGGCAATTTAGCATCCTCTGTTTTCTTCTCTCCTTCCAGGCCTGGCTTAGAGATGAATTATCTCACTCTGGTAGGAAGGTGCAATTAGCTGCAATCAGTGTTTGTTTTCAAAAATCACGTTTCCCCCATCTCTTGGTCGTTAGACCATTCACATACTGTGCCCAGCACAGGATGTAAGAAGCACTCATTACATGTCGATTGTTCTTATTACTAGGAAGCTTGTGCCAGCTTAGGTTCGTGCTAGTCCCCTCATCCCAGCTATGGCTATTGCTGTGTTATGGTACAGGGCAAAGAGATGATTAGTGGCATTTTGGGAGCACCAAAATATTGCTTCATGCGGAACCTTTTTTTTCCTTCATACATGTCTCCTCCTTTGACTTTTGGGGTTCCTGGTGAACTGTATTTCCTTCTGTTTGCCACAGAAGTGAATTCCCACAGAAGGTGCTAACATGAACATTAGGTTCAAGAGTGCCCAGAAATGACCCAGCAATTGTACTTGTAGGTATATACTTAAGAGAATTGAACATATATGTTCACATAAAACTTGTACACAAGTAGTTATAGCAACATTATTCATAATAGCTAGAAATTAGAAGCAACCTCAATGTCTATCAACTGATGAATGGATACACAAAGTATGGTATAACCATATGATGAAATATTATTCAGCCATAAAAAGGAATGAAGTCCTGTACATGCTATAACATGGGTGAACCTTGAAGTTATGCTACATGAAAGAAAACTCGTAAAGCCCACATATTGCATCACTTTCTTTTAATGAAATATTCAGAATAGGTGAATCTATAGAGATAGGAAGCAGATTCGTGGTTGCCAAGGGCTGATGGGAGGGCGGGGATGCGGAATGACTGCTAAAGGGAATGATTTTTTTTTTTTTTTTTGAGATGATGAAAATATTCTGGAAACAGACATCTGTGATAGTTGCACAATCTGTGTATGTATTAAAAGCCACTCAGTGGTTTGAAATGGTAAATTTTATGGTATGTGAATTATATCTTGCTTAAAAACATTCTCAGACGTCCATGGAATGAATGGAAGTTGTGAAAATACATGCTTCGCTCTGTTCAGATAGAGACAAATTAACGGTGAGAGAGCCCTGGGCCCCCAGCCTGAGGGTGCTCACTGATGGGCGTGGGCGTGTTGGGCAGAAATGCGGAGGCCACGTGTTTGCTTCTCCCTGAAGCACCTGGCTTGGCCCCTCAGGAATGGTTCACCTGGTGAACTGCATGGTGCTCCCTCTCCCACAGCTTCTCCCCTGGCAGATGCATTGCAGAGTCTGACAGAGGCAGCCATGCATTAGGAACCCAGGAGCCTGGCGTTTGCCAGGTAAGTGAGAACCTTAGGCTGCCATCACGTGAGCTTCCTGGCCTCCTAGTGCATCAGCTTTTTGCAAAATGCACGGGCCCAGAACAGCAGGGGTGTGTCCAAAGAAGTGGCCAAGCACTTGTCATCCGATTGCACCTTTTATATAAGTGAGTTCTTCTGCTTAGGACTTCAGCTGCCTTGGTGTTTCTTTCTTGCCTTCATTCTCACTCACATGACCTTGTCTCCTCATTTGTAAGGACGTGTCCAGGGAGCATCCTGCATATTTTGGAGGGCATTTGTATTAAAACAAACAGTAGTTATACCAATAATTTGCTTTTATACAACTCTTTCCCGCTTACAAAGGCTTGCTCTGTTGTTATCCCAAGTGGGTCTCATAATAGCCTTATGAGTGAGACTGGTGTTTTTTCCATTCCACCCAAAGGGAATCTGTGAAATAACTGGTTCAAAGTAAATAGAGGTTATAACCCGGGTCACCTGAGGTCAGATTTAGTGTTGTTTCTACTCTAGACTCTGGCTGCCTCCATTCTGAAATCTGGATCTCAGCAAAATGTGTTGATTACTCCAAATTTTAGGTTTGATATGAATGCATCTTAGACATTTTCCAAGTCAACTAATATATTTTAAACCTTCATTTTAGCTATTTTGTAAGGTTGGAATTTCAAACATGACTTACACTGCTTAAGCACAAATTTGAACTGATTGTATAATTATGATAGGGAATGTTCTCTTGAATAGTGAATATTCATTTTGTACAGGAATAGTAAAAAAAAAAGGCTTATTTAACTAATGTGCACTTAGAGGACATTAACCTTGATCAGGAGCAGACAGCTACATCAGTTTTGAAACTGAAGTGCTTGAATTTATTTGGGTACCCTGGATACAGAGACTTGTTTTGGAAAATCGGATTGCCTGAGCCTTACCCCTGGACAAGGCGTGTTGGTATTTATGAAACCAAACCACCAGCACAGATTGGAGCCTGTTTAACACATACAACATTGTATCCTTCGTTATGATGGTGATGTGTTGAGACAAAGAACAGAAAAAAGAAAGTATCTATGCAAAATTTGTTGTTTTAAAAATATAGGCAAGCCAGCATGATGGTATTTAAAATAAAGGCATCTACATTTGGTCAAGTCGTTAACTTAATAGGAAAACCAGATCAAAAGTGCTCTTAAGGGTTTTTCTTTTTTCTTTTTTCTTTTTTTTTTTAAATATTTTAATAACAAAACCATACAGGAATGGGAGAACTGGGGTAAGAGAAATTGGAAATTTAATTTTCAGTGTCTTTTATTCAAGGAGTTCTTCATTATAGTTATTTGGGAACCAAAATTGTTCAATTTAAAAATAGAAGTGAAGAAATAGGAACAGATTGGAGTTTAGGAGGAAAAAAAATTAGAGTGAGAAAGAGAGAAATACAACAGGAAGGCTCTGTACAGGGATTGCTTATGTCCAGCTTCTTCTCAAATTTCCTCTCAGCTGTGTCGACAACCAGGGCAATGAAAACTTGAATTGATTTCAGAACAGTGATTCTTCACACTTTTCATGTCACAAAAATGTGATGAAAACAATTTAATGGAAACCAAGGACAAGCGTTCCAGAATCCTGAACATGTTTGCATATGCATTCATTTGCAGTTGATTTCAGGAAGTTCATGGACCTCATGAAGCCCAAAATTCTTAATCCAAGAGTGGATCAGAATCACTCAGAGGAACTTGCAGAGTGCCGGTGCCTCAGCCTCCCCTATCTCAGGCATCCTGTGAAGGACCACTCCCTCTCCCAGGGAGGCATGAGTGCGGGGCTAAGACATACCAGTTATGATTGGGATGGTCCATTCCTACATTTGGGGTAGATGCTTCCAACACCAGTGTTCACCTTTCAGGGAGGGCTGCCCCAGTATCATGGGCTTTTCTCTTCTAGAATCACCTTACTGTTAGGCTGGCGGGGCTGAGCCCTCAGGCGGTGGAAACCAAAGTCCTGGCAATGGCCTGTAGAGTCGGGGCCACCCCTGGCCTGGCCCGGTGCTGAGATGTGCAGTTCTGCTGATGGCTGTTTCTGCTCTCCTTGGGCTCCTTACGCTACACCTTCAAGAAGAGCCGTGTTTTGTTTTCAGAATAGAAGCCAATGGTTCCTTCCTGCTGTTGATTTTTATGTTATTTCATTTGTAAAGACGTTCTTTTTCTATGCTATAAAAATGCTGAATGCTAAAAAAAAAAAATAATAATAATAATAAAATAACTTTAAAGGTGGAAAGATTCATAGGTTCTTGAGAAAATAAACATAAAGGAAGTTATGGGTCATCTCTTCCAGCCTTCCCCTTTGGCCACGGTCCTGCTTTATGTTTATATTTCTCCAGCGATGCACTGTCATTAGTCTATCATATAAGCTGATTAATAACGTTGCACTGTCTCTATCTATAAACTTGTGGAATCTCTATAACCACATAATTAGCAAGTTGAGTAGAAGCATCATATTCAAAGTCACCGATTTACAGTAATTGGTCAGTTATATAAAGGTGGTTAAAGTAGTGAGTCACAAAAAGTATACACACAGTCTTTTTTAACTTAAAATATATACCTGTACATTCATTTCCGAATCTTTTGTTGTGAGTATGGCCCCTGGCTGGAGTTCTGGTCTTTCTAGCAAAAACCCGTCTGAACTGCGTCACCCACCATTTCCAGATTTCGTTCCTTCAAAGTGGAGCAAGAATGTGACACTTGTGAAGCAACACGAGTGCAGAACACCTCTAGATTTTAGCGACTTTGTTATTCTCTTTTACAGTTACTTCATGGATACCTAACACAACAGTATTTAAAAACAGCACCTAGCTTTTAACTGACATGGCTTTTATAGAAAAGAGAACCTGTTTGCTTTCTGTGCACAGATTTCATTGGTTTACCCAAGTTTTAATTAAATTACATAATGTCTATAACTTGTACAACTGATATAAACTGGTTTGGGAACAAACCAAATGACTCCTGGTGAAATACTACTAGTCTTGTAGCAGCAGGAGTGCGCAGGTATAGAAAATGCTGAGGGTCAGTTAATCTGACAATTCGGTTTTATAGAGACAGGTTAAGAGTACTTCTACTGTAATAGATATTGAAGAAAATAAAAATCGTGTACCATGTTTGAAAGTACGTTGGAGTTACTTAATTTTATTCGTAAAGTAAATTTCTACAAGGAGGACTGCATCACTTACCTTTAAGAGAATCTGCGCTGTGTTGTACGGAGTGGATGACTAGAACTAGATCAGAGCAGTTATGGCCAGAAGGTCTGTGACTCCAAGACAAGTTGTGGGAGCAACTTCCCTTGGCAAACATAGTTTTCACCTTTACTTGAACAATTAATTTTTCTGCATTTAATAAATAAAATTTATGGTAACAAATATTTATAGTTTCAAAGTTATATGTTAGCAGTCTTTGGAATTATGAAAACAAACTCTCAGTATTACTATGGAAAAGGTCTGTGCTCTTCTTAACAAATGGATTTGAGTAAAGCCTAACTTTACGATTTCAAGGTGTAGAAGTTGAACAAATTTAGCTTCAATTTTATAACTAGTGTGTAAATATTTATTAACTTTTTAATGTATCAAATGTTAATTTTTAATGAAATGTGTGAAAGTCTCAATAGTGCTTTCTTACAATTTCTCTTAGGGGTCCTACTAAACTGCTTGTCATCTCTGGTTTTACATTAAGTTGAACAAAGCTGGGTCAAAGACATTTAGGATGTATAATCATTTATTTCTACCTAAGTAAAGAGTACTTATATTTAGCTAGATTAGGGTATTACCGTAAAACTCAGCTAGTGAATTTCTCTCCTTTCTTTCAGGGTAGTAACAAAATTGTCCTCATTCCCAAGAATTATATCATGGTCTTTCCTTCTTGGCATTTAAATCAATGTAAAAATGTCTCTTGGAGTCATTTCTGTGGGGGACTTTAAAAGAATTAAAGCATATGGTGTCCTCACAAGGCTGACAGTCTGGTTAAAGAACCATGATTGACACATTTGAAACAGATTTTACTGAACATTTGATTAAGTATAAAATGAGAAATACAAGCAATAATTGCTGAAGCACTTGCTTTGCATAGTTTATTTTGTGCACAGTAGAGGCTTGAGTGATGAGGAAATTTGGGAGACGTACATGGGACTAAAACTGGACTCTTTAACTGACTAGTAAATAAGGGAGAAAATTCTGTATAGGAGGAAAAAGTCCTGGCCAGGTATGTTACGGGCAGGACGCACTTAGGAAGCAGACCTGAGAGTAGGATTTGTTTTGTAATCAGATGTCCTTATGGTCTTTATCTGAGCACTTCCTAACTTCTTTTGTCTTGGCAATGAGTTGTCTTTGGTTATACCTCTTTTCTTTTCCTCTCTGAGAATCTCCATAAGACCAATGATTTGTTCTAGCCTGCCATTCAATCTCTGATGGTGTGGCATGGCGAAGGTTCTGTGGGGATGTGTTCATAATAATGAGAACCATCTTTTCCTCAGTGCCTTTTAGGTGCTTGTATCAGTCAGGAAAAACTAGGTGGCAGTTACAAACATCCTCAAAGTTTCAGTGGATTAAAATAACAGACTTTATTTCTTGCTTATGCTACATGTCCAGTCTGGGTGGGTGTGGGTGAGAGGCAAGCTCTCAGCTTCTTGCTGTCATGGGACTCAGGCTGACTCCGCCTCACCTGAGATATACCATTATCATTTATCAGACAGGCCTGAATCCTTTCTCTTGACACATTTTAATCCTCCTTCTTTGACTCACTGAGGAGTCATCATCCATGACATTTTCAGAGCCACTCGTGAACTTTTCAGTGTATTCCACCTCTTATATATAAAAACTTTCATAAACGTGTTTGTTACCTGTTACATGGATGCGTGTGTCAATGCAAGACAGCAGTTGTGGTTTTTACCTGGGAATCCCTTTCGAAGTTGCTCTTGGGCATGTAGTGTCTATATTCACAGGAACACTAAGTATGGGGAGGATAAAACTCTGAGCTCTGGGGTGGAGGCGGCCTGAGGTCACAGAGCAAGTGTGGGACCAGCAGCCTACAGCTCAGGGTCTGAGTCACGTCTCTGCCTCCTCCTACCTGTGTGACTTTGGTATGTCATTTCAGCTCTCTGAGCTTCATTTTCTTTCATTATAAAGGAGTCCGTCTAGATTATCCTTGAAGTCTCTTTGAATACAGTGATTCTCTACAACTACCAAACAAGTAACATTTAAAGCTAGAAGTAGTTTGTCTTTTGGATTCTATAACCTGTTTGTTTTTTAAGTTGTTCCACATGGAAGGAAGTTTGTTTTTCTTTAGGGCAAGGAATGTTAGTCCTGCTTTCTCATACAGTTAAGAAATACGGGCAAAATTTTCATCCGCTTAGATCTGCTGTGTTTATTTTCACAATGTATCCCCTTTACTCTTGTTATTTCATGTCGAATATGGGGAAAGGGGACAGGCCACTTGGCCAGCTTCACTTCTAACCTTGGAGACTCTCACTCTCATTGACCAAAACACTCTTGAGTCAAAAGAGTTACACGGCAACAAACCCAATAATAATTGTCCTTCAAAAAGGTCTGCTTCCTTCAACAATTCTTCATGTTCCTGAAAGGGACCACTTAGTGATAAAGACTGTAGATCTTTCCTTCCATTTAGGTTTGAGGCTTTAAGTGCTTTTGGTTTCAGCCTTGTCCAGCCAGCTCTCTCTGCCTTGTTTCACGCTGCTGGCAGCTTCCCCCAGATGAAAAAGAAACACTTACTGGCTGCTTCTCCTTGTCAGGTACTATAACTTACAGTACATTCAGACAGAAGAGTGTTCTATAAATACAGAATTAGGCGAGGAATGTGCCAGAACCAGTCTTATCTCTAATTGTCAGTAGGATTCAGTCAAACTACCAAATACTCTCACAATCAAAGGGCCCGAGAGTAGCAATATGGATGGTCTGAAACATGAACAATATGAAAATGACAAAAGTTAGTTAATAATGAATGAACGCAAACTTAAAACTAAAACACACACATACACACGTGCGTGCATGCATACATTCTTGTGTGCAAGCGTTTCTGGAACTGAAGTATTTCCCCATAAAACTGCTCCGCAGCACTGAGCTTTACCATGGACACACGTTCTGCTCCACGGAAGCTCTTAGAGACTCTAAGGCTGAGAGCCCCATGCAGGGCCTCTGCGTGGATGTGACTGGATCACAGTGAGGGAACCCCTGGGGAGACTTGTGCTGTGGAGACTAATGTGGACTGAGAGCCACCAGAGAGGCCTCGGGTACCTCTTAGGGATAGCCCTGAGGCCCAGGTGAACTTGTCAGGAGGATGTGGATTGCTGTGCAGATATTGGGGAAGCAACCCTCTTTCCTCTCTTCGCCACCCTTTCCCATCTCCATTCCTCTCCCTCCTTCCTGGTGGTTTTTCTGTTCTCCCTGCCCTCTGCTAACTCCAAGACTCCTGTGGCTTTGGCTGCTCTCAGGATCCAAGGATCCTTGAAATGGGTTTCTAGGAGTGCTGCAGACCTTCCATCCTGAGAGGCTAATGTTTTGGGAACTGGGAAATGTTTGAGGGGCTCTTAACTGGCTGGAGTTTTCTGACTGAAGTAAGTGAAGTAAGTCCATGAACTCATAGCAGACAGATGCTGGTTGGGATGATATTAGGATCCTGAGTTGCAGGTAATCTGGGTACTTTATATGAGTCAGGTGTCCAGGTGTGTGGAGGGTGTGTGTGTGTGTGTGTGTGTGTGTGTGTGAGAGAGAGAGAGAGAGAGAGAGAGAGAGAGAGAGAGAGACCTTAAAAATGTGATGAATGCTGTTTCTAAATTCCTACTTGCTGTCTTAGGCAAACATTCTTACATAATCCTACTTTCGTAAGATGAATGAAACTCCTCCCTCCTTGTCCTGGGTGATGTGTTACCCCAGTGAGATCCCTGATTTGACATTTGAGCCCGTACTATGTACACAGACACTGTATCGTTTCCACATCATGAAAACAAGTGCAAACCTCTGCATTTCACTGGCTCTACTCCAGGAATTGGGATTCTCTTTCTACTGTCTATGATAAAAACCTAAAATACACCATGTTTTATTCTCTTGCACTATTTTGACACACAGAGAAAATAACATGCTGAATTTAAAGATATCAGTTTAAAACAAAACCCAGCTCAAATTTGTTTTGGGCATTTCTTTCCAACTTAACCGGGATAACGTAGAGATAAATCTAGAGCTGAGATAAATCTAGAGCTGAGCGTTTATCCCTCCTTGTCCTTTGTGTTTTTTTCTTTTTTATTCTTTCCCAAAAGTTATCAGGGACTGCTTGACTTATAGTGCATTTTTTCTTGTCAGAGTTGGTTTGATTTCTGGTCCCTTGCCTTCCAGCCTACACTCTAATGATGAAGAGGCGGCAGATTGATGGGGAAAGGAGTCAAAATGCTGCTCTGGATTTGGGTTTCGGTATGCATGCGCTGTCTGCTGCCAGCGACATTTACCAGATGGACTTGGGGATGTGGGACTGGCTCTTACCAGGGAGGGAACTTCGGCGTAAGGGGCCCCCTATGTGATGGGAGGCTCTGTCCTCTCCTGCCTATTCATTTTGACCCTGGTTCCCTGTCAGGTCTGTCTCAAGATTAATAGAGACTCAGCTTTTTTGTTGTTGTTGCCTTCAGTTTTCAGCAGTTGGACTGTGATATGGACAGGTGATTTCTTTGAATTTTTGTTTGGGGTTTGCTGAGTTTCTTGAAACTTCAGGTTTATGTCTATTGTCAAATTTGGGAATCTTTCAGCCATTATTTCTTTACATTTTTTTTTTTTTTTCTGCACTGAATTCTTTCCCTTCCTCCTCTGGGATTCCAATGCTGAATGTTAATTAGACTTCTTGATGTTGTTCCTCAGGTCCCTGAGGCCCTTTTCATTTTTTCTAATAATTTTTTTCTCTCTCTCTGTTGTTCAGATTGGAAACTTTCTATGGATCTCTCATCAAGTTCACTGACTTCTTATGTCATATCCATGTTCTGCTATTGAGTCCATCCACTGAGATTTTTATTTTGGTTATTGTATTTTTTTCAGTTCTAAAATTTTCATTTGGCCTTTTGTACCTCCTATGTCTTTGCTGAGGCTTTCTCTCTTTCCCTTGGTTTCAAGAGTATATGCCCTTACTTCTTGGAGTACTTTTCAAATTAGTTGCTTTTAAGTTCTTGTCAAATAATTCCAACATCTCTGTCATACCTGCATTGGCATTTGTTGATTGTATTCTCCTTACACTAATTGGAATTTTCCTGATTCTTCATATGCCAAGTAGTTTTGGATTATATCCTGGACATTTTGAATATTATGAGATTCTGAGTGGTGTTTAAATACTATAGATAATGTTGATGTATTTGTTTTAACAGGAAATTGACCTGGTTGGGTTCAGGCCTCACGTTCTAGCCAGCTTCTGTGGATTGTGATTTCAATATCCGTTATGTTTTAAAAGATTTTGCAGTGTTTTTCAAATTTGTCCCACATCCAAGCCACCCAGTGGTTGGTCTGGGACAGGGCAGAGGTCTGTCTGTCAGCTTGGTTCTCAAAGTCTTTGATAACAAGGATCAGATCAATGGGGCGAGCCCAGGGCTTCATAAACCACTTTATGGGGTTGTTTTCCTTCTCCACGACTTCCCAGTATTATCTAGTTCCCTGCATTTGGCCAGAAGGATTGGGCTTTAGTTTCCCCATGCTTTGCTGCATACTCCCCATGACTGTGCCCAAGTCCAAGGCCAACCTTCAGGAGAAGACAGCAAATACTCAGGGGGTTCACCCTGCCCTCTTGGGGCCATAGCCTCAGATTGGAGAGGAAGCTTCCCTTTCCTCAGAGTTTTAGGTGCCTGTGACCCCTGCTGCAGCTTCCATGACCTCAGTGGGAGTTGGAATGCAAGAATTGAGAAAAGGAAAAAGAAAGGGAGGGGGAATGGGGCAGTTTTCCCCCTCTCTCAGCATTAGGGGACCACCTCCCTCCTCAAATCTACAAGAGGGCTTCTCCTGGAGCTTTCAGTCAGTGCCAGTGCCTACTCAGTGTGAGTCTGCCTTGCGTGGGGGGGCAGGAGGGGCAATACCAGAAAAAAAAACAACCAATGGTGACCTCATTGCACTTCATTGGTATTTGAATTCTAGTCATTTCCCTCAATCTACCTGCTAGTATTTACTTTTCAGATTCCTCAAATAACTGCTCTATGCATTCCCTCCGTCTAGGTTTTATTGCTGTATTCAGTGGAAGACACGGGGTGGTGGTGATGGTGGTGGTGGTGGGGATGTGCTTACCCGTCTTACCCAGAACTGAAACTGAGATTCTTTTAAATAAAATTGATGCATGGGGTACCTGAATGTTAGTCATCACCAAAGTGTGTACTGGTCCCTGGTCTTTTGGAAGCAGGCTGACCCTGAGGAAAAGGCCAACTACATGAGAATGACGAAGGGAAGGCGTGTGAGCGCCCATGCCAGAGACTCTCAGCGCCCCAATCACACTCTAGGGAAGGCCTAAAAACCACGATGATCTAAGAGCATTCCGGAAAGGTAGTGGTTAATGATCACAAACTCTCAGCGGTAGCCAGATTCATGTTCTGTTCAGGCACCATTTTGTACCTCCTCTTGTCCCAACAACTTGCACAATCCCCGTATTTTTCTAAAAAGGAATAAACAATTCCCTTCAATCACTGTTTCCAGCCCACTAACAGATGCTCTTAATTAGCACAAAATTGCTAAATAAATATATTTTGCTTGTGTGGGGTTTGTTTCTCCCAGAAAGCTTAGCCTTACCCAACATCAACACATCAACACATACTCAGTGTATTGTTTAGTCTGAGTCAAAAACTCACAACCTTTTTCCAGGGGGCACAACCATAATGCAGAATCGATTATTGGCCATTTCTCCCAACAGAAATTGTTGGTTCTCACACCTTTCGGGACCTTACTAGCTGTGGGAATGTGCATTTGGGACTATTGAAACTTCATAAAAATATCCCAAACACTCTACCAATTATCCATCACAGTAAAGAAACTGCTCATTTAAATCATGTATCACACAATTCCATCCCTAAAGAACTGTAGCATTGAAACGCAGAGGAATGGACGATTAGAAGCCTCCTTTTAGCTTATTTAATATTTGTTTTATATGCCAAAAAATGTAAAAAAATACTTATACAAAATTTGCTTGTACAACTGATGGCGGTACTGTTTTTAGTTTGACAATTTTTGTGTGGGTTTCACAAGGTCATTCGAGGGTGTGGGAGAAACTGCTTGTGAAGAGGGAAGTTGTTACTCCAAATTTCAAGACAAAGCAAGCTCTCACACAAGGCAGTATCGATGGCTGGCTCTTTTCTAGGTCATGGGTGGGTCTGCTCTTCTCTATAATTTTTTTTTTTAATGCAACCAGTTTTGTTTGGGGTTTATGGTCTTGAATTAATAAATTTCTATTATGTACATAAGTATAGGCTGATAGGCAAAAGAGTATTTTAAGAGAGTGCTTTATTTTTTGCATTATATTTTAATAGTAAAATCTTGGAATTCAGTGTCTTTGGCTTGAAAGGACCATTTTCTGTTTTTCAAGAAACACATTTAATGGTGAAATCATAAATTATAAAAATATCCGAAAGCCTCGTGGCTGTGCTTGTTGCATTGCTTTTGAGCCAAATCCATTATCTTTGTACACTGGCTTGTACGGTATCAGTGATCACTTTTCACCTAGATGTCTGTAAAATGACCCTTGAACAACATGAATTTGTTATGTAGAGACTCTTGCTGTTCTTAATTTTTGGAAACTTTTTCTATGTAATCAAAACATTTGCTCCTCATTAGAAGAAGCCAGCTCACTTTTCAATGTCCATTTCCTGGAGAAAGTACCAGATAAAGCCTTCACGAACAAAAGGGAGGCTACTTCCTTTCCTCAGAAATCAGGGCTCTGCTTTCCCTGAGATGCTGGGCTGTGCTGGGGGGAGGGGTTGCTTTGTGTGAGTGGCCTGGTGGTTTAGTGGGCAGACCACAGATTGCAAAGGAGTAGAGCCTCCCCCCCCACACCCCCAAAGACACCATTCCTGCAGGGGCTTAGGAACACGGCCCCTTCTCTGTGGCAACTCATTGTCTCATTGTGTATACTCCCTTTGACATTTGAGCTCACGCCTGCTGGGCCAGACAAACCAGCCCCAAATGACAGTACCTTCAACCACCTTCTGCTTAAGCTGCTCCTTTACTGCCTGGGGAGGAAGTGAGGGCACAGATAGGACTAGGAATCCATGTTTCCACCCCCAGGAGTGAGGGTTAGCATCATTCTGGCCACTTGATATTTGGAGCACATGGATGATAGTGTACCCGGAAGTGAAGGACGTTGTTTGGGATAAAATCATGATAATTTTTTTTTTTTTAAAGGAAAAGGGTGTTTTGTTTTTTTTGTTTTGTTTTTTGCCTTGTTCTATTAAACACCAGCCATTGGTGTTTTAGGGGGCTCAGAGAATTCTGTTTGTGGAATTTTTGGAAGGACAAATATTGATGTATGCACTATAGAATTAAGACAAATGATAATTGAAAGAGATGATAAAAGCTAGTGGCTTCCTTGGGGGAAATGATCACAAATTACTGTCACACTGATTCCAATAAGAAAGAGCACTGCTGTATGTGAAATGTTTTTTAAACAGCTCAACCAAAGCAGTAAGCCAGAACACTTCGGAGGCCATCTCTTTGCGGTATGTTTCTATTATATCCCCACCTGAGCCCCCTCATTTCACATTTTTCACTGTTCCAGGGCAGTGTCATGGTCAACACTCAGTTGGAAATGAGAAATACCAGATTGCAAGAAGGATATACTGTTTGTGGTCCTTGAGACAATCCTATCATTTCACCACATTGATTCACCAGAGGATGCCGTGCAGGAGAACATCCATTTGCCCCAAGAGAATCACTCCCCGCCCTGCTTCTGCTCTGTGCCCCAGGAGACTGTCCTGTGTAGGCCAACCACACCTCCCTCTTCTCTGCCTTCCTGTTGGGGTTGACAGTTAGAGTGGATATGAAATAGGACTGGATGGGACAGGATTGGTTATGTTCCTCTAGTAAAGGCCTTCTGCATGCAGTTTTTCTCTCTGGGTTCCAGAAATTTCTCCCTCTACTTGCTCCTTCAAGCTTACAGTTTATAAGGGCTCTTTGGTGCTACCAGGCACAGGCATTGCATTGTTCCTTATTGGTTTCCTTAAACCCTGCCCACACCTTTGTAAATAGTCTGTTCAGTTCTTCTCAGATTAGCCACTGGGAAGGAGCCCACCATATTCTCCCGGAACCCTGACTGGTATTGCCCAAGTCACCCAGGTGACAAAGTTGGTTATAATGTAGATAGCATAATCTGTCATTTTGCATTATTTTCAGTAAACACTCTCTTCTAGGCTGGTCTACCTTCAATTTAGAATCAAATAGAGCAAAGGTCAGCCAACTATAGCCTTGCAGGCCAAGTTCAGCCAGCTGCCTGTTTTTGTAAATGGAGTTTATTGGAATACGAGTACAGCCATGACCACTTGTTTACTTACTGTCTGTGGCTGCTTTTGAGTTACAACCAGAGGTGAGGAGTTGCAACAGAAACTGTATGGCCTGCAAAGCCTGAAACATTTGCTATTTGACCCATCACATAAAAAGTTTACTGAGCTGTGATTTAGAGGAAAACCATAACAGGTGAACTTTATCATTTTCGTCAAGAGGCCCCTGGCTGGGCCAGATGCTGGGACACTTGTGAGTCGTCCCATAACAATGACAGGAAGCTATGAACACCAGACCTAGACTGGACTGCATGGAGCATCGCATTGCTGTGCTGACAAAAGTGGCAATCTAAGAAAGCACTCATTGTCATCTGATGCAAAAATAGTGTGACTAAGCAAAACTAGGAGGCATTTGTATTGAAATGCGCTTATCGTTTATGATTTCCTAATTAAATAGTTTCCTGAAAAAAAAAGGCTCTCCCTAATGTTTCAGCATTTCCCTAACAAAGTTATTTTGTACATTTTCATCTCCCCCATCAGGCTGAGAGTGCCTCTTGGGAGAGCCCAGGTTTTATCCATATCTGTGTTGGCCAGTGCCTGGCACAGAGTGGCTGGTGCTCCATAAATATTGTTTGGCCAAATGATAATCAATGTCTAATTCAGAGAAGTAAAAAGAAATAGGGGTGTGGAAGACATTAACTGGGAAGATACATAAGCTAATGTCCTCCGATTCTCTTTGACTGTTCAACCTTCATAGAACAAGAAGAGCTATCAGAAAAGGCTGTTTTCCCACAAAAGGTACCCCCCTCAGGGCAGACTGACTACGTAATTTGCAGGGTCCAGTGCAAAATGAAAATGTGAGGCACCTTGTTCAAAATGTATGACGAATTTCAAGACCGTGTCAGCAGAGCATGAAGACAATCACATGCCCTTCTAAGACTGGACTAGTTGCACACTCATGAAACTGGGCCCGCCGGAAGGATTGCTGAGAAAGAGGCAGCCTGTGGAAGATCAGTGAGGGTTCTTTAATATGGAGGGACTGCAGGGCACTCAGCCATGACAAGGAACAGAACTGTCTAGACGCTAATACCAGGGGGACTCTGTGCCGTGAGTTAATAATGCCTACCATGGAACAACTCTGTCACTTACAAAGTGTTTGCATTGATCTCAAATCCTTACTTGGGAGTATATTCTTTTTCCCCAAGCCCACACACCTGGCTTTACACGGACTAACTTGCTTGCTCCCCACCCCACCCCACTCCTCCTTGCTTTCAGTTTAACACCAAGTTACCTAGGCCACTCCATCTAGGAGCAACAAACCACCCTTATACTAAAGCATCTCAGGGCTAGACTGTTTAGATGTTTCTTTTTTGGGTGACAGTTCCTGCCATAATTCCTGTTTGGGCTGCCATAACAAAATGCCACAGACTGGATGGCTATAAACAATGGACAGACATTTATTGCTCACAGTTCTGGAGGCTGAAAATCCAAGATAAGGGTGCCAGGATGGTAGGGTTCTGGTGAAGGCCCTATGCTGGGTTGTGGATGGCCTACTTTTGGCTGTGTCCTCACTTGGTGGAAGGGGCTAAGGAGCTTTGTGGGGTCTCTTTTATAAGAGGATTAATCCCATTTGTGAGGGATCCCTCATGACCTAAGCACCTCCCAGAGGTCCCACCTCCTAATATCACATTGGGCGTTAGGACTTCAAGACATGAATTTGATTGGACACAATCATTCAGATTGTAATAATACCTACCTGAAGAACAGTGTATACACATGAATGGTCCATTTATTTTGTCCCCAGAACACTGCTCTGTCCCTTTCCTCACCATACAAGGGAGTTTAGGGAACAATCCCAAGCATCCTGCAGAAATCCCTGTGCCACAATACCCAAAGTCTTTCCTGACATTAGACATTTACCCTGCCAGCAGCTGAGCTCTTTCCCACCCTAGGCCATGAGCTGTATTCTCCCCTTAGAATTACATTCAGCCTCCAGGAAGATTCCAGGTGGTAAGAACCATAGGTAGGGAACTCTGGGTTCTAGCAAGAACTTCATGACTACTGCTTCCTTTTGATGGGAAAGGTCCCCATTTTTGTTTCTTCCAGACCACTGCCTTCTCCTAACCCTTCATCTACCCCACCAGGCTTACTTCAAAGGGGCTTTAGGGTTCATTTCTAGCTACTGTGTTCATGGAAGCTCCTCATGCCCTCTGCTGAAAGATAGGGGCTGCCTCACAGTGCTAAAAGGCCACCCTGGCCAGCCCTGATGGTGACAGGGTCCTCGACTACAAGTGCAAAGTCCCAGAAGCCGGGAGATCTGGACCATTGGGTGGTGCCACTGGGCCGCCTTGCTGTCCCACCTGTGTCTGTGCTGGGCAAGGTGCCCATGTGCCCCAAGGATTTTAGGCATTACTGAAACAACAGAACTACCATGTTTCCCCAAAAATAAGCCTGGGTCTTATATTAATTTTTGCTCCAAAACACACATTAGGGGATACCATCCTGAAAAATCATGCTAGGGCTTATTTTCTGGTTAGGTCTTATTTTCAGGGAAACAGCATAGCTCTTAGGGAGGCACATATTTCTGAAGCACGAGGGAAGCTTTGGAAACCACAGTAAATAGGGGAGTATTTCTTCTGAATGGGGAATAGCACTGTGTAATACAAACCTGCAGCTGAGAGAGCCGGATGAGGTCAAGTGGAGTTTGCCTTTGATCAGAAAAGTCAGATGGCCCCTGGGGCCTCTGCAATCTCCTGCTTAACCTGGTAGCTGGGCTTTCTCAGGCCTCGTTTGTCTCTCTGTGACTGATGTGGCATTAATGACAGCCGCTCCAAACCAGCTCCCTGCCTCCTGTGTGCAAATGTGTTTGCTTCGCAGGCAGCTAGAGCAGCTTTGTCGCCTGTCTGATTCTTTATGTGTTTTCCAACCCCCAGCCTCAAACGCCTCATCCCTTACACACCAACCTATGTTTTCTCTGTTGCACAGGGTCGCCGGTGGCACATAGACCTCCAGCCTTGGGCAGGCCCGATGCAGTCCCTGGATGAAGAAGCCTTGAGGTTCCTGAGATATATCAGCACCACCCAGGTTGTGTTCCATGCGCAAGTGGGTTTGGACATAATGTAAAAGATGCTGATTGCCCCTCTTAGAGAAGGGTTCTTCAATGAGGGGGTGGTTCTTAGCAACTGCTGATGGGGACTTGATGAAAACCTGGTTTCTGAGGCGTTGCTGCTTAAATTTATCCACTCACTTAGAGGCAGATAAGATGCCTTCCATTTGCTTCAGCATCCTCTTCATTCCAGGAGTATCGTGATCCTGAAATGTTTTAATGATTCATCCCTATGTGTTTTAAGGATCCACTTTAGAAAATTGCTTTGGAAAGCCATTTGAAGCGACAGATTCATGCCCGTGAGTAGGCAGTCAAGTGTGTCACAAAACAGAACCCTCATCAAGCTCCATTTCGTAGCTGGAGGAATGGGCCTTTTTGCTTTTTCAGCCACGGATGCTTGGTAGACAGGTCTGCACTAGGCTAGAGAGCGGAGGACACTTTGCAGGCAGTCTGAGGAGAAGCTCGTGAATCCAGAGGCTTTCTATTCTTTAGGGCACTTGAAATCATGACTGAGCACTCACCTGTGCTAGGGACTTAACAAACTGTGGCAGCTCCTGCCCAGCTCTGCAGGCTGAGTCAGTGCCCCGAGGAGGCAGAGAGACCATCCATTAAGGAGAGTCTGTGGCTCTTGACACATTAATCAGGAGTTCCATTCTCAAGTAGACTGATCCTGGGGAGAGAGACATAAGAAAAAATCAAGGCCGGAGGGAAACTTCGCCCTGACATGAGAGGTGCCAGTAAATTAGCCACTCAGACTGCCTGTGAGGACCAGACACCCACTCCGGAAAATGCAGTGTGGAGCTGGTGTGGCACTAGGGACCCTTGTTCTTTCGATGTCCCTTCAGGTCACTTGCTCTTGGCATCCCTCTCCTCCTCCCAAACCTTACTGGCTCTTTTTCATCCATGGGAGGGAACATATTTCTAGATCTTTAGTAGGCTAATTTAGAGGTAAAAGAAAGTCCCACTTCTCATGCGATGGAGTCAATCAGGGATTTTAATATTTGTCACCTAGACATGGAAGTAAAACCTTGTTGAATTAATCATGAGTAATGGGATGGTAAATTGGTCTCTGTGCTTTACGTAATTTTTATCTTATTTTGCTGCTGCAAATTAATTTGGTGGACTTCCACAGACTTAATTACGATACTGAAATTGTAATGTTATAGTTTAGTTGTACGTGAAGAATAAGATGCTGGACCTCTTAGCTGTGACTTTAAGAAGCCCCTAAAGGTCTCAGAGAAAAATGAGAGATGTTCAATTTATGAGTTGAATTTGAGAACGACGTGCTCCACCCTCCAAAATAAATTGACCAAATGACAGCATCCAAATTCCATTTTATATGTATTGCGGGTTAGTGTTTTGTAACTTCTAAAACACGTATTTACTTAGAAGAAGCTCCTGAGGCATGAAAGTGTCATTTCAAGCCCCTTTCCCATGAGTTATATGGGTTGAGAGGAGAAACATTATTTAAAAAATAATAAAAATAAATAAATAAGAAATAAGAATAGCATCCTATGATGTGCTCTGACGTTGTGACCCTGGGCAATGTTTATTTTGCCTCTCTGTCTTTCACGGTTCTGATCTTAAAGAGTATTAAATTATTTCCAAGGTCCCTCCCAGTTCTGTGACCTCTTACTGTGCTGAGAGTAGTATAGGATTGTTATTAACCAAGTATTTTTGAGCACCTGCTGTGTTTGAGCACCTACTGAGCACCTGGGGAAATAGTCTGCCCTCAAGAAGCTAATAAACTAGTTGTGAAGGCAGAAAAATGGACATACAATGAGTATTGAGCTTGATGAGTACAATAATAGAGATTTAGTTGATGAAGCTCATTGAGAGGATTTTTGTCCTCCAGAAAGAATGAGATAGAGTTCACGAAGGTTTTTCAATCAGGTGTCATTTTGCCCAGGTTAAGGCCTGTGCTTTTATGTACTTCTGGGTCACTGAAACGCCAGCAGGTGGGAGCTCATCGGAGATGACACTAACTTGTTCTTAATCAGAATCTTTTACTAACCAGTTCTGCCTCCCTCCTCTATGTAATGCAGAGCTTTTTTTGGCTGCTTTTGGGGCTTATGCTTCATTTAGAACTCATTTTGAAAATGAAGATTTACAAAACTGGCAGAATATTAGAGTCACTGTTACCTAAAATTTTCAGTTAGCAGTAGTGACTCATAATGAGCAAGGAAAAATAAATTAAACCTCTGAAGGTACTAAAGCAAAATCTACCCCTGTCCTCTTATGCTGCTTTTTAAAGTTTATATATATATATATATATATATATATATATATATATATATATATATATATATTTTTTTTTTTTTTATATATATATATTAAAAAATATATGTTTCCCTCAAATCTGTCTTCCAACCTGTACAGCAAGGCCCAGCCTTTGTTCTGTTCATTATTGATTTATTCTTTCCTCGAGTCACCAGGTGCCTGTTCACCTGTTTTGTTGCTGGCACTGTGCTGGACACTGGTTGGGATACCAAACCTGCATGAAATACCCACTCACATGGACACACAGCTAGGGTGCAAGAGCGTTGTGTGTTCTCTAGCAGGGTGGACAGATGGGTGGGGAAGATCCCCCAGGCCAAGGGTGCTCAGGAACAGAAGCACAGAGCATGGGACAGTGTGGCCTTAGGCTGCAATGGGGATGGTGCCCCTGGACTTGTGCACTGTGGTGACCCTGAAGGCATGATTGGGGACCTGCCTTGTTAATGAAACACCCGACAATAAGGGGTTTGGGTAGAGTGTGCAGCAAATCGAGCGCAGTTTAATTAGGTATTGTTTTGTACTGTGAAAGACCCTGATTACATCTCTGAGTCTCGGGGCTGATGATACACTGCTGCTAACTAATGGTTAAATCATAAACACAGTGCTCTGTTCTAAGGGAAGTCTCCAGATCTAGCTTTTTATGGCAACCCCCAAACCATATGCCTCCAGGAAGCGTGCCTTGTGGTGCAAAATTAATCTAAGCAACAGTTGCTGTTTTAAAAAAGAAATTTTAAATATGTTTTAAAATCTATCTATCTATCTATCTATCTATCTATCTATCTAATCATCTACTCATCTGTCTATTTTTGAGAAGAACATAAGAACCTGGGCTTTGGAGATGCAAACTTTAAAACTTTATAACAATAGTATTTGTTATATTTAATGTTACACACGCACACACACACACAAACTGGGATAAAAGCAGCAAACACAACTCCTTCCTTGAAATTTAACCTTTCAAAATAGTGGTATTATAGAAATATACAGTTGATCATTGAAGTGATTCTTGCCCAGAAGTCCCCAAATTTTAAGGGCTCCCTTTTGCCAGGTTCTATGTATGGGTTGGTAGAAATGCTATTCTGAGATACAAAATGAAATAAAAATAAATTAGATCCCTTTAAGTTAAATAACTAAAAAACATTTTAGAAAGCACTTTTTTCTTGAAGTCTATTTTCCTTTGTCTAGGACTAATTTGCTTTTATATGACTGAAATTACAAGGGGAATTAGAAGAGAGAGACAGAAAAAACAATTACTGGAGTTAAAGCTTAGCTAGGAGTTACTACCCTCACATATTTTGCTTGCAAAAGGGTTTATTGAAGCACTGGCCATAAATCTTAACAAGAAAGTTTGAAAACTCGATATTTAATTAATTTTTAGGAGCTGAATTTTACTGAGTACTCTTAGTTTTGTTTTCAAAAATTAATGTCTATCAACAAGATAGTTAATAAATGGTTAAAATGGAAAACCTGTGTTTTATTTTTGAACTAGAAGAGGAAAGGGGGAATATTAGCAGAAAGATTAAATGGAAAGAATGCCTTTCCAATAAGGACATATCTGTGCAAGATGAAGTCTGTGGAAGAAGAGGAAATGCTTAATGTATCGTTTTTAATAGGATAATACTCTACTCCCCAATGTTGGCAAAGGAGGAGCAACTGAACCTCACAAAGCTCTGAATCTTGACCCTTAATACCTACCTGACTCTTGGAGGCCTCTGGCTAATTATCAGTGCCGCCTCTCTGGCTTTATTAGGTGTGGGGTTGGAGGGGCTGCTGTTTTTAACTTAACGCTCTGTCCCAAAGTAGCCTCTTTCCTTCGTTTGCTAAGGCACAGGGGAGGCCAGGCTGAACATCTCAGTGGAGCTTTACAGGAAGCTCACGGGACCACTGCATAAGAATGGCGTGGGTGAGCTTTTTAAAATGCATGTGCCCAAGTATCAGCTCAAGATTCTGATTTTACAGATCTGGAGTGGGAATCTGCATTTTTAAGTACCTCCCAGGTCCATGAGAATGTAGGTGGACCACACCATGAGAAATATCATGGGAGAGGCCAGAGTTAGGTTTCCATGGTGTTAGGAGGGTATTCTAAATAAGAACCTGTGAACGTCTGGGGGTACAGAGCCAGGAGCGCAGTTTCCAGGCTCTCGGCCTCATGTGGAAAGGTGCTCACTCGGGTAGTAAATGGCCATCAGCTGTGATTGGCTGGCCATCAGCTGTGGCTATTTGGCCGTCAGCTCTAACCAGTGAGCCATTGGGCACTAATATAACTGCTGTGGCTACGCTAGCAGAAAATGGGGGCTGGCAAGAAGATGGTGGCTGCGCTAGCAAGCACAGATTGCAGTTAGCAAGTGGGGTTGGTTGGTTGGCAGAGAAGTAGACAGCAGGTTGCAGATTGTGTAGGTCCTGTTTCCGGTGTCTCCAACGCAGCCGCCAGCGAGAATATAGTGGTATGAACCCCCCATCCATGGCTCTGTTCGTGTTCCTTTTTGGCCTCACCATATCCTGTATTCTTATGCGGGGAGCAGGACCAGAGACTGCGCATGACACCCCGCATGACACCTCCCTGTCCTGTTCTGTCATTATGGTGGTTCTTAGGGAGAGGTACACACGAAGAACAATAGCACATGGGTGTCATCATGCCCCTGTAATAAAAATAGCCCAGGAAGCTAGAGCAAATGGCTCCGCTTTGAGCTCCAGGCATGCTTTGGGGGCCCACAGATCTTCCCTGGCCTAAGTGTCTTCAGGAGGCAGGGTATGGAGCCAACACCAATGCAGGTGCTGGCATTTAGGGCACAGTAACTTGCCCACTTGTAAAAACAGGCCCAATGAACACACTGAGCACTTACTAATTAGATTAGCAGCTTCTCCCTTGGGTGGGTTGATGGGGACTAGGAGGTGGGCAGGCAGAGGCCTAATTTACATTTGTCTGTGGAGAATAATAGGAAAGCATTATACAAATTAATATATTGACACACCTGGTTAATGTATTTTGCACTAGTTGCTTGGGAGAAGATTCAATCCGCTTTATTATTATGATGATTTTTTTCCCCCCTGTAAACAGTGGTTGTCAGCTGAGTTACTGGGTTGAGAGAAAAGAATATAAATATATAGGGTTTCGCTTTTTAAACTTCCCTCTAAAATGTCCAAATCCTAGCAGAAGACTCTCTCATAGTCACTGATGAGATGCCAGGGTGATTTTGCCGGGCCAGCCCCAGATTACAGCGAGTGGAAGGGAGACGCTGTATTAGTTGAATGGGTGCCACATACATACTCTTTTCAGATTAAAATTTTAGAAAATCAGCACGCTTAGTATTTCTTCTTAAGAAGAAAATTGTTTGCTGTTATGTTTCCAAATGAATTAAAACAATGAACCTCAAAACATGCTTTGCATCTGCAGTGGACTGTTGTCTGTGACGTGACAAGAGCTACTGCATGATTTGCGGAGCATCATGATGCCTATGAGGGTTTTGAGGGATTAGGGGGAAAGACTCTTGCTCAGTAAAGTTAATCCCTCGGCCACAGTCCTGTTTTCTTTGGTTCCAACAGCCTCAGCCGTGCACACTGTGTCAGCCTCAAACACAAGTCAGAAATTCCTTACAAAATAATTTTTGTAATGTGCATTTGAAAGAGACTTTCTTCTGCCTGATTTAGGTACACGTTCCCTTTGGCTTTCTTATCTAATTTTGATGGATGAGTTAACAGAAGTGCTTTGGTTAGCTCAGGGAGAGCCTCCTTCCTGGCTGGAGCCCTTGCTCTTCTCCCCCAGGAGGAAGCTCATTGGAGTGCAGTCCTGTTAGCCGGGGCGATGGATTAATTTCACTTGACCCCTGATTGGCTGTTTACCTTGGAGAACACATGCTACCTATCTGGACCACGATGGCCCCACTTTATCTGCCTGAGATAGGGAATCGATAATCTTGCATCCTTTTGAGATCTATGCCCGTGATCATACCTCACAACTTCTAATGGGAACCCTCTGAGTAAACAGACCTCTTTTGGGAGCACTGTTCTCCCTATCTGGAATGCCCTTCTTGGTCTCAGTCTCTTGGTCAACTTCTGTTCATCCTCCAAGGCTAACCCACCTCTGTAAAGCCTTTCCTGACCCCTCCTCCCTGCCATCTTTGTTCCCGACTTGCTCTCCCCTGCGCACTTTGTGTATATGGCTATAGCAGCTCTTAGCTTCCTTTCAAACCTGCCTGTCATCTCCACGAGTTTCCTTATAATCGGTATTTGGAATGCCTCCGAATATTTTATAGCAGGCTTATGTTTCCCCACGGAGGGACATAGTTAGCAGTGGAGAAGGTCATAACTCTTCTGCTTTGTTTTTCAGAGATGGGGAAGCAGTAAGTCCCCACCTGTCATTTATCATCCAACACTTTAAATTATTCACATCGATTTCCAATCCTTAACAGATCGCATGTGATCACATGAGCACAGATAGCCTCGCTTCTGACTCCAGCCCCTCAAAGAAGCCCTGGTCGGTTTGTCTTGATGACAGGTTTGGTTTAGCTCATCAAATCCGCAACAAGCAGTGTCGTCTCTACTCTTTAGGGTACGTACATTTTACAGCAGAAGAAAATAAAAACGGTTCTGCAGGTGGCCAAGGCCTTTTCAGCAACACAAAGTTATGAATGGGTGCAGTGTATAACTGGTGCTATACTTTGCCTCCTGCCAACATTTCAGACTCATCTGTCTGTCACGTAACGGTCGGTACTTGTGCAGATCACCCTAAGTAGCCAGAGCCACCTTCTCTCCATTCTGCGGGTAGGATGTTGGCAACTTCCATTTTCCACGTGATGATGGTCCTCTTGGTGAAGCCAATGGTTTCCAGCTAGAATTAGAGCATCCTTATCATAGACAGGAGAATATTAAGAATGCACCTAGAAAAAGAAAGAACAGTGAGGATATCAGAAATTTTATACACAGTTATGATGAGGAACCCAAGGCAAATGGATTTTTATGTCTTACGCCAGTGGCAAATCTGTGTATACTTTTACATTAAAGAATGAAAGAAAAGGAAACTCTTATGAAAGCCGTGAGATTTTGTCAAAATGTGGGATAATACTGATATTCAGTTATTCAGCCTGAAAATGACCTAAATGTACAAATGGATTTAAAGAGCTTTTTATAAAAGAGTGAATATGAAGTAATGAAATTATTTCACCAAATACAGCAGTACTCATTAAACAGTCCTGAACTTACAAACGATATATGTCTCAAAAAAGGCAGGAGAGAGTTATTTTTGTTTGGAATATCCTGTTCCATAGACTATTTGTAGCAGCTGTGTGGTTAGGTTCTCAGGCAAGATCCCTGAGGTCCTTTACAAGAGTCCTGGGGACCCCAACAAGTGTTGTATGCTTATCCCTCAACCATAGATTTCATCACCTCTATGATTTACATTCAGGCCCATGAGTGACACCTGCCAACCAGAATCGTACATTAGTGTTAGGGGCAGACAATGGGGTGTTGTGGAGGCTTACCCAAAGGTGCTGATGCATAGAGGGTAACCGTCGCTTGTCACACTTTACCAAACAAGAATTTTTAGCTATAGTCATCGTGGATTTTTTTTTTTTAAACAACAAAATGTTCAAATAAGGGTTTCAGGATAATGGAAACATTTTTCTATGAAGAGTGATGGTATACGCGTGTATCAGTGGAGCTTGGTAAGCAGTAGGCATTCAGTATACATTTGCTACATAAGGGATTGCTTGAGGTAAGGGGACTAAACTGGTTGTGCTGTGATTTAAATTTAGAGGCTTAGGGATTAGGAAGTAAATTGCTCAGCCAGTTGATTAGAACAGAGCTCTTTTTCTGGGAGCCCACCAGCTAGGCTTTAAGATTGTAGGAAGAATGGAAAGTTGTGACAGTAGAGTTTATTTTATATCATATTAAAAATGGATGAAAGTAGGTCATAAAAATAATTGCATAGTGCCACATACAAATTGGAGATCTCAGCTTGGTCCTATTTTCTTGCTCCAAACTGCCTTCATATTTTGCTTAATATTTTACGCCCTGGAATAATTTCATTTAAAGCATATAACTGAGTAAAGTGAAATGGGGAAAGCTGTTTTTGGAGAAAATTTTTAAATTCCCTTTTGCTTTTCTTATACTTCAGAGCAATTAGATAAGATAGTTCTGCTGTAAGAGTTCAGATTATTACATTCAAAAAGGTAGCTTCTTATTTTCATTTAAATGTTCACTGTTCAAAATTAACATTGTAAAGAGCATATGAGAACAGTTGGATTGCACTGGGAAAAGAAATGAATAGATTATGAGGGCCAACATTTGATTCAAAACATGAAAATGCTTAATTGAAAACTGGAAGCTAAGGAAAATATTTCTTATGCCCTAAAAAAGGATTCTTTGGATTATGGTTGTGTATGTTGATTGATTGCACTGTTACCCAGGACTGAGGGTCCAGACAAGCATCCCCTTTTCTAAGTGAATTGCTTCACTGGGGGGGGCAGGTAAATAGCTGGCTGACAGCATCTCAATTGATACTGAAAGAAGAAAGAAACCCAGGGCAGAAGTGGTGCTCCTGAAATGAGGCACAAGAACAGGAAATGTGGGCCCTGGTTCCTAGCATTTGGGAGTGTTGGGTAGTTGTGAGTTAGGTGGGGAGGCAGGTGGGTCATGTGGCCCCTTCATCCAGGCAGTACGTGCTCCAAACCCCAGGCCTGTGGCAGCAGCAAGACTATGCATACACTGCTGTGCCCGGTCATTTCCATCCTAACCGAGGATGATGGATGCAGCTGCCACGGGCGGTAGCCTTCCTGGAGTGAGAGGAGGGAAGGATCTGAGGACATAAGCATCAGAGGACAAAGGCTGATTGCCCTGCCTTCTGATCTGTTTCTTACCTTCCTTCCACCGCCATGTACTAGAGCAGGTATCACCTTCGCTTTCTCTCTGATGTCTGAAATTTTTTTACTAGGAGTCAAAGCTTTTTATTTCACAGTTAATGTAAAAGACATTTCCCTGGGAAAGTGCATTCTGTGCAAAGTTCAGTTAAAAATTAAAATCAGATACTTTTCAGTTTTGAAATGGGGTCGAATAGACCAATTCAGATAGGAAAAGCACTGAAAAGGAAGGTTATGTTTTGGAGAAAGAGCAAGGGAAGAGAAAGAGGAGGGGCTGTGGATTTAGATGATATTGTTCATAACTTCAGATGGGGCCTGGCCTGCAAGGCTTCTTGTGTGTGTAGTGGAGGGTTGATGGGGAGATAGTGAGGAGGGTGGGGGAGGAGGGAGGGAGTTTAAGTGAAGTGGAGAAAAAAATCACTTATTTCATCCTTCATGTGAAAGATTGTGTTTCAGAGGTAGGAGTGAAAGCAGAAGAGAAAACTTGAGAAGGGATAATACATAGGCAAATAGTTTTCATCTCTTAAGTTCTCTGGGGTTGGGGGGGGGTTGCACCATTTGGTTTCAAGACATAAATTCTCAGTATAAGACAGAAGAATATTTGATAGTTGACACACGGTTAGGCAATAAGAGCCAGCATTTTATACAGAAAATCTGGGACTTCTGGTTGCTGTGAGCATTTCAAGAGGAACGAATAAGCTCCAGATCCAAAAATTGTCATCTAATCGTTTACGTGGCACAGCAGGACCTCATACTGTACATAAATGAGGAATCAGAAAATCAACAGATCCAAGGACCCTTTGGAGACCGTTTTTTTCCTAATCACCCTGCCTATGAGATTTTAATACCGTAAATATACTGTATGTCTGTTTATATAGCTGTGCTTTATATGTAAAAAGAGTAATTTTTTTTTCTTTTTGTGAAAGAAGATTTATTGAATGTGTATAGTTAGTTACCCATGTGTTAAAATAGGAGAAGGCTTGATATAACTAAGAAAATTGGCTTTGCAAATGTCATTTTGTCAATCCAATACTTTTTGCTTTATGCTATGCTTTGTTATTGATTTCCATCCCCCTCCTTTACAGGCTGGGAAGCGATGATACCCATTTTGAGGTTAGCATGGCCAACAATGGGTGTGAAGTGCATCGTTTCGATCCTAGTGTTAAATCGGCTCACATTCTGGAGAGTCAGCGCCTTTGGTATCACCGGTTGTCCATTGACTGGCGGGACCCCCATCCGGCTGTTGCTGCCCAAAAACCACATGGCAACACCAGAAAACTGGGAACCATTTTGAATGAATTTGGGCATCACAAGGTCAGAGTTTTTTTTTCCATTTGATTTAATAATTAAATAAAGTGAACAAACTTATGAACATTTTTTTTTTAATGCAAACCAAGGATTGGATAGTTGAAGGTCCAGTTTTAACCTTACTGATCAGCCATCGTTAGTTATAGAGTTTGCCCTGTAGACATAAAGTTTTGGCAAGGATAGAGGTATTTAAATGGATGTGAAAATTGTAGTTGCTGTTGAGTGGTGCTCAGTAAGGTTTTGGCTAAGATTGGGCCAGGACACTAAGAAAACTACTTCTGGCATTGACTCCAGAGTACCATTTCCATTTTGCAATTGACTTAAAATTTCCAGACAAAGGAAACTACTTATGTCAGCCTCAAATACCAAAAGTAATCAGGGCCAGGTTCATGTTCGATAATAGATTGCTTGCGTATCATGTTCTTCACTGTTGTAACAACTATTTTGAGTCTCCAGGCTCTTAAAAGTCAAAAAATATTAATATGTGTAATTTTGATTAAAATGTACTTTGTAAAATTGAATGGACATTATGTATGTTGCAACTGGTATAATTATATCAAAGGGCATCAGATCTCTACAAATATTTTATTGTGAATGTGTAGCAAACAAGAAACCGAAACTTTGAACTGTGTTCCTTAAAAACAATTTTTAGTATAGAGCTGTAGGCAGATACTAGAGAAAGTCTCCTGAGTGTAGTTGGCTTATGTTTGATTGCCAGTCCTTCTTGGACTTGGCCTACCCTGGCCTATTATTCCCAGCCAGTGATGGCATGTAATTTAGAACATGCCAGAATGGGTATTTCTAAAAATCAGTATACATGGAACTCAATTTTCAACTTGAGTTTGCTGCTTGATCTTTAATAAAAGGGCTTTTCTTCTGCATTCTTCTTCTTCCTTCTCTTCCGAAAACAAAGCAAAAACAACCCAACTCCCTTTAATTGGACAGCAGGACCTTCTTCAATAACAACTTCAAAGAATTTGCTGTTCTTTTAACATGTGATTATTGATTTGTAGTTTGCTTTGCCACTGAGAGTAACTAGCATTTAATAGTTAGGGACCTTAATGAAAAATATATAGGGTTTTTGGGGTAAAATCTCTGAACAGAGCCCAAAGAAGTAAGATCATTTTCCGTAACTTTGTTTTTGCCTTCATAGACCTGTTTTTTTGCAGCTGAAAAATTACAGTCTTGATTCTCTAATATGTCAACTCAAGATTATTCAAAGAGCTAAGTACTGATTCTCTGTGTTCATTTAGATATTTTGCTGCTCCTCCTTAATACTTTTTACATCCTGGCCTTATCACCCTCACTCTTCAAAGAAAAGACTGAATAAAGAGGTGAAACCTAAAGCCATTTTACTTTTTTTGATGATATTTTAGCAAAACATTTGATAAATGTGAGGATAAAATAAGACTTTGAAAAATGATCTGTGAGTGTAATTTATCTAGGCCACGTTGCCTGTGGAAAATGTGTTTTCAGACAACCAGGTTTGTACCTCCGCTGTGCTTGTTCAACTCCATGGAAGCTGAAGTAGGCAAACTTTATGCTGAAGATGAAGCATAAAACTTTTACAAAACTGCTCCTTAGACATAGAAACATTTATTATACTGATACCTAGAAAGGAGAAAGGTTTTAGAAAATGTCTTATATTCCTAAGGCTACTTATGTTTATTAAAAACATTAATAATATCACTTAAAAATAGTTAAGATGATTTTATTTGTATTTTTACCTCAGTAAAGCAATAGGAAAAAAACCCCAGTATTAATGAAAGTGATCTGGCTTAGAACTGCCAGGTAGGTTTTTGCTACCTGGCAAAAAAAATCCCTTGTTGAAGAATTTAAAAGAGACTGATATTCTTTCTTAGAGATTATTTTTGGTGAATGCTTTAAAACAAAACCAAACTAAACCCATCGATGAGTGACTGTTCCCATTAGGAGCATGCTTCTAGGAGCTATGTGGTGCCAAGAAAAGGAAACCTCGTTTCTGGCCTGTGGCAAGCAAGGTCTGTTTTCATTTTTCTGCATGTGCATAGACACTGGTGAATGGTACATGGTTCTGCAGGGAAAGCAAAAAAAAAAAAAAGAAACCCCTGAAAAATGGCAGGGCTTTTTTGTCTTGCCTTCTTCACTTATTTTTTTCTGAAAGTGACTATAGAAACCAAAGGGGTTTTAGTTGTTTTGTTTTCACTTCATGACTTTAAAACATCTCGCATAGTTTGGTGATGTTTTCCATGGGAAGCTGTTATTTTTCTTCTTATCATTCCTCGATTCCAGCCACTCTGGCAAAAATATAGGCAAAATGGAAGATAGTATTCTGAGATGGTGACAGAAAGAGATGCATATGGCTTTCGTAATGCTTTTAAAACTCTTTGGAATTTTAACTTCAAACTATAAATCAAAAAACCTTTCTAAAGCATCAGGCGAGAGCAGCTGCATCAGCAAAAGCACATGAACCAGAAGCCCAGACTGTCACAGAATAATATCAACTGAATTCAGTGTTATTTGAAATGATTAACTGTTTTTTGCTGAAGTGCTTGTTGCTGTAACTATGTATTAGAATTTTTCTAGAATATGACTAGAAATATTGAATGGAATTTCTGCTCATAGTAATCATAATGTGTGCTTTTTTTCTAAGGTCTTTATTACGCAGAGTATCCTAAATGATCCAGGCTGGTTAATGAGAAATTATTGTTCTTTGCAGTCTTAACCATGCTGTTGGTTATCTGAATCACAGGACTGTTTAGAGCTTACCTCTGTAAACTCATTAATCTAGGTTGGAGGCATAGGTCCTCTTGTTCGTTTTTGGCATTGGCAAGCCTTAAATGACTCTGCTCAGTTTGATTGTCAGTGAAATTAGGGCAATGATACTACCTAAGTGGATTGTTTTTGAGAATTAGATCAGTGTTGAAGGCTCCAGCAGAGTGCCTGGCATGAATTAGTCATTCGATTTATTAACAATTTCAGGAAATTTTTACTAAATTTCATAGAAAACCTTTTCTTTCTTTGTTTTCAGGGAAAATATATTAGAGATTTCTCTGGAAATTGCTCACTGTACCTAACTTCAATCAAGACTTGTTAATGAAAGCTTTGTGTGAAACGGAAGGGCAATGGGTCCTTCAGACATGGTGGTAGAGAACTGTTATTGTTTGCTGCCTCCGGGCACTGAGTAGTGTTGCTGCGATTGTATAGAAAGTAAATACTGTGCTGTATAGAAATTAAATAAGCTGCTGAGAATTACTACAGAGCAGATGTAGATTGAGGAGGGACGACCTGGGTGGAGCCGGACTTTATGCTGCTCCCTGCTTAGCTGCCCCAGGGGCTGAGTGTCCGCGTGGACACTTATAGGAGAGGCGGTTTCTGCTTTGCTGGGTAGAGAGCTCGCCATTGATCAGAAAACATCAGTTCTGTTGTGTGGTCCCTGCTGTGTTTGAGAAAACGTGGGCTTTGAAATTGAGCTACAGAAAGGTTTCTTTTTCTTTTTGTTTACCAAATTGGCAAATATAAACAAGATACGGATACTGCCCTACATTGGAATGCTTTTTGGGACTAATACTCATGCTTTGCTGCTGGAAATGGAAAATGATAGGCTCTTTCAGGGAAAAAATTCCACCATGTGTATATGTGATGTCAGTTTTTATTCCTAGAAATCCTCTTTGCCTAAAATTCTGTTTTGTCTGCTATTAGTTCTGTCATTCCAGCTTGTTTTGTTTTTTTGGATAAGCATTTTTATGACGTGCCATTCTAGATTCCTTTATTTTTATTTTAAAATATAGTTTTAGTTTATGTGTGTAAGAGTGATGTATTCAGTATATGCCTGTATTGTGTTTTTAAATCCAATCTGATAATCTCTGTCTTTAAACAGGCTATGTTCATAATTATTATGAGTACTGGCATATTTGGGCGAATTTTTACTCTTTTTAACTGGGCTTTTTTGGTTTTTCTGTACTTTTTTATTCTCTTCTTGCCAAAGCTTGTATTTTTTTAATCCTTCATGGCTACCCTTAAATTTTAAATGTATATAATTAACTATAAAATGTTAAAACAACATGTAAAATGATGAGTATTTTTACATTCCTCCTAAATACAATAAGGATCATAGCAAGTTAACTGTCTTTTGAAAATGTGCTCTCACATTGTTATTTTCTGGATTCTTATCTTTTTTTTCGAAAAAATTTCAAACACAAAAGTTGCAAGTTGCAAGAATAAGAATAATACAATGAACTCTCTTATATTCCTGACTGAGATTCCCCAGATGTTATTATTTGCCATATTTGTCCTTTCTCTGTTTTATATATCTATATCATTTATGTCTATATATTTATATCTATATATCTGTATCTAGTATATCTATATTCAATTATTGTCTCTGCAAATTAAAAAAAAACTCAATGGAAAGGAATGCATGGGTACTTCCATAATATTTCTATCTATATATGTAAGCTTAATTCATTTGTATCTGTTGTGATTGCTGATATTTTTGGATTAATTGCTTCTTACTTTGGTATATGACAACCCAAGAGCTGGCATCATGATTAATGTAAAAACAATGGAAATACCTTTATTAAACTCAGGGAAAAATAAGGATGTCTGCCATTATTGTTTTAAAAAATTGGATTAGAGCTCTTTTTTTAAAATAAACATATTTTATGATAATTATAGATTCACATGCAGTTGTAAGAAATAAGACAGAGATTCCATGTACCCGTTCCCAGCTTCCCCCAACAGCAAACAGTATGACATCACAACCAGCATATTGACATGATACAATTTAGATACAGAACATTTGCAGCACCATAAGGGTCATGTTGTCCTTTTATAGCTATGCCTACCTTCCTCCCCCACCTCTTTCCCTAGCCCCTGGTAATCGCTCATCTGTTTTCCATTTCTATAATTTTGTCATTTCAAGAATGTCATATAAATGGAGTCATGGAGTGTGTAATTACCATTGTTATTTAACACAGTTATCAAGATAATAGCTAACACAATTAGAAAAGAGAAAGAACATTTAGGTAAAATTTAGGAAGAAGGAGGTAAAGCTTTATTATAGGCATATGTATTTTTTTTTTATTATTGGAGCACTCATTGGCAGATAATATGATTGCATACTGGAAAACTCAAGAGAATCTAATGAAAACTATCAAGCAATAAGAGAACTTCATGAATTGTCTGAATGTAGTATACACAAATTTAAAACCTGTACTTTATAGATGATGTAATACAGAATTGTACACCTGAAATCTATGTAATTTTACTAACAATTGTCACCCCAATAAATTTAATTTAAAAAAAAATAAAAATAAAACCTGTACTTTTATGAATAACCAGTTCGAATACACAAAGGACAAGAAGGCACCATTTACAAAAGCAACAAAAAGAGATACAAATAAACTTAAGGCATGCAAAATCTACAAGAATAAAATGTTAACTATTCAAGCATTTAAAAGAAGACTGGAACAAATTAAAAAACATAACATGTTCTTGGATAGAAGGACTTATCATCATAATGATTTAATCTTTTTTATGTTACTCTATTCATTTAACATGATCCCAGTAAAATGAGAAGTAGGGCTTTTTTTGTTTTTTGTAGAACTAGATAAGCTGATTCTAGAGTTCATATTAAATTAACAAGCAAAAATAACCAATCAAATTTTGGCAAAGAAGAGGAATTGAGGAAATTGATAGACCTATGAGATATTAACAGTTCTTATAAATCTATAATAATTAAAGAAAATGGGACACTTATGCTAATAGACAAACAGATTAATGGACAGAATAAAAAAATCCAGAAATAGATCCAAATACATGTAGATTTGATATATGATAAAGGCGTCATCTCAAATCAGTGGGAAAGATGGATAGTTCAATAAAAGTTATGTAGACAACTGGGTAGGCATTTGTAAAAATAAAAAATTAATTTTGATTGATTTTTGATGCCTTCTACCAAAAAAAAAATCCAAACCAATCAAATCATAAGTGTTTTTTAAGACTGATGCTATGAAACTATTAGAAAAACTATGAGGAATTAAATAATCCTGGAGTAAGGAAGTCATAAAAGAAGGAATGATTAATTTGATTACATATAAATATAAAATTTCTGCCTTTTAAATATACCAAAAGCAAAATTAAAACATGAATGACAAACTGGGAAAATATTTACAACTCATTTCATAAGCAGAGAGCTAATTTCACTGGTATATAAAGGGCTTCAACAAATCAATAAGGGACTGATTAGCAATTTAATAGGAAATTGTATAAAGGTGAAAAAAACAATTTACAGAAAAAGAAATACAGATGGCTCATATAAAAAAGTATTCTAACTTGCGCATAGTAAGAGAAATGCAAATGAAACTACACTTAGATACATTTTCACCCTTCAGATTATCAAAGATAAAAAGTGGCATGAATGTAAATTGGTACAATCTTTATGCAAGGCAGTTTGACAATATCTATTACATTGCAAATGAAAATACCCTTTGATCCATCAATTCTACTTCTATGAATTTGGCATATGGCCATAGTCCCATATATGTGAACTGATATGTGAACGAGGTTATTTTTTGCCTCCTTGTTTGTAATAACAAAGGATAAGAAATAATCTACATATTGACCATTGTAAAAGTGTTTAAATACATTATTGTACATCTTTTCATGGATTACTTACAATGTCCCATGTTAAAAAGGAAAAAGCAAATCTTTATATCTGATATGAAACCATTTCGGAGAGATATTTTAAGGAAAGGAACTTATAAAGCAATTGCTAAATAATTTTGAAAAAGAAGAGCAAAGAGGACTTATACTACTTGATTTCAAGACTTAAAATAAGTGATAGCCATCAGGAGAGTGTTGAATATAAATACAGACATATAGCTCAGTGGAACACCAAGAGAATTTGGAAATAGAAACATGTATATGATTAATTGATTTATTTTACAAAATTGCCAAAATAATTCAAAAGGAGAAATAATAGTCTTTCAACAAATGGTGCTGGAGCAACTGGATATATGTATCGAAAAAAATGTATCTTGACTTCTTTCTCACATCATCACGAAAATTAACTTAAAATGCAACTTAGACCTAAACATAAAATCCAAAATTATAAAACTAGAAGAAAACATCAGAGAAAATCTTCAGAAACTTGAGTTAGGCAAAGAGTTCTTAGTTACAAAATCGTAAACCATAAAAATAAAAAGATAATTTGGACTTCAAAATTAAAATTTTCAGTTCATTAAAAGACATTGTTAAGAACATAAAAACTGGGATAAAATATTTACCACAAATGTATCAGACAAAGGACTTGTATCCAGAATTTATAAAGAACTCTTACAACCAAAAACGAGACAAACAATTCAATTAAAAAATGGGCAATAATTTTGAACAAACACTTCACCAAAGAAGATATACAGATGACAAAGCACACATGCAAATATACTCAATATTGTTAATCATTAGGGAAATGAAAATTAAAGCCACAATGCAATACCACTTCACAAATGCCACAATGGTTAAATTGAAAACATTGATGATACTAAGCAATGAGTATGTGGAGTAACCGGAACTCTCAAACATTTCTGGTGAGAAGGCAATATCTTTGGACAAGAGTTTGGCAACTTCTTAAGTTAAAAGTACATTTACCAAAGATTAATCGAGCAACCTACTCCTAAGTATTTACTGAAGAAATCTAAAAACATATGTCCACATAAAGACTTGTACTTAAATGTTCACAGTGACTTTATTCATAATAGCCCCAAATGAAAACTACCCTAATGTCCAACAACAGGTTAATGGGTAAAGAAGTTATGGTATGAATATACCATATGCAATGTACCATTCCATACATATATGCTAGACTACCACTCAACAATAAAAAGGATACATATGTGAAGGAATCTCACAGACTTTATATTGAATGAAGGAAGCCAGACACAAAAGACTACATAAGAGGTCTGACAATTAAGTTCGCGAACTTGTTGCAATGATGTTGCTAACCTTTTTTGATATCAGAGGGATTATTCATTATGAATTTGTATCAACTGGACAAACAGTTAACCAACTTTACTAGTATTTGGAAATGCTGAAAAGTCCACGTGAAAAAGTTAGACGACCTGAACTTTTCACCAACAATTCATGGCTCTTGCATCACGACAATGTACCAGCTCACACGGCACTGTCTGTGAGGGAATTTTTAGCCAGTACACAAATAACTGTGTTGGAACACACTCCCTACTCACCTGATCTGGCCCCCAATTACTTCTTTCTTTGCCCAAAGATAAAGGAAATATTGAAAGGAAGACATTTTCATGACATTCAGGACATCAAGGGTAATACGATGACAGCTCTGATGGCCATTCCAGAAAAAGAGTTCCAAAATTACTTTGAAAGGTGGACTAGGCGTTGGCATGGGTGCCTAGCTTCCCAAGGGGAGTACTTTGAAGGTGACCATAGTGATATTCAGCAATGAGGTATGTAGTACTTTTTCTAGGATGAGTTTGGGAACTTAATTGTCATACCTCGTGTTATATGATTCTGTACTTATGTGAAGAGGTAAAACTATTCTACAATGATAGAAATCAGATCAGTGGGGTTAAAGCATGTGGTGGGGGAATGGAGTAGAAGATTTACTGAAGTGGTCACAAGGGAAATTTTGGGGGTGTTGGTGGTTATATGGGTGTATACATATATCAAAAGTCATAAACCTGTATACTCAAAATGTATAAAGTTTATTGTACATAAATTATACCTCAATAAAAGTGAATTGCAGAAGAATGTGTTTAGATTTCTACCATTCTACAATTCACATAATTGTTTTTATATGTATAGAATCTCTCTGAAAGTATCCACAAGAAAATGGTGATACCAGTTGACTATAGGAAGAACTGGATGGCTGTGTCTTTTGAATTTTGTACTTTGTTAATATTTTAAAAATTAAAAAATATTTTCAGTAGCTTCTCTTCCATTGCCTTTATTCTCTACTCCCAGAGTTCATTTTAGATGTATTTTGGAACCACTCACTTTATCTTCCTTGTCTCTTTCTTGCTTTTTCATATTTTAAAATGTCAATCACTGTCCTACTTTTGAGTGAATTCCTCAGTATTAGCTTCTGATTCTTTAATTTCCTTTTTAATTATTTCCAGTCTAGAGTTAATATTTAAAAACATTACAATGATTATATTTTTCACTTCCAAGATTTTGAATTGGTATTTTTTTCTTGTTCATCTGTTGTTCTTTTTCAGTTTTACATATTTTTATTCCAAAATGTATTGCCACTGCTTGCATGTTTGTGAAAGTAGATATTATTCTTATTGATTGCTTTGAGCATCTGAAACATACTTATTTTAAACTAATCTCAGAATGAAGTAATGTTCCAATTATTGCTTTGGTTGGATGTTTCTCATCAGTTGTTTTCTGTGTGTATTTTGGAATTTCTGTTTGCTGGCTCATTTTCAGCGGGGGGTTTTTGGTTTGGTTTTGCTTCTATTTTTCCTTGTTGGTTCACCCTTCCCTGCCTGGTGACTTTACAGTAGCCTTCCGGGCCTTGTCTTACTTATATAAGCATTCAGGGGCTCCTGCTCTTTCTTGTGAGATTTGGAATATTCAGTCACTGAACCATCTGGGGTCTGGCTCATTTGCTATTTGCTAGGGTGGGTCTCTCTCCTCTCATCTTCCTAGGCCATGGCTAGTTTTAAGCCCCCACCCCAGCCAGTGGTTACCTGCCATTTATTTCAGGCTCCTTTCTGACCCAGGGAACTCCACTCCAGTCCTTCCTTGGCTTTAATCAATGAATGTGGCTAGGCTGATCTCTCGTGGGGCTCTTTTAGTTCCTGTTCCCTGAAGGACATACACCCCCCTGCCCCCCACAGCCCCCCCCCCCCCCCCCCAGGACCACTGCCTCCTGCTTTAGGGCAGGGGACCAGCAGGCCCGGGCTTCAGTCCTGTTCACTGCTCTAGGTTCTTGTCCACAGAGATGTTCATCTTGTTTTTGAACCCTGATTTGCCCTTTTTGTCCTCTCTCTCTTATAATTTTCTCTCTTTTCTTTGTGTTTGGCATGGGCAGGGGGCACATCTTACCTTCCTACTTTGCTTTAAGTCAACTTTAAATTGATGTACCTTTCCTACTTAGAATTATCTGGGGAAATAATATCTGTGGATTCATGAGTCAACTGTCCTAGTTATGCTTTCTAATACATATGAAAAATACCTAACAAATCAAAGACTTTGAAGTGCTTATTTATATTGCCCCAAATCATATTCTACACTAAGATTGCGCATATCTGATGTGTTTGTGAACCTCCTGGGGAATCTAATTAAAATGCAGACGTTGATTCAGGAGATCAGGGTAGGGCCTAAAATTCTGCATTTCTAGCCAGCTCCCAGGTGCTGCTGATGGTGCTGGTTGGGGGACCATACATTCAGTAGCAAGACCTGTACCCGTCTGAGAAACATAGGAGCAAAGGATATTTAACAGTACTTGGCAATGCTGGGACTTGAACCTGGGTGGAATTCCCCCAGAGGCCCCGCACCGGGTCACTTTGTACTCTGCTGATGTCCTTCCCCCTCAGCCCGAGTCCCTGCCAAGGGTGGTATGAGCCACAGATGCTGTGCTGTGCTCCAGATCATTTTTTCATTCCCATTCCTGTGCCAGCATATTGCACCAGATTTTTGTACTAGATGTGCTGTTTTCCTGGGACAAGATATTTTCTCAGGAGCGAAGCTTCTTTATAAAAAATGTCCCCTGGTTGTCATCCACACCAATTCAAGGCCCAGATATACCTGAGTCCTAGATGATTAATGGTTTAGGCTGGACCCCTGCTTCTCCGATAGTGTGTTCCTAGCTAAGCTTTGTGTGGCTCAAGGCCAGAGACCCTTTATTGTATGGAATCTCATCCCAACTACCTAGTGAAATGCTCAGGAAATATATGTAAGATACTTGTCAGCATGACTTTCTCCCTAGTACCTTCCTAAATAAAATGTGCAGGGTTTCAAAGTTTGAATACTTTATCTTTTATACAACCTCCTTCAGAATTAATAAGCAGCAGCTGGTGCATCCAAAGATCTCAGTCACTGATGTTTCAGAAAAACATTTGGGTGGAAAATTCCATGGAAACAGGACATGCTGTGGTAAAGGTAGAAGTCCAGGTGATTCTTTTAGGTCCCACTGAAATCTTCTATTTAGATTTGTTTTTGTTCCTTTTTTCAAAGAGAGGTGAATATCTTTCTGTGTATTTGAAGGCAACTTCATCTTGCAGAATTGCTGTTTAATCATGATGATTCTGTGTTTCTGTGAAATACGCCAGTGGCAATTTAGGAGTAATGAGTCATTCACAGTCTTGAATTGCAATTTGAAATGCAGACACATCTTTTGGTCTCCATCAATCTGCAGTGGACCCTAAGGACAAGCCATCTTGAGAAAGTAAGTTGAGAACTTCCGCTCTCGCCATTTAGGAAATGAGTTTTGGCTTTGTACCATTTTTACTCTCCTCTAATGGTGAGATTTGCTGTGAAGCAAAATGTCTGGGCTCTTAATGACTTTCAAAACATTCACTTTTTAGCTAGCATGTAGGTACAACAGATTATAAAGCCCACTTGAAGAAGGAACTAGGTAGACTAGGATTTAGTGGCGGTTTGTGTTTTCTTTGATGTGTTCTCCCCTCTATTTTCCTTGGGCAGAAGCCATGACTGGCAAGGTTGTACGTGAACGAATCTGGAATCTGGAAATCCACTCCCACCTGTACAACCGAGTGGCTCTCAGATTTCACTGTTAGAGTTGGGAACATCAGAAAACAAACCAAAAAACAACAGCAACATGCCACAAGCAAAGAGTCCAATCACCTAGGGAACTTGATTAAAGTGTCAAACCTAGGACCAACCTCAGAGATTCTGATTTAGCTGGTCTGGCATGGAACCCAGGAACCTGCATTTGTAACTCACCCCACTCAATTCTAACCCAGGTGATGTGAAGATCACCTTTGAGGAGGCTCCTCCTGTTGATAAGACTTTAGGGGCTCAGCCTTCCATTTGCAAATATCCAATCCCCTGCTGTGCATAAAACGCTTTAAACCAGAAGGTGGTCCAGAGTCTGGCAGTCCACTTCTTCAGCCTCCCTCCCTGTCTCCAGGTCGCTGTTATAAGGTGCATACCAACCCCCTGCCCACCCCCCCACCCCCACCCCCTGCCCACCCCCCCACCCCCACCCCCCTCCCCCCTCCCCCACCCCAGCCATTTTAAAAGGTTGGGCAGGCAAATAAACTCATGTCTGTGAGGGAAGTGAAGAAATTGTCATGAGACCAGAACTGTGATTTTTATATAAAAGAAAGCATTACCACAAAAATTGCCTCTCTGAGATTTTCAAAGGGGCTCAATATTATTACAAAAGAGGAAGATTTCACATATGGAAGAAATTAGCCTCTAGGGAACTGGCATTTGTTTTTCTTGCCATTTTGACAAAGTTTTAGGAATAATAGCCAAGTGAATCCTGAGGGAGCAGAGGTGCCTGTAAGTTTCCCTTTGTGTGACTTCCTTTCCTAAAGGAGCCTGTGGATCGATAGGGAATGTCGTATTCAGTGCGGTGCAGCTTGGTTCTCAGGGCCACGCGGCTCTGCAAGTTCCTTTATGTGTGTCAAAAAATGCTGAATGCTTTTTGACAGTAAGAGCCCCCAGAACTTGCTGTCATATTAATGAATCCTCTGAGAGAGGGAGTGTATTCTTGAGCAAATCCTGTGAGGTCACACTGGGGCTGGGCCATTTCTGCCTGGGGAGCTCAATCAGCTGTGCCAGTTCTCTGAGATGCCCAAGCATAACAAACCACCCATGAAACAGTCTCCAGGGGCTTGGGGAAAAGGTGGTCATATTTTCATTTGGAGGTAAAACCTGATTTATTTTCCAGCCAAGGAAAATATCAAGAAAGGAAGGTTTCATTTGCCACTTTCTAGTTAAACACATAAGGACCTTTTAAAAAACACAGATTTCCTAGCATGGAGTAGCATTCAACAGTTTTGCAATTAAAATGATAATGAAACATTTCTTGTAAGAATTTCTCTTTAAAATCAGTGCGATGGGTTCACAGAACACTATTAGAGGGAATTATGTAAAGCAGCCTCTCTGCTCCAAGTTTTATTTTAAGATTTAATTTATTCCAGATTTTGCAGGAAAAAACCATCCATGTGACAAGCCTGCTAACAGATGTCTATATGCCTGCTAACAGGCATATAGAACATGCCTGCACTTAAGAGTCAGAAAATGGAGATTATTCTTTTTGCCTGCTGTTTATCACATGACACAGCTTCCTAATACTACATCCCAGAGTACAGCTGGTTAATAATCTATGAGCAAGCAACTTATCACCTGCTTTCGTCTTCTGCAGTGTTGAGTGTAAGCTTTATTTCACATTAGCCTTTTGAATTAAGAGGAGCACAGAATGGGATTTATAGATGATGTAATACAGAATTGTACACCTGAAATCTATGTAATTTTGCTAACAATTGTCACCCCAATAAATTTAAAAAATAAATTATAAAAAAAAAGAGGGGCGCTGGAAGGAGGAAAGGTGACAGAAAGTGGATTTTTCTCTGTTATAGTATCATGTAGGTCAGAAGACAGATTATACTCTAGTGAAGAGAAATAAGAGAAAAAAATAAGAATTATTCACCTAGATAGAACTAAATCTATATCGAAAATTGTTGTGGTGTTTGTGGATAAAACAAAGTAATTCTATACGATAAATATTGTGTCAAAGTCAACCATAACAAAAACTCTTCACTTCTCCATATTCACAGGCTCATTTTTATGTTCACAGGGCATAGTAATTATTGGTTTATGTGTTGCACTTTTGTTCATATCCCCATCTGTTTGTCCGATCCACCCATTCCTCGATCCATTAATCCATCTAAAAAATATTCATTAAGTATCTTCTATATGCAAGGACCTGCGCTTAAATAATAAAAATACAGGGATAAACAAGTCTCTTTTTAATTAAAAAAATTTTTAATTGTGGTGAAATATACATAAAATCTTAACCTTTTTAAGTGTGTAGTTCAGTAATGTTAAGTATATTCACACTGTTGTGCATCTAATCTCTCGAATGGTTCCATCTTGCAAAACTGAAACGCTATGCACATTAAACACTTATTCCTCTCGTCCCCCAGCCCTTGGCAACCTCCATTCTATTTCTGTTTCAGTGAATTTGACTATTGTAGGTACCTCATGTAAGTGGAACCATACAGTATTTATCTTTCTGTGACTGGCTTATTTCACTCAATATTATTTCCTGAAGCTTCATCCAAGTTGTAGCATGTGATAGGATTTCCTTCTTTTTTAAGGCTGAATAATACTCCCTTGTATGCATAGACCACATTTTGTTTATTCATTCATCTGTCAATGGACAATTGGGTTGCTTCCACTTCTTGCCTATTGTGAGTAATGCTGCTGTCAGTATGGGTACACAAATATCTTTTCCAGACCCTGCTTTTAGTTCTTTTGGAGATGGATCCAGAAGTGAAATTGCTGGATCCTATGATAATTCTATTTTTATGATTTTATTTTGAGAAACTGGCATATAATTTTTCATAGTGACTGTACCATTTTACATTCCCATAAACAAGTCTCTTAAGATTTAACATGTCGCTAAAAAAGACAGAAATGTGATCCTGTAATGAGTGCTACAAAGAAGTACCATGTACGATGGGAGTGTTTAGTAGAGAAATTCAACCTAATATGCCATTTATTTTTGTATTCATGATGCCCACTCCATAGTAAGGACTCATAAGTGTTTGGTGGGGCTGGTGGGGGTGAGGGAGCCATTCAGCCCTTGCTGATTAGACCCCTTTCCTTTGTTTCCTTCCTGCTATTCAGCTACCCTTCATTCTCCAGGGAGGGCCCTGAGAGCAGTGAGAGCATTCGTTAATAGATTACTACTTTTTCCTTGGTTGCCTCTATTGATCTCTGGTGAGATTATGGAAAACATTTTTCCAGTAATTTTCTTTTTCTAATTCTGTATATCATCTAATATTTAGGAATGTTGAGCTATTTCCACCAGATACAGCCATGTCTTTTCTTTGGGGGAGGAAAATGAAAGCTGCCTGTGGATGTAAGATGAAAGTGTAGTGATGTTGGGAAGTGGTGGGTATTTGGGGAGAAAAATGTTCTTTCTATTCTTAGAACACTGCCTTTATTCCCTAAAGAATTTTGCTCTATAAAGATAGCGAAAAGGCCTCTTGCTCATTTTCTCATTTGGCTCAAATCAATAACATTTTGTTCAATTCCATACTATTTATAGACATTTTAAATTGAAATTTCATTCTTGAGATTCTTAAAGGGAATTTCAGATATTTAAAATGTGTAAGCATTATATTTGGAGACGTAAACTTCTCCTGGTTTTATAAAAAGGAATCTGTTTATCTGATCCCCCAAACCAATGAAAGACATAGTTATTATTCCGTCCAATTTTTTATTTTGCTAGCAATTGAGGCAAAGAAAGAGGCTGGACACAAAACTATTTGGCACAGTTCTTTCCTTAGAAACTTTATTGGTTTTGCTGTTTGCCATGGGATTATTATTCTGATAAACTGGAGAGATGCAGTTATCTGTCTGAAATGAGTCCTGAGGATTTCTCACAGTTGCTCTGATCATGGCATTGGCACAGGAAAATGATGATGACATTTTCAGAATGCTGTTTTGGGGACAGGTGGCAAGTCTTGGGCCATGTTGCCCAGTGGATGAGTCCCTGGCTTTCAGCCAAAATGACCCTGATACCAACTTTATCTCCTGTTAGCTGTGTGAATAGCACAGGTGAATGAAGCCTTCTGAACCACATTTTATTTTTCTGGAAAATGGGGATGATAATACCTTCTGTGCAAGACTGTGGAGATTAAAGACAAAAAAGGTCTTCATGTCTAGCCACTCTTCAATGTCCTTGGAATCAATCTTTCTTCAGTGACAGTCATTAAATTAAATCGGTGTTCATTTCATATAGTGTAACTGCTTCATGGCATTGGTGAAATCTTATAATTCAATCATCTTTGGGGCAAAAGTACTTAAAGTCCCACAATGAGTGTATTATTGTTAAATCATATGAGGGGTGAGCACTGATAATTTTGAAGGTATTTTATGTAGCAATAATTCTTCAATACTTTTCACATTTCCTCTAGGTTGATGTCTCTTTCTCTCTCTGAAATACTGTTAGATAATTTTGACTCCTTTTTTGAGACATATCCAGTACAATACCAACTGTTGGATGAACTAAGTGCTCAGGAATATTCTGGATAACTAAATTTTCTGACGAAAATGAAAGCGGTGCCATTGCCCATCTCTGTCTTTATGTTCCTCTTCTGTGCTACCTGCTGTGTTAAGTATAAACACCTCATCTGATGTGCAAGGTCTCAATTCAGTTTTCTAACCTCTTTCTTTTCTAGTACTTTCCGACAGATATTCTATGCTCTAACCTAACTAGACAGTTTTACTTCCAGCTTGCCTAAACTGTTTCACCCCATGTAGCTTCAGCCACAGTTCCTTTTTTTGCTATTTTCTCTGTATCTGAACAAGTCAAAATTTCAGCCATCTTTCAAGTCCTATTTTAAATACGACTGTCTCATCCACAAAGCTGTTCTTAAAACAATTTATTTTAATATTTTTTGGTTGTATAAAAGCGATATGTTCACTTTAGAAAATTTAGATAATAGAGAGCACAGAAAGTAAACGGATGAAAATGAAAATCGCCTGTAATTCTACTACTAAGATAACTACTATTAATATAGTTTCTCCTTTCAGACTTTTTCTCCCCATGGTAAATATATTTTAACTAAATTAAAATAAGATCATAATGTTTATGCTATTTTATAATCTGCTCTTTCATTATTGACGTTATTATTTTGGAGCAGTTTTAGGTTCATAGCTAAATGGAAGGGAAGATACAGAGATTTCCCATAAATATCCTGCCCCCCACACTTGCATAGGCCCCCCACTACCCACATGCCCTCCCAGATTGGTGCGTTTGTTACAATTGATGAACCTACACTGACAAATCATCATCACTGAAAGCCCATGTTAACTTGGTTATATATAATATATGTGCGATCCATAAGCATATGTAAGCAAATAGAGTGTTGATATTATTATCTTGAACAAACTGTTATCTGTTAGATTAATTAAAAATAAGAAAAATGAGATTTTATTTTACCTTCACTTATTTCTTCTTCGATGCTCTTCTTTATTTTATGTAGAGCCAAGTTTCTGACCTATATTATTTTTGTTCTCTCTAAGGAACTTCTTTTAACATTCTTGTAAGGCAGGTGTACTGGCAACAAATTCCCTCAGTTTTCATTTGTCTGAAAAAGTTTCATTTCTCCTTCACTGTTGAAGGAAAATTTTGTAGGATGTAGAATGCAGGTCAGTGGTCATTATTTCTCAACACTAAATATTTCTCTCTACTCTCTTCTTCCTTGTATGGCTTCTAAAGAGAGGTAGGATGCCGTTTTTATGTTTCTTTCTCTATAGTGAAGGTGTTTTTTCCTCTGGCTTCTTCAGGATTTGTTTTCTATAATTTGAAAATGACATGCCTAGGTGTAATGTTATTTATGTATGTATGTATGTATGCATATATGTATTATTTGTCTTGCATGGTGTTCTCTGACTTCCTGTATCTGTAGTTTGGTGTCTAACGCTAATTTGTGGAAAATTCTAAGTCATGATTGTTCCAAATATTTCTTCTGTTCCTTTCTCTTCCTTCTCCTGGTATTCCCATTATGTGTGTGTTATACCTCTTGTGGTTGTTCTACAGTTCTTGGATAGTCGATTCTGTTTTTCTCCCCCAGCCTTTGTTCTCTTTGTTTTTTAGTTTTGGAAGTGTCTATTGAAATATCCTCACGCTCAGAGATTCTTTCCCCTAAGGTGTCTAGTCTACTACTGAGCCCATCAAAGGCAGTCTTTGTTTCTGTTTCAGTGGTTTTGATCTCTAGCATTTCTTTTTGGTTCTTTCTTAGGATTTCCATCTCTCTGCTTAAATTGCCCATCTGTTCTTGGATGCTGTTTATACATTAGAGCCCTTAGCATATTAATCATAGTTGTTTTAAATTCCCAACATGATAATTCCAACCTCCCTGCCATTTCTGATTCTGATGCTTGGTCTGTCTCTTCAAATGGTGCTTTTTTACATTTTGTTTTGCCTTGTGATTTTTCTTAATAGCTGGACATGAAGTACCACGTAAAAGGAACTGCTGTAAAGAGTCCTTTAGTAAAGTGGTGGTGGGGGGGAGGTGTTCTATAGTCCTACGATTGGTTCTCAGTTGTTTAGTGAGTCTGTGCCTCTGGACTGCGAACTCCACAAAAGTTTTTCAGTTTTTTCCTCTCCCCTTAGGTGGAACAGGATGGCTAGCGTGGACTGGAGTTGGCTATTTTCCTTCCCTCAGATCAATTCGGCTCTAAGAACACCCCAGCAGGTTAGGCCCTGGTTAACTCGTTTCTCCCAGAGCAGGCCTTCTTAGGAAAAACAGAGTACTCGGACATATCTCAAAATAGTTCCTTTTCCATTCCCCCTGCTGGAAGTCTGAGGGGATTTTTGCTGATATTTACTATGGGAATGTTTTGAATTCCTAGAGGTAAACCTCACAGTATTGTGGGGAACCACTTATGACTGGTCCCTCTGGAGTTTTTAACTCTCAGACTTGTCCACACTGTCCCTCCCTCAATTTGTCAGTTACAACTCAGGTTTTCTTGCCTCAACACTAGTTTCTGCCATGACTTCCACTCCTGACTGAGTCTGTTCCACGAAGACAAGACTCCCTGTGTCCTTCCTCTGCTTCCTGTTTCTCCAATCTTGGGGCTAACAGTTTGCCCTCTGTCCTCTCCTCTCTTACAGATCCAAGACAAGTTGTTGATTTTTCAGTCTGTTTAGCTTTTTATTAGTCATTAGGATGGAGTAGCAACTTCTAAGCTCCTTACATGTGGAACTGGAAACCGGATGTCTGTTCATCTGCCCTTTTTAAAATTTAAAATACCTTGAACATTTTTACTTATTATTAAACATTTCATCTAGATATATTGCAGCATTGTTTTTAATGGCAAAATTCAGGAAACAATATTAATTTCCTTTTAATAGGGGACTGAATAAGTGAAAAATATTTAAAGCCCGTACAATTGCATACTCTATGACTAAACAGAAGATGCTGTAGATCTGTAGTTTGCTGATAGGGAAAGATCACCAAGACGAATGGTTACAGACCCCAAACAAAGTGCCAACAGTGGATATAGTATGACACCCACTATTTGAATAAAAATAAAAAAGTGTGCATACAAAATATGTTTGTGTGTGTACTTTAAAATGGTGGTATTTTCAGATAAAGGTACTGGGGATTCTGGGATGGGAGAAAGACATTTCATTGTCCTTTTTTTTTTTTTTTTTTTTTTTTTTACCATGTGTATTTCTTACTTTTCCCATAACATCTTATGAAATACCTATCTGCAATATAATTTTTAAGAGCTGCATAATAGTCTAGTGAATGGATGTATCATAGTTTATTTAACCACTCTTAAAATATTAGATCTGTAATTTTTAACTACCATAAACTCTGCAGTCTTAAATTTTTTCATACACATTGTTAAATTACCCTCAAGAGAGTCTGTATCATTTTACTTTACTGGGATTCTTTCAGTGAATGTGATTGCTTAGTTCTTTGAACTTCCATAAAGGTTTGTTTGCATGTCTTTATGGAATGTAGCTAGTTTCTTGTGTCATAATTACCTGAGTACTTAGTGTTCTTTTTTTTGTGTGTGTTTTCTTTTTCTTAAGGAGGGCGCAGCTCACAGTGGCCCATGAGGGAATTGAACCGGCAACCTTGGTGTTATTAGCACCACGCTCTAATCAACTGAGCTAATCGGTCAGTCCCTAGTGTGTCTTTGTAATACACTATATATCTCTCTGAAATTCCTGAGATGGTGACTTTATCTATTCAACTTTTCTCCACTGTAGCACACAGCATAGTGCCTGACCCATGTGAAATATGTAAAATAAATATAGGTGTAGTGAAATGAGTTAGTTTCACACTGTTAGTAAACATCTTTCTAAAATGGTACTGAACTTTTTTCAGCTGACTGAGCATTGTGGGATCATCGCCCTCTGTATAGATCACTATACTCTTTGTGGAACGCCATGAAGTATCAATATTTGTAATTTAATGATTCGACTCAGGGATACGTTCACCAGGAGAAAACACGACCATTCATGTGTATGTAATATAAAGTCAAAACACAGGTCACGTGTAAGGACTAAGCAGGATTGACTGCTTTAGGTTTCCCCATTAATAATTGGTTGCCACCTTTCATTTATTTTTCTTCTATTGGTCCTTGGTGGCAGACAATTAGGAGACCATATGAAGGCTTAAGAAATACTGATGAGTTTTGTCATGTAGGAAATTACCTTGATGCAAGGTAGTCTCCAAATATATACTATCAAGCAAGCTATCCCATGGGTTATGGATCACAAGTTAAGATGCTTGACTTACATGGTTTATTGAATCAATTTAAAACACACAGTGAGAAGTAACAGGAAAGAGATGGAGAAGGTTTCTGTACTTAGGACTGGGTATAAGCAAGGTAGGAGGCCATACTACATGAGTCCTGGTCAGTCTCCGACCCTTCTCCCCTCCTTCCACTTCTTCCTCCCCCATTTCTCCCCTGTCCTTCCTGTTTATGGTGTGGTTAAGAGAAAAAGAGTTGAGGTTTGGAGCAAGGAGGCTCAGTTGGAGAGACACAGGGACACATATGTCTGGCCAGAATTGTAAGCTCACCAGTTGGCCTAGGAGCAGCTATGGGTTTTATCTGGCGGAGTATCTGTGTGGCCAGAATGGGTGTAACCAGTGGGTGGCCAATTTAAGACCTCATAAACATTGAGTGACTCGTATTCCTCATGTATACTTAATGTCTAGTGACAATTTTAGTGTTTCCTCCGTGTTGCTATCCCTTTCTATGTTCACCATATGCGTGTACTTATTTGTACCTAATATTTCATAAGTCACTTATTCACACTTAACACCTCTTACAAGTTTCACCGATCTCATTTGATTTCTCATTTCTATAGCAGCACTGACTATTCTCCAATAAAACAAATGCACATTACTAATTTAAAACCTAAAATTAATAAGATTGTGTTGATTAATTTTGTGTTCACCGTTAATCCACGTCAGTACTTCAAACACTGCCATCCATGGTTCCATAGGAGCCTAAAACAGTCATTAACAGGACTTAGTCAATAAAGAGAGTGAGAAAGTGAGGTGTTTGGCAGTCCTATACAGTCACTCTGAGCTTCACTCTTATGGTGCAATAATTAGTTGTACAAGACAGAACTGGGTGTGAACTTATTTGGGGACCTGCCCTGGAAATGTTTCCATTAAAAAAAAGATAAGATTTCTTACATGAATCTGTTCTCTTATCATTCAACTCCCTTAAAGTTGATCTGCAGAAAAATTATTTTGGCATATTTTTAAGCCCCACGGTGCCCAAGACAGTGCTTTATGACAAGTAGGGATATTTCTCCTGTGATTAAATTCTGGTAAATTGAGATTTTGTTATTCAGTGGATGGCTCTCATTATAGGTTAGGTGTAGGAGGTGTACAAAGTCTCTGGTCTCAGGCACAGGATAGCCAGGTTCTTAAAATTTCATAGAAAATTGAACTCAGCAAATCACATATTACCCCCCTCGTAAGCCATTGGTCTGTTTCTTTTCCTGATCTAGATTTTAACACACGCTGTTTCACAGAAGAAAGTGAAGAGATAAAGTTTAGCCTCGTCTAACTCCCTTGTAAAAAGTGATAATGTGTAGAGAAGCCAAAAGCATTAGCAAGGAACATAAACAGAAGGAATATTCGACCCACTGGAGAGTCAGCTCTCAGAATGCCCTTTATTCATTTAACAACACAAGGGAACCAGAAATGAAAGACTCAGCACACTCACTGCAATAATTACTTTGGCTGGATAGAATTACAGGAAGTATGAAGGATAGGGATTTGGCCAGCAGTGTTGTTTTTATATAAAACAAACATGTGCTAATGTCATTGATGGCACTTTCAATAATTCTCCTCATGATGGTTATCCTAGCTTTTCTCCCTCAAGGTTGGGCCTGTAACGGGCAAAAGTGGAAGAAAATTTACCAGGTACAGAAAAGCCAAATATCTTTGTGCTTATACATTCCGTTATCAAGGATATTCTTTTATTAACGCTTAGGTGAAAGTCAGAATAATTTTGCAGGGCTTAATTCAGACTAGAGTATTCCTATTTACAGTTTTTGACATACTAAGATAAGTGTGTTTCATGAAGACAAATTCACTCATTTATAAGAAGACTCCACATTCAGTAACCAAAATGAAGAACAATATTATGGATAAGAACATCTGTTCAAGTAGAAGAATGTTAACTGTTGGGACAGCAAGAAGATATGAAAGGAGCTTTAGCTTTCTATAATTTTCCTGATATTTTTCTATAGCATTTTCCTGACAAAGATCCCAAAACTATAACTTAAACTGCATTTTTGGGGGGCGAAAAGCCCCCCATTTAGAGAATTTAACAATCATAGTTATAACATAGAGTAGCAATTTCCAAAAAAATGTTGGACAGCAAAGGATAAAGGAATCCTGTTCCCTAGGCAACCACATGGAGGGGCATAACATCCCTCAAGCTTCTAAAATGAAGTTTAAAATTGCTACTATTTTTGGTTTTGGCTTCCTCTGAAAATGGTTTTTAGCCCTTGAAATTATTATTATTATTATTTTTGTATGTAATGAAGTTTGAGGCCTTTCCAACTCTTCTCTCTGTAACATTAGTCTTGTATGTAACAGCCTCTCCATCCTTTGATCTCCGCATGTGTGGCTAAAAGAGGAATGGCAGCCCTGGAAATAAGATCAAATTGGGGATGGAAACTAATATCATGAGCAGCGAGGGTAGAGCAGAGACATTTTCAGCTAGTCAGTAGGCTTTCACAATTTTAGGAAGAAAAGTGGGGTTTTCTGACTCACTCAAGCTTTCGTATCTTTTTAAAGCTAATATAAGACACTCAGCTTCTTTAGGGGAAGAGCGTTTTAAATAGAAAAAAAAAAAATGCCAGGATGGGTGTATTTCTGATTCTTTCAGTTGGATTTTTGTGTGAGTGCCCAGTACCATCTATTTAGGGATTGTATCTCCTTGGTGGTTTCCCCAATATTGACACATCTCTCAAATCTTTTTCTCCTTGCTCTTCTTGCCCCAATTCTCTTTCTTTTTCAGTGATTTCTTTCCCCTAGGCCCTGAGTTATTGTGATCTTCTGAACACTGCCCCCCTCAGGAAGGCACAATGGGGAATTCCTGCAGATGTACCAGGTGGGGGCGGAATTGCAGAAATGCAGGTCTGGTTGTTGACACCATCTCTTCCATCTTGGGGCTGGTGGTGTATACTGCCCCAGAAAGTTCCAGGGACTACTGGAAGTCCTTCCAATAAAAATACCTCTTCGGTATATCCTGCTGGTTAGATTCATTTGTGTTAATTAGCTAATCTTTTAAAAAGATACGAATTTCTCTCTGGAAGATTGAGGTTATTCTTGCCTGAGCATCAACTGTTTAAGTCATATAATCTTATTTGCTTTTTGAGCAGATGTCTCATGATACTTGGCTATGGGAGGGGAAGTTGGCTGAGGTGGAAAAGGGGACAGTTTTTGTGTACGGCTCAGTATACGTTCTACAGTAAGGAGTCTTGGCCAGCCAGAGGGCACCTGAGAGTGAATGCTGTGGGTGTGCGGTCACAGAGGGTGAGAGAGGAAAGCAGAAGGAAGGTGGGAAGGAGAAACACTTAGGTATAGTCTATCATCTTTGCTATTTGGGCTGTGGAGATGCCCACCCACAGAGTCTCAGGGCATGCTTTCCTTGGATGGGTCGGCCATAGGTTGTTAATGCTTGTTATGCACTAACTACTCTCAAATATTTCATAATCCATGCTATAGATGAAGAAGAGAGACTGGGTTTTTGTAGCTGTTTGCTTTTGCTGTATGCTATTGAATACTCTTTAGGTATTCAGTAAACCCTTTTTGAGGGCCTCCTATAAAACAAGAACTTAACCAAAGACAAGGAAGCAATGATGTGCGTCCTTGCCCTCAAAGACATCACGGTCTATAGGGGGAAACAGACATTTGTACAAAAATTACATAGCAATGTACTAAGTGCTACCATAAGAGATGCAGAAGAGGAGTAGCTAGGCTTTTCTTGGGGGGGTGGTCGGTCAGGGAGTTGGCACAGAGGAGGTTATATTTCATCTGGCTCTTGGAAGTTGAATGGGAGTTTATCAGAGATAGAAGGGAGAGGAAATAGTAAATGCAAGGGTGTAGATGTAAGAAAAAGAATCGCAAATTCCAAAAGAAAAGGTAAAAAATTCAGTGTGGCTGGCACAGATTTGTGGATATGAGGCAGAAAAGGGAGGTGGGGCCCAAGCTGTGAGGAACCTGGTGAGCTCTGTAAAGGAGTTTGGATGTCATTTCATAGCTGCAGGGAGCCAGCTGAGGTGCTGAAACAAAAGGGATTAACTAATTAGGTTTGGATTAGGTAGATAATACTGGCAGCATTGTGGAAAGTGGGCAATTCAAGGATAAGATCTGTTGAGAGTGGACATAGTTCATTACAAAATATTGGACGAGCAAACGTTAAAAAGATTGATAAGAGCCAGTGTTGGTGAAGGTAACATTAATCAGCCTTGGCATTTTAGCAATAGTTATCATATCTATAAAGCTCTACCAAAATTTAAAAAGTGGGCAGAAATGGGGACTTCTACTTTTTATTGTAGACATTTCTTTCTCAGGTGCATTTTCACAACCAGCTTTTTAATAACACAAATTTATTTTTTTATAAAAGTCAAATCCTGGTAGAATAAAATTAAACCTATAGCAGAAAACATTTTAAAGCTCTATTTAATAATTCATTTTAAAAGGAAATTTTTATTACCAAAACCTTTTAAAGTTCCTCTGAGGCTTGCAATAAACAAATTTGAACTGGGTTTTTGTCTATGAAGAAAACAGAAACATGTCACATTTTCTACAAACAATGAAAGCTGTTTTTGCACTATCAGCAATTTATTACTTTCTTCCAGGGATCTAGTTAATCCAACTTGTAGATAACTCAAAATAAATATTTGATATTTAGCTATGAACTGTGTACTTATGTTTGCTTTTGAATGTAAGTTTGGAAATTATACCACAGATAACTGAGAATTGAGTTTTAAAAAAATATAGACTATATATATATATAGATAGATATAGATATATATATATAGATAGATAGATAGATATAGATATATATAGATAGATATAGAGATATATATAGATTTATAGATGTATATATATCTGTCACCCAGACACACATTTGAACTTGAAAAAATAGTTTACAGGGAAGGATCAACAAAAGAGAGTCCATAGCCCATTTTAAAAAAAGAAAAAATATATATAGATAGATATAGAGATATATATAGCTATACATCTCTATATATAGATATATATCTATACATCTATATAGATATATATATCTATACATCTATATAGAGGTATATATAGATATACATCTCTATATATAGATATACATCTCTATATCTATCTGTATATTTTTTTTCTGCTTTTAGCATGAGCATGAATTTGTTAGTTGAACATCCAATTACTAAGGAACTCAACTTAATTTGGCTACTCACTTCAGAACCAAGATGCTGCTACCTTTCCTCCCCTCGTGAGAAATAAGGCAACACATTTGCTCTGTTTACACATTCATGGAAAATGCCAATATGAGGATCATTAGTAACTGATAGAATTTAAACTTGCTAGCAGCATGTCTTTAAGAGATTTGACTTTCCTGGAAGTTCAAATGTTATTACATTATCCAGGGAAGAAACCTGTAGGCTGTGAGATAACAATTCTCATTCTATTTACCATGATTGAAAGCAATCCTTGGTGCCTGAAAAATGTCTGCCCAAAACCACTCACTCCCTGAAATATAGAACATCCATTTTAGGGAAGGTGTTTGTGGCGACAGGTTAACAATGGACTGGCCACCAAGCTCCATAAGTGGTGTATGCATGTTGGGGAAACTGCATCCTACCCTTTGTGTCTGTTGAAAAAAATGCCATCTGGAAAAGTCCTCCAGCTCTGATAAAACTGCATTGCCTCATGGCTGAAGCCTCTCAGGCATCAGCAATTCTTTTAAAGAAGAAAGATGAATAAGAAAATACAGAATGCTGGGAATCTCAATTTAAAAATTATAAAAGCAGCCACCAGTGAAATCAAGCATGATGACGAAATCCCTGGTTGACAACCCATAAAACTTTCATGATTACCTCTACTCTCTCTGTTCTGGGCCAACACACAGGCTTCAGAAAATGTCCATTATACGTGTTGATCTCTTTGATTCAGTTAGAAGTACATGGATTTGGATGATTTTCAAAGATAATCATCTGCCAAATCTCCTACATGTCAATTCGTATCATAAAGTAGTAAAGATTTCTTCTCTCTCTAACGTTGGGCAGCCATTCTACTGTTCTTGTTGTTGGACTGAGTAGTAAGAAAGGCTTTAGGGTGGTCGGAGAAGAGAAATCTCAATCAGAAGTCCTCTGCAAGCTGCACACCAAAGAGGACAAGCTGAGTCTCCTCTCCTCCTTCACATCCTCTTCTCTCACCTCCTCCTTGTCGAACGAATGAGGCTGTTACACTTTTTTATCTTGGTAAATATTTCAATGATTCCTCCATATGTCCTGTATCCTTTCCTTTCTTCTGGGTTTGCCATCTTTTCTGCTTGTGCAATTCAGAGATTTGCCAGGTATAAGTCATGTTGTGAAACATGAAAAAAAAATGCAAACTTCTCACTCAATTCATATTAGAAAATACAGTGGCAATTCGTGTGCTTCAGGAAGTTCAGCTCTCGTCTTTTCATGTAGCTGTATGAGGGTAAATTGAGTGGGTGCATCTTCACTCAATCAAAAGGTGTCAGGACAACCTACTGAATTACACTTAAGAAACACCTGGGCTGTTGGCAACCGTCTTTAGAATGCTCAAGTCAAGATGTTGAACTGATCTTTGCCTGAAAAATAAAGGAGCTGTATATGCACATTAAGCAGATGGACGTTTAATGCAGAAAATAAAAAACTAACAAAAACATCCATTAGAAATAGATTTCAGAATTATACATACTGTTTGATCTCAATTGTTTTCTAAGGTAGGTAAAATACTGCAGGAAATATAACCAAAATGTTAATAGTTGTTTTCTCTTGGGACTGGGATTTTGTATTTTTTTTCTTCTTCTCTCTCTATTTTTTTGTACTTTCCCAATTTTTAACAATTCCATGTCTTATTTTTATAAACAGAAACAAACAGCATCCCAAATAGGGGATGGAGAGGCAGGCCTGTGTGGGGTGGGATGTCAGATGTTTGTTTCTTGGTATGTTAGGTCTCAAATAATTTTTTCTTTTTGACAAGTTAACAAGTGATATGGTGTTGGCTGCAGACCTGGTTCCTTCCAGTTGGACCTGATCCTGAAATTAGGAATGAAAAGGAATGCATAATTCATTTTTGGTGTGGAGGGGATGGATTAGTGGGAGGAAACCCCTCTTTAGCAGGGGAAGGGGTCTTGGGGCTGTTATTCCAGCCTCCACAGGTGCAAATGGTAGTTTTCTTCTTATTAATGTATTCTTTTTCATTTGTATGAAACTTTATAAAACATGAAGTGGTGAAGAAAATGTCCCCAAATGATGCCTTTGGTCATAAGAAAACTATGAAATGAATATAAATAACAATGTTATTCTAAAAAAAGTACATGGAACAAAGGGAAGAGGGCACTAGTTCTCATGGTGAAAGAGAAGAGTTCTCATGGTACAACTGCTAAAATACAATGTGTGTGCCTTATCTGAAGGCAGACTGGATGGCTGCCTTTCACCCCCAAGAATGGCAGCAAGTGAGCTATGCACATATTAGGAGCTTAACAAAGACTTATTAAATTAATAAATACTCCGTATTTACTTTTCTCCTGTCTGTCATTTTTGCAAAAGGAACTGGAAACCTTCGACAATGTCATATTTTGTGCTTGGATCCCTAAACATTGTCAGAGTATAAGAACATGGTGTTAGGAACTCCTGTTTTGAAGTCACAACTAGTTAGAATCTTGATTCTATCATTTAATAGCTGTGTGACCTGGGTTGGTTGGTTGACTTCTCTGAAGCTCAGGTTTCTATGGAAACTGCTTGGATTTGTTTTTTGCTTCACCTCTCACAGCTGTGTGCCCTACCTAGGCATCAGTTTTTCCTAACAGGGTAATGGAACACTTATTTCCTTTGTTGGGGGGTTAATCGGGGCATCACTTGCAGGTGCTTAGCATGCTGTTTGGCTGGGCGCACAGCAAGTACTTCATTAAAGTGGGTTCTTAGTTCTTTTATTACCAGTACTGTGCTTCCCCGAAAATAAGACCTAGCCAGACAGTCAGCTCTAATGGCTCTTTTGGAGCAAAAATTAATATAAGACCTGGTATTATATTATATTATATTATATTATATTATATTATATTATATTATATTATATTATATTATATTATATCAGACCCAGTCTTATAGTAAAATAAGACCAGGTCTTATGTTAATTTTTGCTCCAAAAGGCACATTAGAGATGATTGTCCGGCTAGGTCTTATTTTTGGGAAACATGGTAGCTACAAGATTTTTAAAAAAGATATATTTTGTACTGAAGGATGGAGCATCTAAAGCAAATGTTAGGGGATTTTAAGCAATATCCTGTGAGAGCCAATGGATGGTTAGTTCTACAAGTCATTGTCTGAATATATTCCCTAAGATGAGGTTTTTAGATATATGTCTGAATATCTAGCACGTTCCTTAGAGTGATGTGCGGGTGATAGCTATATGTGGTAGTCAGTACTGCTCTTGTTGTGTATAAAGTTTTTTCTCTGCTTATAATTGCTACGTAAATTTAACCAGAGATTGAAAACTGGTACTGCTTGTATTTTTTTCTTGCAAGTATTTTTTAAAAAATGCTTTTTATTTATCTTTTCTTATTTTTTTGGCTTTTAGCCATACATCTGTTGATAGTTTGCTTGCAGTTAATCCTTTTCTCTTGGGTTGAGACTTGTGCATATGTCTTGATTATAAGCAGAAATGATTTTACCTAATTTTGTATTTTATAATTTTGTATTCTTCTTCTTAAAGAGGGTCTTTGAATTAAATAAGCTTCAATCTCTACAAAGCCAGGATCTGCCCCAATTACATTACGTTTGTTTTTCAGGTGAAAGACGTGACCCATTCAACTTAAAGTTATTTGAAGTGAATGTTATTATGGGAGCATTATGAGACTAAAGATCTTTATTTTCTTGTTCCACTTGAGGCCTGACTGAATTTTGCTTTGCTTCAAGAAAAAGCATCTGTGCTTTCAATAAAAGTATACAGAAATGTAGAATTCATTGCATGGTACAAATGTCAGTATCTGGTTGCTTAAGTACATACTAGAATTTCAAATGTATAGAAGAGACTAAGAAGAACGCTAACAGCTTCATTAACATGAATGTGATTTTGCAGCCGCATTTTGTGAATGCAATGTAAATTTCTGGGCTAAGAGAGGAAGGGAGAGTACAGTGTGATGGTCATGAGGATTTTGGCAGGAGAAGAGTTGCCATGGTCTGGAACAAAGGAGGAGGCTGCAAGAAGGAAATATGTAGGGAATCTAGAGGGAGAGTAGCAGTCCTAGAATTAGAGAGTTGCTTACCATTTCAGAAAGTGCTGAATAAGAACCGTAAACTTATAAGTGGGGACTTTAGCTTCCAATAGGCATGCGTTGCTGGTCTATTGCACTGGCACTAACCCTTCTTCACAGAAGGCTTCAACTCTGAATAGGGAGTCCCCCTTTTTCAATAAGGACACCACGCTTTGTACGTAGCTAAAAATACTAGAATATGTCGAATGTACTTAAAATAAGGTTGAATTACATGTGAAAAAAATATGTAGCGGCTTAAACAATAGAGAAATGTTCTTTCTGTCACAGAAGAGGAGCCTAGAGTTATGCAGGTAGTACGAGTCTTGTATATAGACTCCATAGACACCAGGGATCCGAGCTACATGTAGCTCTCCCCTCTCCTATCCCCAGGGTATAATCCTGCTTCTCATGGTCCATTATTGCCGCTCAGCTCCAGCCATCACAAAATAAGTAACCTATTATCTTTCGTACAGCTTGCAGTCCAGCCTGGGGCACAGGGAATATACCTCTCATGCCTCTTGTCAGATGGAAATACAGTAGAAGAAACTCTGTTTTCAATTTCACCTGCCCATGTTCTGTAAAGAGACAGTTCTTGGCTATTATATTTGAAATACTCCTTTTTTTTTTTTTTGTACCAAATTTTAATTGTTCCCCTGAGTCATCACCCAAAACATAGCTGCTGTGGTACAGAGAAGGCACATTTCAATATCAGTGTAAACAAGGTAATCTTATCTGGATGTGTGGGTGGTGTTTGTGGACCTCACTGAGAACTGGTGAAAATAGTAGTCACTGAAAGGCTAAACAACCTGCCCCAGCCCCGTGTGATGAGGCATTCGGCTCCAGAGCCATGGTCTCAGAGACCACAGTGACCATATGTCTTGATTATAAGCAGAAATGATTTTACCTAATTTTGTATTTTATAATTTTGTATGCTTCTTCTTAAAGAGGGTCTTTGAATTAAATAAGCTTCAATCTCCACAAAGCCAGGATCTGCCTCAATTACATTACGTTTGTTTTTCAGGTGAAAGACGTGACCCATTCAACTTAAAGTTATTTGAAGTGAATGTTATTATGGGAGTATTACGAGACTAAAGATCTCGTGGGCAGAAACACACATTTCTGCACAGTTCCAGGGAGTCCAAGCCTCACTGACACCTTGGTGATGTGTTTAGGAAACTCTGACCTAACCGTACGCTCGTTAAGGAAACCGCTGGTGTTAGAAAACCACCATACACCTTCCCAAAGATTACCAGTGTTTAGATACTTGCTGCATCTGCTTAAGAGAAGGGGGGACCCCTGCCATGCTGAGCCCGTGACTCCTGTGCACACACACCATCAAAAGCTCACCCAGTGTCATCAGGCAAGTCCAGAGCGTCTCAAAGTGTGGTCCTGGAACCAGCAGCATCACCATCAGCGGGGCTCCTGGTAGAAATGCAAATATTCAGGTCTCCTCCAGATGTGCTGAATGAGAAGCTGTGTGTTCACACGCCGTCCGGCTGATTCTGATGCCTGTGACACTCTGAGCAGCACTGTCCAGCAGAGCTTTGTGTGGCGATGGAAATGTCTTATAGCTACACTGTCCATTATGGTAGCCACTTGAGCAGTTGAAATGTGACAGAGGACATAAAATTTTAATTTGATATGATTTTAGTTAATTAACATTTAAATGGCCACATGTGGATATCGTATAGGATAGCACAGCTCAGCTCCATATTCCTAAACATTCCTGTGCTTTTACATATGAACTGTTCACTACAATTCGACACTGCAAAACAAAACAAAAAACTGAATGCCATATACAGAATTATATCTTGATGTTACCTGTTTGCTTATTCCAGTGTTGCTATCATTTAACTATGAAACGTTTGGGATGGGAGTCTTGCAGGTTAACTCCAGTGAAAAATTCCGTAAGAGAAAAACAGGTTGTGTACATATTTCCAAGTCTTGTCAGCATTACAGTAAATTGCTCCTTAGATAGTTGTCTCTTCTTTAGATTCTGAGGATAAGGATTTTTGAATAAGCCCAACAATGCAAATTTCTTAAAGAAAATGAAATTCAGCGTGTACTTGAAGGACACTTTTGGTGTTCTGTAGGTGGGTGGAGGGGACAGGTGGTGACCAGCAGAAATTTTTGGTGTCCCACACAGAAGTGACATGAATAAAGGAACAGAGGAGGGAAACTTCATGGCATTTTGAGGAAGAGCAAAGAATTGCATTTGGCTAAAGTGTAGGGTCATGAAGTGTTGACAATCAAGACTCTGACACCATTTGTGCAGAGTGGGATGATGGACAGAGCTGCCCTCATTTCTAACTCCCAACCGATGACTCCTCTCTCCTCTCTTTCAATCAGTGGCGTCTTAAGCAAGATGATCACGGTGCTGAATGTGGAGGGATAGAAAAGAGGGGCTAGGTGTAAGGTATTACAGAGGCAGAACGGACAGGACATGTTATCTGATAGGATATTACACTGACTGCCTGTCAGGAACTCTCGTAGAAACGTGATACCCAAAGAGGAATTAGATTCTGCCCTGAGGGAACTTACAGGCCAAGTAAGGGAAGGGAATCAGATGTGTCAATAAATGAGTAGAAACCACGCTGTATACTGGGGATGCCAAAAAATGTATACAAGTGGACACGTTGGTCCACGTTGCTCAAGCAGTAGTTCACCGTAATCAGAAGTGTCTGGATGCTGATGGTAACCACTTTGAGCACCCCTTGTAACTGCAGAAGTCAAACGTGACTTGTATTCATCTTTTGTTATCAGTATATATTGAGTATTACAATATTAATAGTTTTTTTCTTTGTTAAAATGTGTTTACATTTTTTTTGGCATCCTCTGTATTTCCTTAGAAGTCAATACAGGGTCCAGAAATGAAGGACGTCAAAGTGAGACCCTGAGCACACACCCTGAGACCTCTTATTGTTTCCTCATCTCTCGTTTCTGGCTTCTAACACGTGACTTCACTCACTGCTGATCCTTTCATTAATTTCACCCCCAGAACAGTGTCAATGTTTTCTTCAGATTTCAATATATTAAAAAAATAACTGAATAACCCAATGAGTTTATTTTGTGTTCCCGTAAAATTAGTGTGTGCTTTTTTGCCTTTGGGCCCTGTTTCCTGTAGCCTCGGTCACATGGCTGCTCTCATCATGCTCTGAGATTGACTCAGTCCCATGTCTAAAGCCTCCTGTTGAACCTCAAGAACATGTCTGGCTGAAGAATATTTTCCTGGGGTATTTATTTGTTTGTACATCTGTTCATTTAGAACTAGTTTATACAGATCTATGTTTTATGTCCCATCTCTTTCTGGAAATAGTGGAAAATGCTTGCATAAATACGATTAGGCCAAAAGAATAAATTAACCAGGGGATGTAGCTTTAAGGCCCAGGGTTCTGATCTAAGGTCAGAGACAGGCGTGTTGTTTTCAGCGGCCCAAGGAAGTGGGGTAGAAATAAAGCCGCTGCCTGGCGCTGTCCTTGGTCCTGCCCCTGCCTTCCCGCCTGCCTCTGCCCTTTCAGCCTCCTCAACCCTGCCTGTGCTCTGCTGGGTGCCTTGCTGTGGCATGTCACCAACAACCCTGCTGACTTCTGACTTCTTGATTTGTCACCAGCGCACCCACTACCTATCCCTGACCTGGGTTTCTGAGGTTGCATTTTACCTCACCTCACCCATTCCAGAAGATTCTTGCTCAGCAGCCTCAGGTTGAATTCTTTAGAATAGACTGGAGATCTGGGAAAAAAGTCTTTGTAAATGTTTTCCTTTTAATTCATCTGAGTGTTGCTTCCTGCAGAGGTAATTTCTGTGAGCTGATTACTACATAAAACATATTTTCTTTTATTATTAGTTCAGAATTTGTTCTACATTAGCTTAGAGTGACCCTTAATATTTCTCATAATGTGCGGGACAAGCCTTATCTCCCATTCCCTGGTGGTAGCAGAAATCTTGTAATGTTACATTTCTGCCAACCCACAGTGATAATTGAGCTTGATTTAGTGTGTTTAACGCCTAAGGCTCTTAAAGAGACTTTTAATCCTCTTGTTCATTTAAGATAGATTAACTTCTATTTTTCTACAAAAACATGATCCTCTTTCTAATGCGTTCAGCTTTTAGTTTCATAGTTGCAGCTATATGTATCTTGTTTTAAGTAGACTTGATATATATAAAAGCCTAAATTTACTTTCATCATTCAAAATACCTTTTCATAATTAAACCAAAAAGCAGGAAGAAGTTGTGTTGATACAAATATTTTAAAATTATGATTGAATATTGACCCAAACTGTAATGAATATGGAAAATGAATGTAACTTGATTTGTTGGGGTGGTAGGAAATTGATGATAATCTAATTTTAAAAATGTTCATAAATAACTAGATGAATGGTCAAATAAATAATAATTTCAAAAGTATGAGCCCAATTACAAAATTCAATTTCCACACTCTTTTTCAGGAATTTATCATTTACAAAATGTGAGATGTATTTGTAAATGTCATAAAGTGCATGAGTTGGGCCCCAAAATCCGACAGCTGATACTGAGGCAAGCCAATTGTGGCCTAAATTGGAAGGCCCTTGTTCTGTGTTAGTGGATTGATAAACTGGATGGTTAATATTGACATTCTATTGGTGTTACTTATGTAGCTTTGGTTCTTAGCCAGAGATTTTGATTAATGGTTAATTAGCTTTTTAATTGATGGTAATAGCAAGCTTTAAGCTTTAATACACGTTCCTTGGGTGGAAAAAATCTATATCCTTTTAAAGATTTAATATAGATTAATAGATAAAGCATTTTTTATTAAAACTTTTTAGGTAAAATGTTATATAAAGACAACTTAACATGTAGTTTCAAGTGTACCTTTCTATAATATATCATCTGTATACAGCATTGTGTGTTCACCACCCAAAGTCAGATCTCCTTCAGTCACCAGATATTTGATCCCTATTCCCTTCTTCTATCTTTTCCCTACCCCCATTTAAATAATGACCATGTATTGTTTTTTTTTTTATAAGAAAATATTTTGGTTAAATATATGTTAATTTTTAGAAATCACAGCTTTGGAATATATAGTGCTTTACACTTTACAAATAACTTTTAAAAAGATTTGCATAAACAGTATTTGGTCTCTGTTGTAGTTATCTACTGCTACAAAGTAAGTCATTCCCCAAAACTTAAGTTTCTTAAAACAAGAACAATTGATCATTTTATTATCTCTCTCAGTTTCTGGGGTTCAGTGTTTGGAATGGACTTTGCTGGGCAGTTCTGGCTTAGATGCTGTCACGCAGTTGTAGTCAGCTGACGGCTAGAGCAGCTGGGGTTGGCCAGGCATCTCTCTCTCCATATTGATTTAGGGCCTTTTCATGTGTTCTCTCTGCAAAGGCTAGTTTGGACTTTCTCACAGCATGGTGGCTGAAGTTTTCAAGGGAGATTGTACCAATGAACAAAATAGAAGCTGCATCACCTTTTATAGCTCAGGCTTGAGTGTCAAACAGAGTCACTTCTACATACTCTATGAGTCAGTAGTCGCCAGCCCATCAAAACTCAAGGTGAAGGTAACAAGACAGGATACACAATTTGTGGGGCCCAGTGCATGATGCAAATGCAGGGGCCCTTGTTCAAAACTTATGAAGAATTTAGGTCAAGGACACCAGAGCGTTCACCAAGTGTTCTTCTCTGTGTGGGGCCTGGTGTCACTGTGTAGGCTGCACCCCATTAAGCCATCCCTGGGGAGGGAGCACAACCTCGTCTCTGGAAGGGAGGAGGGTCAAGGCCATATTGTACAAAAGCATGTGAAGGGGAAGTGAATGGTGAGACCATCTTTGGAAAATAAAGTCTGCTACGACTCACCTTTAATGAATTAGGTGGCTCACATTTTCACCACCCAGAACTGAAATTAGCCTTTAAGTCCCAGGAGGAACTACTGGCTCTGCAGCAGCCGGGCTGCCCTCACCGCAACAGGGCTGTGTTTTAAAAGTCTCTGTGGAGAGATACATTTTTTGAGAGATTGCCTCTAAATAGAGTATAGCAAATACCTGTTTTGGATCTGATATGGATGGAATTGTGTGCCCCCAATTTCATAGGTTGAAGCACTAACCCCCAGTGTGACTATATTTGGTGACAAGGCTTTCAGGAGGTAATTAAGGTTAATGGAAGCCATCAGAGTGGGGCCCTAGTCCGAGGTGTCCTTATAAGAAGAGGAAGAGATACCAGGAGTGCTCACACATAGGGGAAGGCCACGGAGAGAGACCTCAGGAGAAAACAACCTGCTGACACCTTGACCTTGGACTTCCAGGCTCCAGAACTGTGAGAAAATGAATTTCTGTGGTTAAAGCCTATGGCATTCTGTTATAGCAGCCCTAGGAAGCTAATACCCTATCTAAGACTTATATGTATTTACTTTACTTGTCCTTTTCAGTATTTTGTTTTATTGCTCATCCTTAATCCATTGGATATCCTAGGTTCTCTGTCAACTTGCAAGAAAACCAGACCTAACAACAAATGCCATGTTTTAACTAATGTCCCTTTATTAATATTTGGATGAATAAAGGCTTTATTAGTCATTTTTTCTAGAGTGTTGCTTATGTCCAGTAAAGGTTCATGGCTACTGTAATACTGAAGTTCATTCATGGATTCGTATATAAAGTAATATTACTTTGAATCACTGGGGTCGATTATTGGCGAACATGACTATGAACAATTTGTCTCATCCTGTCTGTATATGCCACTCCTCCCTTCAAGGGCTGGAATTGATTTCACCTCCCCTTGAATCTGGGCTGGCATTGTGATTTGCTTTAACCAACAGAATACAGTGGAAGTGATGCTGGTGAATACCAGCCCTAGGCCTTGAAAGGTGCTGCAGCTTTCCTTTTTGCCCTCTTAAGAGCCAGCCGGCATGTAATGAAATCTCCCTATCCTGCTGGAGAGCCCCCTTGAAGGGGAAAAGGCTGGGGAGTGGGGGAGCTGCAGGCGTGAGGGTGTGGAGTGCCTGAAGGAGTTTCAGAAGGTGGGAGAAGGATGTGGCCAGGGGATGGGAGGGTGCCAAAACAACCTGCACCCACCGGGCCTGGTAGTGTGGCTGAGAAGGAACCAGGGAATGAAGCACAGGGGTTTCATGAGGGTGGTTTTAATTGGCCTTGGAGGCTAATTGACCTGCCCTGGGTTTGACACTTAGTGAGTTTGGAGCTGTCAGTGTTGGCTGATGTAAGCACTGGCAGGACGACGTCCATAATTGCCTCAGATGGTTCTGGCCCTTGGATCTCTGGCACAGGACACTTTCCCTAGGCATTGGCTTGGGAAATTAGCTCCTGAACACATACTGCCTTGCCCAAGATGCTCCATAGTGATAGCTATCTTAGACACTGTGTGGGTTGCATTGTGTCCCGCACCACAATTCATGTGTTGAAGTCCTAACTCCTAGTACCTCAGAATGTGACGTTAATTGAAATAGGATCATTGCCAATGATGATCATTGCCAATGAGGTGTAGGGTGGGCCCCTAATCCAATATGGCTGGTGTTCTTATAAAGGGGAAATTTGAATATAGCACACAGGGATAACACGATGTGAAGATGAAGACAGAGATCCCAGTGACGCAGAAGCCGAGGAACACCAAAGATTGCCAGCAAACCACTAGGAGCTAGGAGAGAGGCACGACCCATGTGGTCCCTTATAGCCCTCAGAACGAACCCACACTGTTGCATACCTGATTTCAGCTGTCTGGTCTCCAGAACTGGGAGACAATACATTTCTGTTGTTGAAGTCACACAGTTTGTTGTTTGTTGTCACAGCAGTCCTAGCAAACTAATTTAAACATTGAGGCCACTTCCCCCCTTTCTTGTCACCGTGGCAGTTCTTGGTGAGTGAACACAGGGATACACTTGTCCCCGTGATGAGGAAGCTGCTCGGTGGCCTCATATCTTAATCCAGCTAAAATTCTCTTCTCCTCAAAATGTTCTATGAAAGGTGACTTATTGTATATTTCAGGCACAAGGAAAAAGAGATAATTTTTGATAGGAGGACCCAACTGAAATTACACCAAACAGGTTGTTGCTTCCACCTTTTTTGAGACCCTTCCACCCAAGAATACATCTTCAGTTATTCCCAAGTTTACCGAGAGTTAACACTTAGTTTTTTTCTAGAAACCCAATTTAACCTAACTGTGTTAGGATTGGCATTTGATGATTCTGATATGACCATTTGCATGATTTTTAGTACCGTAATTGTTGAAAGCTGATATTAGAACCTTAAAGTTGGCATACCTTATTCAGAGATGTTTAGTGCCTTATAATAACAATAATATTGAGTGCATTATGCAGTAACAGTGGAAATTACATTTGCAAAAATAGAACATTCTGAAATGCAAGAATAGAAAAGGCACACTGGAAGAGAAAACCATGTTTTATTCACAGCACTTTGGCTGTTTGTGCTCTCAGGCCAGAAGACAGGGAAGAACTCATGTGCCCCTCAGTGCCACACCACACCTGGGCTGCATGAGTTAGATCAACCTATGAATTCTGCGTGGAGTGGAGAATTTTCAGTTACTGGAGTCAAAAGACGGTGGGGGTGTTGTCATGTTTGAATTCACTTTTTGCTCTTTAGAATGGGTTAGCGTTTTGTAATTGAAAGTTGGATTTCCAAAGAAAGCACATATTTGTTATGATGTAGCCTAATAATTTGGTTATTTTTCCAGTTGCTCATAACTTCTGATTAACAGCTTATTTAAAAAATACATTTGGAAAAAATATGTATATTCCTCCATACTTCACCATTATAGTTTTTAGGTCAATTTTAGGCTGATTAATATTACCCTGTCCCTTTGATACTTTGATTTATTGATTGTTTTCAACATATGCAAACTCACAGAAAACGATGGGAAAGCAAAATACATCTATAAGGAACGTAGTAATTCTTGACTATGTGAATTGACACGACAAATGTTGATTTTGAGTTTTGGATATTTTCTGTACCAACTAGAAGATTTTGTAGTTTTGATTAAATTTTTCTTTTGGCAGCTTAATTACCCTAATTCAGAAATATTCTGTTTAAAACTTCAAAGATTAAACAAAGCCTAGGAAGTGCCAGGGCAGGAGAGATGAAAAAAGAGTGAATTAATTCTATCATGTCCAATTCACAAGAATTATTTTAGCCTTGTGTGTGTTCATGTGGAACCTGCCTTTGCTCACTTCCTTTCAGAAAAGATTTTTTTTAAAACTCTTTCTCTTTGACTTTGGAACTGTTGAACCAATAGACATCTAGCCTTTTCTAAGGCCTCTTGGTATTCTTGGGGTTGTTACCATCATCGCTCTGGGCCTGCTGGACCAGGAAGTACTATCCACGGCAAGAGAGTGAAAGCATCTCCTGCAGGGTCTCAGGATGCTAGGCAAAAACCATTTGCTTGGAGCAATTATGTCTACGTTCTATGCTTCTTCTCCTCCACCCAACTCTGAAATCACACAGGGAATGTTACCGTTGCACTGAGGACCTCATGTCTCAGCCGCACCTGAGAAACTTACAAACAGACCTGCGCTGAGAGAGAAGAGAGGCTGGGGCAGGGTTGGTCTTGGTCCTTGTCCATCGTTCTCAACAGGCAAAGATATGTCACTTTCATGGGCAGGATATCGATGACTTCAGTTGGCAGCTTCCTGAAGAACTGTTTAGGGTTGTGCTGTCACTTCTTGGGACAATAGCCTTTGCAGTGATTGCAATGATTCTCTCCATCTTCATTATTCTGGTTTGTGTCTGAGTGCTGTCAGCTTTCCTCTGTGTGGTCTAATTAGCCCCTTCCACGTCCCCTCCATTTCTTGGCAGCAGAAGGTCACCTTTACCTAATAAATCCTTGTCTGCCAATAAGGCTGTTTTACTGAGATTATGTGTGAAGAAAGTAATTCTTTAAGCCGGAAAGTGCTCTGCAAATATAAAATGGTGATGTTGGTAAGAATACTTCTGCTCACTCACCCTTATTCACTCTCCAATAGCATCTTCTTTTCCAAACCGAAAGGCCAGGGACTCTTGAGCTACCGTTTTTTTCCTTTCGTGGTTGATGGGGGGTCAACATCGGGTAAGGGCCAGGTAGACAGACTCAGTTCATATTTCACCATTGCCTCTGCAGCTGTGCGACTGGGGATGGGTTACTCTGAGTCTGGTTTCCTAAACTCTACCTGGGGAAACTAGGAGAATTGTTAAGAGGAGTAATGGATATTGCAAGTGTCAGGTACATATAAGTACTCTGTAAGTAATTAGCTTTGATTGCTTTCTGGGAAAATTTGAGGTTTTATTATTCTAACGGATTTGTGCAAAGCCAGCAAAAAGGAGCTGATTCTCACAACTTTTACTGCAAAATCTCTCCCATACTGCTCTTCTTCCTATACTCCATCTCACGTGGCATCTGACTTGTATTCATTAAATGAACAAAGAATGGTATTTTGGGTTTTTTTTTGTTTTAGAATGCTGGACTGGCATATACATTTTAAAGAAATCATGGAATAATAATTTTTTTACAAGTGTAATATTCAGATACCTGAGAACTCTTTCCCTGACTTCCAGTCCTGACAGGAGGGAGGTACGTTTTGTGAGGCGGTCCCCGCAGGCAGTGGCCCTCTGTCCGTCTCTCCCTGCAGGCCACCATTCTGTCAGGACATGGCTGGGTTCCTCCGAGCAGCGTATAGGTTGCTGGGAGAGGCTGTGGGCACAGAGCTCCATGATACACACACTCAGCATCTCCTTGGGCATCTGTTCCCCTTGGGCAGAAACTAAGAGGGTCCATTATGATTTCTGACTGGCATTTTATTATTTGTATATTAATATGTGGTGTGGAGTGAGGTTAGAAATTCCTAAGTGGCCATTTGAAAAAAGACCTCTCAATCTAAAATTTGAAAAATTAAAAAAAAAAAAAATTTGAAAAATTCTGCTTTCTTAGGAGGTAGTTAGTTATACAGTGATACTCTTGATATCAAGATGGCATTTTTAACCATGTTTATTGAATCTGCTCATCTCTTTTCATCATTGTGTTACAGATTGATGTTCTCAAAGCAGATCTGGAGAGCGCAGAATGGAAAGTTTTGGAAAATCTTATTCTAGAAGATGTGCTGGAACAGATTGGACAGCTCATCTTTGAGATCCATCTCCACTGGCCCGGGTTCGAGGTCAGTGGCAGCGACAGCAATGTTGTGCGGTTCTGGTACAGCCTCCTCAAAGAGTTAGAACTAAAGGATTTCAGACTTTTTCACAGTTACAAAGATTTATCTAAACCTCAACTGTTCCTGAAGAAAGACATTTTCAATGCAAGTAGCTGTTATACTCTGAGCTGGGTGAATACAAGATGGAAATAGGTTGCAGGTCCTCATCAAGAACTCAAGGAAATATTTGCAGAAGGGAATATGTCCATGATTCGAATTATGGGTTTCCTTGTCCAGCCTCCCACTAGCCTGTTACCTGCTTGAGGTGGGGATTGTTGTTGTCTTTGTAGTGCGTGTAGCCTGGTGCCTGCACGTGGTAGGGGCACAGTTAAAACTTGTGGAGGGGACGGACACAGGAGTGCTACAGGGGTCAGCCTCCGTGTGCCCAGACCCAGGCTCTTTGCTTCTCAGCCTCTGACAGACTGAGGATGCTTTTCCTCCTTCACTTTACCTTGGGAGATCATCCCCCACTTACCTCAGTTTTCCCTAAAATTTATTGTGTATCTATAATCCATGAATTCACCAACATGGAAAAGTAATTACATAAATTTTCCATTTTTACTGGGTTGTTGAAATTCTTGTTTTTTGTAGCCTATTGTTTAAAATAGGACCTCTCGTTGGACTTGAACTCACCTCTTGCACAGTTTTCCTGTTCCCCTAGTCAATGACGTTCTTTACGTTTTGCAGATTTCAATCATTCCTTCTCAGTCTTTGCTGAGGCCATGCCATGGTTTTACAAAAACCCCTGATTCTAGTATCTGGGAACTCAGACACACCAAATTCTGTCATTGAATTTAAAGACTAGACTATCAAGAACTGCAGCTAAGCATGCTTTTCATATGCAGCCTTAAATCTCCTTCTTTTCCTCTGAAACTAAGCACAAAACAGAATTTAGGTGTCTTTACCATTGCCTCTTCTGATTTCCAACTTGATTTCTTAACCACAGACTTGCCGATGTTGTCAAATCTTTTTTTTAAAAAACATACATTATCTCAAAGATTAAGTGAGTTTTTCTTTATTGCCAGTTGGCATTTGTTATAAGCCTGTGGCTTGAGGGCCAGAGTTTGTCTCTTTCCTGGGATACAGTTACACGTGTTTCAGTCGTACTCATCCTTTTTACTTTTTAAAAAAATTAAGCAGAAAATGCAGGTTCTCAATAGTTCAAATGATCTCTATCATTTCTATTTATAAGATTAGACATTTACCCCTACAAATGGTTTTCAAATATCCTATTTTAAATAAATAAATTAAATAGTATAACAATAAACCAAATTATTACCTTATTATAAGTTAGATATATTTTCTTATACGTTTTAAATCTTGAGAGAGCAGGAAAACATGCATACAGGTTTGTTCAAGAAATCTGGGGAGGGAATAGAATACTGATTACACTAAGCTTTATTCCTTTTCTCCATTTTTTATCTACTTGTACCCCAGATATTCCCTGGGTTGGCTTTTTGTTTCTTGCAATGCTTTGAAAATACCATTCTTCAAATGAGAAATCAAAATATATTAGAGTTAGATGATCTCACTAACTTGGGTTCAAAAGAAACAAAACATTCTAAATTAGTAGTGATTTTTTAAAATACAAATGAGGTTTTTATTTTAAAACACATTGTACACTAATAAAAGTCATTGAGGTGGGAGGACCAGCTTGACTAAGTGTAATTTGAAATAGCAGTTTGGTTGCTTTTAATGTCCATTGTTATTTCAAAAGGGCCCATAAAACTCTAAAGTGATATTGTTAATTTGTATAGACTTTCATCCAGTTCCTGTTTGGATTGTATCACAGATGCTTTCTCTTTTATTTTTTAATAAACATTTTATACAGTGAAGTATATATAGTAAACCTTTTTATATGTTAAACCTTTTAATTTTAAACCTTCTTACACACTAAAGTATGAAGTGTACTGATTTCAAGTGTCCAGTCTGATCAGGTTTTAGGTATGTACACACCCATATCAAGATTTGTAATTCATGGGATTGAAGATTTGTGGTGTTACTGAAAGCCCTCTTTGCACATGGCAAGTTATCATTTATTCCAGATTGGTGCCACAGAACCCTGACTTCATCACACTATATATATCTGAAGCAAGAATGGGTGTACTGTTAAGAAAAAAGACAAGACAAGCTCAAAATAAACCACAAACACACCCACCCACATCCACCTACTAGGCAGCCTGTTCAATAGTTATTTGTATTTATTTTATGCTTATTTCTAAGACTGTCCTTCATTCCCTTCATGGAGAGTTTGAAATATATGATGCATTTTCTGACTGTTGCTATGGTTTCCTTGCCTCTAGAATTTATTAAGCTTATTGTATTGATCAGGGTTTCTTAAACTCAGCACTACTACCACTTCAGGCTGGATAATTCTTTGTTGGGGGAGGGAGGGCTGTTCTGTACATAGTAGGATGTTTAGCAGCATTCCTGGTCCTTCCTATCGGGAGCACCTTCCCTTCTCCCGCCTCAGTTGTGACAACCAGATTTGTCTCCAGAGAGTGTCAAATGTCCCCTCGCGGGCAGAATCATCCACTGTGGAGAACTCCTGGTGTAGGCCATGAGAAAGGGTCTAGGTTACCACAGCACTGGTGTCTGGGGAGATCCTGCTGGTGAAGCACCAGCAAAACAACCGCCATCACCAAAACTACTACAAAAGCAACACAAACAAAATGAAGAGCTACTATTTATTGTAGCTATTACTATATGCCCAGCAGTGTGCATACATCATTCCTAATTCTCCCAACAACTTACAAGGAACTGTAATTTTCCTGATGACATATATAGGTAAGGAAACTCTGAGAGGTTAGTTTATTCAGATCATCCAACTAGTAGATGGTGGGGCAGGAATCCACATGTACGTCTATCAGATTCCACAGCCCCTGTTGGTTCCTCCACAATGCTGCCTCAATAGCCTCTAACAAATATAAGATGCTACTTCCAAAGGATTTTTGCCTCCCTGTTAGTAAGTGGGGGGAAAAACTACAAATATACTAAGACCAGACCTGCAAATCTGTTAGAGTTGGGATCGTTGTTGTAGGACACAGGTTAAATTTAGAATTTACTTAATTAAACTCTGCCTGCCAAATGGAAGCTTACTGAAAAAATATGGGAACCAACAACTTCTCTATCAATATATTCAGGTTGCCAAAAAAGCTCTTGCAAGGCCTTGGAAGTAACTCTTGGCCCTGGCTCATCCCAATACTTGGCACTTTCCTCCTGCGTTTCAGAAAGGGCAAGGTCACTTGGAAGTGTGGTATGAGTTCTCTTTGCTTCAAACTAGTTTTTGACCCTTGATAAATGAGCTCAGATGCGAATATCTGTGACAAACATCTCTTAACTATTAGCAGAGCAATGCTTATAAATGAATCTGAAAATACAACTTTAATAGTGCTTTTATCAAAGAATAAAGAAAAAAACCCTGTTCTTTTTTTTTTTTTAGGTGAAAATCATGAGGATATAAGAGATTCAGAGGTCACCTTTTAGCACAAACTTGGTGTCATAATTTGGGATGAAAGTCAAAGAAAAACAATTTTTCCTTTCCCTGTTTCTTAGAGTGATTGTATTTGATGCAATTCTAATAGGTTAGCATATAAATATTTGTAGCTATTTGACATGTTGAAATGAAGAGAGCCAGGGAGAACTAAACAAACTTCCGCTAGAATTGACTGAAAGTCCATTAATATTTACATCAGGGTAAAACAAATTCATGAATTTACAGTGTTCAGTCCAGATCAGCTATTCACGTAAGCATTTCTGCCTTGGCTGTAAGAGTTCAGTATATAGTAAATACAGTACTAGATTTGCATTTCCTAAGTATTACATGTTTGGATTTTGTGAAGCTTGAATTTATACCAGGAAGCCAGCCTCATCATCATATTTCACCAGATTAAAATGAAGGCCTTATTTAAAAAGATTATTATACTTGACAATACAACAGTACCTCCAAGCTCCATTAATATAATTGTTTTCTTCTGGAGATAAATTTATGTTTGCCTTTTAAGCAATAACATAATTCTTTTGTACTAGCCAATTGCTGATTCTTTGTGAATTCATAATACATTTAACCTTATGCTAAAATATCTTTCTTTTTCTTACATTGAAAGAGGTATTTGAACTTTACTTATCACATGAAATCATATTCCAAAAATTCAGTATATTCTTAAACTGCCTAAATTTAGAAATTATTGAAATTTTAAAAATAATGTTATTGTATTTCTGTCCTTAAGAAAAATAAATCAGGCAAGCTTAATGTTGTCACACTTTATGTTTAGCACTGTATAGAAAAATGCTAGTTCTCAACACTTATTAAAACCAATGCTTTGTAAAACTAGCAATTTTGCGTTCTCATATAAAATATTTTGTTTTTCTTAGTGATTGGTTATGTGCAATAAGATTGTCTGAAACAATAAGGGATTTTTTTCCCTGTCAAATTTGAATTCTAATCTAGATTATTTCAATAGAGTAGCTCAGTATACATAGGACAGATATGCAATCAATATGTACCAGTGAGCTATACAGTTGGTAAATGGCTGTGGTCCCGAGTCATTCTCCTCCAGTATAGGCCCTCCTACAGGACCCCCAGACCTCCCCAAGATCTAGCAATTAATAAACAGCACACCAGGCAGCTTCCAGGACCCTTCCCTAGCACAGTGGTTAGCTTCTTTTCTAGCTGCTGTGTGTCCTGTGTTACTGGTAATGGGATATTTTGATATCACCCCCGGGTGGGTATATACAGAGGGTATACACATTTAAGAAAGGAAAAAAATGTATTAAAATTGTAGTACTCAATATATACAGGTAACAAAAGATGAATACAAGTCATGTGTATACATGTTTTTGGCTAGCCTGGTATAATGAGCAAAGGTCCAAGTGGATTCTGTAACATTAATGAAACCACAATTACATCAATAAAAACAAGCTATTAATTATTTGTACAAGACAATATTATTCCTCAAGGATGGATGTCAGATCAAACATTGTTTCCTCAGAGAACCCTCCCCCCCCACACACCCACACCATTTTAGGCCCCCAGCTGTGTCCCTTTGATGCCCTCTGGTCTCCCTGTCTTCACACACCTTGTATTTTAATGTATCTGCTTGTCTAACAGCAGTCTTTCCCGGCAGACTGTAAGCTCCATGGAGGTTAAACCCTAGTGTCTGCTAGGTAAAAGGTGCTCAATAAATACTTGTTGAATATAAATAAAGGAAGCTATTTCACATAGGATTTTTCGGTGAAATTATTTCATCGGCGTTTGTTATCGAAGTTTTTTTCCTGGCATTAAAAATATCTTTCGAATTTAGATGTACTACTGTCTCTCATTTTGGTTAATTTAAATTTAGACACAATTTATCCTTTTTTTAAAAAAGTTTTTTATTAAAAATACAGCTAGCATACAATATTATATTCGTTTCAGGGGTTAGATAACCATAGTTATCCAACATTTATATATCTAAAGAAGTAATCACTATAAGTCCAGCAACCATCTGACACTGTACGGTGCTATCACAGTATTATTGACTATACTCCCCATGCTGTACATTATATTCCCATGACTAATTTGTTTTATACTTAAAAATTTGGACCTCTTATTCTCCTTCCCCTTTCCCCCTTTTCAAAATTTATCAATTACAATTGACATTCAATATTATTTTATATTAATTTCAGATATACAGCAGAGTAGTTAGACATTTATATAATTTAAGAAGTGATCCCCCTGACTAGTCTAGTACCCACCTAGCACTATGCGTAGTTATTACCATATCATTGACTATATTCCCTATGCTGTACTTTACATCCCATGACTATTTTGTAAGTACCAATTTGTATTTCTTAATCCCTTCCCTTTTTCACCCTGCCCCAACCCCCTCCCATCTATCACCCCAACAAATCTAGTACCCATCTGACACCATACATAGTTGTTACAATATTATTGACTATACTCCTTATGCTGTACCCTACGTCCCCATGACTACTGTGTAACAACCAATTTGTACTTTTTAATCCCTTCGCCCCTTTTAATCACTCCCAACTCCCTCCTATCTGGCAACCATCAGTGTGTTCTCTGTATGTGTGAATTTATTTCTGTTTTGTTTGTTTATTTTGTTATTTAGAATCCACATATAAGCGAAACCACATTGCATCTGTCTTTCTCTGTCTGACACACCACTCAGCACAGTACCATCTAGGCCCATCCATGCCACCACAGGTGGAAAGAACCCATGCCAATCTTCCTAACCCGAGCAATATTCCATTGTATATATGTACCACCTCCTCTTTATCCATGCTTCCATCGATGGACACCCAAGCTGCTTCCACATCTTGGCCGTTGTAAACAACGCTGCAATGAACATGTGGGTGCACACATCCCCTCAAAGTAGAAATGGGTTTCTTCAGATGAATACCCTGGAGTGGGATTATTGGGTCCTTCTTTGTCTCGTTATAGCCTTTGTTTTAAAGTTTATTTTGTCTGATATAAGTATTGCTACCCCAGATTTTTTTGTTTTTTGTTTTTATTTGTTTCTATTTTCATGGAGTATCTTTTTTTATCCCTTTACTTTCTGTTTGTGTGTGTCTTTCAACCTGAAGTGATTCTCTTGGAGGCAGCATATGTAATGGTTTTGTTTTCTTACCCATTCAGCCCTCCTATATCTTTTGAGTGGAACACTTAATCCATTTACATTGAAAGTAATTATTGATAGATATGTACCTATTGCCATTTTATTATTCATAATTTTATCTCTTTTTTACATCTTAAATAAGTCCCTCTAACATTCCTTGTAATACTTGTTTGGTGGTGATGAATTATTTTAGCTTTTGCTTTATCTGTCCTTCTTTATCTGAGGCTCTTTATCTGTCCTTCAATTCTAAATGATAGCTTTGCTGGGTAGAGTAATCTCTGTTGCAGGTACTTGCTTTTCATCATGTTGAACATTTTGGGCCAATCCCTTCTGGCCTGCAAAGTTCCTGTTCAGAAATCAGGTGACAATCTTATGGGAGCTTTATTTCCTTACAAGTTACTAGTTGCTTTTCTCTTGCTGCTTTTAGGATTCCCTCTTTGTCTTTAACCTTTGCCATTCTAATTATAATGTGTTTTGGTGTGGGCCTGTTTGGGTTCATCTTATTTGGGACTCTGCATTCTGCTCTTCCTGGACTTGTATGTCTCTTTCCTTTGCCAGGCTAGTAAAGTTTTCAGTCATTATTTCTTCAAATAGTTTCTCAATTCCTTGCTTTCTCTCTTCGTCTGTAATCCCTATGATGTAAATGTTGTTATGCGTGATGTTGTCCCAGAGGTCTTTTAAACTATCCTCTTTTTTTTCTGTTCTTTTTCTTTTTGCTGTTCTAATTGGGTATTTTCCATTACCTTGTCTTCCAAATTGCTGAGTCAATCCTCTGATTCATCTAGTCTGCTGGTGATTCCTTCTAGTGCATTCTTCATTTCAGTTATTGTATTCTTCACTTTTGATGGTTTCTGTGTTCCTTTTTATGCTTTTATGCTCTTTGTTGAAGTTTTCACTAAGTTCCTTGAGCATCCTTATAACCATTATTTTGAACTGTCTCTGGTAGTTTGCTAGCATCCATTTCATTTAGTTCTTTTTCTAGCATTTTCTCCTGTTCTTTCATTTGGGACACATTTCTTTGTTTCTTCATTTTGGCTGCCTCTCTGTGTTTGTTTCTATGTATTAGATGTGCTAGGTCTCTCAGTCTAGGATGGGTGGCCTTATGTAGTAGGTGTCCTATGAGGCCCAGTGGCACAGTCTCCCTAGTAACCTGAGCTGGGTGCTCCAGGAGTGTCCCTGGTAGGTTTTGTGTATTCTCCTGTTATAGTTGAGCCTTGATTGTTATTGGCACATCAGTTGGTGAGATTGACCCTCAGGCTGATTGGCTGTGGGGTTTGGCTACATCACAGCTTATGGGCTACTTGTGGGAGGCTTACCCCACTGAATGGGATTTGCCCCAGCGGGCTCTGGTGCTTGTTAAGACCACTTTTTGTATGTGCCACCTGTGGGACTAATTGGGTGGTGATCTGCTGTGGTCTGAAGCCGATCTCCAAGTACGTTGGTTCTGGGGCCTCTTGGGAGGGGCTCTGATGAAGGCCCAGGTCAGCCACTGCCTGTTACTGGCCAGGGACTACCTGGTTGGAGCTACAAAGTAATCACCGTTGTTTGCTGCCTGTGCTAAACCTGGAATTATGTGGGAGAGGTCACACTGCGAACTGAGGACAGCTACTACCAGAACCAGGCCTGGGGTAACCCTGCAAAATGCCAGGACACCAGAGACCTGCTGCCACCTGCCAGCTCCTTTAAGGTTCAGCCACTGATAAAGCCTCGTGCACTATGAGAATTGAGTGAGGCAGGGCCTCAGGGAGTCACTAGAGTGGGAAGAGTTGTAGTTACCAGGTTAATGTGGCCTCTGGTTTGGTGCCAGTGCTGAGCCTGGAGAGACTCAGCAAGTCTCAGAGCACACTGAGGCCAGTTGCCGCTCACCTGGGGCCCATTGACTCTGATAGTTTTCCAAGAAAGTGTGCAGTGAGGGAGGGGATGGCTGCTCATGGAGAAAGTGCCTCTGGCAGTGCACGAATTGGGTGGTGCAGGTTCCCAGCTGAATCAGGAGAGTGGAGCAGTGGAACTCACCAGACCAATCAGATTCAGATTTGGCCTATGGGGGTGGGCTCAACACAGCAAAGATGGCGCCTGCCTGCCAGTTGCATGGAAGACCTCTCACCAGGAAAATGCTGACTGTCCTCCAGCCCTTCCCCCAAAGCCACATACCTCAGTCTGCCCCCCAGATTGTGTCTGAGGCCTCGCCCCCAGTCACCGTCCCTCCGCTGGAGCCCAAGGTGAGTGCCTGTGAGCGAGTGAGTGTATGCGCGTCAGTTTAAGTGGTCGTCTGCATTTCCCGCAGCCTTCCTTCCCCCACCTGAATGGTGGGAATCCCGTTTTTCACAGCCAGATGTTGTGGGGGCTCCTCTTCCTGGCATCAGTACCCTGGGCTGGGGAGTTTGGTGTAGGGGGGTCCATTCCTCCTATGAGTCTCAACATGGCTGCTTTATATTTTTAGTTATAGGATTTCTGTTCGGCTAGACTTTAGATGGTTCTCCAGGTTGATTTTTCTATAATTTAGTTGTAATTTTAATGTGTTCACAGAAGGACACAGGCACAGTGTTTATCTACTCTGCCATCTTGGATCTCTCTCTACCCTTTTCTTGACATGGTCGTTTATTGGCATGGTTGTTTTTGCTAAGCTGGAGATCTTTCTTGACCTTGGGGACTTGAGAACTATATAATAATTGAATTGAACAATAATAATTGAAGGCTCAACGTTTACTAGAAGATATCCTAGGATATTAAACATCAATCTTTGCTTCTCATCTCTCATTGTTCTTCCTTTGTACCATTTCCCAGAAAACAAACGTTTTAGTCATTGTGTAAAAACCATACTTCACAGAATATTTTTAAGAATATTTATGAGAGGAGGAAGATATGATGTGAAGCTATTTCTGCCGAAGATAGGGGTTGGTAGTTCTACAAAAATTATTAAAACAGTTGTTGTTCAAAAGTAAAAGCCAGAGAAAAGTTATTGTGTTCTCAAGACTATTTGGCTGAAGTATGACCAGGTAACACCCGTGTGAACAGTTATGAGGTGATGGGGCCCAACTCTAACAGAAGAGGCCATGAGAATGTCTTTAGCTATAGGTTGTTTTACTAAAGGATGAAATATACATGATCTAAATAGGTGTTTCTTTTAAATCACCTAACTCAGAGCAAGCTGGAAGCAACAAAGATTTCACCAACCTGACAGTTTAAAAATAGACAACTAAGTGGCATTATGTAGAGGAGGCAGGATAGTAGGATGAAAAGAGAAAGATTTTAATACTGCTGCTAACCAGCTGCACAATACCAAGCAAGTCATCACCTTTCTTGGCCTATTTCTTTACTTAGGTTGGAATATTAAATTTCTAAGGTTACTTTCTTCTAGATTGAAAATTTCATTGTTCTGAGATTTCATGATTAGAGAAGGCTTAGACAGTGGTAGTGCAATTTCTTGTTTTGTATGCTATTAAGGGAAGTCTTAGGATAAATTCAGAACCCAAATGATGTGCTTATTCGGAAAAAAAAAAGCTCAAAGATGAATCCATTATGATGGCTCTCTGTCATTAAGTGAAGTGCTCTCAGGAAAAATACCGTTTTGGATAACACATTTAAGCCCCCATGGTTCTAAAAACTGGAATGTTTCCAACTACACTAGTTGATACTTGTTTTCAGACTGTCCTAACAAAGTGACAATATCTGAATACACTAGATTAAGTAACTATATCTATGGTGATCCTTCTGTGTGTATTTGTGCATGAGAATATATATGTATGCAGACATATTTAGATACAAAGAGCTCAGAGAGAGCCTACAGGCAGAGGTAGAGCAGGAACCTCCATGCAGTAGTGCCAGGAATTCAGTGTGAGAGTGATGGCGAGAGGCCTGAATCCCTAGAGAGTAAAGGATTGGGACTGAGCCACCTGCAGCAGTGGGACCCTTGAAGGGCTACAATCTTAGTGGAAGAGGGTCCCTAAAAATCTACTCCCCCAGCAGAAGGTAGCCTATTCTTGATGTAGCTCTGGGAGAAAATAAGTTTTTCATGAGAATTTGAAACCTCTGGCCTGTTAAAGGACTTGAATTTACACTAATTGTGAGGAAAATCATATGCTGAGAAACTAAGATTAAAAAGCTGGTCCTAGTGGGTGATACCTCAGGGATACGTGGCAGAAGCAAATGTAAAACCATGGGGGTTAAACTCAGGCTACAAAGGATTTCCTCAAATAAAACAAGACCCACTTAAGATAAGTGGGTCCTAATAAAAAATTACAACTGAAAAGGAAATGGCCCACAATGAGGTAGAGGGAACAGATACGATAAACACTGGGATTTTCAGCCCAAGAATGTGAGATAACAGAATAGCGATCATAAAGAAAGTGTAATATAAATTATTTAAAATGCATGATAGAATATATACAAACCAGAAGAAAACAAGACATTTGAAGAACAGGTAGATATTAAAAACACAAATAAACCTTCCATAAAGAAAAATGTCATTGGAAGAAGTTTAATGAATTAAACAGATTAGACACAGATGAAGATAGTAAAGTGAACTGGAAGATAAACCTGAAGCAACTACCCAGAAAAATATAATCATTTATATTCTATACATGAGATATCTTACGAATTATTTGAACCTGAGCATACCTTTCAGAAGACGAAGCAGTAAAGTTGACTATCTGAGCTAATGTGTGTAAAAAGTCGTAGTAGAGCTTACATGCACTATGGCAGCTGTTAGTCACATATTGCTATTGAGCACTTAGAATGCGGTTAGAGTGACCGAGAGACTGAATTTTAAAATATATTTACTTTTAATTACTTTAAGTTTAAAAACTTCTATTTGATTCAATTATTAGAAAACTCTTAGGTATGTTGGGAACAACTCAGGCATGAAACTACATTCTTTGAAACAGATAAAAGTATTTGATGAAAATTTAGTGTCTGAATTGAAATGTGCTGTTAAGTGTAAAACATACACCAGATTTCAAACACTTAGTATGAGAAAAATAATAATTTTAAAAATAATTGAATGTTGAAATATTTTGGATGCATTATTATATAAAATATTAAGATCAATATCCCCTGGGTTTCTTAAAAATGTGGCCATTAGAAATTTAAAAATTACATATACGGCTCACATATTTCTATTAGACAGCACTATACTAGAACATATACTTAAACCCAAAATTTTTGAGACTTAAGTTAGTCCTTTAGATCTCAAATGCCAAAGGTTGGAGAGTTGGGAGGAGGAGCTAAATAATTCATTTGAAGACAGCTATTGCAATTATAGGAAGCTGAACATGCAAAGCAGTTATCTTTTTCTCTGTCACTAAAAATAAAACCATTCTAAGGACTCTGGCTGCAAGTCATGACTTCTTTTCCCTTAAGTTCCAGATAATGCATTTTGCAGTGTTCAGGTTGAGAAAGTTGTTCGTACAATTTATTAAAGTGACTATGAATATGCAAAGTATACATATACAGATGGTGCCAAAAAAATGTATCCACGTTTTAAGAAAGGAAAAAACTATATTAAAATTGTAATACTCAATATTTACTGATAACAAAAGATCAATCCAAGTCACAATTGACTTCTGCAATTACAAGAGGTGCTCAAAGTGGTTACCATCAGCCTTATTTTAATAGTTTTTTCCTTTCTTAAAACGTGGATACATTTTTTTGGCACCCTCTGTATATAAAATGTATATACATACATACATACATACATGCATACACACATACATGCATACACACACATGCATGCATGTGTATGTATTTTTAGTTAGCTAAATTTTGGAGTTTACATGTACTAAACAGTGTAGTTTCTGAAATACTCAAGATAAACTCAGACTCGACTAAACTGATTCTCATCCTTAGTGTGCCTATCATCTGAGGATATTGCTAGACCTGTTGAATTTAACCCAGTGAATGAATATGTTTTTAAAATTTCAGTCTTTTGTTAGTCCATTCATTTTATTTACCCATTGATCAAATAAAAATTGGTAACATGAATTTCGAGCCAACTGCTGTGACAGAACCTTCTTTCCATTGATTGGATCTTCTCTCCTCCTTCTTAGATCTTAGTACTTGCCTTGTTTGTACTATATTTAATCAATTATTTTATGATCTACTAAGAAGGAATGCTGTCACTTAAACTATGACGCAACACTGATTTGAAGATGTAGCTCCATTTAAAACGTACGGCAACTACGCATCTGTGATGCAATATCACAGTAACGTTCCGTAGGTCTTACTTTGAGACCCAAACTTTATACTACAGATGGTATCTTGACCCGGATGTCACTTCACACTTCTCTTCCCCATACCAGAATTCATTATGGGCCCCCCAAGTAACCTCTACTTTCTTCTGAATTCTCGATCTCAGGAAGCAACACCATCTCCAGGTGATTATGATGCAGGTGGTTCTCAGTCCACATGCTGAGAAACACTCTGCTCTTCAAAGAGAGCCTCTGTGATTGCTGCTATTTCACTGCCAATGTTTTCTTTCAGGTAACTTACAAAATCTGTACATTTTTACAAACATCTGGGGACATCAACCAGCCTCACAATGCACCCTCAAGACTTACTCTATACTTTTCTACAGAAGTGTCTGTTTGATACTACTTCCTGTTCCTTATCTTAAAACTGTCTCCTTGTTTAAGACAAAATGTTCCCAGCTTGTGCTTCAGTATTTAAATATTCATTCAATTAAAATTTCACTAAAGCATCACTTTTAGTTTGACTTTTAGGAAGGAAATATGTCCTGGGTACGACAAAAAAGGTTGCAGTAAGGAAAAGGAGTCAGTTGGTAACCACTTAATTTCAGTAACATAATTGAGACTTGTTTATGCTGGAAAAGAACCCCACTCACTTGTGCACTCTAAAATGAGAGCAATCACGACACTGCCACCACTAAGTGAATATGGAATGTGTTAAACTTAATCTGTATGCTCTGAGGGCTATATCCTATATTTTATTATTTAAGTAGAATAAGCCCATTAATATACCATAATTAATATACCACACCCACCTCTAAAGCCTCATTTCTCTCCATAAAATCTAAATGACCCATTTAAAATCTGTCAATGGTTTAATTTGGTGGCTCATCAGAATTAAGACTTAAAAGGAGACTAAGAATGAAAATTCTGATAACATTTTCTATAAAAAAACACTTTATTTAAAAATATGATTTTTTTAAAAAAAGACTTTTATATACAGTTGCTTAGTTTAGAAACAGTCAAAAAACACAATAAAATAAACTCAGATTTAGAAATTATGATTTGTAGCATACAAAATACTGGTGCTGAACAAAACAGTTAAATATATGATTAATCCTTTCATTACTAACCAAATGTGATTAATTCACATTTGTTAAACCCAGTGGTTGGGACTAAAGGAAAGGTCTTATCTGAATTCTTTCCCCTTCAGGGAATGGCAGCCACCCTTTCTTGCAGGTACAGAAACAGCAGCATCTAGGCAGTGTATTCTTATTTCTTTGAGTGCCTCTGTGTCCAAAAACATAGCTCTACCACTTATATTTTGTTTTTCTATTTTCTCCTTTGAAATTTATTTATATGTGGCTATAGCACCTGGTCATCTATGCCAGGCTTTTTTTTTTTTTTTTTTTTTTTTAATTTTCTAAAATGGATGTTCTTAAGGACAAGAAGCATGAGCTGCTATTGATAGCATAGGACTCAGAGCTAATGCCCTTAGGATATGAACACTCAACATGATTTTTGGCTCCAAGTCAGCAGCTATGAGCCAATCTTTTGTAGCACGGTACTGACATATTTCACACCACATTCAAACATCTGATACAGATTTGCAATCAAACAGGAGAAATGGCTTGTCAAACTAAAGTGCTATTAGCTACTATGTTCAAGAGGCTATCTTGACTTCACAATCCAAAGTTTAAAAAAAGTTTTTTAAAAAGTCACTGCTTCTCAAACTGGGGAACCCTAGTCATTTTCCTGGAATGTCAATTTTACTCAAAGATTTGGAAAGAAGTTTAAGTTTCTAGTAAATTCTGTCAAATACATTCACAAGCCAAATCAGAATTATAAAACATACAACTTCAAAGAAATTGCAAGTTAATATTTTGAACTATGCCCTCATACCCTATCTCCTATGAGGAGTATTTCAGTAGTAACATTTGTGAAGCAATGACCTAAGAGACCCTGATTTCTGAAAGTGTATCAGGTCCTTACCGATAGTAAATACAAATAATACGCAAAGTCGTGAGTTCTCTTGAGTTCCATCTTCAAAAATAACATAATTCTCTGATTACAAATAGTCCTGACTATACTGATCAGGAACAAAGTCAAGGAAAGAACTCTGGACTGATTTGTATTTTACATTGTTTAATAATTAGTGGAATGCTACAGTCAAAGGTTGCTGGCTTACAACTAAAAATACACAACATGTGTCATAAAAAATAGTGGAACTCCTGAATCCAATAGATTAGAACTTGACCCACTGGAAATAATGAAAGCAGTAATTATGGGTGGTGTTACCCTTCTTTCAGAGTCACATTAAATTATATCATCCCTGTTCCTTACCTCTTTTTGTTGAAGAGGTCTAAGTACATGGTACCTTTCTGAGTTATTTGTCTTTAATTATATTACCTCCTTTAGAACCCCCAAATCCACTAGGGATTCTCTCGACTCCAGAGGGATCCTTTTAGTATGTCACGGGGGTAAGCCCAAACTGCCTGCCAATAGTAACTACTTGTCTAATAGGAAGTCGATGGTCATTCTCTGTATAAATAATATCTATAAAGAACAAAATAAAGTTGCCAATGAAATCATATGAGCCAAACTTACAGCTTTTTTTTTTTTTTTTCAAAACAAGGTGTCAACTTTGTAAGGCCATGTAAGGAAATGATAATCTGTAAATCAAGTTGCCATCCAACACATTTAATAATTAAATAGTTAAATATGATAGTGGATCAAAACGATCCTAGTTTAAGGATTAATCTCATTAATCCCACAATTTAATGAGACCATCCCAACCACATGTTATGACTTTAGATGTTTCATGAGGATGCCACACGGCTCCTATACACACTTTTTCATGAGCTTTAAACCGACTGTAGAGTTTTGTGGTCTTCCAGTCCCAGATGTTTAATTTTCCATTTCCATCTCCTGAAATCACATAGCTAAAATAGGAAGAAAAATTCAAATTATTCATACACTTTACACTGAGGAAGCAGAGGAAGAACAGAGAAAAATCAGTGTGACTATATAACACTCAGAAGAACAAAGTAGAGCATGAAGCAGTCTATAATTTAAACTTCTACCAAAAACCATCCCCATTGAGCACCAATCTAAAAGTGAAAAATTATTTTTAACTTGGAAGCCTGGGAGACCTAGGGGCCACATCACAATCGCTCTCTAGACAGTCAGAAACAGTGCAGGGGAACCAATTTCATACAGAGCCAGCAAACACATTTAGACCCTTTTTACTATATTAGACTCTACCACCTTCATAACTACTTTTTGGCTCCAATATCTTTTGAATGCGTCTAAAACGACTCAGAAGAAGGAGTCTAGGGCCCAATTACCAGACCAAACATACAAGGTTACAGGGATTTCTGAATTACTTATACCTATATAGTTGAGCAAAGAATAGGGGGAATAGATGCAGAGTTTCGCTATTAGACTCTAGATTTCACAAATCTAGTGTGACCTAGAAATATTCAGAAGCTGGGTTTGAGATTTCAGCACAGAAAGGCTATAGTGAACTTGTTAACTTCAACAATGCAATACAGAATTAATTCTTCTGGGGCTCATTCAATTACAGCAATATAGTGGTTATACTCCTCTAAGCCTTGCTTAAAAAAGCAGAGAGAAAATAAGGCATTGCCTATGGAGACAGGGATTTGTATGTGGTGAAAGGGCACAGGACTAAGTAATATAAGGAGATGTACTAAAGAACTTAAAAAATGTCAAAGGTAGTTTTCATAACTTTTTATTGCCCTTTTATTTGGCATTTTGACAATCTGGGTAGTTCTCACATAATTACATATGTGAAAGTGATATGTAAAGTGTTACTATTTGTACAATAGTAGTTTACATCATCATATTTAAATATGAGAGTACATGAGAAAATTTAAACTTACCTCATGTCTGGTGAAAAGTCCACCTGACAAGCATAGCCTGCAACCATATGGCCCTTAAAAATTTTTTTCTTATTTAATCTAAATCTGTTCTGTGCTCCAAAAATTAAGATTTGGTTGTCCATTGATTGGCATGCTAGCCATTTCCCTGTAAATTCAATAAAGGAGGTATTTTAGAAAAAGACAACATTTTAAAAAGACTTTTCATTTTAAATACATTCCATCATTAATATATTTTGTTCCCAACTACTTTGTAAGAGTAGGAAAGTAAATTTATCATACCACCTATAAAGTATTACAAATTTGTTGCTGGGAAAAGGTATTTATACATATGTAAAATTACATGAGCAAAATCTATTATTTTATCATTGAGCACTTTTCATATAAAAACATTTTGTTTAAATATAAGGATATACAGAAATTCTGAGTTTAATGTTAATAGAACTAAACTAAAATTTTATGAAATGAAATTAATATGTAGTATTATAGACAATAGAATAGGGAGAAAAGAGTTATCTATGTTAATTATGGAAAAAGGAAAGATCAACTTTAGGTTAAGAAAACCTAGGATTATTAACTAAAACTATACAAAAAAAATATGATTAAAAAAATTTCAGTAACTGTTGTTGAAAGGCCACATTGGTTTTATCCACCCAGAATTCACCAAAATCCTTCGAGCCTAAACTAAACTGCAGTGTCTTCTTGTGTCCTATATACCTGTGGACATTAGCTAAGGGAATGATACTAACAAGTCTGAGTGGGTGAATGGCCTCGTTCAAGATGGGCACAATATTTGGAATGAATGGTTTAAAAATACAGTATACGAAATGTAGATGCTGTGACAAAGTATGCAACATGGTGATAATCAAAATAGACCCAGTTGGGTTGCTCCTCTCAAAAATCCTAGGGCATCTGACAAGATCACCGACTTGCCTATGGCAGATAGCCTGATGGAAGAGCAAACGACTTCTTCCCCTCCCTTCCTTGCCCTGCACTCCTAGTAGCATGTGTGCTAACAGTGGCCTGGACGGCAGTGGTGCCCAAACGTGAAATTCTCCACTTTAATTCTCTCATGCAGAGCTCCAATTATATTAGTGTGCTGTCAGTACCCCAGCAGTACAAATTACCTGTACTTGAAAGGCAATGCGTTACTGAACAGAAAACAGTATTAGACTTATCTTTCGTATGTTTGCCTGAGAAAATCTTTTATAGTGAATTGCTAAGGTGTTCTCATTATGGGGAAACAGACCAAAATTTTATGTACCCTGAAAGAAAAAGAGCTCACAATAAACCACTACATGAGTTGTTGAGCAGGATTCTGTTGGAAGGAGAATTATTTTTAAAAACTTTCTCAGATGGAAATCCTTAGACGCTCAGTCAACATTAATTGCAAATTATTATTATTATTATTATTTTTTAAAAAACAAGAGACTGGGTGAGGATTCACCTATGAAAACCAATGATTATTTCTAATAGTTAAAAGATTTCCTTATACAAGTATGGCACTGTGACAGACTTCTCCTTGGAGGGAATGGCCAAGTTTCTTTTGAACAGAAATCACACCATGTCTTAGAAAGTAATTTAAAAACACATTCTGTCTACTAACTCACCATTTGGAGACAAAGTCACTGCAGGCATTGAGTGCATACTGGGTTCTGCTATATACTTGAAATCCACAGGGATATCCCTAAAAATTAAAAATAACATATCAGAATAAGTAACTTTAAAAAGTACCTTTAGAAGAATTGTCTCTGAAACAAAAGAGATACTCTTGAAATGATATAGTTAATAAACCTTTCATGAAACTTCCTGGGGGAAGGAAAATCACAAAATGACATTCTATTGCTTAATATAAATCTTTTAGTTCACAAATGATTTTGTGATAATTATAACAGTGTCAATGATTTACTTTTTTTAACTCTATTTGATTTAAACTTTGGTCTTTATGTTTAAAAAAATCTGTTACTGAATGTCCCTTAATAATGAGCTCATCTAAAAATGTACTATGGTAGGCAGAAGCAAGATGTCTGAAGAAAGCCTACAGGGAAACATTCTTATTCTACCTGCCAGTCAGCTTTAACTTTCCCTGCAAGCAGGTGAGGGTGCTAAGGCGCCTTCAGCAATGTTACTGAAGGGTAAGCAAAGCTCAATAGGAATCTGCCAGCAGGTCGAGCCCCTCCAGAAATGATGAGATTTCAGGAAAGGTAAGGGAGATTAAGTGCTTGGTATCTGGATAGCTTCTGTTTTCAAAAGTTACAGGTAAAATACTCCAACAAATGTGTAGGTGCAAGAGAAAAAGCATTAAAAAAATTCTCTTATGAATGATACACAGGATAAAACAAAAAATCTAAAACCTAGTTGCCTAAATCTAGAATCATCAAAAGTTCAAAGTGCCTTTTCATTTTTAATGTTCTCTATGATAAAAAAGTCTTTAGTAATTTTGAAGGATTTGTCTTGTTGCTTTTCATGATACACCAAAAAATGTTTTTTACAAAGTGTGTGTAAGAAATGTAATCTGATGTTATCGCAGAATATAAAGCAGCAATTTCCATTTCAAACTATGGTTCAAGTTCCAAGACTTTGATTAAATGGAAAATATAATACCAACAATAATAACTTGCCTTTAAGTAAGGATTTTCTCTATTCATTTATCTATCCATCCAGAAGAAGAAAATGATTAGAAAAAAACTCTACCAGGGTCTTCGTAAGAGGAAAACATTTTAGGTTTAACCTGGGGAACAGTATCGTTGATCAAATCTCCAACCATTTACACATCTAAGGTAAAAAAACCTGACATTCGGAATGACCCAATTGTATTGAAAAGAGCCTCAATCTGAAAAAGGTTCAACTGTTTGTCCCTCCTCATACTTATTATTAGTGGCTAAGTGCATTTTCATAAGTGCATTATTAAAAGTGCATTTTCTAAAGTAAATTACCCATAATCCAGTTTCATATCAATGAAAGTAAAAAAAATTTAAACAGATCCCTTATTTCAAGAACTCTTGGTACAATGAGCTCTAGAACAAGAGATGAATCTGAATACTTTGTGAACTTAATTATTATTAGTAAAAATGTCTACTAGACAGTTTTATTTAATAAACAACACTATTTTCTAATTATAACAGAAACTGTAATTCAGTATAATAAACTGAATTTGTAACTTATATCTTACAAATAATCTTCAGTCTGGAAATGCAATCACTGAAAGTACTCTAATAAAAATCTGTGAAAATTTAAAGCTAAAAGATAAATAGTATCAACCTCTGTAAAATTTTCTTTTAAAAATACTTACTATTGGGAGAAAACATGTCAATGACATCTTATGAATTCAGTCAATTAGAATACTACAGGCTGCTCAATATCTAATTATAATCTCTTATTCGCCTTTAAAACTACTTAGTAATCCCGTGTTTTCCTGAAAGTAAGACCTAGCCGGACCATGAGATCTAATGCGTCTTTTGGAGCAAAAATTAATATAACACCCAGTCTTATTTTAATATAATATAAATATGATATATAATATATATAATATAATACTGGATATAATATAATACTGGGTCTTATATTAATTTTTGCTCCAAAAGACGCATTAGAGCTGATGCTCTGGCTAGGTCTTATTTTCGGGGAAACACGGTCTTAGTTTGGATAGCATTCAGAAAACCAAGTTTCCTTTGGTTTGTTTTGTTGTATCATTGTGCTACTCTAAGCAGATCTAGTGTATAAAAGTTTGACAAATAACACTTGTCTGAAGGTCTCAGTGATAATTTTCCTACTGTTGGAGTCAGTTTTCACTTTGAGGTGGTCAGAGACTCCCCTTCTCTCCCAACCAAGGTGCCAGTATCACTAGTAATTGATCTCAGGGATGGCTGTATGTAGTGAAGACAGTTCCAGGGATCCTCAGGTAGTTTTGCTTCCTACTTGTCTTGATAGCAAGACTGATCCTCACATTTATTGCTTACTGACTAATTAATCAATCGAGATACAAGTTATCTTCTCTCCCCACCAGACCCTTCATTCATCTAATTAACCATCCACACGATTAAGAACTCAAGTTCTGGATGGTTAATGTAAGCGTCGTGGTGTCCACAAAGCAAAAACCTATAATAGAAACACAAAAGATAAAGAGACAGGAATCAAAGCATACAACTACAGAAAATCATCAAGTCACAAAGAGAGGAAGAAACAAAGGAACTATAAAACAACCACAAAACAACAAAATCTTAAGTCCATACCCATCAATAATTACTTTAAATGTAAATGGACTAAATTCTCCAAAAGACATAGAGTGGCTCAATGGATATAAAACAAGAACCAACTCTATGCTGCCTATGAGACTCACTTCAGTTTTAAGGACTCACATAGATTGAAAGTGAAGGGTCAAAGATACTCCATGTAAATGGAAACCAAAAGAAAGCAGGAATGACTATACTTATATCAAACAAGAGAAACTTTACCCAAAAACTGTAATAAGAGACAAAGAAGGTCATTATATAATGATAAAAGGGTCAATTCATCAAAAGGATGTAACAGTTGTAAATATTTATGTACCCAACATCAAAGCATCTAAATATATAATGCAAATATTAATAGATCTGAAGGGAGAAATAAATAGCAATACAATAATAGTAAGGGACTTCAAGACCCCACTTTCAACAATGGATAGATCAGAAAATCAGTAAGAAAATCAATAAGGGAACATTGGACTTAAATGACATGTTAGACCAGATGGACCTAACTCTCATATATATATACAACATTCCACCCAACAGCAGCACAAGACACATTACTCTCAAATATACAAGGGCATTCTTCAGGACAGGTCATATATTAGGTCACAAAATAAGAATAAGTAAATTTAAGAAGTTGAACTCATATCAAGCATCATTTCTGACCACAATGGTATGACACTAGAAACCAATTACGAGAAGAAAACAGGAAAATTCACAAATATGTGGAAGTTAAACAACATGCTACTGAACAAGAAATGGGTCAAAGAAGAAATCAAAAGGGAAATAAAAAAATTTTGAGACAAATGAAAACAGAAACACAACATACCAAAACTATGGGATGCAGCAAAAGCAATTCAAAGAGGGAAGCTTATAGTGATAAACACCTACATTAGAAGGGAAGATCTCAAATAAACAACCTAACTTTACACTTCAAGGAAGTAGAAAAGGAAGACAAATAGCCTAAAATTAGCAGAAGGAAGGAAGGAAAGATCAGAGAGCAAATAAATGAAACAGACTAAAAAGATAATAGAAAAGATCAATAAAACTAAGACCTTTTTTAAAAAAAGATAAACAAAATGGACAAAAATCTGGCTAGACTAACAAAAAAGGACAAACGACTTGAATAAATAAAATCAGAAATGAAAGAGACATTACAACTGATAATATAGAAACACTAAGGATCACAGGAATACTATGAACAATTTATATGCCAACACATTAAGTAACCTATAAGAAAAGGAAAATACGTAGAAATATACAACCTACCAAGACTGAATCATGAGAAACAGATTATCTGAGCAGATCAGTAATGACGAAGGAGACGGTCAAACTGATAAACTTTTCAACAAAAAAAAGTACAGGACTAGATGGCTTCACTAGTGAATTACACCAAACATTCATAAAATTAGTATCAATCCTTAAACTCTTCCAAAAAACAGAAGACGAAGGAATACTTCCAAAGTCATTTTTAAGAGGCCAGCATTACAAGCCAACATCCCTGATGACCACAGATGCAAAACATTCAACAAAATATTAGCTAACCAAATTCAACAGTACATTAATAGTATTATATACTCTGACCAAGTGGGATTTTCCTCTGGCATGCAAGGACACCTTTGAATATATGCAAATCAATATATGTGATACACCACAATAACAAAATGAAGGATAAAAATCATATGATCATGTGAATAAATGGAGAAAAAATAATGGACAAAATTCAACATCCTTTCATGATAAAAAGTCTCAACAAACTAGGTATAGAGGAAACATACCCATACGTGACAAGCCCACAGCTAACATCACACTCAGTAGTGAAAAGATGAAAGTTTTTCCTCTCAGATCGGGAAACAGACAATGTTATCCACTTTTACCACTTTTATTCAACATAGTATTGGAAGTCTTAGCCAGAACAGTAGGCAAGAAAAAAGAAATAAAAGGCATCTAAATCAAAAAGGATGAGATAAAATTGTCTCTGTTTGCAGATGACATGTTATATATAGAAAATCCTAAAGGGTCTGCCATAGAACTGTTAGAATTAATAAATAAATTCATTAAAGTTGCAGGATGCAAAATCAATATACAAAAATCATTTGCATTTCTATACACTAACAGTGAACCACTGGAAAGAAAAATTAAGAAAACAATCCCATTTACAAAAGCATAAAAACAATAAAATATCTAAGAATAAATTAAACCAAGGAGATGAAAAATCTGTACATTGAAAACTATAAGTTATCTGTTGATGGATGAATGGATAAAGTGTATTTATATATACAATGGAACATTATCCAGCCTTTAAAACAGGAAATCTTGCCATTTGTGACAACATGGATGAACCTGGAGAGCATTAGGCTAAGTGAAATAAGCTAGACAGAGAAAGATAAATAATGCTATTACTACAAAAAAAAAGACAAATTCATAGAAGCAGAAAATAGAATGGTGGCTGCCAGGGGCTGGGAGGATAGGGGAAAAACTAAGGCTAGTAAAAGGGTACAAACATTTAGTTGTAAGATAAATAAGGCCTGAGGATCTAATGTATAACATGGTGATTATGGTTGATTGGTTCATACTGTACTGTATGAAATTTTCTGAGAGTAGAACCTAAGTGCTCTCACCAAAAAAAAAAAAAAAAAAAAAAAAAAGGTAAATATGTGAGGTGAGGGATGTGTTAATGAACTTAGTGGGAATCCTTTCAAAATGTGTATATGTATATCAAATCATGTTATACATTTTAAACATATTATGCTTTTGTTTGTCAATTATACAGTAATAATCCTGAAAAAAAAAAGTACTCAAAGTCTGGAATCATTTTGATCTGATCCAAAATGCCTACTGTGCCTGGCACATAGTAAGGGCTCAATAAATGTAACATCATTAATAATTCTAATGATAATGATTTCCTTAGATATTGAGTGCCTACTATGTGCCAGGCGTGCTGGTGCTGGGGACAGATGAAGAGTAGACGCAGGTCTTTTTCTCATGGTTAAGACCTTGTCAGGGAAAAGGAACAAATAAGCAAGTGCTAAAAAGCAATGGGAAGCAAAGGGTTGTGTGGGACGAGAGAGAAGAGGCACCCATTGTCATGTGAGGATTGGTTAGGAAGATTCCAACACCAAGTGAGGACTCAACTGAAATGTAAAGAATGCCATCATTTATAAGGACACAGTGTTGACTCTTAGGAGTATTTCTTAGCTCTGAAAAGGAAAAATGACCCTGCTAACATCACCCCTTAATTTAATCAAAATACGCTGCTGGCCAATGCTCTAATTTAGAATACATACATGTGTTCTTAAAGCCCTGTAACTGGTATGTTACTGAAATATTTACCAATTTCTTGAATACCACTCCATATTTTAAAATGGAGCTAAAATACCATTTAAAGATAGCAACGTCTAAAAGTTCAAGTATAATCAAATTGCTAAAGTATATCAACTAAACAAGTATATGCATGTTTATTCTCCAGAGTATTGTGCAAATTGGTCTAAGGGGACTCAGATCTTAGTTATAAGGTAGGCTCAACTCATGGACCTTAAGGATGATGTGAAGACTACATATAATATATAGTCAACTCTTCCTTTATTGGGGGTAATTTGGAGGGGTGTTCTGGTGGTGAGTGTGGAGAAAAATGCAGTTAAATTAAATTTTCAATTACCCAAATTGCCCTGACAATGGCTAGGGACTTGCCCAGCTCCACAGAGGAATTCAGTTTCGGGAGGAAACTACTGGCTGTAGTTCAAGGCTTCCTACTTCTTGAAGCAGAACAAATTCTGGGGGTGGGAAGACATATTTTCTACTCCCTGCAAGGCTGTAATCACAACTGAACTGTGCTTCATAACTGACTATCAAGACAAGCTGGGTTCCATTCAAACATTCATTTTAACAAATTATGCATTTCTTTGGAAATAAATTATAAAACATCATCTATGACACTAAGTGAAATTAGCTTTTAATATTTCTTGACTTTTTAAAGTAGTTTTCTTTTTCTTTAGGAAAGCAAAATTAATCAGTATATTCTGATTGTGTTCTACAAGTAAAAAAACATTTGTTTTCTCTCATATGCACTATAAGTGACAGGGCACAAGCGTGATGAAATGGGGTAATTTTCAATATTGAGGAGTCAAAATGTAGACACTGAAAAAATTCAGAGATTTTTCAGTGTTTTCTTTGGGTTGGTTCTGAGGCCAGGATCTTATGCTCAAACTCTAGTGTAACCAATATAGTCATACATTCGTGGCCCCTACGTTGGTCATTTTGCAAAGATGAATAAGACACCTAATAAAGAATGTAAGATTGCACTATACAAACTTTTCCCCAGAAAAACGACTCAAAATACATACTGTGTTTCCCCGAAAATAAGACTGGGTCTTATATTAATTTTTGCTCCAAAAGATGCATTAGGGCTTATGTTCAGGTGATGGCATCCTGAAAAATCATGCTAGAGCTTATTTTCCGGTTAGGTCTTATTTTCGGGGAAACATGGTATCCTTTAGATAGATTATCCAAAGACTAAGAAAAATAGCATGTTTAAATTTTTATTTCCATATTCTGGATACTCCAATCGTTATTTGATGGGCAAAATCACAGTTGTGAAAATATTCAAATGGCTGCATGTTATTGGGCTTTGTCATTGGTCACAAACTTTTAAATTGCTTGCTTTATATAATCAGATATTCTACTGATAGAAACTCACCATTCCCAAACTCTCAGGCTCTTGTCATCAGATGTGCTCACAAACCTCCTGTTCTCATCAACAAAAACAATGGTGTTGACAGCTCCCAAATGCCGATCATATTCTTGCACAATTTCTCCACTTCGAATATCCCACTGTATATCAAACAAGAGAAGAGGTAAAGACAGAAGTGGAGCAGATTTATGAAAACAAAGATTATAATTATGGAAAGTAGAGAGAGGAAAAGATTTCCAACATCATCTTTTTATGAATTTATTGTTTTCTACCGAGAATAGAACAGCAGCAGTCCCTAAAAGTAGCAAACATTACACAAGCTGATATTTCTTATTCCATTCCCTGATACAACACAAAGTTCATGAATCTTTAAAAATATTGTGAAAAGACTTACTTACTTGCACAATCTTTTTATCAGACATCCCAGCCACAAAGAGGTTTTGCTTATCTTCATCAGGATTAAATTTGACACAATAGGGTACTTTTCGGTTTGTAAATCTTGATATACACTGCCCTAAAACCAAAGACCCAAGTTAAACTAGGCAAAATAAATCTGACCACTTAAAGACAACTCAGGGATTAAGATCTAGAGATAATCAGCTTAATAAATTATGAGGAAAGGCAGCCTATTGCTTGCTCTTTATTGTAAACCACATTGTTCCTTTTCATGGGGATTTTATGATTAAAAATTTTTTCAAAAGTAAATCTGTAAAATCAATTGCAGAATAGATACAACTCTCCAGTTGATTATGACGTGCAGCCAGAGCTGAGGACCGACTGCTAAAGAATTTATGAGAAAGGGCTTTGGCATTAGAGACCTTGGTATGAACCACTGGGCCATTTACTAGCTGTGTAACCCTACAACACTTATCACTTTAAGCCTCAGTTTCCTCATCTATAACAATAACAGTACTTATCTCATAGGGATATTTTAAGGATTGAATAAGATACTGCATATAAGCACTTAGCATAATGCCTGGTAAACAGTAAGTGTTCAATAAATATTAGTTATAATCATTACTCTTAAAACTCAGCAAGATGAAAGATGGTTTTCTAATTACATAAAATTATACTAGCCAAAACATACTGATGCAATATATGTTTGTAAATATATAAAACCAACTGGACCTTGGAAGTTTAGACCTACATTTTAATCAGTTTGGGCAATTAAATTTAATTCTGTTCATCAGACATGTATTGTGCTTCTATTATGTGCAGTGCAATGTGCTAGGTGACTTAGGGGTACAAAAAGATCAATTAAACAGTCTAGAAGATTTCAAATTTCCTTATCTATCAATATGTCTGCTTTATCAATTGCATTTAGTGGAAACAAAGTTTCACAGTCAAAGAGCTATTCATATAGCTGAGTTTCAACTCTACAAACATTTTGTGATATAGGCTAATGGTCAAGCATACGAGAATTAGCAGTTAGAGAAGGTACCCTTTTGCCACGTTTCATTTAAAAATGCAAATGTGTAAGATACATATGTATTAAGTATAAGTGAGCTCTTACCTGTCTCAGTGTCCCACAGCTTAAGATACCTGTCATAGGCTGCGCTGAGGAACTGCGTTCCTGCAGTATTAAAGCAGATGTCCCTAACAGCTTTACTGTGACCTAAAGGCAGAGACAATGGAAATGGAGTATCTTCTTGTAAAACACAAACACCATAAGGAAAACAGCATTAAACAAGTGTTTTTCAAGCCACACCGTGAGTCCAAATCACTGGAACCCAATCCCCTGAATTTACTGACTCAGAATAGGTTATGCGTGGGTGTGGGAATCTAGGTGGTTTCCACCCTGCTCCTCCTGCAAAAAGCTCCTCAGGTAATTCTGATGCATGACATTTAGGTAAGAACCAAGAGAAAAGATCTAACTTTTTTATTTTCAAGTCTGTTATGGCAATCTCTTAATATGTATAACTGATGACCAAACAGCTAAGAATTTAAAGAAACAATAGGCCAATGAAAGAGAAACGACTGGTGACATTTTGGAGGTTCTCTCAGATTACTCACAAGCTTGAAGTAAAAACAGTGACCTACACCTAACATTCATGAAAACTGTTCATTAGTTGTGTTATTTGTGTGATCACATTACCAAATTACACAGAATCTCAGAGACAAAGCCTTTCTGAAAACAAATATTAACTTCTATTTTGTTTCAAGATGGCATTTTGACAAATTAACTTTAAGGTGCAAGTCTGAAATCAATCCTGCCAATCAACTCTTTTGAAAAGTACAGAGACAAATAAAACGTGGCTAAATAAAAGCAGAAACTTTCCTGTTTTTCACTCCACCATGACCAAGACTGCCAAAGTACAATTAATTGTGTGAAACATGCAGGGCACAAATGGTGAACCGTATACAGCCGCCCTGAGCCAGCACCACCCATCGACTCTAGGCAGGCACTATGTGCCGTGGCAATTAGGCCCTTATTCTATAGCAGGAGTCCTAGTCAGAGTTGCTATCATCTTCTTCAGGAGGAAATTTTCAGTTTTCCACTGAAAAACTGTCTGCCACTGCAGAGGAGACAAATGGGGACCAAATCCACTACATCTGCAGCAGACATGTTGTTTCCCTATGTGCTGCTGAGAGCCTTCCCATAAGTCTTTCCTTAGGCTGCTCCAGCATCTTGGGCAGTATTTATTTGTGCACTGAGGTCCTAAAATCATAAAACACTACAGAACAGACTCCCACTTTGATCTAAAAACAGAGGCACAAAGATTCACACAAATAGTGTTTCAACACAGTACAGTTAAATTTGGAAATGTAACTAGCTTTCACATGAAATCTGACGAAGACAATAAACTATTCTCTATGAAAAAGGCTAGATTAGCCCAAAGCAGTCCTTTCTGGTGCTCTTCTTTCCTTCAAGGAGTTCTATCAATCTCTTCCTTTCCTATGCTTTAGTTGCCAATTCCCAGCCTCTCTTTGAAGCTTAATATCTGGCTACCTAATTGCTTACTGGACATTTTCATCTCAATATCCGAAAGGCAGCTCAAATTCAACGAGTCTGAAACCTCACCATCCTCTTCTGTTCCCTCTCTTGGTGAATGACACCACCATTCATGCAGCCACCTGGAAGTCACCCTAGATTCCTCCTCACCCTTATCACTCTCATCCAGTTACCAAGACCCACTGATTTTAACTCTTGATTAATCCTTCCCCTCTATCTCTGTGGCCTTAGTTCAGGCTCTCACCATCTCTAACCCAGGCCAATGGAGTAACCTGGTAATTCATTCCTCTGCCTCCAGGCCTGCCCCATCAAACACCCACCACACTGTAGCTGTGATCTTTGTAAACTTCAAATCTGATCATGTTGCTTTTCTGCAAGAGCTGTTTAATGGTTACTTCCCAGCATCGTCAGGATAGAGTCTAAAGTCCTTTATTAATGGCACACAAGGGCCTCCATACTCTGATCCCCCTTCTATTGCTTTTCTTACTTTCACCTCTCACCATATCCCTCACACTGGCAGTTCTGGAATATATGTGGTTCCCGCAAAGCAGCATGCTTTCTCATACAACTTCTACCTTTGCTTCTGCTGCTCTCTCTTCCCCGTTCTCTTTTTTTATCTGTGACTAAAGCCAATGAGACTTTATTTCATATTAGTGTAGTAAAATTATGGTCAATGATGTTAAAAAGTTTAAAAAGTCTTTCCAAACAGATTTACAGTCAGGGAAAAAAGAAATATTACCAATAAATGTTCGCAGACAGCGCCTGTCTCCATAAACCTCCCATAGCTAGGGAAAAAACACATAGAAATATTAAATTTAATATAAGACTTTGATAAAATGACAACTTTCAATCAGTACCAACAGTCATAAGCTATGTGTATGCATACCTGTGTACAGGGGATTTAAGCAAAGGCATTACACGTCATTAAATATACTGCTTGGCACTGCTAGTCTGTGTTGCACTATTTGGGCTCATGGACGGATGGATACACACACGGACACACACACACACACACACACACACACACACACACACATACACACACACACACTTTAAAGCTAAACTTTGAAACCTGATACTGAAAGATACATCAAAATATCACTAGGACTTAGAGCTAATACAGGTGATTTTTATTTTCTTCTTGTTCTTTTCTGTATTTAACACATTTTCTATGATAAAAGTTTCTACTTAAAGAATACTGTGAACTACTTTTAAAAGAATTAAATACTATTAAAAATGCCATGGTTATAACATTTTGGTACTGCAAGTTTTTTGTGTTTTTTTTTTTAACTTTTCTAAAGTAACAAGTATTATAGAAGCTGTATTATGAAAATGAGGATCTAGACTACATGTAACAGGCTCATTATTCTCATCCTATCTAAAGTGAATTAAGACGACAGCTTTAAAACTACCTTTATTCTTGCCAGCCTCACATCTAATCCTCAACAGTGTTGCTAGTCCTCTAAAATAGAAAGCATTTCCTGGCCACCCCGCATCAACGAGATCATCTCAGTTCCCACAGCACACCAGGCACGGACTTCTGGGTGCTGGTCCTTTTCCTGTGATTGTAGTAGTTCTTTTGTGTCTCAGATGTTAGACTCCAGCCACCGTAAAACTTGTAGTTTCAGCACACACCATGCTAATTAATGTACTCACTCTTCTCAGACATACGCTACTCTCTAAGCCCCTTTACCCAGTTACCTTCCTAGTGAGGTATACTTCCTCTTTGAAACCAGAACACCTGCCTCCATAACCATCATTCACATCATAATGAAAATGCTAATTAAGGGACAGTGCCTTAATAATTTTTTTATTCTCAGCCCCTTGAACATAACAGATACCTGACAAATGTTTATAGAAGTGAACTAAACTGAATTCTATGCTTTTTTTAATTGGTCAAAGAGACCTTAATCTCAATTAACATAGTATGTATAAAGTAAAAGTTAAAGGAAATAAGGACTTTTACTCCAAACTGTTGGCCTGTCATCTTAAGCTAGTACTAAGTACAAATGCCTAAATGACTGTTCTCATAAAAAAAGAAAAAAGAGGTCTTTATATATTGTTAATATCCATGAATTAATTTACAAAGGATAAAATCTTAACGATTCAACTTTCCAAGCCCCAAGAACACTATAGGGTTGCTATTTATTGACCATCATAATGATCAAGAGATATGAAACACAAAACAGAAAAGAACTATTATTTCAGATTTAAGGTTTTTTAAAAGGCTTTCCCCGTATTTAAGTTGACGTGCATTGGCAACTGAAATTTTCCTACCACATACTCTACAGCTGAACATCACCTAGAGGTGAAGCTTCCTGAGATTATAAAACATGGGAGAAGAGTCTGGGAGCATTCCTGCCACTTGGTGTCTACTAGCATTTATAAGGAAAAGGATGAATTACATTATCTACCCTCTAAAAGTCGTACCTCTATGTGTCCTCTCTACCTCATAAGGTTCTGAGAAATGAATGAAATTTACATATACAAAAGCCTCAAAAATTCATTGTTAATGAGTAAACATTTACGTATCTAAAGCCAAAGTGATTGATTACATTCTAATCAGTTATCTAAGCTCACTAAAGAGCCTCGCCAACTGGACCATAGAGCCATATTTGAAACAACTGGTTTGGAAGCAGTTCCTAAATTGTTGCATTCACAGGGCCTAAGAGAAAACAATTAGCCTCTAATTACCTAACAAACCCAAATTTATTTATAATTAACCAAACAGACTTAACCAAAGCACTAGCTTTGTAGCACTCTGACTCTATTACTGCACACTCACCTTAATTTTACAGTCCATGGAACAAGACAGCAATAAATGGCCAGAGAGGGGAAACAATCTGACTGCACTGACGCCCTATAAAAAGGTATTACAGTTATCAATCAGAAGCACTCTAAAACCAGCTAAAATTAAACATAAGGAAAGGACAGTATATTTTTAAGCAACCTAATTTACTATTTTTCCTCATTCCAAAAATCATGCCTCAGAATGATCTTCATTAGTATTCCAAGAGCAGCCCTACTGACACTTAGCTTCTGAAGATTTTTTAACCTTTAATATTGACTTCCTCACCCAAGGGAATCCTTAGTCAATCAGGCTGCGAACGCCCCATTCCTCTCCCTTCTTTCACTCAGTCCCTTTGTTCTTTGCTAAGAGCTAGACACTGTCAGTTGGACTAGTGCAGATGACAATGATTATTAACATCAAACGTTCTCAATATCTTGTCTCTGCATTACTTTAAATACTATCATAGTTTATAAACCAGGGAATATCTAATCTTTGAAGAGTTATAACCTCAAGGGCTAAGGCAAAATTACTGAAGCTCTGGTGCCAGTACAAGCACATTACTCACTGACTTGGTGCCCACAAGGAAGCAGGTTGTGGCAGGAACTTAGAGGGAAAGGCCAGGGCTACCATAAGGGGATAGGACACCAAATCCTAAATTCTTATGACATTGCCAATCCAGGGGACCTTGAAGACCAGGTCATCACTTGTGACTAATAGGTGTGGGTACCTCCAAAGCCTATCTCAGGTTTATCTTCAGTTCACCTTCTCTGCTCTATCCTGACTTCCCTACACCTTTACCTGAAATAGTAAATGTTGCACATCAATAGCTGAAACTTTATGTTAGCTACATTATTCTACATCACAACAAACAAAAACCAGGGGTTTGCTTACCTTTGTGTGTCCGGACCACACATGGATTTGCTTTTTGGGAAGATAACACTTCTCAGGTGGCACAGTTGACCTCAGGTTAACACCAACATCCTGAGGTATGTGAAGATAGGACCTGCCTTGATAGTCATACATTTCTTTAACTGAAACAAGAAGGCAAAGGAAAGCAATGAATACAAGCCATAGCCATGAAACCTATAGCGTTAAAATGACAACAAACATTTGTTCATAGAGGTATTATTCCACGTTAAGATTTAGGAAATAACACTCTGATGCTAAGACCAAGACTGGCTAAAATTTAGTTGCCTGAAATCATTGCTATTGTTACAATCAGAGGTAGTGTTTTTGAATTCCTAAATACCCAGAGAATATTAGACCTCTGGATAAGATCTATACTTCTTTTACCCAGTTACAGATTTTACTGATTATAAGACTTTACTGTAGTATAATTACAGTGAGGGAAGAAAAAGAAATACTTGGGCCTTGTAAGTCACAGGTAAAGAATCAGAAGCAAAACAGCATAAGAAGGAAGTTAAAATAAAACAAAAAACATCAGCTATTCTTTTTCCCTGCTTTCCTCTTTTATGCCCTTCTGGGCTCCTTTTCCATTCTCCTTCCCACTGATTTTACAATCAAGTCACTTGTGGGAACTAAATGACATAGTGTAAATAAAGCATTTAGTAGCATGCCTGGCACAGAGTACTAAATAAATGTTGGCTGTTTATTGTTATTATGGCTGCAAACACCACAGTACTAAATGGACTCCTTGGAGATAGAACTGGAGCTTGAGAAACCAAGTAGAGCTTCATCAAACCTAAATATTTGATATGTGATATAACATTAGAATAATCAATACTATCAGTACTGAATTATTCTTTGTAGTTTCAGATAATCACTACATAACTTCCTAAACATAACTAATTATTAATGAACCACGTGCATTCTAGAATATTTATAATTTATTTTGGTATATATGCATTTCCTTCCATAAATCAAAATAAACATGAGTCTTAATGTCCAATTTATTCACATGGAAAACAAAGTTTATTCTTTTAAAGTATAATCCAGTAACTGTAAGGAAAACTGGAGAATATTTGATTTGGGTTAAAAAAAAAGGTTAAAATGACTTGGGTAGTATTGACACACCAAAAAGGGTCAACTCTGTCTTAGGAAATAGCATGTCGAACATTCAGATTTCTTTTTTATCATTTTTAAAAACTCATCAACACCAAAAAAATTATCTGTGGCTATTACTAATCATGCTAATTTTTCTCCCTTATTAGAACATAGAAGAGTTTGTTGTAATTTCTTAGAGATGTAAATTGTCCAATACGATTCTTAATACAATTAATTGTAGCAGCTGATTAATAAGGGCAATCAATATTATATGAACAGAGAACAGAGTAAATATCTTTAAGTTTATCGTAAAAATGAAGAATCATAAAAAATATATTACCATGTAAGATTGTCTTTTCCTCCCCAGGTTTCTCTTCTTCCTGTTTGCCTTTTTTCTGCCTCTTTGCTGTGATTTCATCTAATTCTTTTTGTTCCTCCTAAGGAAAGTAAGGCGTGAACTTTGAAATGCATGCTCTAGAACCCCATCACAGCCAAGTTGGTTATAAACACTTTATAAATGAGGTCCACTTTTTGGTGAAGCAATAGCTTCAAGTACGTCTCCCAGGATAACGTTCTCAATGCTTCAACTGATTACAAAATAATAATAAACACATAATGGGTACTAGTTAATACTTTTAAACTCCTTTTATACAAAACCCATCCTTTGAAACATGGAGAAATATATTTAACATATTATGCTAATTACACAAGTGAAAGGACAAAGCAATTAGAAAATCTAGTACCAGAAGGAAACTGAGTTTCAGCACACAATGTTGTTCTTCAGTAAATAGCTTTTACACAGTCAGAAGGATATAAGCAATGACAATAGATTTGTGAACAACTTTTATAGGAGGAGCAGTGGAAGGGAGGTGGGATAGTAGCAAATCTTTGTAATAATGAATAAGTCAACAGATGATGTCTAAAATAAATAAATAGCATATATATTATTGAGATATATGGATGTAAGATACAGCTAGAATATAAGCTTCATGAGGATAGAATTCTCTTGATCTAGTCCATTACTGTATCCCGAAGATCTGGAACAGTGACTGGCTCATGAAACAGTGGGATTAGGAGGTGGGGAGGATCAGGGTAGGGGTCTGTAGTCTTACTTTATAAATTTCATAGGTTAATTAAAAAAAAAACCACACAATATAGATATATTACTTTAAAAATTTTAAATAAATTAATAAATAAATAAAACCTATATCATTTCTACAATCATAGTAAAGCTGATTCTTTAGGTACTAACTGAACATCTGATATCGGAAGAGCAGCTACCATGGCAGCCTTTTATGAAAAACTGTTCAATATTGAACTGTAATGAGAAAGTATGGAAGAAAATAAATACAAGTAAAAATATTCCAAAGGAAAACAAAGAAACTATTTTCTCAATTAATCAAGGCAGAGAAATTTTGATGAGTCATTTGGTTCTCTAAGGAAATCTAAAGTTTATTAATATAGATATCCTTCATAAAGATATAGCATATATCTGAACTGACAATGAAAGACATCAAAGCTTACTTCTGAAGGTTTGGCCACATCTTTTTCATCCACATATTTTGCCCAAGGTCCCAAGAAACCATCAATATTAGATGCATCATTTTCTTTGAACTTTTTCCTCTTTTCTATTTTCTTTTGACCAGTTTCAAACACAGTTAAACCTATATTTAAAAAAAAAAAGACATCTCAGATACAGATCTTTATCTAATGAAATAGCAGCATATCTATAATTTTACTTTATATGGTTAAAAAGGTGATTGCTCATGTGACTAAAGATTTACTTAAAAATACAAAATAAAATCTGTATGCCTATGCCAGATACAACTCATGTTATACAAAAAGGGATTCAACCTTCTAGACAAAGTGTTCCACCACTATTATATTTTGCAAATTCTAATACATGTAAAGAAAAGACCCAATAGGCCAATGAGCTTTGTGACAAGATAGCATTTAGATATAAGACTTTGCCTAATAATAATAAAAAACACAAAATGAGTATGAACACAAACATGTATTTTGAAACATATTCAAAAACTCAGCCTTCCAAGCAAACCTTGGAAGACAGTCTCCACAGACATGAATGACATTTTTCTGCTGTTAAAATGTAGCTTTACATTCGTGTTGAGAAATAAATTGCTAAAAATAGCTACACATTAATAATTTACTTAATGATTTCTACAGGGTTGGCACTGTGCCAAATACTTGTAACAATTCCCCCAAATAAGTACAATTGTCTTCCCTACAAGGTTGTAAACCTAATAAGTGGCAAAAGCAAGCTGTAAAACTAATAGTTCTAAACTATATTGTTCTAAACTGTATCACTATTGGGAGCATTTGAGATCTTGCTTCCTGGCCTGTTGTCAGTGTGGGCTCAAATAAACTTTTATAAAAACAAATAAATAAACAAAGAATCACTGTTGTCTCAACTTAAAAAAAAAAATCAAGGCTAAATAGAGTATTAGTTTTTTCCTATTGTCTAAAGTCACTTTTCAAGATAGTAATTATAGGTATATATGCCATTTCAAATAAATTACCTTGATTTTTTTCAGCTTCTTCTACAGAACCTATATACTTAGTAGCCATTTGATGAGTATCTAATGAAGGGTCCAATGCATAACCTGAAAGGAAAGAAGCACAAATTACTGACTCCATTTTTTCCCATTTACAATTCATTTTAATTCTATACATACTCCTTTCATCCCAAGGTGTTGAAAATAGTCCCTAACTTAGGACAAATCCTTCTTTCCTGAGCTATGTTTCTCTTTAGCACAATTAACGCAAATCTCAGGCTACACCATGAATGACTTAGCAGAATAAGAAGTATGCTAATGACTTTAGCATACTGACATTATAGTACTAAAAGCCTCTCTGGCCAAGCTATCACATGGCTGTCTTAAACTTTGTAAGAGCTTAAAAATATACGTATACCATACATTCAGAAGTTCAGAAACTCTTTCTTTTTAGTGACAAATAATACATGGCTTAGTTTATCAAATTATATAAACTCCTACTGTGTTTCCCCCAAAATAAGGCTTAGCTGGACCGTCAGCTCTAATGAGTCTTTTGGAGCAAAAATTAATATAAGACCCGGTCTTATTTTAGTATATATATAATATAAAACTGGGTCTTATATTAATTTTTGCTCCAAAAAACTCATTATAGCTGATGGTCCAGCTAGGTCTTATTTTCGGGGAAACACGGTAATTAATTAAAAAATAAGAAGAATCACATAAAATCTAGCTGTTATTTTGAAAATCCCATTCCCAGTAAAGACAGTCTGCCCTTCCAGTTTTGAAATAATATATTTCTACTTTATAAATCATTATTTATATTGCCATGGTAATAAAAGTAAGTAGGGATATCTACTAGCATATAAATATACTCCTTCAACTAGCGTATGTAGTTACATGTAAACGTGGTCTCTAGTGGTCTATGGAAACTTAAGGAAAATCTGTATTAAATCAGTTTTTTCTCAAGTGGGGGTGCTAACACGATAAATGCTTGGTAAAATCAGTTTGAATAATAATCTAGCGTATTCACAAAAAGAACTAGACCGTTAATCAGTGTATGGTCTACAACTCACGTGAACAACCACGGAATACATAAAAGTATGGGCCTGTTTTCTGTTTTAAGGGCACATCTTAGTGGATGCTATTAACATTTTAATTTTCCAGCTAAAGATTAAAAGGAACTGCTTTGGGGAAACAGAAAACAGTTTGTCATCAAACATAATTTTGAAACAAGCTAAGGATGTAAGTGCCCAACTCACCCTCATGATATGCTTAGAACCAACAACCTGGCTACTAACTCATTTGCATATAGTATTTTTCAATATTTAAAACATGTTCTTAGCCAGAGAAGAGAGGCTGACAGCAGAACAACATCTTTGGAATAGAATCTCTGAAATCATAGGTTCAAACCCCATGAGTCATTTTATCTTTCATCTTTTTGATGTACAGAACAGTGTTCTGTAAATGATATTTTTAAAAAATGAGACTATATAAGGCTCATATAAAATTCAGACAACATACCATAATTAAAAATCCCCATCTCAACCATAATGTATCTAGAATATAATTCTATCTTGAAGGAGATTTATGTCTATATAAATGACACTACATTACATGTTTGGAGGGATGGAGTAGGAGGCAGAGAGGGAAGGGAGATCCCTGGCCCTTCCTGTTAACTGTATAAGCACCAATCCCCAAACTCTCTGGCCACAGTCTTGTTTCTGAGAGGAACTTTTTCTCATCTCCTTTCCACATCCTCTGTGGTAAAATCTTTACTGGTACTATCACCATTACCACCACTGCCTCCCACCCTAGGTAATTAGGGCATAATATTATTTCCTTTTATGAATAAGAGAAGTTAAAATATTTAGCTCTACGTCTTACTAGAAGTCCGCCAGTGACAGAATAAGATATGACTCTAACATTACAAAACTTCAGTCCAATCCGTTTTCTACTATCCTAAGTCTCAAATAAATGGATATACCTGTATTTCAGTTCTGAAATATTCTCATTCATCTTTCTGAACCTATTTTCCATTTTATCTTGTTAATGGAGTTAATGTTTACTTTCTTCATTTGTAGTCTTATTTGAAATGGCTATCAATTTTATTTTTTTTATCCTTAAGATTATTAATACTAATATCCAAATAGGTGAATCGGAAGAGATTATAAACAATTTGCAAAAGAATGGTCACAAATACAGGCATACCTTGAAGATAGTATAGGTTTGGTTCCGGACCACCGAAATAAAGTGAGTTGTAATCTTTTTGCTGATGGAGGGTCTTGCCTTTAATTTGTAAAAAATGCAACATTTATGAAGCGCAATAAAGTGAAGCGCAATAAATGAGGTATGCCTTTATATAGGTTGAAAAACCTTCAACCTCACTAGTAATCCAAAAGAATAAAATTTAAACAAAGATAAATAATATTTTGTTTATGAAATAAAGGAAAAACAAAGATAAATAATATTTTGTTTATGAAATAAAGGAAAAAACAATCATGGGTCTTAGGTAAGGAGAAATAAGACTTTCATACATAGTGGTGACAGTAGAAGTTGGGAGAATTCTTTTGGAAAGCAATTTCACAACACATAACAAAAGATTAAAAAATTTTATATTCTTAGACCTACTTCTGGGAATTCATCTTAAGAAAATAATGAAAAGCACTCAAAGTTTTATGCACAGATATTCAGCACATTACAAAAAGCATTTTACTGCAGTTTAATATATACATCATCACATTTTTAACAGTGAAAACTGGAACCAACTTGAAATCTAAATGATACAAGGAACTTTTACATAAATTATGATATCTTCATTCAGAGTACTAAAATCATTTAAAAAGGTTAATAAAGAGTTTCTAATATTGAAGTAACTTAGTTCCTAAGTTACTAGGAACTATAGTGAAACTAAAAGTATTTACTTTAAATTCTATTCCATAGACTGGTGTAGAGAAAATTCTGGGTGAAAGGAGAACAAAGAGAGGAAATCTCATTGAGAAGCCCCAAATAAGACCAGCAAGGGAGCAAGCAGGCCAGGAATCTCAGAGAAAAAGGGAGGAAAACAGGACAAAAGGATTCACACAAACCACTGAAAGACTGAGAAGTCAAGAGAAATACCATAAATAGGCGCTAAGAGCAAAACTGTGTAAGTAAAATGGGACGATACGACAAATGAGACTGAGACCATCTTCACCGATAAGGAGTCTACAGGTGGGTTCTGTGATACACTAAATGTAGTATACAATAGAAACTTCCAGAAATAATATACTTTGATTATAACATTGCTACAACTATTTAAAAATGGGGAGGGAGGGATAGTAGGATTAATATTTGTTCTATATCCCAGCAGAGTTATAGTGATAAATATGAGACTTAGGTAAACTGAATTCATGTGCCATCTCCTTTATGTCTCGTAGATAACACCAGTGTAAGACTGAAGGTTTGCTCCCTGGTACTTTGCAAATGAGGGAAGGTAACACAGAGTTCTCATAGCCTGACATTCCATGTACCTGAGTGAAAGAAAACTCTTTCTCATTATCTGAACGGAATCACTTTCTGAAGTTAGACAAGAACTTTCTATGAGAAAATTATAAAACTTTTAAATTAACAAGCTATACTTGCTTAATACTTGGGGGTGAAAAAAAGAGAGACTGCTAAAACTGAAGTTGATTAACTAGTTTATTAATTTAAGTTCAAACAAATTGCTCTCAGTTCTAAGATTATTATAAGGGAGACAGACCACAATTTTCTTAGTTTTGCAACTGGCCACTCCCTCTATTCCAGGTTGCCTAATATAGCATAGCCCGGCACTCATTTTTTTGTCTTTAATTCACAAAATACTTTCAACCTGTATTCTAACCCATCCACCCTCCTAATGGGAGAGGCAAAAAACACAAGTTATTAAAAAAACAAAAGAAGTCCATTTCTGAACCCAGGTCTAAAACCAACTGAATAATTTTAAATGCTTATTCTTTTCTGTAGGATAATTTAAGAAGGAAAGTAGGTACCAGCATAAGCTTAATCGGACTTTTTCCCCCTTTTGTTTTAAAGGAGATTTAAGCTATCTAAATTATTGCTTAAGGCCCTTCTAAAGTCTAAGAAAACAAGCAAAGTCTTTAAATCTGTTTTATTGTAAGCTAAAATATAATAAATTCATGATGCAATAAAGTTGACTGATTTTAATGTGCTCCATATATATTTACATGGGATCCCTTATACAATTAATGGGTTCAATGCACTTACAACCTTTTTATTTCAGTGAAGTCTTTTAGGTGATTTTAGAGGTGTAGTCTTAGTTGTGATGTTTTGCACACAATGATAACCTTGCAGAGGTGAAATAATTATCTAATAAATGACAATCGTTTTATAACTAGTTTCTAAGAATATATTGTGATAAATAATTAAACCTCTAAAGTAATTTTTACAGTAAGTCTGTTTGCATTGCTCACTAAACATTACAAGAGTAGCCTTCCAACATGAGAATAATATAAATTATGATACAACCAATCAATAGATATTACATAGCTTTCAAAACTGTTAAGCTTTGAGACTATACTGAAAAACGCTTATGATAAAATATTGAATAAAAAAGTGAGATGCAAAATTTTCAATTTAGAAAGATTAAGCTCTGTAATACAAACATGAATAGGAAAGAAGACTTGGAGGGATAAAGACCACAATGCTGAGAGTAGACATTTTAGTTTAGTGGGATTGTAGGTAAACTTTTTCTTCTCTTTCCTAAATGTTTAAAATTTGTTTATATTACTTTGTAATGAAAATAACTGTTACTAAAAAGCATCAGTGAAAACATAATATTGTCTTAACTTTTTTTGTCTAATGGTTAATGGTTAATGGAAGTTAATGGTTAATAGGACAGAAAAATTTGTTTAGAACTTTAAAAAAATTCTACCATAAGAAATAAAAGAAGGAGGTATTAGAATTCTAACTGCAAAAAAAATTTAAAAAGAGACAATATTGCTGATGTCTAAAATGATTATTAAATCTATTGTAAAAATAATTCAGTTTTCTTTTTCAATTATTCTTTTGGGAAAGAAACATCAGCACAAGTGATTAATTCATAAAGACGATGACTACTACCACAGGCATTAAAAACATTCTCATTTACTTTGCTCATCCACCCCTACCAAAAAAACTCTTTAAAGCAGATGATCAGTGTGTCTGTCAATTTATATAGATTATAGGAAAAGAAAAGATTATAGGAAAGGCACTACCAAACATGGACAAATCTGATAAAAGTGACAGGGACCTATGATCTGTGGAACTTTCAACAAGGGCATTACAAAGACCATATTCTTTTAGAGGGGATTCTCAGCCTTGCATATACATTTTCTTATGTCCTGCTATTGATAGGACGTAATTATTTTACACAATAAATTTGTGGCCATTCTATTTCCTGATGCCCTTCGGTGATTAATAGAATACTTTTCAGTGGTACGATCTAAGAAACAGAGTAAGGTCAACAAGTGTATACAATAAAAAAAAATGCAACCTCTTAATCTATCCTGTTATTTACTAACTTCAATGGAAATCTGTGTATAATGGATATTTAGTAATAAATGTTCATTATCAAGTACAACAGAGAGAATATTCTATTTTTAAGACCACAGAATATTTTTAGTACTCAGAAATCATAACAGATTTAGAATGACAGCTAAAAATTATTTACCTTCCCATTTATATATTTATAGATGTGTATAAGAAAACACACTACCCTTTTTAAAGGAACCCAGATTAACAAATTTAAAAAGTTAGATGATACAATAGATTATCTCACATACACACAAACACTTCTAACAAAGCCAAACCTGAAACTGTTAAGTCTAATCATCTTACCATATGTGGCAAAAGTTCTTCTTTGCTGTTCAAACATAAAATCATTGATATGAGCTGGTTCAGCATATCCAGAAAGCATATTTCTAGGGGCAGCCATTTGCTGTGTCCTAAAGGGATTTTCTGGTCCAAACTGCAGTGTTGTAAGAAAAAAGAGAGGGGGGGGGGGGGAGAGAAAAACTTAAAATTCTGAATGTGTAAGGCTAAAATTACTAGAATAATATACAACATACAATATATTTTCAACTCTAAATCATCAGGGTCTATTAACCTATTTGGGAACACACTCACTTCACTTAGCTCAGTACAATTGGATGATGGCTGATTAGGACTGCTTATCAGCCCCTAGGACAGAAGGAGGGGAATGTATAATAGCTCACCCCAGTCTACAGGTGGTTATTTAAATTTAAGTTTATCTAAATATTCAGTTCTTCAGTCACATTAACCACATTTCAAGAGCTCAATAACCACCTATGGTTACTGGCTACTATACTGCCATCATGGGAGGAAGCGCTACTTGACAGTGTTGCTCTAGATAATTGAGATTTACTATAGTTTGGTCTAAACAATGATTTGGGGAATTTTGGGTGACTTATACTGATAATGGTACCATGATGTAATTAAAAAATATATATTTTTCCTCTACTTTCTTCAAAGGTGGAGACCTAGAATCCTCAATACTTACCATAGTGCCTGGCATATAGAAAGCAGTAAGCAGTATTGAAGAAAAGATTAATCAGAATCCTATGGGGGGCAAAAGATAGTAAAATAGACAATAAAAGTAAAGTGCTTGAAAAAGTCCGTAGGAAAAGACATTATAAATGTAAATAAAATTTCTCCACTCTGAAATGTCACACTGTAAGTCCTACACAAAATAGCACCATTATTATCTATTGTTTACTATGCTTTGAGCTTCTAGAATGGCTTTCCAAATGTTATTGGATTTGTACAAAAATCCTGGAAAGTTAAAAAAGAGAGGTATTTATTTTCTTTCATATGCTAGAAATGAAGAAAAAAGCCGAAGATGAGGTATTTTACCTGCTTTAGAGTCAATAGTTTTATTAACTTGTAGAATCAAGGCTAGAATAAATCCTAATCTAGCATTCTATTACGTAATATTCCTTAAATTATACAGTCATAGACTCTAACTTTTAAAAAAATTGGGTAAAAAAGCACCTAGAATATATTCTGTCAAGTGCTATTAACTTAATGCTTTTATTAAAAGTATTGGGAAAATCCAACTCCTTTCTTTTTTGTTTTAAAATAAAAAATAAAATGAACTTCTCACTTTGGAAATAGTGGAATTAGACTGAATATTTTTATTTGAACTCTGGAAGGTCTGCTGTCATGATGAAACATTTTGACATTAGAACATCTTATGTCACTACCATTAGAAACCACCTTTTCTATGATAGGTTTCCAGAGCCTAAATATAAATTATTGATCTTCTCTTAACCAGAATGTTGCCATCTCTAAATATCTACATTATATTATGCACTAAAATCTGAATTTAAATTATGTTAGATTTACCTTAAAGTTTTTTCTGCTTTAGAAGAAAATAAATTACAAAATTTCTTTTTTTTGAGAGCTTCCATTTCTATCTTTTAAATAAATTCAATCTTAAAAAATCTGATTTATATATAAGGCTTTTATTACTATTTATTCTAAATTATAATAAAGGATAGTACAAGACTTTGCAGCCCATATTAGTTCTTCCTTTGCTGATGGGTGGAAACAAAGGGGAAAAATCTAGTTTGCTGAATGCTGGAATTTACAGTTAACTTCATTCAGTCATCAAATTTATTACAAAACGAGAAACACCTATAAAATTAAAGATAATAAAATGATGTAAAAGTTTCCTAGATGCTCTGCCTGCTATAGTCAGCTACCATTGGCAAAGCAGCATGTGATTATTTCTGGGGAGAAAAAAAATCCAAAATGATAAAAATCCCCATTGTTCTCATTGTTACTCCTATCATGTCTAATAAATTACCAATTGTGCTTTTAATTTCCAATTTAAAAAAGGAAAACACAATCTCCATCGTCTTGTCTTATTAAGATTTTACAAAAAGAGAACAATTCTCCAATAGGCCACACATATCAAACTGGCTCCATCTTTTAAAGAAAAATTCTCAGTGTTAAAGAACTTTGATTTCTATATAAATACAGATCCATATATTACAGTTAAGTATATGTCACATGTGTTGCTATTCTTAACTCAGTCTAAAAATTTAAATATGCTTATGTTGTATACATATTTAAGCTGAGACAACAGAAAAAAATCTCCTAATGATATAGGAAGCTGCCTGGGGGAGGATCCATCTGTATGTCTGGCTCACCTAACTGCCTGCTTACTGGCAGTTATCGAAGCTGACCTTAAAGACATTATGAAATGTCAACAGACAAAGGCAGAGAATGTGATTTAGTAGGACTCAGCTCTTCCCAATTGCCCAAAAAGTGTCTCCCAGATGTTTCTGGTCTCTGTGAATATGCACCTCTTTTAATTCTGGGTTAACCATTAAAAACAAAACAAAGCATATAAAAAACACACAAAACTAATTTCTAAATACTCTTTTCAACTTCTGGTAGTTAACTAAGTTCAAGCATAAATTTGTATTCAAATGATTAAAAAATATATATTCAAGTTAATTAGGTATGAGTATTTAACAGTTTTTAGCTAAGACAATATTAAAGTACAATTACAATTGTAATCTTTCATATAAAAATATACACATTTAAGTATTAATTCAAATCACTACACCCAAAAGAATACATGATTTTCCTGGGAGAGGTATCTTTAAATCTTTCACTTGAGTGAAGTAAAGATTTTATTAGAGTTGGAAGAAAAGTATTTTTAATTTGTGAAGGCACTGGTTGATAAATCTAAGAGATCTGCATATTATGAGGCAGTGATTCTCTAAATTCTTCAGTAGGTACAATATTTGAGGATCAATGTCTTAGCAGTATATCATAGCATTACAGGAATTAAGAAAATTTATACTAGTGAAAACTGATGAGTATATGAAATCATAATCGTAAGTTCTCATAGAAAAATAAAACCCAAGTTAATTGAACTAATAATCACACTTAAGATTGTTGTTAAATTTTTCATTAATTTTTATTGCAGTCATCAATGTTTAAAATATTCATAAACAAATTTTAAGGTGAGAAGAGTCTGTTGATTAACTGTTTTCTACAAATTTAGAAAAGATCACCACAATGCAATTTTACTGATTGAATACCTCAATCTTGTAAGACATAAGCACAATTTAAATATTATTAGTATAAGAATATTTTATTAGGGCTGGTTCTATAAGCTTGGGCTTTAGCTCCCTCATCTATAAAATAAAAGAGCTGAGCAATATGATTTTTAAAGTTCATTCTAACATTTACAGGCACCCACACAGCCAAATTTTTAACAGTAACTGTCATTTTTTCCCTATTAAATAACTTTTACATTTTTTCTGTTCCTAAAAGTACTATTATTTTAAGTCTGAAAATTTCCCTGAAGCTTATGGGTTTAATATGAGTCTAGAGAAGCTAATAAATACACTTTTCTCTAAGTAGATAAAAAAACGGATTGAGTGAAATGAAGAAAATGATTAGACTAAAACAATGGCTACTGTCTTCAAGTTCTATCTATAAATTTGAGAAAGCTTATCTAGATAACTAGGTAGATACTTTAGGAAAAGTCCATGTAAGGGAGAAGCGGTATTCTATAAAATAAAATAGCCAATTCAGTTAATTTACTGACCTAGCAGAATCAAAGGCATAGGGGTATACCCTGCAAACCCCACAATGGCCTTCAAACTGGTCTTCCAGTTATAGAGCAATTGTTAAGTGATCAGGACTCAAATCTGCAAATCTGCGTATGTCACTTGCTGGTTGTATAATCTGAGACTTGGTTTCCTTGCTATAAAACAGGGATTAGGTTCATAGGGTTGTAGTGAAGACTAAAGGAGGTAAGTTATATGAATATATAAATCCCTCAGCATGGTACCTGGTATAAAGTAATAAATGGTAGTTTTATCTCATTAGCTTCTATCCCTGTTCTTTTCCATCATGCAAACCCTTACCAAATGAACCCTTCCACAAGTTCAGCTTTAATTATGCCACTTCATTAAAAAATCTTACAACTCTATTTATCATCTATTAAATTAAGACAAACTCTTACCTTGGCCCCCTGAGAGCGCTGTGCAGTATTACATAAACTATCATTCTAGTCTTATGTCCCTGTTCTCCTCTACTGATAACGATTAAAACACTCCTGTTCTTTAGATCTTTTATGATTTGGCTCATGCGGTTCTCTTCTGCCTGGAATCTTTCCTCATAAAAGCTTCCCTAGCCATCAATGCTAATAATAGTAATATAAATAACTATTTATTAAATGCTTACTCTGTGCCAGTTTCCTAAGCATATCATACATTATCTCATTTATCCATATAACTCAGTAAAGTAGAAACTATCTTCATTTTACCTGTGAGAAACTTAAGATAATCCAAAATCACACAAGATGTAAAAAGAGGTCTCTTTAATTCCAAATCTCAGGTTCTTAACCTGGATTGTATTGCTTACTTTAAATACCATTTCTTTCAGGGAACTTTTCCTAATCTTTACAATCAGATGCAATCTCTCCTTAAATCTGAATAGTACTTTAGAAGCACTATTGGAAATAGTCTGCTTTCTTTTAAAAAAATATACGTAGCATATCATCTCTGATAAACACTAGCTTGAGGAGAGGGGTTATCTTGTTTCTAACAGTGGATTCTCCAATATGGGAAGTTGAATTTCATCTAGCAAAGTTCCTCATAACACCTTTCCAGACTTTGCCCAGTTATACAGACCCTAGTCATAAAATTCAAAGTTAACAATATGTTATGTCACAGACAATTCATTTGGCAACCAGGAAAAATTGTAATTTTTCACTTTTCAGTCTCATCATACTTTTCTTAAAATTGTTGATGAGCATTGAGGTGTTTCTAACATAAACTAATGTGTGTATTTAATGTGACGCTTCCTAACATGAAAAAAGCCTAGCATATTAAAGGATTGATAATCCCACAAAGAGAACAGGCCTACTGCCTTGTCATATCACCACAAAATAATCTTGACATTTTAAATTTTCTTGAATTTTTGAAAACTAATTACATAACAGTATTATTAGTTACACATAGGACCTAAAAATTTAAGAAAAACAAACTTTATAGAAAATACATACACTGACATAGGAATGTTACACACATTACTTCCAAATCTTCTCATTTTCTGAATTCAGTGGCCCTATTTCATTGAAGTACTTTTCATTTAAAAAAATCATAAAGCATATATGTAATACGTAACCTCTCTTCAATGTGCTGGCTAAAATGGTGCCAAAGAATACAGGGCTGCCTGTAGTTCAACAGAATAGAAGGATTTAAGAAATAATGAAATAAAATGTAAAATGTACCACATTTCGGAGCATAAGAATGAGATTTTTCTTACACCTAGAGAATGGCTAGGGCACTGTCTAAATACTAGCACTGACATCGTTGGCTGTGTTACACATTTCAATTGCCATATTTTAAGTGACTACAGAAATCTAAGTAGGCAAATTATGTGAAACAGCTTTATGACTCTGCTTTATCAAAAAACCCCAAAAAAACAAAAAACAAAACAAAACTCAATGACTATACACTAAGAAATAAAAAAGATTAAAAAGTACCTCTTTCTCCACCAAGATGCAGTAAGATTTGGTTCCTCACCTCTATCTTTAAAGTGCTTCTTAAAGATCCAGCTACTAAAGGCCTTTTTTTATTTTATAGTTGACCATTTTCTGACATCTCTATTTTGTCAATCAAGCATTCTTTTTGCTTTTTAAAAGGCAAAATATCTAGAAATTTAATCTTTTCTACAAATGTTCCTAAATGGACTATTTTCACTGTTAATGTGTTTTTTTTTATTTTTCCATTCCTCACCTTCTTTAATGCTTTCATTACCATTTATCATTACCATCATGTGGAAAAAAGAATCCATCAGATATCTTACTCAGAGCAGGCAGTAAACACTGTGACTACTTCCCAGCAGTGACTCAGTCTGGCAGCATTTGTAGCCAGATGTTTTGTAATATACTGTGCATTGATGATGTTAACACACCAAATTCTTTTTCCCTTATGGTTAATTTGTAATACTCTCATCAATACTGAGAGGAAGATGTTACCTAAGTTCACATCTCAGAATCAGATATTTTGAGATTTCCTTTTTCAAAAGACATAATTCTGTGCTATCAGGTTAAGTTGTATGTTGGTAGATAAAAATCAGTGGATTTTTAAAAGTATTCGCACAAAAGCATACACACTATTTAAACTTTTGGAGAACAGAAGGACATGTTTTCTTTTTCTTTCTCGATTGAGATACAGTTGATAGATACTAGTATATATTTTCTAAAAGTTTAAATAGTATACTTTCGTGAGAAAACTGAACAATTCACCGTTTACCTCCCTATGTGTAATTTAAAGACTTGAGCAAAAGGTAGCTTGTTAAATATAGTATGTTTTCTCACCTCAGGAGCAAACATTGTCTCATAGGTAGGATTATACTGAACCTCTTTGACAGCAGGGTCAAGGTGAACGCCAGTCTCCAAATCTTCCTAAAAGAAAACCAAATGAACATTAAAGATCTGACAAGTAACTGTTTTATTTTAAAATTACATTAAGGTCACACTAGCCATGTTAACACCAATTTTATGGTTATTGCATTAGTGCCATAATTAATAATTCTAATAATCAAAGACTAAGAAAAGTAATGTATATAGAGAGATCAGAACGCATAACAATTTTTTCCTTTCAAAATACTGACTGTATCCCATCTGAACAAATTTAAAATTTCTAAGTAAGTTAATATTACTCAAAGGCTTAAATTAAGAGAGTCCAGCCCCTCTTTTTTCTTAACTCAAAAGACCTAATCTGGTTCCAAATTCAGGAGAAGCACGCTTTCTTTTTTTTTTTTTTTTTTTTAAAGATTTTATTGGGGAAGGGGAACAGAACTTTATTGGGGAACAATGGTCAAATTGTTGTCCTTTCAATCTTAGTTGTGGAGGGTTCTGTTCAGCTTCAAGTTGTTGTTCTTTCAGTCTTAGTTGTGGAGGGCGCAGCTCAGCTCCAGGTCCAGTTGCCGTTGCTAGTTGCAGGGGGCACAGCCCACCATCCCTTGCGGGAGTCGAACCGGCAACCTTGTGGTTGAGAGGACGCACTCCAACCAACTGAGCCATCCAGGAGCTCAGCGGCAGCTCAGCTCAAGGTGCCGTGTTCAATTTTAGTTGCAGGGGGCGCTGCCCACCATCCCTTGCGGGACTCGAGGAATTGAACTGGCAACCTTGTGGTTGAGAGCCCATGCTCCAACCAACAACTGAGCCATCCGGGAGGCAGCTCAGCTCAAGGTGCCGTGTTCAATCTTAGTTGCAGGGGGCAGAGCCCACCATCCCTTGCGGGACTCGAGGAATTGAACTGGCAACCTTGTGGTTGAGAGCCCATGCTCCAACCAACAACTGAGCCATCCGGGAGGCAGCTCAGCTCAAGGTGCCGTGTTCAATCTTAGTTGCAGGGGGCAGAGCCCACCATCCCTTGCGGGACTCGAGGAATTGAACTGGCAACCTTGTGGTTGAGAGCCCACTGGCCCATGTGGGAATCGAACCGGCAGCCTTCGGAGTTAGGAGCATGGAGCTCTAACCGCCTGAGCCACCGGGCCGGCCCCACGCTTTCTTTATTCAGCAAACCTTATTAGATGTATACCCCACGACACTGCTTAGGGACTGCAGAGGAACAGGAAGTGGCAGGGCCCGTCTTCTACAGCCTCACTCCACACAGGAGCCAGTGTGACTCTTAAAATATTCGTTAGATTGTGTTACTCCTTTGCTCTACACCTTCCCGTAGCTTCTCCACTTAGCGTAAAAGCCTAACAAAGGCTCACAAGACTCATTATAAGTTCTAAGGGAGTACGGTGTTCCCATTTTTTGTCTTCCTGTACAAAACATGTTTTCATACAGGTTTAATTTCCATATTTAACATGTTATAAATATCTTCAATTCAATTAAGACATTCAAGTTATAGTTTGAAATTTATAAGGAAGTTACACATGATCTCTGAATTATGTTTCAGTCAAACTGGAATCACAAAATCGCTGTTATAAAATGAGGTATTCGAATCTAAGTGCTTGAGAATTTACCCTCCACGATGCCCGTCCTCCCATCCGCTCCACTACGGCTTCTGTCTTCATCGAGCCATGTGTCTGTGCTCACTTCACTCCAGCCTCACTGGCTCATTGCATTTCACCAAAGGACATTCCTGCCTCAGGACTCGGGACTTACTGTTCCCTCTTCTTGGATTGTTCTTTTTTTCCTGAATAGCCACAGAATTGTTCTTCTTTCAGGTCTCTGCTCATTTTTCCGACTCTCTCCTTACCTTCCTTTCATTACCGCCATTATACGAGTATTTACCATCATCTGACATACATATTTATTGTCTACCTCCCTCCACTAAAATATAAGCTATACGAGTTGGATTTTGTATGCACAGAGGTGTCCTCAATTGCTAGAACTATCCCTATCATATCACCATCTTTATTCTGTTTGCCTCTTGTTGATGGTAGGATACATCTGTCAACACAATGCAAAGTAATATTGCAAAATTTGCAAAGCAGGTGGGATATCATGATGTTGAAGAAACAATGCCATTGACAAATGATCTGGTAGAGTTAGACCAGCTAATGACCCAAGATTAGAAAACTGACAAGAAAAATACAACAGGCACAGTTATTGTTCCAAAATTTTACGTCTTTTAAAACACCCTTCACAAAACAGGCAACTTCTCTATTTCTCAAAGATAAGAGTTCTTTAGGTATGACTCCCTTAAACTTCCTTCCTAACTAGTTTCAAAATTGTCCGTATCTTTACCTTATCTCATCGTGACTTCTATTTCCACCCCAAATTTTTATCTGCAGCCTTGACCACGCTCCGGGCCTCTGGATCCATACATCTAACTGCCCACTGAATTTTATTAATGGATGTTCCACCGTGTGACTCTTTGCTATGTCCACAGAAGGTATCATTCTCCATGACTCCACGACTTCACTCACGAACAAATCAGGCACCAAGTCTTACTGATTCTACCTCTGAACTATTTTCTCCAGTGACTCCACTCCCACCCTCCCTTCTCTCCATCCGGGTCACCACTATCCTAGTTCAGCGTGTCCTCGTATCCTGCCTGGTTGATTATAATACCTTCTTATCTGGTTTACTGTATCTCCACTTTTGCCATATTAGACTAATTGCTGATTTTTAAAACTATCAAGCACTTTCATGCCTTCTGTGCTGCTGGCAATGTTACTATCTTGTTCCTTATGCATTTCCTTTTATTATCTGATAATATGTCATCTTACTTTCCCTGATATCTTTCCCCCTCCTGGCTCAGGCAAACTGTTTTTTTATCCATAGTCCTCAGAAATGTTTTACATAACTCCTTACAGCACTGGGGATATTATATTATTTGTTGCACATGACCTTTACTTACATGTTATATCTTCACTGCCTAGCAGACTGCAGGGCACTCAGCACATGTTCAACAAACATTTGTTAAACTAAATTGCAGAAAAATCAAATCCATAGAGAAATTAAATAGAATGCAGTCTGACCAAAATCACTGAATTTGGTAATTATGTCACAAAAAAGCCTTTGCCAGAACAATTTTGGTTGTGGGGTGGAGTATGGGAAGCCAGTTGCAAAGGACAGAGGTATAACTAAGGATTTAGGAAAACAAGACAGTAATAATTTTTACTCTTTCAAGAAATTTGGTGATAAAGAAGAGAAGAAGAGATGTGGTGCCAGACTGTAGGATTTTCAGGGTGAAATTAAGTTTGTTTTTTTTCCCATCTGTAAGAAAAGACGAGGTCCAAGATTTAGTCACTCATCATAGGCTAAAGGAAAGGAGCTAGTAGGGAGAAACACGTGAAAAGGACGGCGTAATCAAAGGTATGGTTATCCTGGAAGAGAGGGGAGGGGAGAACCCTGCACACAGTTGGAAGATGAGCCTTTGAAAAGAGAAAGAGCTCTTCTCTGAGACGAAATAAAGATGACAAAGATAAGACCAGGTGATGGGTGACAGGCCTGTGGGAGATGTTGGGATCACACTTATAACCGATCATTTTCTTTTCTTTGTGTAGTTAGGGGCACAGTCATCTTCACAAAGCAAGTGTGGTAACTACAGATTCATTTGTTCAATCAGTAAATACTGATTGTGTGCCTACTATGTGCCAGGCACTGGTTCTAGGCCTACAGACATAGACAAAGGTCCCTGCCCTTGTGGAGCTTATATTCTAGTGGGGGAGACAGACAATAACTAATATAACAAATAAGTGAATTATACAGTTTGCTAGAAGAAGGTAAGTACTATAAAAAAAAGTACTTAACAGCATTAGTGCTGGGACCAAGGTAAACATGTTATTTCATCTAATCCTTACGATACTTCTGTGAGGTATTAGCAAGATTAAGTCACTTACCCAAGGTACTGATAGAATAAATGAGAAGGAAAAGAATTTAAAGTAACCACAATGAACTATGTTACAGAAACCCAATTAACAACAACCAAGAAAACAGCTGACAGAGAATCAGTCAGGGTTCTTAGTTGCAAGCAACTGAACCCCTCATGGGCTGATTAAACAGTATCCAATCCTTCTGAGTTTCTCCTACCATTGCCAAGAAGGGTGGAGGATCAGCTTAGGGAGATAGGCAGAAATAAAGGTTGAGTACCCAGGTGGCATCACAACTCTAAATCAATCATATCACAGAACAGTGCAGTGAGGACAACCGTTCACCATTCCTGAAAGCCACTGCTAAACTGCTAAGGCTGCTGCCACTGGATGCTGCTGTTGAAACGACCAGCATTAGGAACTAGATAATGTTGATCGCCACTGCCACTTAAAAACATTTCCTTGCTTCTTTGTGGATTAGCTTTAGATTAGAATTTAGGTGGATGCATTTGTCTGGATGAGCCCAAGCTACAGTCCTACGCCTTATCTCAAGGGAGCTTGGGGGAATGAGAATCTGGGTTTTCAGCTTCTGAAGGTAGGAGTTAGGGAGGGATGTTCTTGACATTAAGACTCGTAAGAAAGAGGGTTCAAACGCTGGGCCACCTAAAAGATGACACATAGATATTCCCCTAGTATGCAGCATACTAGAATCTTCATTGATCAGAGATAGTATCTTGCCTAGGGCTCAGTAACAAAACCCAGTACTATAAAGTTAAAAGGTTATATACAAATTGCTTAAACTGCATAAAACTAAATCATATGCTTTATCTCTTAATATTCAACTCCTAGTGATAAACTGCTTAAAATACCAAGAGGCTTAGACACATTCATATCCCCCAATGGATTGTACAGAATACAGTTGCTAGAACCACTTTATAACATGGTTTACCAGATCTTTCCAATAAGGGTATTCTAAATTTGAATTGTTTTGAACAGAGTACCATGAGATGCCAAGTTTTAAATTCAAAGTACAATTTAAAAAGAATTACTCTTTATATAAGCAACAGTGGCAACTAATAAAAAAATAGCTAGGTCCCAGTCTCTGGCTACTGCTAACATAACAGAGCCAGTTGAACAACCCTCCAGAAAATAAAGGGTTATTAATTTTACATTTAATTAGAAAAACTTGGACAACACCACAATCTCGTTTTAATACCCATGAGGAGTTCAATAACAATTAGGCGCGCAATTGAAATTACCGCAAAATTACAAAGTTTTAATTATCCATATAAATTAAAGTGCAGTAAGTGACGGGCACGATATGGGTCAAATAAGTTTTAAAAGTTGATCTTCTGTTGATTCAAAGAAATTTGAGAACAAAACTAAGTATTTACTTTCTAGTCCTTTTCACATTTCTCACTGTGTACAAATAAGTACACAGATGTGGAAGCACCTTATAAACTACAAAGCAGAACACAAATATTAATCATTATTATAAACTACTTATCAATTTATGGTACATTTTAAAGGGTGGTGGAAGGAAGGACGGAAGGAAGGAAAGAAGGAAGGGAGGAAGGGAGGGACAGAAGAGGGAAAGAGGATGGAGGGAAGCAGGGAGAAAAAAAGATGTGACAGACTATATGTGGCCAGCACAGCTTAAAATATTTACTATCTGGTCTGTACTGGTTTGCCAATCCCTACCCAAGTATATGGTCAATTAAAAAAACACGTTTTATTAGTGCTTGAAAAAAATATTATGCATTGAGTATTATGTTTTTATACCCTTTAGTTTGCTAATTTTGTTGTTTAGATTTTCTGTGTCATTATTGGTATGTATTGCTTTTTTCTAAATCAATTATTGAGAGAGATACATTAAAATCTCCCACTGTAATTGTAGATTTGTCAACTTCTCTTTGTAGTTCTATCAATTTTTGCTTAAATATTTTGAACTTACTTTAGGTTCATACGAATTTAAAATTGCTATATACCTCTTTGTGAATTGAACCTTGTATTTGAGGAAATGATTAAAAACATTGCATGAGCTGCCAGAATCTTATTAGTCACAATACAATTAGTCAAATACAGATGAATGTATTTGCATGCTTCACACATCTCCCTTGGTCATTTTTCTATCGTTACATTTACTATGTGTAAGTTTTTTTTGCATATAAGGAGGAATTGGTTCACAAACTAGCAATGATCAATGTCCCTTACTCTATTATCATAGAGCCTAGATCACTGAGAGGGTCTAGCCCCAGCTCTGCTTCCAACGGACCTCTGGGACCTAATGTAACCTCTCCTAGATTTTCTTGAAGTGATTGAACTAAGTGAGTTCTAGAGACATCCCCCTCACCCCTACCCAATCAATGTACATCAATTCTCACTGTACATGCTTTTCTTAAGATCATCTTTTTTACCTACTCTTTCACTCATTTTCTCACCATATATTTCCTTTAATCTTCTGTAATAGGCATTGGAGACATGAAAGAGAGCAGATGCAACAATCTCTGGTTCCCAGGGCCTCACAACAGTCCAGGGAAAAGAAAAAGGTTAACACATTACAGCAATGTGGTAAGTGCTATAATTGAGGTATGAAAAGGTGCTAAGGTGGACAGAGGAGGAAATGTGCATGAGACTGAAGAACAGCAGAGTTTGGTTGGGGAGGCGGAGAAGGAAGGCACGAAGCAAGCGATTTCCAGGCAGAGAGACAAGTTTGGGCAAAATCTTAAGAAAAAAGAAAATAAGGCTTTTCAGGCCTTTGCAGAGATTTCAGCGTGGGAGAATGGCAGGCATCATATGTTACACAAGGAACTGAGAAATTACCCAAAAGGTAACTTGGTGTCTTTGGGCAGGGAAGTGATATGATAACATTGGATTTTAGAAAGATCACTCTGAGTGCACTGTGAAGGAAAGAATGGGCTATGGAACTGGGAGACGAGAGCAGGTAGAAAGACTAGTTAGAAGGTTATCATCATTGTCCCGAAGAGAAATGATAAGAATCTGAGCTAAAAGGTGACAGCAGAAGAGCAAAGAGATTTGATTAACATCATGGCACCATAATGGGCAGGACCCACTACCCAAAAGTAGTGGTGTTGAGAGAAAGTCAAGAATGACTCCTGGGAGAAGTAAGGAAGGTATGAAGCCTGCGTCAGTGAAAATGAAGAGGAAGGAATTGATTTGAGAGAAATGAATGAAGCAGAAATGTTAGAACCAGCTGAATGACTAGCTTCAGGGGCTGAGGAAGAAGGAAGAGAAAAGGAAGACCCCTCTATTCTTGGCTTAGACTAATGGATGGGATCATTAATCAAAATGGGAAAAACGGGTGAAGTAGATTTTGAGAGAAAGAAAATGCATTAATTTTTCAGCACATTGGACTGGAGGTGCCTGAGAGCCATTCTGAGAGAAGTTTAATTGTTGTGGAGCTAGCAAGGAGTTTACAATTGGAAATAATGATAGTGATACTTTACATGATTTATGACGTCTTATGACTCCAAGAGTTTTCCCAAGAAAACTAGGTTGCTTTGGGTTAAGGAAAACATGTAGTGAAGCGGGAGAGCTCCAAAAAGCTGAGCAGTGAAAAGAATGAAGACTCCGGAGGTTGCGGAAGGGGTTTAAGTTTGGGGAGTTTGTTTTGTTATAAAGATAGGCGGATTCTAAGCATTCTTACCAGCTGTCCATTAGTAAAAACGTGAAATTTACAAGTAGCTCATTAAACAGGGGTAAAAGACTTAAGTTATTAACACTAGACTTGGGACCATCTTAACTACACAGGAATGTTTGCACACTGCCTCCACTCACTACATCTTGAGCTTCTGCTCACCCTCATTAGGTTCTATGGGGCCTATACTATCAGTTGGTGGGTGCTCTCCTTAGGCTCTAGACACTAATCTTCCCTCAGTTCTGCAAACACAGGAAACCCTGCTATCTGAAGGCTTGCTGTCTCCTTTGTCTGGAAACTCATGCCTTCGCTTGCACATGGCTGGCTTCTCGTTTTTCAAAGCTGCTTTTTCAGAGAGGACTTCCCTGATCAACTTCTCAAAGTCGTACTCCTACCTTATTCTCTATCACAGCGCTCTATGTGTTTCCTTCACAGTACTCAATCCAATTTGTAACCACTTTAATTGCTCACATTTCACTGGCTGCCTCTTCTTTCACTAGAATGTATGTATCATGATGGCAAAGATGTCTGGCTTGTTGGTTTCTATGTCTTCAGACCTTAGAACAGTTCCTGGTAAATAACATGTGTTCAAAGAAATAGTTGTTAAATGAATTATATAACCCAATTTCTCCCTCTATCACCTTTCTCGGTTGGGATCATGCAGCACACTGGTTCTTAAATCCAAGGCCTTTTCTCACTGTGGACATACCAGGGGTGCCAAAAAAATGTATACAAGTGGATACTTTGGTCAACCGTTGCTCAAGCAGTACCTAGTTAGTAATCAGAAGCATCTGGATGCTGATGGTAACCACTTTGAGCACCTGTTGTAATTGCAAAAGTCAAACGTGACTTGTATTCATCTTTTGTTATTGGTATGTATTATTACAATTTTAATAGATTTTTCCTTTCTTACAATGTGTATACATTTTTTTAGTACCCTTGATATACAATCAAAAGAACTAACATGTATTGCACTTTTAGTAGATACCAGGCTCTATGCTATAAGCTTTATTCGCATTTCACTTCATTTTCACAATAATCCTCTTATATAGATAGGTGCTTTTAAAAAATCTCCATTGTACAGGTGAGGAAACAGGGGAGGTTGTATAACTTGGCCAAGTTCACATAAGTGGTGGAGCTGGGATCAAAATCTAGTTCTGACTTCAAAAACAAAGCAAAGCCCGGCCACTACTCACTTCAAGTGAGGGCGCATACTCTAGTTTGAGAAATCCTGAGTTAGCTTTTCTTATGTTGTGAGAGTACACACACTCTATCTAGGCCACATCCTAATCCATAAATTCAAATTTCACTCCCTGTTCCCACTTGGTTTCTGATGGCGGGAGCGGGGAGCAGTGGAGGGCTGCCTTGAGCTTCCAGCTCCCGGCTTCTCCCAAGGAAGATGCATATGGGAAGAAGAGATCCAAGAGTTAGTGCCTTATCTCTCAGCACGGAGGAAGAGGTAACCCGGGGCCTAAAAGCGACTGTCAGATTTTGGAGCAGAAGCCAATTCCCGAACCGCATCAGAGGCAAAAGCGCTTACCTTAACTGCCACCTCCGGAGCCGAGTCCACCGCCACTGCCAGAGACGGTTTGGCGGAAGGCGATTTAGTCAAGTGCATGAGGGAGTCGGCCGCTGGCAGCGGACACCGTCCGCTCTCACTGTCCGAGTCCGATTCGGACCCTGAACCCGAACCATAGGAAGCTGCCAGAGCCGCAATCGCAGCCGACATGACGGCAACACAACTTCGGCGGAGACCAGGCCCCGGCGGAAGAAGAAGCGGCTCCCAGGTCCTGACAGATTGCCATGGCACACATTATTTACTTCCTTTGCTACGATCATTTATGACATTTTTAAAAAATTAATAATATTATAATAAGTACAACATAACTGAGAATTTGGAAACATTTCTCTAAGGACATAGAGAGAATTTTAATAGCTTGTAACTTTCAGGACCTTCCGACTAAATTAAAGACTACGAGTTCCTATGTACCTTGCGGCCTCGAGGTCCTACACTCCTCGCGAGCAGCGCGACGGGAAGTGGGAGAGGCACAATGGGAAATGTAGTTTGGAGCGAGGGGGCGGGGCGGGGCGGGCAGGCATCTCTTTGACCCCGCCCCTGAATTGATGGTTCATTCAATTGGCTACCATCTTCCCTCATTCCCTGGTTTAGCACAGTTCTCTCTGTCCCCCTCCCCCAAACTGAGGATTGGGCCATACCATAAAAACCTCAGGAAAGGGGGAGAAGATTGATATTCATACCCGCAGATGAGTAAGTGGGCGGAGGCTGTTTTCCACCACCGCTGAACCTAGGCACTGGGGTCTGAAGAGGAAAGCGAGGATCTTAAGTGGGAAGACCCCGACTGGGGGAGTTATAGCTCCTGGTGGGAAGGATGGGAGGTTAGCTGGCGAGTCTAGCGGTCCCCCCTGCTTCAGGCGCGGGTCCCCGCGCCCAGTTGTGGAGGAGCGCGCGGGGAGGGGGCGGGTGGGGGGCGGCGGCGGCGGCTCGCGGTGTTGTTCGCTCGCGCGTCGAGCATACTGTGGGTCCGGCGACCGGCGGGCGCCGTAGGCGGCGTTCCCCGTGGCCCCATCCCCCGGCCACTGCTCGGAGCAGGTTCCACCCGGGAGCTTACTCTCTCGGAGGCTCTAGGTGGAGTCCCGGGAGCTGAGAGGGACCGGCGGCTGCCGCCGAAGCATGAAAAAGGGATAAGGCAGGAGCCCCCCAAGATTTCACGGTGAGCGCGAGTCTCTCAGGAATTGTTTTTTGGGGGGAGAGGGTGCTGGGGAGGAACTCTTTCTCACTGGCCAGAATGGAGAGTGGTGGTGTGGTGCTCTAGCCCGGCAAAGGTTACGGGGATGGGCGCGCCTCCCCCGCGATGGCCCCCACCCCCATTCGCGGGTTCCAGAGCTCCCGCCGCCCACCCGCCAGCCGGGCTGCGTGCCGAGGGCGACCGACAGCGGCCGGCGGGCGCGCAGGGGTCTCGGTTGCAGGGACCGCCTGAGGCTGCTCTAGGTGGGGAGACTGCAGGGCTCACCTGAGGTGCCACCGCCTGAGCGCCCGTGCCCTGCACCCATGGTGCACCCCCGTGCCTCCTCGCTGTCGGGGAGGCTGCAGCACGGGGTGGCGGAGAAGCCCCTTCTCGCGCTACGTGCCCGGGCTCTGTAAAGCAAGCTTATGCGTTTGCGTGTTTGCGCCGCGCTTCTGTGTCTAAACACATAACGGTAAAGCGAGTACGGGGAACCCTTTCTTCGCCTGAAGAGGAAGCGAAGCGGGGCGGTCGCCTCTGATGCCTGTTAATGGGGGGGGGGGGTGCCTCGGGCAGAGTTAGGGAGCCGCTCCCTGGGCTCCAGTGTCGGTCGGACTCGCCCATTGTGCCACCCAGATAATTATTCAACTATGCAGCATCCATTGCACCTTTCCCATTTTTCTTTTCCCCTTGCTACAGCGTGCCCCCTAGCTTCGGTACTCTGACGCCTTCTCTTGCACTTGCGGATGAGGAACTGGAGTAGTGATGAAAAGAAAGCACCCTGACCTGAACATTCACAACCTGCTCTATAGCCGATTAGTTAATCCCCAGCTAGACTAGGTACATTAAAACGACTTGGTCTAATGCTGTCCTTTTTTGTATAAGGCGTGTCTTCGATTATATTTTAAGTTTTTTCTTTGGTGTTGGATTCACGTATTAGCTAAGTCTTATTTCTGTCCAGTAATTTGTGTAATTGATTTATTGGTTATTCAGCCCGTCTAATGTTCTTAAAATTAATTTGTATGGTAGGTAACTTTCATTTTTCTAACGTTGATAGCACTATATCATAATTACAAATGCAGTTTCAGTCTTTGAACTCTCAGGAACAGTTTTTCTCATGCTCTAAGTTTGTTAGGAAAAGTATTTTTTATTTATGTCGACTATTTGAATAAAGTACATGATATAAAATTTTTCAAGCTTTGAATAAGAAAAGTTTTGTGTTTATTTTCAGTAACGATATTTGATTGCTAATCATAGCCTTCAGTTGAATGAAAGGAAGCATTTAATATTTAAGATGGGGTTTAACTACCATAATGTGCATTCCCTAATTTATCTAAATTTTATTTTTTATTCAGTTCTTTTCTTTGCAATATCATGTATTTAGTTATTTGTTACAGACTTTTTTAAAATCATTTTTCTAACTTCTACAGGATGGGTATTTTTACATGATCCACCTGAAAGATGAAATATTTTTTGAAAATGGAAGAAACAACTGTTGGTTACTTGCTCTTATGTTAAAAACTTTACATCTCATTATTTTAAAATAAATGATTCACTACCAAATATAAGTGTTTTCTTTTTGTTTTTGTAATTCTCCCTTTCCAGCTCTTCTTGCTTAAGCTGGTTGCCATAACCCTCTTGATAAAACGGAATTGCACATAGGCATTGCAGAGGCAGTTGTTTTAAGGTACGGTAACTGTTTCATGGCACTTGGAAGTGGCGCACATATAATATAATTTGATGGTGTAAGATCAGTTGCTTGGTTAGAAAATGACCTTGCATTTTACAAAATGGACACCTTTGTGCCTTGGTTTCCTTATATGTAAATGGAGATAAAAATACCCATTTATTCGATAAGTAGTATACGTAAATTCAGTAAAGATGTTTGCATAATGCTTTTAAAGAAAATTGAAATGTTTTAGCTGATGGATGATGACAAATATTTCGGTGTAAAATAAAATGAAAAAATGGCATTGGGATTTTCCGTGACATGTTAGAATGGCTGATTTATCAACATTGGATTTTGCTTTGGAAAGGTATGGCCTTAAATTGAAGATTGTTTCCCATCCATTAAGGATTTTTAATAATTGCAAATTCAATAGGTTTTATAGTTAATATGTACTTATAAATGTAGGTGTAGTTAACATTGATGAAAAAAGTTATATGACGTGGTAATAAGCAAGTAGAATATTGAATTAAGTTTGCGAAAAATAAAATCTCCAGAAAATATTAAGGCCTTTTTCACCAAAAAACTTATAGCTGACACAACCCAAAATACATAGTTGTGCTCATTTGTAGGTATGACATGGAACTACTTTATTTTTCAGGTTTGTAAATAACCATATATTCAGAGACAATGTCTGACTATTGTGTGATACTATACTTACACATTTTGCTTTATTTTTATAATACTCAGGTCTATCATTTCCAAGTACTTGCTTTTCATTATCACAGCTTTTGATTTCTTTATTGAAGGATTAACTCAGTTAATTTTCATAGCAAAAACTTAAAATGTTAATATTAGAACTTTTACCAAAAACAGTGCTTTTGGTTACTTTGTGGGGACACTTCATATAGATAAACTATTCAAAATCTTTAAAATTACTATTGGATGGTTCCTTTTGAGAATTAATGTGGTTACATTTTAAATGTTTTCTTAAGTGACCAACCAAAATTCAACTGTCATTGTTAACTTGGGTAAATACAGTTAACTCAAGATTTTTCTAAGCTATTTAGGGACAGAGACTGACTTAATGTTTACTGTCATAAATCTAAAGATGTTAGCATAGTGTTTAGCAAATAGTAGAGGCTTGTTTTTTTGTTGTTGTTGGACAAATAAAATGAATGAGTAAAAAGTATCCATTCATTTAATGTACCGAGTAGAAATTTAAAAAAAGATTTAAAAAAAGAGCCTTTGAATTTTAATTCATGAAACATTTAGCTTTATCTCAAGAGAAAAGACAAAAATATATTTTGAGAGCCTTTGAATTTCATTTACCTGTTCAGATATAATTCCTTTACCCGTACTTTTTTTTGAACTAGCACTAGCTATTGCATTAGGTATGCATTGTTAAGCTTCCGTTTGTGAAATAGTCATTTTCTTCTTACCTGTTACAGTTCACTTCACTTCATGAAAATGTACGTTAAAGATATTCTTTGTTTTTCCTAAATTAGATAGAAATATGTTTGATTCTTTTTGACTTTGGTTTTCCAGTGACATATTAATAAAAAGATGTATGTAAATTATATCCTGTGCTAAACGTGCCAAAATACCTAACTTTAAAAATAAATGGCTCCTGAGGTGGAGCTTTTTATAAAATGAAGCTTTTTATGAAATGTGTTTTTAGTTAACACATTTAGCTTCTAATTTTGAGCTTTGTGTATTGTGAATTACTAACTAAAATGAGATTGATTATACTTTAAAACTTATAAAATGGTTTACAACTTGGAACTTACTTTCTCAGAAACAAGATGGTTAGTGGTTAGATTCACAGACAGCCCACCAAATTTAACATAATTTACTTGAATTAGAGGATTAGGCTAATAATACTAGAGAATTTTTAAATTATATTAATAATAATTGTTATAAACATATTGAAAGTATCTGTTATACAGTGTACAACAATATTTCTATGGGAAAGTCCATTTAAATCTGCCTTGAAAATCTAGAAATATGTTTCTCTTTGTGTTAGACATGACAACATTATTAGGAGCTTGTCCTCCAGCACCCACTAGACAGGGAGAAGAGGATCTTCCATGAGTGGTGCAGCCTGCCAGCATCGGGGGCAAAGGTCAGAATGAGAGAAACTGGAAGGAGCTAGGCTCTTCTTTGTGACGTTGGACAAGTCATTTTACCTCTCACACAAGGGCTTTGCTTTTCTCAATGGGAATGTAGATGACCTCTGTGGTTCCTTTCACTTACAAATGAAATTCAAAGGCACTTAGAAGCTCAGTGTGACTTTTTCTGAGAGTTCATTTTCCCTTTCTAGTATAACTGTTTATATACTTCCTGTAAGGATATTTCTCCTTTCTGGATCTACCTCTGAAAAGATTACAGTCTTAATCTTCTCACTTGCCTATTCTTAGAAGCTAGACTTTTTAGGTTTTTAAAGGAGTGTTTTTGTTGTGGTGGTGGTTTTTATCTCTCTCTTTTTTAATTCCCAGCACCACCAAGAAACGGAATTAAGACGGTTTCTTTTGTTTTCCTCTTTTGAATTACCAACAACCTATAAGTAAAGTCAAGGTAGATTTTATTTATACTTTAGAGAAAGTTCGTATCCACGGAATCTCCAGAGATTTTTTTATAAGGAAAATTATTGGACCTATAGTTGTGCAGTGGGTGTATGAAGGTAAAGAGATGGAATATGGCCTTGGGAGGATTGTCAGATAATACTAGGTTGGTGTAAAAGTAATTGTGGTTTTTGCAATTATTTTTAACCTTTTAAACCACAATTACTTTTGCATTGACCTAATATATGGGGTATCTTGTATTTTTATTTGCTAAATCAGGCAGCCTTACCTTGGGTGCTATAGAACTCTGGGCTTGGCAGGAGTATGGGTGCTGTGGGGTTGGAGGCAGAGTGAGAAAGTGAGTTTATGAATTCCTTGAGGACAGGGACAGTTTTGTTGTTTTGGTTGGTTGGTTGGTTTTGCTTTGCTTCATTTTTGTGTTTCCAGTATTTCTTTAAGTAAAATGGGTAGTTGAGTGGATACAATTGCTATGGAATAGTAGGTAAGTAATTTTTAGGAAGGTGGGAAGATCAGGATGCTGTGAGAAAAGGGGTGATGAAACAAACACAGCTATGTTTGTCATACACATCGGCATATTTTGTAGGTTTTCTTTCTTTTTTTTTAAAGAAGAGTACATGAATTTAGTGCATAGACTGTGCTTCTACTTTGCCTGGAATCTTAAGGTTATGGTGTAAATCTTAAGTGTTTCTGCACAATGCAGCACATTTGTGTTTGAATTTGTTGCATAACATAGGAACCAAAAGTATGGTTACCATCACATCATCTAAAGATTTTTATGCTACTTCTGGGGTTGAAAGGCAGGCTGAAAGATGAGGTGTAGATCACAAAATCTTGGAATTTTTGCAACCGAATGGTTTAAAAGAACAGTAATCAAAATTAGAATTGTTCTGGAAAATTTGGAAAGCAGATTGCTTTAAAATAACACTTTAGCCAAGATGTGCTACACAGTCCCCTGGAGAAGCAGAATGGCTTCCCACATGGCTGTACTGCTCCTGCCTTCATAGTGGCACCAGTAATAATCCTAATAAAGCACCATTTTTTGAGCTCCTGTTATGTGCTGGGCACTGTACTAGGCGTGTGAGGTTTAATCCTCACAACAGTGAGGCAGTATCATTCTCATATTTATGAGGTGGAAACTTAGCTTTAAGCACTGACTGCTACAGAATCTTTCCCAATGCCAGCGAGAATTGAATTGCCCAGTCTCGTGATCACTCCTGACTCAGGCTTCTTCTCGATATAGGGAAAAAATGGAATTATTTTGATTTACTTATTAGGTAGCAAAACTGGAGGCACGTGTTGGGGACTGGTGCCAGAGTTCATGTGCAGATAAGAATAGTGTCCCAGATTACCATCCATGGAGTTGAGTGAAGGGGCTATATCATATCTTTTCACGGAGCATTCAGTTATTTTGCCAGCAATTTGCATACAATCAAAAGTTTACTGAATTGATTAGTAGAGAAACCATTACTTTGCTTTAATTTAAACATCTCAAATCCTGATTTGTTGTTCTTACTAGTTCAAAGAATGGATAAATTTTCTTTTGGGGGAGAATGGGGAGTCTTGGATGATGAATTTGAATTTGGGTTAATGAGACCTTGTGTTTTGTTGTCTGGCAGTCTGGTAGTAGGGTTATTTGTGTAAGTAATTTAGGGGCGATAGTTCAAGATTCTGGAACTAGATGGATTTAAGAAGAGAAGAGAATAAGAAAGAACTGGGATATAACAAAGCTGTTGACTCCTGACAATACTTACAGAGTGAGAATTAAACAGAGAGCCAGATGAGCAGAAGGTGTGGTCAGAGAAGATGCAGTGCTGCCTTCTGCTGTGACTGTTTTGTTGGGACCAGGAGGTAAGGCCTCGTGGTCCGGGGCAGTTCTCCTTTGAAGAGGAAGGTGAAATGCTAGTGAAGCAGAAGGGAAAGAAAGCCAAAAGTATGCTGAGGGTTTTGAAAATAGAGGAGAGTGAAAGGGTAACAGGAGTGTGGTAAGGACAAATAAATTTTATAATGAGCAACTGGATTGGTAGGATAGAATATTAGGTCTGAAAGGGACATTTCAGAGATGGAGTTCTTAGAGGTGGAACTTTTTAAGTCTGTTCAGATACTTGATGTGCCCAGTAGTAGAAGTGAAGGTGCTATCAGGTATCATAAAACTCACAATTTTCATTGTCAGTCTAGTCTTGGAAATGAATGAAATAAAGCATGTCTCTTAATGGATGCGTATGTAAAGGATTTAGTTTCGTTCATTAGCATTAAAAAGAAAATGTAAATTTCTTTTTTGTAATGTTACACTAAGTACAGAAAGATGACATTAATGACCTGTCATCAGTTGAATATGAATTTTAAAATATATTTCTTGTAGTAGGGATGGATTTAGGAATTCTCCAACTACTTTTAAATTCATTAAATTTTCTCATTAAAAGTCTGTTATGTGAGAGGTCATAAAACTGCTGGTTAAAACAGTATTTTCTGTAATATCCTTATGGAGTCTTTTTTAGGTTAAAATGAGATAATTGCTATAAAGAGGCTTTTGAATCAAGTCTATACTAATGTAAGATATTACTGTTACAGTCCCATGGGATCAGGACCATAGTTAAGGCCCTGATTTACATTTTAATGAAACATTTAGTGTGGTATTTAAATATTTCTAATGTAATAAATGAATAGAATAAATATTAAGTATTTGTCTTGGTATTCATCAATTTAGCTTTATTATTTTTAATTTTTAAGTGACTCCCTATACCAGGAATATTGAACTTAAACTAAAGAAAGATGGTGATGGTCTATTGAAAATTTTCACGTATCTTTTTAACATTTTTGTTTCTGTTTGAATCTGTTTTTCATCTGCAGCTGCCTCCCCCAAATAAAGGTAGAATTATCTATAATTGACTTTATTTGAGAATGACAGTGAACCATACAAGTTCTTTAAGTTAGATAGATATAGGTGTATATCTTTAAGAAAATTAACATGAAATCACTAGTGAAGTGAATATGGATAAAAATAAGAAAAAAGGTCCAAGCACTAAGTCTTAGAGTACTCTAAAATGTAGATATATAGAGATGAAAAGGAGAAAGGAGGAAAGCCAGGAATTTGAGGTCTTCTGAAAGCCAAATTAAGAAAATGGTTTCAAGAAATGAACAACTGTATCAGATACTATTCAGAGGTTGAGAGAAGAGGCCTGAGAATTAACTACCAGATATAGCAGATAACTGACCTTGGTGAGATGGTTTGGTATAGTGCTGGAAATGAAAGCCTGAATGGGACAGACTTACGTGAGAATTCGAGGAGAGAAATCAGAGAACTCATTCAAGGAATTTTGCTATAAATGAGAACGGAGAAATCAGGGTGTATGTGTGGGAGGGGGGAGGTGGTAGGTAGAGTGGCTGGAGGGAGAAGTGGGACCAAGAGAGGTTTGTTTTTGTTGATGTTTTGTTTTTTAAGATGGATAAAATTATAGCATGTGTCTATGCTGATGGCAGTGATCCAGTAGGGGGAAAACAGTGATGCAGAAGAAAGAAAGGATAATTAATCTCTACTGCTTAAGTAGGGTTTGGGAACTGGTTTGGAACTTTGCCACCATGTAAAGTGCTTTCTGTGGAGAATTTTTTGACTCTGACATAGGCAAATTACAAATGCCTAGTAACCAGTTCATCTACAGTTTTATAGTTGTAGATTATTTTTTGGTGATGGGATGGGAATTGTTAAAGCCACACAGCAGTTTTCCATTGTAATAACTGCATTTATTTTCAAGTCAAGAATAGGACTGTAATATGTTGACAGAAGATAGCAAAGCTCACTGATCTACCTGAGTTTGTTGGCATTCATCCATTAGTCTAAGATTTTTTTGCTTACATATTTCTAGAAATGTTTCTGAAAAACCTACCCTCTTGCACATTGAAGTTTATGTCTAATATTAATATAAATTTAAATCATGTGTGTCTAATATTACTATCATAAATTTAAATCATGTATAGCTGGTAGAAAATAATAAGCATTTTATTGCATGATATGAGTATTGGAATAGTTAATGCTATTTGATTAGATGGATTTGTGACAGCTTTATTTGATTATAATTGGCAAACAGTAAATTGTACAACTGTGTAAGTTTTGACTTACAGATGTGTTCCTAAAACCATCATGACAATCAAGATAATGACCCCCTAATCCCGCCCCAAATTTCCTAGTCTTCTTTGTATTGCCTGTATCTTCCTACTCCTACCAACACCAACCCCTATTCTTGGCAACCACTAATCCTATTTTCTGTCACTATATGTTAGTTTGCATTTTCTAGAACTTTATAAGGAATCATACAGAATATACTATCTTTGTTTTGCTTCTTTCACTCAGCATAACTTTAATTCATCCATGTTGTCACATCCATCATTAGTTCATTTTATTGCCGAATACTCTTCCGTTGTATGAATACTATTCCAATGGATAGCAGTTTGTTATTCGTTCATCTGTTGGTGGACGGACATTTGGGTTGTTTGCCAGTTTTAGCTATTAACAAACACAGCTGCTATCAGCATTCCTTGTACAAGTCATTGTTTGGACATATGCTTTCATTTCTTCTAAGTATTTAGAAGTGGAATGGCTGGGTCATACAGTGGGTATATATTTAGGAGAAAGTGCCACAATGTTTTTCAGAGTGCTTATTTTACATTTCTACTAGCAAGGTATGAGTTCAGTTGTTCAACATCCTCGCCATTCTGATTTCAGCCATTCTAAAAGGTGTATGGTGTATCTCATTGTGGCTTTAATTTGCATCTATCTAAAGACTAATGAATGGTGTTGATCATCTGTTCATAATGTCATTTGTATATTTTGTGAAGTACCTGTTCAGATCATTGGCCATTATCTATTGGGTTGTTTTCTAATTGAATTTTAAGGGTTCTTTATTCTGCATACATATGCTTTATCATATATGTGATTTGCAAATATTTTCTCTCAACCTGTGGATTCTTTTCATTCCCTTAAAGTGTCTTTCAAACAAACAGAAGTTCTTAATTTTGTTGAATTCCAATTTAACTATTTTTTCTTTTATGGATTGTGCTTTTGGTATTATATCTAAGAAATTTTTGCCTGACCCAAGGTCGCAAAGATTTTTCTGTTTTTTTTTCCTGGAAGTTTTATAGTTTTACATTCTACATTTAGTTCTATGACCCATTTGTACATGGTGTTAGTTAGGTAAGGATCAAAGTTTTTGTATTTTTTTAAATATAGATATGCAGTTGTTATAGCACCATTAAAAATAGTGTCCTTTTTCTATTTAATTGCCTTTGCACCTGTGTCAAAAAGCAACTTGACCACATTTGTGTGGGATGACTTCCATTCTGTTCCATTGACTATTTGCACACCAATGCTACACTACCTTGAATAATGCAGCTTTATAATGAGTACCGAAGTCAGGTAGTATAAATTCGCCAATATTGCTTTTCTTTTTCAGAGGGTTATGTATTTCTTCTTGAGTAGTTGAATCTTTCAAGTAATTTATTCATTTCATTCATATTTAATTTATTGGTATAAATTTTTTAAATAATATTTCTTAACCTTTTAATATCTTTGGAATCTATAGTGATATCACTCCTCTCATTCCCAAATATTGCCAATTTGTGTCTCCCCCACCCCGCATTAGCCTGGCTAATCAGTTGATCAGTTTTATTGATGTTCTCATAGAACTAGCTTTTGGTTTCATTGACTTTTTTTTCTCTATTATTTTTCTGTTTTCTATCCCATTGATTTCTGCTCTCATCTTTACTGTTTCCTCTCTTTTGCTTACTTCAAGTTAAATTTGCTCTATTTTTTCTAGTTTCTTGAGATGAAAGTAATTGAGACTATTCATTTGAGATCTTTCTTCTTTTCTAATAGAGACATTTTATTGTCATGTTTCCCTCTGTGTACCTTTTGCTGCTTCCCTCAAATTTTGATTTTTTGTAATTTCCATTTTTTCATTTTCATAAATTAACTTCTAATTTTTTCGTTTTTGTTCTTTGACTTGGGGCTATTTAGAAATATGTTTTCTGGTTTTCAGATACATGAAAATTGCCAGATATCGTTCTGTTATTTATTTCTAATTATATTGTGGTCAGAAAACATACATCTATAGGACTTGAATCGTTTCAAATTTATTCTAACTTGCTTTATGGCACAGAATAAGGTCTTTTTTGGTAAACAATACTTGTACACTTGAAAAGATGTGTATTCTGCTGTTTGGGGATAGGATTTTCTATGAAATTCAATTAGGTCAAGTTGGTTAATAGTGTTCTTCAAGACCTCTATATGCTTATTGATTTTCTGCCTACTTCTATCAATTATTGAAAGAGAGATGGTGAAATTTCTGACTATAGCTGTGGACTTTTCTGTTTTTCCTTGAAATTCTGTTAGTTGTGACTTTTTTTTTTGAAGCTCTATTTATAAGGTGCATAAACATTTTAGATTGTTATATCTTGATGAATTGACTCCTTTATTATGAATAATCCTCTTTATCTATAGTAATATTCTTTTATCTAAAATCTACTTTGATTAATTAATATAGTCACTCAACTTTTTTTCCCTTAGCATGATATATCTTTTTCCATCCTTTTAACTAATCTATATCTTTATATTTAAAGCAGATTTCTTGTAGGCAGCATGTGGGTGGGTCTCGTTTTCTTTAATCCAGTCTCATAACCTCTGCCTTTTAATTGGCATGTTCAGATCATTTATAGTTAATGTGATTATTGATATTGTATTGATAATGTGATTATTGATTATTGATATGGTAGGGTTTATATCTACCATTTTGCTATTTGTTTTCTTTTTGGCTTAATATTCATCAATACCTTTTATCTCCTTTTTTGTCTTTTAGATTTAGTAGTTTTTTTAATGCTTCCATTTTGTCTCCTTTGTTAGCTTAATAGCTATAACTCCTTGTGAAATTTTAGTGTTTGCTTTAGAGTATATTTCAATTATTCCAATGTTAATGTGTTAGATTTAAGTAATCTAATTAATTCACAGATTAATTTGTCCAGATTTCAGATTAAGGCCTTAATATTACGTCACTTTGGGCTCATACTTACTTGCGCTTTGGAGTCATGGCTACGTGGATTTAAATCCCAGCCATGCTACTTATGCAGTGTTTGATTGCTTACACTTTCTGTCCCCAAATCTTCTCATTTATAAAATGGAATTAAACTCTTCATTGTTTTGTTGTGAGATATAAAGCATTTAGAATGGTAACTGACAGACAGTAAGCACTATAATTGGTAACTATTTTTATTAAAAATTATTTTGATGAAAATGTCTTATGGATTTTACCTATTTTGACATCTTTTTGCTTACTTTTTTGACCATCTTTTAAAGTACTTATTACTTCTTTAGATTAGTTACTGGCCTTCTACTCTTCAGCTTTCCCAATTTGAATCAATCCTCCTGTCAACTTAATCTTTTTCCAATGTAACATCAATCATATCACATCATTTCTGTGTTCAAAACTACTTCCACCCACTGCTCACTTCCAGAATTAAGGACAAACTCTTCTTCCTGACAAGCATCATAGCCCCTTGTATCTGTCTTCAACTTGTTTTCCATTCTTTTCTTTCACCACATTTCTACTTTTCTACTTTTACTCTATATAGTCCAGTTAAACTGCACTTGTTTTTTCCCCCCACATATATAATATAGTTTTCCTGTCTCTGAATTTGTTGTTTTTTATGTCTGTGAAAAATTTTTAGTGCAAATTACCTGTTGTACTGGTGTTCACCTTATATAACGCTAGTCTTGTATTATTTTGGGTTATACAGGTCCAAAATTTCTTATCTGTAGTTCTAAAGCAGAATAATGTCCTCCAAAGATGTCCATTCCTCAATCCCTGGAACCTGTGAATATGTTACCATACTTGGCAAAACAGATTTTTGCAAAGGTGATTAAATTAAGAATCTTGAGATGGGGAGATTAGCCTGGATTATCCAGATGGGCTCAGTGTAATCACAAGGGTCCTTATAAGGGAAAGAGGGAGGCAAGAGAGTCAGAGATGTGAGGGCAGAAGCAGAGGTCAGAGTGATGGGATTGCTGGCTCTGAAAATGAAAGAAGGCCAGGAGCCAAGGAATGCGGGCAGCCTGTAGAAGCCAGAAAATGAAAAGAACAGATTCCCCCATAGGTTCTCTAGAAAGAGCCCAGCTTTGCAGCAACCTTAGCTTTAGCCCAGTAAGTCTTCTGACTTACAGAACCGTAAGATGAATTTATATTGTGTAAGCCACCAAGTTTGTGATAATTTGTTACAGCAATAGTTGGAAACTAATACAGTAATAAAACCTGACCTGAACTGATGTGAGGGTATTTATAGTCTTAATTATGTCAATAAGTATAAATATTCATACATTTCACTGTAGAAATCATGTTGATTATAGAATGCTGTCCTAGATCTTGTGGAATGGTTAGTAAGTATACTAAGTATATATACTGTACTATCTTTCTAAAAATCTTAGAAATTCTAAATTCTGAGACATATTTGTATACAGTGGTATCAATACAAGGGTTTATGAACCTAGAGTCATTTACATTAAATAATGTTTCTTTCCTGCTAAAAGATTATAAATTACATGAGGGCACAAATTGAGACTTACTACTCACCTCTGTGTCTCCTAGCTTAATGACTTACAGGTCATTAATTGACCTTAAGTTTCTGTATACATTGTGGGAGTATAAACTTGTGGGAGACTTGGAAACTACCCACATCATCTCAGATCCTAATGAGGGAGATAAGACATGTATTGGCTCATGAGGCACTATAATGTAAGTGACATACAAATAGTACAAGAGAAGGACTGAAGTAATCTGAAAGTTCCACTAACGAGGTGACTTCCTACTAATAACAATGACCACCATTTGTATAGCACTTACTGTAGTAGGCTCTTAATGTGCAGTGTTAAATCCCCACAAAGATCTTATAAAATAGATACTAAGAGATTTTAAATAATTCTCAATCCTAAAGGTAAGTAGATTGAGATTGGGTTGATTCTTTCGAGAGAATGGCATGAACCAGAAGTCTGTGATTGGACAGCAGGTACATAATATGTTCAGAGAATTAGATTCTTTTTAAGAGTGTATCTATATAATGCTGTAGTATATCTAAAATATAGTTATTTATTGAATAAAATGTTAACTGTTAGTCTGTCTGGTTTCTGGGATTTGGAATGATTTTTATTTTTATGTAAGTTGCTATTTTCCAAATATTATCCAAGAAACATATATTGATTATGTAGCCGGCAGCAATAAATGTTATTTCACCATATTAAAAGACGTGGTTATTTCACCACATCACTATGTGTTGTTTCTGAATATAGTTGGGAAAACACTTTATTTGATGCTAACTGTTCAATGTAATTTTTAAAAATTAGTGCACTACCTAAATTTACTTCATTGTACTAATTTACATGCCATATGGACATGTTATTTCACTTTAAAATAACTGACCTTAGGAATTCCTTCCCTCTTTTCAGCTGTCTGCAGACAACCATTATTAAAAAATCCGTTTCAACAGTTACTGCTTTTATGCCAGAAACAGTGTAGTTCTGTCTTTGGAACTATACTGTGTTTGGAAATTAGTGTATACATTGCATTTCTGTATATTTCAACAATGTAGCATTTAACCTGAGAAGTGCTCCTGTAGAGAAATAGAAGAGGTGGGAAAAGCCTCTTGTGAAAAGTCACACTGGCAGTGATACGATTATCCCTGTTTCCAAGTAGCAAACTACTAATCCTAGATACTCCAGGCACATAGGACCTAGGTTTTATTTGTTGGACAATTAATAATCTAAGGTGATGGTAACAGATACTTATTTTTAGGTAATAAATTTTATTTTCATGTTGAATATTGACCCTAGAGACATTTTCATTTTCATTCTCTGCTGCTGTTAGAGAATAAGCCAATATGGTGCCATACAAAAAGTAGACATTGATTATTTTGAAAAGTATTTTTTGAACACTTTCTATGTAGTAAGCAGTATGCTAAGTATGGGACAGTAATGAGTGAAAAACTTTTCACTTTCATGGAACTTAATAGCCTAATAAGAAAGATACAACAATAGACAGACAAGTAAATATGCACTTATAAATTGAAAACACACTATGAAGGAAACAAATAGGACAGTATAATGGGATAACAAGGGGATCTATTTAAGAGGTGTTAGAAGGCCTTTCTGAGCCTTGAGAAATGAAAAGGAGCCAGTGATGCCAAGAGGAAACAGTGTACAACGTCCCTGCAGTGGAAAAGAGCTGGTGTGACAGGAAAGAGGGTAGTGTGACGAGCACCAGAGAAGGTAAGGATGGAAAGGTAAGGAGGGCCTTACAAGCTACAGTGAACGGATTACATTTAGAATATGGAAGCTACTGTGAAGGGTTTTACACAGGAGAAAGAACATGATCATGTTTAAATTTTAAGAATATCACTGGCTCCTCTAAAAGCAAGAATGGACACAGGGAGATAAGTGAGTGTCAGTTATAGTCTGAGCCAGAGATGATGGTGGCTCGATCCAAGGTAGTGTGAGTGGAGGTGGAGAGTAGTGGACGGACTAGATACATGTTTTGAAGATAGGATCAACCAAGTGGAATGAAAGCTGTGGGTGCTGAGTAAAGGGAGGAGTCAAGAATGACTGACAGGCTTCTGACTCTAGTAATTAAATGCATATTTGTGAATATCTTTTCCAGGTGACTTCATTTGTTGACTTTTATATTATTAGCTCTTGGAAGGTTTCTAAAAAGGAATGTACAGCTTTTAAAATAGTAGATCCCAGGAATTTTAAGGAGGCCATCTTAATATGGGAGAAAACTTTTTAATTAAGTTTATGAGAGCAGATTATCTTGCTGTATCTTCAATATTTAGTACAGTGACTGGCATAAGCAACAGGCTTTTGGTAGAAATTTGTTGAATGAATTCTTCTCTTTGAAAGAAAAATAAAGTTCCTAGAATCAAACTGAAACAAGATGACTCCTGTGCCGTGTAAACTGCTTTTTTAAGTTGACCACAAGTGAATTGTTAGGCTACATAGACTGTGCCAAAATAAGCAAGTAAAACATCTGAAGTTATAACATAAAATATTGTTTTGTATGTGACATTATTTAGATGCTACTTTGTGGAAATGCTATAGAACCACTAGGATCTTGTAATCGATTTCTAGACAACGTAGGATGATACAGTGGAAAAAAACATTGAACTAGGTAGGAGCTAGAAAACCTGATTTGCAACTTCGACTCTGCTATGTATAAGTAATAGTATTTTAGACTAGTTACTAGCCTCCCTAAACTTGAATTTTCCCGCATATAAAATAGGAATAGTCTATCTCCTGAGGACTTTTTTGTAATGATTTAATGTAATGATTAAATATATAAAAACATCGACATCTACATGTATATAGCATTTAGCCAAGTGCCTAGCACTTAGTAGGAGTTATATTTCCCTAAAAGACTAATGCAATATCTAATATATTGATCTATGGTAGTTTGCAAAACTTACTACAATAAGCCCCTCCTTGACTTAGCTCCTCCCTCCTTTAAGTCCTGGCTTGAATAATAAACTCAGTGAAAGTAATGTTTTATGAGTTCTGAGCCTGGGCCTTAGGAGATCTTGCATGTTTCCACATGTAATCAAGTCTAGGCGAGGCAGATAGATGATGAAAGATCAATTGGAATAAAGATAAGCCATCCCAGCCAAGCCATCTTAGGCCAGCCAGTCCCGACTCCCTGGCAGCTGTCCTTAGGCGCATGACTGAGCACGGCAGCCACGGTCAGCACAGCTGCCCAGCTGAGCCTGCCCTAAATTGCTGACTCAGAATTGGTGGTTATTTTAAGCTACTAATTTTTGATGTGGTTTGTTACATAAGAAAAGCCAACTAATAAGATCAATGTGTTTAATAATCTTACTAAATTATGGAAAAATAGAATTTATTATAATGATTTACCAGATATTCAAAACAGTATTTGAATACTTTTGATACTCAAACCATTTACATATACTTCTCTTATTTCTAATCCTTAAAATAACTCTGAATGATCGCACAGTTAGTTTGATTGAACTTACGTCTCCCTGACCCAACGTCTGCTCTGTCCACTATGCCATGTTGCTTCTCAAATGAGATTATTTAGAAATGTTTTATAAATGTTTAAAAACCACTTAAAGTGTAACTATAGATGAAGTTAATGCAACATGCTGGTAGTAGGTCTTTTCAGATTGCAGAGAAACTAATAAAAAATAAATTAAGGAAAGGTTCAGATTTCCTTAGGCAATGGAGGTTTGCTCCAAAGTAGGTCTCCAGAGTAGGGAAGTAACGAGGCTGAGTAGATACACAGCCCCCCCCCCCCCCCCCCCCGGGTCCTAGTGTTTATAGGATAAGGATTTACATCAGATTATTCAGGATGCAATAGCAGCTCTAGCGACCAGGTTTTCAGTGTTTGTTGTGCATTAATATTACCTAATAAAGAATTTCAGTTTCTCACTGTCTTCCCTGACATTATGCATTGGGGCAGTATTTTGTGACATGTCGCTTTGTAGGAGATAGACCTTTTCTATGTCTTGTCATATGTGGCTGCTTTTAGATCCAGTCCAGTAGTTGTAATCAGATTAGCAAGTTTGATTTAATTGAAGGCAAAATAGTACAGCTCATTAGTTTTACTTTATGCAAAAATAATTTCATTTCTTTAGAAGAGGGTTTTGTGCTGTATCTTACCTCTCACAGGAGAATACACCACCCCAAATCTTAGTGACTTAAAGCAACCATTTTATTTGTTCTTGATTCTGTAGGCCAAGCAGTTTGGGCTGGGATCAGCTGAGCAATCCATCTTGTCAAGGTCACTCCATGGCTGCAGTCAGTTACCTGATGGCTCAGCTGCAGTTGGATAGTCTATGAGGACCTCACTCACGTGTCTGGCAGTTTGTTCTGGGTGTTGGCTGGCCCATGTCTCTTCTGGAGTTGATCTGAGCTAGTCTGTGGAAGAGTTCTAAGAGCAATTGAAGGAGCTGTGAGGGCTCTTGAGGCCTAGACTTGGAAGTCACACCGTGTCACTTCCACCACATGATACTGTCAAAGCACACCACAGGGCCGACCCATATTCAAAGAGTGTGGAGATCAGGTATTAAAAAATTGCAAAGAAAAATTATGGTCATTTTAAATCTATAGGTCCTGAGGCACTTAAGGTTGTCTAACCTGGACAATACTTGTAACAATGCACAATTATTAAAAAATTACCACACAAAATGGGCTTGGGTTATTTGGTAGAAGTAAGGAAGTCATAGCCCTGGAGGAATGTGAGAGGTGATAAAAGGATGGAGACTAAGGTTTTTACTTTCCTTAAATGGCCTGGAATAGCCCAGAGAAGTGTTGTGTGTAAGGAGGGATCCTCACAGAAGAATAGTTTCGCAGTTTGTATCTTTTTTAGAAGATAGATTGCATGTAAGTGAACTTTTTAGAACTCTGAAAACTGGATCTCTTTTTTTCTGTCCTTCATCCTGTGGTATAAAAAGGAGGTGGAAGTATACCACTGCTTAAGTCTCTAAGGCAATTTAATGGAATGTACTTTTAGACTATTAGGAGTGTAGACACAAAGATAAGTCTGCATTTTCATTACAGAATTGCTTCTTGTGATACTGTGATCTAATAAGAAACATATAGTTGGTCTTTGTCCCTGATTCCTGGTACAAAGCTCCTAAAACCTTGAATCTGGGTTTCTGAGTCTTAAAAACTAACATTCAGATTTGATTATTGATTATAACCAAGACAGTCCATCTGAAGATTCAACAAAGCACTTTCCTACAAGCATATGCATAATGGATCTGTGGTCATGCAAAATAATAGTTCCTAGAAGAGAAGGTGGCTGAAATCCAGACTATTACTATTTCCTTTCATTCAAATACTGTCCTTTAAAATGAAAGAAAGTAATTGCAATAATATTAAGATAAGTGTAGCCCTTTACCCTTGGAAGATTCCTTTACAAGAGATACTTTGAAAATTTTTTCACGCAAATAGTAATAAGCACTTTTGAGTTCTTACTTGCTATGTACCAGGCTTATGCTAACCACTCTCATTTAATTCTCATAAACAACCAACTGAAGTAGGTAGTACTCGCCCCAGTAGAGAGAGTAAGTCCTCAGCACAGTTTGTAAGTGGTAGAGCCAATTTCAAACCCATCTCCTCTGTGGTCAGACTACTCCTACCCACTTTTGGAACTGCCTTTTAAATTTACAGATTAAGTAACCTAGTAATATTTTTGCCAAAGGACAAAATAAAAATGTTTTATCCAGATAGAATATTAAATACCAATATTAGTTTATTATTTTAATGTATGTGACACTAAAACTGAAAGAAGTTTTATCTCATGTTGGCTTTCTGGTGTCTGGTTATTCTTTGAGCCTTGCTTTCCACAAAATGAGGAAGCTAATATTCTCATTGTATTCTGGATATTCTCTGTAAAGACTTTACTTTTGGTGTATAAATGCAATCTGAGAATGATACTGGTATTTAAAAAGAACATTATACTCTTAAATCCATTCAGGGTGAAAGGGTTAAGAAATATTTTGGTCAAAATGAGAATTCAGAATAGGAGAATTATTGTAGGGCATTATTTTTTTCTCATTAGTAAACCCTCTTTATAGTCTTTCTCCCTAGTTTCCTGGTCCATCAGTTTCTTTTCGTAAGCATGAATCTGCTTTCCCAGCCCCCTTAGTCCCTGATATTGGCTTACCCCATTTTGACTTGGTATTTCACCAGTTTTTCTCATGACTGTTTCTCTTTTCCCAGCGACACCCTTTGATACCCTTTTAACTTTTATTTTACACTGCTACCGTGTTTCCCCGAAAATAAGACCTAGTCGGACAATCAGCTCTAAAGAGTCTTTTGGAACAAAAATTAATGTAAGACCCGGTCTTATAGTATAGTAAAATAAGACCGGGTCTTACAGCAATTTTTGTTCCAAAAGTTGCAGTAGAGCTGATTGTCCGGCTAGGTCTTATTTTTGGGGAAACACGGTACATACCTACCCATCTCCTTTTGTAAAAACTTGGCCTGTCCATTTGACATGTGTTGTTTCTTGCTTCCTTTATCACTAGAGTTCATGACTCTTGCTAGGAACCCAAAAGAGGAGGTAGGATGTACAAGAGCTAAGTCTTCTAGAAACACTGTACTCAAACTTCATTGTGTATTCTGATTTCCTAGGGATCTTGTTAAAAAGCTGATTCTGATCAGAAGTTCTGGGGTGGGACTAAAAATCTGCAGTTTTTCCAAGTTCCCAGGTGATGCTAATGCTGCTGATGCCGGTGTAGGACCACACTCTGAGCCAGCACCACCATAGAAGGTCTAAGCCAGAAGGAAGTGCAGCGGGTCCTTGAATGATGTCATTTCAACATTGAAGAGATGCTATAGGCACCTCACTCTTGATTGTATCAGTTAGTCTATGGTAAAATTGCTATCATTGCGTATTGTTTTGCTAAAAGTTTCTAGAACCTATTGACAATGTTAAGTGACAATGTATATATAGTTAGAAAAAAATATTGCCTTAAAGGAAACTCTTAAGTGATGATATTATAATAGCTCCCTAGCCCCTTCCTCCCATGTGAGGACACAGTGAGAAGACAGCCATCTACGAAGTGGGCCTTCACCAGATATCTTGATCTTGTACTGCCTTGATCTGCCCTAATCTTAAGCTTGCCAGCCTTCAGAACTGTCTGAGAAATAAATTTTTGTTGTTTATAAGCCACCCAGTCTATGTCGTTCTGTAATAACAGCCTGAACAGACTAAGACACTAGCTGGAGCAGGAAGAAGTGGACAGTAGACAGACATCTGAAGAGAATGCCTTTGGAGTTCGTAATATTGCTAGACCCCTCTTAGGATTTTTTGAAAATGGTGGTAAAATATACATAACATAATATTTACCATTTTAACCATTTTCAAAGTATACAATTTTGTGGCATTAAATACAGTCACATCTTTTATGACTTTTTAAATAGATTTTATTTTTTATAGCAGTTTTAGGTTCACAGCAAAATTGAACAAAAAGTACAGAGAATTCCCACATACCCCTCACCCCACAAATGTACAACCTCCCCTTCACCATAGTGGTGCATTTGTTACCTTCAGTGAACCAACACTGACACATCATTACCACTCAAAGTCCATAGTTTATATTAGTGTTCACTTTTGGTGTTACATGTACTGGAAATTTTGACAAATGTATGATGACATGTATCTACCATTTTAGTCTCATGCAGAATACCCAAAAAATCCTCTGTGCTCTGCCTGTTCATCTCTCCCTCCCCCAACCTCCTCTGTCAACTACTATTTTTTACTGTCTCCATAGTTTTACGTTTTCCAGAATGTCATATACTTGGAATCATACAGTGTGTAGCCTTTTCAGATTGGCTTCTTTTTCTTAGTAATATACATTTAAAGTTCCTCCATGTCTTTTCATGGCTTGATGGCTCATTTCTTTTTAGCACAGAATAATATTCCATTGTTTGGATGGACCATGCTTTATTCACCTATTCACCTGCTGAAGAACGTCTTGGTTGCTTCCGAGCTTTGGCAGTTGTGAATAAAGCTGCTCTAAACATCCATGTGCAGGCTAGTGTATGGACATAGGGTTCCAATTCATTGGGTAAATACCAAGGAATATGAGTGCTAGATCATATTAAAAGGGTTTTTTTTTAGGTTTTTAAACTGCCAAACTGTCTTCCAAAGTGGCTGCTCCCACCAGCAATGAAGGAGAGTTTCTGTTGCTCCCCGTCCTCACCAGCACTTGGTGGTGTCAGTTTTCTGGATTTTGGTCATTCTAATAGATTTGTAGCAGTATCTCATTATTTAAGTTACAATCTCTGGTTACATTTGATGTTGAGCATCTTTTCATCTGTTTATTTGCCATCTCTACATGTTTTTTGGTGAAGTGTCTGTTTCGATCTTTTGCCCAATATGTAATCAGGTTCGTTTTCTTACTGTTCAGTTCTTTGTATATTTTGGATAAAAGTCCTTTTTCAGTCTTTTGCAAATAATATTTTCCCAGTCTATGGTTTTTTTCTTTTTCTCTTGACAGTGTCTTTTGCAAAGCAGAAGTTTTTAATAAAGTCCAGCTAATCAATTGTGTTTTCATAAATCTGGTGTTATATCTGAAGTTATTGCCAAACCCAAGGTCATCAGGATTTTCTACATTATCTTTTAGGAATTTTATAGTTTTGCACTTTATATTTAGATCTATGATCCATTTCGAGTTAAGTTTTGTGAAGGGTGTAAGGTCTGGGTGTATATTCATTATTTTGCATGCGGATGTCTAGTTGTTCCAGCACCCTGTTTTTTAAAAAGATTGTCTAGATTATCTTTATTGTATTGCCCTTGCTTCTTTGTCAAATATCAGTTGACTGTATTTATGTGGCTCTGTTTCTAGGCTCTGTATTCTGTTCCACTGGTCTGTTTGTCTCTACTTTTGCCACTACCACGCTGTCTTGATTATTTTAGCTTGAAGTTGGATAATGTCAGGCCTCCAACGTTGTTCTTCCCCTACAGTATTGCATTGGCTATTCTGGGTCCATACAAAGTTCACATCAGTTTGTTGATATCAACAAAATAACTTGCTGGGCATTGATTAGGTTTGCTTTGAATCTATAGATCAAATTGGGAAGAGCTGACATTTTGACAGGGTTGAATCTTCCTATCCGTGAACATGAAATACCTCTCCGTTTAGTTCGTTGATTTTGTTCAATCAGAGGTTTGTAGTTTTCTTCATATAGACCTTCTCTATGTATTTCGTTAGATTTATAACTAAGTATTTTGTTATTGGGGGATGTTAATGTAAATGATGTGTGTTAAACTTCAAATTCCAATTGTTTATTGCTGGTATATAGAAAAACAGTTGTGTTTTACGTATTAACTTTGTATCCTGAAACCTTGCTTTGTTAATTACTTCCAAGAGGTTTTTTGTCTAGTGTTTGTGATTTTCTACATAGATAATCATATCATCTATGAATAAAAACAATTTTATTTCTTCCTTGTCAATCTGTAGGTTGTGGACCCAGAAGTGGAATTGCTGGGTCCTTCTTTGTCTCTTGTTATAATCTTTGTTTTGAAGTCTATTTTGTCTGGTGTGTTACTACCCCAGCTTTGTTTGTTTGTTTGTTTGTTTGTTCCCATTTTCATGAAATACATTTTCCATCCCTTCAGTCTGTGTGTGTCTTTCAATCTGAAGTGAGTCTCTTTTGGCAGCATATGTAAGGGTCTTCTTTTCTTACGCATTCAGCCATGCTGTGTCTTTTGATTAGAACATTTAAACCATTTACATTTAAAGTAATTGTTGATAGATATGTAGTTATTGCCATTTTATTCATATTTTTGATCTTTTTCTTCTTCTTATAGAAGTCCCTGTAACATTTCTTATAATACTGGTTTGGTAGTGATAAACTCCTTTAGCTGTTTCTTCTCTGGGATATCGTTGGGCAATTTTTGTCTGTTATGATGGTATCTTTAGTTGTGACCTAAGAAAATAGATTAACAATTTTTTTTAAATTGCTTATTTTATGCTTTAGCATAAAATATAATTTACCTTTCTTGTTAAATAAAAGGGTTTCACCCTCAAATAGGCAAGTTCGGCAATGATAGATTAAAAGATGTAAAGTATATGCAATTCATTTTTATGCATTTTTTTATTTCTTTTAAAAAGAAAATGTATCATTTGTAGTATTTAAAAATTCTGATTTTATTTTTGCTTGCTAAATAAATTATAGCTTTTAGCATTGAGGATTTTTTTTCACTTGTTCCCTATCTGACAAAGGATTCTACATTATAGATGGTGTTGGGACCTCTATAAAACAATCAGAAATCAGGCAATTTTCTTAGGATTTAGGAGATGATGTCCGTAGGTTTTATTTTACTTTTTGCCACAAAGACTTTGATAGTTGAGTTAGATAAATTATCATTAGAATGATGAAGGAACAAGACAAATAAGAAAAAGAATCCAGCATTGAAATTGAAGTAAAAGGGAAGGCTGAGGAGAGTTTTTCCTCTCCAAAAAGCTTTTGTATTTTACCTAAAGGCACTATTTTAATCACAACAAAAGCCATTTTTCTTTTGAGTTTAGTATAATATTTTGAAACTATTTTGTATGCTGTGTAACATTCCTCTGATCAAAATTTGTGTGACTGCTGTACCCTGACACTGACGTAGTCCCTAAAGATGCAGAAATGAATAAGATATGATCCACGTTTGCTCTTGGGAGAGCGAAACAAGCAAGCCTGTGATTCCACAATACAAACAATAAGGTATCATTTTTCTCAAATGTATTCCTTTTCTATGCACATAGAAAAGAGTAGCTCCTTAGAATTATAATTAAATAGTTGCTTTAGTAAGGTGTGTGTTTGTGTGCGCGCATGTCCTCAGCACTCAATAACCTAAAGATTTTTTTTTTTTTGCCTTCCTACAGTTTATTGTTTTGTTCTTTTCTCTTTTATCATCAAGTATTGAACATCTTCTGTTTTCTAGATCTTGGAAATGCAAGCTGAGTTAAGCACAATTTTTGCCTCCTAGGAGTGCTCATTTGAGCATAGACATCTACAATACAGAAGAGTGTAATTGTTAGTATTTAGGTAGATGCAGACACAGGTCAGAGTTGTGGGCACCAAAGAACAGATGTTTACATCTGCCTGGAAGATGCAGTAATGCTACAGTAAAGAGGTAATGTGTGAGTCTAGTCGTGAGCAATTAAATATTCTCTGTGAAGATAAGGAAGGGAAAGGCATTCTAGACAGAGAACAGCATGAGAAAAGGCAGGACTGGAAAACAAGGTGTGTTCAGCGTGATTAGAGGAAAAGGTGGAAGGAGTGTAGTAAGAAATGAGGCTAGGAGACGTGGCGGCGGGAGGGGGGCACTAAATCCTGAAGAACTTGGTATATTATGTTTGGACTTTATTCTCACAGCCGGGAATCATTGAAAGGTATATTTTATTTTGTTTTTGTTTGTTTGTTTGTTTCAGGAGAATGACATTACCAGATTCAAAATTTTGATAATATTCTTAAAGCTGTGCTGTAGGATGGATTGGTGGGAATGGTAATATAGATAGAGTGGCAGGGAGAAGCTGCTAGAGGAAAGACAAAGTCTGGTCCAACCAAGTGAGAAATGACTGGGGTTTGAATTAAAGCAGTAGAAGTTAGAATAGAAAAAGAAGGGTAGAATATGAGAGATGTTAATGAGATAAAACTAGTAAGGATAATCTCCTATTGGATACAGGTAAGAACTGTCATGATGGGGCAGAATTGAAGATGATGCCTATATTTAAAGAGGAAATATAATGAGTTTAGTTTTGGACATACTGAACTTGAGGAATCTTACAGAACTTCCAAGTACAGATGTCCTGGAGACAGTTGCAAATATGCATCTGCAGCTTAGGGGACAGATTTGAGCTGGAATTACGAATTTTTTAGGTATTCAACAGATATATATTGAGCATATTTTTATGTGCCAGACATGTACCAGGCACCCAGCATACTATGAGGAACAAAACACACAATCCCTGCTTTATAACTAACACAGGAAAACATAAATCAATCACGAAGATATATAATTTAAAACTGAGACAAATGCTGTCAAGAAAAATCCTAAGTTGCTATTTTAACAGAAGGAACTGATTTACTCTGGGACTAGAGATCAGGGGATGCTCTCATTTGAGCTGCAATCTGAAGAACAAGCCAGAGTAGGGAAGGGAGGCAATGTGGATAACAGGAGGGTAAGTATCCTGGGCAGAGGGAATGTCAGCATCATGCTAATGAAGTACTTAAAGATGATCAAACTGGACTATTGATGCAAAAATAGTAAATACATAACTATGTTATGAAGTGACATGTCTGAAACACAAGGATACAGCAAGGTTGAAAGGAAAAGGATGAGAAAAGCTAATCATGAGAATAAAAACTAAAAGAGAGTAGTGGGTATTGCTATATTAATTTCAAACAAAATAGACTTTTAAGCCAAAAACCACATTACTAGAAATGAAGTGGGAACTTTATGATTAGTTTACTTAATACCATAGTCTCAAAATATGTAAATCATATGGAGAAGTTGACAAATCTGTGATCATAGTGGGAGACCTTTGCACATATCCTCTGATAGAACCAGATGACAAAAAAATCAGTAAGTCTATAGAAGATTTGGGCACAATTAGCAAATCCAACTCATGGACATATACAGAACACTGCAACCAACAACAACAAAATATATGTTCTTTATGTGTAATTGGCTATGCTGGGCAGTAAGTGAAATATAAATACATTTTGAAGGATTGAAATGATGCAGTGTATTCTTTGACCACAATGCCATTAAGCTAGATATTAGTTACAAAAAGATAATAGAAAATCTCCATATGTTTGTTAATTAAAATAATATACTTCCAAATAATCCGTGGATCAAATAAAAATCACAATGCAACTTTGAATGTATTTTGCAGTGAACAATAATCAAATGATATCAGAATATGAGGGACACAGTTAAATATATGTTTAGAGGGAAATTTATAGCTTTAAAACCACATGCTTGAAATGAAGCTGAATATCAATAAGCTAAGCATCTATATATGTATATTTTAAAATAACAGCGTATTAATCCCACAGAAGGCAGAAAAAAAGAAATAGTAAATCAGCAATAATGAAATAGCAAGCAAATATACAATAGTGAAATTCAATAAAGCCAAAAATTGGTTTTCTAAAAAGACTAGTAAAATTGATAAACACTTTCTGATATAGAAAAGAAAATAGAAGATGCAAAATTAATTATTGTAATAAAATGAAAAAGAATATAATCTTATAGGCAAATTATAAGATTAATTTGATGTCAATAAATTTGAAATTTTAGATGAAGTGGATAGATTCCTAGAAAAAGCAACTTATCAAAGTTCATAGAAGATATAGAGAATCTCAAAAATTCTATGACAATTAAAGAAAGATAATCCATAATTTTAAACCTTTCCCACAAAGAAAATTTGAGGCTAAATGGTTTCATAGGTAAACTATACCAAACTTAAGAAAAAAATGCATATTTTATACTAATTCTTCAAAATAGTGAAAGGGAATATATCCCAACTTGTTTTATTAGGCCAACACAATTTTAATACAAAGCAAACAAAAAGCCTCTCATGGACGTTACATGAAAAGGAAGATAATGTACAAATTTCTCTTATGAACATAAATGCAAAAATTACTAAGCGTAATAACAAACCAAAACCAAATCTAGCAATATATAAAAAAAGAAATTTCCCTATTTTGAGGTCAGCTGATTAGCAACCTTAATTACATCTGCTATCTTAATTTCCCTTTGCCATGTAATATGACATACTTAGAGATTCTGTGGACTAGAAAATGGATATTTTTTGAGGGCCATTATTCTGCCTACCACATATATCTCAACCAAGCTGGGTGTATTCCAAGATTGCAAAGTTGTTTAACATAAAAAGAAAACCAATGTAGCTAACCGGGTTAACAATAAGAGTTACCTGATCCTTATAACAGACGAAAATCATTTGATAAAATCAATGACTTGATAAAAACATTCATGATTTAAAAAATAGCAAACTAGAAATATATAGGAACTTCCTTAATTTGTTGAAAGGTGCCTATAAAACAAAGCAACAGTAACTGAACACCCTATAGCAGACATCTTGTGAAATGTTGAAGGCTTCCCCTTTGGTTCAGGAAAAAGACAAGAACGCTTGTTATCATTACCTTTATTTCACATTGTATTAAAGGTTCTAGCTAGTATGATGGGGCAAAAAAAAAAAAAAAAAGATTAGGAGGAGATAATCATTATTCACATATGATAGATTATGTACATTTAAAAAATCCAAAATAATTACGGATAAGTTAGTAGAGATTAGGAAAGTCTCTGGATGTAGATCAATGTTCAAAAAAATCTATTTCTGTATATGCAATAAAGAGAAAGTAAAACATGCCTTTCTAACATCAAAAAATTATCACATATATACCAATAAATTTAATAAAGGATGTATAAGACTTCTTAAAACCGTAAAACATTAAGGCATTTTTAAAAACCTGAAATAGTTGGAGGGATACATTATGTTCATGGATAGGAAGATACAGTGCTGTATACGTAGATATCAGTTCTCCCCACTGTAGATTAAGTACAGGTCCACTTAGATTCCCAATAGGGGTGTGTGTGTGTGTGTGTGTGTGTGTGTGTGTGTGTGTGTGTGTAACTTGATAATCTGATTCTAAAATTCATATGGAAATACAAAGGACCAAGAATGAATAGAACTTTTTTGAAGAACCAGGTAGAAGGGCTTGCCCTATTGGATATCAAGATTTGCTGTTAGGTTGGTGCAAAAGTAATTGCAGTTTAAAAGGTTAAAAATAATTGCAAAAACTGCAGTTACTTTTGCACCAACTTAATATAAAGCTCCATTAAGATAGTGTGTCATTAGCTCTAGGTAGACCAGTGGAATAATACAGAACCCCAAAATGGATATATATGTATGTATATATATTTCTCGATTTATGACAAAAGTGCCACTGTAGGTAGAGCAAAGGGGGAAAGACTGGTCTTTTCAATAAATGGTGCTGAAACATATTTTAAAAAGTGGACTGCTGCCTCACACCATTCACAAAAATTAATTCCACATTAAAGATTAAAAGTGCAAAATGTATTTTAAAACCTATACTTTCATATTTATCCTAAAAGGAAAAGATTGATAAATTCCACCATATTGAGTGGAATTTAAAAGACATCAAGAGAGTGAAGTAAAATAGCAAGTGACACAAGAGAAGGTATTTGCATAATACATAACTTCTGTTGGCTCATAGCCAGTGTTCCTACAAATCTGCCCTAATACAATAAATGATAAATGGAAAGTGGGTAACAGAATTGAATAGGCATTTCTCAAAAGAGAAAAATCCAGAAAATCAATAAACATATGAAAAGGTGCTTAAACTCATTAGTAACTTGGGGAAACACAATAATTTATCACAACATACCTATAAGAATAGCTAGAATTTAAAAGTGGGCAGTATCAAGTACAGAGGGTGCCAAAAAAAAATGTATACACATTTTAAGAAAGGAAAAAAGTATTAAAATTGTAATACTCAATATATACTGATAACAGAAGATGAATACAAGTCATGTGTATAGGTGTTTTGGGCACCCCTGGTATTAAGAATACAGAGCCACAGGAGCCAGTTACACAGCCAGAAGGCGTATGTGTTGGTACAGTCGCTTTTGGAACAGTTTGACATTCATAGTAGCCTCAAACTGAAAACAACTCACTTATATCAACATTAGAATGAGTAAATAAATTGTGTAATCATACAGTGGAATATAATACAGCAATAGAAATAAACATCTTACATCTACATAAAGCAACCTGAATGAATGGTACAATCAAATACAATGTTGAATGAAAAGGGTAAGACAAAATACTTATATGATTTCATTTACACAAACTTCAAAAAGCAATAAAAACTATAGTGTTTAGAGCACCTGCCTAAGTGTTATAATAAAAGTATAAAGAAAAACAAGGCAATGCTTATCAAAGTCAGAATAATGGTTATGTTTGGGGAGGAGGAAAGCAAGGGGTAATTGCAGAGGGAACCAAAGTGTGAGGTTTCTGGGTCCCAGGCGATGTTTTATTTCTTATGTGGGGTTATGAGTGTTTGCTTAAATCATTGAATTGTGCAATTTTGTATACTTTTTTTGTGTTTCATATTGTACAATTTTTAAAAGGTTTTAAAAATGTAGAGAATGCTGAACAAACAGGTTAGAGGAGACAAATTTCATGCAAAAGTTTGTTTTTAAAGAATGTTGGTAAGTAACATTTCAGTGCAATTAGATTTATCTAAAACTTTTCATTTGATAGTCTAAAGCTCAGTAAATAACAAATTACTTCCTTTAGTAAACATTGTTGCTAGTAGGAAAGTAGGCAGTCCTCACTTTGCATGATAGTGTGGGACCAAAAATAATGACCATAGAAACTAAAACTGCAGAGACTATTTTGGTAATCAACAGGAAAAATTACAATGGTTCCGTGATCTTTAAAAAAAATCACCAAAACATGAAAAACTCCTATGTCAGTTATAAATGCATAGAGGAATGAAAAAAATAGTAAAACATTAATTTAGTATAGCATAATATAAAATATTAGAAACAGAATTAAAGTATTTTATTTCTTTGTAAAAACTTATCAAGAGTAGTTTGAACGTGCCTTGCCTTCTTGTATAACTTCTAATAGCACAGCTATCAGAGAGAGCATCTTTTCTGTACCATGGCAAATTGTCTTACTCCTTTCTACATTTTATTAGCTTTCACTTTTTAATGTGGTGAAATAGCTCTGAGTTCTTTTTAGTGTGAAGTTTTTTGCTGGCATCACTGCCTCTGGTACATCTTTTAGTCAGAACCACTTTCCTCAATTACGTCAATAAGTTTGCCTTCACTAATTCCTTTGACTGCATATCTATAGTCTCTCAAACAGTGGCAGTGGTAAACAGTCCCACAATCAGCTAGCTATTGCTTCTGTTACTCCACTTACATTCAATTTGAATTTCATTATCATTTTTTTAGCATTATTATTTTTTGTTTCTTTGCTACACTTTTACTTTGTTGACCAGTTCCCTTTTTCAGTTACCTATTTTGTAAAATTTCACATGCATTTATCACTGGAAGGTAAGAAGGTTACCTAGCTCTTTGCTTTGCTGTCTATATGCAGATTTAATCACAGATAAAGAGTGACCAATCACCAACCTACTTCAAAAAAAGTAACGTGATTGGTCACTGATCATATCAACATAGTGATGTGTGAACTGAAGTGCTAGCAAAAAAGTTTGCATTTACACAGTTACTGACAGTTAATATACTGTGGTGAGTGGAATTGGAACCACGTTGCTGGGGGACTAGTGTTACTTAACTGATAGTTGAAATTTGTGCCTGTGGGAAGCCTGAGAAATGAGGACTAATTCAAAGAAGGTTGAACTCTTTGATCAATTAAATAAGATTTGGTTTGTTTCTATGCGATTGAGGATATAGAGGTACTTGAAATACTTGATGTCTGAGCTATTGAACGTCTGATACATTTTATGTAGAAATGTAAATTTGATACTATTCCAGTTGCTTTAATCCTCTTAGGCACTTATTTAGAGAGGACCTTTCACACCAACTCTAGAACAAAACCCCTAGTTGTAGTACGTAAAAACAGTGGTTTCAGGAGAATAATAGTGATGGTGATCATAAAATCACCATGAAGCAGCTGACATTGAAAGTAAGGGTTTTGTTTTCAATGTTTTATATAGTATTGACATTATAATAGTTGAAGGTGAAAGAAAGTTAAATCAGTTTTCTTTTTCTGTCTGACTTGTTTCGCTCAGCATTACTCTCTCAAGATCCATCCATGATGTCACAAATGTTCCTATATCATCTTTTCTTACCGCCGAATAGTATTCCATTGTGTATATATACCACAACTTCTTTATCCATTCATCTATCGAAGGACATTTTGGTTGTTTCCATGTCTTGGCCACCGTAAACAAAGCTGCAATGAACATTGGAGCACACGTGTCTTTATCTCTAAATGTTTTCAGATTTTTTGGGTAGATACCCAGGAGAGGGATTGCTGGGTCATATGGCAATTCTATTCGTAATTCTTTGAGGAACCTCCACACTGCCTTCCATAACCATGTGATTTCACTGATATGTGGTATATAAACCAAAAACAACAAAAGAACAAGACAAACAAATGAGAAACAGAAACTCGTAGACACAGACAATAGTTTAGTGGTTGCCAGAGGGTAACGGGGGCGGGGGGTGGGGGGTGGGAGATGAGGGTAAGGGGGATCGAATATATGGTGATGGAAGGAGAACTGACTCTGGGTGATAAACACACAATGGGATTTATAGATGATGTAATACAGAATTGTACACCTGAAATCTATGTAATTTTACTAACAATTGTCACCCCAATAAATTTAATAAAATAAAATTTAAAAAAAAATCAGTTTTGATTCATTTAGTCAGGTGATTCCATTTTCATTGTCTTATACTAGCAAATATTTTATTAAATGTGAAAGGTAAGTTCTCACTGTGTTGGTTGAGATTGAATAATGTTAATTTACTATTTGGTGTCCTGCAGGTGAACTGGCACAGAGGTTGAACTCAAGATGCCATTAGTGAAAAGAAACATCGATCCGAGGCACTTGTGCCACACAGCCCTGCCTAGAGGCATCAAGAATGAACTGGAATGTGTGACCAATATTTCTTTGGCAAATATAATTAGACAACTAAGTAGCCTAAGTAAGTATTTTTATCTCAATTGAAATTATTACTCCCAAACCAGAATGTTATGCTTTAGAATGGTAAGATGATGTTCTTGGTTATTAATATGGGGGTAGAGTGGGGAAGGGGGATATTTGGTGAGAATACAAAATTATTCCGAAAAATGTCATTTTAAGTAAAATTAATTAATGAATTTTAGAATCATTTCTTCTTCCCTTGCATGTTTCCTCTGGGAAAGGGAAATAAGGACAGAGTCTTAGGAACAGAATTACATGATGGATAAGAATTACTGAGATGGTTTTTAAAATAAGGTTTGATCTATGAGAGGTAGAGTCAGTGTTATACTTTTGCTTGCTTGTTATCGTTATTTACCTTTTAGAGGCTTTATTTGTATTTTGGGACACTAGTATCTCTCTTTCCATACATTTTATTAGCCTAGGGAAATATTTTTATCAAATATCTAAAAGTGAAAGGTGTGGGATAGTCACTAGTCAGGATGAGGTTAGTCAAAGGAGTTGTCTGAAGGACATTAGGATGTCAGTGAAGAGTCTGATATACAGCCTGACGTGAAAGCAGCAAGTAAACCTGGCCTCTGATAGACAAAAGGCAAGCAGGTTGGCCAGGTAATAAATAAAAGGCAATGGAAGAGGCATGTAGGGGAGGAGGAGACAGGCCGTGTGTTCCCATTATGAAATTACAGAACAGAGCTGCTAAGTTAAGGAAGTAAATTTAGAATAATGGGAAATAATTTATTTAATGTTGAAAATTAAAAAAAAAATCCAGCCTATTGAACTGAAGGATTATCTTTTTAATAAGACATTTATATTTCATTTTAAAGAGAAAACAAGGTGTTTTTGGCCTAGATATATTCTCTAAATCATCTTAGATTTATCTTTTCCTTTTAACTTTTGTCCTTTCTTTTTATAATTGAGTACTTCACAAGATAAAGAGAGAGGTTGTTAATCTAATTTGTTTCAAGTTTGAGCATTTGGACATACACTTACATAGCTAGAGCAACATAAAAAGTTATATTTGAATGCTCGTGGTTAGAGCACTAAATTTCTACTTATTTCAAACTTATTTCAAATTGCCTGTGAAATAAGTTTAAGAATAAATGAAAAGGCAGTTTATTTGAATTTAAGTATATTCCATGTCCCTTTTGGTGATTATCTTTTTCACGTTAGTTATTGGCAATGAATGACTAACATATTATTGTTTACGTGTATCTTCCTTGGGAAAATCGATATAGAATATAGACAAGTCAAAAGAAGAGTCCTAGATATTGTATTAACATGTGATTAATTATATCATTTAAAGACATTTGCTAACTTTTTTGTGTGGTCTAGCACTAATTGAATCTAACATAACATGACTTTATATAGAATTTACATGTAATACATATACCCAAGTACTTCAGCATGTAAATATTAAAATGCATGTGTTAAGGGTATAGAAATGACATTAATAAATTTGGTTAAAATATTTCTTAACATTAATGAATTTTGGAAAAATACTGGCATCTTGTTTTAGGTATATTCCCAATATATAATTGAGAACTAACAAAATAATTAAGGGTGTTAGTTTGCAGTACTAACTCATTTCTTACATAATCTAAAGATGAAAAGTTAATGAATTTTCAAGCTGGTTATAGTCCAGATAAGCAATACCTATCAGCAAGCACATCATCGTGTGGTAGTCAAACTCTGAAAATAAACTACATTGTAAATAACTAAGTTAGGTTTTGGGTGCTTCCGATTTGGTATCAGACTATATAGGCATTTTGTAAAGTTTGTAGAGATTCAAAACCAAAGAGCAAGGTGTAACAATAGTTTACCACCTTGGAATTAAGTTCTCTGGCAGCTTTCCCACTTGACAGTGGAGAACCTGGAATTAAATTTAAAAGGCCCCTAGTTGGCTAGAATAAACAAACCCATGCACTAAAGATGCACATAAAATAACCTGTTGATCCTCTCTCAGAACCTGTTGACTTTTGCTTTGATAGTTCATACAGGTTTGATGATCTGGTTTCCAAATATTTTTGCTTCAGAGCATTAAAGGGGGAAGTATGGGGTGGACAATAGAAGCAGGCCTACTGAAGCCAGCCAAAAAGAGGTAGTTTACAGCCAAGGAAGAACTTGTATAAGGGAAGGAACAACATAAACACTAGAAAGAGGCCATTTAATGTAAAAGAAAATATTCTTAGGCTAGAAGCCTAAGACCCTAATTAATTTTTGTAATTAGTTCATGACTATAAATCCTCAAGAAATGGTTAAATTATCTTCAATTTTGTATTCTGCTAAGACAAGGAAGCTTAGAATAGATTTTATATCCATTTCCATCAAAAATAGTCAAAATAATAAATGTATTAAATAATATCTGAATTTGAAAATTTGGCTCCAAAATGGCTCTAGGCAATTGAGATTTTCACTTTGGTACTATCGTTAGCATCAAAAGTAGTAGAGAACACAGCAGTGAAAGTCAGCGGAAAGGGTCAGCATGGCTTGGGGCTGAACTTCCTCCTGACCTCTTCCTCACAGAATTGTACGTCCAGTTGTGTTTTTTTTTTCATAGTAGAACATATTTGTTTTATAATACATAATTACTAAAAACTGAGAATTCACTTTATATAAATTTCTTCTGCTATACCAAAATTCTTTCCTATTTTAGTGGTGTCTTACTTTAACAACCACTGGAACTCTTAACCACCCTGAGGGATCTTTTATCATTCTTTCTTCCCAAAGCCTTTCTCTTATTGAATTTTGTCAGTTCGTGCTGCAAAGTTGAGCTGATAAAGCCTACTTCTTGTTCTCAAACATAGGAAATTAGACAGATATCAAGGTAGATTGATAGAAGGATGGATAGATTGGCTCAATAAGACTAATTGGATGCAGAGATAGATAGTGGACAGATACTTTGTTGTGGGATAAAGCTATGTGGTTCTTGTCCGAAAAGAGCATACCCCATTTAGTTGAGTTAATATGATAAATACTGAAACCATTCTGAATCGTGTCATATACCGGCCTTTTCCTCCCCATGGGATGTTTCCCTTATCTGCCAGAGAAACTGTCTCTGGAAGTATCTCAACACCAGGTCACACCCAAAAGTTAGGTGCTTCTTTCTCTGAGCTCTGCGGCTCTTATTTCATATTATAGTAAGAGCCGCCTGTTGCTCTCCTACCCTGTTTCAGGTACTCTGCCGGCCCTTTGTTCACTCTGTCTCCTTTTCTTATAACTTCTTAAAGCAGATGTTTTTATCCCTATTTTATAAGTGAAGAAATTGATACCAAGGTCTCAAAGCAAATGGGGCAAAGATTTATTTATTAAATTGCTTTTTATGTGTTTAAATGTCTGCTCAAAACTCGTCAAGGAAGAAACCTAATCATTTCATATTTCCAGAGGTACAATGTCTGACGCATAAGACATTTTCAGTCAGTTCTGTTTAAAGAAGTGAATGAATATATACAAAAAATATATACAAAATTATCCTTTTTCTCTTAAGTTCTTTTTTTTTTTTTTTTAATCTTCTAGGATAGGAATTTTATGTTTTACTTTTTGTTTACTTTTTTTATTTTATGTTTTACTTTTTGTATTTAGTAGGTACACCTACCTGGCACAGGGTGAGCCCTCAATAAATTTTTGTTGGTTTAACTGATAATATATTGAAATGCTTTGGAAAAAAAAATGCAGCGTTATTCAAATATAAACTGGTAAGATTAATGAATTCATTTAATAAGTATTTAGTACTTCTCTGTCATAGGAACTGTCTTAATAGAGCTTACTGTTGCTCTAGATTTAACCTAGATGGTATCCTTGGGTCTAAAATGTCTTAATTTATGAAGACCGTTGATCTTTTTGTAATTCAGAGGTATAGATAGTAATTGACTTGTCTTTATATTGTAAGTATTCCTTAGTTTATATGTTGTAAATGCAGTTGAATATTTTTTCACTGTAGGTCTTCTAAAACTCCTTTTAGAATAGGATTATTTTGGTTTAATCTTTTCAGTAATGAAAATTTACACGACTAGAGAAATACAATAATTTTAGATTTATGATTTTTTTTTTTTTTTTTAAGAAACTGGAACAAGAGAGAATTAAAATATCTCGCATAAATTTTCAGAATCTGTTTTGGGCGTACCTGAAACAAGTCATCTAGTAGCCTTATGAAGAATCTTGGATTTTGCCACTTGGCTTGAAATTCAGTTCTAGTGTAGAGTATTTATGAATGCTGATTTGGGATTAAAAGATGTATTATTTGCATGTACTTTCATATCATAATCTTCCCTAACCTTCAATAGGTAGATAGATGTAGATAAAGCTAGGTAACACAAGTTACCTAGCAGGAAGTGGTAGAGCTAGTATTTAAAACCAGATTTCCCAGGGTTTGTGTTATTTTCTGACCCTGTCATAATTGGGTTACCTTAGGCTAGAGTTTAAAGTTTAAATTAGTTTCAAAAAATGGCAAATTCATCAGGACAGCACTTTTAAATGTTAACTTGTCGGATATTTGTCTCTGATCACATTAAATTTTATGGTATATGTTTCATTTTTGCTTAGGTAAATATGCTGAAGATATATTTGGAGAATTATTCAATGAAGCACATAGTTTTTCCTTCAGAGTTAACTCATTACAAGAACGCGTGGACCGTTTATCTGTTAGTGTTACACAGCTTGACCCTAAAGAAGAAGAATGTAAGTTTATTCATATTATATTTTCTTTCAAATATGTATTTTAGGTTAGATGAGATGAGTGAAATATTTAAGAACAATATTAAACACAAATTTATTACAAGTCTTTTCTACCTATGACCATTACAGCCACTTGCATGTTCTAATAGATCAGTGTATTATCTTTAAATGTCATTAGCATGATGCTCCTGGCTTTTCTTTACTCATTTTTTCTTTTTACCTCTTATTTCTGTATACTAAATGACTCTTAAGGTCTTGACATAAAAAATTTTTTATCCAGACTTTTCACTGTTCTCATTCTCTTTTCTCCCTTACAATTTACTTACGTACTTTTGTCTTAGAAATAAAAATTATTTGAAAATTACTTGAAATTCTTAGTAAGTTGAAATTGATTCTGTAAGAATGTAATTTTTAAAATACGCTTTTGTGTGTGCATGTTAAATTGCGAACATCTGATCTAGTTATTTGAATGTTACTTCCCACTTTAAATGAACATTTCAAAAAAAAATTGAAATTCTCATTAGGGCAAAAATGTTTTATACTGAATATTAAACAAGGGATATCAGGTTAAAAAAACAAACAACAAAAAACCCACATCATAGGCTGAAATAATGGTAGAAACTTCAGTGGTAAAACAATATTCCATACTTTGATAGAGTATATTGAATATTAATGTTTCTCAAACTCCTGTCTGTTTTTTTTAAACAAAAAAATGGAACTATTAAGTATATAATTTTTACTCATCCTAGAGAATTATTTAATATGAATCTTTTATAACCCTTCAGAAAATATTTTTTGTTGAATAACATTTTTAGTATAAACGCAAGTTATATAATAGATATAAACTTGAACAATAAGTATATTAAAGGTTATCACTTCAAAAAAGCAAAAACTAGAATATAATGATAGATGTCTTAGTGTTTGAACCAACTTCTTTTGACATAACCTAATTTAATGCCTAAATAAGGAAGAGGCAAATACTTAACTATGCTAAGCTTCTACTGCTCGCAAAGATAAAAACTCAGGTCTGGTTGTGAAAAAAAAACAAACAGTACCTTTTTTAAAAGCAGTTTTATTGAGCTATATTTCATACACCCTACAATTAGCCCATCTAAAGTTAAATTGTACAATTCAGTGGATTTTAGCGTATTCACGGAGTACACCATGACCACAGTCAATTTCAGAACATTGCGTTGTTGCAAAAGAAACCCTGTACCCATTAGCAGTCACTCTCCAGCCCCCCTTTTCCTTAACTTCTAGCAATCACTAATCTACTTTCTGTCTCGACGGATTAGCCTGTTCTGGGTATTTCATATGACTGGAATGATACACTATGTGGTCTTCTGTGGCTGGCTTCTTGCACTTAGCATAATGTTGTTAGTATTGGTTTATGTTGTACAATGTATTTGTATTTCTGTGATGACTTATGATGCTGAGCACCTTTTCATGACTTATAAGTCATTTAGAGACAGGTCACCCAGTGGGAAGTGGTAGAGCGTGGATTTAAAACCAGAAACTAAATGATTTATCAGCAATTTGTGTATCTTATTTGGAAAAATGTCTTTTCAGATCATTTTACCATTTTTAAATTGGTTTTTTATTTATTATTATTATTCTTGAGTTATCACAATTCTCTATTCTGGGTCTAAGTCCATTTTCAGATAATATGATTTGCAAATATTCTATTCTGTAGGTTTTTCTCAATGGTATCCCTTGAAGCATGTACATGTACATTAATCATACTTCTTGAAATTCTTAAAATCATTACAAGTAATGAAAAATATTTTATGGCCATACTTTCAAATACATCACTTATATCCAAAATTTCTTTTTTAAATAACTTAAACATTTAAGTTATAAATATGTGCCATCTAATAATACAGAAATACACAGGCAGTAGGCAGTTCTTATAGTAACTGAAATAAAAATTAACATTTAGTTTCAAAATACTGTTAAATTTTAACAAATCTCTTAACATTCCCATTAAAATTGAAAATACAAATACCAGTAAATAAATTAAGATGTGTTTAAGTGTTTTTAAAAAGTCCTAGTATACTAACAACTATCAGAATTGTTTATAGTTCCCTTTAAAATTTGTAGAGCATTGGGTAAGAATTCAAAATCTAAAAGCTGAACTGTTTAATTTGAAATTGTTTTGGGGATGTTGGATACAAGGAATTTTCAAAGTTATTTAACCTAAACTTTTATATTCAGTGAGAGTTCAAACAAAATAACATTATGATTACAATACCAAATTATAGAGTGTAATGTCAATATTTTTGTTTTTTTTAATTGCCATTTAATAGTAAGTAATGGTGAGAACTACCAATATAATTTAAAAAGTATGTAAATGATGAGTTTTAAACAAAGGCCCGTACAATTATATTTAATTCAATTATGCTTATAAACATATTGTGCTAATTTACTGTCATATATAATACTGTTTAAATAATACCAAATGTCATTGTTGACAACTGGAATTGGCTTTGTCACAGTGGTCTGTTAACAAATAAGACAAGTGATAAATGAGAGGAGTTGAAGGTGAAAAAGTGCTTATATTTTACATGGTTTTTACATCCTAAAAAAGTTTTGAGAGAATGAACACTAGGTTCTATCTGGTTACATACTAAGATTAGTAAGTGGGATGGGAGAGTTGCAAGAATTGATCCATTTTGATTATAGTAAGCAGAGGCTACTTCTCACAGGAACCAGAGGAGCAGTGTGTGGTCTTGTGGCAAAAGGAGCAACTTCAAAGTCAGATAGATCTGAGTTTTCTGTTCTGACTTTACTGCTTATTAACCATGTTACCTTGAGCCAGTTATATAATACTGTCTAGACTTTGTATTATGTTTAAAAGTGGAATAATAATTCCTATCATTGAATTATAAAGGTTAACTAAAATAAAAACTAATGAAATCATATAGCACATATAGTATGTAACTCATTGAAGATCTCTCATACTACTTTTTAGTAATAGTAAGAAAAAAACTTTATGTCTTTGGATTTTATTTTGGTGTTTTTTAAGTGTGGAATTGCTAGGAACGCAGCCGTGGTGTGACCGTTGCATTGGCAGCCTCACTGCTTCACCTGTTCCATAGATCCAAGCGTTTATGTTGAGTGAATTTTACTTGTGAGGATGATAGAGATACTAGTCTAGGGAGAAGAATAATTTAAGAATTGTTATTATTGTTTAGTACTGACCTTGCTATGGTATAAAGCATTTATTTGTATACTTAAAGCCATATTAAATATGTAAGAAATCACCTAATTTTTTTTTAATTAAAGTTTATTGGGGTGACAATGGTTAGTCAAGTTACATAAGTTTCAAGTGTACAGGTCTGTAATATGTCATCTATATATCACATTGTGTTCACCACCCAGAGTCAGTTCTCCTTCCATCACCATATATTTGATCCCGTTTATCTTTATCTATCACCCCCCACCCCCTTCACCGTCTCGTAACCACTAAACTATTGTCTAAATCACCTAATTTTTTAATACCAGGAAATCACTCCAAGCATTAAAAATGTAGCATTTTGGTATATTTCTTATGTCGTCATGCTGCATATTGCAAAAGAAAATGAGTAAATGAAGTTATTTTAAATCATCATATATGTGATGGGGCTGTGCTAGTTACTGGAGGTGCTAATGTACAAGAAGTGTGAGTCTTCAAGAGCTTGTAGCTAAGTAGTAATCCTTATGGTACAAGACAAAAGATATATGAAATAAAGAATAATATAGATTGCCTAGTACTTGAAAACATTTTCTTTACTGTAAAGTTTATTTTAACTTTATAGTATATTTATAATATTAGTAGTTAATACAGCATAGAGGTCAACAGCGTGTTTAGCCCAGAATGTCACTGATAGCTAAGTAATTCCTTCAGTGTTGTTGGCATAAGCTAAATAAAAGTAATAAAGGGCGATAGGGGAAAAGTGTATAGAAGAAAGGAAGAAGAGGATGTAGGTTGGTGGGGGCTGGGGATGGCAAGTAAGAAAAAGAAAAAGATGTATTTGGTGGAAAATACAGATGGGTTTCAGGTGTCATTGGAACCTTCTGATCTTTAGAAATCAAAGGCTGCATTAAAGCCCACCTGATTGGGAAAATTAGGTATAAAATGCTATGCGATATAGTGATAGAGCATTTAAAATACAGTTCCTGATTCATAAGCCGCCACCGTCACAGCCTCCTGAGCAATGCTGACTTTTAAACAATACAGTGTATGAATTTGTTCTTGTTAAGTCATCTTAATAAAATAAACAAAATACATTTTGATTTTTGTTTTAGTGTCTTTGCAAGATATAACAATGAGAAAAGCTTTCCGAAGTTCTACAATTCAAGATCAGCAGCTTTTTGACCGCAAGACTTTGCCTATTCCGTTGCAGGAGACATACGATGTTTGTGAACAGCCTCCACCTCTCAATATACTCACTCCTTATAGGTCAGTAGGCTAATAAGTAAGAAGGCTGGTTATTTATCTCACACTTCAAGTTCAAATAGGCAGCAGTCTACCTTTAAATGCTAAACCCCAAACATTCTTTATTTCACTGGGTTTTTGACCAACACAGAGAACCCTTCTTATCCACAACCTTTAGAAAACGTTTGCTTTATCCACTAGGTGAGCTCCAAAAGCCCTGGAATACAAAAGACAAGGCTAATTCAAGGGAGTCGTTTGGACAAGTGTTAATAAGAAAAGCCAATGGCAAACTTATTACTACAAAGAGCCAAGGAGTTGTTATTGTCTTTTTAATTTAATTTCTAATCAGATGGAAAATAAAAAATAAAGAGCTCAAAATTCCACCACACTAACAAAAGTAAACATTGCTTTTGGTTGTTTTATCTACTCTTAATCTATATGCATTAAATTTACATAATGAATATGTAGTATCTGTTTTTAAAATGTTTTTTACCATTTAAAATAAAATCTGGAATTATTCAGGCTTTTTATGAAGTTCTTTCACATGATTTGTTAAACAGGTAATTTAAGATGCAGAACACATATCCTGAATAAAATGGTATTCAGTTAGTTATTTGAAACTATTTGTCAGTATGCAAGTCATTTAGATATAAGTAACTTACTATAAGAATGACTATTAGGTGATATTTTGCAGGTTTGGTAAGATGATAGTAAGTAAATTAGAGTATTGGCAGAAACCTGGTACAGTGTCTGTATTCTAAATGATATTATTGTCCCTTCAGGCTTTTACCTTAGGCAGAACCATTTGTAATTATTGGAATTTCTCAAAGGACTTTTAGAAAACTTGGTATTCAGCAGAATTTAGGGATGAAAATTATCCACCTGTACTTTAAATTATTAACACCAATTCTGAAAACATCTAGTTTTCCATTTTCATTAGTTTACTGCCCAACTTGTGAGAAATGTTTTATTGGTCCAGTATTCTAATTAATTTTGCCATAATTTTTGCACATGCTATATTTTATTAATGTAAGAAAAACATTTCAGTAAAGCTTTCTATTCTGATTGCCTAAGTTTATTAATATATATTTTAATTGATACTTTATATTTCAGAGATGATGGTAAAGAAGGTTTGAAGTTTTATACCAACCCTTCATATTTCTTTGATCTATGGAAAGAAAAAATGTTGCAAGATACAGAGGATAAGAGGAAGGAAAAGAGGAAGCAGAAGGTATTGCAAGAGATTCAAAAGATTGAAGTTAGTTTTCATGTATTTGTTTTGTTGCATACATAGAACTTTATTAGTCCTGTACTTTGACAATTTTATTTTATTGGGTCCATATAATCAAATACTGAAGTCTTTATAATCGCACAGAAAGATCAAGTCTAATTTGAGCAGAGGAGCAATTATAATGTAGTGTGAGAAGTGCCATAACAGAGGTGTGCTTGGATGGTGTGAGTAGCACAAAATAACATTTGTTTAGAGGACAGGGTTGGCAAACACTTGCAGCAAAGCTTACAATGTATCTTGAATAGCAGATAGGAACTAAGTGGACCAGGGAAGAGAAAGGCATTCTGGTAAGAAGGAACAAAGGAATGTTGTGCAGATATTGGTAAAGCAAATTAAGCTAATATTTTCTAACTGCAGAGCATATCCGAAACATTTTGGAAAGGCTATTCTCAGTAAATTCCTGTTATCCGCTGTATTGTTTATTTGCCGCTTTCTGATAAAGTTCACTTGGATCTACTTTATTCCATGTTAATGATAAATAGAAATATAGAAGGAGGAAGCAATGTTGGATTTAGGTAGAGTTATGAAGGAGGGAATATCGGTCTTCATCACCCCTCTGTTTCTCCTGTAGCTATCTCTACTTTCCCGCTTTCCCCATAATGCCCTTATTAGCTTAATTAGACAGTACCCCAGTGCTCTAGCTGGAGTTTGCAAACTGGCGACTGGCGGCCCAAACTACTCCTGCAAGCAGTGTTTTGTTTCCCAACCACAGTGGTCTTAAAATGTTTGAACTGGAATGCTTTAAAAGGACATGCCTGTCTAATTCACAGCCTTCCCCATCTTACACCCTACTCTCTTCGTTTATGAATGTCATCTGCTTGGCCTTTTTGGGCATTTCACTCTGTTGTACCTATTTGAGACCTTTCTATGCTTTTTCCCATGATTTAAGAATTGTTCCATTTTTATTATAGACAGCAGAGGCTACTTCTGACAGGAACCAGGGGAGTCATGTGTGGTTTTGTGCAATACCACTATTTGTTTTATTTTTCAAATACTCTGTTTTCTGCTGAGTAACACACTTAGTTATAATGGATTAATTAGACAAATGGATTTTTTTCTAATGCATTGGCCAGCTAATTGGTGACTTCTCAGATTACATAACCTTAGTAAATTTTCAGGTTTTGGTTCGAGGTAGACAGTGCCATTAATGGTAGAAATTTCACTAATAGCAAAAACTGAAAGATGTCCCAGAGTTGGTGAATCATTTTCCATCTGAAAGGACTTTCTGACCTCAAATTTTGTTACTTAGGCATACTATTTTTATCTGGTGCCTCAATTCCAATTAGAGATTAAAGAAACATGACAAGAAACTGGGATTACAAGCAAGCTAGCTAAGATTTAACTCTGAAAGTACAAATGAATTATGTCTGTGTTACTTTGATTATATTATGATTGCATTGTCTTTTTCAATATTGATGTTTGAATTTTAACTTGATTGTTATAACCTCCTTTTAAAAACCTAGCACTTCAGCATTTGGCTTTGTTTCAATGCATCTGTTACAGCAGAAAAATCTAGATCGTCCTCATGAACCTGAAAAAGTGCCAAGAGCACCACATGACAGGCGGAGAGAATGGCAGAAGCTGGCCCAAGGTCCAGAGCTGGCCGAAGATGATGCTAATCTCTTACATAAGCATATTGAAGTCGCTAATGGCCCAGCCTCTCATTTCGAAACAAGGTCTCTTTTTCTTTTGTTTGTTTTTTAACAAAATTGATGATAAAATACTGGCTTTATTTCCAATATCTACGCCTGTAAGTGTTAGGTCCTGAACTGTTGAACCGCACACCCTGTTGTGGGTATAGAGACGATTCTGCAGCCTTGAGCACGATAAGCCGACTGAAGTCTAATCCTGGGCAGATCACTGTCACACCTGGACTTGGCTCTGGTTGTTTTTAGAAAGAGCTGGTTGGAGTAGGTGACCTTCAGATGATCTTTCCTACACAGTCTCACCTCCCTCTCAGTATTTCAGGCAGTCTGCTAGACTCCCATGGTAGAGGAATGAGGTCTGGAAATTTTTTTTTTTAAGTATTATTGAATTATATATCACTATATGTAAAGTAGGAGTTGAGACAGGATTATATTTTGTTCCTTTTTCTTTCCCTTTCTATGCCATATCTATAACTTCCTTTCTCTGCCACATCTCCCACCTCAGATATATCAGGACTTGGAAACAAAATTACTCATCACCTTTTGCAAAAGTATAGACTAGGTCCTTTTCCTTTCTCAGTAGCTAGGGGCCCTGTCTAAGTAACACGCTGCCCTAACATCTCTCTGTGAAGAAATTTATTTTTGTATACTTGATTGGTTATGGTTATTATATATATATAATAGTTACTGATTTTTGAATGGAAAAGAGCTTAAGGTTTTCTTTTGAATAGTACATGTAAATTATTGGGACATAAGTGTGAAATAGTTTGGCCTATTTTAGGAGTAATATACATCTAAGACACTATTTATGTGCATTACTGAAAAAAGAGACTGAAAGAATTGAGATTTTTTTTAATGAATAATCTATAGGCAAACATTTATTTCTACTACTGTTAAGTAATTGAAGTATTTAGCTGACCCAGTAGTGTAAATATATTATTTCTAACTTGCTTTGTGCACATTTTTTAAATCCACCTTTGTCCCCAGCATGCAGTACAATCAGTAAATACTTACGTCTTCACATGCTCAAGGTACCTAAAAGTTTGCTCTAAATCTGATCTTAAGTCCCATGTTGCTGTATTACTCCACATACTATTTTCTGAGTACCCTTGCACCTTTGAAAACACCAAAAAGATAAAAATGATGTAGTTAACCATCTCAGTGATGCTGGGAAGCCTTTCTCCCTGGGTACAAGGCGTTTGGAAGTCATTTAGATTTAAGAAAGCGACATGGTGGTAGAAAATTCCAGTTTTCATATTCTAGCTTTTTGTCATTGGCATCTTATTGTAAAGAAGATGAAACAGAGGAAGGTAGCTTTGAATGCAATTTACTAAAAGTTAATTCTTTTCTTGTTTATAAGATTATATATGTAATACTTTTCATCCTCGTAAATTGAATTAGTATTATATTATAAAATAACAAAATAACTGAACGTCATCATTAATGAACCTGAATCAGTAAGTTAAGTTTGCATTGTGGGCGGCATTTTTTGTTTTAAAAGCAGGATAAATGTAATAAATTCCTGAAAGAGGTTTTTTAAAAGTCAGTGAAATACTGACATTCGAAGGATAAACTTCAACTCTTTCACTTTACTCCAGTAGAACACTTTACTCCAACAATAATTCAAGAAAACTATACTGATATTGTGCATTTTTTTAGGCCTCAGACATATGTGGATCATATGGATGGATCTTACTCACTTTCTGCCTTGCCATTTAGTCAAATGAGTGAGCTTCTGACTAGAGCTGAGGAAAGGGTCTTAGTCAGACCACATGAACCACCTCCACCTCCACCAATGCATGGAGCAGGAGATGCAAAACCTATACCCACCTGTATCAGGTAAGTTGGGACAAGCACTTGATGCTTTATCTCAGGGGTTGGTAACCTTTTTCTTTAAAGGCGCAGATAGTATGTATTTCAGGCTTTGTGAGCATACGTTTCTGCCACAACTACTTAATTTTGCCATTGTTGCGTGAAAGCAACCATGGACTATGTACATGATTAAATGAATATATTTCTGTTGAAACAAAACTTCATTTACAAAAACAGGGAGTGGGTCAGATTTGGCCTGTGTGAGGTAATTTTCCAGCCTCTGATAGGAGCTGACACATTCTCTTGGGGAAATTTAACTAAGGAGAGTTTAAAGATTAAAGTGTGTTTCATTTTATTATAGCTTTGTTATGAGGAGCGGCATAGCAGGTCCTTGAATAGTGTTGTTTGTTCAGTGCCGTTTCATGTTGATGAGATGCTGTAGGAACTTAACTCTTGTTTGTAGCAATTAGCCTGTGGTAACATTGGTTTCATTGTACATCGTTTCACTTAAAGTTAGAACCTATTGACAGTTTTAAGTGAGGGCTTGTTGTATATTAATACAAAGTAAGAATTTTTATAATGTGGTAAGAGACTAAAAAATGGGAACCAAAGGTGTGATTATAAGTGTTAATTTGATATTAGGGGAAATACTCTAAAAATTTGAGAGAGAATAGTAGGCTCATAATTTTTAGGAAAGCTATTTTGAAGTTTTTGTCCATTGATACCCAAATTATAAAATTTGAGGGAGAATAGGATCATAATTTTCAGTAAAGCTATTTTGAAGTTTAATTTTGTCCATTGATACCCAAATTATAAATTTTTAAAGAGAAATAGAGATCAGCTTTACAATTTTCAGTTAAAAATATCAGCCTTCTGTCTCTGATTTATTTGATGTTTCATCCTCAGGAAGGAAGAGGGCTGTAAATTTCCTTTTGTGGTTTGTGATTAGTTGTCATTGATTTGACTGAAATGACATATGATGACTCTTCATATAATATAGCATTATAAATACATCATTGTGTTGGCCACAGGTATTGCTACAAATATTGTAATATGATAAATGTTGAGCCATTACAAAGAATTATATCACTGTATAAAATTGAGCATTTTACTTAATCAAAGTAAGCATAAAATGCTTGAGTGGATATGAAAGTTGCATGAGAGGATGAGACCATTTAGAATTTTACAAACCAAAGTACCACTTGTTCATTTTCTTGGTGTAGTTTTAGTTATTTCATTCTAAATACTGGTGAAAAAAAATTTAATTTCTATAGGAACATGTTAATGCATCTGCCTTGATATAATTACTGACAGTCGTTTATATTTTGTGTGCTTAATCTTTTCTCTTTTAATAACTTGCTAGGATCTCTCTATCATTTCAGTTCGGCTACAGGTTTGATAGAAAATCGCCCTCAGTCACCAGCTACAGGCAGGACACCGGTGTTTGTGAGCCCTACCCCCCCACCTCCTCCACCACCTCTTCCATCTGCTTTGTCAACTTCTTCATTAAGAGCTTCAATGACGTCAACTCCTCCCCCACCAGTGCCTCCCCCACCTCCACCTCCAGCCACTGCTTTGCAAGCTCCAGCAGTACCACCACCTCCGGCTCCTCTTCAGATCGCCCCTGGAGTTCTCCACCCAGCTCCCCCTCCCATCGCACCTCCTCTAGTACAGCCCTCTCCACCCATAGCTAGAGCTGCCCCCGTCTGTGAGACTGTACCCGTTCATCCGCTCCCACAAGGTGAAGTCCAGGGGCTGCCTCCGCCCCCACCACCGCCTCCTTTGCCTCCACCTGGCATTCGACCATCGTCACCTGTCACAGTTGCAGCTCTTGCTCATCCTCCCTCTGGGCTACATCCAACTCCATCTACTGCCCCAGGTCCCCATGTTCCATTAATGCCTCCATCTCCTCCATCACAAGTTATACCTGCTTCTGAGCCAAAGCGCCATCCGTCAACCCTACCTGTAATCAGTGATGCCAGGAGTGTACTTCTGGAAGCAATACGAAAAGGTAATTTTCTCAGGGCCACTAAAAGCATTCTATTGTAGCATTAGAAATTTTCTAAATATTTGAAACAATAAGGTTTTCCTCACTTACAACATTTTAAATGATCATGTTTTTACACAGATGGTATCTTTAGAAAATAAAACTATGTTCAACTTATATTTTAAATCATTTCTAAGAAAATATGACATTATTACAGAAAATTAGTTAAAACTATATTATGTTTAGTATGTATGTTAACTCCTTAAAAAACCATATTTTCTTCAGAGTTAAGGCTGTCCATTTGGTGTCTCAGTGACACTTGCTCTAGCAGATACCTTTAAAAGATTAAGTTTCCTCCTTTTGTAGTTTAAAAAAACAAAACAAAACTTGACATATTTATTCATTTATTCAGCCAATACTTCCTAAGAACTTACTATATGCAAGGCACTAACAAGATAGAATGAATAAGAAGAGTGCTTTTTCCTCAAGTACTGGGGAAAATAAAGCCACAGAAAATATACTCAACAATGTTTATTTTATTTGATAATAATAGATGTAACAGAAGAAAAGTATCATCTGATTAACTTTTTAGGATCTGGTGAGTAGGGAGGCACAATAGATCATAATGGTTTAATAAACTGTAAATGTCCACTGAGGTGTCTGGTAAGTTTCACCAACTAATATCACAGGTGATAACGTAATGAAGAAATTACTGTCTCTCTAAACATGATTCCTTCACATTCTTTTTAATACATCTTGCTTTTTATTTTTCTATTAGTATTTCTTATGTGTATTTGATTTTACTCCAGAAAGATTAATAATATCTACTACTTAATATGTTGGTTTACAATGAATGGTTTGGATTTCCTATATCAGGTATTCAGCTACGAAAAGTAGAAGAGCAGCGTGAACAGGAAGCTAAACATGAACGCATTGAAAATGATGTTGCCACCATCCTGTCCCGCCGTATCGCTGTGGAATATAGTGATTCAGAAGATGATTCAGAATTTGATGAAGTAGATTGGCTGGAATAAGAGAAATGCATTGATAAATATTACAAAACTGAATGCAAATGTCCTTTGTGGTGCTTGTTCTTTGAAAATGTTTGGTCATTCCAGTGTTTTGCTTTCTTTTCCTTAAGATAAATAATCCTTTTTCCTCCATAATTTTTGATTTCTAAGAAAACTATTAGCATACATTTCAAACTAACTGTTTTACAGTGGCTTATCTTTTTTATTTTTCCCTGAAAAGACATAATTTGGTCAAATAAACCACTAAGTATTAAGCATGGACAGCTGTTGTTAGAGTAGCAGATTCTGTTTTTTGATATATCTTAATTGTGCACTTTGTGAATTTTAATTTAAAGAAAGCAACTAAGATTGAACTCTTGAGGGCAGCTGTATCTATTAATGAGCCTTATTCCATTTCTTGATGTTTTAAAAGAAGAAACACTGCCTTGATTATATGAATACACTCAGAAAGTACACTTAGCTTGTAGTATTGAATTCTCTTAAAGGAATGCTTGAAATTTTTTTTAATTATTGTTTTATTGTTTTTAAATATTTGCCTTATTTGAATGTTTAGCAGTACCCCCTTCCCACTTATATATTGTGTGGTATGATTTTGCTTGCCTATAAAAATTTAAAAGATTTCCATGTGAAATACTCTGACATAAACATACATGTAACTTACATAACTGTTAAGAATAACAGTCTGATTTAATAAATGGTTCATTTTAAAGGTTAATGGGTGTTGTTCTTTGAATAAAACTATTTCTGAAAGTTTATCAACAGTTTAGTTAATACGTAGATAGTAAACAAAGATTTTAAAAACCCCTTATGCTGTGTGATTTCCTCTTAATTGTACAGATTCATATTGTCCAGTGTGTAGGATAACTTTTATATCTTTTTTTTTTTTTTAAGTTTTTATTGGGGAAGAGGAACAGGACTTTATTGGGGAACAGTGTGTACTTCCAGGACTTTTTCCAAGTCAAGTTATTGTCCTTTCAATTTTAGTTGTGGAGGGTGCCGTTCAGCTTCAAGTTGTTGTCCTTTCAGTCTTAGTTGTGGAGGGTGCAGCTCAGCTCCAGGTCCAGCTGCCGTTGCTAGTTGCAGGGGGCGCAGCCCACCATCCCTTGCCGGAGTTGAAACCAGCAACCTTGTGGTTGAGAGCCCACTGGCCCATGTGGGAATCGAACCGGCAGCCTTTGGAGTTAGGAGCACGGAGCTCCAACCACCTGAGCCACCGGGCCGGCCCCATTTTTATATCATTTTTTTCCCTAAGGTCACAAGATCAATATTTTTCAACTCCTTATGCTCTTAAATTAAAATCTCAACTTGCTGTCTAATTTCAGCACATCTTGACTTCATTTTAACATCATTCTTGATACTATTTTTGCAATGATAAGATAGTTGCTAGTATTTGCACAGTCTAGATTCAGAGATGGAGGGGAAGCAGCATTAGTATCAGATTATTTAGTGTGAAGAAAAGACTAAATGATGTGTTGGTAGCTTGACTAAAAGTGACTGCAATCTTTATCCTTGCCTCTGTCCGCTCCTTTTGCAATGCAGTTTCCAGTTCCTTTCATCAAGAGGGGTTCTAATACAGCGCCTTGACTCTGAGACTTGTTTTGGCTAATAGCATATGGCAAAAGTAGGCTCAGGCTAGCCTGCTAGATCAGAAACCACACGCAGAGAGCTATCCCAGGTGAGGCCGTGTTAGACCAGCCAAGCGCAAGCTCATGTGCTGCCTGGCTCTACACAGATGAGCAAGCCTGGGAGCTAAGATTAGCCCAGCCCAGGAGAACTGTTCAGCTGACCCATAAACTCATGAGTAAAAATAAATGCTTATGGTCTGACACCTAAGTTCCGAGGCAGATCATTTCTCATAGTACTATTGTGGCAATAGATAGCTGATACATGTGGTCATTGGTAATTTGATAATTTGGTGGTTATGTAGGCAGATAAGTAATGACGTGTAATCCTTGTATAATAGGAATGATGAACTAAGTTCTATTGTAGCAATACAGTTTGGACATAAAAACATTTCCTGATGGCTCTAATCAAAAAGATTTGCTTTGCTCTTTTGGTAGCTTTGCCTAGAACAAGAGATTGCACAGCCATTTGAGGTTTCTTTCCAACCTTACAAAAGTGTAGTGTTGAATTCAACTCAAGAAAATATGGCACAGTTTAAAGTTTGTCTTTCTAAGTATGCTAATGGTCAATTGGCGGTACCTAGTAGATAGATTTTATAAAGCCTCGATTTTGTAGCTAGATACTAAACCTTAATGGGACTGGAATTGGAGCAGTTAAGGGTGATACAAAAGGAAGTGGTTGAAGATTTCTTAATAATAGAAGCAGACGTTTTTGTAAAGCCTGGCAGTATGTATCCTAGTTTATGATAGATTTTTGTTTGTTTATTTTTTACAACATTCCTGGAAGAAGAGAAAGTGCCCACAGACTGAAGAGGCCACATATGTAGTATTTATTTTAAAATCAAAATAACCTTTCAGTGTAGATACTCAAGTTAACTTGTTGAGAGAATTTTTAAACAAATCATTCAGTGGTCAATTTTAATATCCTCGGAAGAATGAAAGTTACTGGGTAATGACTCTCTTTTTCTCGTTGAATTATGTTACTATTCCACAAGGTCATGCATAAGCATAGAGTCAGAAAAAATGGATTGTGCATTGTGGGGAAATAATTGGCTTGACTGGTTTTGGTTGAAGTCACCCATTTACCACCATACTAACAAATCCAATGAACACTCTTTAGTCCCTAATTTATTTGATCTTTATTCTATGCATACTCTACCTCCTTGAAACTGTCAATCCCTCTGGCACGTGTATGTGTGTGTGTGTGTGTGACAGAGAGAGAGAGAGAGAGAGAGAGAGAGAAAGAGAGAGAGAGAGAGAGAGAGAGAGAGAGAGAGAGAGAGACTGCCTTCCCCTTCCCAATACTGGGACAGGAGAAGGGGAGGGAAATACCTAGCAGCAGTAGAGTTTGGGATGAAATTCAGTCATTGTGGAGGGAAAGGGAGTGTGTCTATAACTTTTCCTAAGTAAGGGATGTTTGTAAGCTGCAGATTTATGAGGCATTTTAAGCTATAATCACAGCTTTTTATGATTTATGATCTATTTGGGCAGATGAGATATGGCTTCTGAAGCATTTTCACCTTATAAATATTTACTAAAAGATAAATAAGAAAAATGTTCATTTGGGTTGTGTTCTGTAAATTATGAAACACCTCCCTTTATTTCCACTTTTAGAAAGTCCTGCCCTTCAATAATCATCGCACATTCATATTTTCATGAAGTCTCCGATCACCACAACAGGAGTTCAGATTCCTTTTCTATTTATCTAACTCTTTTATTATAAGCTTTCTTCAAGAGATACTTACATCATTTTGCATCACAGTTATTACCTGTTCGAGTTTGACAAATAGATTATTCACAAGACAGCCAGGACCTTGTCTTAAATTGGCAACTCACAATATCTCTTCTTAAAAACAGGTTCAGAAGTACCTCTTTTTATTCTGTCCAGTGGGGCTCTTAAAAGTTATATCTTCCTAGACACTGCTCCTGTTTAAAAAAAATTTTCCCCACTAATCTCAGTAACATAATTGACCTAAAACTAGTCCCAATTTCATCAAAACTCTGTGTGTGCGTGTGTGTGTGTGTGTGTGTGTGTGTGTGTGTGTGTGTAATTTAAGAATTGGCTTTTTTGGCCAAAAGGTGGAAGGTGTTAATATTTCTGAAGTCATTTTTTTTAAGACAGTAAAATTGATCAAGTTGTTCTAAGTTAATGGAAATTCTCATGAATTGCTTTCAAAACATAGCTTTATCTTTGCCCTTAGTAAACATACTACTGCTTTTTTATTTTTTTCATTTTCACTCTACATTTATCTTGACCCTAGCTTTTTAAAAAACTACCTCCCCAAACTGGAGCAGGTATAAAATAAATTATTTAAAGCTCCTAAATAGTTCAAGAAATTCCTCCTGAAACTCATGATTTCTGTATTATTTACTTAGTAAAATGATGTAAACGAATCAATGCAAGTTATTAATCATGCAATATTAGGATTTAAAGATCACCTTGCTGTGTTGAACTAATGAAAATGGTATTTCTAAATTGTGTCATATAACTGTAATTAATAGAAATCATTGTACTAAAGCCAAACAGAAGGCATAGGACCCTTGTAATACAAAGAATAAGTCTTTTCCTTGCTTTATTCATTGCTGTACTAAGAACAAGTTTATTTATGTACTCCATGACTTGGCTGTAGAATACATCAGTAATCTCTGTTGCTTTTCAAGCCTGACAACCAGGCTCTGAATAAAGAATGAATACCAGCCTTGAATGAACATTTCAGGCACTTTTTTTTTTTAACAGACTAGTTATCAATACCTTTTTCTCATTATTGTAAGGCCAGCTGCTCTGACTTTTTTTTCTTCTTTAGAAAAAAAATTTAAACACAACTGAGCGTGTATTGAAGTCATCTTCCTCAGGATATTTATCGTTTCTCCTCTTTCCTATAATAGACCATTTTTTTAGTGATAACAGTATTTTATCGTATATATAAATATGTTTCTGTGTATGTGTGTCTGTTATACCCAAAGATTTCTTGATATATCTCTATCCATCCTGCCTTTAGGCTACCTTTTCCGGTCTGCTATGCCTGATAAAGGGTATTGATGTCTTCAGGAGTAATAAAATTTCTCATCTACTTTTCTGGCCTGGAAACAATCTAGAAGACACAAGAGCCATCAAATCACAACTTGTCTTCTATTATAACAACTTCTAATATTTTTTTCAGTTTATTTTTTTTAAGTTTTTATTAAAATATAGCTAACGTACAATATTATATTAGTTTCAGGGGTGTACCATAATAATTTATGTATATACCTAAAGAAGTGATCACCATGATAAGTTCAGCAACCATCTGACACCATACCACGCTATCACAATAGTATTGACTGTATTCCCCATGCTGTACATTCCATCCCCATGACTTACTTGTTTTATACCTGGAAATTTCAACCTCTTATTCCCCTCACCTTTCTTTCCCTTTTTTATTTTTTCAGTTACAGTTGACATTCCATATTTTATATTAATTTCAGGGGTACAGCATAGTGGTTAGACATTTATGTAATTTAAGAAATGATCCCCCCGACTAGCACCCACGTGGCACTTTACATAGCTATTACCATATTATGGACTATATTCACTGTGCTTTGCTTTACATCTCCATGACTATTTTGTAACTCCCAGTTTGTATTTCTTAATCCCTCCACCTTTTTCACCCCGTGCCCGAACCCCCCTTCCATCTACCACCTCAATAAATCTAATACCCATTTAACACCAAACATAGTTATTACAATATTATTGACTATATTCCTTATGCTATAACCTACATCCCCGTAACTCTTCGTAACAACCAATTTGTACTTCTTAATCCCTTCCCCCTTTTTCACCCTGCCCTCAGCCCCCTCCAGTCACTCCCAACAAATCTAGTGCCAATATGACACCATGCAGGTATTACAATATTACTATATTCCTAGTGCTATACCCTACATTACTGTGTAACAACAAATTAGTGTTGCTTAATCCCTTCCCCTTTTTCATTCACCCTTGACCACCCCATCTGACAACCATCAATATGTTCTTTGTACATATGAGTTTGTTTCTGTTTTGTTTGTTTATTTTGTTACTTGGATTCACTATAAGCAAAATCACATTGCATCTGTCTTTCTCTCCACTCAGCACAACACCCTCCAGGTCCATCCATGCTTCCACACAAGGCAAGAACCCATTCCCTTCCCTGGCTGAGCAATATTCCTCTTTATCCATCAATAGACAGACACACAGGCTCCCTCCACATCTTGGCCATTGTAAGCAATGCTGCAATGGACATATGGATGCACATGTCTCGTCAAAGTAGCGTTTGGGTGTCTTCAGATAAATACCCTGAAGTGGGATTACTGGGTTCTTCTTTGTTTCTTGTTATAGCCTTTGTTTTAAAGTCTGTTTTGCCTGGTGTAAGTACTGCTACCCCAGCTTTTTTGTTTTGTTTTTGTTTCCATTTTCATGAAATACCTTTTTCAATCCTTTCTGTCTGTGTGTCTTTCAATCTGAAGTGATTCTCTTGTAGGCAGCAAATATTATAAGGGTTTTGTTTTCTTACCATTCAGTCCTCCTATGTCTTTTGAGTGGAGCATTTAATCCATTTACATTGAAAGTAATTATTGATAGGTATGTAGCTGTTGCCATTTTATTCATCATTTTGATTTTTTTTTTCCATCTTAAAGAATTCCCTCTGTCATTCTTTGTAATACTGGTTTGGTGGTGATGAACTCTGTAGCTTTTTCTTGTCTGGGAAGCTCTTTATCTGTCCTTTGATTATAAACAATAGCTTTGCTGGTAGAGTAATCTCAATTGTAGGTCCTTGCTTTTCATTGAATATTTTGTGCCAATCCCTTCTGGCCTGCAAAGTTTCTGTTAAGAAATCAGCTGACAATTTTATGGGAGCTTCCTTATAAGTTACCAGTTGCCTTTCTCTTGCTGCTTTTAGGATTCTGTCTTTGTCTTTAAACTTTGCCATTCTAATGTAATATAATGTGTTTTAGTGGGATTCTCTGCACTTCCTGGACTTGTGTGAGTATTTCCTTTGGAGGTTTGGAAAGTGTTCAATCATTATTTCTTCAAATAGGTTTTCAATCCCTTGCTTTCTCTCTTCTGATGTGAATGTTGTTACATTTGATGTCGTCCCAGAAGTCTCTTAAACTATCGTAATTTTTTTTTTAATTTTGCTTGCTGTTGTGATTGGGTGTTTTCTGCTACCTTGTCTTCCAAATTGCTGATTTGATCCTCTGCTTCATGTAGTCTACTGGTGATTCCTTCTAGTGCATTCTTTATTTCAATTATTGTATTCTTCATTTCTGACTGGTTCTTTTTAATGGTTTCTATGTCCTTTTTAGTGCTTGCTATCTCTTTGTTGAAGTTCTCGCTAAGTTCCTTGAGCTCTTGTTCAAAACAATATAACCATTGTTTTGAACTCTGTCTCTGGTAGGTTGCTTGCCTCCATTTCATTTAGTTCTTTTTCTGGAGTTTTTTTCATTTGGGGTGAATTTCTTTGTTTTCTCATTTTAACTGCCTTCCAGTGTTTGTTTCTATGTATTAGATAGATCTGCTACGTCTCCCAGTCTTGGTCAGGTGGCCTTATGTAGTAGGTGTCCTGTGGGGCCCAGTGGCACAGTCTCCCTGGTCACCTGCTCTGGGTGCTCCAGGAGTGTCCCTTGAATGGGTTGTGCATGCCCTCCTGTTATGGTTGAGCCCTGATTGCTATTGGCATGTCAGTGGGTGGAGTTGACCCTTGAGCTGACTGGCTGTGGGGTTTGGCCACGTCCACAGCTTACAGGCTGCTGTGCAGGAGGCTCACCCCACTGAGTGGGATTCACCCCAGCAGGCTCTGCCTGTTGCGACCACCCTTGGGTGTGCCACCTGTGGGGCTAATTGGGTGGTGTTCTACTGTGGTCTGAAGTCAACCTCCAAATATCTTGATTCTGGAGCCCCTCGGGAGGGGCTCTGGTGCAGGCCCCGGTCACCCACTGCCTGTGATCAGACAGGGACTACCTGGTAGGAGCTACAAGACAATCCACAGTTATTTGCTGCCTGTGCCAACCCTGGAGGTGCGTGGGAGCGGCCACACTCTGAACCAAGGATGTCTGTCATCAGTACCAGGCCTGGGGTATGTCACAAAATGCTAGGACACCCTGAGGCCTGCTGCCACTTACTGGCTACTGTAAGGTTCAACCACTGATAAAGCCTCGTGAGGTATGCAAGGTGGGTAAGGCGGTATCTCTGGGAGTCACTAGCATCAGAAGCGTTGTGGTTACCAGATTAATGTAGACTGTGGTTTGGTGCCAGTGCTGAATCTGGAGCTACTCAGCAAAAGTCGCAGAGCACACTGTGGCCAATTGCTTCCCACCTGGGTCCTGCAGACTGGGCCTGGGGCCCGGTTTGTTTCTTAGTTTTTTAAGAAAGTGCAATGCAGCCAGGGCTGGCTGCTGAGAGAACATGCCTCCAGCATTGGGGGAGTTGGGTGGGGTTGTTAACAGGGCGGAACCCGGAGCTCATCAAACCAATCAGATTCAGACTTGGCCATAAGCGTAGGGGGCAGGCACATGCAGTTAAGATGGCGTCTACCTGTTGGCCACACAGGAGAAGGACGCCTCTCAGGGAAAATGGTGACTGTCCTCCAGCCCTCTCATTGAAGCCACACACCTCAGTTTGCACACCCGTATGACTCTGAGGCCCTCCGAGTTACTGTCCCTCCGCTGGAGCCCAAGGTGAGTGCCTGCATCCGAGTGAGTCTGTGCGTAGGCTGTTTAAGAGAACTCCTGCATTTCCCACAGCCTTCCATCCCACCCAGATGGTCGGAATACTCACTGTTTTTCACAGCCAGATGTTGTGGGTGCTCTCTTCCCAGCACCAGTACTCGGCTGGGGAGGCTGGTGTGAGGCTGGGGTCCCTTGCTCCTCAGGGGAGCTGGGGTAGGGAGGGAACCTCCGTGTCCGAGATGCGTATCCATCTTGATTCTCAACCACCACACGGAGGTTTGGGGCCTGTTTTGCGTCTCCACCCTTCCTACCAGTCTCGATATGGCTTCTTTATATCCTTAGCTATAAAACTTCTGTTTAGCCAATCTGCAGATGGTTCTCCAGGTTGATTGTTCTCTAATTTAGTTGTAATTTTAATGTGTTCACAAGATGAGGCAAGCAGGGTGTTTACCTACTCTACCATCTTGGATCTGCCTCTAATATTGAAAGTACCTGTTTCTTACCTGTGAAACTCTGAAGTGTTGCACTTCTAAGTTTAAAGAAAATCTATAGGAACTATTTATCTAGACCATTCCAGGTAAAGGAGCACGTCTTTAATTACGAATGGTTAATTTTTGTATTTATTTTTACACATATCATTTCTTTTTATTTATTCAACAAAAAATTTTGTTGCCTGCAGAGTTAATCTGTTGGTACTGGGGCCATACCAGTGAAAAGACAGAGCCCTACTTTCTGAGCATACAGATAAACTAACAAAGAACAATGAATGTTATGTTAGGGACGCTCATAGCCTAGAGACCAAACAGTCTAGGAAGTCAAGAAAGGCCTCCAGAAGGAAATGACATTTAAAGTTTGAGGTGGACCTGGGCAGGCAAATGTTGAAGAGGGTGGACAGTCTCCTAAGGCAAAGGTGTGTGAATGTCTGGAATTGCTTGATGTAAAGTATGCAAGGCATGGAATAACTAGAAATAAATAAGAAAGGTAAGCAGGAGAAAATCATGAGAGGGCCTTAGGAACCATATTAAGGAGTTTGCATTTTATTCCATGGGCAATAAAACTGAGGAACTAACATCAGAACAGCATTTTGGAAAGGTTTTTTGGCAGCTACAAAGTGGTAAATAAATTAGAAGTAAACTTGGAGGTCAAGAGACCAGTTAGGCTGTTACAGTAGGTGACATAATAATTAGGGATGGTGGTAACAGAGGAGCTATGTAACAGGATAGATTCAAGACAGATTTAGGATGTGGAATCCACTGGACTTCATAATTGGAGAGGAAAGAGTGAAGAACAACTTCCAGAGTCCTGGCTTACTGATAAAAGGACCATTGGAGGAGCAGGACTGGGGGAGTGTGTGATACAGTTTGGGACATAGGCAGGGAAAGGATCACTGACGTGGTTGGATGGAGGGATTAATTTCGTATTTGTGCAAGGGAACGTCTTCTGCAGGAAGGAGAAAAGGGTGGCTAAGTAAGCAGATTTGGAGGTCTGGTGCCAAAAAGTTGTGAAAGTTTCCTTCTAATGGCATCCAGTATTTTCTCTCTGAAGTAGATGACACTGCTTCTCAGGGTGATTGGGGAGCAGAAGGATTGTCAACATTTTTAAGAAAAGTAAGATTTGAAGGAGTCATTGTGAAAAATGGGAGAGCTTTCCAGGGAAATAGGAAATTGTCAAACAATCTTGAAAACATTGTTGAAATTGGTGACTGGATTTTACAGTGGGTGTCCAGTTTGCAATGTGTGATTTTTTTTTCCCCTAGCAGTCAGACGACAATTGCCAGAAAGATAGAGTTGGATTTTGACTGTATTATGGGATGGTAGGACTATCTCTAGGGAAGACTGTCAGATCTCCTTAGTGTCTTAGTCCCATGATTAAACTCACATGTTGAAGTTGTTCTCATCTACCGTATTTTGCTGTGTATAATGCACACTTTGTTACCCAAATTTGTGAGGGGAAAAATAAGGATGCGTGTTATACATGGGTAGTACTAATTCTGTATCTATATAAATGTTTTTAACTCTTATTTATGTGTAAGAGGTAAAAGTGTAACTCTAGAAATCTATAACGATATCCGTATGCAAAATAATATCCTGGAATGCGATATTTGGTTTTGTTGAACTTAACAGCGAACTTGCAACGATGAAGAGTTCTTGGCCTTCTATGATGCATAAATTTGTTACCGGTACAGAAAATTTCTTGTACCTTGTATCTGTTCTTGTGTTTTGTAATTATTTGTTACATAAAATTTCCTGTACCATAATATGTTAAAAAATATATGCTACAATTCCTTTATATTACAAAAAACAAGTACCTAAATGTAAACAAATACAAATTTGAATTGAAAAGTTAAAATGAAAGATTTTTTTTCCCCTGAAAGTTTGGGCCAAACACATGGGTGAACATTGTACACAGCAAAATATGGTAATTTTCCATAATGCTAGTTTGATCTCCTTTTCTTATTAAGTACACTCCAGTTGGCTCTCCTGGGTTGTCAAATCATGCAGATGAATATTCTGTCTTTTTAAGACTACACGCCACCTCCCCTAGGCTCACATCATCTTGGTTTTCTTGCTACTTCAGTTTACTATGCAGTTCCTCCTTTTTATCCTGTTACACCTATAGAATATCTGCCCTGTTCCCATTTTAATACGTTCAACTACCTTTATTCTGTTACCTTTCAGATCTAGAAATCTTCTGAGGATTCTGTCACAGTTAATTCTGCCACACGAAGGTTATCTAATTCGGAACAAAGGAACAGCTAGGGGAGGCTCTTTGGGATTTGACTTTTTATCCCTTTCATGTCTAAGTTATCTCATCTGCCTCATTTACTTTGTTGGCAGGAATTCACTTTCTTTTGAAGACACTTCTCTCTGCTCAAAAAATAAATACTGTGCTTGATTCTGTTAATTTTGTTTTTTAGAACGTATTAAAACGAGGCCAAATATTTAGATTTAATCCTGGATTTGTTAATTTTCCACAGCTCTTTTGGCAATAAACTGTTTCTTTACCTTTAGCCAACTCATCTCAGATGCCTGTGTCTGGCCAGGAGCCTCAGTAACGGCTTCTGGTTACTTCAACGTGAACTGCTCACCATTATGAACAAACTAAGTCAAAGAGACGGGCCTACTAACCAAGTACTAAGCCTTTCATCTGATATCAAAGACCAGTCCATTCCTTTTGTTTGGTTGTTTAATCTTTTTTATTATAAAACATGCATGCATAAAAGTGCATACAATTTTCAGCTCAGTAATCTACTACAGTGTGAATACCAATGTAACCACCATCCAGGCCAGGAAACAAAATATCCCTCCAGAAAGGCTCTCTCATGCCCCCTCCTATTGACAATTCAATTCCTTCCCTCAACTCCAACTCCAAGGGTGACCACTCTCCTAATTTATAATTATCACTTCCTTGCTTCCATCTAGACATTTTACTACCTAAGCATGTGTTTCTGAATATAGCAGTTTAATTTAAACTTTATGTTAATGGAATCTTTTGGTATGTACTGTCTTGTGTCTGACTTCTCAAAATTTTGCTAGTGAGATTCAACCATGCTGCTATATGTAAGCTGTGCTGTGTTTATTTTCGTTGCTTTATAGTTGTCTACAGTACAAATACACCACAATTTATCCGTTCTACTGTTGATGGATATTTCAGTTTGCAGTTTGGGGTTTTTACAAATAATACTGATGTGAACATTTTTTCATATGTTTCTTATCCATGTGTAGGTATTTCTGTGAAGTGTATACCAAGAAGTGAAATTACTAAATCATAGGATATGCATATTTTAGCGTTAGTAGATAATGTGAAACAGTTTTCCAAAGAAGTTGTACCAGCTGACACTTCTACCAGCAGTCTGAGAATTCCTGTTGCTCCACATCCTTGCCAGCCTCTGGTATTATTCTGTTAAATTTTAGCGATTCTAGCACATTTGTGGCAGTGTCTCATTGTGGTTTAAGTTTTCTTTTCCCTGGTTACTAATGCAGTTGAGCATCTTTTCATGTGTTTATAAGACATATCTTCTCCCTCTCTGTGGCTTGTCTTCTCACTTTAATGGTGCTCTTTGAAAATAAGTCACTAATTTTAATGTCGTCCATTTATCAATCTTTTTTTATGGTTAGTGCTTTTTGTGCCCTGTTTAAGAAATACGTCTCTATGCCAAGGTTGAAAATAATTCTTCTATATTGTCCTCTAGAGGCTTTGTTTTTTACCTTTCACAGTTAGATTTATAATCCATCTGGAATTGAATTTTGTGTGCTATATGAGGTCAGGGTTAAGTTTCATTTTGTTTTCATATGGGTATCCAATCAGTTAGCACTGTTTATTGAAGACTAACCTTTCCCCACTCCTCTGCAGGGCCAATTTATCAAAAATACATAAACATACACAAAAATAAGTATACATATGTATTTATGCTGATATATGATGATATGATATAACTGTATCATGATGACAGTACAGACACACACAAATACATGAGTCTATTTATATACTTTTTCCTGTTCCCTGGTCTATTTTTAACACCAGTATCACAGTTTTTAATGATTATAGCTTTATAGACAGTATTGATAATCCAAGAAAGCATGCGTGTCCACCATATTGATTTTTAAGACTATCTTTACTATTCGTGGCACTTTGCATTTCTATATTAAGTTTAGAATCATATTGGCTGCTAACAGATTGGACATTTAGAGGCAGCAGTAGCTAGATTGGGGAAGCCCATTACATCATCTTCATTTCTGCCCCTGTGCCCACTCTGTTTGTGTGCCCTCATGTAAGTTTGCCTGGCCTTAGCATAGCAGACCTCCATCAACTGAGCGTTTAAATGTCTCTAGAACTCTGTGCCTCTGACGAACGGATCTTTAGTGAGCTCTCAGTTGTATCTGCAGTTCCACAGAAAGAAAGGCCCTTTTTGTAAGCAACCAAACTAAGCTCTCACCCAGAGACTTTAACTGCTTGTTAACAGCCCTCATATTCTCATTATCCCTCTGCAAAGCATCATGGTAACTTGGCAATAACCAGCCAAACCCGCTGTCCTTTTAGGCATTGTTCTCTCCATTTCATTCAAGTGCCTGCATCATTACATGTGTTAGGGCAGTCACCTCCTCAGGATGTTTTTTCAGGTCACCACTGGTATAATCTTTAGCATTTTGCCCATGACCCTGTGCCAGGGACCATCCATGACCACACACCAATCAGCATGGCATTCCTTTTTGCCTACCAGGTCATAAAAATGCCCGTCCAAAACTCCATCCTATCACTTGTGTTCTGAGTCCAGTGCTGCCATCACGTGTGTTAGTGTAGGTCTTCTGAGATGCATATGCCAAGACAGCATTTATTGAGGGGAATACCTCTGAAGGAAAAAAGGGAGTGGGGCCAGAGAAGGCATGTGGAGAACATTTAGGTGGTGGAAAGAGAGGCGAGAAAAAGGAGTATTGGTTGAGAAGTATCTTAGATTGCAGTGTTATTCTAAGAAAGTTTTGACCAGGCCTACGGGGAGTCCTCGTGCCAAAGTTGCCTGTTAGAGGAATGAGCCAGTATTGCTAACCCTGCTGTGCTTAATCATTGACCAGGGGCAGCATAAGGTAAGCTGGCCTTGGCGTGAACATAATAGTAGATCCAGAGGGCCAGCAGCGGGGACCTCAGTCAACTATGCTCCCCCCAGCAGGAGATCTGAATGGTGCATTTTTATAGCCAACATAGATTGCTTTGGTGCCTTTGTCAAAATCAAATGAATGTATGAGTGTGAGTCTATTTCTAGGCTCTCTATTCTACTGGTTTATTTGTCTGTCCTGTGCCAATACCCCACAGTTTTGATTACTGGTACCTTTTGTAAGTCTTGGGGTCAGGTACTGTAAACCCTTTAATTTGCTTTTTTTTCAAGATTGCTTAAGATATTCTAGGTTCTTTATATTCCCATGTGGATTTTAGAATAAGCTTGTCAATTTGTACAGAAAAATTGCAGGGGGGCGGTGGTGAATTTTATCTAGAATTGCATTGAATCTATAGCTCAATTTGGAGAATTGACAACTTAACAATATTTAGTCTTCCCATTAATGAGCATGGTCTGTCTCTCTAGGTCCTCTTGAATTATTCTCAGCAGCAGTTTGTAGTTTTCAGTACAGAGGTTTTGTATATTTTCTGTTAAATTTATTTTTAAAGTATTTTGTTTTTGACAATATTTAATTTTTTCACTTTCCAGTTGTTTGCTGTGAGCATGCAGAAGTACAATTGAGTTTTGTGTATTGACTTTGTGTCCTTCAAACTTGCTAAACTCACTTATTAGTTCTAATAGTTGTTTTGTAGAATCCGTAGAAATCTTTATGTTAACATATTATCTGTGGATAAAAACAATGTACCTTTTTAAAAATCTACATGCCTTTTGTTTATTTTTCTTGTTTTATTACCCTGTCTGAGACTTCAAGTGCAATGTTGAATATTAGTGGTAAGAGCAGACATCCTTGCTTTGATCCCATCTGTAGTGAGACAACATGTATTAAGTATAATGTTACCATTAAGTATGATGTTAGCTAACAGGGTTTTTGTAGATGCCTTTTATCAGTTGAAGTTCTCATCTAGTCCAAACTTGCTGAGAGTTTTTATCTTGATTTGGAGTTGCATCTTGTCAGATGCTATTTCTGTATCTGTTGAACTGGTGATATGATTTTTCTATCTTCTATTAATATGATGAATTACATGGATTGATTTTTCAAACATTAAATCAGCCTTCCTAAAATAAGTCTTTGCTTGATCATGATATTTTTTGTATATTGTTAAATTTGATCTGCTAATATTTTATTAAAGATTTTTGTATCACTGTTCAGGAAGGTTAATAGTTCTATTTTTTTGGAATGTCTTTGTCAGATTTTTCATATAGGAAAAGTGGCCTTGTAAAAGTGTTTCCTCTATTTTCTGAAAGAGTTTGTGAAGAATTGTATTTCTTTTTTAGATGTTTGATAAAATTCACCAATGAAACCATCTGGGCTTAAAGTTTTCTTTGTGGGGTGGTTTATAATAAGAGATTTAACTTCTTTAATAGATATTGGGTTATTCAGATTTTCAATTGTGTACATTTCTTCTGTGTTATTGAATTTGTTGGCATAAAGTTGTTCATAATATGTCTTTATTGTCCTTTTAATGTCTTTAAAATCTGTGGTGATATTTGAGTTTCTTTTTATCTTCCTTGGAATCCAAAGGACTTCTTTAATCTGTGGTTTGATATCATCCGTTTTGGAACATTCTCAGTCATGATTTCTATCAAAAGTTATTCTGGCTTAATTGTTTTCTTTTTATCCAGGACCACCAATTGCCTACATGTTAGACCTCACTGTCTCCTCTTTGTCTCAGTCTTTGTTCTCTATTTTCTATTCTTTGTCTGTGTTTAATTTGGATATTTCTCTTAACCTCTGTAGTAAGTCATGTAATCTGTGTTTAATCTACTTTTATACCCATTGAATGTGTTGCTAATTTCTGTTATTCTAGAATTTCCAATTTTTATAAGTTGCTAGTTCTCTGTCAGAAATTTTAATCTTGTCTTTTATCTCCTTGAAAATAGCAATGATAGTTATTTTATAGTCTGTTTATCTATATATAATTCCAGTACCTAGAATTAATCTGTATACATCAAATAGCCTCTGTTTCTAATGTTGGTTATTTCTGTTGATTTTCTTTATGTTGTCTTCTCTCTTTACGCTAGTTATTTGTGATTATAGAAATAATTTGAAGGCTTTAAAAAAAATGATATCTCCTTCCAGAGAGGATTTACTTCTGCTACTTCCTGGCCCAGTAATCAATATAGGATTACCTCAATCCAATTTCAGGAATGGAGATATTTCAGGGTTGAATTGCAGTCCTTTCAGAGGATGTTTACTTCTGATTCAAACTTACTCCTAGGGTGCAGCCCTTTAGGGTCCAAACCTAAAGAGCGGAGGTTTACCTGACCTCCTATTGGCAGTCACAGATTCTAGTTCCTAACCTTCTGGCACCATGAGGATGTCAGAAATTCTGCTTATGTTCCCGATAGCCCCCTCAGGAATCATTAAGCTCATCCAAGAGAAAGTAACTGGGCCATCAAATTCCCCAGATCTTGGCCTGGAAATTCTTTACTATCTTGTTATCTCTCAGATGCTTTCAAGCATATATTTTAGCTAGTAGTTATTATTATTTTGTCCAGTTTTCTGATTGTCCACAGCAAGAAGGTAGATCTAAATTGCCTGGTACCCCATTGCCAGAAGAGATTGACGCGCCCAATCTCTTTTTTTATTCCTTTATCAAAAAAAGGGAAATTAATGTAAAGGCCATTTTTGGTATTTATGAAAAGTAAAACTTAATAAACATTTTTTGTCTTGAGCATGAGTTACATAAAATGCAGTTTCTAAATTTTAACTGAGTTCTTTAAGCTCACAGTTAAATTGCTGTGAAACTGCATGCAGCTGGATTTAAAGACACATCAGAAGAAAAAAGAACTGTGAACAATCCATGTTATTTTTAACTAACAAAAGGAAGTGTTGAAAAGCATAGATACAGAGGCTTACATAAGTGGAGACGGTGCATCCCTGGAGTTTTCTGAAAAATGAGAAAAAGCAGGTGACAAACCTGTCGAATGGTTTCCCATTTACTGCTTTGGGACTTATAGGATGCTATTTGAAGTTATACAGCTTGTAAAAACGTCATCATAAATCAAAATCCTCTAGTGGCACCTTACTTTGAAGCATTTTTGCTTCAGAGAAGAATGTGTTCGTTTGAAGCATTTATTTATACTTCCAATTCTATGATAATTTTGGTGTTTGTAGAATCTTTGTTGATTACAAATGGTGCCCTAACAAGGATTGCTGATAATACCTCTGCCAGAGGATAGAGACTGTCTTACTCATCCTTCTGCTCCCAGCTCTTGGTATAATACATGTTTGTTAAAATGAAACATTACTGATCTAGAATCCTTGAGAAATAGGTCATTCTGGATAAATCTCCTTTTCCGATAATTAAGGGTTAAAATTGTATGTAATATAAAGGAAGTATTACTATTACTACCATTACCACCACCACCACCACCACCACCATCCCACCAACCACCTGTTATTTTTGTGCCAGACACTGTCCTAAGTAGTTTACATTCTTTATCTCATTTACTTCGCCTGACAACAGGATGAGATAGGAACTGGTATTATATCCATTTTTCAGAGGAAGGAGCTGAGGTTCAGAGAAATTGTGACTTGGCCCATGTCTCACAGCTCAGAAGGAAGAGTCAAGCCTGGATTTGAATCCAGTCTGTCTGACTTCAAAGCCCACGTCCTTAACCACTGTTATTACTGAAAGATACCATGAAATTTTCTACCTTTTTAAAAGGAATATTTTGGACATTCTTTCCATTAAAAAAAATGATACTAACATAGCACTTATCAGAATGAATTATAATTATTCAATTATTCGTTTGTATTAATATCTCTTATATTAGACTGAGCATCTTGTTCATTTTTGTGTCCCCTGCCCTCAGTAGAGGCCCTAACCTCACAGGAGGCCTTCAGTAAACGTTTGTTAAAATAATGAAAGAATGAGTGAATCAGTACAGATGGAGATTGGTGCATAAAGTTAAAACGGTAGTGTTTCCCGACTTGTACTTAGACTTCCTTCTTTTGAAAAGAGTTCCAGGTGTCATTTTTCTTTCTTGCTCATTTCTTTTATTCCACAAATATTTATTAATAGTTATTATGTGCCAGGCACATATGACTATTATGTGCTTGTAAAGAAAAAGACCACATAGATTTAAAGTAGTTTACAGTCACTTTCTCATAAAAGAGTGAAGCTAGTACAGCTGCACCTCTTACGAAGGGTAAGAAATACCCTTACCATAGAGAATTTTCTGGCTCTAAATAAAATCCTCTGCTTTACTGTTTTATTATGTTGACTTGTCAGCGTGATCGATGCCTCATTAACACAGTGAATAAGCAGATTACCTCTTGAAAGTTTCTATCCACTCTTCCAGTTCACTTGCATTATTAGTTCATGGAGTGAGGAAAAATTGCCTACCAGCTCCCCGGTGGTTATTAAACTTGGCTGATCATCAGGTTCATCTATGGAACTTTTACAAACTTCTCAGCCATTTTTTTCATCGAATATTTATTCTACCCTCTTTTCTCTCATCTTCTTGGATTCCAATTGCATATACGCTTGATAATTTGATATTGTGTCACAGCTCTTGGATGCTCTGTTTTGATACCCACCCTCGCATAGCTTCTTTTCTTTGTGTTTCAGTTTGGGTAATTTCTGTTGCCTTATCTTTGAAGTTCATGGATGGATTCTTTCTTTGGCTTTGTTGATTCTACTAATGTCAAAGCCTTCTACAGCTCTATTCCGAGGTTTTTTATTTCTAGCTTTTCCATGTCATTCTTTCTTATCATTTCCATCTCTTTGCTAAAATTTCCCTTCTATTCATGCATGTTGGCTACCTTTTTCATGAGAGCCTTTCACATAGTAATTATTGTTGTTTTAAAATTCCCTGTCATTCCCACAAGAATTGGTGCTGTAGGTGGTGTATGTGATGCTTCTCGTCTTCTCGTTTTGTCATAACAGTTCTGAGATAACAGAAAAGTCCAAATCAACATCCTGTTTATAGTTAGATTATTAATAGATACCTTATAATCTTTTGTTATAGTGGAAGGTATCCTTTTATTACATATTCTAAATGCTGATTTTTTTTTTTTTTTCAAAATATTGGTACATTTCCGGCAACCTTGCTGATCTTGCCTAATAATTCTAATAGTTATGAATCTCTTGGATTTTCTATGCCAAGATTATAAATCATTGGGAACAGGCACACTGTCTTGTTAACCTGGTATCCCTGTCATAAACACAGTACCAGGACAAAGAAAGTGTCACTAACTGTTTTGTGGAATGGCTAGAAGCCCTATAGGATTAAAAAGTAAAATATTCTGGATTTAAAAAAAATAAAAACGTTGAGCATGAGAGTGTCTCTGTACCTTTGAGATCTTGGGACCAGGAGAGAAGTTTTTGAGTATTTGAGAAACTAAATTAGATTCGTTTCATTGTGAAATGGGAACCTTCAGTGAGATCTCAGATTCAAAGAAGGGGCAAGATATAAATGGCTGCAACTAACATCTGGGACAAGAAAACACCTCAGAGGAAAGCAGTCCAAAGCAGGGCCAGCCACCAAACTGCCATCCCACACAGGGCAAAAGGAAAGCTCAGAGAGGAGGCCGAGGGAAAGAAACAGACAATACAAGTAAGAGAGACGTTTCCCATCCATCTTGGGAGGTTCCAGCCTCCTTATTTGACAGGGAACTGCCCTCTGCCTCTACCCCTTCTACTTCTTAATCAAACATAAGAGCTTGACCGAGCTATACTTCCCTTCCCATCTGTTCCTATCTGCTATTTTCCTAAACAGTCCGTTCGTCGTTAGCTCCATCCTGAAAATGCTTGGGTTATGACTGCTGACCTGCCCTGCGCTACTCATTAGCTTTCTAACTATTACAGAGAAGGGACTCTGCTGGCAGACTGTCCTGCGTGACTCTTGTACTCCAGCAAGTCCCTGACCACTCTTTGTCTGGGCCATTTCTCAGGGTTGTTTTTGCGGTGAGCCACCTTGAGGGATGAGGTAATGTCTCCCTCCTGACTAAGATCCAACTTGCTCGCTTCCTGCTTTGAAACAGAAGGCACCCTACGCTCAGCATTGCTCTCCTGTAACGTGACTTACTATGCTCCAGGTCCATCGACATCTAGACCCATTCACATCACCCCTGGGGCAGCTAGAGCTCAGGGACCATTGGGAACCTCTGACACTTTGACTACTGCTTTTGCTATGAATCATAAAGTGTTGTATTTCTTACCCAGTGTCTCATGTCTTCTGTCAGCATCCAGGAAAGCAGCTTTAAGTAGGATGAAATCTCAAACCCTTAACAGTTCTTGACAGACTGAACTCTAATCATTCAGCCAACCAGGTTGTTTGGGACTTGCCTGCAATGGGAACCATCAGAAATGGTTAAATTTTTCCTCTTTGTTATCAGCTTCTCGCCTCTCTACTTCATTGCGAGAATATTCAGAACCAAGGCTGGAAGAAACACTTTCTTCCCTGGAAATATGGCCATATATAATCTCCTGTAAATAATGAAAGATAACAGCCAATATCAGAAGTGGAACTTGTTACAGGGTCTAGGCCTCGGGACTCCTGTGTGCTTGGCTGGAAACGTCACATCTGCCCCTTTTCCTCTTCTCTCCTCCGGCCCTCTCTCGCCCCTAAACTCCAAAATAGGGGATTTAAGAGTGTATTTTTTTTTTTTGTACTGTTTTATTTGGAAGTAATTTCAAACTTACGGAAAACTTTCAAGAATAAGGATAGTACGAAGAACACCCGACCAGATACCTCTTACCCAGACTTACTTGTTAGTAACATTTTACCTAATTTCCTTTATTATCGTGTGTGTGTGTGTGTGTGTGTGTGTATGTGTGTGTGTGTGTGTGTGTGTGGGTGTGTGTTCGTGTTCATTCTTTTTTAATGAACCATTTGGGAGTAAGTTAAATACATTCGGCTATTTTGAAATAAGCTTACCTTTGAGGTCCACCTTTTCCCAAATTCCATTCCACCATGAGTAATGTTAACCGGAAGTTGCTAGGTACTCAGAATGCTTTTATTATCTTGAGAACTTAATAAGGAACGTGGTGATTGAGAGTTTGGGTACCTGGTAGTTCTCAAATAAAATGACTATTTTCACTCACAGGAATATTATGATACTTTATATCATAGTTCCACATGTATATATATATATAATAATTTGTTGTCTTCAAAGCATGATTTTTAGAGGTACCATTAAATTTTTAAAATTTCATTCCCTCTTTAGGATAAGATATAATTTAAAGTTTCTTGGTTTCTACTGTTATTTGGAATGTATGATTTTTAACTATTTACTTAATAATTTTCTCAACTATTTTATGTTTGTGACGTATGATTTGTATTAGAAAGCTACACCAAAGGAATTCTGACTATCTCAGATTGAAAACACTTTGCAAATGCTAACACTCCACAAATATTATTAATTATGGCTTGTAGTGACTGCACATGGTACCAGTCTTATATGTAGAAAAAAGAAAAGTAGCTTAAAAAAAGGTACACGTGACCCAGTTAATAACAGATTTTTTAATTAGCTGGGCTTCTGTGCACATGGTGTTGACACCACTTTCATCCCTGGTAAATAAGGCAGCAGATATTCTCTGAATATTTCAATGAAAAAATTCAAAAATTCAGGACTAATATTAATGGTGGTTATACTTCATTAAAATATGAATTTATTATTGGCCAATGGTGATTTATAATACTGGGACCTGAAGAGAGATGAGCAAAAATCATAGCCGGTTTGCTTATCCCAGTTTAGAAACTTCAGTGCCCGATCCACATTAATTCCACAGTTAGTTTTAAGAAAGAAAGTAGCTGGTTATAATTAGGATTGAAGTTTCCTACTGTGACTTGTGCTTGGAACAAGAGAGAGTGTCACATTAACTTAAAATGACAGAGGCTATCTTCCTAAGAAAATAGAACCGGCAACTTCTTACCAGAGTTTCACGTTGTGGGAAGGCAAATAATAAATGATTCTATCAAAATTTCAGCTACCTTTAATAAAGTTACATATATACATATACATATACATATACATATACATATACATATACATATACATATATATATATATATATATATATATATATATATATATATTTGAACTACCTTGTTACAGCAAAAGCTGGAAGGCATTTTCTTTTTATATAATACATAAAAATTACAAAATACATAATAAACACCCACATACTCTCTATGTAGCTTAAGAAATATACAATAATCAAGGCAATTGAAGCTACTTGTGTTCTCCCTGCCAGTTGTAACTACTAACATGAATTTAGTATGTTTGTTATTTCCATGCATTTATTTAAATTTTTATTACTTATGTGTATATATATATGTGACTATATATACTTGTATTCATACTTATTTTTATGCATATATATGTATATGTAAGGATATCTCCCCCCAAAATATATGTGTGTGTGTGTGTAAATTCCTAAGAGCTATATAGCATTGTTGTGCATAGCTTTCAAACTTTGTATTCATGGTAGACTATGTTCTTCTGCAGCTTTCTTTTTTCTTCAACAATATGTTTGTGCGTTTCATCTAGTGTAACATACGTGACTCTAGCTCGTTCAGTCTCACTGCCAGAGTGTTCCAAGGTGGGAATAGAGTATAACTAATTTATTTTCCTGTTGATGACATTGACGAGGTTGAACCATACAACATTTCTGTTTTCCCAGGAGAAGAAGATTAGCTTTCTGACTTGCTAACGTGTACATGAATGATGTGACTCACGAAGGATGGCTTTCCCTGATATGCCTTAGCTATTCCAAGGACAGAGGCAGGGAATGCAGTGACAAGCAGGCTTTTCAGAGAAGATGTGGGTGTAGAAATACACTCCTGGGAACCAGAGTGAGGTCATTTTGAATAGAGGGAGAGGCTAGGGGCACTCAGCTCACTGCTGGAAGAACCCTGACATCAGGACAGGGGAGAATGAACATGAAGGCTGGCATGTGCCAATGGAGACGGTTGGCTCTGATTAGTACATTAGGTAAGGAGCTGGGGACCCAGGGCCAGGAGAAAAAGGCATGTTGGTAATTTTCTAGCAGGGCCCAGAAGACAGCAGGCACTTGGCCTAGAGAGCTAGGAAAGCAGGCCCAGGCAGGGAAATATCCTGCTCCTCAGAAACAAGGACAGCCTGTCTGAAAGGAGAAAACCTAGCATGGGGTTAAATAGCCCTCAAAGTAGGCAAACAACCCCTTCTTCTCGCCCTTCCACCTCCAAGGGCTGAAAACTAGGAGAGGGACTCACAGGGTGGTCTGAACAAGACAGTTTAATCTGTGTCAACATTTTGAGTTACACTAGATTTACCTTGCACTGCAGTAAAGATTGCAGCCAACAATAATCATGCTACGTCACAGGGAAGGGGGAAGGCATAGGGGTTCAGCTATGAAAGAACAGAGAAGAAAAATCTCATACGGGAGCAGACTGCTTAGGTGAAATTTACCTTGTCCCTGTTTTGGGGAGGTTGTGGGGAGAAGGGCTTCTGAATAGCAGGTGAAAGTAAACCAAAGCAAATGATTAGACCTTGACAAAAGGGCAAGAGTTTGGGGGAAAGGGAGGGCATGTCATGGGACTTAGGTTTTATCACAAGGGAAAAAAATACATTCAAGATAATCATAATTAAGGAAGGGAACATGTAATGCTTTTTAAAAATTATTATTAAAGTTTATTGTGGTGACAATTGTTAGTAAAGTTACGTAGGTAATGCTTTTTTTTTTTTTAGTTGAAGAAACATTAAGATTCTTAAAAATCTTATAGGCGAAATCCCAATTATGCAAGTATAAAAATATAGAACACTTGGATGAAATTTGCCAAAACATCTCTAAGTCATGAAAGGCTCATATTTTTTTTACAAATAGTATGCATTTTCTACATAAAAACATTTATTTCAAAAGTGAGATTTATTTTTAAAAACTGTATTTAGGGTTAAAAAAAAGTCTACAGAAGACCACACTGATCCTTGGGTGAGAATCACCAGCTAGGGCCAGCTGTGTGTAGGGTGTGTGTGTGTGTGTGTGTGTGGAGAGAGCGAGAGAGCGAGAGAGAGAGCGAGAGAGCGAGAGAGCGAGAGAGCGAGAGAGCGAGAGAGAGAGAGAGAGAGAGAGAGTTTACTTTTGGTACTGTCCATTCTCTCCTTCCAGAATAGATTTCCCACCTCACTCCCAAGGCAGCCTCCATCTCATCCCACCCCTTCCTTATTACCGCAGCGTTACCGCTTCCGTGCTATGCTGTGCAATGCTGGCAATTCTGCAGCGCCCTGACCTCACTGTGTCCCACCCGTGAAGCTTCATCCTTCTCTCACCAACAGGATCTACCCGTCCTCTTCCATGTCCCCATGGGGCTTAGACACTAGCAGTAAGCTAACAAGCTAATCACCAAAAAGATTTATCAACTAATCATTTATTTTATTACTGATAGGATCTTTAGCAGACGATATTAAAGAATGGAAAGGCTGAAACCAAAAGAATGATAATTTAACAGGTGATTTGGCAGTTTCAAGTAAGTTTTAGGCCAAGGTTTCCTGGATGCCTGTCAACTCATACCCAAAAGCTGAGGTTGTGGATTGATTACACAGCTTTATGTGTTTTGGTTATCTTGTGATTTTAATCCTGAGAGAGAGCCTGTAAACAGTATCTCAACAAACACAGCTGTAGAGGAAGGAACACGGTGCTTAATCCAGCTGTGGCCAGCTGGGCAATTTCAGACCTACTGTTGCATGTTATGTGACCCTGAAGAACTATTTGTCTTTGGTAAAACTCACATTGTCCTAGATGTGGCCTTTTGAGATCTTTGGATAAATGAAATTGTGCCAGGTATCCCATTATCTGTATGAGATCTAGTCTTTCTAGACATAGGATAAAAGAACTATTAAAGATTAGGTAACAGAGAATTAGATAAGAAACACAGCCTTCTCTGCACTGGTTTAAAGGTAAAATACTCCAGTTTCTTGGAAAGTTGATTGAAGGAAGAAAATATATACTATGTATGTAAATTTGTTTAATATATTCTCCCAACTTGAGCTACCTTTCAGACATAGTTTATGTGCTTCTGTAATTCATCAACAAGATTTATTAGACCTCTAACATTGGTATTTGATTCAGCCTTATATTTTTAGCAGGAAATGATTTGTCTTCTCAGAGAAAATATGCAATCTCTGGAGTTCTTTCAAGTATGCCCTATTTCTACACCTAAAAATAATGCTATCAAAGTGAATTTTTTATCAACTGCCATACAAACTGTCTTGAGTTTATATGTGGCTTTAATTTTGATGTTCGTTCGCTAAGCTAAAAAGTGAAAGTACTAAACTTACTATGTTTCTTTACTGGGGTCCTGCTGAACTCCACAAAGATAGAAATTGTTCAAAACAATATGGAATACAAAATTTCCTCCTGTGGTATTTTAGAAAAAGCTACCTTAGTTAAATGCCAAAACACAGGATGTAGTATTTAAATGATAATACTTACTAATAAAATATTGTCAACCGCCCAATTTAAATTCTCAAGAATACTGTCACTTTTCAACAGATCAACAAACATTAATATTTATGTGGCAGGCATTTTATAGAGAGGGAAATCACCCATCATGAATATTCAACAAATATTTGTTACAGCGCCACAGTGAAATAATAATAAAACATCATAATGAAAAAGACCCATTCATTATTTTTTCAGATGTTCCTAAGTCCTCAAAGGTGTCAATTTCTCCAAACCCTGAGGTATCACAGATCTGCCTTCCATTGAGATGATATATTCAGATGGACCTCGTAGCGCCTTTAGCTGAAGAATCTAATATTAACCTGTCATATATAAAAGAGGTGTATATACTTTGCATATACATTTTTTAAAAAAAGCAAAAACATGATGTGGAAATATTCCTACATGGTATCTTTTAACTGCATGTCTCCATTGTCAGGCATGCTTGCTTGAGGCGGAAGTGAGAAGTCATTGGCTGAGTTCAGTTGTAACTGAATCTCTTGCCAGTGGACAGTGTGACCATGAAGGGATATAACAAGGGTTTATGTTTGCCCTGATGGGCAATGAGAATTTAAAAATGACTCTAAAGAGGCCCCTGACATCTCTGCCACTTAGTATGTGGCCTAACTGCTATAGTCCCGTGCCACATGTGAATGCCATTACTAGACCTTGCAACACCAGAGAGAAACTCAAAATGGTTAAAGAAAGAAAGAAAGAAGCTAGATACTGCTCTTTTTCCCCTTTGGTCACATTTTGGCAAACACATTAATTGCAAAATTGAATGCCTGCAAAATCTGAAGTAATGTGAATTGCTTCAGTAAAAACACTAGCAGCCAATCCTCAGATGGCATTAACCATATGCCATATACTGTTCTAAATGCTTTATATGTATTATGTCATTTCATCCTCACAACCACCCTGGAGGGTATTAATATGGCCCCCATTCTACAGAATCCAAGGCACAGCAGGTTAAATAAAAGTCTTGAGGTCACCTAGGTAATGATTGGCAGAGCTAGGACTGAACCCAAATAGCCTGGCTCCAGAGCCCATGCTCTCCACCACGACACCATTCTGCTCCTGAGAGTGGGAACATTTCCAATGTCAGTTGCCTGGAGGAGGTGAAGCAGTAAGTGTCTCCTCTAGCTGGACGGCTGGCAAACCCAGCTGGATTGGCACTGGTGACTGTTGTATGCCTGCATTATTGAGTTCCTGGCTCTGGTCTGAGTATGCTTGCTCACGATAACAGATCAGCTGTTTCAGTTGCATTCAGCTTCACTGGGGAGGTGGGGAATTGTCTTTTCATAAGAGCAATGTGTCTCCACTAAAGCTTTGGATGTTGTAGTGGAGTTTTTGTTCTTCTTCAACATGACATTAAACAGTACATAATCCCAGTAAGGGAAGACCTATATGGACCACAGAAAATCCCAGCAAAACCAACTGTCAGGAAATGGGGAAGAAACTTATTCAACCTTTATTGTTATCTTAAAAAAAAAAAAAAAAAAAAAGGATGGCTAGAAAGTAACTTTGCACCTCACATGATAATAGGCCGAAAGCTCCGTCAGGAGGCAATAGTCTGTTCAGGCAAGAAAAGCTTTGAAATTAAGTGGTCCCAACAGAACAGAAGTCGCCTTGTGATTAATCAGTGGTGTGACTTGAGGACTACCAGCGCATCTGAAAAATTAACTCTAGGACCTATTAATGCCACTGTTGTAGGTGCATTCTTTTTTATCTTAAGGCTTTATTTCTTCATGCATCTCCTTTTAAAATGTAGCACCCCTGGGAGAGGGCACGGCTTTTGCCTTTATCAGCCCACACCTGATACTGTTCATCACTTTAGCAGGGGTTAGATGACAGGCAGCCAAGTGGAAGAATAGCCCCTGGAATCAGGCAGAAGAGTGCAGCAGAAAAGGTGCGGAGGGGTCGGAGACAAACTTCATTACCTCACAGATTTTCCCATGCCTGGCTCGCCTCCGAAATTTGATGAGTACAGTATTCAACCTAGAAAAAAACAAAGCTTTTGAGAGCCCGTTACAAAGAATGCCTGTTTAACAGTGATCCCACCATTCTTCTCGTTGCTTGAGTTTAAAACCTTAGATTCTAAGGCGTAGAGAGTTGTGCACTCCTTTCTCTCCACTCCCTGAACCAAGTCACTTATCAAGTCGCGTCACATTTCTTTGCATTGTCTCTTCTATTTACCCCTTCCTTTGACTTCCAACTTTTAACATCATAGCTTAGACCCTTGTCATTTACCTGAATGGCGAAGTGAAAGGTTACTCAGGGTGAGCATGGATCATACATTCCTCTGAGATGTATAATTCCCAAATGAGGTCAGGAAGCCTCTGAATGGCCTGCTATTCATAAACATTGTTTCACCTTAACTGTACATTCAGGGCCACTTCGCAAGGAGAGGCACTTTCACAAAGAAAGGACAGAAAGAAAATCCTGAATAGGGCGAAAGACCCAAGAGGCTGAAAGGGGTCAGGGACTCCGGAGGGAAGGGAGGGACACTGAGACTTGAAGAGCTCTGAGAAAGGAAACGAGCAGGACACTCTAGGTACTACTGAGCAAGGAACTCAGAAATATGATCATGACGACTTTTAAGGTTCTGGATCCTCTGAGCCATTTAAGATCCTCATTCCGCTTAAAAAAATACCCAAAAGAACAAGAGCCTGCACTTAATTTTGAAAGAAGTTTCTGATCCATCCATACACAAAATACTTGCTTTTACATGCATAAACCACCATCTCTGCAAAGACACCCCAGGAACTGGAAACTGGTGGCTCCAGGGAGGAAAACTGAGAAGCTCAAAGGTGGGGAATTAGGGTCCCTCATTTTTTATTGGTGTGTCTTTCGAATGTTGTAATGTGTGGATAAAATATCTTTTCAAAATGAACAATAAAGTAGGGAGAGAACACTATCGAAATACATGCTGCTCCACAAGCTGTTCTATGCGGACTGAGTACTTCAAACAAGAAAACAAGGTCAAGTAAACTCCCTGGAGAACTATGAAAAGGAAGAATGGGGTACATGGGGAACCTGTGATTCAGGGTTAACCCAACACTGGGTGTTTAAGCAGCCGAAGACCTGATTCTTTCAAGAAAATACTGTAAAAATCTCTCTCCAATTAATTATGGACATGACAACCTGACAAAGTCCCTAAAACGTATCATTCTCCATGTCATGTTTTTGCTGAAATGCCTTCAGTGGTTTTTGAGCTTCCAGTGGTTTTGGTGATGGGTGGGTCCCAAGTTACGAGGTGTTTTTTTGTGTGTGTGTGTGTGTTTAAGTTCCTTAGATGATTCTAATGTACAGCCAGAGTTGAAAATCATTGCCCCAATCTAAAAGCAACCTTAACTTCAAATGTCTGTGGATGGCGTGAAGGAGAACACTGTTTTAGGTCTTCGCACGTGGGAGAAGATGCAGGCACCTCAGCAACAGCTGTCTGTAGACCCATCTTGCCGTGGATTTGTTGGGAAAGAACATCATCGCTGACAACCAGCAGCATCCGGTGAAACCCGGATTGGATTCTGAATACAAATGCCAAGTAAAATGTTAGTTTAAAAAATGGATGGTAACAAAAGGTTAGGCTTAAGTCTAGCATGAAAATGTATAAATCTAATGCATGGGAGATGCATGCAGGTGCCCCAAACTATTTTTAATATGTTCCTGGACAACAGGGGAGTAAGGCAGGCCCAGAGTCTAATCAACATTTTGTCGATGGGGAGATGTCCATTGACCAGAATCCACTCATTGAACAGCCCCAGTAAGTGGCCAAGAAGAGAACTGATGTCAGCTCTACCACTGCCTGGTGACGTGGCTACGGACAAGTCACTCAGATTCTCCTGGCCTTAGTCCCTCCAGCTGCACTATGAAGAAAGGTGTTCCGTGGATGTCCCTGCTGTGTCTGATGCTGTGGGGGAGCCCTCCCCCACCTCACAGCGGTTGGGAGTGTAGGATCTGGGTGGACAGCCAGGTTTGCGTCCCAGCTCTGCCACTCACCTGCCCTGTGCGTGACCTTGGGAAAATTTCTTAACCTCTCTAAGCTTTGGTTTCCTCACATGTTAAATTGGGATAACAATAGTACCTATTTCATAGTGATGCTGGGAGGATTTAACGAGAAATACACATAAAACACTTAGCACAGTGACAGGTAATAAATAAATGACTACTGTTGTTATTCCATGTATAAAATCGGAAGGTACCACAGACTAAGATAGAGACCATCTAAGCCCATCCTCTTGTTAGAGATGAGGAAACTGTGAGCCAGAGGGGTGACTTGTTCAAGGTCACATATTTCACCTTGTGTCTTTGGGGATTGGGCCGTGCGGGCAAGTCCTGGCTGCTCGCCACCAGCACTCTGTCGGGAGAGCACACAGTAATTAGTCTCTGAATGTGGCAACATTAAGGAGCATAGAGGATATACTCCATACCCGTTTTAAGATAAGTATAATTACTCATTGAGAACAGAGAAAAACTTGGTTAAAGGTACTTTGTAAGTAGACGCCACATAATACTTTGTAGTGAAATAAGTAAAACGGAAAAAAAAAATCCTAATAGAAAAGGCACTTAACCTGAGATTTGTTTTAATTAATTCTCCTTTTTAAAGGATGCTCGAGGTAATTTCCCCCGTTGGTCTTACGTTTAGCAGTCAGTAGTCAGGACTGGTTCCACCATAAAACTTCCTTGCTGCCCACTCACAGGGGCAGAAATATCTCACTGAGATCTTGCAAGCCACTTGGAAAGGACAGGGAACATAGACCCGTACCTGCACCCTGTCCCATCCATTGCCTGCTGTGTGACCTCGGCCACGTCACTCAACTTGTCATTGTCTTAGCTTTTTCATCTTTAAAATGAAGAACTTCAACCAGTTGGTCTACAAGGTCTCTTCTAGCAAAGAATGGAGAGACCATGCAGGTGACTAAGAGCTCAGTGCTGAAATCAGCCTCGGGTGTTCTCCTGGCTCCACAGCTTCCTAGCATTGTAACCTTGGGCAGGTCATTCAAGCTCTTTGTGCTTTGGTTTCCTCATCTACGAAATGAGACTACGAAAGATAGCACCTTACAGGATCGGCGCAAAGATTCCACAAGTGAATGTCAAGTGTGCAGCAAATAGTTACTGCTCAGTACATGGTAGTTATTATTAAACATTCTGCAATTCTGTAATGGTACGGAAGGAATTTATTTGTTTGTTTGTTTGTTTGTTTACATAAGCAACTAGAAGAATTCTTTTGGGAGAGACCCCTGTATTGGGAGGGTGCCTGGGTGAGCGAGCTTGGGGCAGGCGAGCCCACAGGACACAGGGTGGGAGGAACAGTTTGTATTTGCTCTTGGAGTAGAGGAGTGTGTATCTCCCTTGGGGAGAGAATAAGTCTCTTCTAGTTCCCGAATCCCCCTGTTCTAATTCTATCCACTTTCCTCTGTTAGCTGAATTTCTGAAAACTCTTTTATACCAGAGACATGGGAAAAGTCTTTTTATATCAGTGCTATGGTTTGGCCCCAGATGTTTTTAATTCTCTGGCAGACTAAGTTCGTTTATCACCTGATCTGTTCAAGGAGGCGGGTCATTTAGCCACGCAATCGAAAGTAGTTTAAAAACCGTTAAACCAATACATGTCACAGCCAATGTGTTCTTCAAATGTACAGTTGTTCTCTTTATTGATGTATTTATTCATTCATTTACGAACGTTTGCTGCTCACCTGCCATGTGCCCGGCACTGTTCTGAGTCCTGGGGGGCGAGGGGCAGGGGAGAAGCAGTGAACTACAAAAAAAAGCCCCTGTCTGTAAGAACCTCGCAATCTACCAAGGGAGACAAATTCCTATGATAATAAACACGGTGATTAGTGTGGCAAAGAAAAAAAATAAAGCAAGATAAAGGGATAGAATGGAATGTGGCGGTGGGGGTAAGTAAAATACCCAGCGAGGGGCTCTAAGGAGAGAGCAGAAACGTGGCTGGAGGGAATGAGCCATTCCAGGTGTTCCAGGCAGAGGTGACAGCAAACAGCAAAGAGAACCAGTGTGTCAGGAGCAGAGTGAGCCCTGGGGGAGTGGGCGAAGCGGAGGTTGGAGAGGTGGGTGCACTTGATCATGTGGGGCCCAACTCTGGCTTTTATTCTCAGTGTGACTGGAGAGTTTTGAGCAAGGTAGTGATGGGAGCTGATGTGTGTTTTTAAATGATTCTGACTGCCATGTGGAGAATAGGCTGTAGGAAAGAGCAAGGGAAAAGCAGAGAACTCGGGAGGCCAGGGGTGCGATCCAGGTGAGAGATGACGGTGGCTGGATGGGAGCAAAGAGCGTGTGGGGGTCTCATATTTGTGGTGTACTTGATGGTGGAACCAACCATCGGCCACGGGGCGGCTGTCTGGGGCGTGCTATGTGTGTGGTGCTTGCTAGACATCCATGTGGACATGCTGAGATGGAGGTGGTATGTCTGTCCAGAGTCCAAGAGCAGCAGATATAAAACTGAGGAGTCACCGGCATGCAGATGGAGTGAGAAATGACGCTGATGAGGTCTTGTAGCGGTGGAGGTGAAGGAGAGGGAAGGGCTTCCAAGGCTTGGTCAGTAGAGTTGAGAAGGAGAAGGAAGGTCTTGCGAAGGGGAGTGAACAAGAGCAGCCAGCAGGGTCAGAGGGGAACAAGGAGTGTGTTCTCCGGAAGTCAAGTGGAGGAAATATTGCAGGACAGAGGTAGCAATCAACTGAGCCCGCCGCTGTGGTGACAAGAGTAAGCGGAGCCTGAGTCCCTGTAATGTGCAGCTCACCAGGCCCGATTTAATGTGAGGGCTGCTTCCCCTCTGCCCAGTTCAGAGACTGTGTCACTAAAGGTCACGGGGAGCCTGGAGTGGGGAACCTTTGTCTGACCATATTTGAGGAGCTCCTTTTGCTCCAGGCTTTTACATGACAACGATAAGGATCCGAGGAGAAGAAATGAGCTCCCTGTTAGGGTTTAACTATCTGCAATATGCTAACAGGTAAACATGTTTAACGACATGGCCACAACTACAAAAATCTGTCTAATAGGTGGTGGGGTTCTGGTGTTAACTCCAGTCCTTCCTCCCTGTGGGATGGGTGAAGCCTTCTGAGGGAAATACCCTGACCCTCTCTGGGTCCTGTTGTCTTGGTTCTCGAGAGTGTGCGCTGATCTTCTTCTGTGTCCCATGACAGCTTACATCAGAATTGTCACAACTGGGCTGATGTATCCGTGACAAAGAATTCTCATTCTGTGGGCGAGCGTTCAAAATCCATTGTTCCTCAATTGCGGTACTCTTTCTTGTTCTCTGCTTCATAGACCCGCGTGGTGCCGGAACTTACGGAGGTTTGCTTTCCTTCGTGTGCCCTTTGGGTCGCTGGCCTGCCGTCTCTCCTGAATGGTTTCTCTCTCCCTGCGGTGTGACAGTGGGAGGGCTGACAGGGCCTACCTGAGTTTTGGCACGGAAAGAACAACTTCTAAAGCAAGTTGCTATAGTTACCAAGTCTTTCCCCATGGCACAGCAGTCACTGACTACGCTCTTTTTTGTGTTGTTCTGTCAGACGTTCTCTTTGGGTACAGCAGGTTGGGGTTTTGTTATTAAGCGTTCATGCCCACTTACGCGTGGGCTGCACAGAGTGAGGAGCACAGTGACGCTGTTATGGGGAGCACACACATAAATCTAAATGCCCACGCATGCATTTGCAAGTTTGACACGCCTTAAATCACACATAGTTTTCAACTAGGATTCCTTGTACTGAATCCACTTCAGAAGGTTTTCTCACAATACTAACAGATTGTAGATGGAATCGTGTTGTACATGCCAGAGAAATGTTTGCTTCTATGTTTCTGAACACAAAGTACTCACGTTTCCACAATTCCTTTCCCAGTAATTCTTTTATATCTCTAGGAGGAAAAACATAGAATAGAAGTTGATTGTAGATGAAATGATTCATTCATGAGCATTTTTGAAAGTTAATGTTTCAAATCAGACCCAGTGTTGAGCTTTTTGTGTTGTTTGTGCAGGACAGTAATTACTAGAAAATTGTGACATTTGGAGACTAATTGAGATCCTCTCTTATCTGACAGGCACAAATGTTCTAAGTAGAAATGTGGAAAACACATGCAGTGGGTGATGAACATTACACAGCCTTTGTCCTTTCCTTTGCTCTCAAGGAAAACGCACACACAGACCACAGACCAGAGCTGTAGTTAGTTCAGCGTCACAGTGCAGGTGTGGCGACAGAGCCGTGATCCTGGAGCTCCCTTCCCACGGCCTCCTAGCCCCGTCCTTTTCTTCTCAGGCCACCTTACCTGGCCAGCCGCAGGCACTTCTGGGAGTCAATAGGCCACGGCCCACTCTCTGAGCTGACTTTCTGGCTGGAGAGTCTTTGCTTTGTGTTTCCCTCTGGGCTGCATTGCTGCAGTGGGGCTGTTGGTGGCAGCCTTGGCTCTTTGACTCCCATCACTCCTGCCCTCCAGCAGTTGATTTGGGGAGCACTTCCTCTGTATGAAGGTGTTAGTCCTAAACATGGATTAAAGTCAAAGACAGGAAGCCTTTCCCTGTCCCTGCCTCTGAGGACAGGGAAGGCCTCAGGAAGGGCTGCCCACAGGAAGGCCAGCCTGGGGACTGCATAAACTACAGCATGGAAAAGTGACTTGGAAAAAAAAAAAAAAAAAGATAGCAGCTGTGTCTCTCTCTTCCGCAGGGGTGGGCTTCTGTCAACTGTTTCTGACTGAGAAGTTCATAAACCACAGGTGTGATTCTGAACTTCGGAACAGGTTTCTCCAGAGACAAGCCCAGTCAGAGCAACTTCAGCAGGAGGGGAGGTACCTGCGCTGGCTAGCACCTTGAAAGTCCCTCAGGGCTGTATAAAGGCAGACAGCCTGTGTCCCCCAGCCCCTCACCACCAGGGAAACCTGGCCCTCTGGCCCTCTTTCCTCCTGGACTTGCACCCTCCGAGCAGAATGGAGCCCCTCTGTCACTCTCCTATCCAGGCCACGTGCCCTGTTTTTACCTGCTCACTAGTTCCCAACTATCTGCCACAGGCCCCTATGCTCCCTCCCCATCTAGGAAGGGCCGTGTGAGACCCAGATTTCAAAGCACTGGAAGAAGAGAAGGAAAAGACTAAATTGGTGTCCTTTGAACCATCACTTCTGTCTCCTGGGCCCAGGAAGGCCTGCAGGCTCTGCTTAGGGCCTCCTGCCCAGCCCTGCAGGCCAGACGCTCTCTAGGCAGGAGACATGCCAAGTGTGGGATTCGCCGCATTTATTTATCTTCTCTCCGGGATGGCTATCCTGCACTACCTGTTTTTCAATGTCTGAAAACCATTATTCCATATGCCTTGTCTGTTTTAGTAGGTGTTTAAAGCAGGGACTCACTCTGGTCCCTGTTACTTCATTGTGGCCAGAAGCAAAGTCCTCTTCTTCACGAAATGCTTACTTTTCTATTGGGTTCCATGACCTAACATTCCCTTACTGTGTCTTCTGCTCTAGAAGCTTCTCTTAGTCTCTCTTGCAGACTCAAGTTTCCTCCAGTCAGCTAGTCCTCCATCACCACAGCCTTCTTCTCTCCGCCCACTCTGTAACTGCTCCCTGGGTGAACTCGTCCGTGCCCGGGGCTCTGGTAACCACCTAAATCACCAATTATACCCCTAACCCAGATCTCCTGGGACAGATATCCAACTGCCTCTTTGATCACACAACTTGAATGTCTCTAAATACCTCAAACTAAAAATGTCTGAAATGTATTCACTGTCTTTCCTCAAACGTAACCCTCTTCTTCCTGTAGAACCAGTTATGAAACCAAAACCCATGTATCTTCCTTAACACCTCCCTTTCCCTCACCCCATGTCAAATCCACTGCCAAGTCTTGCTGACCCTTCTTCATAAAGATCTCTGAGACCTTTTCCCTCCTCTCCGTTTGTACTGTTCTCACTCTGGTCCAAGTGCTAATCATAATTGGTCTCCACCATCGCTTCCTATTTTGTTCTCTGCTGCAGCCAATAGTGATTTTTTTACAAAATGCAACCTGATTATTTCACATGCCTGCTTCCAATACTTTAAAGACTTTCTATTTTTCTGCTGTTCTGGCCCCTCTCTTGCCTCGGCTCACAGTCTCCCCCCTGGCCTTTCAGTCCTCACAGGCCCACACTCTCTCTGGCCATGGCTGTCCCCTTAGCCTGGAGTGGCCGTCGTCCACCTTGCCAGCTCCTCCTTCAGAGTCAGCCCAGCCTCCATGTCTTAGGGAAACCTGCCTCGGTTCGTTCCCATGTTACATGCTGTCATGGTGCCGTGTGCCTACCTTTCTTGGTCCTTGGCACAAGTATTGCTTTACTTCTATTTGTCCAATTCTGTGATTAGTGTTAGTTTTCCTCCCTACACTTGGTAAGTTCCGTGATTGGGTTTTTTTAGATTATTTGTTTTTAAATTTATTTTTCAGTTATCGTGGACATATAGTATTATATTAGTTTCAAGTATACAAGGTGTGATCAAAACATACAGTGAAAGTTTAAATAAAAAAATTGTTGCAGTAAGAGACACATTGCCATTAATCCCCCTCAAAATACTCCCCCTCGCTTCAAACACAATTATTCCATTGTTCTTGCCACTTTCTGAAGGAGTTCTGGAAGTCCTCTTTTGTGAGTGTCTTTAGTTACACTGTCGTGGCTGCCTTGATGTCCTGAATCGATTCAAAATGTTTGCTTTCATGGTCATTTTGACTTTAAAGATGAGCCAGAAGTTGCACGGTGTCAAATCCAGTGAATAAGGGGGATGAGGACACACCGTAATGTTTTTATTTGACAGAAATTGCCGTACCTGAAGCCAGGTGTGACAATGGAGACTTTCCGTATAACATACTGTGATGGTTTTTAAGTTGATCTTTCTCCTCACCATCATGTTCCCAGTCTGATGCCGGGCTTGGCTCCGGGTTGGGCCTCCAGGAAGATTCTGCCAAGCACATGCGTGCAATGGCGGGTGTCCAGGAAGCACAAGAGCAGCCCAGCCCCACAGCCCTGGGAGGGGCCCAGCAGAGCAAGTGCTCAGACTTGGGGTACACGGACCACAGCAGGTGGTGGACCGGACCACAGCTCCTCCACAAAGGCTAGGAGCAGGCGGACTAGCCCCCTGCGGAGGCTGGGGTACCCACAAACTGCTGTGCTTCTGACGTTGAGAGTGTCCTCTCTGTTATGAAAATGGCAGAACTCTTTTAAGCTTTTAAGGTGATCCACTCAACTTTCTTATTCTGCCAATATTTTAAGCCAGGCTTTCCCTGGCTGCAGTTTCGTCCACTGAGCAACAGCACAGCTGTCCCAGACCCCCCACCTTTTCCTCATCTGCTCCAATACTTTTCCTGGTGAGAGAGAAATACCAGGAAAGCATGGGGGCTGAGCTGGGGCCAGGTCGCAGGGGACCGTGGAGTCACACAAGAGTCCCTCAGTAATTCAGCATAAACTGAGCAACACAGTGTGTGCACATGAGCACCTCATGGTTAGAAATCCAGCAGCAGGTTCTCAGCACTTTTTCCTTCATGCCAGAGCCCAGCAAGGTGTTGCTGTGGGAGAGCCGCAGGCCCTCTGTGCGATGTGGGGTTCAACTCACAGCTCAGGGTGCCTTTGTGGCGTCAGGCAGGCCCAGTGTTTCTGCTACAACACAAACAGGAGCAGCTCTTTAAAAGGTTCTAGGCAAGGACCAAATAGGTTTACACTTAGAAAACACTTCAGCGTGCACCGGGTGAATGTGGGCATGAGGGGGAGGGAGAGTGAGAGAATACGTTATAATGAAGGCCTCAGAAGAATGGTTATAGCTGTGCTCTGACAGTAGATGGCATTTATTCTTAAAGCATGCATCAGCTCCTGATTCTGAATTGGAAACTGAAAACCAGCACTCCTCTAGCTCTGGTCTTTTCAGAAATGGGGGCGGAGGACAAGAGGTGGGAGTCAGGGCATGTGGAGGAGACCTCATGGGGGCAGCCATTCCTGGAGCTTGGTTGGCAGCCCCTCCTCCTCAGGACTCTGAAGGGGAAACACAGCCTTAGCTCTGAGGCGAATGCCTTCAGCCAGAGCCCCCTCTCCCATCCCTGGAGCCTGGCACTCTGTTGCTGAAGTTGCAAAGGCATTTCAAGCATACCTCTGTGGCTGTGGTTCCCCACTCCTCTTTGGGAAGTTTTGGCATGAAAGAGATGGTAACCCTGGTGCAAAGTGTGTGTGTGAGACAGAGAGAGAGAGAGAGAGAGAGAGAGAGAGAGAGAGAGAGAGAGAGAGAGAGAGAGAGAGAGAGAGAGAAAGAAACTACAGGTTTGGGGCATCATGCCTGGTAGGGAGGACCTGGGAGCTAACAGTTGAGTGAATTGCTCCACATTCCTGCCCCAATGAGGGCCAGAATCCCTCAGACCAAGAAGGCTTGGGGAACAGAAATATTTTGTAATCAAACATCAAGTTTCTCATTTGCCCAAGTTACTTCAGCAACTAGAGCCTTAGTTTCCATGTCTATAAAATGTGAATATATGTTGTGTATCTCTTGGACGTGTCTTAGGAAACCAGACTTTGAGGCAGAGATCTGTGTGTAGGAAGTTCCTTGAAGAATGCCCTCCAGGGCCAACATGTGTAGGGGAAGGGAAAGAAGCAGGAGCGAGAAAGAGCTTTTGTGTTTCAAACTTGTTTAGGGAGAGTAGGCAGGATGGTCCCAGACTACTGGGGATGAAGGCCTGTTTGGAGATAAGGAGATGGAAATGGTCTTGATTTTAAAGGAAAGGGGAGAGAAATTCCCTACAACTGAGAGAAGATCAGTAGACATGGATTCTGATTTGGGAGAGTTGGTCTCATCCCACTTCTATTTAGCACCCCCAGAAGATGGGGTGTGCATTTCAGGGGAGGGAGATTGTACATTTTCAGTTGTTGCTTTGAAAAATCTCCGAGAAAACCCCCTGGGCTGGTGCCTGGCCTAAAGATTTAAAGATGAAATGTTGACCAAAGGCTTTGCCTGATGGGCCAACAGCCCAGCGGAGTCAGTAATGATTCCGTGGTGCCTGGGACTCTCCATCCCAGGGCGCCATCACTTCCCTTACTCTTACACTCACTGGAGCTGACCAGTCTAGTGTCTTTGGCCTTTTCCCAATACATATTATGAAACAGATTAGAGGAAACATTAACAGGTAAAATAAGGAGAGGAAAGGAACACAAGCTCACAGCCAAAATGATTGGAGAAATACCACAAACAACAAATAACAAACCGACAGACTGCATAACATATGCCATTGGGCATATGATGGACCAAAAATTTTAAACAAACACTATAATAAATACATGTAAAGAAATGAGGGAAAATATTAACAAGAAAAAAAAATCCCCAAAAGAACCAAGTAGAAATATTAGATATGATAAAAGTAAGCTATAAAATAAAGAACACCGTGGATGGGATAACTAATAGGATTGATTCAGCTAAAGAACAATTAGTGAGTTGGGAGATCAGACTGAGAAATTCTTCCAGGATGCAATGGAAAAGGGTAAGATAAGAAAGAAAATAGGTATTAAAAAAAAATAAAGCTGAGAGAAATTGAAGACAGAGATAATGTCTACATCCACAAAATTAGAGTCCTAAGAAAAGAGAAAAATAAAAACAAGAAAAGGCAATATTTGAAGCAATAGTAAAGATACATTTTATGGTATTAAACTATTATCTGTTAATCAAATGTAAGGCTATAATAAAAATATTCTCAGACATAGAAAGCTTCAGAAGTTCTGCCACAAAAAGACCTATATTAAAGACACTTTTGGAAGAAGTATTTAAATAAGAGAAATAAATCCAGACAATGAAGCAAGAGTTATGGGAAGTAAGACTGATCATATATCTTGGTAAAGTTTACTATTGTCTTAAAAGCTAAGATGGGAGAAGATATATTTACATAATGTGGTAGAATAAGAAAAGTATTTGGTTGTTGTCCCCGATTCCTGGTAAAGAGCTCCTAAAGCCCTTGGAGTTACCTGAGTGATAAGGTGATAAGAACACACTCCTGGCAGGTGCCTACGTAGCTTCAGGATGGGGACTGGTGGCCAGAAAGACCAATGCTTGTTAGAAGCTTGGAATTTTCAACCTTACCCTCCAACTGCTAAGAGGAAAAAAGGGGCTGGAGATTGATTAAATCGCCAATGCCCAATGATTTCATCAATTATGCCTATAAGAGTATGTAACGAAACCTCTGTAAAAACCCCTAAAGATGTGTTTGGGAAACTTCCAAGTTGGTAAACAGATCCACACGTTGGGAGGTCGGTGCACCTCGATTCCACAGGGGCAGAGGCTCACTCCTGTGCCAGGGGTCTTGTGGACCTTGCCCTGTGTACCTCTTCATCTGGCTGCTTATTTATAACCTTTATAATACACTGTAATCGTATAGTTCCTGATTTCTGAATCATTCTAGCAAATCGCTGAACCTGGGGTGAGGGTTTTGGAAACTTTTCACTTTGTAGCCACGTTGGACAGAAGCAGGAGGAACCTGGCAACCCAGTATTTGTGACTAGCATCTAGGTGAGGGCAGTCTCGAGGGCTGAACCCTTAAATCTGTGGAATCTGACTAACTCTGGGTAGTGTCAGAATTGAATTGAACTGTAGGACACCCCGCTGGTGTTGGAGAGTGGGAGAAGTAATTCTGGAACACACACCATGTATTTGATGTGTGAAAGAAAATACCCTCTCACATAGTAGCCCAGAACTAAAATTCTATCAACATGATATAGGTGACAGAGTGGCAGAAAGCCCAAGAGGACATGCGCTATAGTAAGGGAAGGAGATACAGACATCACTGCTTTCAGGAGAACAACAGAGATAAACAGGAGTATGGGTCTTAAGGTCAGCCACCATAAGGACAAAAAACAGAACATGCCATCTTAATCTTACAGAAGAAAACTTGGTATATCCCCAGTGGAATTTAGAAATAGAAGAAACGAGAGAGAGAGAGAGAGAGAGAGAGAGAGAGAGAGAGAGAGAGAGAGAGAGAGAGAGAGAGAAGCAAGAGAAAAATAAGATAGTGGAGACAACATGGATTGACCTTGAGGGCATTATGTGAACTGAAATAAGATGGAAAAAGACAAATACTGTATGATCTCATTTATAAGTGGATTAAAAAAAGACAACAACCCTCATAGATACAAAGGACAAATTGGAGGTTGCCAGACAGGGGTGGAGGGCTGGGGTGGGGATTGGTGAAGGTGGTCAAAGGTACAAGCTTCCATCTATACAATAAATAAGTCTTGGGAATGTAATGTACAGTAAGGTGACTATACAAAAATTAAAAAATAAATAAGATAGTGGAATTAAGTCCTAATATAGCGGCAAAAATGTTAAACTCACCAAAGGCAGAGTGGATTCCAAAACAAACAAAATGTGATAGAACAATATGTTGTCTATAAAAGACACACGTATGACAAAAATACAAAAATTGACAATAAAGATAGAAACATATATACCAAGTAATTATGAACCAAAAGAAAATTGTGAGAATATCGTATCTTACAAAATAAGAATTTAAGGCAAAAAATATCACCAGGGACAGAGGATAGACTTCATATTTGCATAAAAGGAATACACCCATAATAAGCAATATACCTAATAAGAAAACTTCAAAATGTTGCAACCAACTGAACGAATTGCAGAGAGAAATATATAATCTTAACAATTGTAGTTGGAAAAACAGATTGATCAAGTAGATTTAAAAAAGCAGAACTATCAGAGACCTAGCAATAAAATTAAGCAAAAATTTATTTTCAAGCACATGTAAAACATTTACAAAAATAGATAATGTTTTAGACAACAAATTAATAATAAACACATTCAGAAACTAATTAGAGAAATAGAACTAAATCTCTTATTTCAGGAAACAAAATAACATACTACTAAATAACTTTTGGTTAAAGAGAAAAATCATAAAGGAATTTAAGGAATACTAGAACTACAGTGAAAACTACACATCAAAATTGAGGGATCCAATTGAAAGTTTAAGGAAAATGTGCAGCTTTAAATACAATGATCAAGAAACCAGAAATGTTAGTAATAAATTAAGTGAGCAATCAACAAGAGAATTTTAAAAAGAGTGAAAAGAAAATGATTATTAAGGCAGATATCAGTAAAACAGTGAACAACAAAAAATGATTGACAGGATTAATAATTTTTTTTTCAAGTACTAACAAGACAAATCTTTGGCAAGATTTGGTTTAAAAAAAACAGAAAAGACATAATTTTAAAAATACAGAAGAAACAGTGTAATACTATAACAGAAAGATCAAAAGAGAATGGAAGAGCACACGGACACCTGTCTGCCACTAAATTTGAAAGCCTAGCTAAAACAAATGAATTCATAGAAAAACACAAAATGTTATTATTGGTATAGGAAAACTAGAGACCTTGAACTCAATAAGTATTAAACAAATTGAAAAGGATGTCAAAGACCTACCTTCTAAAAAATCCCAGGCTCAGTCTCACAGGTGAATTTCACCAGACTTTCAAGGAGCAGATATTCCTGTCTCCTGTAAGTTGTACCAGGAAAAGTGAAAGCTGCCTAGTTTGTTCTATGAATTTAGTAAAATCTTGATTCCAAAGACAGAAGATAAAGAAAATTATAGACTCATTTCACTTATAAACATAGATATATAAGCAGAAAGTAAAATATTCACTGAATACAGTGAATATTTATACTTTATTAAAATTATAATACATCAAAGTCAAGTAAGATTTATTCCAGGAATAAAAGGATCAATATCAGCTCAACATCAGAAAATTGTGTAATTCCCCACATTCCACACATACAAAGAAGAATTATATAATTATCACAATCTTTGCAGAAAAAGCTTTTGAAAAGGATCAATACCTATTTGTAATAAAAACTCTTATAAAACTAGGAATAGAAAGAAACTTCCTGAAGTTGATGAAAGCTTATACATACTTGTACTTGTACATAATGGAGAAACTTTAGATGCAGTTCCTTTAAGATACAGATTTTAATACTGCTAACATTTCTAATACCCTTAACACTGTCTTACAGAATACTAGAGGTTTTTTTCCCTTTGGAAAGGAAAAAAATATATGTGAGTAAAGATTGAAAGGGAAGAGTTGAAACTTTCATTATTTTTTAGTAGATATAATTATCTTTCTAGAAAAATCAACAGGTATAATTATAATAAATTATTAGTAATAAAGATTCAACAATGTTGGTGAGTAAAGATCAACCTATAAAAATTAATAGCATCTCTTATACTGTATAATCAAAATTAAGACGCCATTCATAATAGAAACAAAAAACTATAAAGTATCTAAGAATTCACTTGACCATGTCTATGTGACACATCTGTGGAGGAAACTTTAAAACTGTTATAAAAACCATAGAATATATAAGTAAATAGAGAGAAAGTCCATGCTGTTGGATGGAATGATATGATATTATAAGGATGTCAGTTATTCCTCAAATTAAGCTATAAATCAAATGCAATTTCAATCAACATTCCAGCTTAATTTTTTGAGGAACTTATTTAACTTACTGTACATTTATATGAAAGAATAAAAAGATTCATGACTAATCAACCTTAAAAAAAAGAGTAAAAATAAGGGAGGGGTCTAATACTATTCTATCCTGACATACTACAAAGCCATTATTAATTTTTTAAAGTGTAATTTTGTAGTAAGAACAGACAAAAAGATCAGTGGAACAGAATGGAGAGCTCAGAGACAAATCCAAGCGTATGCAGAAACAAAGGACAGAGGTGACACCACAAATCAGTAGAGAAAGGACACATTATTTAGTAAAAGGGTGTTGGGAAATCTGCTGCACTATACAGAGAAAAATAAAATCGGATCGTGCCCAATGCCACATCCCCAGTGGATAGGAGATGAACTAAAACCCAAAGAAGCAAGCACACTAAGTCAAACAATAACAGGACAGCTCAGCCTAGTGTCATAAATCATTTAAAGTAACTATTGTCCTCTGTAGGGTTTTTTTTCTTATATCCATCATATATTTTATGCTGAAGTATAAACTCATTGACTTATTTTGTTCTCTGGAGAAGATGCTAACCCTCTCTATGAACACCAATGCGTTTGACTTTTGGTTTCAGTCACTCCAGTGTTTCCAGACTGAGGTGACTAGTGTTTGGGACCGAGCCTGGCCCCCTGGGAGGCAGAGCAGCACCCCCACCCGCCTGCACAGACGGCTGATCTTGAAGGCTTTTCTGTGTGTCTGGATCCATGAATAAAATGCAAAGTGCTTTGCGAAGGGAATTCTTAGTAGATGCAGCCTGGCCCATCCTCTGGATGTCAGCATTAGTCGGAAGGCAGCCAGCAGCTGGACAAACAAGGAGAGGAAAAGAGAGGATTAGGAGGGGAGAAGGAAACTGAACAGCCAGTGAAAACACACTGCTGCCTCCTCACAATTTTTTCTGAGGCCGGTTGTCTCCCACTGAGCTTCAGTTGCATGTGAACTGCCCTGTCTGTCGGCTGTGGTTGCCCCTTAGTCAGGTGGTTGTGTAGGTAACATTAATCTTTTCACAGATTCTCTGGGACTCTCCTTCAGCTCCTCCGTATCTTATTTCCTTGAATTGACAGCTCTGGCAAGTCACACTGAGGTTTGGTGGGTGCTGAGGGGAGCTCCCTGGAACCCCAGATTGTACTGCTCTTCACGTATCTGGTATTCAGCTTGCTTGCCTACTCGGTCTCGGCCCTGATGAGAGATTTTGGTTTGAGATGTACTGCTCCCTCAGTGCCTTGTTCAGCCTTATCTGCACCATCATGTTTATTTGTGCCTGGTCCTCGCTCCCAGACTCTTCTCTCACTTTCCTGGTTTTGCAATAATAAACTACGTGACTCCCCTTTCTCCCACGCTGATATTTACTGCCTCAACAGAACGCTGGAGACTCTCCCAAGGCTTTTTCAGGGGTATGGGTGTAGAAAAACACAGCTTTGTATCTACTTTTTTGCAGATTGTTAAAATAATGACTTTTATATTATGAATGCCATTTTATGCTCTGTAGAAATAACTAGGAAAAGTCTGTGTGTCTTTTAGAATTCATCAGTTGTGAATGTGAGTTCATTTGGCAGAGGTCTGCTGGGGCTGGCACGTGCCAATCGTGAACACCCACGTCTGCACTCCGTGCCATCACAGTAGCTTGAACTTGGCCATAGTAGGAGTATTTATACCAGGGAAACTGGCAAAGGCTATATACATCAGGGCTTCCTGCCCCCAGAGCGGGCTGTCAAATACCAGCATACCACTGCTTTGGGAGCTGTAGGGGGAGCTTAACAGACTAGGAGAGACAAGACAGAAACTATGAAAAAGAGACTCTCCCACAGGGAGAATATGTCTCAAATTCTCAAGTCACGGAGTGGGTCTTAACTAAGAAAAGAGATTTGCTCTTGGCGAGTGTGGCTAATAAATCATTCTGACTCTGAAGACTGGAGTCTGAGGCATAGAATAACCAAGCCCGGTTCTGGGATAGTACACCTGAGAATGCGTTAGCTGAAATACCTAAGGACGTTTTAAAAATCATGGATGTGTTAGCAAGAGCACTGGTATTTTGAATATTTTACAATATAAGTTTCTTATTGTACTGCCATAATTTACAATTGACTTTCTTATTTTAGCAAATGTGTAACTTATATTTTTCTTTTAAGATGTAACAAATCAGGACTGTACATATACCTCTGAGCTCCCTTAGTTCTTCCATTTCTGTGGCTGACAGTCCAACCCACAAGGCCCTGTTTTACCAGGAGTAGGAAAAGTCCTAACTGGTACCACAAACACTCAAAGCCTAAGGGCCAGGTACACAGGTGTCCTGGGCAGTAAGGAGGGTTCCTGTGTGCTGCCAGCCAGTGGTTGCAAGCTCCTGTGGGTCTCGGGGTGATGGGCCCAGGGGTTCCTCGTGTGAGGGGAGGTCGGGAGGAAGCAGCAGCCAAGGGTGGTTTGGGCACAGCCTACCCTCTGCTTGAAAAGGTGGGAAACCATTTGGGTAAACGTGGGGAGGATAGATGCACAGCGTCTCTGCGGTCACTCTCTCGCTTTGAGGCACCCCTTCTCCGGCCCGGTGAAGTGTTGCCCTGTGGTAATGACACCCTGGGGAAGGCCTCACAGAAAGCTCTTTCTATTAATTTTCTCTAAGTAGGACTTCTGCAATACAATTTTTGATGTTAGCCTTAGTTCAGAAAATTCACTTGTAATGTCCTTGCCATTACGTGTTATGAGACGCCCGGAACCACATGGTGGTGGGGCCGGAAGCCTCCACTTTCCCAACTAGCAGAAGCCTGTGGTGTGAACGGACTTGCCCAGCCCCACAGATCATTGGCGGTCCTGCAAGGACAGCGCCCAGACTCTGGGTTGGAAGTTCAAGACTCCTTTCCTAATTTTACCTCACACTATAATAAATCATTCTAACACACACACACACACACACACATATATATATATATATATATATATATATATATAAATAAATAAAAGACTCCTTTCCTCCTCTGAATTACACAGCTTTCATATAAGCATATGATGTGTTATTCAGCACCTGGTTATTCAGAGGTGACTTGGAGCATATGGAATTAGTATTGCTCTGTGAGTCTATTGACGAGTGGTTTGTGTGAAAATGGACACACTGGGCAGAAATATAAGACATTGAATTGTCTAAGACATTGAATTGTCTAAGTATTCAGCACTGGTATAAGCTAGATTAATTTTATGAAACGTGTCCATGGACACTTGTGCTCTAACAGTCATTCTGGGTGATCAACAGGTGGCAGTATTTCCCTGCCCTATAGCGTCCTGCCAGCCTGCTCCGGGGAGGAATAGTGCTGCCAGGCTGAGCGGATGAGCTAGTGCCTGGCAGTGCCCCTGGGGCCCCCTGTACTTACCTGCCAACACCCTAATAAGAGGGGTCACCTGGCAAATACCCTCATCCCAAATAACCTGCCCTCATCTCTAAGGGGAAAGAGTTGGGAAGCAGTGCTGACCAGATTGGGCTTAGCTGGATTGTTCCTTCAAGTGTAATTTCTAACTACTCGGAAATACTTCTTTTCCATTCGCTTTCCATTGAAAAGCACAGTGGGGCCTGCTTGCAGTAGGAGGTGAGCGACGCGGAGGTATTCTCTGTGGCAGTGGGTCCAGTGTGCACCAGTCTGGTAATCTGGCTGGAACCAGCAGGGTCAGTGGGCTAGAGAGATGGAACAGTCAGGCGCAAGTGAGGGAAGGAGGGCAGTCCACACCCACCACCCAGACTGCCGGGTCCTGCTTGCGTGCCCCCACCCAAAATAAAAACAGCAGTAACAACAGTAAGCATTGTTGTGGTCTTACTGTGTGCCAGGCATTGTTATAAGCTTTTCATGTGAACTGTTTCATTTATTTCTTACAACTACCTGTGACCTAGGTACTATTATTATATCCATTTGACAGATGAGGAAACCGAGTTTCAGAGCGAGAAACCTGACCATATAATTAGTAACGAAGTCTGAACGTGAACCAGAAACCCAGGGAATCTGATTCCACGCTCTGCCAGTGGTCAACTCCAGCTGTTCCGAGCAGGGGGCCTTTGGGCCCCAGGGAGCCCAGGCTGGCTGCTTTTGTCCTGGGCAGCCCTGTTTCTTTAGAAAGAGTGGTGTTGTCTGATGGAGGAGGAATTCTGTGGAGTCAGACTCTGGTACCACAGTCTGGCTGCCACAGGGTGGCTCTGCCCCATCCAGGGATGGCTTGCAATTTACACCTGGACTGAGATGATTCATCTGGTGCTTCATTGTTGGGAATGATAACAGTTCTTGTGGTTTCACCGAATAGCAGGGGTCAGTACCAGAGCGAAAGCAGCCTGGATGTCTGCCCCTCATGGACAGTCTCTCAGGGCTCTACGGGAGCTCTGTTATTGGAGGGATCCACGGGGAAACACAGCCTAAGCTGTGGTTTAGCGTAAAAACCGAAACCCCTCATTTGAAGCTTGAGGGATGTTGATGAAATTCTGCAGGCCAAGGAGGGGCATTCTCTGACAGACACTGATGGGCAGCGGTTTCGCAGTGACCAGGCTGCACCAACACACCTCACCCTGGTGTTTGCTTTGTCTTGGTGACTTCTTCCACTCCACAGAATGTGGTTTAGACCTTCGTTCATTCAGTCCTTTTGAAAGTATTTACTGATACCTGCTATGCCCCAGTCTCTGTGCTCAGAATGGGAAGCAGCAGCAGCAGCAGCAGCTAACATTTACTGAATGCTTATCATATACCAAGTCCTGTGTCAGGGACCTTTTAACTCAGGAAGTGAGGTCTCTCTGCATTCTTAGTGGGTGGCTATGGTCTCTCTTACGTTCACCAAAGCCTATGAGGGAGGCACTAGTAGTGTCCTCATTTACATGGGGCGACATCGAGGCACAGAGAGGTTAAGTAACCTGCCCAAGGTCTGAGGGCAGTGCATGGAGTCATAGACTCTGGGTGTTGGCCTTAAGCCGCGTAACCATCTGGCACAGTGGTAACAAAACAGCCCAGGGCCGGAGGACTTAGAGCTTAGAGAAGCTGAGGCCACTCAGATTATTAATAACAACCTTATCGATTATTAAGATGCGTTGGGGAGAACAGCAGCTTTGGAGTTAGACATATCTGCCACTTTCTAGCTGTGGGGCCTCGGCTAATGTGCCCTCTCTGAGACTTGGTTTCCTCACACACAGAGATATGGTGATAAGGCCTGTTTGAAAGGTTGTTGTGAGGACTCAGTGATGTGGTTTATGCGAAGGGCCCTAGTACTGTGCCAGGCAGAGAGCAGCTTCCTGCCTGGTCTCCCCCTTCTCTAGTGGTGGGAGCCAGACTCTCCTTCCCTGCCAGTGTTTGACATGAGCAATTGACATTTAGTTTTCAATCTTCCATAAAGAGCCATGCAAACATGACTTTAAGACATGTCTCCTACTCACCTCCCAAGAGTGCCACTCGAGTTTTCCTATGTAGAAATTCTAGAGCCAAGATGGTCACGTTAGGTAAGGGTAGGAAGCTCCAGGCTGCTGCCCAGGAAAGCTTCTCCAATTACAAACCAGGCTTTGGCCAAACACCTGGCCCAGGTACTCTTCACATCCACGTATCCTCAACTCCTTGAGGACCGACAACACATTTACCTGGCGCAGTGCTATAGCCCCCAGACCTAGGCCAGAATGAGAGGAGAGTGATAAGAGCAGAACTTTATTTAGCATTTTATGATGTGCTAAGTACCATTCTAAGCACTCTTATGAATTTATTCTACTTCTAAGTCTCCCAACAACATATAAGAGATGCCACGATTCTCCAAGTGAGGTCACCAGAGCACCTTCACCAGAATCACAGAACGCGGACTTCTAGGGGCCACTCCAGGTCTGCATCAGGAGCTCTGATTATACTTTAGTAAGGTTTCTTCCAGCTTCACAAGTCTTCATCTGGGGTGGGGCCTTGACGCTGCATCTTTAAGGAGGCGCCCAGGTACTTCTCTTACAAACGAATGTGCATTATCCATCCACAAGTGAGGAAGTTTCTCTCTATCTATGTAACTCTCTATTACTTATGAACCCAAAGCTTCTCTGTGCTCAGTTGCCTTTCTTTTACATAATAGCTGTTGGGGATCACAGCAGGGAGAGTGTCACAGCTGCCATTACATGGTTGACATCTTTCTGATGGGTTCACATTTTTTCCGTAGTGACTCCTTGCCAGGGTTCCATTCAGGTTTTGTGGCCCCTGAAGTTTACATAATTTTGGAGGCCTTTTCAGAAACAAAAACACACATTAAAAAACTATGGATAAGAGTGAATATTTATTTAGACTGAGAAAAAAAATCACAAACAAATCAGAAATACCACAAATATAAAATTCAAACGACATGTTGTTTTTATTAATTAACTCTCTGAAATACTCTTATAATACTTTATTCCCTTCTCTTTTTGTTTGCATACTCTTTGATCACCTCTTCATATGATAATTACTTATAATTTTTTTATGGCGAAAAGAAAAAGATCCTTTATTTTTCCTCAAACCTGGATGATCGAAATTTGTTTTTCATGATTATATTTTAGTCAGGTTTCTTCCAGCTTCATAACTCTTCTTTGGCAACGTCACGTAAATGTTCGGGTTTGTTGTCAACTGTCTGCAAACTGCCATCAAGTTTTTTTCGTACATGAGCTGTAAGAACTGGATGAATTTTCCACAGACTTGCTTCTGGCTTCATATTTTCCAAATCTTGATCCTCCATCACTATGCCACGCTTCCCAAACAAGATCAGGTTGCTACATAGCCTCTGGCCTTACACCCTTGTGTCAGGAGGATGGATGAGAACTCCCAGTGGGCGGTGGGAGATTTCCTGGCAGCTATTCCTCTGGACAGCTGGCAGTAACTTAGCAACACATGGACGTAACTATGGACCACATAAGATGTCCCATAAAATCCAAGTTAAATGTACCCCTTACTCAATTTCTCCTTAATCGGATGCCCAGAATGTTTTCCATCACTCTACAAGAGTGTGATGGAAGGGGTGTCAGAGGGGAAAGAATCTTCATTGATTGAGGTTAAAATATCTTAAGTCTACACAATTTACAAAGACACAGGACATGTGAATACTCTGCTAGGGCTCTATGCAGAATCTTGAAGTCAGACGTCCTGGCATCGAGGCCCATTAACCTCAGCAATAATCCACCTCTGCCAGCACCAAGTTTGCAGAAAAGTAGCAGAGACTCTTCCTGTTGAGACTCTAGTTAGCAACTGTGCTAGAGACGCATGTTGCAGGGACGGGTCTATGTGTGGCTCCCTCTGCACTGGGACAGCTCCTGGTTCAGCCTCAGGCCCCAGAACAGAGAAGGCCAGACCTGTCTTTAACTTCCCACCTCCTTTGCTAACATACAGGAAATACAGGCCTTCGATTTTCTAATTATAAACACAGCTTTGGGAGTGATTGTTTCCCATTCTGGTGATTTCCGCCCCAAGGAGCAGAGAGGTAAACTCTGTTTCTCTCTTGGTCCAAAGTAAGAGTGTGTGGGAGGAGGGGAGTTGGGGTGCAATGTTGTGTGTGGGCTGACGCTATGGCGTTCCATTTGGATGGCTCTGGTCATGTGAGTGGCTTCTTGGGAAAGCTCCATGTCTCAGGAAATTAATTCCTGTCAAGTTTGAGGTGATAATAGGACAAAATCTGACAGTGTTTGAAGGTACTGAGAAAACAATGAGACAGAAGAGAGAATTTCTTCCCTTGTCTCTGCCAAGCCAAATATGTAGGTCAGCACTAACAACCTGGTTTAATAGGGAAATTGGGGTTCAAGTAGTCACAAGGAGACTTTCTGGTTAGACCTTCAGTATTACTTTTTATGTTTTCATGGGGTTGCAAATTTGCCAGTGGAGATGAAAGGTCAAGGCTGGCTGATCTGTAAGGATTCTTTCAGTACTAATTGTCTGTCATTATTGTCTTTGGCTTAAAGCACAAGACCTCCATAGGGCAAGGACACTTGGGTGGCCAGCACACCAAGCAACTGTGTTTATTCACAACACTGAGGATTTGTTCATCAGCTAGTTCCACAGACTTGATATCTGGGATTATCAAGAAGGAGATTAGCCTTGTATAGTGTGATGGAGATCATGAGTGAGAATTCAGAGGCTGTCCTCCCCTGCTCCCCTTTTAAATAACAAGAAGGTCCTGGCATCAAGATGAGAAGCAACATAAAAGGGAGAGATGAGGGAAGGGTGTCACAGAGAAATTTCAGTTGCTTCATGGACTGTTCTAGGCTGACCTGGAATCCCACGAATAACATACAGCCATCTGTTCTTGGAACCCTCCTGAAGAGGAAAGGAAGTGATATATGTTTTCAAGATCTGGTGCTAATGTGACTGTGTTTTCAGCACTCAAGGGTGGTAGCAGTAATGTAATGGCCACTCAAGAGTGCCCCACTTATGTCTTTTTCTTCTCTCCCTCCCTCTGCCCTCTCCTTTCATCTTTCTTTCCTTCCTCAAATATCTACTGAGCCATAGTCACTCTTGGGGACAGAGTGAACAAACATAGAAGATGTCCCTGTCTTCAAGGGCTTGCATTCTAGTGAAGGGAGATTCACAAACCAACTATTATCTAATGTGTTAGACATTACACTGGGTGTTTATCTTGAATCTGCCTATCAACTCTGTAAGTAGGGTTTATTATTCCCATTTTACCACCAAACAAATAATACCTAGGATAGTGTCTGAAGGCCTGTACTATTTTGTAGAATGAATAAACTAGCGAACAAGTAAATGAATAGAGGCATCAAGGATTTAAGTGGTTGATCCAAGTCCACACAGCTCATAAGTGACATAGCCTTGGCCTTCCAATTTGGGGGCTAGGGGGTTACTTCTCCTCTGATTCTGGAAACAAAGGCAGGTAGGCGTCTCCCTGCTGAACTCATCAATGCTTTTACCCTTTGTTTGTCTTTCTCCTTTCTTCTTTTTTTAATCTCTCCTTCTCCCTTCGTCTCTCCCATTCCCCTTCCATTTCCTCTTCCTGTCTGCTAAGGCATGGCTACCCTTCCCAGGGGCCTTTGGGCCTATAGAATCAGCTGTCCCCTGGAGAGCGGTGTGAGGTGAGGAGGGAGCTAAGGAGCAGGGAGGAGAATCAGTCATCTTCTCCTTGGCCCCGCACACCCTGGGAAAGAGTTTCACACAGGACTGGTGAATATTGATAAAACAGTCCATTTTGAGAAGATGCTTGTTATGGGCTGAAATGTTTCTCCCTAAATTCCTATGTTGAAGTTCTTATTCCCCAGAACCTCAGAATGTGACTGTATTTGAAAATTAGACTTTTATATTTTTTATTTATTAAAAATTTATTTTTTATTTTTCAATTACACTTGACAATATTATATTAGTTTCAGGTACACAACATAGTGATTAGACGTTTATATAACTTAAGTGATAACCCCGATAAGTCTAGTACCCATCTGACACCACACATAGTCATTACATTGGAAAATAAGACCTTAAAAGAGGTGATTAGATTAAAATGAGGTCCTTCGGGTTATAGGCCTATTTCAGTCTGACTGGTGTCTTTATAAGAGGCAATTAGGATCCAGAGAGAGAGACACTTAGGGCCTGCGTGTACAGAGGGGTGACCGCTCTGAAGGGGCAGCAAGAGGGCGCCACCTGCGAGCCACGGAGAGAGGCCTCAGGAGAAACCCCATCTGCTGACACTGTGATTTGGGACTTCCAACCTCTAGAACTGAGAGAAAAGAATTGTCTGTTGTTGAAGGCACTCACTCTGTGGTATTTTGCAATGGCAAACCTAGCAAACGAATACAACTCTTATTCTCAAAATACTCATCTGTAGAGTTAGATGCCTAAGGAAATGACCACTCACACCCTTTTGAGGCAGGCAGTCAAGCCAAGCGGTTTTTACAAATGTCATGCACTGGGAACCGGTCATTTCTCATCTGAGCTTCCAATGACTGCATTAGTGTTGCTCAGACTTTAGCCTCATCAGAATTCCCTGCAGGGCTTGATACAACTGAGGTAGCTGAACCTGGGTCCCTGAGTTTCTGATTCAGTAGGGCAGGGAGGGGCCTGAGAATCTGCATTTCCGACAAGTTCCTTGGTGATGCTATGCTGCTTTCATGGGACTGTACTTGGAGAACCAGTGGATTATATTTTCATTCTTTGATTCATTTTCTCAAGAGGCTTCTGCTGGTTTAAAACTTCTGGGAGGACACTTAGGAAGCCTTCTGCCCTGTGTCCTCTAATGAGGAGTGGGGACTGTGAGTCAGGAAATGTGGTTGGGTGGTCTGGGCCCCCCTTTGGAGACCTTTCTCAGTCTTCCTGGCCCTGCTCGCCAGGGAAGGCTGATGGGACTTGCAGACATCTGAAAGGGCAGGACGGCAGCATTTGGAGGCTAAGGGGAGAGGGTCAATGGCTGGCAGCATGCATGACTATTCTGAGGTCTACAATTTGTGTAACTGGAACACAGAGTCCTAACCCCCCCAGGGCAAGAAAAGGATTTGGGTCAATGGGAGGTTGAAAATGGAACTAAAATGAACCCGAGGAGCTTCACTCACGTGAAGCAGAACTCACTTGGCCTCCCCGTGGACAGTGTGAAATAGGAAATAATTAAATTTTCTTTGGTGCTTGTGCAACCTGCAGGGTTGGGACATGCACTCAGGAAGCGCTGGGAACAGCTGCTAGAAGTGGTCATGTCCGTTTCATAAAATCCCCGACTTATTGAAAGAGCTGCTTATTCCCACCTCCACTCCCCACCTCCAAAAAAAAAAAAAAACCAAAAAAAAACAACCCAACTCACAGTGGTCATTTTTAAAAAAACTCAGAGGTACACTTGGGTGCTGTTATTGAGTCTTTCACTGGTAAAAAATTCACTACTGCCCCCATCATTTTCCTCTCCCCAGAGGAAGCCACTTCTGGCCTGTTTTCTTTCAGGCCTTTTCTACACATTTGGCTTATCTACTACCTTCAGATCTTGCCTGTAATTTCTTGAAGGCATCAGCCATGTCTTATCCATTTTGGTGGACCTGGCACATGTTAGGTACTCAATAAACATGAATGTGAGATAGGGTGGGGACAGGGCCTCCAAGAAAACCATTAACTGCCAATCAGGGACAAAGGATCAGTATATCAAGATGAGACAAGAAGAGCATCCAGAGCTGGCCAAAACCAAGATGCTGACAAGAGTCACCTCCAGCCACCTTATCCGGTCATTATATCTCCCACCAGTGCCATGACACTTCTGGAGAGGACCACATAAGGACAAAAAAGGGTATATCCCCAATTCCCAGAAAAACCCATCCCTTCCAGGAACTAATAGGAATATTCCTCCCCCATGTTCTCATACTAAAAGCTTAACAATACAAACCACAGTCACAGGGAGGATGGGGCTGGCTCTCGCTTGGAGGCCACCTCTGTCCTACCTGTGGAGTAGGTCTGCATTCAATAAATGAATTTCGCTTTATTTCCTGGCACACTTGAATGCTTTCCTGTGGGAAGCCAAGGACCCTCTTTTCTTGTAACAAATTGAGTAAACTAATAAATAAGTGAACTGATTAATTTTCAGTGGGGAAGGTGGGAAAGAGGTGGACAGCTAAGAGGCGGGGAACCATAGATACTTGTCCCAACTGAAGTTAATGTTGATGTTGATTCCCTCAAAAACTAAAAACCTGACGATTTGCATAGTGTTTCACAGTGTACAAAGCATTTTCTCGTGGACGAGGTTAGCTGCCACCTCCAGGTCTCTCAGACCCCTTGTCACCAACTTTCACCTGGTCTGAAACATCCCCCGTGTGTGTTCCAGCTTTGAGCATGGCTCTCTCTGGAGCAGGTGTGAGCTCCGCCTTCCTTCACGTGTGTGCCTTTGGGGGCTGCAGCCTCCTGGTGACATGGAAGACGAGAGCTGAACTCTCAACAGCTACACTCTTCTCTTTATTCCTCTGTCGCCAGCAGTGGATTCAGAGATTTGGAGATTTCTGACCCAACCTCCAGTGGCCTGCATGTTTGATGTCCTATATTTTAAACAATGGACACTTTTGAAAGGTCCCTCTCTGTTGTTGCGTGTGTACGCATGTGTGTGTGTGTGGTTTGTTATTTTTCCGGCCTGCTTCCTATTGTCCCCACGGCCTTCTGAGACCTTTAGGTTAAAAATGCTGACTCCATCACCTGTTCTCCTGGGTTCTTTTCAAATGTACAGACTGTCCAGGGTAGAACCCATGTCCCGCTTTGCTTCTTTTTCCAGGTTTGCTGCCCCTTTCATGAATAAAAGTTGCACATAGTCAGTATTAACCCCTTGTGCTGGTTTTGCTTGAAGGCAAGCATTCAGTGAAAGTGGCTGAGACTGTTTTGCATTTTAAAAGTCATAACTCACCAATGTGTGCTGACCCAGTTTGCTTTCCTATTTTTACATCAAAGTGAGACAGGAGCTTGTTTTACCCCCAGGGTCTCCATACAGAAGGGCTAAAAGGGGGGAAACCAGGATGGGTGCAAAGCTACAAGGTCCCTAATGTCTGCCCTCTGAGGTCTGAGTCCCTCTAGCCCCTTTGCAGTTGATTCCCCAAAGACAAAGAAAGCTGCAGCACTTCAGGGCTCCCTCCCCCCGCAACTAAGGCATAGACAATAACCAAGTCCGGGCACAGCTTCTCATTTAACCTCAGTTGAGCACTGAGGAAGACAAGTGGCAGGTGTCGGGAATCAGGAGCCCAGGCCCTGGGCTATGCTGCCTCTTCTATGCAGCCCTCTCTGATTGCCCATTCTTCCTTTCTCCTCTCTGCTCCCAGAATGCTTCTCCTGCTCCTCCATTAGAGTATTTACTGTGTGTCATCCAGAGTTGTGGATATTTGTTACGTGTCCTATCTATCCTTGAAAATCTCTTAAAAGTGAGGACTGAGTCACCCAGGGCAGAGGTTCACAGCATGGTAGGTGCCCAAGGTTTGTTGAATTGAAATAAATTTTAAAGTTTAAATTCTCACTATTTCCAATGATCTTCACAGCCAGTTCCTGGTGGTGCCCTGTCCTCGGTTCCAAAGGACACAGGAGTTCAGGGGGTGGAGGAGAGCTCCCTGAGACCTGGGGGTGTCTGTATGTGGGGTGGGGGTGGAGGGCTGGTCTCACCTCAGGGTCTTCATCTTTTGCTCAGAGATCTGGACCCACTCTGGGGCTGTCTGCCCAGCAGATTTTCTTTCCTTCCCTGTCCTTATTGAGAGCGAGGCTCCGTCCTTGCCCTTTCCAGCTTCTGCCACGTGCTGAGGGAGGCTTCAGACAGCACAGTTCTGTTTTTAGATTTTGCCTCACGTGTGTTCAGCTAACTTAATGAGCTCTCTATAGGAGTAGCTTTCTTGAGAGACCGTTGCTAAGGGCCAGTCACATGTTTCTCACCGCGTTGTGATGGAAACGTGATTAGCGGCTGATCCCAGCTCAGCGGAACTTGCTGGAGTGTCTGGTTAGAGTGGCCTCTTCTGTGGGAGCCTGTGGGATTTCATAGGCCAAGAGATGTAACCCTGCAATTACGGCAAATGGGCAAAGGTGATAAAATGCCAGGAAGTGGAGATTTGGGAAGGCTTCAGATCCATGAGGTTGACGGGATATGTCCATGTCAACTGTTTTGACCAAGTGCCACCTGCAGTGGGCACCAAATGAGCAGGACCTATGTGGCCCCTGTCTTCCAGCAGCATGTAAGCTGGTTGGGGAAGTGAAAATAGACAGAAATGATTACTTGGCAATCTGGGGCTGCCCAGCACTAAGTCATGAGGTCAGAGGGTCCCAGAGGAGGGAGAGTATGGGGGGAGCACTTGTGCACTGGAGTGGTCAGGAAAGGTGTCCTTGAACTAGAAGGTAAGGGTCACTCAGGAGGGCTGATGGAGCAGCATGAATTGGGGATGGATGCATGAGGAGCCCCTGGCAAAATGACGGCCATGGTCACCATTCATTGACCACCCTCTCTAGGCCAGACCCCCTTCTAGGTGTTTCCTCTTTCTGTCCTCACAACCACTGAAAAGTTGGTGCTGTTGTCCAGATTTTACGGGTGAGAACTGAGGCCCAGAGAGGTTATACACACTGTTCATAGTCACACAGCTGGTAAGTGGCAGTCGGGAGTTAATCCCTAGTTGTTCTCACTCCACAACGTGTGTTGGGACCAAGGAGAATTGTGGGTGAGCTACCTGACAGAGGTAGAGGTCTGGGTCGAGGTGGTGAAGGTGGCAAGTAAGAGTGTGGAGAGACAGGCAGCCCGAGGGGCTTGGCCTGCATCCTGTGCGTAAGGGGTCTCCAGAGGAGGGGTGTACACGTCACATGAGCCACACGAATATTCTTGGTATAGAAAACATTAGTGAGTGTATATATCAGACATGTACCAATATATTATATACTTCATAAAGCACAAAAAATATATAGTAAGTCCTCACTTAATGTGGTCAGTAAGTTCTGTGACTTGAAGCAAAAGATGAGAAACCAGCTTTACCACAAGTTAATTAACATAAACAATAGTTAAGTTGCTACAGCATCTCATCAATGTTATAATAAAACAACATTGAATTAAATGATGTTATTCAAAGACCTGCTGTAGGAAGTGTTAAAGAATGAGATAAAATAAAACATATTCTTTCTCATACACGCACACATATATTCTTAACATGAAATTCTTATGGTAGAATTCTTAAGACAGAAAAATTAGTGTGTGTATTATATAATGCATATAAAATATTAGTGTATGTATATACAAGCATGTGTATATTATAATATATGAAATATTAACATGTATATATTAGAATGTTTTATTTGGTCTCATTTTATAACACTTTCCATATAGTTTGTGCTTTGTGAGTATATAGTGTACTAGTACAGTAGTGCATGTCTACGATTTAGATATAATTAAATACACATATATTGACAGTGCAGGTGCAAAAACATTTTACTGATGGGGTTTCTGATAAAAATAGTTTGATACCTACTGCTAAACATGAAGTTCGGGATGGGAAGAGCAAGTGGAGTCCCCGTAGGACTCAGGCTTGTAAACCTCACAGAACCCCAGAAGAAGGCCGACACTGGTGGGCAGTGGACATTGTCCGAGCCCAGGGTCTAGTGAACCACAGAGGGGTGAGGCTGGCAGCGAGAGGCTGAGACCTGGAGATGGACCCATTCCCTGGGCGGGAAGACGTGGGGTAAGCCAAGACCCGGAGGCAGGACCGGAAATCTCACTGGTACAGCAAGCAGAGTGTTCATAGCCCCTGATAGGGCAGCCAGATGCAGGCCAGGGTCACACAGTGAGGTGAGCAGCGGGGTTGGGGGTGTAGGATAGAGCAGGGTCTGGGCAGGGGCTTGTGTCCAGGGTGGATGAGATAGCAGGAAGAGGGCAAGGCTCTATGTCATTGTGCTGAGGACGTGGCAACATCAAGACCAGACAGGGATTCAGGGGTCATGACTAGTATAGATAAGATGGGTGAGTAGAGGCAGAGTTGTCTCATGGTTAGAGACACGGGCTTTAAAGTCAGAGCAATCTGGGCTTAACACCCAACTTTGCCCCTTCCTGGCTGCATGAACTTGTGTGAGTTCCTCAGCCTCATTGAACTTCACTTTCTTTGCACGTCACAGGGATAACGATGCCTGCTTCCTAAGGTAGTCAGTTATGAGCAGTAAGAATAATCTGCTATGTATGTGTTTGGTGCTGTATAATATATGATAACTGCTATTATTATTTTAGATTTATTGTTATTTATTCTAGTGAGTTTTGGAAATCAGGCAGCTGCCTGGAAATCATAACTGAGACAAAGACCAGAAGCAGGTCTGCCACTCAGGTAACTGGATGCCAATCCCTTCAATTCCACCATCCGCTGGTCAGAGGAGAAGGGGAGATTGTGGATATGAGAACCAGTCCAGGTCTAACAGCAACTCTCCATAATCTGAGTGAGCAAGAGTTGACAGGAGGATATTGTCTGCTAATAGCAATTAATACAGGGCCCAGCTCCTGTCTCAGGGTCTTTGTACCAGCCACTCCCTCTGTTCAGTCTGCCCTTCCCCTGGTCTCTAGCTCTTGGTTCCTTTTTGTCATTTATACATTGTAACTATCACCTTCCCAGAAAACGCCTCTCTGGCCACTCAGCCTAAAGCTTCCACCATTTGTAGAGCACTCCACCCAACTATAGTAGAATAGTCATTCTTTTCAAGTGCACATGGATCATTCACCAAAGAAGGCCACAAGCTGGCTAAAAATCATGTCTCAATAAATTATGAGGATTAAATTCATACAGAGTATATTCTTTGATCACAGCAAAATTAAATTAGAAACCAATAACAAAATAAATCTAGAAAATATCTAAGTATTTGGAATTAAATGACATTTCCTAAATGACCCATGGGTCAAAGATCAAATCATAAAGGAAATCAGAAAATATTTTTAACTGAATTATAATGAAAACACAACATATCAAAATGTGTGGGTGCAGCTAAAGCATTATCGCTTAGAAAGCAAATTTTAGCATTAAATGCTTATATTAAGAGAGAAGAAAGGGAATCATTTCACAATGTTTATGTATATCAAAACATCACATTGTATACCATATATACATTTTAATATTTCATGTATTATAATATACACATGCTTATATATACATACACTAATATTTTATATGCATTATATAATATACACACTAATTTTTCTATCTTAAGAATTCTACCATAAGAATTTCATGTTAAGAATATATGTGTGCGTGTATGAGAAAGAATATGTTTTATTTTATCTCATTCTTTAACACTTCCTACAGCAGGTCTTTGAATAACATCATTTAATTCAATGTTGTTTTATTATAACATTGATGAGATGCTGTAGCAACTTAACTATTGTTTATGTTAATTAACTTGTGGTAAAGCTGGTTTCTCATCTTTTGCTTCAAGTCACAGAACTTATTGACCACATTAAGTGAGGACTTACTATATATTTTTTGTGCTTTATGAAGTATATAATATATTGGTACATGTCTGATATATACACTCACTAATGTTTTCTATACCAAGAATTTTCGTGTGGCTCATGTGACGTGTACACCCCGCCTCTGGAGACCCATTACCCACAGGATCCAGGCCAAGCCCCTCGGGCTGCCTGTCTCTCCACACTCTTACTTGCCACCTTCACCACCTCGACCCAGACCTCTACCTCTGTCAGGTAGCTCACCCACAATTCTCCTTGGTCCCAACACAAGTTGTGGAGTGAGAACAACTAGGGATTAACTCCCGACTGCCACTTACCAGCTGTGTGACTATGAACAGTGTGTATAACCTTTCTGGGCCTCAGTTCTCACCCATAAAATCTGGACAACAGCACCAACTTTTCAGTGGTTGTGAGGACAGAAAGAGGAAACACCTAGAAGGGGGTCTGGCCTAGAGAGGGTGGTCAATGAATGGTGACCATGGCCGTCATTTTGCCAGGGGCTCCTCATGCATCCATCCCCAATTCATGCTGCTCCATCAGCCCTCCTGAGTGACCCTTACCTTCTAGTTCAAGGACACCTTTCCTGACCCCAACCTTTCCCTCATGCTCTACCTCTGCACAAGCCCATAGAAGGCCTGATACTCCATCTGCTGTCACTGGTGGGAGGTTCAAGCCACTCAAACCCCTTTCCTCCCTGCACAGAAACCCTGACTCTGGCCCCACCACATAACCACCTTAAAAACTCCTGGCCAGTCTGCTCTCTCTGCTCTTAAATAGCCAAAACCAAGGTGTGTATACAGTAAGCCAGGTTCAGGCCATCAATCTGTACATTTTCAACAAAACAAAGTAGACAGGCTGATATAGGTGCCTCTAAACTAAGGAAGTCTGGGACTTTAAATAGCACATTATAAATCACTAGCTAATACATCTCATTTCTCTCTTGGCCAGATTCATGGCTCTGTGTGTCTTCGGAAATAAGCACAGAGTTATCATAGACTAGCTGCAAGTTAAACTTATCCTTAGACAAATGGCGTCTACAAAAATCCTACAACTCACAACATACCTAATGATGAACATCAACACTTTTCCCCTACTACAAAGAAGAAAGCAAAAATTTCTAATTTCACAGCGGATTCAGTATTTTACTGGAGACCCTATTAGCCAATAAGGCAAGAAAAAGAAATAAAAGCAATACAGAGTCAAGAAGTAAAACTGTCTTTATTTGCAAATGACATCATTATGTATGCAGGATATCTTAAAGAATCAACAGAAATAACACCATTTATTTGTTTACAATAGTATAAAAAAGATGAAATACTTTGCTATAAATTTCAAAAGGCATCCAAACCCTCTACACAGAAAATTACGAAACATTGCTGAGAGATACTGAAGAATCCTAACAGAAAGGAGAACGATGCCATTTTAGTGGATTAGAAGCTTTGGTATTAAGATGTCAGTTTTCCCCAAAATGATTAATAGAGTCAATGAAAATCAAATCAAAATATTCCAGCAGGCATTTTCAAAAATAGAAACTAATAAGCTGATTCTAAAATGTGTATAAAAATGCAAAATGACTTTGAATAGTCAAAACTATTTTGAAAAAAATATTGGAGATTTTATACTCTCTGACTACAAGACTTACGGTACAGCTAGTTATCAAGACAGTGTGGTATTAGCATAAAAATAGTTACATCCATTATTGAAACAATACTCAAAAATAGATCCATATACAGATGGTCATTGATTTTCAATAAATGTGCTAATGTAATTCAATGGGGAAAGGATAGTCTTTTCAACAGATGATTCTGGTATCCATTTGGGAAAAAACAAACCTACCGTCTTATGTCATACCTATGCAAAAATTAATTCAAAATGGATCACAGACCTAAACATAAAAGCTGAAATTTTTAAACTTCTGGAAGGAAACATAGGAGAATATCTTTGTGACTTCAGGGTCACAAAGACAATGACTTCTTAGGACATACAAATTACACATCATTAAAAAATTGATATATTGGACTTATTCAAAATGAAAAGCTCTGCTCTTCAAAAAAGATAATATTAAGAAAATTAAAAGATAAGCCACAAACTGCAATAAAATATTCACTAATTTATGTATTTTATACTATAAATTTTATATAGGAATGTATTTTATATATTTATTATATATTTCATATCAAGAATATATAAATAAAATACTTCTATTTATATTCACAAATATATCCATTATTAAATATAAATATATAAGTGTGAATCTATGTATCATTAATCTATCTATCTAATCATCTATCATCAGAAAAGGCTTGTATTCATTCAGAAGATATAAAGAACTCAATAATAAGACAAATGATCCGATGAAAAAGTGGGCACAAGATTTGAACAAGCATTTCACAAAAGAAGATACACAAAAAGCGAATAAGCACATGAAAAATGCTCAAAATTATTAGTCATCAAAAAAATGCAAATTAAATCCACAATGAAATACCATAACACACTCTCTAAAATGGTTGAAATGTAAAAAGACTGACAATATCAAATGTTAACAAGGATTTGAAACTACTTGCTGGAGGGAGTGTAAAACGGCATAATCATTTTGGAGAACAGTTTGGCAGTTTCTTATGAAGTTAAAATACACTTAACATATGACCCAGCAATTCTAGTCCTGGGTATTTACCCAAGAGAAATAAAAATATATACCCATGAAAAGATTTTTATGCAAATGTTTCTAGCAGCTGTATTTATAAGAGCTCCAAACTGGAAACATCCCAAATGTCCATCAACAGATGATTGAATAAACAAAATGTGAAGGATCCGTACAATGGAATATTACTCATCAATAAAAATAATCAAGCTACTGATACATATCCGTGAAATCACATTGCATCCGTCTTTCTCTGTCTGACACTTCACTCAGCACAATACCCTCCAGGTCCATCCATGCTGCAGCACATGGCAAGAACCCATTCCCTTCCTTGGCTAAGCAATATTCCATTGTATATATGTACCATCTCCTCTTTATCCATTCTTCCATCAAATGACAGTAGGTTGCCTCCACATCTTGGCCGTTGTAAACAATGCTGTAATGAACATGAAGATGCACATGTCCTCTTAAAGTAGTGATTTGGGTTTCTTCGGATAAATATCCAGAAGTGGGATTACTGGGTCCTTCTTTGTCTTTTGTTATAGCTTTTGTTTTAAAATCTTTTTTGTCTGGTATAAGTATTGCTACCCCAGATTTTTTTCCTTTTTGTTTCCATTTTCATGAATTATCTTTTCCCATCCCTTTATTGTTCATATGTGTGTGTCTTTCAATCTGAAGTGGGGCTCTTGTAGGTAGCATATGTAAGGGTCTTGTTTTCTTATCCATTCAGGCCTCCTATGTCTTTTGAATGGAGCATTTAATTCATTTACATGAGAAGTAATTGTTGATACATATGTAGCTATTGCTATTTTATTATTCATAATTTTCATGTTTTTTTCCATTATAAAGAAGTTTGTCTACCGTTCCTTTTAATACTGGTTAGGGGGTGATGAACTTCTTTAGCATTTTCTTGTCTGGGAAGCACTTTATCTGTTTTTTGATTCTAAATGATAGCTTTGCTTGGGCAGAGAAGTCATGGTTGTAAGTCCTTGCTTTTCACATTGAATATCACATTGAATATTTTGTGCCAATCCCTCTGGCCTAAAAAGTTTCTGATGATAAATCAGCTAACAGTCTTTTGGGGGCTCCCTTATAAGTTACTAGTTGCCTTTTTCTTGCTGCTTTTAGGATTCTCTTTTTATCTTTAAACTTTGCCATTCTAACTATAATGTGTCTTGGTGTGGGCCTGTTTGGGTTCATCTTGTTTGGGACTCTCTGCACTTTCTTAACTTGTATGTCTATTTCCTTCACCAGATTAGGAAAGTTTTCAGTCATTATTTCTTTAAGTATGTTCTCAATCCCTTGCTCTCTCTCTTCTCCTTCTGGTGCCCCTGTGATGTGAATTGTTATGCTTGATGTTGTTCCAGAGGTTTCTTAAACTATCCTCATTTGTTTTTCTTTTTGCTCTTCTGATTGGGTATTTTCTGCTACCTTGTTTTCCAATTTGCTGATTTGATCCTCTGCTTCATCTAGTCTGCTGGTGATTCCTTCTAGTACATTTTTCATTTCAGTTACTGTATTCTTCATTTCTGACTGGTTCTTTTTTATGTTTTCTATGTCCTTTTTCACTCTTGCTCTCTCTTTGTTGACGTTCTCACTAAATTCCTTGAGCATCCTAAGAATGATTGTTTTGAAGTCTGTATCTGGTAGGTTGCTAGACTCCATTTTGTTTAGTTCTTTTTCTGGATTTTTCTCCTTTTCTTTCATTTCTGATGTATTTCTTTGTTTCTTCATTCTGGCTGCCTTCCTGTGTTTGTTTGTATGTATTAAGCATATAGATCTGCTATGTCTTCCAGTCTTGGCTGGGTGGCCTTATGTAGTAGGTGCCCTGTAGGGCCCTGGCACAATCTCCCTGGTCACCTGTTCCAGGTGCTCCAGGAGTGTCCCTTGTATGGGTTGTGTGTGCCCTTCTGTTACAGTTGTGCCTTCATTGCTATTGGCATGTTACTGAGTGGGTTTGCCCCTCAGGCTGATTGGCTGTGGGGTTTGGGCCCATCCACGGCTTAAAGGCTGCTGTGCATGGGGCTTACCCTACTGAGTAGGATTCACCCCCAACAGGCTCTGGTGCCTGTTGAGACCACCCTTTGGATGTGCCACTTGTGGGACTAATTAGGTGATGCTCTGCTGTGGTCTGAAGCCAACCTCCAAGTATGTTGCTTCTGGGACCTCTTGGAAGGACTCTGGCGCAGGCCCACGTCACCCACTGCCTGTTACTGGCCAGGAACCACCTGGTAGGAACTACAAACTGATCTGCAGTTGTTCGCTGCCTGTGCTAAATCTGGAGGCATGTGGGAGACGCCATGCTTTGAACCAAAGACGTCTGCCACCAGTACCAGGCCTGGGGTTACTCCACAAAAAGCCAGGATTCCTGGAGGCCTGCTGCCACCTGCCAGCTTCCATAAGGTTCAGCCCCTGATAAAACCTCATGCTGTATTCAAGTTGGGTGAGGCAAAGTCTCAGGGAGTCACTAGAGTTGGAAGAGTTGTGGTCACAGGTTAATGTAGATTCTGGTTTGGTGCCAGTACTGAGCTTGGAGCTACTCAGCAAAAGTCTCAGAGCACAACTGAGGCTAGTCGCTGCCCACCTGGGTCCCTCAGACTCCGATCATTTTCTAAGAGAGTGCAATGCGGGAGGGGCTGGCTGCTCTCAAGAATGTGCCTCCATTGGGAGAGTTAGGGGAGGTGCGTCCCAGTGAGTCAGCAGGGTAGAGCAGTGGAGCTCACCTACCAATCAGATTCAGATTTGGCTGTAAGCATCCGGGGCGAGCACAGCGCAGTTAAGATGGCGTCTGCCTGCTGGCTGTATGGGAGGAAGACGCCTCACAGGGAAAGTGGTGACTGTCCTCCAGCCCTTGCCTCAATGTCACACACCTCAGTCTGCTCCCCGTAAGCCTCTGACACTCCCGCAGTCACCATCCCTCTGCTGGAGCCTAAGGTGAGTGCCTGCATGTGGGCCTGTGAGTGCGCCGTTTAAGAGGTCGCCGAGGTTCCCTGCAGCCTCTGTCGCACCTGGATGGCCGGATCCCCACTGGTTTTCACAGCCAGTTGTGGGCTCCTCTTCACTGCACTAGTACTCTGGGCTGGGGAGCCTGGTGTTGGGGGAGCTGGTGTCCCTCACTCTGGGGGGAACCAATGCGGCCAAGGTATTGCTCCTGATTCTTAACCACCACACGCAGGTGTGGGCCTTGTTGCGTCACTGCCACTCCTATCAGTCTCACCGTGGCTTCTTTATATCTTTAGTAATAAAATTTGTGTTCAGCCAGACTTGAGCTGGTTCTCCAGGTTGACTGATCTGTCATTTAGTTGTAATTTCAATGTGTTCATGGAAGGACACGGGCAGGATTTATCTACTCTTCCATCTTGGATCTTCTAGTAAATGTCAGTGCAGTTAAATTCCTTAGAGCAGGATTTCTTAAAGCATTTCTTATCAGGGAGCAAGTCAAGAACCCAGGATGGCCGAGGCACCTGTCACCAGCTGTACATATTTTTGTCAGTTGCCTGTTGCTTTTACTCATTAAGTCACATTTAAATATCTGTGGAACTACTTTTCTGTGCTTCTCTTTAAGAATATGTTTTGTTTGGTTAAAATTAGTTAATAATGGCAATAATTAATATATAATGAGTACTGCTTCCCTTGGGTCAGGTATAGTGTGAGCATTTCATTTGCACTATTTCATTTCATCTTGGCCACAATTCTATCAGGTAGAATTTTATTACCCATAATGAGAGAATAATTGGCATTTTAGCCATTACTTAGCAGTCCTCTCATACCCTATTTCCAAGTTCAGGGCTTAGACGGTACCCTTCTACATTTATGTCTTTCATAAAGCCTTTCCGTTGTCTTTGTATAGGTCTCACACATGGAATGAGAGGCTTATTTCTATGTACATTCCATCTCTTGTTGCTGTTGTGAATGGAGCCCTTCCTGCTGAGGCTACAGCATAGGATTCCTTTGGTAATGGGTACCCAGTAGCATGTTAAAAATCTGTTTTAATTTCCATAAATTAACAAGCCCATGCCAGGGTCAGAACCCACTCCTGCCTCTCAGGCCTTGTCACTTTCCTTTCATGCCTATATGGGTATGAATACAAATTATGTTCCTTTCCCACTATCTCATTTTATGGGAAAAGTGTGTTTCCCGGCCAGTGTGAATAGAAAACTGGGCAGTGGGGAGGGAGAGGATTGGTATTTTACACCAAATCTATAAAGTGCTACAGGCTCCTCCTGCTTTAAAAAGCAGTGGGGGTCCATGGACACAAACCACAGAGGAAGCAATGCTGTATTTTGTACCTGCCCTAGGCTAATTCCTTGCTTGTATTCTGCGTACAACCACTTATATTTAGCTGGAAGAGTCATTCAGGCAGTAGTGTTTATTGATGCCCGTTCTGGTACTCTAGGGACCCCAATGTAAGTGCAAGTACTGCTCCCCCTCCCCCCCCGCCCCATTAAGGAATGGAAGTCATTAGGACCCCTTAGTTTTCTCTCTCTAGGAAGAGAATGGATCTTAATGAACAGTCTGGAGCATCAACAGCTCTTTCGACACTTCCCAAGAAGACTATTCATGATAAAATGAGTATCTTTTATAGCAGAAATCTTCTATCGTATTATACGCGAAAGAGCAATCAGGAGCCGGGAATGGACAGCACATGAATCATATGCCTTTCACCGAAGCCAGGACTACATGGGGCAAAGCTCACCCATATCACCCCCAAATTCCAAAAGAACGAAAACACAGGTTCCCCACACCTCGTGGCAAGCATTACACACCGACCATGTGGAGACGCTGTTCTGCTCTGGCCTCTGTCGTTAACTAGCGGTGTAACTGTGGGCACGCAGTTAATTTGGATGAGTTTGTTTCTTCAGCTGTAAAACTGTGAGGAATTTGTTAATAATACAAGAAGTGATAACAACAGCAACATCAGCCCAAGTGCCTGACTGGCAGTCATTTTCCTGTATCCACTTTCAGATACACCGACATTTTATTTATTTGTGTATTACAATTAAAGAATAGTCGACATACAATATTATACTAGTTTCAGGTATAGTGATTCAACATTTATATACCTTATGAAGTGATCACCACGATAAGTCTAGTAACCACCTACCATCATGCAAAGTTATGGTATTATTGACTATACGCTGTATAGCAGAGGTGCCAAAAAATGTACACAAGTGGACACTTTGGTCAACATTGCTCAAGCAGTAGTTTGCCATAATCAGAAGTGTCTGGATGCTGATGGCAGCCACTTTGAGAACCTCTTGTAACTGCAGAAGTCAAACGTGACTTGTATGCTTCTTTTGTTATTGGTATATACAGAGTATTACAATTTTAATACAGCTTTCCTTTCTTAAAATGTGTATACATTTTTGGGGGCACCATCTGTATTACATCTCTATGCAGTACATTACCTCTCTGTGACTTATTTATTTTATAAATGGAAGTATAAACTAGTAGCCAAAACAATTTTAAATTAAAAATATGATTTTGATGAAAAAGACCAAATTTGGAGTTCTTTATTTACATTACATGATTTTATGGCTTAATATAATGCTATGCTAATCAGGACAATGCAAACAGAGCTATACAGAAAGATGTGTAGTTTTGACCATCAGTGTACCAAGCATTCAAGAGAAAGGAAAACTCTGTGTGAGCTGAGGCAGAGAAGTCTTCATGGCCCAGAAGCGACAGGGAACAGGAGGATACATACCCCAGATTTAAATCTGCAGATCTGAAGTGCTTGATAGTATTACAAGGTGTGCTAGTCTGTGTTCTCCAGAGAAACAGAATGAATAGGATATAGATATATATGTATATATATAAATATAGTTATAGAGGCTGAAAAGTTTCAAGGTCTGCAGATGGCAAGCTGGAGACTCAGGAGAGCTGATGGTGTAAATTCTAGTCTTAGTCTGAAAGCAGAAGAAGCTCGCTCGAAGACAAGTTCTCTCCACACTCAGCCTTTTGTATTTTACTCAAGCCTTCAACAGATAGGATGAGGCCCGCTCATATTGGGGAAGGCAGTCTGCTTTACTCGGTCTACTGATTCAGGTGTTAATCTCATATAGAAACACCGTCACAGACACACCCAGAATAATGTTTAACTAGATATCTGGGCATCCTGGGACCGAGTCAATTTGACACATAAAATTAACCATCACAGAAATTAAAAAGAAATGAAAGGAGACCTAAATAAATGGAGATATACACCATACTTAGGGATGTTTCCACCTTGGAAAAATTTGATTGTATGGGTCTGGAATGGGACCAAGGAAGAATTCTTTTAATAAGTTCCCCAAGTGATTCTGACATGCAAGTATGTGTAACTCTGGTTCTTAACCAGGATGCTTAAACAATGTGGTAGGCAGTGCTGGGGGAAGGGTTCCTGCACAGGTGAGGGGATGTACTGCCCACCTGAGGGCTAGTGAGCTCTCACACTGATTAGACTGATTCCTTGTTGGAGAGGAGAGAGAAGGAAATGAGAATGTCAGGGAGGAGCATCAGGTGAGTAATAATCATTTTTTAAATGTCTGTGTTTTATGATTCTTTGACATCTTGGGACTTTGCTTATCCTGGAGAGACTGCCCCTTCCAGAGCTAGTTAATTCTTAGAGAGAGTAAACAACTGGTCTTAAGCGTGCCTGCTATATGTAAATCAGCCAATCCAAAGTCCATACCCCCAACCACTTCCTTCATCTAACTCTCACGGACCAAGCCAATATTCTCTCTGCCCTAAGTCACCCCACTGCACATAAAGGCCTTTGCCTATGCTTTCCCCTCACTCCTCCTGCCTCCTGACCAACCCTGGTACTTCCCCATGTGGCCCCATGTGGTGTGCCAGGCGTCCTGCTTCTAGGGATCTGTGAATAGGAACTTCTTCCTTTGTAACAGTCATTTCCGTGTCTGCATGTCTTACCACACCTGGTTAAAACTAATCCCAGATACGTTTTAAGACAAAGTGCCTATAGAAGAACAGGGAGGGGACTGAGTGTTTCATTGCTAACTCTTCATTTTGCTTTTTGTCTTCATGAGCTCTGTCGATAGGAGAGACCCTCCCTAACAAAGACAGCCAGACTCAGGGCTGGCCCCAAGGGCCATTGTCTGTGTGGGCCATGGCCATAAAGGCTGGCTCCTGTTGGAGTATGCGGCACATGTACCCAGCCAGACCCCTTGTTAGCTTTGTTGATGTTATAATGCAAGTGCTGAATTTGAAAAAGTGCCATAGAGAAGCTGTGCACAATTCTGTACGCAGCTGAGGCCCTTGTGGCTGCTCTGAAAGGCAAGAGACAGACTCGCAACAAGAGCTAAAGATAGCAGGAGGACACACTTTTGATTTTGTACATGGAGCCAATATTATTAGGTGACCAATTTAGTACAAATGTAAGGTAATTTCGGGCTTTTGTGACAATGAGTGCATTAGGCTTGATACCACTGACTCAGAAGTTGTCTTTTGCCAAAGCCTCAAAGAGGGATGTTAGGGCTGCTTGTTCAATGTAGGAAAAAAAGCATCCATTCTATTCTATATGGTAGATTGTTGAAGATCACTAAGATTATGATTTCTCCTCGCTCCTTCCCTCTACTCCATTTTTCAAATGATTTCAAGCTGATATTGAGTGAATATGGTTTTGATCCATGTTTTTGTTTTTATAGTCTAATTTTTAAATAACTAATTACATGTGTTCTTTCTAATATGTTTGGTTTGCTCCTATAGGATATCTCTACTAGAATAGGAGATAGTTCCTTGGAGATAAAGAACTGTGAAACCCAGAGTGCTTAGAAGTAATGTGTGGATTGGGGACAGTTTGCAGAGTTTAGATGGTAGCTGTAGTTGGTGAGCTGAAAGTCATTCTAAGCTTAAAAATGAGTTCTCATTTGTAAGAAGTTCTAAAAGATAACCAGAATTTTTATTGCAATTATTATTTAGATGTTGCCTCAAATGTGTTTTCCATTCTCTGCTTCCCAAAAGCATACAGAAAAACATTCTATAGAATGTTACTTCTTGAGAAGTTTTATCTGTTTCATCAATTCTTTCCGTTGTACCTTTGCTAAAAAGATGAAACGGTAACTTTGGTGTTTACCTCCTCTCTTTTTCACTGTGAAATTTCTCAGCATTTGTAGTACGAACTCTAGCCCTTCCCAAACTCTACTCAATTGAGTAGGTCTAATGAGACTAGCAGGAGGGATTTTTCAAGTTGAGGGTGCCAAGTGAACTCTGGGATTCTCTTCCGAGTTTAGTCATCAGAAACCAAGCCTCTTCCATCCTGCTCCTCCCTTCCGACCTTTACGAAGTCTGGCTGTGCCTCACTGTCCTCCCTCCTGAGCTCTGTGCTCTCGCTCTGACCCTCCCCACCCTCCCAAACCCAGCTCTGCACTTTAGTCATTTCCTGCCAATCTCCATTTTAATGTCCCTGGAGACTGGCTGTATTTTCGTGATTGTCAATCTTTAACAAATGGGAAACTACACCTGATTTATCCTTCACCAAAGAAACCTGAGGGAGAAGAGGTAGGGTTGCGGTCCTGCCCCAGGAAAGGTCTGGCCATTCACCGAGCTCAGAACTACAGTCTACTTTGTCCTAGAATGAAGGGAGCACCAGAAACACGCTTGGACAGGACACCAGGAACTTGGTGGGGAGCCTGAAGGGGCCGTGGACTTCAGAATAGGAGAGACTGTTCTGTTTTTCATCTAAATTGGAAGGGGCTAATGAGAAGCAGCCAGGCTTCATGGAGGGGGTAATGCCACACTTCAGATGCTGGGCTAGGGGAGAATCCAAGATTCAGAGTTGCAGTCTTCTGATGGCTGCAGCGAGCACACTTTAGATAAACCCAACAGACATAAGTATGGGATGGGGGTAATGTAGGCTCCCAATACCTTCAATGTATTTGGGGAGCACTCATGTCCTGTCAGAAGTAGATAGGTCTCCTATGAAAAATGGTTCTCTGATCAAATCCATTTGGGGGAAATGATCAATTAAAGTTCAACAGGTTTCTTGATTGCAGAAATTCTCAGAGCCTTTAACAAGTTAATATGCATTATAGAAGTTCAGTGCACTATCCATTGCTCCAGGGGCCACCTGTTAATGTGCATTATAAAGGGGCCCAGTACACAGTGTTTCCCAAAGTTACCTTCGGTCATGTGACTACCAAAATCATTCCCCCTCCAATCTTTCTCTCTCTCTCTCTCTCTCTCTCTCTCTCTCTCTCTCTCCCCCCCCATGTATATATATTGCTGTGGAATGCTAGAATTATATGGAAAAATAAGTGAAACACTACCTGTCCCCATTACTACCAAATAAATACATGGTGAAGGATTTACTAGAATCCAGAACTGGGGAGTGCCTGGAAAGCAGTGAAGGAGATAAGATAGAGTCCCCATGCAGGCCAGATGGCCCAAAGCTGGGAACAAGGGCTTTTTTGAGGGCAGCAGGCCTTTAACAAGGGTGCGTGCATGGTAGGCACCCCCTGAGCATGTACACGCAGACTCAACAACACACCCAGCCAGGCTGCTTGATGAGCAGAAATGCCTCATGACCCAGGCAGGTAATAGATTCTGGAAGGAATTAAGGACCCCTCGGAGAAAGAGCGAAGGCATCTACAACAGCTGTCCTCATTTTGCAGGCCACTAAGTCTCTACAGTCTTTGAGTCAGTTGAGTTATCTTTTAGGACTTCTTTCCCAGAAAGGCAGGGGGTGCAAGGGATAGTATGTGGAGTTGAGAGAGAAGATAGGGTGAGGTCCTGGTACCCCTCTTCCAGCCAGGTGACCTTCAGTGACCCTCCATTTCCTCATCTCTGGAGGGAGGGAGGGAGGGCCCAGTCTCCCAAGGTTCTTGTGTGGAATAAATCGAGCATGCCCATCTGTGACTGAATGTCATAACCGAAAAGCACTGTTTGAAGGTTGGACGATTACAAGGAATCATCGCCCTGTGGGACGTGGGTGGAGGGCAGATCGCGGTGGGAAGTGCAGGAGTGATGGATGTTTGCATGAGACCTCGGCTCACCCTTTGGGTGGCGCTCACGAGAGTGAGTCACCTGCTGGCTGGGCCTGGGTGACTAGGGCTCAGGTGAAACCGTTTTCTGTCCTTGGTGCATGTTTGTCTATTTCTCTTCCTCAAACACAGTCCCTGGTGCACCCAACTCAGCAGTCCTTGGCAAGGAGGCAGGACTCAGCTGCCAGGTGCTCAAGATCAGGGTCACTGGGGTAGGGAGTGACTTAGCTAATCGTTCTGCAACTTCAGGGCAACCTGCTAAAACAGAATTTCTGATTCCGCAAACATTTGCATTTCTAGTGAGTTCCCAGGTGACACTGATTTTGTTGGTCCCAGACTTGCTTTGGGAACCACTGCGTTGGGCTGGCCAGAGGGGAGAGGCTAGGGAGCCCTCACAGAAGGCTTTAAAGATTTAAGCTGTCTGGTGGCCTTGGACCCCGTCCTGGAAATCCCACGGACTCCACGTTTCTGCTGGTGCTGATGGAATGGGCCCGTGGGGTCCACTGTGCCTTATGTGAGGATGGGGGAGGGCCTTGAATGTTCAGCACACAGTCACCCAGCCCCCTAGGAATTATGGTAGCGTGGTCCATTGCCACCGCCTTGTATATTTTTTCTCAAAGGAGAAAGCAGATGCGTGCATCCGCTTTCAATTTGGAACATTAGTCAAGGTCTGACTCAGGGTGCTGCTTTTTGGCTTGGTCGGTCTTCAGGTCTTGCTTTTGTGGGCTGAGGGCATTTTGCTGAGTGCCAGCTGTGGTCTGTGACCGGAAAAAGCCCTTCAGCTAGCAGATGGGCTCCTGCGGAGGGGGTTACAGCTGGACAATCTAGTAATTGCTTCCGGTCCCCACCCCCAAGTCTGCCCTTGGCCCCTCAACATGCGTGTTGCCAAGTTACCTGCCAGTGCTTGCTCCTCACCATCCTGTCCTCTCAGTAGCTGGCCTGGCTGCTCCATCCCTTCTGGGGTCACTGAGCACCTGCTGTCCTCATTCAGGCACCATTTTCACATCACTGACCTACCCCAATGCAGAGTCAGCTCCTTGTGCTGACTCATGTAACTTCTCCTTACCTCGTCTCTCTATTTTTCCACTCATTCTGTTTGGATTCTCCCTTTCCATGCACAAAGGCCTGGGGTTCAATTTTCCTCCAGATTTTATTACATGGGAGTGATGTCAAGCCCTGTGAAACTTGCTTCATATGAAATAATAATCCTTACCCATCTCATAAAGGTGTTCTTCGTCTCACTCCATGGGTTTGTTTCCTGTTAAAAACTTAGCAACGTATGAAAACTGGTTTTTAAAGGGTTGTTTTTTTTAAATAAAAAATAGCTTTACTGAGATATAATTCACATAAAATACAATTCCCCCAATTAAAGTATACGAGTCAATGGTTTTTAGTGTATTCACAGATCTGTATAACCATCAACACAGTCAATTTAAAACACTTTCATCATCTCAAAAAAAATATCCTTGGTTATCATCTCCTTATCCCCCCATCTACTCATCCTCCCAGCCCTAAGCAACCACAAATCTACTTTCTCTGTAGATTTGCCTGTTCTGGAAATGAAATCATATAATATGTAGTCTTTTGTGACTGGCTTCTTTCACTTAACATAATGTTTTTAAGGCCCATGTATCAGTAACATGTGTTAGTACTTTTGCAGCTGAATAATATTCCGTTGTATGGATATAATGCATTTTTAAAATTCATTCATCAGCTGATGGACATTTGGATTTTTTCCACCTGTTAAGTTTTTATAGACTCTTAAGAAGCTGGAACTGAAATGAGTTTTTGAGACTGGAATCCCAACCATTTATTTTACAGATGAAAAGCCAAGGGCTCTGGGAGATCGAGACTTTTACCGAAGTTCAAGTCCACGACTTCCCGACAGCTAGAAATGGAATCCCCGCCATCTGACTTCCAGGTGGGTGCACATCCCCTTTCTGTGGAAACAGATCTATTAGAGAAACTTGAAAATTATTCACTGTGTGTCCCGAAGCAGTTCTTGGAAGAAGGATATAAGTATTGCTGGCGAGAGAGCGTCTATTGTCATGTAATGCTTTTTCATTTATTGGAATTTACTTGTCAAAGGCCCCCAAATGGTGTTATGAAGACAAAGTACATTTTGGATAGAGTCAGATAGGCCTCTTATTGCTGTGGCTTCCAGATGTTTCCCCCAAGGGTACCTCTCATGGTCCCTGTGCCCTGATCTGCTCTGGGCTTCACTACCTCTTCTCCTCATGTCCACCCTGGCCCCTGTCACCCTCCCCTCCAACAAGCTCACCCCACCCTCAGGATAGCTCAGGTGTTCTGGGATAGGAAAATAGCACTTTTTTTCTCCCACAGAAGGTCAGGGAATCCTGGTTTAACTCTAACAGAGTTTCTGAGCGGAAGGAACAATTAATTGAAGATGAGAAAGAAGCTGTTTCTTGGGGGGGAAATTGCATTGGGTAATTTTCCTTTTCCTTCTACCAGCTATAAGAAAACCAGATCAGTGAGCCACAGAAGTGACCCAGTTCACACTGAGTAACCTAACGACACACAGGAAAGCATGAAGGTGAAATTCTGCATGAAGGTGAAATCATGCGGTTTAGAATAAAGAGGACAGGATCCATTTACACAAGTACCCTCCAATGATGACTAACAAGAAATCCAAAGGTGTTAGTCGTCACTTTTACATGAAGAAAGAAAGTGAAAATGAAATCAGACCTTTAAAAACCCTGGGGACATTTAGAAATTCTGATTAGGTATTCTGAAGTGAGATGGAAAATTTGCATGTCTGGAAGTTCACAGGTGACCGCTGAGCGCTGAGACTGCCAGGCAGGGGCTGCACTTTGAGAACCACCCTTTTAAACATTTTCCAGCCTTTGGTTTTCCCTTTGTCATTCTTGAGATTTCCTTTTTTCTTCCCCAATAACAATATACTAGGGAAAGCAAAGAGCATGCCCCTTTCTTTGGACTGGCTCCATAAAATCATCCACACACATCTCTTTTTTTTTTTTTTTCCAAAAGGGCCTCATTGCATGCAAAACAATTTCAAAAGAACTATTACCAAAATGTTTGTAGTAGGATCAGCACCAAGGGAATAACGTTGCAGCCTCTACTAGAATTTGGATATAAAGGTTGTCTGGATGATATTAACACAAAATAAAAGAAACACCCCAGTCCTATTATCTTGTAGTTCCTGCTTATATTTAGTCAGCACCTACCATACTTCTCCTGAAAGTTCCTAGAGAGCAGGGGCTGCTTATGCTGATTGATTTCTCCTCTCATGTCTTCTGGCATCTTCCTCTGAACTCAAAGCAAGAGGGAGAGGTTGGGTATGTGTTTCAGGGAAGTTGGGGAAAGGACCATTCCTTTTTTCTTTGCAGTTCACTGGATGTTTCCTTTCCCCTAACCCAAATATACTAGGAAAGAATGTGCTTGTTGACAGCACTGAAAGAACTTTTATTTCTGTTAAAACTCAGAAAACTTAGCATTAGTTCATTCATTCAAAGAGGGTAAAGGAAAACCCACAGAACAGATACTTTCCCTTCTGCCTTAGAGGCATCAGTAGCACGAGGTTACAGATGAGCCCAGGGCTCACAGAGGGGGGCCGCCTTTTTGTTCCCTGGGGACCTTTGGACAGGAATATACCGCAAACGACCTTGACCAAAAAAAAAATTTGAACCCTATTAAAACAAAAGCCTTCATGGAAAGAATGCCACACCTTCCAACAGGAATATATTTTGGGCTGAAAAGGTGAAAATGTGACCAGTGCCCCCTTTTCACCCCCACATACACCCATTGGTGGCACAGGGTGGTCCTTGGGTGAGCCTCAGCGGTCACACCGTCTCTGATTTGAGACTTCACTGGCTTCACGTTTCTTAAAGGGCTTGTCAGCGCCTTCCAAGCAGGAGGCGTTCACCTCTGAAGAGAACTGAAGGTGGGGGAGGCTTTGTTGGTGATGCAGCTGTCACATCCTATTAGTGCATGGGTGGGTCTCACCGGGTACAGGAGGTATGTCATTTATAGACAGAAATTGCATAATTAAGCTTGATAGAATTCTGACGCTTTCTTGGCAGTGTAATTTGTTCATCAAGTAAAAAGTCTTTTGGAAGCTGGTCACATGGAATTTGGAACTCTGGCGTTCAAGCCTAGGTATCTTTCCCAAGTGGCCCCGGGAACTCAGGGACTGATTTGATTTAGAGCAATCGTAAGGTCTCCCAGAAAGACCCACTTTTGCCTTTCGCTTCCAGCTTTGTATACCCGGGTTTGAATGCGAAAAGGGATGAAAATGAAGACAGACTTTCCCCCCAAATCGTTTGAGAATTTGAACCATATGCATTGATTTACTTCTTTCCTGTTTATTTTCTCAAAATAATTATTTTGTATTGTGAAGTGTAACTCACACATGCAAAAGTATACCAAACACAAAAATACAGTCCAGGTAACGATTGAAAGTTAATACCAGTGTATCCAATATTGGCAGAGACTTTTGAACTTTGTTATACAAGTGTACTCAAACAATATACATTCTTTTGTGTATGGCTTCTTTCATGTTTGTAAGATTCATGCGTGTTGTATGTAGCAGTAGTTTTTCATTTTCATTGCTGTGTAGAATTCTATTCTATGACTAGACCTCAATTTTTCCATTCTACTGTGGATAGACATTATGGTTGTTTCCACTTTTTTGATTATTACCAATAGTGCTGCTATGAACATTCTTACACATGTCTGCACAGCGGAAGCATTTGAGAGAATTACAATGCCGTGGCTCCACCTTAGAAAATTCCAATTCTATGGCAATAAAAATGGCTGAGGTGCAGGGTGTGCATATGTCCAACTTTAGTAGATGATGCAAAAATATTTTCCAAAGAAATGGTAACAGCCAATCACCCAATGAGGTAGCCGTATTCAGGATCTGACGTCTTTCATCACAAGTCATGCCGTTGTAGGATAACCACCGCCACTGATCGCTGACAGCGTAGCTCAAGGTGTATATGAACCTTCTTGCTTAGTAAGAAGACTCAGCTCGGTCTGCTTTTAATTACAGGTTTTTAGAAATGTCTCCGGAAGAACTTGCTGGAATGGCTTTGTTACAATAAGCAACTAGGGGGGGAAAAAGGTGTAATTTGACGTTTCACCTAGGATTAAAAATGTCTTTCAGTGGCTTTCTAGAATTTGGCCAAAAGCAAATTTATATTTTTCTATAGGCTGATTAAAAAAAAAAAAATCCTGTTTTGAGTTGCAACAGATCTAGGGTAGAAAAAAAATACACATATCTGTCAACATGGTATTCTGTAACACTGCGTGGGACACTGCTGGACCCTTTAAAATCTTAATGTACATTTTCTCATGACAAAGTTTTTGAGATAAAAAGCAGTAGAGCTCCAGGCATACGTGGTTCCTGTGAGAGTTGTCACTCATGTGGGGAAAAGACAACAGGGGGCGCTCCTCTCCCCCATACTCTTTCTTAACACATCCAGATGTTGGAATTGGCATGAATTAATTTGCACAGCAGTCCTGTGCAGGAAGCCAAAAAGATTCATCCCCCTGCGTACACACCGTCCCAACTGTATGGACAGCTCCAACAACTGAATACCAACATCAAACAAAAAAAACACCACTTCTGAGCTGTTAGGGACGTTATGCTTTTTTCCTCTGTATCATTTTGAGTGAGAAAGATTGAAGATTTGTCCTTTGGTACCCTTGCATGCCACCAGCAATTTCTCAGTAATAGCACTTAGAACCTCCACGTGAGCTTTTGGCGTGTGGCTGTGTGTGCTAGCCTTCCAGCTGGCATTTTAATCTGAGACTGTACACCAGCCAAGGTGGGGGAGAAATCCAAAAGGCAGCTTATGGAGAAAAAGGAGGGGAAGTAGGAGGAGGAGGAGGATTTGTCAAGTGGTGGAAGGACACCTCGGAAGGCTTTCAATGAATCATTGTATTGACCATGTGGCCCCAACACTGGGATCTGAAAGACCATGATGGGATCTTTTCCTGTGCTGGGCAGATGCTGAGCAATCAGGTTGTTAAAAGCATCCTGGTGTATATGAAGACCACACCACTGTCATAGATAGATTGAGTTCTCACATTTTCAAAAGGGAAGGTTACTAGTTTCCCCAAATAGGCTGTCAAACTAAAGAACTGCTTTGAAATATTTAGCAAACTCCATTTGGAATAGAGTGATTAAGAATAAACTCCACCAACAGTGTGTATGAACAGCCTTGGGAGGTGGTGTCCATGCAGGGTTTCAGAGGATGATGCCTGGGACGGAGCCCTGGTGTGACCACTTCCTACCTTGGGTAACTTTGGTGAATCACTTAACTACTTCCTGCTGCAGTTTCCTAAGCTAACACCTGCTTTATAGGGTTGATGTGGGCATTAAACAATAAAGCTTGTGCCTCACACATACGTAAGCGCTCAATAAATATAAGTTACTTCAATGTGAAAGCAAGGATGCCATAGCCACTAAGGAGGGATTATGCAGCCTGGGCCCCTCAGAGCCCAGTTCATATTGATAAAGCAGGACCCAAGTGACCTGTAAATACTGTACTGTTTCTGGCATCTTGTTGCGATGCCCCCAAACACCTGTGGTTTCTCGGGTCATTATCCCTGTGGCTGCCTGCTGCTAGCGATGTGGCCAAACCCATCCCAAGTCTAGTGAGAGTGTGGGCCTGCTATCCCTCAGAAAAAGGGATCCCAACCATCGTCCCTCTGCACCAGGGGCCTTCTCTTCCTCCTCTGAACTCTTATCTCTCTAATTTCTATAATTTTGAATCTTTTCTCTTGCTTTGCTAGGACTTGCTTTGTGACTCATTCATTTATTTAAAAATATTTATTGGTCACTAACCATGTTCCAAACACAGTGATACACACTGCATCTATTGTAGTGGGCTTTGCATTTCTGTGAGGGAGAAAAATAAAATCCCAGCTAACAGAAAAAGAAAATAATGATAAATGATGAGAAGTATTATAGTATGAAGGCAGCCAGCGAGGGATTGAGAGAGAATAACAAGAGAGGAAAGGAAAATGGAAGGTATCTAAGGGATTTCCATGTAGGATAACCTTATAAAGAGACGTATTTTCATACCACCCTTAGAATTTACTTTGTAGGACTGGGGTGGAGGCTGGGAATTTACATATCTGAGAAGCTCTGCCCAAGACTAGGATATGTAGGTTTAAGAATACAAAGCGCCTTGCTGCTTAGCCCCCAGCCTGCCTTACTAAAGCATATGCCAGTTTTCCTCTAATACTCAGGTAATTCTTGGAAAGCTCTGGACTCCCAGAACACCTAACTCAAGAGAAAAGAGCTCCTTCTTCCACTAACAACCTATTTGTTGCTAAGGGCAATTTCTTCTTCAAGAGAAATAGCATCCATCCATCAGATCCTCACCAGGTTTCAGCACAACACCATCAAGCCCACACTCAGACAAGGCATCCTAATGTCATCGTAACCCAAAGCCCAGAATGCCCCAACCTCCTCCCTTTAGAAAAGTTGCCGTCCAGGCTCCACTCACTAGGTGGGCTGCTGCTGTTTGCTTCTGAGGCTGGTAAAGCAGTCTGTTCATGTGATACAACAGGATCAGCATCTGAGTGGCTGTTTTTCTTGGATAATAATGTAATGAAAGCTCTTGTTCAAACCTTGGTTTTGGAATGAGACAAATGTAGGTTAGAAACTCCCTGTGGATTTCAAACCTGCTCTGAGCCTACCTATTTCTTCCTGTATAGGATAGGCATGGAAACACCCACCTCTTGAGGTCTTCAAAAGATTAATTGAGATTACATATGTAAAGCACTGGCTTTTCCACTTGGAGGCATGGGATCATCTGGGGGAGTTTCAAAAAAATACTGCTGCCTGGATTCCACCTCTAGAGATTCTGAGTTACTTGGCCTGGGATTTGACTGGGCATTAGGAGCTTTACGAGGGCTCCAGGTAACTCTGTCTGCAACCCAGGTGACAACCACTGATCTAAAGCTCTCGGCTGGTGCCTGACCCATTAAGTGGACATTCCAGACGGCCTTATGGGGGGCCTGGGAGTAGAACTGACAGTCAATGCTTCATAAATAACTTGGAGTATTACAAATAGTATCTCTGGCCTGTATGCTTAAAACTCATTTTCTAGGCCATTCTCAATGGTTCTTGAGGGAACTTTTTTCATCAGTGACCACATTTACTAACTCTTCATTGCTCCCATTGGTTAATCTATTAAATGTTGCCAAACTTCTGTAATGAGAATTACCTTACTAATAAGACAAATTGCAAGTGTCAGAGGCACAGAGAGGGTGGGGACCAGGATGTAGACAGCAGCGAATTCTCAACACACAATTAGTGCCTTGCACTGGTAGCTGTGTTATAATGTTGAGTGCAGAAAGCAAAAGTCATTCTCATTCCTTATTGCAGGTTAACTTGGTTTGAAATGAATTCCCACTGTTTTGCTGATCCCTGAGTCCCTCAGGCTGAAATGGTCATGCTTGGAGCATGCCTAGCGCGGCTGTTACCCAAGCAGGCCAAGCTCCAACAGCCTGAAAACTAACAGGAGAATTTTGGCCAAGTGGGATTCAATCTACACACTGATTGAGTGTACTAATGCGGTAATATCCCCGATTGTGGTACCCAAGGAGAACACTTTTTTCTCCAACTTTTTAGCCTTTGCATGGCTAAAGCCATCTTTGGAGATGTGACCCCTTTTGCTCTAGTTTAGCAAGGAAATTACTTTCTACTTTTGGATTCTGAGACTTTGATTGATGATAGGTGAGGACAAAGGGGAACACAGACTGCTCTCCGCAGATTGTCTTTCTATGTGAGGGGTATTAGAGCAACTGTACTTACACGTGAACCGTTACAACGTACGGACTCCTCCTTCCATACCACGCACAAGCTGAGGAGCCATGAAATGAGAATTTGAAGTGGATGTCACCGAGGAAAAGCAAAATTCTTAGTGGGGCAACTTTTCTGATCGTAACCACATTTCAATCAAAAGCAAATCTAACAGTCTGTGTATAAATAGGAAAGTTTCTCATCATGAACTTGAGTGATGTGAGCCACCTGAACAAAAGGATCTCATGACAAGGTGTTTGCCTTTTTTATGCAAATGTAAGATAAATATTCATGAAGCTTTATTTTAGGGAGAGAAATTTTAAATGGCAAAACTAATTTAAGTTTTATTTCACATGTGCACAAATATCTTAAATCCTTTTGGGAACAATGTAGGGGTATAATTATACATTCTTAAATATGCAAGTGTAGGTGTGCTTGTACATATATGCCTTTTTTAGTGAGAATCAGGTATTGAATCATGGTCAGTTCTTATCCAATGAGGGGCCTGATGACTTGGAAAATCACAGAACCACTGTTACATGGCAATCTCATAGTGTTCACCCATGCATTCCTGGGGCCTAATTATATTTGGATGGCAGGTGGGCTGAGGTTGCCCAGGGACCACCCAATACTGTGGAAAGGAAGCCCCACGCACTGAGAACTGACTCAACCAGCAGGTCTGAGACTCAGTGCTGGCCTGAACTGTGTGAACCCCCTAGAGATGTCTGCTGTAGAGACTCTGGAGTGTCCTTTAAACAACAAGGCTAACTACCTACAACTCAGTTTCACTTTTCCTTTTCTTATGTGAATCTAGTAATAAGTCTTGTTTTCTTTTAACTGTCTTCAACATAGTTTTTCTGTTTTCCTTTTTATTATGGAAAATGTCAACATACCAAAAGTAGAGACAAGAGTATTATGTACTCAGATACTAGTGAGTACGCATGTCCTTATCTCCCAGCTTAAAGCAATTATCAGCTCCTGGCCCATCTTTCTCATCCATAACAATTGATCTCCACTCCCAGATTAATTCAAAGCAAATCCCAGATATAACAATATGTAGTCAAATCTTTTTGTTTTTTAAATCAATCATTTAGAAATCAAAAGTATTAACCAATTGTTATCTAGTTATTAACTATCAATTACTTGGCTGACTTTAACTATTTTTTCCTAAATAGAAAAAGAATTTAACTTCTTTTTCCTAAACTGAGACGTCAGATATAACCGCTGTTTACAAACTCTTCTGAACATAAAGTAGAAAGATGCTAAACCAGCTTTAAATTAGAAAATGTTAAATACTAACCCTAACCTTCTGGATCTATGCAATTGCATCTATGTAATTCCAGGTCTTTGGTTATCTTACGAGACAGATGCAAGCTTCTCTTGTGTCTGCAAGCTGTTTTTCATCTATTGGTTTGTGATTTACGGAATGTGAAAATTGTTTTCCCAGTGTTTTTAAATAAGACTATCAGAGAAAAATTAGGATAATTAGCAAACATTCATGAAGCTTTTGTAAATTTGGCTGGGTATTGAATTTATTGGAGAGCATTTCTCAGTTGAAAGTGGGTTTAATCTTCTGAATTTAACAAAGAAAGGCTTTTAAATACAATTCATATCTTGAATTGTCATAAATGGTGATTGTGCCTTTAAAAAAAGCTTTTAGTTTTATTTGAATAATTTTCAAACTATCCAGTCATCACTGATTTAATTGTAATATAATGCACAGAGAAAAACAGAAAAAAATTCTCGTTAACTTGTATAAACTGAGGTGGTGAGTCTGAATTTTAAATATATTTTTTAAATGCTATTTTTTTTTTTTTTTTTTTTTAGTATTTTCAGGTACATAAACTAAAACTGATATTGAAATATTTCCACATTAAGAGTAATGAACAGAAAATACATCTTTGAGTAGCTTCTTTTGCATAGAAGCATTTCAAAGGACTTTATTTACATTGTTTTGATAAGCAGACTAAATATATCTCTCTGATGTCTTATTTATGTTATTAGTTTTCTTCAAAACCCTTTCTTTGTAGACTATACAAGGGCAAAGTTTTGCTCATTCCAGCTGGGATAAAATTATCAAAAATTCTGAAAGAGTAGAATGCAAATTAATGAAAATGTAATTTACAAAAACGTCATAGCTCTCTGGATATCAGAGAGTAAGTCATTTAGAGGAGCCAAGTTTTCTGGGTGGTTGAGGCTTTACCCTTTCAAGCAAATTTTGAGGAAGAAAAATTTTTATGAAACTTTTTCTCAACTAACCCATATGCTTTCCTGTTTCCTTAAGGAAAGCTGACCAAACATCATTTGTCCTTTTCTAAGTGATTCAAAGCTAGCTCTTTGAACAGCAGTTATTTCATGGTTGTGCAGAGGACTGTGAATGGGGCCTGTGGTATTGTTTATCTGCTCAAATCAAGTCTTAGAAAGGGTGCCCGTGGGCGAGTGTGTCTGCTGTTGAGATGTCAGCATGCTCTGCCTGGTCCTCACTAGCGCTGCGGTCACTGTGTCCACCTATAGGAAATGACTCCATTCCACAGGCCCCAACTTCTAACTCGACCCTTCTCCTATCTCCTCATTTATTAGAAAGATGTCTAAAGTAAAGCAGTGTGGCTCTGTGTGAAGGCCTGATGGGCTTTCCTGTGAATGGAGTGCAGGGCGCTAAATGGGGGTCCTTAGTTCTTCCAGTGTTGGATGTTCAGAGGTAGTTCCTGCTCACTTCCTAGTTCTTCACTGTGCCCCGGATAGGTAAGGGCTGAGGCAGCTGTGTTCCACGCCAGAGTGCTATCCTTGTATTTACCACCTTGTGTTTCTGCTTGAGACTAACAGAAAGGATGCTGATGAGAATCTTTCCTTTATCACACAAGTTAGAGGGGGTGTATGGAAGATGATGTAGTGATGGTTAGAAATTCTGAGGCCTTGGAATAAAATAGATTCATTACTAATCAAGTCAAGATGACCCAATTTAATCCTTATTTTAATTTTAAAACATATTTTATCACTTAAAAAAATTCTTGCTTTCATAGCTATGAGACAAATGCTGATTTTATTTTAAAATTTCATCTCTGTCAGAAAAATAGATGAAGCTATTAAAAGCTATTAAAATAGATGAGCTCTCTAATTTGAGCACTTTTTTTGCCACCTTATAGCATAGCTATCACACATGACAGATATTAAAATATTTTTATTAACGAAAAAATGTGTGTTCTCTATATTTTCAAAAGTTTTATTAATTTTAACCAAATAGAGAATGCTGGTACACTTCGTGTACTAGGATGAATAATACCTGCTGCCTCCCAAACTTGTTCATGTCCTAATCCCCAGAACCTGTGAATGTTACTTTTCTTGGCTAAAGGGAATTTGCTGATGTTATTAAGTTAAGGTCTTGAGATGGGGAGATGATTATAGATTGTCTGCATGGACACGATGTAATCACCAGGGTTCTTTTAAGAGGGAGGCAGGAAGGTCAGAGTCAGACGGAGAAGGCCATGTAATGACGGAAGCAGAGGGAGAAAAGGTGATGTGATGTGAAGCAGTGAGCCAAGGAATGAGGATTAGAAGATGGAATGAATTTCTAGAACATGGAAAAAACAAGGAATGGATTCTCCCCTAGAGCCTGCAGAAGAAACTAGCCCTACTAACTTGAGCCCAGTGACACTGACTGCGGACTTCACCTTTAGAACTATAAGAGAACAAATTTATATTGTTTTAAGCCACTAAGTTTGTGATGAGTTGTCACAACAACGATAGGAAACTAATGTACACAGGAAATACACTTAAAGGTACTAAAGGCCTTCTGCTTAAAAATAAGCGGATATTACGTAGCTAAACATGAAAATCATGTAGTCAGCTCAGATTTTACTTCCCTCTTCCTTATTCTTAAACATAACAGTAAATATGTTTTCTTGTCATTTTCAATTTCCAAATGAATTCTTAATTTAGAATTAATTAAAAGAAGGAAATGTTCCTTTTAAGCATTTTAGAACTTCCGTGGATAAAAGCTGGTTTTTCTCTTCAGCGGGCTCTTATGTACTATGGCTTCTACTATTTACTGGTATGACTTTCTGTAGAACTCCACCAGCAAGCGTATTTTTGAATGACTCACCCTTAGTCCTAAAGTGTGTGGTTGTTCTTACAGAGAGATGATTGCGGTGAGCCCATGCTATGCCAGCTCTCACTATGATGATTAAGAGTTGATTAAGAGTTGACCTTGCTACTGTGTATTAAGAATCCTGGCAGGAAATTGAACTAGAAATTTGGAACAAGAGGCCAAGTACTACATTTGTAACTTTTGTATGAAGGTCACGGTACTATATTGTCTTTAATAGTAGACAATATATCCTTCATTTTATACTTTCTTTACTATAAATCAATATTTCCATTATTGAAGTAATGTGCCACATGAGACATAATTTGGAATACAGAGAAAATAAAAAGAGAAATCAAACATACCCCTATCCTAACCACTCAGAATCTGGTGTATTTTCTTGCAGTGTTTTACCCTCTGCAAACACAGTTGTTTTGTTTTATTATAACCCAAATGCTACCAATATACCTAGGTTTGCATCTTTGTTTTAAAACTTAACACTGTGTCATAAACCTGAAAGAGTGATAGCTTTGAATTTTAAAATATCTTCAAGTAAGAATCTGAAGATGCACCATGATTATTTGGTTGTAAGCAACAGAGACTAAGTTTGGCCAGCTTAAGCACAAAGGTGATGTATGGAAGGGATAATGAGGAGCCCACATAATGGACAAGAAGATTGAGAACCAGAAAAAGGAAAAGAACATGAATCAGGGTGGCTCTGGGCCTGGAGGCAGCAGGCAGCATTCAGCCTTTCATCCTTGGACACTGTCTCTGGAACGTATGCCGTCTTTCTCCACCCTTGAGGCAATGTACTCAACATTCACATCATGGGAAAGGAATCTGTTGGCTCCGCTTGGGTTCTATGTCCAAATTCTGGGCAAGAGAGAACAGGACACCATGGGAGTCAAGGAGCCATGAGAAGAGGGAATGGAAGCGAGGTGGTTGCACAAAAAATGGCCAAGTCAAGATGGCCAGGGTGCGAGTGTGGTGCTGAGGGGGAGTAGGTAGAAGGACTCATAATGCCTCATTGTTCACCAAAGTCAGTTCAGTGGATCTTAGAAGCTGGTGGAAGAGAATGACCTTCCCAGGTAGCGCTTTTCTCAGAGGAGTGTTTTACATCACAACTGTCTTGATAGGGGCATTTTGCTTTGTTTTGTTTTAGCAAAAGTAGGTTGAACCCCACATCATATTATTATCTTATATATTTTTTATAAATATGAAGTCTTCTAACCACTCTGACAGGAAATTTAATGTTTCTTCAGCTACAGTAGCTGCCTCTGAACATGTAAGGAATTTGGTTGCAGTGTGTCTTTATGTAAATAGTGTTTAGTGGACATGTCGACTATCTCTGTGAATATCTGTCATTCATAGGAATTGGAATTAGAAGAACCTGCAGTAACAAGTGAGTTTCTCAGCTTCCCAGCTGGCCTTTTGGCTGCCCTCTGCCTCTGGGACCCCAGAATTTTCCCAGGAGTGTGTGATTTTGCCATAGTGTGTGGTGAGCAGCAGTGTGGTGCTGGCTGGGGAGGAGGAACCTGCTATCTTGGAGCCGTAGGCAGCTGGTAATGCACTTCTATTAATGAGTCAAGAGATCAAAGTGAAAAGGATTTAATACCCCTTTTGGTTAAAAGTTGCAAAGATTCTCTTTGGTTTTTAACTAGTTATTTGCTCAGCTGAGCCGTCTGCCTATATTGTGATGTGCTGACAACATCTAACGGCATCACTGTCTCAGCCACCAGAATGGTCTAGCATCTGCAGCCCTCCCAACTCCACTAGACATCTCTTCATCATTGAGCATTCAGCCAATTAAGCCACTTAACTAGATCATTTTCAAGGCTTCTGGACCAGTTGCCATGGCGGTGTCAAAGAAAGAAGGTATCTCTCATCATGAAGAGGAAGCAAACGCATTCCGTAACCCTAATTTAACATGTATAAGTACCTTTATATACCAGCCTTGTTGCAGGCCTTGGGAAACGGTGGTGACAAGATGGACAGGGTCCCTCGGCCCTAAGAGTCTAACAAGGAGAGACAATTTAGAGAAAGAATTGCCATAAAGGGAGAAAAGTGCCAGGGAAGCCCAGGGCACTTAAAGGACAGAGTAGGGAGACCTAACTTGGTCTAAAGTGGAGGAACATGTAAGGTAAACCCTGAGGTGTGAAGGACAAATGTGTAAGCTAGGACCTGAGGTATTAGTCCCCAGTTTGGAAGAATGGGGAAGTGAGGAGAGAAGGGTCGAGGCAGGAAGGAACAGTACACACAGAGCCATGGAGATGGACTAGAGACAGCATATTCAAGATCTAAAAAGTATTTGGCATTGCTGGGGAGAGGAGATCTATGGGGGAAGCTGGCAGGGATCAAATGATGAAAGGTTTGTCTGGTCATATAAAGGAGTCTGACTTTATTTTAGTGGCAATGGGAGAACCACTGAGGTTTTAAGCAGAGGAGCTGATGAGACTAGCTCATTCTCTGCTCTTCACTTTTCTCTAACGTGCGTGGAGCCCTGTGGTGAATTGCTAGAACATGAAATTTCACCGATTTTCAAAGCATTCTGCCCCAGTTAAAACCAGAAAACACAGAGCAGCCTCTGTATATAGTGAACCCCCTCCCAAGGCATTTAAGCAAGGGGTCCCCTGAAAGCCTGAGGAATAAGCTAGTTCTCAGCCAACCCAGAGTCTCTCTGTGCTCCACCACATAGGATCTTGGCCGGCCAACTGCTCAGAACATGAGTGGCAGGGCAAAAAGAGAACTCAGAATTTATCTCCGTTCAAATCCCTTGTTTTGCAGATGAGCAAGCTGAGGCCCAGAGAGGTGAAAGTCACACAGCCACTCAAGGGAAGAGCCAGGGCTAAGGCCCAAGTTTGACTCCCAGGGTGCCCACTAAGCAGTCCCCAATAAGCAGAAATCACACCCTCCTGATGTACAAGGGCCTAATGTATAAACCTGCCTCCTGAAGTCTTTAGATAGGTTCAGGTGTCTAGGGCTTCTGTCTTCTCTCAATCTGTTACCCCAAAGACAGCCAGAGTGATGATTCTAAAGAGCAGGGGGTGGGTGAGGGTGGGGTCTCTGTGCTTCAGGACAGTCTTCAGAGAGGCCTATCTGGAACTCTGGTCCAGCCCTTCCCAGTGTGGAAGTGGGAAGAGCGGAAAGCTGAGGTGTGGGGGATGGCTTAGTGGAGTCCGGGTGAAGATGCAGAGAAGGGGTGGGCCATGCCCTCCCTTGTTCCAAAGCCTAGTATATAACATGTCCTGGAGAACGATTGCAATTCTCTTTGTAATTTTCCACTGCTGTTTCCAGCAATTTCCACAATGTGGAGGTGTCAGGAGTCTGAACATAAGAGAAAAGTAAATTATGATTAAAATAATAAGAACTTCAGATAAGAAGACTGAAGGAGAGGAACTATGTCTGGCTAGCTCCTCGGCAGAGCACCAAATGAGTGGTGCTGGCCCCACAAGTCAGTGTTCAAAGACAAAAATTCAAAGTGGGAAGTTGTAAGAAAAGTAGAAGGAAGAAAGGCATGAAGGGGAGGGCCAACAGGCAGGAGAAGAGGTGAGAGACACGGGACAACTAACCGCGGTGTTTCCATCCTACCCAAAGAGCAGAGAGAAGCGGCAGAAGGGACCTGAGGGGGAGAGAGAAAGCCCGTCGCTAGAGCATCCCAGCGCTCTGGGGCACTTAGTGTGGGACAAACAGCCGTCTGACCTCTGAGTGTGCAGCAAAGCCCTGAGTGCAGCACTGGGCCCAAGTGGGTGGCAATGGAGGATACAATGACGCCACTGAGTTGTCTAAATGTTAAGATGGGATTGGATCAGCAAACTTTTTATGTGCAGGTCCAGATAATATTTTAGACTCTGTGGGCCATACAGTAACAACTCTGCTTTTGTAGTGTGAAAGCAACCATAGACAATACGTATATAAGTGAATGAGCTGGCTGTGCTCCTAAACAGCTTTATTTGTAAAAACCATGTGCTCTATCTACTAAGGCAGGAAAATAAGCTAAATGTTGCATTAGGAGTTATTTGGTTGCTAGAAACGTAACCTATTTAAGCTAGTACAGGTAAAGTCAGGTTTTTCTGTTTTGTTTTTTTATTTTAAGGATTCAACAATTAACCTTTTAGACATCCAAAATGGGAAACAAAATTCAGGACCAGGTACAGAAAGTCAAGGAGATAAACAGAAACTGCTTCTTCCATTTCAGATGGAGTCTCATGTCAGCTGCATTCTGATTCATTCTCATTCTCTCTCTCTCTCTCTCTCTCTCTCTCTCTCTCTCTCTCTCTCTCTCTCTCTCTCTCTCTCTCTCTCGATTCTCCCTGTTTAATTATCAGTGCAAACAGTAGCTGAAGGTGGTTGAGCCAGTACGGTTCTGACTTTATGTATAAACTTTTAGTTCAAGTGTCCACCACCTTCTAACTGAGCCTTTTAGTGTTCTTATTTCAAATTCTTGGTACGAAGTATCTGATGGCTCAGTGTGACCTAGGGGTCCACCCTTGTCTAATCAGCTGCGGCCAGTGGGGAGCAGTTCATATGGTAAAACTGAGGAGGACAGAGCAGGAAGCAGGGGTAGGAGGTGAGACCATAATAACTGGTGCCACTACTGGATCCATTCTGCTATATGGGAAATTCTAAATACATTTCCCTGGTACTGGACAGAGATAAAGCCATTTTGGAGTGCAACATAGGACTACTTAGTCAAAATTAGCAATTGTTTGGCTCACAAATTCTGGGTTAAATGACCCAGTAATTCTGTTCCTTGCTATAAATAGTTCAAGGAAATTCCCAGACTCGTCAATAAGGGGACAGACCTGGGAATGTTCATTTTTTTTTTTTTAAAGTTTATTGGGGTGACAATTGTTACTAAAATTAGGGAATGTTCATTTTGATACTAATTGTGGTGTTAGGAAGTGGAGGCATTCTGGGTGTCCTTTCTGGGAGACTGGACTGTGATGGAAACACACTGTGAGATTCAACAGTGAAAAGCATCATTTAGAGTCCACATAGCCACACAATAGCTTAAAGGCATGGTGTTGAGAAAAAGATAAGAAGTACAATGTAATCTCACAAAAAACACCATTAATGTAAGCTTCAAATACATGCATAGAAAACATACATTCTGCAGGAATACATTCAAACAAAATGACAGGGACTTCTGACTATGACGGGCTAACTTGTAATACATCAATCTTTCCACTGAGAACAACTATAAATTCTGAATGAAATGTATGTTTGAATGTGACTTTATTTAGAAAAAAGGTCTTTGTAGATGCAATGAAGGATCTCGGTAGATGAGGTCATCCCGGATTATCTGGGTGTGCCCTTAATCCAAGGACAAATGTCCTTATAAAATACAGAAGAGGAGAAGACACGGAGAGGAGAAGGCCATGTGAAGACGGGAGCAGAGAATGGAGTTATGTAGCCACAAACCAAAGAAGGCCTGGGGCCACCAGCTGGTGGGAAGAGGCAAGGAAGGACTCTCCCCTAGAGACTTCAAAGGGAAGCTTAGCTCTACAGAAAATTTAATTTTAGATTTTTGCTCTTCAGAACCACGAGAGAATACATTTCTGTTGTTTTAAGCCACCTAGTTTGTTAGGGCAACCTTAGAAAACTAATACAATACTGTTACCATTTCCCAAACAATGCAAAGGCTTTATTTTCTCCATCATAGTTTTTTTTCTAATTCATAAATTTCCGCCCTTAGACAACAAAATGTTATTGTCTTATATTTTAGTTCTCTATATATTTTAAATCCAACAAGACATTATGATTATTGTTTTGTCAGTATTTGATACTTTCATTTAAAAAGCACCTGCCTTGCTGGGTGACAAGTGGCATGCTGTTGTTTTAATTCACATTCCATGGGTAATATAATCGAGCAGTTCTTTATCTTCCTTTGTGAAACGGCTTTCATATTTTTGTCAGTTTTCCTATCTGGTTCCTTAGCATTTTCTTGATTTCTAAAAATTCTTCATATGTAAGAGCGAAATCCCTTTGTCATATATATTTTAAAAATATTTTCTACTATGTTCTTTTAATTTTGTTTATGTCAGGGATTGTTTTTTAGCACACATACTTTAATTTCTTAGGTACACCTGAGATTTTATTCTTTGCTTTTTAGCTAAGAAAGTCTTCGCCACTCCAGAGGTATCATAGCCAGGTACTCACTTGTATTTTCTTCTAATTCTTTTTTTTTTAATTAAAGTTTATTGGGGTGACAATTGTTAGTAAAGTTACATAGATTTCACGTGTACCATTCTGTAATACATCATCTATAAATCACATTGTGTGTTTTATATACCACATATCAGTTTTATATCCCACATATCACGAAATCATATGGCTCTCTACTTTTTCTGTCTGACTTATTTCTATCAGCATTACAATCTCGATATCTATCCAAGTTGTCACAAATGGTACTATTTCATCTTTTCTAACCACCGAATAGTATTCCATTGAGTATATATACCACAACTTCTTTATCCCATCATCTATTGAAGGACACTTTGTTGTTTCCATGTCTTGGCCACCATAAATAAAGCTATAATGAACATTGGAGCACACATGTCTTTATGGATAAATGTTTTCAGATTTTTTGGGTAGATACCCAGGAGAGGGATTGCTGGGTCATATGGTAATTCTATTCATAATTTTTTGAGGAACCTCCACACTGCCTTCCATAACGGCTGCACCAGTCTGCATTCCCACCAACAATGTATGAGGGTTCCGTTTTCTCCACAGCCTCTCCAACACTTGTTAACTGTTTGTCTTGTTGATGATAGCCATTCTGACTGGGGTGAGGTGATAGCGCATTGTGGTTTTTACTTGCATTTCTCTGATGATTAGTGATGTTGAGCATTTTTTCATATGTCTATTGGCCATTTGCATGTCCTCTTTGGAGAAATGTCTCTTCAGATCCTCTGCCCATTTTTTAACTGGGTTGTTTGTTTTTTTTGGTGTTGAGTTTCATGAGTTCCTTGTATATTTTGGATATTAAACCCTTATGGGAGGCATTGTTTGCAAATATCTTCTCCCATTCCCTTGGTTGCCTCTTTGTTTTGTTGATGGTTTCTTTTGCCGTGCAGAAGCTTTTTAGTTTGATATAGTCCCATTCATTTATTTTAGCTTTTACTTCCCTTGCCTTTGGGGTCAAATTCATAAAATGTTCTTTGAACCAAGGTTCATAACCTTAGTACTTATGGTTTCTTCTATGCATTTTATTATTTCAGGTCTTATGTTTAGGTCTTTGATCCATTTTGAGTTAATTTTGGTACATGGTGACAGATAGCAGTCCAGTTTCATGCCTTTGCACGTGACTTTCCAATTCTCCCAGCACCATTTATTGAAGAGGCTGTCTTCAATAAACATTGTATGTTTTTTTGCTTCTTTGTCAAAAATTGTCTGTCCATATTTATGTGGTTTTATTTCTGGGTTCTCAATTCTATTCCATTGGTCTATGTGTCTGTTTTTCTGCCAATACCATGCGGTTTTGATTATTGTAGCCCTGTAGTACAAGCTAAAGTCAGGGAGTGTGATACCTCCAGCATTGTTTTTTTCCCTTAAGATTGCTTTGGCTATTTGGGGTCTTTTGTGGTTCCATACAAATCTGATGAGTTTTTTTCTATTTCTTTAAAAAATGCCATTGGAAATTTGGTGGGGATTGCATTAAATCTATATATTGCTTTGTGAAGTATGGCCATTTTAACTACGTTGATTCTTCCAATCTATCAAGATGGAATGTTTCCATTTCTGTGTGTCTTCTTCAATTTCTTTAAAAATGTCTCATAGTTTTCATTATATAGGTCTTTCACATCCTTGGTTAAGTTTATTCTTTTTGTTGTAATTGCAAAAGGATTTTTTTTGTTTTTTTATTTCTTTTTCTGAGATTTCATTGTTAGTATATAGGAATGCAATGGACTTTTGTACATTGATTTTGTAGCTGGCAACTTTACTGTATGTGTTGATTGTTTCTAATAGCTTTTTGGTGGATTCTTTAGGGTTTTATATATATAGCATCATGTCATCTGCAAAGAGTGACAATTTAGCTTCTTCATTCCCAATTTGGATGCCTTTTATTTCTTTCTCTTGCCTGATTGCTCTGACTAGGACTTTCTATACTATGTTGAACAGCAGAGTTGATAGGGGACAGCCCTGTTGTGTTCCTGAACATAGAGCAAAGGTCTTCAGTTTTTCACCCTTAATTATGATATTAGCTGAGTGTTTGTTATATATGACGTGTACTATGTTAAGGTATTTTCCTTCTATACTTATTTTATCATTTGTTTTCATCATAAATGGATGTTGTGTTAAACACTTTCCGAATCTGTTGATATAATCGTATAATTTTTGTCCTTTATTTTGTTTATGCGATGTATCACATTGATGGATTTGCATATGTTGAACCATCCTTGTGCCCCTGGGATGAACCCCACTTGGTCGTACTGTATAATCTTTTTAATGCATTGTTGCACTCGATTTGCTAGATTTGTTTAGTATTTTTGCATCTGCATTCATTAGAGATATTGGTCTGTAATTTTCTTTTTTTGTGTTATTCTTACCAGGTTTTGGTATCAGAATAATGTTGGCCTCATAAAACGAGTTAGGGAGTACTGTCTTCTCAAATTTTTTGGAAGACTTTGAGTAGGACAGGTATTAGATCCTCTTTGAATGTTTGATAGAATTCACTAGTGAAGCCATCTGGTCCCAGACTTTTGCTTTTGGGAAGGTTTCGGATGACTGATTCAATTTCCTTACTGGTGATCAGTCTATTTAGATTTTCCAATTCTTTGTGATTCAGCCTGGGAAGGCTATATGTTTCTAAGAACTTGTTCATTTTTTATAGGTTATTGAATTTGGTGGCATACAGTCCTTCATAGTATTCTTGGATGATCCTTTGTACTTCTGTGGCATCTTCTAATTTTTAATAGAATAAAATTTTAACTTTTAACTCATTAATGTTTAAGAAATGTAATAAGGGGAGGCAGAAAACTCTTTTGACTCATTAGGCTAAAAGCTTTACCTGAAGTCCTTAAGATGGCCAACTGCATGATTTTGTTGTTGCAGAAGTTATTTCATGTACTAAGTGAGACGCAGAACAGGTCCTGGACTGAATTATGGGGTGCAAGAGACTTTGGTTCTGATGTTAGGGACCCCCCACTATGAGCCTTGGGTTTGCAGTCATAAGCGAGAGCCTGTCAGGCTGTGCAATCAGCTATATGAGCGCCCTCCTTGTCAGAGGTCACACCTGGGTCACCAACCCAACAATATTCAGAGCTCAGTCCAGACACTCAGGCTGGCATGTAGTCCTGGCCCAGCTGCTTTCCTGGGATGTAAGGAAGGGACATTGCTGAGAACAGAGAAAGGGGCAGAGAGAGATGGGGCAGATAGACAAGAGCACACCTGTGTCTGGATGACTGATGCATGTGATAGGGAAGAAAAAGCAGGAGCCCTGGGTAAACTGAGTTCCAGATCTGTGTCTTCCCTATTTACAAGCTATGCAGCCTTGGGTAAGCGACCCACTTTCTCTGAGGCCCAATGTCACTGTCTGAAATCTGAGGGATTGGTCGAGATGGTCTCTAAAGTACCTCCTAGCCCTGACCCTCTCTGATGCTCCGACCCAAACCCCCCGCAGACCCAGTTGGCTCCCTGGACAGAGGAGGTCACGCCTCTGTGGAGAAGAAGGCAGTCACAAATGGTGACAGGCTCCTGGAGTTAAGTGCAACCTGCAAATTCCAGGCAGGTTTGTTTTCACGTGCATAATGCATGGTGTGGCTGTTTTGGTTCCAGCCAGTTCAGTGACACCTGTCACACACTGATTAAATGACTCAGCAACAAAAGATAATGTTATCAGCTCTCAGCCATTTCAGTAATAAAGTAGATGTGCGTTCAAAGTGGTGGAAATGTGATTTATCAGCATGTTATGAGACATGATTATTTAGCCGTCTTTGCCTTCTGCCATTGTTTTCATTAGCACCTTCCCCCCCTTTTTTTCTTAAGCACCTTTGTGTAAAATATTTGCAAAACACAAATTTAACAGACTTCTCAGAATGCTGTCTCATGCTTATTTTACTGTGCGTTCCCATTAATAATAGTAATAAAGACATCTCCGGGGCAATTATTCTTTTAAGACAAGGCTCACTTAAATATTACAGTAACATGCCACTACCAGGCACTGTAATCATTCTTGGATTTGATTACACTGTGACTTTAACTGTCACACACAGGCTCCCAGGACATGGCTGTCACTTGCACTCTCAAATGGCCTGTAATAGGTAGTCTCTTTTCCCCAAACGTGCCATGCCCCGAATGATAAGTAACTACTCAGAGAATTCATGCAGCGGCTGTAGGCCCTTCTCCCCTTTCCTTCCCCCTTTCCGTCTCTATTCCAATAATGAGTTCATCTGGCCACACTCGGGCCGGGAATGTTGGCTTTACGGGTTATGTACATCTCTGGAGTGGATCCTAACAGATTCCTTTATATGCTGCATTTTCTAGACAATAACCCAGTTCTGCAGAGGACCCTTGAACACAAACTACTACTTGACATGTAGGATATCCTTTCAGTGAGTGAGCCCTGGCAAGTCACAAGTACAGGGGGTGCGTGTGTGTTAGAGACAGAGAGACAATGTGTGTGTCTGCTGGTTAGTTTTTTGTTTTTCTTTACAAGGAATCTAGTGTGGGGGAAGCAGAAATGATATGACCAATGTTAATGTCATTCTGCTCAGGTATTCCTAAATATGAAGGTTCTATTTGAAAATTAAAAATCAATATTGTATATAGCAAATATACACATGTCAGTTTCAGTCCATTGGGGAAAATGCATCCAGTACTGATTCGGATTGCTCTTTTGGAGGTAAATCTTAAATATTTATGGAGCAATGTTATATAAAATCATGTTATATTCATATTACTTTCAGAACAGTAGCTAAAGATACAGAAATGTTACTTTTTGAGATTTGCAGATTATTGAAAACGGTTAACATGTAAAATATTTTATGGGTGCAAAGAGGGAAACTTAAAAAGCAAAATGCACTTAAGGCTCTAAAATCTCGACTATGTACAATTCACCATTTATAAAGCCTGCATAGTAACAACAGCAACAGCAGTACTAATAGCAGCGAAGGCATATATAATGCTACCACAAGCCAGGCTCTATTGGAACTTTATATATTAACTCAGTTAATCCTTACAACAACCCGCGAAGGTAGTTACTATTATGATTCCACACTGTACAGATGAGAATTTGCTCAAGGTCTCAAAGCTAGTTAAAAAGTCAGAGGATACTGTAAGATACTGTATAGTGTAAAACATGTCTCTCTCCATCTTCCTTTTCACTTCCTTAAGTGGCAGGAGTGCTGATCCCACTGGTCCACCTAGTAAGTAGCTGACTTTATATTCCCTTCCTCCTGGCTGTTGTGGAGGGACAGCACTGTCCCTTGTCTGGGGGGCTGGCCAATTCCTTCTGGCTATACGGCTATACTCTGAGGCAGCCAGGGCCAGGCTAACTGGCCACTGGGTCTCTCTCTCTCTCGCTCTCTCTCTCATTCTGATTCTCTTTCCCCAGGTCTGGACATTTGATGTTGGTTTGGCTTGTTTTGTACCCATCAATGGCAAAATCTAAGACCTGGGTTTGAGTATTGAGGGCTTAAATTGGGTAAAGCAAGTCAAACTTTGGATTGAGGTTCTTCAGCTGGGCCTGACTTAAGGGGAAAGGACAGTGTATATGACACAACCCAGCTTTCAAGGAGGCTCTGCATTGAGGTCACGTGCCAAAGCCACAGCAAAGTCCCTCCTTCCTTCTCTCCCTTCAACAACTGTTCATTTTGACTGGACATTTCCCCTCACCATTTCCCTAAGGGGCTTAGTAAGGTCGTAGGTAGAGTTCAGATATTTCTGGATCCTCTGAGCACCATCAGTTAGCATTCTTTACCTCAACTTTTCCCACGCAATCTCAACAACATACCCAGCTACACGGACTTGGGATTGTATGTCTCTTTGCGGAGAAGGGTTTGTGCTAAACTCACAGTTCTCCCCTCCAGTGTGACCAGGGACAAAAATCTGACTACGGTTGGAAATTCAGGTTCCTTTCTGGAACTGCACTTCCTATCCACTCACCTCAAGTTCTAACTGTTTTACGCTACTTTCGGCCAAATGAACTGTTTCATTAACATGCCCCATAACAGACCCATAACATGTTTTATTACAGGCCCATAAACCTCTGTGTAGTTTCAAATAATTGAAAATTTGAGTTTGAATCCTGCATATCTCTTCTCTACCTGTTCAGTTTGAGATAGCAAAGACAATGTATTGGTTCCTGAAGCCATGAATAGTAAAATCTTTTCAAATTCATCCATTTCTGATTCACTTTTCTTTCTGAGCCCTCAGGAATATGACATTTCCCCACCCCCTTGTAGCTAGCTGTGGTTATGTGACAAGTGCTACCCAGTGGGCTGGGAGTACAAGTGCCATTTATGGGCCAAAGCATTTTGTTGCTGGTGTGTGACCCTCCAGAGCTCCCTTCCCCTGCCCCGGTGATTACAGAGAAGATGGGGTCTGTATTGATGCAGAGAGAACAGTTGCCTTGGGAAGTTGCCCAGGGAGTGCAGTTAACATTGCACAAGTGAGAAACCTTCATTGTGTTAAGCCACTATGATTTTGGGGGGTTGTTTGTTACAGCAGCATAACTTAGCCTATTCTAACTAATAAGCCATGTCATGTTGGAACTTCACATTTTAAGTCCATGTAGTACTATTTATAATTACCTGTTACTCTACTACGATTCTTTCTCTGACCCTTTACTTATTTATGACAACTTTATCAAGGTATAATTGACATATAATGAATTGTACGTATTTAAAGTGTACAAGTTGATGAGTTTTGACATATGTATACACCTGTGAAATCATCATCCCAATTAAGATAATGAACTTATCCATCATCCCAAAAAGTGTCCTTGTGCCCCTTTGTGCTCCCTGCCTCTCTCTCTTTCCCATCCCTCTTCTCCCAGTTTCAACCATTGACCTACTTTCTGTTGCTATACATTCTCAAGAATTTATATAAATGGAATCTTACAATATATTTTCTTTTTTGCCTGGCTTCTTTCACTTAGCATTATTATTTTTAGACTTATCCATGTCAATGCATGTATCAGTAGTTCATTCCTTTTACTTACTAACAATTGTCACCACAATTTGTGTATTAACTTACTTATTGATGGATGTTTGTGTTGTTTCCAATTTTAAGCCATTACAGGTAAAGCTGCTATGAACATCCATGTGCAAGTCTTTACATGGACAAATGCTTAATTTTTTGAGGGGATGATAAATATTTAGGAGTGGAATAGCAAGTTCATATGATAGAAATATTTACCTGCTTAAGAAACCACCAAACTATTTTCCACAGTATTTGTAGCATTTTATATTCCTACCATCAGTGTATGAGAATTCCAATTGTTCTAATTCTTGCAATGCTTGGTACAGTCTGAACTTTAATTTTTTTTAAATTAAAGGTTATTGGGGTGACAATTGTTAGTAAAGTTACATAAAATTCAGGTGTACAATTCTGTAATACATTATCTATATCTCACTTTGTGTGTTTACCACCCAGAGTCAGTTCTCCTTCCATCACCATATATTAGACCCCATTTACCCTCTTCTAGAGCCCCCCTCCCCCTTACCCTCTGGTAACCCCTAAACTATTGTCTATGAGTTCCTTCATTTGTCTTGTTCTTTTGTTGTTTTCAGTTTTATGTACCACATATCAGGGAAATCATATGGTCTTCTGATATTTCTGTCTGACTTATTTCGCTTAGCATTATAATCTCAAGATCCATCCATGTTGTCACAAATCGTACTATTTCATCTTTTCTTACCGCTGAATAGTATTTCATTGTGTATATATACCACAACTTCTTTATCCATTCATCTATCGAAGGACATTTTGGTTGTTTCAATTTCTTGGCTACCATAAATAAAGCTACAATGAACATTAGAGTACAAATGTCTTTATGGATAAATGGTTTCAGGTTTTGGGGGTAGATACCCAGGAGAGGGATTGCTGGGTCATATGGTAATTCTATTCTTAACTTTTTGAGGAACCTCCACACTGCCTTCCATAGAGGCTGCACCAGTCTGCATTCCCACCAACAGTGTATGAGGGTTCCTTTTTCTCCACAGCCTCTCCAACACTTGTTACTATTTGTCTTGTTGAGGATAGCCATTCTGACTGGGGTGAGGTGATATCTCATTGTGGTTTTTACTTGCATTTCTCTGATGATTAGTGATGTTGAGCATTTTTTTCATATGTCTATTGGCCATTTGTATGTCCTCTTTGGAGAATGAACTTTAATTTCTTTTTAAGATTTTTTTTTTAATTGGGGAAGGTGAACAGGACTTTATTGGGGAACACTTTTTACTTCCAGTACTTTTTTTCCAAGTCAAGTTGTTGTCCTTTCAATCTTAGTTGTGGAGGGCACAGCTCAGCTCCAGCTCCAGTTGCCATTTTTAGTTGCCGTTGTTAGTTGCAGGAGCGCTGCCCACCATCCCTTGCGGGAGTTGAGGAATTGAACTGGCAACCTTGTGGTTGAGAGCCCACTGGCCCATGTGGGAATTGAACCGGCAGCCTTCGGCGTTAGGAGCACGGAGCTCCAACCACCTGAGCCACCGGGCCGGCCCCGATGAACTTTAATTTTGATTAAATTACTATACTATCCCAAGTTCACAGTTTTGTTCCCAATGTCATCAACTTAGGTTCTTTATACTTCTTGCAATAGTCTAAGTGGCACTCCTCCTTCAGATAAATTGAGGTTGTCAGATAGGAACTCTGTGAACTTCCTCCCACCACCTATAAACTTAGCTCTATCAGTACCCATCATTCCTACCTTGCCTCCTGTCAGAACAGGGGAGCTGTGTCTTCACCTCCTCCTGTCGAAGTTCCTCTCTCTCCCAACACCGTGCCCTGGACCCCACTCTCCTCTTGTGAATGCTCATTCTGTCAGGCATCTTTTTCTCTCTGCTATCTTCCACTTTCCCAATGATATGGTACTTGTTCCTCAGTCTAATATTATATTCAATTCTTGCCCATCTTTTAAAAACAAAACAAAATAAAGACTATCTTGTGACCTGTATTTCCTTTAAGCTACCACCCAATCTGTCTCCTTCCATGTAAAGTTAAATTTATTCGGGGAAAAAAATTGGAAAATTTCCATTTTCGCCTCAATCCACTGCAATCTAGTGTTTATCCCACTCTCCATTGAATGTGTTCTCACTTAGGTCACCAGTGACCAACATGTTCCTACATCTAACACGTTCCAAATTTTCATTCACTTGACCTTGGGGGGCCTTTGCCCACTTGATCGCTTCCTTCCTTACACTTTTCCTCCTGGCTTCCCTGGGTGCTTCTGCTTTGTCTCCTTTTCTCTTTCGCTTTCCTTCGCTCTACTCCCATATGTTGTTCTGTCCAGGCTGTGGCTTTGGCCTTTCTCGTTCCCTTCCACGGCTTCACTTCCACCTTGAGGTCAGTGACTACTGAAATGATGACTCCGTTCCAGCCGTCCTTGTAAACGCCAACGCCACAGAGCCAGCTGCCTTCACTTGCATCTCCCATGGATCCTGGCGTTGAATACATACGAAGCCTCACAATTAAGTTCACAAACTTGTTTCAATGATGTTGCTAACCTTTTTTGACATCAGAGGGATTATTCATTATGAATTTGTACCAACCAGACAAAGAGTTAACCAAGTTTACTATCTGGAAGTGCTGAAGAGGCTGCATGAAAAAGTTAGACGACCTGAACTTTTCACCAACAATTCATGGCTCTTGCATCATGACAATGCACCAGCTCACACGGCACTGTCTGTGAAGGAGTTTTTAGCCAGTAAACAAATAACTGTACTGGAACACCCTCCATACTCACCTGATCTGGCCCCCAATGACTTCTTTCTTTCCCTAAAGATAAAGGAAATATTGAAAGGGAGACATTTTGATGACATTCAGGGCATCAAGGGTAATACAGTGACAGCTCTGATGGCAATTCCAGAAAAAGAGTTCCAAAATTGCTTTGAAGTGTGAACTAGGCACTGGTGTCGGTGTGTAGCTTCCCAAGGGGAGTACTTCGAAGGTGATCGTAGTGATATTCAGCAATGAGGTATGGAGCACTTTTTCTAGGATGAGTTCATGAACTTAATTGTCAGACCTCGTATAAAACTTGCTTCACCATCTTCTTCCTCAAATATGCCTTTCCTCCTATGTTCCCATCTCAGTGAATATAGAATTGTGTGGCCAATTGAATGCCCTTGACCTCTAAGCTATTCCCCAACCCCCACCATCATTTACTTAGTCAGAGACACTCTACTTCTTTGAGAGCTCTTGAGTCCATCTCCTTCTCCCCACCCCTTAGCTGAGGCTGGCACCTCTCACCTGGATTGCTGCGACTGGCCTCCAAAATGCCTCTTGGCTTCCAGTCTTTCTCACCTGCAGTTCATTCCCAGGCAGTGCTCTGGCTCCTGCCTACCTCTCCAGGCTCATCTGCTGCTACTTCCTTTCAAAGCTCCAAATCTTACATGCTCCAGCCATACTGAATAGCCTGCATTTCTTTGAATGGGCCACGCTTTTGTGCTTCCTGCTGTCTCCTTGGTCTGGAGAACCCTCCTTCAATGTTCTTTGTCTTACAAATTTCTTTTGTCTTTTAGACTCAGCTCAGTATTGCCTCCCTAATGGAGTCTTCCACTGGATTAGCCTGACTCTCCTAGGGGATCTTTCCCATTCTGTGTGTACCTTTGTCACTGCACTTTCATCAGTACTACTCTCGGAGCTGTAACTGTAAGCTTATGTGGCAAAAGAATTTGTAGATGTGATTAAGTTAAGAATCCTGAGATGACGAGGTTATCCTAGATTATCTGGGCAGGCCCTAAATGTAATCTCAAGTGTCCTTATAAGAGTAAAAGGCAGAGGGAGATTGGACTTGAAGGCAATGGAACCGCTTAGGCAAGACAATACATTGCTGGCTTTAAAGATGGAAGAAGCGTCCACTGGACAAGGAATGCAATTCTAAAATCTGAAAAAGGAAAACAAACAAATTCCCCCCCTGAGAACCTCTGGAGGGAGTGCAGCCCTGTTGACATCTTAATTTCAGCCATGAAATTTATTTTAAACTGATCTGATAAATGTAAGAGAATAAATGTATATTGTTTTAAGCTACCAAGTTTGTGGTCATTTGTTACAGCAACAATTGGAAACTAATACCCTGGGCCTTCTCTAGCTGTGCTCCTTCTCTTGGGGTGAAGAGTCTATGTCCTCACATCTATACCAGGCAGCAGGTAACCAGGATTCTGGAATCTTCATTTAAGAAATTCTTACTCAAAGCCAATTTCCAGAACCTAAATATCTCTTTCCTAAGTCTGTCCTTTTGAGACAGACTGCACTGCTGGTAGGTTCATGCAAGGATCTGAAGGGCAGTCGAAGGAGCAACTGTTTGTGGGGGTGAGCTGCTGTAGAGATAACAGACTGAAGGGCACAAAAACTGAAGCCAGGAGACCAGAGAGAAGGTACTACGGTAATTCAGGCAAGAGATGACGATAGTGGTGGACATGGTGAAAAGTGGCTGGACTCTGGATGTGCTTTGAAAAGAAAGGCAATGGGCTTTGCTGACAATTTGGATGGGAGTTATGAGAGAAAGAGAGGGTAAGTGTAATTCCACAGTTTCTGGCCTGAACAACAGAAAAATGACATTGCGTTCACTGAGATAGTAAAGAAAGGAGAAAGAACAGATTTAAGGGTAAAGATAAGTGGCCCAATTGTAAACGCATTCCATTTAAAATGCCCATTAGACAGACAGTAAAATGAGTAGGCAGTTGGACATTTGAGTGAATCTTGCCTTTCTCAAAGACTGTGTGCTTCTAGCAACTAGAATAGCGTATGGCAATAGGAGATTCTTAATATTTGATGGGCCAAACGAATATGTGACGTTTCTCCATAGAAATGTTTCAAGGTTTACCCACAGTTTTCTATCCTCACATCTCTGGTTGGTTAATAATATCAAGCCTATTGACATTACACAGCCTGGCCAACTGCATAAACCAGGGATATTAACAATCTGGTTGCTTAGTATCTTCTTGTTCTTGGCTCTCTCAAACATTTTGATTATGACGAGGGCTGATATTGAATATTAATACCAAGTGGATCAAAGTCAGATCCATGGTCTCTGTCTTATTATCCTAGTGTCGAACTTAATTTAGTGATTGTAAGAAAATTTTTCCTGTAATTATAAAATGTATAGTAATATTGACTTCTTTGTTCCATCTCTGAAATTATCTTCTTTTCCACTCCTCACCCCCATGTTTGGAAAAGTTTGCTGCCAGAGCTGTTGTTATTTCAGTCTGCTTGAATGCATTATGGATACTCATAGGGACTGAAAGAGTGTCTGATGATGGTAAATAGTCTATGAAGGTTAGTTTTTCAGAAAACGTTTATTTGATGAATGACTAATAACGCTGATCTTCCTGGCTCTGAATTTACAGACACTATAAAACTATATGTCTATAAAACTTAGTGTGTTTTATAATATTAAAAGGGTCACAGCTCTGTTGAAAGATGTTGGGGACTAGATTGCTCATGCATTTTCTCTTGTGCCTTTTCTATAGTCACGCCTTCCCCCCCACTTCCCCGATCCTGAAGTTTCTCTTGTCAAGCTCATCAATGACTTGTACAGTAAAAAAAAAAAAAAAAAACATTCTATAGTCATTGTTTTTGATCCTCATTTTAGTGATTCTCTCAGCAGTATTTGACCCAGCTGACTACTCTCTCCTTAAACACTTCCTTTATTTGGGTCATTGTGCTCTCTTGGTGTGATGGTTAATTTTATGTATCAACTTGACTGGGTCATGGGCTGCCCAGACATTTGGGCAAACCTTATTTTGTGTGTGTCTGTGAGGGTGCCTCTGGATGGGATTAACATTTAACTCAGTAGACTGAATAAAGCAGATTGCCTTCCCTAATGTAGGTGGGCCTCATCCACTCTATTAATGACCAGAAAAGAACAAAAGGGCTGAGTAAGAGGGAACTCCTGCTGCCTGAATGGCTTGAGCTGAAACATCGGTCTTTTCCTGCCTTTGGTCTTAAATTCAAACATCAGTTCTTCTTGGGTCTTGAGCCCATGGGCTCTCCTGGTTCTCAGGCCTTTGAACTCAGACTGGAACTATACCATCCGCTCTCCTGCATCTCCTACAGATTTTGGGATTTCTCAGCCTCCATAATCACATGCCAATTCTTTATAATGAGTTTCTTTATATATATATATATATATATATATATATATATATATAGTTTATTTGCTTGTAGGCCACCTCCTCCACCAGAATGTAACACTATGAGCACAGAATATTCCCAGCCCTGGAACTGTGACTAGCAGATAGTAAGCACTCAATAAATATTTGTGGACTATATGAAAATGTTTGCTTGTATGTATTTTCTAAGGCCTAAGACTAGGCCTAAGCACTACTTGTGCTTATGTGCATATTTCTTTATGGGTGCTCAAAGCATCTCTACAAATGTTATCTCATTTATCCCCATCCTGTAAGAAGGAGAGGAGGGGAACCATTTAACTATGACTCACACCCATTGGTGGAATGGGATGTGTAGTCCTTGCAGATCTTAATGCCCTGTGTTTTGAAGATAAGAGGGCCTCAAGAGGGGCTGCTGGGCATAACCTTCACTTGCCTCATGAGTACAATATATCTTGGAATCCTGTCTTGGAAGAATTTATTTATGTTATAAGGCTGTGCATTTTGCTACAAGACCTGGTCAGCAACAATATACTCAGTCAATATAAATTTTCAACATTTAAATTTCTTTGCAGACTGGAAAAACTACAATTAAAAGTTGTGGTTTCAGGATTCACAAGTGCACATGTGGTATGATGAAGGAATGGTTTTAGACAACCTTTGGAACTTGTCTTCTGAACCCAGTAATTAAGGGAATCGATTATAACACCAATAACCTTTCAGTGTCCAGGTTACATGAATATATTACTTTCTTCTTGCCCCCTTTAGATTAGGTATTTCAGTGACAATTTATGAACAAAAATGCATGTGATTTTTTTACATTAAGATTTTCACAGGAGGGAGTTGATACATAATTAACCTTTAAAGTAAAAGCACTAATACTTCAAGTCTTAAATAGTTCTATAGTCAGTCACAAGCCAAAACTTATATTTTTATAATGTGTTTATTTGTGTACAAAATATGTTGTAATTTACTGATGCATATGCAGCAAAATATTCTATCACATACAATAAAAATACACCTTTTACTCCCCTTCCCCTGCCCTTGAAAATAGCAACACTGTTTTGGCAATTCAGCAGCTAAAAATGAAATGACATCATAAAGCAGTATTGGGATGTGTTCACTTGACAAATGTGATGTATAATTTGAGTATACAACCATGTCTCCGCTAGTTTTTTTCACAGAACAGGAAATTCCACATCCTGAACACCTCCAGAAGATACAAATAATTTGTATATATATGTACACATGTATACACTGTATATGTAAAGTGCCACCAAGCCTCTGTCCTTGTGGGTTTGTTGTGTGCGTGTGTATTCTCTTTCCAAAGTCAGATTCACACTATCGGGATCTCAGAGAACATCTGCAGGCACCTAGAAGCTCACCAAAGGCTAGCTTGTTGGGGGTGAGAGGACAGATGGAGCCTTCAGACCTCGCTGGGGGACCTGGAGCGGAAGGGCACTTTGGACTGGAAACAGCCACAGAACAGGAGCCACAGGGCACGCTGGATCTCCTGGTTGCGGAAGGCATAGATGACAGGATTGATCATGGAGTTGTAGGTGGCAGGCAGCAGGGTGGCATAGGTGTAGACCGCCGGGTCCTCGCGGCTGCCCACCACGCAGTATATGGCGAAGGGCAGCCAGCTGACACCGAAAGTACCCAGCACCACTGCCAGCGTACCCACGCCCTTTCTGGTGGCCGCGAGGTGGGGGGGCGCCAAGCAGTGCTGCTGCAGCGCGATCTGGTGAGCGTGGCGCCAGACCACCTGGCAGATGCGCACGTACAAGTGCAGCATGATGCCGAAGACCGCGAAGAAGGTGGCGGAGAGCAGCGCCACGTGGCTGCGCGTCAGTGGGCGCACCACGCTGCAGGCGGCATGCTCTGCCAGGCAGTTCCAGCCGAGCACCGGCAGCAGCCCAAGGCCTAGGGACACCGTCCAGGTGGTGGCGAGCAGAAGGTGCACGCCCAACAGGGTCCGGCGCGAGTAGTAGGTGAGCGCGTTGTAAAGGGACAGATAGCGGTCCACGGTGATGGCCAGCAGGCTGCTGACTGAGGCAGCAAAGGAGGACACGAGGAAGCCCACGGTGAGCAGGCTCACTGTGTCCGAGGGCACCACGTACTGGAACACGAAATGCAGGATCAGGCCACAGCCCGCCAGGAGATCTGCGGTGGCCAGGCTGCCCACCAGCACAAACATGGGTGTGCGTAGCGCCGGGGTGGACGCGATGAGCGCCACCACCAGCGCGTTTTCTCCTGCGATCACTGTTCCCGACACGCACAGCAGCACGTCCCATGGATTCACCGCTGACAGGAGCAGCCCAGGCGGCCCGGTGGCCATCTGCGAAGACAGCTCCAGAGACCCATTAGCCGCGCCGCTGGCTCCCAGCGCAGCCGCAGCCGCAGCCGCTGCAGGGGGCCCCCATTCACTGGTGTCCCGCGCCCCTACTGCTGTGGCCGCTCTCTCGGCTGCCACTGCCACCACCTGGGATTCGTTGAGCGAGGAGGCGCTCGCATTCATCGCGGCAGGACACTGCACCCTGAATGGAGAGGGAGAGCAAGCATCAGGTGTGCGGTGCAAGCTGCCAGGGAATTACCCCGGGCTCAGGTGTCCCGCTCGTCCTGGCCAGCCCACCCTGGACTCCAAAGCAGACGGAGGAAACAGTGGTTAAGTGAGAGCCTAAAATAAATAAATACCTGTTGAATGAGTGAGTGAATGAAATGCACACGGGTGTCCTCACGGATATCTGAGGTTTTGCACAGATATACACACAGATAAACATGCGCCCACATGCACACAGATCAATCCTGGAGGTTTGCCTGCATTTACATGCCCATCGAGCTGGGGGTGTCAGTCCCGCCGGGGCTCTGCCCTGGGGACTCAGGGCGCTCTCCTAAACTGGGCGGCAGAGTCGCTGTCCGCAGTGCTGAAAGCGAAGTTTCAGCGGTGAGAAGCCCAGCAGGCCCTAGAAGCCGCGGAGACCTCTAGAAAGGGGCCTTGGAAGAAGTGAAATTGGGGTGCGTGTGTAGGGGGGAGGCTGTGGGGCCAAGCTTGGCTGCATTTCTCCAGCTTCAGGAAGGACTCACCCCCTGGCCATCCTCACTCCTTCCCCTCTCCACACCCTCAAAGTTCCTCTCGGCAGCCCGGATGCTCACCTAGGGAGTCAGGGCTTCAGAAAGTCTCTGGTCATGAGCGCTGTGGCTGGGCGCCAGGCTGCGACCCGAGCGCAGACAGAGCAGATGCCTGCGCAGCGGCGGGGGCCGGCGGAGAAAAGCGCGGGGCGCTTGTGGCTGGGAGGGCGCCGCGGAGAGTGAGAGACACAGTCGGTGGCAGCAAAGGCGGTTACGAGCAGCGCGCCCGCTGGAGATTGACAGGCAGGGCGTGTTGACGTCAGGCTCCTGGCTTCACATTCGCTGTCCCCGCCCGCCCACCACTACCACCTCCTTTCTCGTCTCCCTTTCCCCCAAACGATGTCTCACAGGGTTCAAGCAGGGAGGAGAAGCTGGAGCGGCCGCCTCCAGTCAAGAACCTCCAGGAATGGGATGAGGGAAAGAGACAGAGAGGGAGAAAGGAGTGGAGAAGACTCGGGCCGGGCGGGCGAGGAGGGTAAGCTGGGAGGGAAGTGAGCTGGCAGGGAAATGGTGAGTGATGAGTTGCTTTGGACAGGCAGCAAAGCCCAGGGTCAAAGGTAACTGAGGGGTCAGGTCGAATAAGAATCCCAGGAGCAGGCGGAGGTTGGGGCTGTGGGTCTGAAGGCAGAGGTGTTACCTTTAAAAAACGGTAGTAGTGCTTTGGGGACGAAATGAACTGGGGGTGGGGTGGGCGTGGAGGGATGAGCCTTTTTTTAAAATGGTGTGTGTGTAGCAGAAGGTTGAGCAGAGTCAAAGAAGATATGCAGAGTTGTGGGGAACGGAGAGAAGATGGGACATTTGAGGAAAACAATCTCTTCTTTTGAAGGTTACCTGTGCAGTTCCTCTCTCCCTTCCTTCCTGTCTCTCCCACTCTCTCTCTTGAACTCTACACAGCAGGTTTCACTGTGATCTTCCCATCCTAGCCCAATGTTTCCCCATTTCAGTATCCGATAGTGCCTTTGGAGCTTGCTCTTTAATTAAAGACCAGGTCTGTGTCTTGTTAGAAAATAAGAAAACAGCAAAATGTGATTTACTTTGCTGGCAACAGACTTTGCCCTGTTAATTAGTACCCTATAAAGCAAATTACAGGACGAAAATAGTGATAACTCAGCTGCACCAGACTTCAGTAGGCAGGAGTTTTATTTTCAGCCCAGATAAATCATCCTTTTGGTTTAAAGGTGTTTTATCAGTAAAATATAAATATTAAACTTCTTTGTTTTAATCAACCAGAATCTCCAATAGCTAGCTATACTTGGGCAAAAGCTCAAAAGCTAAAAGAGTTGACTGCATCTAGGGCTCTAAAATAAATAATTGCACATTGGCGTGATGACATTATACTCAGGCCAGAGTCATTATTTTAGGGGCCGCATGCTCTGGGCAAAGTGAAAAATAGACATTTGTTATTGATGTTTCCCCCTTTATTTCTCCCTGAATCCCTTCTCCCACCACCTGGCTTTGCTTTGTCTTTAGCCCCAGAGGTCTAAAAATGAAAAAAAAAATATACCCAACTGTCTATAGGCTGGGGTGGGAGGTGCATTTTCACCCTGGCCTGCTCCATGTAAACATGGTCCCAAAGTCCAGTCTATGCCCGCCCTCCTGCCTCAGTGCAGCTGAACTTGACTAGAGAAAAGAAGAGAAACTGTAAAACTGTTCAATTCTTTACTGCGATAGCCAGCGTTAGGCCATAAAATGAGTTAACACACAATGAGTTTATAAAATTCTCACACAACCATTTCCATGAACCCCAGAATTGACTGAAGTCCTAAGTTTCTGAAAAGAGCCACTTGGATTTCAGTAAAAGATTGTCATTAAAAGGCAAGAATGTTATTTCAGAGCTATCAAGCCACTATAAAAACATGTTAATCATGAATTTTCCAATCAAATAAAGGTCCAAGGGGAGGAGAATCCTCTTTAACGTCTAAATGTGTTACATTTTTACATGCAACAATGCAGCAGAAAAGTGTGGGATTAAAGCTGAACCAACAGAGATCCTGTGATTTGGGCATCCTTGGGCTTTCACCATTGACAAGAATGGATTTTTCACTGTTTTCAGGAAGAGGACAACACATGTAGAATCACGTTCATAAATGCTCATTGAGGATTTTTAGACTGTCTTTGCATTATGCCAGTCTGTGGTAAGCTCTTTCAGATGGTAGACTGGATCCTGAGAACAGACAGTACACAAACGAGTGTCAAGCGCCTCCTTGTTTTCCCCACGCCCACCCATCCCCGGGAGGCAGAAGATGGGAAAGAAGAAAGATGTGTGGTCATTGGTTATGAATGGGTATTAGATGAACTTCATTGCCTGCTCCTCACAAGTACCTGCCCTTCCAGAAGCCTTCTAGAATGTTCTATGGTTCAGCCTATAAACCATATGACTTTTTCCACTCCCAGCCTAGCATTTGGGAAGATTGACACCTGACCCAAGCCAAGACAAGACCAGGCATCCTTTGCTGGTAACCAAATTCCACATCTTGAAAATTTGAGCTAAGAGACATTGTGACAGTGGACAGTCAGTGTTAGGGTTGGAGCATTCATGTTGAGCCTCATGTGAAATGAGTAACCAAAGGGAGTCAGTTGCGATGAAAGAATGAAGCAGACGTGCAGAGAGGAACAGAGATGGAGATAAATGACTGATAGATGGAGGGAATGACCTCAGTACCTGAGTGTCTGGCTTCTGGCTCTGGAAGTCGTTCATCTAAATAATCATAAAATCTTTTTACCAGCAGTGAAACTCCTGAAATAGTGGATTGGAGTTTGGAATAGTTGCAGTAAAGGAATTTTAGCAACAATCCAGCTTCAAGTCACTTAGTGTAATTTCAGATTTAAGGCACTAACTAGACCTCTTCTGCAGACCTTTTGTTTGTTACACTCACACACAGCCTTCTCTATGGCACAAGATGAAGGCTAACACTTGGTTCTCTCTTGGCCAAGTGTTAAGATTAACTCAGTGGCTGCATCAGGAACTCTACACCTTGGTTGCCTTTGACTCTCTATTTTGCTATAGATCTCAGGATACCTTAGCATCTGCTCTGTTCTAAATTCACAGTCACTTCCCAGGTGTGTCCTTTTCTGGCCCAGATCTTTTCAAATCAATTCTGTTTTACAAAATCAGCTGCAGTCAGCCAAACTGTCTAGACCTTATAAAGCTATGTTGGAAAGACTAGCAATTCTGGACTCTCTCTGAGGATCTGCAGGTATTCATACATAAACACACACACACCCTCTACTTGATTCTTTTTTTTAAAAATCTATTGGCATGACATTGATTAATAAAATTACATAGGTTTCAAGTGTACAGCTCTATAATACATGATTGTAGGTTGCATTGTGTACTCACCACCCGAAGTCAAATCTCCTTCCATCACCATATATTTGATCCCCTTTACCTTGTCTTCCACCCCCTCCCTGCTTTCCCTCCGGTTGACCACCATTCTATTGTCTGTGTCTATAAGATTTTATTTGTCTTTTTTGTTCATTTGTTGCTTTCAGTTTTATATCCCACATATGAGTGAAAATCATACATTTTTGACCTTTTCTGTCTGACTTATTTCACTTAGCATGATAATCTCAAGATCCATTCACGTTGTCGCAAATGGCAGTATTTCATATTTTCTTATGACTGAGCAGTATTCCATTGTATATATGTACCACATCTTCTTTATCCAATCATCTATCGAAGAGCACTTTGGTTGTTTCCATGTCTTGGCCACTGCAATTAATGCTGCAATGAACATAGGGGTACATTTATCTTTATGAATAAATGTTTTCAAATTTTTTGGGTAGCTACCCGGAAGAGGGATTGCTGGGTCATATGGTAACTCTATTTTTAATTTTTTGAAGAACCATTATGGAAAACATTACAGAGTTTCCTCTACTTGGTTCTTAGAGACAAACAGTTCAGTTTCCTACTGGGAAATAGAATATAAGTCAATTTGGCGGTACACAGATACTTGCACTAACAGCTCAGGAAGAGAGCAGGTGCTGAGTGAGATGTATAAAGCTGTTACTAAGAAAGATTGTTGTTGAAAAGGGCAAGAATCACAAAGGGCCATTGTATTCTCTACATTGTTTGTCCAGATCCAGGATGCTGGATGGAGTGTAATCTTTTGGGGATACCTGCTGAGACAGATGAATTATATTCAAAATCTTTTTTTTTCCTGCTTCCTCCTGTCCCCAAGTTCTCTTCTCACCCTCCGGCATCAGTGGTGTGTCACAATGTCCAAGACACCTACTTCCTTAGCATGTCCAAGCACATTCGGGATGGTCATGCTTAATGCCAGGTGAACCGTCTTCATTCACTGCAAAGGGCTGTTATTCTAGGAAGTCGGTATCACGATATTTCCACCACAGTTAGAAAAGCAACAGACCACCATTATTATCATTACATGTCCACAAGATAGAGAACATTGTGGAGAGCAGTTGAATTTTTTTTTAACTGAATTGTTGGTGAGCAACATTTTTTTTTACATGAGAAACAAATTAGGAAAAATAATAGCATTTGAAGACATATGTCCTTTTCCATAAAAAGTGAAAACTTTATTGAGTTTCATGGAGAAATGGATAATCTTAGAATTTAGATTACTGTGTCTTCTGAATAAGAGAATGATAAAGCGGGTCCGACTGGTATATTTGAAAAGTAACGTAGAGGCAGTCTTCTAATCTGCCATGCCCTGCGTTTTCAAAGTGCTTGGAATTTCACACAGCAGGTTCATACTCATTATCTCATTTTGTTCTTTGAAACAATTACATGGAGTTTTGAGATTTTTTTTCTTTAGAGATGGGGCAACTGAAGTTTAGAGAGGTGAAGTGAGTTGTTCAAAGACACACAGGACACCCGCAGGTACATTGTGCCCAAGATATTGACAGTCTCGCGGGAAAGCAAAGCAAGCATCGATTGTACGTGTGCAGAGCTATGTAGATTCCAAAACTCAAAGAGGCTTTGGATAGATTTTTCCAAAATTGTGGAAGGTGAGTTTTATGACTTCAATATTACTATGAGCAGTAGTGTATAGAGGATCTTTTTCTGTTTTGTGAGCTGCTTTTCAAATGTATTGTAAATATATTAAAGGGAATTTTGAAAAAAAAACATTCACCCATATTCTCATCAGCTAACCAGATGGCTTTTCTTTTTTAGACTGTAAACCTCTTAAAGGGATGGGCCAGTTCTAATTAATCTTTCCATCTGTATGATCTGGAACAGAGTAGGTGCTCAATGAATGTCTATTGAATGACTATTAAAAAAAAAAAAAAAAAAGAATGACTATTTCCAGAATTTATCCACATGCATATGTATTTTCCATAGGTAGATTGTGTAGTATGCATGTACGATATATACAGTGTACAACGTAAGTTTTCACTTCATTATAAAGGGTATGTTGTCAATATTTTTACATGTTGCATTTAATTGTTTTTATATTTTTGCCTAGTCACTTATTCATTCAATGAATATTTATTGAGCACCTACTACATGCTAGACATTGTGCTAGAAACTGAAGCCAAAATATGTGCCTGTCCTCACAAACAAGTAAAAGATTCTACAAGAATAGTGTGGTACATGTTATAAAAGAGGTGAGCATAGGAGTAATGAAACACTCAGGAGAAGACTCTCACCCAAACTGGAGGAGTCAGGGAAGCCTCTTGAAGGGGATGGTGCCCAAGCCGTAATCTTGAAGGATGAGTAATGGTTGCCTAGGTGAGGCAGACATGGAAGTGTTCCAGGCAAAGGGAACTGCATGGAAAAATGCATGAAGTCAAGGGAGCCTGGCCTAGGTTATTTGGACTGTGGGTAGGCAATTGTGGCTGACATGTCGGACAAAAGGGAGGAACAGAGATACACCAGGTAGGTGGGGCCAAATCAGGAAGGTCCTCCTATACCATGGCAGAAGTTGGGTTTTATACTGAAGGTAATGGGGAGTCAGTGACAGATTTTCTTAAGCAAGTGTGGTTGATATCATCAGACTTGGGTCTCTCTTAGAACTTACGAAAACCCCATCAACAACTATATGAATGGATTAGAGAAGGGCAAGAGTGGAGTCAGGCAGACCTGTTAGGAGGCTGTCACAGTGATTTATACAGGGGACTCTGAAGGCTTAATGGGGTAGTGATGGCAGGACTTGGAGAAGTTGATGGATCCTTCCGCTGTTTTGGACATTATATTATTTAAAGCACTCTAGCTGCTGCAAAAGATAGTTCTTCAAATCTTGGTGGCATGATAGACTAGAGGATTGTTCCTTACTCACATGAAATGCAAAACAGTTTTTCTGACTGGCAGACAGCCTTCAACATAGCAGTCTAGGGACCCAGCTGCTTCCGTCTCATCATTCTACTCGCTTCTAGGACCTCAGAATTTTCAGCAATCACCATTTCAGCATTCCACCACTTTGGAGATTGGGAAATGATGGGGGAATTCCACTTGGAGTATTTTATGGGATATGCCTGGAAGTGGGAAGGTAGAAAGACACAGATAATGGGAGAGAAGCTATCAAGGGTGACTTCCAGTTTCAGGTGTGACCGGGCGTGGGCTGGGAATGAGGCAGAATGGCTAATGCAATATTGAGCTTGAAGTAGGGCATCCAGGCGCAAATCTTCAGTGGGACGTTGAATAGAGGGGTTGTTCTAAACTCAGCAGAGAGTCTAGGTTGGAAAAGTAGATTAGGTTATCATGCGATGATATAATAATAGTAAGGCTACTATTCATTGAATATGTACAATTTACTAAGGTACCCTATGGGGTGGACCCTATTATTATCCTCATTTTATAGAAGAGAAAATGAAGATTGGAGGGTAAAGTAACTTTGCCACATGGTTAGAAAGTGAGAGTCAGAATGTGAACCCCATTTGTCTGATGCCATTTAAATGGAGTTGATGAATCTAAGTGAAGAGGATAGTCCCTTTTGGATTACAGGCTTTACGGGATGGGTGGAGGAAGAAGCGGTCACAGAGGATGCTGAGAAAGGCAGAAGGAGAGGCAGGATGTATCATACATATCATGGAAATCCAGCCTCAGAGAGGAGAGAGGAGAGTGTGGAAATTAAAGGCAGGGTGAGTTTCAGGAGAAGGAAGGTCAAATTATACCTTGAGAGGTCAAATGAGATTAGGTCAAGGAAAAAAATTAGCTGAGCTTAGCTACGAGTAGGTTCAGCAACTTATTGGTGACTTTAATGGCAGCAGCCGGGCTGAAGTGAATGGGCGATAAATGAAGGATGAGAGGAGGGGGTGCAGATGTCTCTATCAAGAACTCTGGCCTGAAGGGTAGTGAAAAACAGGGCAGTCACTCAATAGAGATGAGGGTTCAAGGGAGAGCTTTTCCTGAAAAATGGAAAGGATTCGAAGGGGAAAGAGATGGCTGAGAAGCTAAGGTTGATTTCAGAAACCATAGCGATTTGAGGGGGTGAGATGGTGGGGAACAAAGATGGAGGGGGTCCAGGAGACAGGTGGAGAGATTAACCTGAGAAAGGGGTGGGGCAGGAAGGATACGGAGTGCAGGTGGCCGTACATGTGAATTGTTAAGTGGGAAGCCAGGAAATCCAAAGATTGCCTTTTAATTCTTTGTGAAATTCGGAGATTGAGGAAGTCAGCTAATAGATTGTAGACGGTGGTGTCTCTACAGTTAGTGTTTTGATGGCTGCACAACATGGAGAATACGGAGCAACATTTAATCTCCCATTTTCCTACTGTTAGACACTTAGGTTGTTTATGTGTTTGCTATTATGGATAACTCGACAAAGACTATTTTCATGCACATAATTATTTTTATTTTTATAATTATTTTGACATGAAAATTGTCAGCCAAAGGGCAGAAGCATTTTCATGGCTCTTGAAATGCACTGCTAAATTGCTTTTCAAAATGACTGTAATAATTTACAATGTCAGCAACACTCTGTGTGCGTACGAGTTTCTCTGCAGCTTTTATAGCACTGGGTTTTATTATTTTAAAATGTTCTTTCAGTTCAACGGGCATAAGTGGTACCTCATTAATGATTTAAAGCATATTTATTTGATGACCACTAAAGTTGACCATTTGTCTCTCTTTCTTCAAACACTTTGAATTTTCTCTTATCTGTGAGGACTCAGTACTATTTTTATGTAGGTGATGAAGTGTATTGTAGATATTCATCTTTTGTACATCAAACTTGAGGGAAAATTTCCCCATTTTTTTTCCTTTTTTAACTTTAGTTTTGATTGTTCAGGAGTATTGGGTTTTTATAAAGTTGATTTTTTAAGGATAACATATGCTTCAACTTCTAGACTGAGAAGCACATACATGGCTTTTGAAGAGAGTTTTTTCAGTCATTTATTAGAGAGAAGACAGAGAGCTTCTGGGGAGACAAAAGGTTCTGGGAGAGGACTGGGTCCTGAAGCAGCCCGCAGTCTCCTCTGACTGTCAAAACCCCAATTCTAAAAAAAAACAAAACAAAACAAAACCCAATTCTGGCCAAGGCCTGTACCGAGGAGGGTGTAATGAGGGCAACAGAGCCTTTGGGCAGTGCGGGGAGACCATGGCTCTCAAGTTCTGGCACAGAGCTCCCCAGAGAAGTCAGAGAGTGGAACCTCAGCTGCAAGGGAGGCCAAGAGGTTCTGAGCATTGCAATTGCCCAGCTCAACGGGAGCAAGGTACAGACCAGTCCTGAGCAAGGGGCATCCAGTTAGCACACAACCCACTGCAAAATCTGGGTAGGAAAGAAGACCAAAACAGAGGGAAGGGGACGGGGAGAGGAAGGTCACATCATCTTAGTCCCTTGCCATGGGCCAGACACAGTGCAAGGAACTTTCCATGCCTGAGCTATCCTTATTCACACCTGCCACTGTGGTATTTATTATTTCCATTTAACACACAAGGAAACAAGGACTCAAAGGGGTTAAATATCGTTCACTGCTACACAGCTTATAACAGATAGCGTCTTTTGGGTTATCAAAGTCTCACTTCCTTAAAAAAGGTAGTGGCTCTGAAAAGGGGACCTGAGGTGTCCTGAGCTTCAATGCAATGTGTGGCCTGGGGAGCTGGGAAGCAGTGGGGGGCAGCAAGCAGACTTTGGAAGGCGCTGCAAGTCAAGAAAGTAGAGGAGTTCGGATTTGGGGCAAGAGGAAAGAGGAACCCGGGGAGGATTTTGAGCAGAGAGTTGATTTGAATTGATGGTTTAGGAAGACAGCAGGGAGTGGAGAGCACTAAGCAGACTGTTTTTTTGTGACACACTTGTGGGCATCAAGTAGATAAAGCAGGCCTATTAAATGAGCGCCAGCGGGAACTGATATTTCGGAGTTGCAGCTAAGATAAGTCACCACTCTGCAAGCTCATCTGTAATGTAATCCCCTGGTCTTTTGAGAAGGATTCTAAAACCTAGGAGAGGTTGCTAAGGCAATAAAGCCCTAAGTATCATAAACAGCAGAATCCATAAAATAATTTCCCCAAAATATCCTGAGCTCAGTGATCCAGCCAGCAGCATTTGAGGGTGTGGCTGGAGACGAGGGGAAGCCAGCAAGGTCTGCCCTCTCCTCCTGCCTCCGCACTTCCTTCCTGCATGAGTCCTCCTCACACTGCGTTCTCGTTCTCGGGGTGTCTACAGCCCCAAGTGTCTCTTCAGCCAAGAACTGATGCTCTCGTAGATACACAAGCCCTCCCAGCTTTTTCCTTGATGTAGATTTACATCCCTACCCTGAACCCAAAATTGAATGATGCTGCAAGCAGGCTAATTTATCTGAGTGATTTGTATAACATACATAGTTTATTAAATGCAGGCGGATTCGATTTTTTTTGAGCTTTGAAAAAAGATATCTACATACAGTCATAAAAAGACAATTCACAAAATGAAAACCCAAAACAGAGTATACACAGTGATTCTGCTGTATACAGTACGAACTTATTTTGTAAAATAAATTATATATATATATATATATATAAATTATAAATAAATTATATATATATATATATATATATATATATATATATATATACACCCTGTTTCCCCGAAAATAAGACCTAGCTGGACCATCAGCTCTAATGCATCTTTTGGAGCAAAAATTAATATAAGACCCATATTATATTATATCGTATTATATTGTATTACATTACATTATATTATATTATACAAGACCCGGTCTTATAGCAAAATAAGACTGGGTCTTATATTAATTTTTGTTCCAAAAGATGCATTAGAGCCGATGGTCTGGCTAGGTCTTATTTTCAGGGAAACACGGTATGTATGTATACGCAACATATCAAAATGTTAACAGCGATTACCTCTGAGTGAAGATTATTTTTATACTTTAAAAAAAATGTGTGACAGAAATCAATTGCTATCTTCCAATATCCGTTCTCCCTTTATTCCATAGTAATGGAACCTCCAATTTTAGCTGGGCCCATGGGCATCTAGAATAAATAGCATATCTCTAGGTCTTCCTTGCAGTGAGTTGTGGTCATGTAACTATTCTGATCAGTGAAATGTAAGTGGATATGTTGTATGGTACCTTCCAGAAAGTGTTCTTGAAAGAAAGGGGCATGCCGTTCTTTCCTTGACTCCTTTTTGCTGGCTGGAATGTGAGCATGATGGCTGGAGCTGCAGCAGCCTTCTTGGGCCCTGAAGGGAAGTCATATGTTAAGGATGTCAGAGCAAAAAGAGAGAAGAAGCCTGGGTCCCTGATGATCATACCAGCCCTGGACATCTTATGAGCTACATGAGAATTATTTTTCCTCTTTTGTCTTCTTTAAGTCTGTGCTATTTTGTGTTTTCTGTCACTTGACAGCTGAACCAAATCCTAGATAACATTTGTATCTTTTTTAAAGCCATGAAATACATAGTGGGTATATTGAGAGTTCAAGTTCAAGTCCTGTACATGGGACAGTTTTTCCAGCTGCAAAATTCATCTTTGAAACCACTTGTCCCAAGTTTCACAAATATCTGCTCTCATACTCTGTTCAAACAAATTGCATCAAATCAGCACTGAACACTGTTCAGGTTTTGTAGAAAGGACACACTGTCCCATCCCTTGTCTATGGACTTCTTGACTTTAATTTCAAAGGCTTCACAATTCTCCTGGAGAGAAGGTATTAAGGTGGCTCCATTATAAAGATTTTGTGGTATTTGTAGTAGCTTTTTAGGTTATTAGAGACCTGTAATTTGAGGCCAAACCAAAGTTGAGATGGTGTAGGCAGCGTTTTCTTTACCCAAGTGAGCTACTTCTATCAACATATTGAGACCGAGACGTGTGAGGCCTAAGAGAAAAGTCAGCGTGTGTGTCTGCACGGTGCAGCTGTGTGCTACGCAAGCTTCCTGTGGCTGTATGGCACCCATGTGCAGTTGGGTGGTACACACGTTTGTGAGGTATTCGCATGTTCATGTGTGTTTTGTGGACATGTGTTTGTCGAACCTATGTGCTGTATTGGGGTGTGTGTATGTGCTCCTGTGCCACATAGGGGTATGTGTGTACATGCATATCATATAGGTGTGTGTTTCGAGCGTCTGGGTGTGTGAGCAGGTGCTTGCACACACAAGTGTGTAGCAGTGTTATGTAACAGTGACAGAGGAGGTGTCCTGTGTTCCTAGGTCCTAAAGAAGTTTGCAGTTGATTTAGAAGCCATGCTAAAATCAGTCAGGTGAGAGAACCCCACCCCCGCCCCTCCTCCGCATATATTTCTAGATCACAGGCATCCCCATTCATTTCTAATAATCATGCAGTGTTTACATTTGGCTAGCTAAACTGCAGGCGAGCACCAGCAATTTAATTTTAAGTTGGCTTGAATTCAGCTGGTAATTCTGCTTTCGCTTCTTCAAATGACTCAAAGTCATTTTTTTAAAGTTAATTTTCCCCAGGCATTTGCTTACACTGTGAAGGGAAAATTATCCCGAAACATAAGGAATACTTAAAATAACAAAATAAAAGGGAGATACCAGATGAAGAAATACAGATGTCAATGAAACCTAATGTTGACAATTCAGCTATTCTCGCACAGTTGGTGTGAAAAATATTCTTTGGCGTCCCACACGTCACCACTATATCCCCTCCCCACACAGAATCCATTGTCTTTTGCTTTTTGGTCCACTTTCTACCATGTCTGTCCTTCCCAAGAGGGTCTGGGTTTACAGGGACCCTCTAAAAGGGGGGGGGGAGACCCATTCCTGTGGGAGTATTTACAGATTACATCTCTACGCACATAGAAACTCCTGACTCCACAGAATCATATTGCCCTTGTGAAGCTTTTCTCACACAGAAACGGAAGCACCCATGGCCTTGGAGGTCCCTGAGGAGAGATTATAGTACCCAACTGTTTCTAGCCTGTGGTGGGGAGCGGCCAGGCCGCGCCTAGGGGGCGCTGCGGAGCACTTGCTGGGAGGTGTGCTTGCTACACTGACATGAGGAGGAAGTAGGGACTGGCCGGCAGGCGCTTGGAGAGTTTTTAGAGCTTTCTGTCCCTCCTGGCTGGTGTTAGCCATATCTAAGGATGTGCCTGGACTGCAAACATGGAATCATTAGCCATTATGGCCATTATGCGCATAACCCTATGAAGAAGAGACTATTACCCACATTTTAAACTGAGGATGGAAGTCCCTTGTCCAAGGTCACACGCCTAGTAAGTCTAATTGTTGGGATTTGAACCCAGGCAGTTTTGTTTCAGAACTCTGCTCTTAGCTATGACTCCTTCCTGAATACTTGCGGCACAGACCACGCAGGAGCCAGTGGAGGTGGGGGTTGCAAGTCTATTGCGACAGAGATGTGATACCTGCCCTGAGAGGCTTAGCTCACGAGTGAGCTGGACCAACAGCCCCGTATGTCAGTGCGACATTGTTCATCTTCATAGAAGTGATCTCATGAAGCGAAGAAAATTCTTTGTCTTTTTGAAAAAGTGTTTAAAATGTTGCCTGGTAGTATAGGAGAAACATGGCCCTCTAGAGAGAATTTACTCAGCTCTCACAAGTAATGAGAGAATTCATTACGACATCCTATGGGTTCTACTTTCAAAAGAGAACCAGAAACTGACCACACTTCCCCTCTTCCATGGCTAACCCTTGACCACTCTCATTCTATGCTCAGACAGAATGGAATGCAATTCTATTGCAGACAGAGTGAAGCTTTTATAAGGTAAAATTGAGATTCTTCCCCTCCTCTGCTCCAAAGTCTCAGTGACTCTTTCCTGCGAGGCCTTGCACTGGCCATGCGGGCCCTAAATGATTTGCCTCCCCCTCATCCCTTTCTGAACACAGCTACTGCTTTCCTTTACCTTCACTCCACTCCAGTCCCACGGAGTGGAGTGAGGGTAAAGGAAAGCAGTAGCTTTTTCTTCCTCCAACACACCAGACATACTCTCAACCCTGGGCTTTGGTACTGGCCATTCCCTCTGCCTGAAATGCTCTTCCCATAGACGTCATGACCAACTCCCTCACTTCCTTCAAGGCTTTGCTCAAAGTCATTGAGACCCACTGTGACTAATCTGTTTAAAGTTGCAACTTGCACCCTTCACCCTTTGCTTTCCCCTTTTCTACCTTTTCCTGTTCTACCTTTTCCCCCATGGTCCTTATGAGCTTATAATATGCTATATAATTTAGTTATTTATTATGTTACTGTTTATTGTCTACTCCCCCCACCTTCACATACACAAATATAGGACAGGATCCTTGTATTGTTCACTAATGTATTCTAAGCACCTAGTACAGGGCCTGACATAGCTACATGCTCGAGAAATATTTACTGAGTGACTGAAGGGGGAATCTGCAGCCTGCAAACATTCTCCTCTGTGGAGATTTCAGGAAGCCTGTCAGGGTTCAGTTGAGTGGAGGTCCAAGGTCAGCAACAGGGGAGGGCCGACAGTTTCCTGGGTTCTAGTGGGAGGCCCTGTGTGCTCTGCACACAGGGTTTGGCTGAACCATCACTGCATCTGTGCAAAAGAGAAGGGCTTTATCACAGACCCACACTGCATGTGGATACTTTTGGAAATAAACGTACTAAGAACAGGACACCGTGGGGAAATGCCATTTTGTCTTACGCACGCAGACTGCCTCATATAAGGGAATATATGTCAAAAATATGGTGCAGGGCTAAGCACATTTGAAGTATCCATAAAGGTCAGTTGTTATCATGGTTTTCATCTGCTTGTAAATAAGGGAAGCCTGGTCATTTCTGTGAGCTGTGCTCCTGTTTTTCCAAAGTAGCTCCCTTTCTGCCTCCTGACATGGGAGCTACGCTTGGGCTCAGTAACCAAGTACTGTCTAGGAAGCGCCTGAAGCTGAAATGCACATATATAAACTTACCAGTCTGCTGAGGATGTTGAACTCTGCTGAGGAAGACATGTGGGACCAGGAGGCAAGATTGGGGAAGTATATCACCTCTCCGAGCCCAAGGAGATCATTGAGTAAATCACTCTCTGGTCCAGTGGCCTTCTAACAGCTTGAAGGACTGCATGAAAAGTGAGCCAATTTCTTCAGCATCCATAAATTCCACCACTTAGAAATATCCCTCACTCCAGACCTTCTCTAGATATCAGAGCAAACATCTTGGCAGCCCATTCAACTTGACCTTTTCCTAGATGCCTGCTTCATTTGTTGGCACAGGTTCAGCTCTGGGGTAACAGGAATAGCAGAGGGTTCCATTTCCATGACGTTTCCTGTTGCTTCTTTGTGGTTTTTTTTTTTGTTTGTTTATTTGTTTTTTGGCTTAAGACAACACAAATGTATACAAATGTATTACCTTGCAGTTCTGTAAGTTAGAAGTCTCACTGGGCTAGAGTCAAGGTGTCTGCAGGGCTGACATTCTTTCTAGAGGCTCTAAGGAAGTATCTGTTTCCTTTCTTTTCCAGCTTCTAGAGTCTCCCCCATATTCCTTGACTCCTGGACCCTCCCTCCATCTTTAAGACCGGCAATGACTCATCCTTTTGACCTTTCTTTCATAGTCACATCTCCCACTGACTAGAGTCACAAAAATTTCTCTGCTTTTAAGGATTCATGGGATCAGATGGGGCCCATCTGGATAATTCAGATACTCTACCCTATCTCAAAGACCTTAACGTAAATTACATCTTCAAAGTCCTTTTTGCCATGTAAAGTAACATGTTTTCAGGTTGCGGGAATTGGGACATAGATAGATATCTCAGGGACAAATAGTCTACCTGCTACCATCATTAAGGTTATGATTAAAATTATCTCTATGTGCATGCAAGGCTATGTACCCCAATTTCAACTCTTATTTTCTCCAAATTTGGCCTTTTTTTGTTACCCCTTGATAGGGTTTTAGAAGACATTGTTAATTGATTTTGTACAGAATCCTCCTATTTTGACAACTCTGGCATCTTCTACTGAGGGGAATGTGACATCTGTCCTCAATTTAGTGTCACTGGGGTTTACCGAGTGCAAAGGTGAGAGGTACCAGCCAGGCCTGGGTGGCAGGGGAAGATCTTATATCAGTGAGAAACAGCATGGGGTCCTGGCGCGTGGCATCCAGTCACCTCCAGGATTTGTGGTCTGGAACGAGCGCCTTGCAGGTGGCCCACCTAGTGAAGGGCAAGTCTAAACAAGGAAAAGGCAAAGTCGGCCTCTGTCTGTCCTCTCTTATGCTGAATAGACATGGAGAAAAGGCACTGATAGATGTCGGATTAGTAAGGTAGGTAACTTTTAATGATTCACTCCTGATACGTGTCTGGAGAAAACTGTGGAAGATTTGAGGAGGAAATTTGTCCGTCAGGTGCCCACATGGCTCAGAAACATAAAATTGTTAGTTTGCTGCCTTGGGTCAGAGCAGATGCTGAATAAAGGAGTTCAGGAAAATGGATACAGAAGGAACAAGAAGGAAGGGCAGGGCTGTAGCTGTCCGTCCCCGGATGGAAGTGGGGAACAGTGAAAAGCATCAGTAAAGACTGAGATGGTCTCTGAGAGGCACAGAATCTGCTGAGAAACTGAAAGTTCCCCCAGGAGTCCTAGAAGCCCGTTCCTCTCCTTTTGAAACTTGGAACAAATAGGCCTAGTAGAATTCTCAGCATTTCCACCTCCCACCCCGTTTCTGAAGGAGGCACTGACTTTCTCAAAAGTTGATTTCAATGGCGAGTTGTATGATAACACACCAACTCTCTGGCAAACTCATTATCAGTAACCCAGCCCACTGATGCCTCACATTTATGCAGAGCAGTTCTGACCCCTTTAACCACAGGCAAGCCCCTTACTAGAACCTACTTTTAATTTCATCACAAAGAAGGTAAGCTTTGATCTTTTTTTGAAACTGCCTTTTAGGAAGCAAAGGAAGGGACTGTGACCGTGCTCACAAAGGACAGTTGGCCTCCTGACAGCAAGGACAATCACACTCTCATAACCAGAAACATAAACTCCGAGAACAGCATGGGCTGTGGCTTCAGTGGAGCAGCAAGTGGCCCTTTGCTCCCAGTATCTCCGCAGGGTTTCCTGTCCTCAGCACAGCAGTCACTCTTGCTACAACGATGACCCAAACTCATTAAGAAAAGGTTAATTTAAATAAAGCACTTGCTTTCTAAGGAGGCTGAAAAAATGCATCATGTGTTGTAGAGCTCTCTACCAAGTATGGTTAATATAAACATATTTCAGGGCTGAAAGCTACTGAGAAACTCAGCTGCCCACAATGCCATGTTTCCTGAGGGCATCTCAGGGCCAGGGCTTTTCTGCCGGAAGTGGAGGTGAGCAGAGGGTTTGCACAAGTGTGGTTGTTGAAGCCAGCAAATTCTTATGACTCTCTGAAGTATTTGAAGATATTCTCAAGCTACAGAGGTTTCACCCTACATGGACGCTAAAAGTCTACCTGTTAACCATGGTTCTGCCTTCTCCTCTCATCTCATTTCATTTTGTCTCAACTCATCTCATCTCTTGGATTCATTCATTCATTCAATTTTGAGTGTCTACCGTGTGTCAGGTATTCTAGTGCTGTGGATATAAAAAAATAACAAAAATCCCTCCCTTTCTGGAGCTTATATTCTAGTGAGGGAAGACAGGCAATAAACAAAATCAGTAGGTAAATTACACAGTACATTATTCATAGAAAGCGATAAATTCTATGAAGAAAAAAAAAATAGCAGAGAGAGGGACGTCTAAGTTTACAATGCTAAGTAGAGTGATCAAGTGGCCTCACTGAGAAGGTGATATTTGAGCAAAAATTTAAGAGGTGGGGCGGGAGCAACTATCTTAGAGAAGAACATTCCAGAGAATAGAAATTGCAAAGGTCCAGAGGCAGGGAAATTCCTGGTACATTGAGGAAAAACGCAAAGAAGGCCAGTATGGCTAGAGAATAGAGGGAGGTAAATGGAAAAGCTCAGAGTTTTAAGTGGTGGATTGCATTGGCCTTGAAGCCATTGTGAAGGCTTTCTCTATTAGTGAGATGGAAGCCTTTAGAAGGTTTTGAAAGAGAAGGGATGGACTTATATTTTAAAAGGATCACTCTGGCTTCGGTATTGAGGAGGAAAGAATAAAAGCAGACTACTGTAATAATACAAGCACCAGATGAGTGCTAAGGCTAGGCTGAGAGCAGCGCGGCAGGGGTCCCTAGCTATGTCATTTGAAGGAAGGAAGTGCCAAGGAAACTGAAAACAAGTTATGAGAGATTTATAAGTCTGGAGTTTAGGGAAGGGGTCTGGGCTGGAGATACACATTTGGGAATCATCTGCTTGCAGATCAGATCATATTGAAAGAGCAGAGAGATGAGAAGGAAAGAGCAAGGGAGACTGAGAAGGAGGAACATGCAAGGCAGAGAGAAAAGTGGGAGAGTGTGCTGTGCTTGAAGTCCAGGAGAGGAAATGTTTCAAGGGGGAAATGGTCAACTACTGTACATCAACTGTGTTGGGTAAGACGAGGACTGAGAACGGACTGCTAGGAGACAGGAGTTCATTTGGGACTCTGGCAACCAGTCACCAAGTGCTGGTGATTCTTTCTCCAAGTTACCTCTCAAATCAGCCCCTGATGCTGAGCCTCTTCTTCCTTGTTTCAAGATCCCATCTTCTCTTGCGCCGAAATTGCTTCAACCCCTTAATCAGCTCTGCCTCAGTCTAGACCTGTACTTTCTATTACATCAGTCGTTAGTTACACGCAGCGGTAGCTATGGAGCACTTAGAAATGTGGCCAGTCTGAATATGCTGTAAGCACATACTGGATTTCGAAGACTGAGGGGGAAAAAAGAATGCAAAAATATCTCATTAATAATTTTTTAGTATTGATTCATGTTGAAATAATAGTTTAAGATTTTTGAGTTAAATAAAATATATTATTAAGGTTAATTATACCCGAGTTTTTCATTACACTTTTTTTAATTAAAGTTTATTGGGGTGACAATTGTTAGTAAAGTTACATAGATTTCAGGTGTACAATTCTGTAATACATCATCTATAAATCCCATTGTGTGTTCACCACCCAGAGTCAGTTCTCCTTCCATCACCATATATTTGATCCCTTTTACCCTCATCTACCACCCCCACCCCCTTTTTTAAACATGGTTACTAGAAAATCTTAAATTTTATGTACGTGGTTTGTATTTGTGGCTTGCGTTATATTTCTAGTGGATAATGCTGGGGTATAGATCATTTTTTCCTTTCCACCCAAAATCATCTTTAATAACTTTCCACTGCAATTAAGATAAAACACCACGTCTTTAACATAAGTCTCTGAGTGTTGGACCCTGCTGAGCCCCCTCCCCTCCAGGCACTCCCTTCCTTCTTGTCTGTGCTCAGGCCACGCGTACATGTGGAATCTAAAGAACAGAATAAATGAACGAAAAAACAGAAATAGACTCAGAGATATAGGGAAAATAAAACTGAGGTTGCTAGATGGGAAGGGGTTGGGCATGGGGAAGAAGGTAAAGGGATTAGAAAGTACAAATTAGTAATCATAACATAGTCATGGGGATATGAAATACAGTATGGGGAATATAATCAATAATGTTGTAAAGATCATGTAGGGTGCCAGATGGGTACTGGACTTATGGGGGAAATCACTTCATAGACTGTGTAGATGCCTGATCACTGTGCTGTACACCTGAAGCTGAATAATACTAAATGTCAACTGTAATTAAATATATATATAAAATGTAATATAGTCACGGGATGTGGAGTACAGCATAGGGAATAGTCAATGGAATTGTAAAGCTATATTCGATGTCAGAGGGGTAGTAGATTGGGGAGGTTACCACTTTGTGAGGCATGTAAATGTCTAACTATTACATTTTTTGTACACCTGAAACAATAAAACAAAAAAAAAGAGGAAGAAGAAGAAGAAGGTACAGAGATTTCCCATATACCCCTTGCCCCCACACATGCATAGACTCCCCCATTGTCAACAGCCCCCACCAGGGTGGTACATTTGTTACAATTGCGAACCTACATGGACACCCAAAGTCCACAGTTTACATTAGTATTCACTCTTGGTGTCGTACATTCTATATGTTTGGACAACTGTATAATGACATGAATCTACCCTTATAGTGTCATATGAAATAGTCTCTCTGTCCTAAAAATTCCCCTGTGCTTCATCTATTCACCCTTCCTCTCTCCAAATCTCTGGCAACCATTGATTTGTTCACTGTGGGAATTTTGATTGAGATTGTGCTGACTCTATCGATCACTTTGGGGAGAACTGACATCTTAACAATATTGAATCTTCCAATCCATTAACATGATTGATTTAAGTCTCCTTTAATTTCTCTCAACAGTGTTTGGCAGTTTCCAAATTGTAAGGTTTTCAATTTATTCCTAAGTATTTTATGTTTTTTGATGCTATTTTAAATGGTATTTAAAATTTTTATTTTCCATTTTTTTCTAACTAGAATATAAAAAAAGAAACAACTGATTTGTGACTTATTGATCTTGTATTCTGCAACCTGGCTAAATTTACTTACTAGTTCTAGTAATTTTTCGTAGATTCCTTAAGATTACCTATAATCACAATCATGTTGTCTTTGAATAAAGTTTTACTTACTCCTTTTTGATGTCCATGTTATGTATTTCTTTTTATTTCCCTATTGCACTGGCTAGGACCTCTAGTAAAGTGTTGAATTGTAGTGATAAAAGTGGACATTCTTTCTGTTCTCAATCATAATGAAACATATTCTATATTTCTTCATTAAGTATGGTGTCAGCTTTACCAAATTGAGGAAGCTTCCTTATTTTCTTAGTTTTCAACGTTTTTATAATGAATAGGTGTTAAAATTTTCCAAATGTTTTTTCTCCACTTATTTCAGTAATCATAATTTTCTCCATATTTTACTAATGTGGTAGATTACATTGATTTGTTTTTGAATGTTGAACCAACTTTCTGTCTTGGGGATTAACCCCCCTTGGTTATGGTGGACAGTTTTTATATATTGCTGGGTTTTAGGTACTAATATTTTTCTGTATCCATTTTTGCATCTCTGTTCATAGGGAGTATTGATCTGTAATATTCTTTTCTCATAATGTCCTTATTAGATTTTTGTATCAGGATTATGAAGGTGTCGCAAAATAAATTGAAAAATGTTTCCTCCTCTCTGTTTCCTGATGGATTTTGTATAATGTTAGTAACATTAATAAAATTTACCAGTGAGCTTATCTGGGATCATTTCTTAGTGGAAAGGTCTGTAATTGCAAACTCAATTTCCTTAACATAGAAGATATTCATTTTTTAAAATAAATTTCTTCCTGTGTCAGTTTTGGAAAATATTATACAATTTATCCATTTAATCTAACTCATCAAATTTAGTGACATAAAACGTCATAAAATGTTTATATTATCCTTTTATCGTTTGCAGGGTCTTTAGTGGTGTCCCATCTTTTATTCCTGATACTAGAAATTTGCCCTTCTCTCTCTCTCTCTCTCTCTCTCTCTCTCTCTCTCTCTCTCTCTTTCTCTCTGTCTGTGTGTGTGTCTCCATCTCTCTCTCTCTCAATCTCTCTCTCCCTCCCTTTTCCTCGTCAGTCTTCTAGAGGTTTACTAATTTTATAAAACCTGTCAAAGAATTACCTTTGACTTCGATGATTTCACTATTGTTTGTCAGTTTATTTTTCTTCTTACTGTTGTTATTTCCACTTTCTTATGTTTTTGGTTTAATTAGATTTTTTTTCTGAATTCTTCAAGTGGAGACTTAGATTATTTTTAGATTATTTATTTTAAAGCTTTCGTCTTTTCTAATATAAGTATTTAAAGCTATAAATTTCTCTGTAAGCGCTGTTTTGGTATGTTTTTTCAGCAGGTTTAAAATATGTTCTAATTTCTCTTGTGATTCCATCTTTGGTCCAGAGGAAAAGGATACGTTATTTAAAAAGGTGTTGCTTAATTTTCAAATATTTAGAAAGATTTTCTAGATATATTATTGTTAATAATTTTTAATGTAATTTTGTTGTGGTAGGAAAATATACTCTGTTATGGGGTCATTCCTTTGAAATTTACTGAAACTTATTTTATAACCTGGCAATTGATGTATTTTATTGAAGATTTCATATACACTTCAGAGAATGCATATTCTGCAGGGGTTGATTGTAAGGTCTGTAAATGTCAATTTGGTTAAGTTGGTTGCTAGTATTGCTTAATTATTTTACATTCTTGCTGACCTTTAGTCTACTTATTCTACTAATTACTTGGAGAGGAGTGTTAAAAATTCCAACTATGATTGCAAATCTGTCTATTTCTCTTCAGTTTTATCAGATTTTGTTCTGTGTTTTTTAAAGCTCTGTTATTTAAATACATGTGCCTTTAAGGTTATTGTGTCTCCTTCATGAAATATCCCATTGTTCGTTATGAAATATTTCTCTTTATCTGTTGTTACTTCCTTGTCTTGAAATCTACTATTTGGTAGGGCTGCCATAACAAAACACCAAAGACTTGGCGGTTTAAGCAACAGAAATTTATTTTCTCTCAGTTCTGGAGACTACAAGTCTCAGATCAAGGTGTTGGGAAGCTGGGTCTCTTCTGAGGCATCTTTTCTTGGCTTGTAGATGGCTATCTTCTCCCTGTTTCTTCACAGGTCTTCCCTCTGTATATGTCTGTCCTAATCTCCTTGTATGACTCCAGTCAGATTGGATTAGGGCCCCCTAACTGACCTCACTTGAACTTAATTACCAGAGTCTATCTCTGAGTGCGGTCATATTCTGAGGTACTGGGAGTTAGGACTTCCACATAAGATTTTTGGGAGAATGAGGGTGACGCAATTAAACTCACAACGTCTATTTTGTTTGATATTAACATAACCACACCACCTTTCTTATGCTATACTATTTATATGGTATATTTTTTTCCATACTTTTATTTTCAACCGATCTTGGTCTTTGATTTCAAAATGCATCTCTTATGAACAGCATATACTTGTATCTTGCTATTTTAATCCATTCTGACAGTCTTTGATTTTTAATTGGAATATTTGACTTTTTAACATTTCATGTCCCCAATGATATGATTGGTTTGGGTCAGTCGTCTTAGTATTAACTTTCTATTTGCCCATTTGGTGTTTGTGCCTTTGCCCTGTTCTGTCTACTTTTGGGTTTTAGCTATACCTTCTTAGATTATCTTCTTAATGATTGCTTGGGGGTTTTAAACATGCATCCATAACTTATCACAGACTACTTAGAATTAATGTTGTTTCATGTCACTTATAATGTAAGAACTTCACAATAGAATATTCTATTTATTCCTCCTTCTGTTCTTTTGTGTTATTGTTATCATATATTAACTTGTGTTTTAAACCCCATAAAAAATATAATTTTTTTCTTTAAAAAGTCAGTTAGTTGTCTTTTAAAGAAGTTAGGAAAGTAAAAAAGGGTAGTCTTTTACATTTACTTACATATTTGCCATTTCCAGTAATTTTCATTCCTTCTTGTAGATCTGACTTTTCATCTGATATAATTTCCTTTCAGTCTAAAGAACTTCCTTTAGCATTCCTTATAGCACAGTTCTGTTGGCACTTAATTCTCTCAGACTTATTTTTCTGAAAACTAGCTGAGACTTTCCTTTCATTGTCTTTCTGGCTTCCATTGTTTCTTATGAGAAGTCAATCAGTATTCTTATCATTGTTCGTCTGTATACCTTATAATAACTTTTTTTCTGGCTCTTCTTTCTTTTTCTTTTTTAGTTTCAGGTGTACAAAACAATGTAACAGTAAGCCATCTCACCCCTCACAAAGTAATAACCCCTCTCCTCCAATCTATTGCCCCTCTGACATCATATATATATATTACAATTCCATTCACTCTATTCCCTATGCTGTACTTCATATCTCGTGACTATATATATTATATATATATATTTGTAGTTGACATACAGTATTATTCAGCTTCAGCTTCAGGGGTACAGTGCGGTTATCAGGCATCTTCACCATCCATGAAGTGGTCTTCCTAATGGGACAAGTGTCCATTCCATGCCCTACAAAAGTTTTATATTATTGATTATATTCCCCAAACTTTCATATCCCCGTGGCAATCTTGTGGTTACCGACTGTGCTTTCTAATCCCCTCACCTTCTCCCTCATCCCCCCCTCCCATCTAGCAACCCTCAGTTTTTCCTCTATATCTGACACTATATCTGATTACTTTGCTCATTTACTCAGTTCTTTAGATTCCACATATAAGTGAGATCATATGGTGTTTGTCTTTCTCTGTCTGACTTATTTCACTTAGCATAATGTTCTCTAGGTCCATCTATATTGTTGCAAATGGTAAGATTTCATTCTTCTTTATGGCTGCGTAATACTCCATTGTATGAATGTACCACAGTTTCTTAATCTAGTTGTCTACTGATGGGCATTTTGGTTGTTTCCAAAGTGTTGGCTGTTATGAATAGTGCTGCAATAAACATAGGGGTGCATACATTTTTTTGAATCAGTGTCTTGGATTTATCTGGATAGATACCTAAGAGTGGAATTGCTGGGTCATAAGGTAGTTTCATTTTCAGTTTTTTGGGATACTTCCATACTGTTTTCCATGTAGGTGCACCAATCTGCAATCCTACCAACAGTGCACCAGCGTTCCCTCTTCTCCACATCCTCACCAGTACTTGTTGTTTGTTGATTTATTGATGATAGCCATTCTGACCGGAGTGAGGTGGTATCTCATTGTGTTTTTTATTTGCATCTCTCTAAAGATTAGTGAGGTTGAGCATTTTTTCATATGTCTGTTGGCCATCTGTATGTCCTCTTTAGAAAAATGTCTCTTCATGTCCTCTGCCCATTTTTCAATCGTGTTGTTTGTTTTTTTGGTGTTGAGTTTAATGAGTTTTTTAAATAAATTTTGGATATTAACCCCTTATCAGATGTATCATTGACGAATATCTTCTCCCATTCAGTAGGACGCCTTTTTGTTTTATTGATGGTTTCCTTTGCTATGAAAAAAAGTTGTGTTTTTTTTTTTTTATTGGGAAATATTGAGGAACAGTGTGTTTCTCCAGGACCCATCAGCTCCAAGTCAAGTCGTTGTTTTCACTCTAGTTGTGGAGGGCGCTTCTCACTGGCCCATGTGGGAATCGTACGAGTGTCCTTGGTGTTATGAGCCCTGTGCTCTAACCCACTGAGCCAACCTGCTGCCCATGAAAAAACTTTTAGTTTGATGTAATCCCATATGTTTATTTTTTTCATTTACTTCCCTTGCCCAAGGGGATATATCAGTAAAAATATTACTGAGGGTAATGTCTGCAAATTTACTCCCTATATTTTCTTCTAAGAGTTTTATGGTTTCAGGTCATACATTTTCTGGCTGTTTTTAAAGTTTTCTCTTTATCTTTGAGTTCAAGAGTTTTATGCTTAGGTGTGATATTTTTGTTGTTTTGTCATAGTCAATTAATATAAAGTCAAAGAATAAAGAAAATAGCATTTATAGTGTATCTACTTTGTGACAAATACCACGTAATACACTGATATATAAATGATCTTTTTTAGTCATATGCTTGGATTAAGTACATCTCCCTGATGAGGGACTGAAGCTAGAAATTCTGCATCTAGCCATGACAGAGTGACTGATAACAGACTTATCTTCTAGCCATAAACAGTACAATTAGGCTAGATATATGAAACAACTATATGCAGGCATTAGTCAACAGATACCACAACTTCGTGCTCATTGGGAGAAGGGAAACACCCAAAGTCAGCTCCACATTCCATCTCTCCCCTCTCCTCTCCCTACTTTCTGCCTGGGCACTTTTAGACCTTTGTGTAGAGAGGGAGAGGCCAAGTGGAAAGCTACAATTTTACTGCGTGGTGGAGGCAGAGATCAGAGTTGGGGGCTGCTGAGGGGTCTCTAACATGTGGGAAGAGACACACAACAGGAGTTCCCCTTGGGTCCTGGCCATGGAGTGCTGGAGGGTGCGGGTGAGACATCATGAGGCCTGAAGAGGCAGGTGCTTTTGGGCTGAGGGTTGAGTGCTAGGAGATCTAGGAGTCTGGGCCCAGCAGAACAGAGGAAACTGGCTAAGACCCACAGCATACAACTGAGACCTAAGGAAGGCTACATCTTAAGAGAAAGGACCACACCCAGGGATAAAGGCTCTGCCCTGAGACAAGGTACAAATCTGAAACAGACATGTCTATTTCTCAAACTCAGTTGTTCTCCTAGACTCCTCTTCTTCCTCTTTCTCTGCACCCAATACGACTAATAATAGCCCACATTCATGGGGTGCTTACTATGTGCCAGGTAGGCTGTTCTGAGTGTTTTGCTTTTATTGATTTAACTGATCATCCCAGCAACCCTGTGAGGCAAGTAGTATTTTTATCTCTATTTCACAGATGTGAGAACTGAGATACTAAGAGATGAAGCAACTTGTCCAACGCTAACAGTCAATAAGTAGCCGATGATGGGACTTGACTTCACGTGAGCTGACTCCAATGGCCACATTCTTAACCCCAACCCTCAGTACTTCAATATTCCCTCAGTTGTTACTTATGGGCTAAAAAATTTATCCTGTCTGACCCTCTTCTTTTCCTTGCCTGTTGCCGCAGTCTTGGGTCAGACCCTCCTCGTCTCTTGCCTAGATTTTTATAGTGATCTTCCTATAGATTTCCCGGCCTCTGTATTTCATCACAGAGCTTTTTCTAAATTGCAAATCTGATTATACAAAATCTTTGTTTTTCTGCTCAAAATCTTTTAATGACAGCATCTAAGTCAGTTAAGATCTGGTGTCCACCTCTCTACCTAGAAGTTCCCCAGCATTCTCTTTCTTTTTGTCCCTCATTCTTTTTTCACCTTTAATAAGGTATAATTGACAAATAAAATTGTAATATATTTTAAGCGTACAATGTGATTTGATGTATGTATACATTGTGAACAGATTCCCATGATACTTAGTTGATACATTTATCACCTCATATATTTACCTTTTTTTGTGTGTGAGAACACCTATATTCTACTCTCTTAGCAAATTTCAATTATACAATACAGTATTATCAACTATAGACACCAAGTTATACATTAGATTCTCAGACTTTATCTTATAACTGAAAGTTTGTACCTTTCTATCAAATTCTCCCATTCTCCACCTCCTTCAGCCCCCGTCTTATTCTCTGTTTCTATGAGTTCACCCTTCTCTCCTTTAGTCTTTACCACTCCAGCAATACACACCTCTTTGTAGTTTAAAAAACCATTTTATTTCATGCCTCTGAGCTTCTGCCAATGTTGTTCCTTCCACATCAAATACGTTTCCTTGTCATCCTAGCAACCTCACCTCCTCTCTGAAGCTTGTTCAAGCTTCTCCCAGGCACAATATAACCTTTCTTCCTCCACAGGGGTGGGCGTGCACCCCCAAGCAAAGAACATGACAGATCTCTGGTCTCTGGTTATCGCATCCTGGATCAGGGCGATGTTTGACTTATTGTCCAGCACATAGTACGCATACAACAAATGCTTCTGTGGTGAACAGCCAACTCCTAGCACTAGCTGAAGGATGTTATGCTGTCCTCCCCTCAGGTGGGCAGGAAGGAGAGTGAAGGGCGTCTTGAGAAGCCCGAATACACCAGGAAAAGAGAGGAACACGATGGCAGAATGTTCTTTCGGTTTCACAGCCTCCGGGTAGCCAGGCCCTCAGTATCAGCAGATCAACAGCCCTTTCTCTAGGCTAGCGTCCTCACAAGAACCAGAGATATCTCTTCTTTGTTTTTAGACAAAGCTGAGATTCCACTTAAGCATTTCATTGTTCTCTGCCTGCTTCCTTTGCCCAGTTATTCCCCCCCCCCCCCAATCATCTTTATCTCTGAAAGGAGAGTTCACAAGACCTAACTAATTACAAAGAGCTCAGCAATACTTTGGGGGGCGGGGGGGGGGGGAACTCCTTGGCTCTGATGCCTGTGAGCAGAGGAGCAGTGACCCCAGCACCCAACTCTTGCCCACGGGTGCACGATTGAATAGCTTTGTTAACAGATGTGCAACTGGGCCGCTACCCACCTTCCCACTCGACCTTGCCAGAAAACTGTCAGTAGGATAGCTTTTGTTTTTGCCATTTACATTTTGTTTTGCTCTTTAAATAATTTTTACCAAGATCCTGAGAAGGTGGTTGTTTGACCAACATGCAGCTTTGGGGAGGGAGGGGTGGAAATCAGTAGATCCACCCTGCTGACCAGTGTGGGGGAAGGAGTTTTCGCCAGGGCTTGCCGGACCAGTTTGATTAAAGCTGTGTTGCTCTGCAATGGGCAGCCATGGACTCAAGCTGCTTCCTGCAGAGAGAAGCCAGCCTGTTGTCTGGCTCCACCAGAAAGTTCCAAATCCCCCTGACTGCTCCAGCCTAGGTCAGGTACACCATTGCACTGCCTCTCGTACTTTGTATTAGGTTGGTGCAAAAGTAATTGCAGGTTTCGCAATTACTAAAAAAGGTTTTTTTTAACCTTTTAAACCGCAATTACTTTTGCACCAACCTAATACTTTTCCTTCACAGAACTACCAGAGTGTGCAAGATATATTTGAGGAAGTCTCTTATTAATGATTACCTCCTCCACTGGACTGTGAGCTCCCTGAGGAAAGGATGTGTCTATTGTATCCAGACCCCAGCCCAATGCCCGAGACACAGCATTTGTTGAATGAATGAATGAATGAATGAATATTGTTGAGTAGCTCTTAGCAGTTCTTGGAAGAAAAAGGGTTTTTATGAAATATTTTGACCATGATGTATTTGACCATGATGTCCCTCTTTCACCAGCATGACCCTGATTGACACAAGGTTACTTTTGAGCTGCTTGTGCAGGAACAGAGGTGGTCGACGTGACACTCGCGTGCTCAGTCTAAGCCAGTTTCCCCATCTTTGTTGTGGACTGTGCCTGACATCATGGCAGGGACATGTGCCCCCTCGACATTCATAGGTTGCCCCCCTAACCCTCAATGGGACTGTATTTGGGGGTAGGGCCCTTAAAGAGGTGATTAACATTAAATGAGGTCCTATGACCTAAATCAGTGAAATGAGGTCCTAATCTAATGGGACTGAAATGGCCATGTGAGGATACAGTGAGCAGGTGACCATTTGCAAGGCAAGGAGATTGGCCTCAGGAGAAACCAACCCTGCTCACACCTTGATCTTGGACTTGCAGCCTCCAGATCTGTGAGAAAATATATTTCTGGTGTTTAAGTCACATAATCTGTGTTACTTTTTATGGCAGCCCTAGAAAATGCACACAGGCCTTGACTGTAAAAATCAGTTAGGAGTACGGAAATGTAAGGGATAGAATCATTGCTTCTGTGGGGTCTGAAGGACGGTGAGGAAGAGGTAGTATTGAAGCTGGTTTTCAGGACAGGAAAGGACTTTAGCAGATGACGATGGGCACCTCCCAGGTGCCAAGCACAGCTGGAGGCTCTCTTTGTGTGACCTCCCTCGGGGCTGACGACATCCCTCGGAGGGCTTTCATGCCCATTTTCCAGATGAGGAAATGGAGGCTAACTGAGGTTAAGTAATTTGTCTATGGTTATACCATTAATAAGTAACAGAACTGGAATTTGAACCCAGAATTTCTTTAGACCAAAGCTGCTGCCCTTTCCTTTACACCAGCCATAGTGTGTATTAGATGATAATAATGCCAGTAATACCACACTCATGATAGCTATGAGCCTAGCATGCACAAGTCACATACATCATCTAACGTCATCATCTCCCAAAAAGGAAAGGAGAGAGATACTCTGAATATCTGTAACTTACAAATTCCAAAAACAGGCACAGAAAGGCTTCATAAAACTCTTTCAGAATCATATACCTAGGCATTCCGAGTGGGCACTGAATGTTGCTACTTTGATAGTTTTCATGCCAAAATCTTTTAGGACATTGATTGATTGGCAAGAGTCTGTGTGAGCAGTAACAATGGGAACAATCAGCAATGATAAACGCAGCCAAATGTTTGCTTTCTCTGGGGCAAACCAATTAGGGTCAGAACAGTGTGTCTGACTCAATCGCCTCTGCACCCTTGAATGGGCACAGCACCACTGGTGTTCTGGGATTGAAGCATCTGAGAACTGAGACCAGAGGTGGGTGCTTCAGTAACTGACAACCCCTAAGGTTGCTGCAGGTTCTTGGGCCCTTAATCTCACAGCATGTTTGCTACAAACTCACAGTATAGTTGGCATCCCTCAGTCTGGGCCTGAGAACCATGGTTGGAGGCCTTGAGTCCCAGGAATCTGTGGTTTGGGGCAGGCTGAGGCTCAGTATCGTTCCTGCAGGCAGCAGGCAGCCTCTCCCCAACCCAGCAGCCTATGAGGTGGTAAAGGTGCAGGATAGCCCTCTTTTGGCCATGGTGTCTGGTGAATCTTCACGGCCCTATCACTGTGTGTTAAAGGTGAACCTTTTTACCTGATGGAAACTTCAGGGCTCCATCACTGTTGTTAAAAGTGAACTTTCAGGGCTCCATCATTGTGTGTTAAAGGCGAATCTTCAGGGCTCCATCACTGTGTGTTAAAGGCAAATCTTCAGGGCTCCATCACTGTGTGTTAGAAGTGAACTTTCAGGGCTCCATCACTGTGTGTTAAAGGTGAACTTTCGGGGCTCCCTCATTGTGTGTTAAAGGTGCACCTGTGTAGGACAGACAAAGCTTTGCTTCGCTCAGTGCCCAGAGTTCCCTCAGAAACTGGCCCAGGGCCTCCCTAACTTGCTATTTCTTCTCTCCTCCCCAGCAGTACTCACAGGTGCCCAGGTGGTTGCTAAACAACTAGCCATTTGGCACCCTCCTTCCGGTTTCTAGACCTCTCCACTTGGACCCCTGTCTGTATGCCCATCTTCCTTGCAGCAGAATTAGCTAGACCCGGACCAGAGAGTCTGCAGTTCTCCTGTGGGAAACCTAGGTCCCCCCTCTAAGAAAAGACAGTCACTGCCCCTTGGGAACCTTCACCTTCCACTGTTGTTAGTGTTCCCATTTTATAACACTAAAAATGTGTGTATTCCTTATGGAAAGATTTATTAGCTCAGGGGTTATCTGGAAGTTTTCCTCTCCTCTCTCATGCTGTTACTTTCTGGCCATTTTCTTCTGGGATTCAGAGGCCTTTGGTACAGAAGAATAATCTACGTGCCATGATTTTGTTGCCACTGGATTAGGAGTGAAGGGGCCAGAACATGGCACCCCAAAATATGCCTCTTTGGCATAAGAATTATTTTGAGCTGAAGGCAATTGAGGAATAGCCGAGATAGTAAAAGCTCAAAAAGCAGAATATTAGTTTCCTTTTTGTAAAGGAACTTTACATTTATAAAGGAAATTGCAGAGTGTAAAGTTGTCTCCTCTCCCACAGCTCGAAGGGGAGACTCTTACTAACTCTTATCAGTGGAGAAGGCACTGACTTAAATCTGCTGGGCAAACCTCACTCAACAACCCTTGTTGATCACATTGTTCCTGGTCATCTTCCCATAACTTGCCTCCTTGCTCAAAAGCCCCAACCCTCTTCCTTTGTCTGGCCTCTTCTCCACACTTTGTCTCCATTTGGGGTGGTATACAAGCCCCCAAATTCTAAATGCCTCCTTGGGCCACATTTTTCTTTGTGAACTCCCGTGCATACATATATAATTAAATGTTTTCTCTCTTGTTAATCTGTCTTTAAATAGGTTTTATTCGCAGCCTCCAGTTATAGAAACTATGCAGGTAGAAGAAGAGTTTTTTTTCCTCCCCTACAGTTTTGGCAACTAGAAAAGGACAAGTGAGACCCCCACTTGCTCTGGAGGCTGTAGCTAAAATCCTGGGATGTCTGACAAAAGGTAAAACTCTTACTACTGTGTTTTCCCGAAAATAAGACCGGGTCTTACTTAATTTTTGCTCCAAAAGACGCCTTAGGGCTTATGTTCAGGGGATGTCATCCTGAAAAATCATGCGAGGGCTTATTTTCCGGTTAGGTCTTATTTTTGGGGAAACACGATAAGTCAGCCTCTCAGATTTCTGCCTGTAGAGTTGACAGAGGGCATTTAAAAATCTTTTTGTCTTTTCTTTTCCAAATTCGGATTAACAGGATAAAAACATTGGTAAGATTCATTATCTGCAATGTGACGCTTATGAATTTGGTTTAGAGTGCTCATTGGTTCTTTTTTTTAATTAAAGTTTATTGGGGTAACAATTGTTAGTAAAGTTACATAGGTTTCAAGTGTACAATTCTGTAATACATCATCTATATATCATGTTGTGTGTTCACCACCCAGAGTCAGTTCTCCTTCCATCACCATATATTTGACCCCTTTCACCCTCCTCCTACCATCTCTTCCCCCCCTTACCCTCTGTAACCACTAAACTATTGTCTATGAGTTTTTGTTTCTTCATTTGTTTGTCTTGTTCCTTTGTGGTTTTCAGTTTCATATACCACATATCAGTGAAGTCATATGGTTCTCAACTTTTTCTGTCTGACTTATTTCGCTTAGCATAATAATCTCAAGGTCCAGCCATCCATGTTGTCACAAATGACAGTATTTCATCTTTTCTTACAGCAGAGTAGTATTCCATTGTGTGTATACACCACATCTTCTTTATCTATCTTCATCTATCAAATTTTGGTTGTTTCTATGTCTTGGCCACTGTAAATAAAGTTTCAATGAACATCGGAGCACATATATATTTATGGATAAATGTTTTCAGATTTTTTGGGTAGATACCCAGGAGAAGGATTGCTGGGTCATATGGTAATTCTAGTCGTAATTTTTTGAGGAACCTCCACACTGCCTTCAATAGCGACTGCACCAGTCTGCATTCCCACCAACAGTGTATGAGGGTTCCTTTTTCTCCACAGCCTCTCCAACACTTGTTACTATTTGTCTTGTTGATGATAGCCATTCTGACTGGGGTGAGGTGATGTGGTTTTTATTTGCATTTCTCTGATGATTAGTGATGTTGAATATTTTTTCATATATCTATTTGCCATTTGTATGTCCTCTTTGGAGAAATGTCTCTTCAGGTCCTCTGCCCATTTTTCAATTTGTTTGTTTTTTTGTTGTTGAGTTGTATGAATTTCTTATATATTTTGGATATTAGCCTCTTATCAGAGGCCTTGTTTGCAAACATTTTCTCCCATTCGATTTGTTGCTTCTTTGTTTGGCCGATGGTTCGTTTGGTGTGCAGAAGCTTTTAGGTTTGATAATGGTTCTTGATCCTTCCTTCCCAGGGGCAGTCGCTGCTTTCCAGGTTGTCGTACCCTGTGCCCTGAGAGCTCGGTTTGGCTTTCTGCCCGCCAGGCCAGGGCACAGGTGGGTTGGCCTATGTCTGTAGATGGCCAACTATCAGAGACGATGGACAGAAATGTGAGTCGTACCCCCTTGCAGCTGACATCCTATTGATTGTGGCCAGCTCGCAGAAGTTTCGTCTAAGCCTTTCTTTTGACTATCTCTGGGAGTTCCTCTGGGTCATCAGGGCCATGTCTTTTGCATTGTGTTTGGAAATGCCTTTTGTGTCCATGGTTAAGCTATAAAAAGGCTTATTGGATTTGTTTTTGAGGAATAGGTATACCTTTGGTTAAAAAAAAAAAAAAAAAAAAGCCCCAAATTCCTTTCTTTTTTTGCCTAGTCTCTTCTCTACTTGCCCTTTGGGGTGGTATATGAGTCCCCATATTCTAACTGCCTCTGCACATAATTAAAGCTGTTTCTTTCTCTTGTTAATCTGTCTTTTGTCATTTCTAAGGACCCAGCTGAAGAATCCAGGCGGGTAGGGGAAAATGTTTTTCACTTCCCCAACAGGAGGCAATGCGTTATTGATTGAGCAAGCATAGCTTTCTGAGTTCTGTGGTCAAAGATGAATAGGATGCAGACTTAAGAAGTAAAATATTAAATAACCCCCCACTCACCGCCACCGCTGCATTTTCCCTCTTCAAGAAAAGGAGGCGTGGGCAATTCCATCAGAATGCCTGCAAAGTTTGCCCACGGCTGCTTCATTCCTCTGCAGTCTGCTTTATTCAGTGGACTATCCCTTTGAATTTCAAACCTTGTTTACACAACTCTAGTAAAACTCATACAGAGGACAAGACTAAACAAAATGTCAGTGAACCAAGAACATGCTATTAAGCAGCCTTTTAAAAGCCAAACTGGAAGATTTCCATCAAATATCCCCAAACATGTTCATGCTTCTTTTCTGGCTGGATTCCACCCAACACATGCCCCTCAACCGTCCCCCAAAGAACAACATACTTTGGTATCAACCTCTTGTCACCCTCCCCGTGTTACCAAACTAAAGGGGGTTTGTTCGCCTGTGCACATCAAAGCCAAACGAGACACACACAGGGATTTGCAGCAAAGAAAGGAAGGGTTTATTTAAGGCAACGGTGCCAAGCCCAGAGACACAGGTGAGGCAGTGCTCAATGACCTGGCTCCCCGATGGAGGGCCTCTAGAGGATGGGTTCCACAGGGGGAAGTCGTTCATCATGGTGGCTAAGGGCATTTGGATCATGGGCTCCACTGATTGGTCAGGGCTAGGGTAGGGGGCAGTTGATCGTTGCATGAGTTCCTGATGCCAGGCATGGCATTGTTCTGTTTGGTTTCAAGGGCATATGGCCAGGAGGGTGGTAGGGGTCATTTGGCCTCCATGGGTCCAAGGCTAAAACACACCTGAGGTCAAGATGTTATCTTTAGTTTGACCAAAACTCCGTTTCTGTGGTCAACAGACCTGAGGCCTTGTTCCCAAGACTGTCTGATGCTGACCGGGATCTGATGTCCTACGTGCTTAATGATTAAGGGAGTGGATGGGCGGCTGTGCAGAGGTGGAAGGATCAGGAAAGAAGGAAGCGGGTGAGTCACCGTGCTGTCAGACTAGACAAGGCCGTTTGAATCGAAGAGAAAGAAAAGAGAAAAGGTCATTTTCAAGAAGTGAAGTTTTTGCATGGTTACACTGACCCATCAAGGAAGCTCTCGCCTCCCCGTATTCTTTGTTTCTATCTGGAGAGTCTGTCCTCCTGAAGGAGGCATGAGCTGAGGAATAAGGAATCGAGAGGAGGAGAACCAGCATCACTGGAGGGACCACCCCTGGCCGGGCACCGCACTTGGTGCTTTCTCTCTTTTTCGCAGTAAATCCTTACAATAATCCTATCACGTTTAATCCAGTTTTAGGAATGAGAAAGCTGAAACGCAGAGATTAAGGGATTTGTTCACTGTCATACAGCTGGCAAAACCCCCAGCGGACTTCCCCTGGTCCTCAACCAGTTCTTTCCAGTCAGGGTGGAGTCCACAGAGCAACAGAGGCTTGCTGCCCTTCTCTACGCCCTGGCAAATCTGGGGCTCAAGCATGAAAACCAAGGAAAATGTAGGGTGGTGGCCGGAGACTTAAGTCCAGGTGCTAAGACAATGAGCTGGCAAACAAAACAGAACTGACCAGAGAGCCCAGAATAAGCCAGAGGCTTAAGAAAAGCCAGCAGGGAGTAAGCAGGTTTCAAATCTCTCCCGTCCTTGGATGTCCTTGGCAGAATTTGGAAATGCAGCCTTGAAAACCCTGGCTGTGTTTTCTGAACTGGTAGATCTGAAAGCTAAGTGGAGGGTAAAGTGTGCTCAAGATCACCATCATTTTCCTTTACAAAATGAGGAAAGAACTTGCCTGCTGCATTCAGTGATCCAGCTAAAGCAGCCGACCTAAACTGCCATCTCCTTGTTGCTATAGGAACAATTGCCTACACATTTTCTGAAACACTCAGGCCGGGGTAAACGCTGCCATTGTTAATGCATGTGCTTCCACTGGTTCAAGTGGAAAAAGAATGGCCAGGGGGTCACCTACCACAGACAAAAACTGAAGACCTCCTTGCCAACTTGAAAACAAATTGCCAATCTCAATTCTAATCACAAGGGCACCTGCAAACTCTGTCCTGTGCTGCATTCCAACTTTCCCCTCAGGCTTGTTTCCTAGGTGAGGAAGGATTGGTGAAGGAGGTGCTGGTGGTTTAGTTCAAGGAACGCATCCTGGTAACTATAACTCATTCCAGGGGCCTTGGTTCAATACAAACACTAAGCAGCTGCAGATGAAATGTGGTGTGTGCACACACTCATTCACACCACACACACACACACACACACACACACGCACGCACACACAGCCCCTGTTTGATTGTTGTTGTGATCCACTGTGCTCCTCTCCTGGAGGTCACGTCACATTTGGTCAGCAGAAATTCATCAGACCTTAGGACTCAGGCAAATGTTGCTTCTCTCTGCATTGAACCCCACAGTATGCACACTATTCCTATTTTGCATTGGTGTTCAGGACACTTAATTTTTTAAAGGAAGATGAGGACATTTTTTCAAGGTGGAATTTTCCATGTGGAGGCAGCCACAACATAAGTGGAAAGGGGGCTGGAGTAAGATTCGGAAGACTTGCCCTGCCACTAACCTAGCTATGGGAACTTGACCAAGTCATCTGGCCCAACTGGATGACATTTTTCTCATCTATAAAAAAGAATGATCAAGCCTTCTTCATAGCCAAGTTCATTCCGTTAAATAGATTGATTCATTCATTCAGTAGTTGTCTAGAGCTGAGGATATTTTAACTAAGCATGAGACAAGGTCCCTGCTCTCATTCTAATGTGGATAAATAAATAGGAAAAATAATAAATAGGGGGTAAATAGCATACAGATGAATAACCAGGGGAGTGTGAGAGGGACCAGACAATTGCTTTATAATGGGGGGCAGGGCAGGGAGGGGTCAGAACAGATATATGTGAAGAAGTGACATTTAAGCTGAGATCTGAATGACAGCAAGGAACCAGCCATGCCAAGATGACAGGAAAAGTCAAGCAGTAGAAGGGACATGTAGTTCAAAGGCTCTGCTATAGGAACAAACTTGGAGTGTTCCAGGCATTGAAACAGGGTGATGTAGCTGGAGCATGATGGATGAAGCAGGGAGGAGGCAGGGGACAGCCCCTGTAGCCCTTTGTAAACACAGGTTGTGAATTGGGATTTTATTTTAAGAAAGATAGGAAGCCATGGGAATGTTTTGAGAAAGAATGAGAAGTCATGATTTGATTTTTCTTCCTATAAGATTTCTTCAGTCACTCTTATGAAAGTGGATTAGAAACAAGAAAACCGTTTAGAAGGCTATTGCACTAGTCCAGGCCAAAGATGACGGTGGCTGGTCTAGGATGATGGGAGAGAGAGGGAGAGAAATGGACACTTCCGGGCTGTGTGTTGCAGATACTGTCGATGAGTCTTGCTGATGGATTGGATATGTGGGAAAAAGAATAATAGAAGAAAGGTCAGGATTTTGGCTTGATTAGGTGGTTGAGTAACATGGGGAAGCTTTGGGAAGGAATAGGTTTGGTGGGAACAAGAATTCTATTTTATTTTAGACATGTTAGGTTTGTAACGTCTGAAATATCCAAGGAGAGATGTGTCTAGGCAGTTGCTATAGGAGTCTAAAGTTCAGAGGCAAATTGGAGCTGGAGATAGAAATGAGGAATTCATCGTGTCTTCATCAAGAGGCATTGGAAGCATTGGGACCCGATGAAGCCACCTAAGGGAAGAGAGGATGTGCAGGGACTGAACCCTGGCGCTCACGGACAGTCAGACGATGTTGAGGGAAAGAATCCAGTAAAAGACTGAGCGATAGTGGTCACTGTGGTCAGAAGCAAAGCAGAAGCGTGTGGTGTCCCTGAAGGCAAGAGAAGCAGAGAGTGTCTGACCAGAAGGCATGAGTGGCCAACTAAGAGGCCAGGTAATAAGTTTAGAAAAGTGACCCTGCATTTGACAATATGGAGACAGTCTCATCAAGCAGTTGCGTGGAATGAAAAAGTGCTTTGAAAACCACAAAGTGCTGTCAGTGCTACTCCAAAGGAACATTGGTGCGACAGAGGAACCTGGGGTGAGCTTTCTCAAAACACACATGCCTGGACCTCAGGCCCTGGTCAACCGAATCCATGTCTTCAGAGTGTTTGGAAAGCCTCTGATGCAGCCCTAAGTAAGGGCCACATTATTATCCAATTGTAAGTTACTGTTGCTATTATCTCCATGTCCCACTCCCAAGTTTATTCTGTGTCACTTTCACCCTTTCTATAGACGTCTTATGAGCATCATTGTGGGAGGGCAGTTATATTCTTACCATCAGACCCATTGATAATGTGTAACAATCATGTTATACGGTGACCCCACCTAATACTTCACGTGAAAGACTTCTTTGCATTGTCCAAATACCCTTGGAACTCTGCAACCAACAACCGCAGAGTTCACAGTAAGTGTGGCTGAGAGAGGTCTCTGAACTAGTTTATGAAATATCCCTGCTCAAACATGAGTTCCAGTTGGTTTAGATGAGAAAATTGGTAGGTAACCAAAAATGCCGCAAGAGTCACCTTTCAGGGCACAGCAAACAGGTCTTTTCCCACCATGGCAGGTAGCCACTGGGGATCTCTCGGAAGGCTTGCTCATTAGGCCTCTTCTCTTCCTCCAGCTCTGTGGCCTTCCATTTTAGGGGCTATGGATACATTAGAAGATGTGGACAGGGAAGAATAGCGAAGGGACCATTTTTTAAAGATCTCATAAGCACTTTATTGATTTAAAAATATAATTTTGAAAGTCACAAATAATTGTAGGACAATTGCTTTGAGGAGGTTGTGGAGCCCTGGGGAGAGGATTATGAACACATTATTATGTCCATCACCACACAAATAATCGAATGGCCTTCTTCTCACATTCATACACCTGGATATGACTCAGGAGCGCTGTCACAGATGCCTGCTCTGCTGTGATATCTTTATTAATGAGCAAGAAGCAGAAGTAAATATTGTGCTAATTAAATCTACTGTGGATACTAATCTAGAAAACACAGCTAGCTGGGGGGAAGCACAGATGCCACACTAATTCACTCTGAGCTTTTAAGTATATAGAATGAGAATAACAAAATTAGTTTTGACAATAGAGGATGAAAATAAGAGAAAAAACACCCTAGATGCACAGATTATTGGAAAGATAATAGGAAAAGGGCAATAGCAATTATTACCATTATAACTCACCAAGAACACGGAGTTAGCATGGCCTTGCCCACATATTGGAACTCCAAAGAAGACTGTTATATTAGTTGGAAAATTAATTTTCAAAGACAGTAAAGAAGAAGGCAGATGATTTGAGACCATGTTACAGAATGAGAGTGGGTTGGGGTCCAGTTGGCTGGGTCAGAAGTAGAGGCCAGTTGAAGTAGCCTACCTTATGGGAGAAGTTAAGGGGCAATTGAGGAAAAGGAAGATTGATGCAGGACTTCTTTCCTTCAGGGTCCTGGGGATAAGTGCTCAGTAGGAGTCTGATTGGGCAGAGGTTGACATTAATATATGGTGATTATGCCCAAGAGGAAAAGGGCAGAAATGCCTTCAACTCCTTGGGGACATCAGCCAATTTTCACCTTTTCCTCCTTTTTCCAAAGCTGCTTGGACCCTTAATATTTCTCACCTTTTCTGTTAGGCCTGGGCCTGGCTTCAAGAATGAGTATGAAGAAAATTCACAGGAACCCAAAAAATTAAAACCTCTGGTCTGCCCCTGGCTGTACCTGCGAGGTCCAATAAAATAGCAGGCCCATCTGATAAGCATGGAAGGGTTTAAGGAGAGGTGAGGATATCAGCTGTGACGTGAACCACTGTACTCAACCTCCTTGGACCTGGGGATGGGGCCCATGAGAAAGACCTAAACCCTCCCTAGGAAAGAGCCACATTCATTTATTCAGTGTAATTCTATACACATTTATTGGGCAACTGCTACTGCCAAGGTTTGTGTCAACATCTTAGGACATGAGGAAACAGGAAGAACAGATACATCAACAAATCATGTCAACAAGGGAACATAAACTCAATAACTTGATTGTATCCTAAGGGTGTTGTGGCACTGAGGGGGATACAAACTATTCATCACGAGGGCCTGAGGGCTGTCAGGGAAGGTTCATAGAGAAGACACTAAAACTGGGTTCTGAAAACCAAGTAGGAGAGTTTCCCAGAACATGTGTTAGCAGAGAAAGAAAGGCTGGGAGAGACAGGAAAGAAGGGAGGAGAGGGGTACTCCAGAGAGTGGAAACAACATGTGCAAAGGCACAGAGGCATCACATGGCAAGGTATGCTTAGGAGGCCACAGGATTTTCGAACAGCTGGAATTTAAGGGGCACAAGATAGACATTACTAGTATTTAACAGTATCTGGTTCTCCTTTCTTTCCAGAACTCATGAGAGACTACCCTCCCCTCCTGCTTTATAAGGTTGTGGGGCCATACACTAGCTCTGGCCAATGAAATGTAAGTGGAAGTGACATATGCCACCTTAGGTAGTGGAAGCCTCCTGGGTGTCTCTAGTCTTGCTTCTTCTCTGCCATGAAAGACTTAAAGGATCTGTATTGAGACAACAGAGCCATAGGCAGGAGGTTTGGGCACACGGAGTTCTCTCTATGCTAAAGAGTTAGGATACTCTGGACCTTGGAGAGATGTAGAAAGGTGCTTTAAACATGACAAGATCAGGTTTGGCGGCTGGATAGAAGAGTGTGACTGAGGGCAGACAGACCAGTTAGGAGATAATTGAAGCAGTTGACTAACTGTAGCCTTGAACTAAAGCCATGGCAGTGAGATGGGAAAATGTTAATATGGTAAAATTATGAGGACTTAGTAGCTTACATGACTGGAGAAGAAGAGAAGGAAGAATGAATTTAGAATGACTTTTTGGTCTTTGGCTTGGGTGGTTGCATTATGGATAATTTCATTATTAACCAGTATTCAAGACAGTGGACAGGTTTGGGTGACAGATTATTTATTGCCTTCTTCCCTGTCAATTTCCCAAAAAGCTTAGAGTTATATCCAGTAAAAGTTTCCGTGCGCAGTTTCTAGCTTCCAAGTTCTTCCTTCACAATGTTTTCCAGCCACAGCTTGGGCCCAGTGCCACAATTACAATAATTTCTAATGAGTCTTTCATGGCCCTGCTGTCCCATTGATGGAGAAAACTGTCAAAATATCACTCCAGAGGGTTGGGATGTGAAATCAGGCTCTACCCAGCCTTCACACGGCACCCTTGTGGCTTCTGATGAAGTCATACCACTAGGAACAGCAAGTAGTAACAATCCAGGCTACAAAAGTTAGACTACAAAACCAGTTACTGGGAGGCACCAGTAACCAGGAGAAGGAGTGCCAGGCATGATCCTTGGCCCAAAAGAGCCACCCCAGAATTGTCTTTGTGAAAAGAATCTCCTGGCTAGTGACTTAGGAGTTAATGGCCATCCAAAGCCATGAGGCAGTGGTTTTTCCAGATGTTACTTTATTACCCACCATTCCCATAGGTCTTTGGAATCCCATGGCTAAATTGGGAAGTCTTGGTTATCATTTGGAACAATCACATGCCAAACCTAAGAATGTTCATACTGCTGCTGCTAATAATAACATAGTAATAATAATAATAATAATAACAACAATATTCATTGAATATTGGCCCAATGGATAGAGGCGCCCAGCACATAGGCTCTGTGGTCAGCTTCTGTACTTATAGGTGGGTGGGTGCCTCCTAGTCCTAGGACTGGCTAGTCTGGTAAGTACATGGTTCAAATCATATGCCCTGGGGGTTTGTGTTGAGAGCGGAGGGGTCCTGACTGTTTCTAGCTGGGAATGACATGAGGATCAAGAATCCAGTCAGAACTAGGGGCGTGGGGAAAGGGACAAGACGTAAGGGAGGAAAGGTGCAGCTTGCACTCACACGCGTGCCATATGGCTGCCACGGACTGTGGAGCTGCGCTGGAGGCTCGCCCACGCAGAGCACTGGCTGGGTGGGCCTGTGTCCCTGGGTGTCTCAACAGAACAGGCCTGAATCTGTAGGTGGCTGCACATCAGTGTCTCTGGCTGACAGGGCCACTGAGTGGGGACAAATGATGACCTTGGGGACCTCAATGAGACCAAACCCACAGCGCAGGCGAATTATCCAATATCCTTCCTAGGGTCCCTTCCCCAGAATAAGAAATAGATGGGAATTGGGGGACGTGAGGACTGCAAGGCTGTTGGAGCTGGCCTTCTGGGGCTTCCTCTTCCCACAGGCTTTGGGCCTCAGGGCTGCAGTTAAGAGCACGGGCTGACTTCACTACTTACGTCATGTTTGAAAATGGGCCTGCCGCCTACCCTCTCTGAACCTTGTTTCTCATCTAGAAATTGCAGATAACAAGACCTGCCTCGTAAAATGATTGTTGTATTAAATAAGATATGTACTTCACTCTTACAATTTCCCGTATGGTCAGGTGATCTAAAAAAATGGAGGATGGGAACCCCCACCTGGGGCAGTTTATAGTGATGAAGAGGAACTTGGAAAGCAAACGCAGGAAGGAACTGGTGGCCATGGATACGGGTTGTAGGGCTGTTACAGCTCCAGTCTCCTCCCAAGTACAAATCTCTAGTATAAGCTTTGTCAGAATCAGAATGCAGAAGTACTGACTCACTTGGGGTTTTCTTTCAGTCTCAGTTGCTATGAATAAGTCCCACCTGTGTGATGGATTTTATGCTTAGAAGCATCAGCCCACCAGGCTCAACACAATATAAGTATTATTTCTGGCCACAGAACAAGATCTCGCTGCAGCTCATACAGCTTCTCAAGATCTCTGAGCTACTCTGAGAGGAACATTTCTGCTCATACCCATGGCCCCTGATATGTGCTTGTGAAAACTGGACTGCGATTTGAAAGAGGAAAAGGAAAGCAGGAGGCCCAAGCTAGCTGACAACCTCGCTGACTAGCAAAGCAGTCAAGTTTTCCCAAGATCCAGTGCAGCACATCACCAAGATGTTAATATTCACAAGCAGCCCGGCCCATTGTGGACACACAGCAGACACTTAGTGCACGTTAGTTCTAAGCGTTCAAAATGGCCCTACTGGGAAGAGGAATTAGGCAATGTCTGCCACAGCTACAGATTCATTTGCCCTTTGACCCAGTCACCCCACTTCTAGAATTCTACCTCAAATACACACTGGAAACATACTACATGATGTGCGAGTATATATATATATATATATATATATATATATATATATATACACACACACACACATATATACATACACATACACACATATACATATAATATGTATATATACATACATGTATGTGTATATGTGTACACACACACACACACTCAGTAAAAAATATTATCATGGGGGAAGAGAGAGAACAGGATGGAAGGAGTTGAGTTGAGTAGTAACTAGATATCTCTGAATGCACCTTGTTTTATAGTTTGGTCTTGGAACCAGTAAATGTTTTGTATAATTTTTAATTAGCCAAATAAAAAGAATCCCCTAAAAATGGACATCAAACTGAAAACAATCTACTTGTATATCTAGCTGATATCTAACTACTCATAGGAGGCTTATTTCAAATGACATAAACCACAGGACTTTCATTATACACCTCTAGTGAATTCTATCCCAAGGGCAGAAAGAGCCGCAGAGATATCAAGAAACCTTACTCTGCATTCAAAGGTCTTGTTGTAAGTGGTTTATATTATTATTTTGAAAACATGATCTCATTTGGAGGGAACCAGCCTTTCCGTGTAAGGAGGTAAAATGTAGACAGATAAATGAATAAAATGAGGACATTTAAATAAAATCCTGGTATTCTTACTTCAAATTGAAAATATCAGTATTAACTCATGATTTATTTTTCTTTTTCTAAAAATTTGATATTTCCTAGTGATGTCCACTGAAAAGATTGAGAAATAACGGTAACTTAATAACAACAGATACCCTAGTTCCCAGATTGTAGTCTCTAGGTGCCATTTCCTGCTTGAGTTGGAACATCTTGTCACGCCTGAAAGCAAGGAAGCTGTCAAAATTTCCTGTGATCACATAAAAATGACGTAGTAGCCAACTTGAAGGAGCCCTCACTTACCAAAGATGAGACAGTTTGATCATTAAAAAGAAAAACAAAACAAACATACTGCAGTGGATTGAAATACACCAAATATGTAAAAGTCTCTGGGGTCATAGCTATACTCCATACCTCCTATACCCCTCCCCTGCTACCATAGTAGGCAAAACCTTAACCATCTTTGGCATTGCCAGAGCACCAACTCATTATTCTGAAAATTTACAAATAAAGTAAAAGACTCAAGTAGTTATCCTGCCTTTCCTAAACAACCTGTGCCTCATGGCAGCCAAATAATTGCCATGAGGAAGTTCTTTACAGAAGAAACACAGCTAGTAAACACAATAGGGATGATAAAATTGGGAACTCTCCAGTTGGCAAACATTGATAAAATAGTGGTTCCAGGCAACAGTCACCAATGGCTGCTAAAGCCATTAGGTAAGGTTGGGAATTCTATAAGGTAAGGCACAGGTTGACACCATCTGAACCCCCAACCTAAACAAAGCAGGTGTTATGGGCATCTTGATGCGCTATCACTGGAGGTACACGGTGTCACTTATGAAGCATTATTCTACCCGTCCTTCAAAAAACAAAGAACCTGAATGTAACCAAACTCTACATCTAACTCAATTTTCAGGAAATATGGGACATAGAGGAACCCCATGAGTTCAATGACACCATGAGTAATTGAATAGAAAATATTAAGTACGTGGGAAATTCTACAGGTCAAATGACCCAGTTTGATCCAGAAATAAATAACCCCTTTTAAAAAAGAAGTGGAACAATTACAGATGAAATGACATTTGAGACACATACCAAATTTAGTGACTCTTGTTCAAAGATATATAGGTGTTAATTAAACTATTCTTTCAGCTTTTCTGTAGGGTTGAAAGATTTTCAATTTTTTTTTTTTTTTTTGTAAGTCAAAGGGAGAGACAGACATGTAGGCCAAATGCAGTGCGTGGCTCTGGTTTGGATGCTGATTTGAACAAGCCAATTTAAGAAGATATACTTGAGGCAACCAGGGAAAATGGAACATGGGCTTTATTGAGAATTATTGTTAATTTTGTTGGGTGTGACAATTGTACTGTGGTCATGTTAAAGTCATTATTCAAAACACAGAATGCAGTAGTAATCAATGAAAACATATTAACATACAGCTGAGGTCAGAAGGTGACAGGACATGCTGGGTGTTGTCAGAGCTAGTGTTTAGGCTCAGATCCTGGTCCCTCCACTTTTTTGGGGAGAAGCTGAGTGTGAGTTTCTTGGGCTCTCTGAAATTCATTTTACACCAAATACTCTCTGCCTTGTAGGACCATGAGAATTAAATGAAATAATGTTTATGATAGTGTCTAACATACAGTTGATATTTAACATACATATTTTAATGTAAAGCATTATCCCTTACAGATGGATTTTAATTTAACCAATATCAATATTTTTATCTAGTGACTCTTGATAGATTTTCAAGCAATTACTACAGGCCAATGCCTAAGTTATTCCTTATATCATAGCCTAGATCACCTATAAAAGGTAGAAATCAAGGCTACTTAAAGAAATGGGCAACTCCACACTGATCACATTGCATATTTGTCAGATTAAATGAGTTCATATGTGTAAAAATGCTTAGAACAGTGCCAGGCTCGTGGTATTATTATATAAGCATTACTACTTCTACTACTACTACTGTCATAAATGACCTAGCAGAATACAAGTTACCTTTAACTTCTGCAAATTCATCCTTTTTCTGTTTCTCTGAACTCCCTCTCAGGTACTGAGGTGACAATCTATAAATTGACATATTTTTCCTAGGCGTAGAAAGGATGACTCAATCTCTCAATTCACAGATTCTGCTCTTGTCTTGGGGTTGAGCCATTTTGAGTTTCCATTTTGACTGTATTATCGCTAATGGGTCTTTGGCTCTCCTAGTTAACAACTGCCTGGACCCATCATGATGCGGAAATTGATGGCCCCATGGGGTCCTCCCTCCAGCCTCATCCTGCTGCTCCAAGAGAAGTCTGGTCTTCACTGCAGCCAGTGGTAGTCGGGGATAGAGACAGGAATCCTTTACTAATACACTGAGAAGTTCTCAAAGAAGAGCTTGGCTAACTCGCACTCTAGGGATTCTGCCACTTTTGCTAGAGAGGAGATTTCTGTTTCGCATTCTCCCCCTCACCCTGGGCTGTACAACAGATGTCTCTAGGTGACATGTAGTCAGTGAGTTGCCCTGTGTGGTCGCTTTGGGCTTGGAGGTGCTCCAAACAAGGCATGTGGACTCAGAAATGTGACCTGCACGAGCACTTTGTGACATTGGTAAAATGCAGCATCCTAAAAAGACCGATGCTTCTGGAGCCACATCTGCCTTGGCAGTAAAGCAAGTTGTTGTCTTCACCTCTACCTGAAATTGCAGAAACTTCGGTCCCCTAGGACCCACTGATGCCTCGGTTATTCCTGGGCTTCCCGGACCTCGTCTTACACACTCATTCTCACAATCCCAGCCCTCTTGGCAGAGCGGTGGCCGTCACTGGCCTCTTCTCTCTCTGGGTTCTGACCAGAGTCTGCTGAGAGGCCTCTGATCCTCACGCAGAGGGGGGGTCGCAGCGCCACTGCACAGCCTCCCCAAGCTCAGTTTCCCGCTTTCCCTGGCTCCTGACTCTGATGCCACCTGATCCTCTGATGTTACATTGTTTTAAATGAACAATACAGGTTAGTGAGGGGTGGTATTGCTGGCTGGTTACCGCCTCGAGAAAGGCAGGCAGGTGAGATGGCCGGATGGCTACATCCAGGAGACACTGGGCCGCATTAGCCAGTGCTGATTGCAGAGGCCAGATCACGTCTTGGGTTTCAGGGAGAGAGGTCAGTGGGGACTAGTGAAGGACTTTGAAACAACATGAGTCTGTTTTAATCTGACACGAATGGCAAGGAGCACCCCTCTGCTAAGAGAAGCCCAGCAGACGCTGGCACCCTGCAGGGGTTAAAGTTATTTGGCTTAGCAGGGCTGTCTGCCTAGCACCCATTTACTAGAAATGGTGTCATCTCTTACTATGCAGCAACCTCACACACCCATTCATTTCCCAGCTGAAATCGCACTACACAAATTCAAATCTCAGGTCTGCCACTTACAGATGTGTCTTTGGGCTTGTCATTTATCCTCTCTAAGCTTCAAGTGCCTCACCTGTTTGTTTTGTTGTTGTTGTTTATAGTTCCTTATTTTTTTTTAATTAAAGTTTATTGGGGTCACAATTGTTAGTAAAGTTACATAGATTTCAGGTGTACAATTCTGTAATACATGATCTATATCTCACATTATGTGTTCACCATCCAGAGTCAGTTCTCCTTCTATCACCGTATGTTGGATCCCCTTTACCCTCATCTGCCACCTCCCTCCCTCCTCAACCTCTGGTAACCACTAAACTATTATCTATGAGGTTTTTTTCTTCATTTGTTTGTCTTGCTCTTTTGTTGTTGTCAGTTTTATATACCACATATCAGTGAAATCATACGGTTCTCTTCTTTTTCTGTCTGACTTATTACTCTTAGCATAATAATCTCAAGATCCATCCATGTTGTCACATATAGTACTATTTCATCTTTTCTTATGGCTGAATAGTATTCCATTGTGTATATATACCACAGCTTCTTTATCCATTCATCTATCGAAGGACACTTTGGTTTCCATGTTTTGGCCACCGTAAATAAAGCTGCAATGAACACTGGAGCACATATGTCTTTATAGATAACTGTTTTAAGATTTTTTGGGTAGATACCCAGGAGAGGGATTGCTGGGTCATATGGTAATTCTAGTCGTAATTTTTTGAGGAACCTCTACACTGCCTTCCATAACGGCCGCACCAGTCTGCATTCCCACCAACAGTGTATGAGGGTTCCTTTTTCTCCACAGCCTCTCCAACACTTGTTACTATTTGTCTTGTTGATGATAGCCATTCTGACTGGGGTGAGGTGATGTGGTTTTTATTTGCATTTCTCTGATGATTAGTGATGTTGAGTATTTTTTCATATATCTATTTGCCATTTGTATGTCCTCTTTGGAGAAATGTCTCTTCAGGTCCTCTGCCCATTTTTTAATTGGATTGTTTTGTTTTTTGTTGTTGAGTTGCATGAGTTCCTTATATATTTTGGATATTAGCCCCTTATCAGAGATGTTGTTTGCAAAAATCTTCTCCCATTCAGTTGGTTGTCTCTTTATTTTGTTGATGGTTTCTTTTGCTGTGCAGAAACTTTTAAGTTTCATAGAGTCCCATTCATTTATTTTAGTTTTTACTTCCCTTACCTTTGGAGTCATATTCATAAAATGCTCTTTGAACTCAAGGTCCATAAGTTTAGTACCTATGTTTTCTTCTATGCAGTTTATTGTTTCAGGTCTTATGTTTAGGTCTTTGATCCATTTTGAATTAATTTTGGTACATGGTGGCAGATAGCAGTCTAGTTTCATTCTTTTGCATGTGGCTTTCCAATTCTTCCAGCACCATTTATTGAAGAAGCTGTCTTTTCTCCATTGTATATTTTTGGCTTCTTTGTGAAAAGTTATCTGTCCATATTTATGTGCCTTTATTTCTTAGTTCTCAATTCTATTCCATTGGTCTATGTGTCTGTTTTTCTGCCAATAACATACTGTTTTGATTATTGTTGCCCTGTAGTACAAGCTGAAGTCCAGGAGTATGATATCTCCAGCATTGTTTTTTTTCTTAGGATTGCTTTGGTTATTCAGAGTCTTTTGTGGTTCCATATAAATCGGATGATTTTTTGTTTTGTTTCTTTGAAAAATGCCTTTGTGATTTTGATGGGGATTGCATTAAATCTGTATATTACTTTGGGTGTTAGGACCATTGCATTGTAACTATGTTGATACTTCCAATCCATGAACATGGAATGTCTTTCCATTTCTTTGTGTCTTCTTCAATTTCTTTTTAAAATCTCTTATAGTTTTCAGTATATAGGTCTTTCACATCCTTGGTTAAGTTTATTCCGAGGTATTTTATTCTTTTTGTTGCAATTGCAAAAGGAATTGCTTTTTTATTTCTTTTTCTGAGATTTCATTGATAGTGTATAGAAATGCAATGGACTTTTGTATGTTGATTTTGTAGGCGGCAACTTGACTGTATTCGTTTATGGTTTCTAATAGCTTTTTGGTAGATTCTTTAGGGTTTTCTTTATATAGCATCATGCCATCTGCAAAGAGTGACAATTTAACTTCTTCATTCCCAATTTGGATGCCTTTTATGTCTTTCTCTTGCCTGATTGCTCTGGCAAGGACTTTCAACACTATGTTGAAAAGCAGGGGTGATAGGGGACAGCCCTGTCATGTTCCTGAATGTAGAGCAAAGGGCTTCAGTTTTTCACCATTAATTATGATATTAGCTGAGGGTTTGTCATATATGGCCTTTATTATGTTAAGGTGTTTTCCTTCTATTCCTATTTTATTAAGTGTTTTAATCATAAATGGATGTTGTATCTTGTCAATTGCTTTTTCTGCATCAATGGATATAATCATAAGATTTTTGTCCTTTATTTTGTTTATGTGATGTATAACATTGATGGATTTGCAGATGTTGAACCATCCTTGTGCCCCTGGGATGAACCCCACTTGGTTGTGATGAATAATCTTTTTAATACATTGTTGCATTCGATTTGCTAGAATTTTGTTTAGTATTTTTGCATCTGTATTCATCAGAGGCATTGGTCTGTAGTTTTCTTTTTTTGTGTTGTCCTTATCAGGTTTTGGTATCAGAATAATGTTAGCCTCATAAAATGAGTTAGGGAGTGTTGTCTCTTCTCAAATTTTTTTGAAGACTTTGAGTAGGACAGGTATTAGATCCTTTTTGAATTTTTCATAGAATTCACTAGTGAAGCCATCTGGTCTCAGACTTTTGCTTTTGGGAGGGTTTCAGATGACTGTTCAATTTCCTTACTGGTGATCAGTCTGTTTAGATTTTCCAATTCTTTGTGATTCAGCCTGGGAAGGCTATATGTTTCTAGGAACTTGTCCATTTCTTCTAGGTTATTGAATTTGGTGGCATATACTCCTTCATAGTACACTTGGATGATCCTTTGTATTTCTGTGGCATCCGTGATAACTTCCCCTATTTCATTTCTGATTTTGCTTATTTGTATCTTTCCTCTTTTTATCTTAGTGAGTCTAGCTAAGGGTTTGTCAATTTTATTAATCTTTTCAAAGAACCACCTCTTTGTCTCATTAATTTTTCCTATTGTCTTTTTGTTCTCTATTTCATTTAGTTCTCTGATTTTTGTTATTGCCTTCCTTCTGCTGACTTTGGGTTTCATTTGCTCTTTTTCTAGTTCTTTAAGGTGTAACGTGAGGTAATTTTCTGGGATTTTTCTTGTTTCTTGAGCTAGGCCTGTAATGATACAAATTTCCCTTTTAAAACTGGTTTCGCTGCATCCCAAAAATTTTGGTAGGATGTATTTTCATTCTCATTTGTTTCTATGTATCTTTTGATCTCTCCTCTAACTTCGTCTTTGACCCGGTCGTTCTTTAAAAGTATGTTGTTTAATCTCCATGTATTTGTGTTTTTTCCCGCTTTTTTTTTTGCAGTTGATATCCAATTTCAAAGCCTTGTGATCAGAGAATATGCTTGGTATGATTTCAATCTTTTTAAATTTGCTGAGGCTAGTTTTATGTCCCAATATATGGTCTATCCTTGAGAATTTTTCATGTACACTAGAAAAGAATGTATAGTGTGATGTTCTAGGATGAAGTGCTCTATAAATGTCAATTATGTCCATTTCATCTAATGTGTCATTTAGGGCTGATATTTTTTTCTTTATTCTCTGTTTGGATGATTTATCCATAGCTGTCAATGATGTATTTAGGTCCCCTAGCATAATTGTCTTTTGGTCAATTTCTCCTTTTAGCTATGTTAATAGTTGCTTGGTATATTTCGGTGCTCCCTGATTGGGGGCATAAATATTGATGACTGTTATGTCTTCTTGTTGTATAGTCCCCTTTATCGTTTTGAAATGTCCATCTTTGTCTCTTGCTACCTTTTTTATCTTGAAGTCTGTTTCATCTGATATCAGTATGACTACAACTGATTTTCTCTGGATACCATTTGCTTGGAGTGTGAATTTCCACCCTTTCACCTTGAGTCTATATTTGTCCTTATAGATGAGATGTGTCTCTTGGAGGCAGCGTATGGTTGGGTTTAGTTTTTTGATCCAATCTGCTACTCTGTCCTTGTTATTGGTGAGTTCAGTCCATTTACATTTAGGGTGATTATTGATAGAGGAGGATTTCCTATCATACTATCTTTGGTTTTCTGGTAGGATGGCATCTCCATTGTTTCTTTGCCTTTTTGTTGTTGTCTATTATTTCAGTGTGGTGGTAGTCTATGATTTTCTCTTCTCTTTCTTCTTTTATTATGTTATATATTTCAGTTCTGGAATTTATTTTTTATTTTTTATTTTTTATTTATTTATTTTTTTGAGTGGTTACCATTAAGTTTAGGCTTACTTTCTCCATTCCTGTATTCCGGTTCAGGCTTTTACTCTCCCCTCTTTTATGTTTTTTTTGTTTTGGTGGAATAGCCTCCTTCAGTATTTCTTGTAGTGCAGGTCATGTGTTATAAAATTCCTTCAGCTTCTGTATGTCTGGAAAGGTCTTTATTCCTCCTTCATATCTGAAGGATATCTTTGCTGGATATATTATTCTTGGCTCAGAATTTCTCTCTTTCAATAGTGTGAATATTTGATTCCTCTGCCTCCTGGCTTGTAGAGTTTCTGCTGAAAAATCTGATGATAATCTACTGGGCTTTCCTTTGTAGGTTACCGTCTTCTTTTCCCTGGCTGCCTTCAAGATCTTTCTTTTTCATTTGTTTATTTTTTTAAAATTGTATTGGGGAATATGTTGAAACAGTGTGTTTCTCCAGGGCCCATCAGCTCCAAGTCGTTGTCCTCCAATCTAGGTGTGGAGGGCGCAGCTCAGCTCCAAGTCCAGTCACCATTTTCAATCTTAGTTGCAGGGGACACAGCCCGCCATCCCATGTGGGAATTGAACTGGCAACCTTGGTGTTGAGAGCTCGCGCTCTAACCAAATGAGCCATCTGGCCGCCCCGAGGATTCTTTTTTTGTCGTTGATTTTTGACAGCTTCAATATATGTGCCTTGGAGAAGGCCTGTTGGGGTTGAGGTAGTTAGGTGTTCTATTTGCTTCCTGGACTTGAGGATCCAGTTCTTTCCACAAGTTTGGGAAGTGCTCATTGACTATTTGTTTGAATATACTCTCTGTTCCCTTCTCATTTTCTTCTCCTTCTGATATGCCCATTATTCTTGTATAACTCTTTCTGATGGAGTCAGAAAGTTCTTGTAGAGTTCTTTCATTTCTTTTAAGTCTCAAGTCTCTTTCTTCTTCCATCCGTGTGATTTCCAGATTTTTCTTTTTAATGTCACTGATTCTTTCCTCCATCTGGTCAACTCTACTAAGCCTTAGCTGGCTATTTCATTCTTCATTTCTTTTATTGAGTTCTTAATCTCCAGAAATTCTATTTGATTCTTTTTTAAAATTCCAGTCTCTATGGTAAAATGTTCATTTTGTTCTTTGGTTGTGTTTCTGAGTTCATTAAACTGCCTGTCTGTATTGTCTTGCATTTCGTTGAGTTTTAAGACTGCAATCTTGAATTCTCTGTCATGTAAGTCACGTATTTCCATGTGTTTAAGTTTATTTTCTGGAGACTTTTCATTTTCTTTCTGAGCTGCCTTGTTACCTTGGTTATTCATGGCAATTAATGAATTATTATTTATCTTCTTAGACATCTACAGGAGTGGATTCTGCAACAGGTTGATAGAAAGAGGTTTTTCTTTTGTTTTCTGTAGGTGTTGGTAGAATGTTTTATTTTCTCTCTGACTGCAGCCTTTTATTCTCTCTCACACTGTAGTGTTATATTTTCTCTGCACTGTTCCAGCTTCTCACACAATGGGGGGACTCCCTGGAAGGTGGGTTTCTCCTCTGTGAACAGTTCGCCTGGGTCATAGGGGACCACCTCCGTGGGGGAATGTGGAGAGCTTCTTAAGTTCCAAAGCTCATTCCTGCACCAAATTCAGAGCCCGTGTGTTTCAGCTCTGTTTACTCCTGCAGGGATCTGCCCAGATAGGTGGGGACAGGGGCAGGGTGAGTTGTGAGAGGTGGCCAGAGGAATGGCGGCAACCACCACCATAGGCAGTCCTGCAGCCAAGGTTCCCTCCCCTTTGCCGGAAATACCATGTTTCCCTGAAAATAAGACCTAGCTGGACCATCAGCTCTAATGTGTCTTTTGGAGCAAAAATTTATATAAGACCTGGTCTTAGTTTAAGACCAGGTCTTATATAACATAACATAACATAACATAACATAACATAACATAACATAACATAACATAACATAACATAACATAACAACATAACATAACAATACTGGGTCTTATATTAAGTTTTGCTCCAAAAGACGCATTAGAGCTAATGGTCCAGCTAGGTCTCATTTTCAGGGAAACACGGTAGTTGTGCTATAAGTCTGTGGCTGTGGGCCACAGTTCTCAGAACTGCAAATATTCTGTTCTTTTGATCTGACACTGCTACCTTTCTGCTTTAGACCTGGGAGGCTGGGGGTGGGGCGAGCTCTGGGAGGGTAGGGAGGGGTCAGCTAGGCACAGTGCCTAAGGCTTCAGTTCTCTGCTTAACATTGAGGGCTTAAACTGCCGTTTTCACACTTCTTCCCTTAGTCTTTGCTCCACGGTCTCTGCCATGAGCGTTGGGTTCAGCCGTGTTATATGCTGTCTCCTCAGCCCTGCGGACCATAAGCGGAGCCCTAGCAGTCCGAGTTCTTCCCTGTCCCGTGACTGTAGTAGCTCCAGAATGCTGGGAGCTAGGAGCTCCTGTCTGCGTCCTGCCCCCTGAAGCCTGTGTCTTCACACTTCCTGCTTCCCTCCTCCCCCACTCATGCAATTTGCCCACCTTTAGGTGACTTCAGTTGCGTGCCTCTTAGTCTTGCCTGTCTGCTGTGCAGGGAGTCCTTTGTGGTATTATAGTTGTTCAATTTACAAATTCCAGGGGAGATTTCAAGAGGCTCGCCTCACACTGCCATTTTTATGATACAATCCCTCTGTTGTTGTTTTTTAAAGGATAATAAGTGTACCTTCCAAGTAGTATTGTTTGGGACATCAAATGCATGTAACACGCTTGGCACAGAGCCTGGCACATGGTAATTGTTCAATAAATGTATCATTACTACCACCATCAGCATTTTGAGTATCCCCAGAATTGTATACATTTTTATATCTGACATTAATAAAACCCCACATGGTCTATTCTCTGCATGGAGTTACATGTTACCCAGGAGCTAACATTAAATATAAAGATATTGTAACATTTAGTCACATTTCCTGAAGAACATTCCAAAGATTCCAGTCCATGTCCAACCCCAGTCCTTTGCTAACCCCACTTCCATCCTTCATGGTCCCCTCAGTGCCCAGCTCCTACAGAGCCTCTTCCAAGCAGCTTACCATCCCAACTCTCTCGTCCATCTGTTAGTCCTCCCTTTTCCTTCCCCTCCACCTGCTGCCTCTTTTTTAACCTCTGCAGCCTCTCTCTTGTAGTCTCTTTGAACTCTGTTCTTCCTCATAAACGATGTAGATCAGAGCTGCCTGGCAAAGAGGAAATTCTCAGGCAGCAGCCTGGGGGTTTCCCCAGTAAATATAAGTAATGTCGCTGGACGGGTATGTAGTACCTCAACATATATTATCTCTTCCTTCTAATTTAATTGAGTGGATAAGGCAACATCCTTTTTAGTGGGCAGGTGAGAAAGACAGAAAAGGTCAGAATAAGCACCAGGTACTAAATCTTGGCTCCAGAAAATGTATGACTTGCTGTGCCCTGGGGCCATCATTGATTGGTCTGCAGTGGGAATTTAAGCCCTGTTTTCCATCAGGGACTTTCATGGGAACCCTTGGACTTAGGACCAAGAGAGCCTTTGGAAGCTAAAACTGTAGATTGCAAAACTTAGAATTTTTTAAATCATGCTTTTCAACAGTTTTATTATAGTCATGGCTGTTCATTTGTTTGGTTTTTTGTTTGTTTTGTCATGCAGATAAGCCAGTCTGTAGCAAGACATAAGCATGAGGCAGGAGAAATAGAAACAGCAGGTGGAAAGAGTCCCCTGTCTTCTAGATCCCTCCATCCAGGGGTTCCTGAGGCCCTCAGTGATATTTCTGACCCTTCTTTCCATCATTTCCTCGTGGCATAAGTGGATTTGAGCTGTGCTTCGATCCCTTATAGCAGGAGAATGTAACCCACGCCCCTAGATTTGAGATGTGGCCTTAGACAGGACTCAGCTGTAGGCAAGGGAGCAGTGCAGCTTAAGTGAGGGATGAGAGTGTGGCCTGAGGCAGCTCTGAGCCAGGAAAGGCCTCCAGCTTTCTGGAACATGAGAAGTGGTGGCCAGTGGATCTATCTGTGGTGCTGGAAAAAGCCCAATCCATCCGCAGGCTCAGCAGAAGCCCACACTGAGCTGTGCGTGGGGGAAGAGCGGCCTGGGAGGTCAGTGAGACGCATAGTGTAAATCTGGAGCTGGGGCTCAGGCTCTCTCCCCTTACCTGCCCACCCTGGCCCTGCTCCAGTCTCCACAGAATCCTCCCTCTTCTTGCCTGTCTGCCTTTTTCCCAGCAATTGGTTCCAGCAAGCATTTCTCCTGCCTGCGGTTTCTTCCCCTGCCTCCGGCCATTGGCAACCCCTCCACCCCCCATCTTCCACCCGACCCCATACCCCTTCACAACCTGACTCCAGGCTTTTCCCAGCCATTGGGTGATCCCTTGGCATTTTCACGGGTGCCTCAGGCAGAGGCGCTCATCTGAGTCCAAGCAGGGTAGCCACAGATATTGCATCCTCCACCGGCCTGTGACCTCCTGAGCTTACCCTCCTGAAACCCTGGGGTCTCCTGAGGGAAACTGCTCACCCACTGCTACCGCCACGATCGTCCTACTTGAACATGAGATTCAAGAGCTGAGAAAGGGAGCTCGCTTTTAAAGTAGCTTCCAAATGCTGCTGTCTTCAGTTCAGTCTGGGGCATGTTGTGAGTAATAGTCATTATTTCGACAGGTGTTATTATTAATTAGAAAGTTTTCAGTGCAGGAAAAATCAGTTTGACAATATGACTGTGTTTAAAGGTTCAGTCAAGCAGTACCAGCCTGACTACAACTGAGGTCACCATTAGGAGTAACAATAATAACAGCAACAACAAAATAATGCTGCCACGCATATTTTTAGACTTTATACTTTAGACTTTATTTTTCAGAACAGTTTTAGGTTCATAGCAAAATTGAGTGGAAAATCCAGTGTTCCCACCTACAATACCCCGCCCCGACCTTCCCCCACTGTCAATGTCCTCCCCAAGTGGTATGTTTGTTTCATTGATGAACCTACATGGACACGTCATCACCCCAAGTCCATAGTGTATATTAGGGTTCACTCTTGGTGTCGGACATTCTATGGGTTTGGACAAATGTATCATGACACGTATCTTCCATTATAGTATCGTACTGAATAATCTTGTTGCCCTAAAAATCCCCTGTGCTCCATCTATTCACCACTCCCTCTGTCCGAACCCCTGGCAACCACTGATCTTTTTACTATCTCTATAACTTTGTCTTTTATCGTACTTGGAACCATACCAAATGTAGACTTTTAAGATGTGCTTCTTTCACTTAGTAATTGTGCATTTATGTTTCCTCCATGTCTTTTCATGACTTGATAGCTCCTTTTTTTTTTTTTAGCACTGAATAATACTCCATTGTCTGAATGTACCAGTTTATTTATCCATTTACTTACTGAAGGACATCTTGGTTGCTTCCAAGTTTTGGCGATTATGAATAAAGCTGCGATACTCATCCTTGCGCAGGTTTTTGTGTGGACCTTTTCAACTTCTTTGTGTAAATACCAAGGAGTGTGATGGCTGGGTCATAAGGTTAGAGTATGTTTAGTTTAATAATGTCTTTAATACACATTAATCTGGTTTTGTCTTTAGAGTAAATCTCTAGTGTCACTGGGGTGAATCTTAGATTTTATAGTTTAGCAAATCGAGACTCCAAGAAGTGAAGTGACTCCCCCTAGGTGACCAGACTGAACTGCTACTCTCTTACCTGGGAAGACAAGTTCTTCACCACTGCTGAACTGCAGCCCCTGGAAGTCCTTGGCCCTTGTCAGGCAGCCCTCTACGCTGGCTCTCACTCTCACATGCCTCTCAGGCTGTGGTTGTCAGGATGCCTAGAAGGGGGGTTCAGGGAATCCCACTGGCCCCCTCTGTCTTGGATTGCTTATAGCAGCTCTTGCCTATTGCTCACTGCTCCCTCCCCAACCTACAACCCCATACCCCTCCACCCCAACTTTGGAGGAACAAAAGAGACCGTCTTCCTCCTCAAAGGCTAGAGGAGCCGCCTGCCCCCCCCCCTCCACACACTGCTCACCATTGGTTCAGACCACAGTTAACACTTAGAAAGACCCTTTTCCTGCATCTCAGGGTCCTAAGGGCTGCATTCTTCTGTGGGTTCCTGGATATTCTCATTCTGTGAGAACCTGTCTGATGCTGGGGAGGAAGGCTGAGTAGCAGAGAAAAAATAGTGACTATTGGCCATTTTGCACACACTGGATGGCAATAGAAGAGAAGTTTGAGCCTTGTTTCCTCCTTGAAGGACAAGCCACCTGTAACAATAGGCAATCAGTTGTCTTGTAGGTTTCTTCCTTTGGGGGGAAAAAAACTTTTTTGAGGCTCTGTTCTTTTTGCAGTTGTTTGTTTAAAATAATTTCTCCAGAATTGCCTGTTTATACTGCCCTAAATGTGGTACTTTGTGTTTCCTGTACAGTACATCCTCTTCAGGGGACATAGAGAAACCAGGCTAATAAGAACTATGTACATTTTGTTGTTCTCTTCACAAATGTGTGTGTGTGTGTGTGTGTGTGTGTGTGTGGACAAATTAGAATCTGGGAATTTTCTTTGTTTGTAAGAATGATAGGAAATTGCTAGTGGTGTGATTAGGATTATCTTTTCACAGTTATGACTGAGATCAATTTATTCAGCCTGAGTAGCTGTAGGAAAATAGAAGGGAAGGGCTGCAAGAGGACACAGCCATTTGTTCCTTTTCAGTGTCTTGCTTTCTTCTTATTCCATGTGTTAAGGAGACAGATGCAAAAGAAAGCAGCTTAAGGGCTTTTTACATCAACTAGGCATCAGGTACACTCGGCTCCACGGGGACAGAAATTCCTGTGCTTGGGACCCTGTCACTTCCCAGACTTTGCCTGATCCCATTTGGCAATTGTCTTTTTTATTGGGCTGTTCCTGAATTGTATTCTTTACAATAAAACTGTAAATGTTGTGTGTGTGTGTGTGTGTGTGTGTGTGTGTGTGTGTGTGTGTGTAAAAATATATATCAAGAAAAAACATGTGCTTAGTTTGAGGATATGTTGTTCACCAAGACAAAGGTGGTGAGTGTTTGGAGTGTTTGCAATGTTCCCTTTGAGAAACCGCTGCAACAGTGATTCAAAACTCCTAGAAAGCAGGTGGGTAAATACACAGCAGGACAGGGACAGGACTGGCCAACCCTGACAGTGCCAATCAGCCTCAGGGTGAAGCATCCTCCCAACATATAAACGTGGCCCTGGGCCTGTCCCTTGGGAGCAGTGGGCATCGCATTTCTAGTGATACAGATACATCAGGACCAATGACACAGGCGTGGGGCTTCGGTGTGTCTGTGCTGGGGGAGCAGGAGAATTAATAGACAACTCTTTCCTCCAGAGATTCAGATACCTGTGGACTCAGGGGGGAAAGAAAGACCTGAGCAGGAGAAACCAGGAGAATGAGTTTAGGAGGCCTTCATGGTGGAGGTGACTTTTCTGTAGGGTTTGAGTGGAGAGAGGCGGTGTAGAGAAGACGGAGAAGTGATGTAGAGAAGAGGGAGAGAGCTGTGCTCAGGCTAGGCGTTACCAGTGGAGGAGGGGAGGAACGTGCAAAGCCGGCTGGGCTGGAGTGTGGTCCAGGCTGATGATGGTCTTGGGGAAACAAGGTGTCCTAAATGGAGCTGGCGGAGGATGGGGACGGTGAGAGCACTGTCATTCATATTAGGTGAACAGTTACTTCCATGTTAGGTAGGCCTCGAACTTCTGCCACTTGACATGCTTTGCAAATGGTGAAGTAAAATCTTACCAATGCTATTGCCATTAGCCAGGTTTTTGTTTTGTTGTGTTGTGTTTTTGTAGAAGCACAGGAGGATTTTCTACATTTCTTCAGTTCCTTTCTCCCACTTAATAATAAAAATGTGTTGTATTCAACTGTGGCCAGAAATGGAACTAACTGAGCCTAGAATGCTTGCCCTCAACCCCCAGAAAGTTTTAAAATGTCTTAAAAACCTTTAAAACTATAAGAATGATTCTATAAGAGAGGCTGTCAGGGTGCTTCTATTAGTGAATATTTATTTCAACAGGTATTTATACAAGCTTATCATGCAGGAGGCGCACGGCTGGGTGCTGGGAATGCAGGGCACCCAGGGATTAGAGTGGGAGTCAGGGCAGCTACCTACAGAGGCCGGAACCACACTAGGGTGCGGATGCCAGAGGACAGGTGGGTCTGGGCATGGAGGAGCTCCCTCTAAGCTGCCCCCACCCCCGTCCTTCCCTGCATCTATAAACACACTCCAGGCTCTCCCTGCGGGAAAGAAAACTCCTAGTCCTGCCCTCGAAATAGCATCGACTCTTTCTTTAACCCCCAGCCTCTGAGAAATGGAGATAATGCCCATCATACAGAGTTGCGAGAATAAAATAATTGAATACCCGCAAAGTCGTTATGACAGTGTCTGGCACATAATGAACACCCAGTAAATGTGAGCTATTGTTAGGAGCTCAGATGTAGGCGGGAGTGGGAGGCAAATGCATCTACTCAGTCCATCGGTCTTGAACCAGAACCTATTCTATGTCTATTGGCATAGAAATAGCACATATTAAAAAAAAATGTTAAGCAGGTTACAAAATAGTAATTACATTATGATCCCCATTTTTAAAAAAAAGGCATATTTTTACATAAAAATTAGTGGAGGTTATGTGCTGGCGTTATGTTATAGATTCATGTTGAAGTCCTAACCCGCAGTACCTCAGACTGTAACTATATTTGGAGATAGGGTCTTTAAAGAAGTAATTAAGTTAAAATGGACTAGGTTGAGTCCTAGTCCAGTATAACTGGTGTTCTTATGAGAAGAAATTCAGACACAGGCATGTTCCCACACGGAGGAAGGACCATATGAGGAGAGAGAGGAGGCGGCCATCGGCAAGATACAAAGGAAGGCCTCAGAAGATATGAAACCTGCCAATACCGAAAAAGATATGCTGAAGTCCTAAACCGCAGTACCTATGAATGTGACTTGATTGGAAATAGGCTCTTTGCAGGTGTAGTCAAGTTAAGACGAGATGATTCAGGTGGGCTTTAATCCAGTATGACTAGTGTCCATATAAGAAGAGGCAAACCGGACACAGACACACGAGGAGAATATCATGTGAGGACACGAAGACATAGAGACACAGAGGAAAGACCCCCTGGAGACAGAATAGAGTTGTGCTGCCAAAAGCCAAGGAGTGCCTGGGACCGCCAGAAGCTGGAGGATGCAAGGAAGGGTCCTCCCCTAGAGTCTTTGGAAAGAGCATGGCCCTGCCAACACCTCGATTTTGGGTGTCTATGTGACGGTAGCCTACGGATACTAACACATGGGTTCTGTAGGGTATAAGCAGAAACCAACTTAATTTTCTTTTCCTCTACGGCCTTCCATGCCCACACTCTTAGACCATTTATCCCCAGTCATGAATGCAATCTCAGGCAGATCCCATAGCTTTTTCTGGTCATTTAGATATTAAAAGTCCAATTTTGTCTGAAATCAAAAGTTGTGTCCTTATCCCATTTAAAACTTCTTCTCTTTCTAATTGAGGGTTTAACTGAAGCTTAGAATAGGTGGAACACAGGGGCTATTTAGGGCCGTGAGACTATTGTGTATGATACTGTAATGGTGGCTACAGGACATTATGCATTTGTCAAACTCATAGAATGTACAATGCAAAGAGTGACTTAGTGTAAACTGTGGACCTTAACTAATGTAATAATAAAAATATATGCTATATCATAAACCTAAGATTCATGTAGGTACATAATAAACATATAAATAGATAATAATCAATATTGGTTCATCAGTTGTAACAAAGGTGCCCTACTAATTCAAGATATTAATAGGGAAACTGGGGGGGAGTAGGGGGGGTACATGGGAACTCTACTTTCTGCTCAGTTTTTCTGTAAACCTAAAGCTTTTGCGGAAAACAAAGTTGATTAATTTAAAAAAGAGTAAGTCAACTGTTTCAGTGAGTTGACATCTCAAAAAAGTCTAATAGATCCAGTATTTGGATGTGGTTTTGGAGAAACTATAATCAGTGGGACATTATTTTTTCTCTAGGACTATTGAGTAATGTGACTCCATGCATTAATTCTATTGTGAAAATACACACAAATTTGCTATGATTAACTGGGAAGTTTTCAAGACCTGCAAGCATGAAGATAAGTGGTTTCTCCATGAATGTTCGGTTCCTATTGACCGAATGCCAAGACTTGCACCGTCTCTGGCCCTCCCCCCGCACACCACCCTCACCCTGGCACAACCTGCTCCTCCTGACAGAAGGACATGGGCTTCTCAGGCTTGTCCTGAAACTTGCCTTCTGTGCGCTTTCCCCTCTTTTTCATGTGCAAGAGAAGAACTATTACAGGATTGCTTAGTTCCCCCCAAAACAGTCTGCTCCCCACCAAGAGTGCACTCATGGCAGGCAGAGAGGTTGTACATGTGCGTGCCTTGGCACTGGGCAACCCTGGCGAGTCCCCAAGCTGAGGGTAAGTCAGAACTCAGAGTGAACACTCCCTAGAAGCTGTCAGACTGGGCCTCGGGAAAAGGTTGGCAAGGGAGGTGGCGATGCAATCCATGCAGACACTTTGGTCCTGGCTCAGTCGGCCTGCGGAGGAGGGTCCCAGTCCCAGCACTACTCACGGTGACACCAGCCAGCAGGAGTGTGTGGCTCCTTTCCGAAGTTTTCCCCTGACATGCACCGAGCCTTTCCCAACCTCCAGGGCTGCTCTCTAAAGACTCCCTGGCCAGCCTGGTTTTCCTCCTTGGGAAGAGGACATCCAAGAAAATTCATTTTACCTGACTGAAATTGACAAGTAGACCATGGCTCGAAAGGGTCTTTTGGCAAGCATGCATCCCCTGACCAGTATGGATCACGGGCCTCCCATGTGTCGGGGTCTATACGACTTTTGATGCTAAAGACAAAATAATGGATAAGAAAATACTTCCATCCTCAAGAAACTCATGGTTTGTGGGGGAGACAGGCAGTCAAGAGGTGCTTACCATGATAATTCTCCAGAACCTCAGTTCTTCTTATGTGAAATCCTAGCATATATCTTAGCAATTCCAGCTGTAGTATCTACACATTGAATCATTCCCATTGGTGGTACTTAGATTGGGGCAGTGGGAGAGGATGGAGCTTGGGGCAGAGAATGGACAAGGAAGATATTGTGAATGGCAGAGTCAAAATGAAGACATTTCCGTTGCAATATTAGGGGAGAAAGCAAAAAAACTGGGAGCCCCCTCCAGAGGGAGAGAAGTGGAGATGTTTACCAGGAAAGCTAAACAAGAGATGTGCGTGAATTTACAGACAGAGCCAAGGCTAAATGACCCGTGGAGGATGGGAGGGAATTGGAACACTTCTATGCAGCTGAGCTTCTCAACTCTTCAAGTGATTTTGAATTAGTGAGAGCCAGAAGTCGGGAACCAACAAGTCCATGTATAAAATCAGAAAAGCTTTGAACATTTAGGTGGGTGAAACAGACAGTAAAGTGAATCCCTTTTATTGAGCAAATAACTGTAAGAAAGTAAAATTTTCATGTTGAAGCAATTTGTTGAATCAGCTGAGGAAGGGAGAGCCTAAAGATTTTTCTCTGAACCAACAGATGTTAATCATACAATGTACATTACCATGAATGCAGAAAGTGTACATGTATTGACAATCTCTTTATCTAAGATGCCATTATTTTATTTTGGTGACTGCAATCGTGTAATAGAGTCACTTGTAACTTCCACCCCTCAATCTACATTTTCATATAAGGTGTTAAACTTCTAATTCTCTAGGGATTTTCTGGTTCCGATGTTACCTAGTTGGAGAGATTTATGGTAGATATTATTGGAAAACAAAGGCAAGCCCATGTTGACCTGGTGTCTTCTCAAGGAGGTGATTTTCTTTTTTTAGGCTGGTCCTGAAAGATAAGACGACATTAGCCAGGGGACTAAGAAGGAGACGTCATAGCCCTTTTCATGTCCACGTCCTCGTGGTCTCCATTAGACCATTCTGTCCTTATCTGGTTGTGCTTCCAATTTAAGAGAGAGCTGAGTAGGAGTGTCAGAGAATCGTAGTAATAATATTAACAAACCACCCCCGAGCTATATAATCTCATGTGATTTACCTCACAAAAACCCTGGGAGATACATACAGAGAGCTCAATTTATAAATGAGGAAACTGAGGCCCAAAGAAGCTGAACAACTTGCCTAAAATTGTGATGGAGCCAGGATTCCTCCCAGGTCTTCCGGTACTCAAACCTGTGTACTACGAAGTATCGGTACTGGTTTACTATTACCCTCTGCATTTCAGAAGGAACGTACCGTATTGGCACGGATATGCTCTATTATGGCCAAAAAGAGGCTGGATAACATTTGGACCTATTTTAGAATGAAAAAATCCATTATTTGAAATTAAAAAAAAATTTTTGACGTAAATGACTCCAATAAGTGACAGTAAGCAAGGCAAGTGGGGAAAAAGATAGAACCAGTGCCAGCTTTATATATTTAGAGTAATATTAGTTGAACCAACTCTTACAAACCAACAGCAAGGAAAAGTAAAGAGAGCATCAGAAATCGATAACACAATTTTAGTGTTAGCTGCATTTAAGTGAGACAGCTCTGACTCATTCAACATGTGATATGAGGCCAGGCAGGTTGTAAGGGGTAAAAATGTTTTTTGGGGAAAACTTGGAAAAGGAACGATAACTTTGAAAATACCACATCTTGGTAACTCATCACTGTGGATGGAGATAAAAGAAATCATAAGGGACCTTCCTGGAACCCTGAGGAATCTGTATTCTTTCTAATTCTTGCATTGCCCAGTGTAGGGAGCAAAGGCCCTATACGAATCTCTGACAACAGATAGAAGATGAATTCTGGGAAGCCAGAAAAGCAGAAAGTCTTAGGGACCAAAACAAGAAGAGACCTTATACCCCAGTGCATTCAGTCCCTGCAGGCAAGGAGTGATCTACAGCAACACAGAGAAAGAAGGAAGTATCTAACTGCCAAGAAAAGGAGGGTCTTTAACAGTTCTTGGTTGTCCAGTCTACAGACCTCAGGGAGGGTCTCCTGTTATATCAATTTAATTAATCCTTTATTACATACAATTTAAACACTGCCCTATCCTTGGGGTCATTACTTTTTCTTTTCTCCTTCTTTCTATTCTTGATCTAACATCTCTGGGAGGACTCCTTTGGTATCGCTTTTGAGAGACTGGACTGAGCGTTATCTCACATAACTGATGTCTCTGTCCTACCCCAACGGGCATGCTTTGATCCAGGACTCTCTAGAGCCCTGCAACAGAAGATCAGTGTAGGTGGGGTTTTATTCTGCTTGCATTTGTTGTCACCTTTGGTGGGAAGGATGCGTCATCCAACAATATTCATGAGCTCCTTCCCTAAATTATAAAAATTTCTATTATGATGATTACTTTTCTATTATTTCTCCCTGCAGAATTGTACAAAGCTCATATAATAGAAAAGATGGTGAGATGGGCTATGAGATTCCAGCGGGAGACGGGCTCTGAGGCAAAGGATATGTGCACAGACTTGGTTTATAGAGAAATTGATAGCGAGTTCTGAGGCTGTGTCTTTCAGGTAGAGGGAATGCCGGGGCGGGAGGAACTCGGGCCTATTGCTTCCTCAGAGGAACAAGTTTAAGGCATTACTGACTCCCAGGGTGCCTTGCAGCTGTAAGGCTGCTGCAAAAGACTACACAACTGAATGTCATCAATAACTGCCTGGGTTATGGTGCCCCTGAGCTCAGTGTCCCCACTGTGCCTCTGGGTGACAGGCCAGGACAACCGGGAACCGAGACCAAGGGCCACACAACTCCTTACTTTGTATGCTGGTCAGGCTTCCAATTGACAACACCCTCTTCTTAGACAACTGAGGCTTTGGGGTGTCATAAAATAACCAATTTTATTTTAAAATTCATTATTTTTACCTAGAAAGGGGCAAAGCCACCCACGCTCATGGTTTAGGCTTTTGGGAGACCAGGAGTGATTCATCTCCAGTGTAAAATGAAGTGTTTTACAGGATATGAAATACTGTTGTTCAACAAGGAAAACCCTAGACTGTTTATTCTCCTTCATGTTATTGAATTTTTTTAATACCAAAGTTATCCATGCTTGTTATTACAAATCAGATAGGGAGGAAGCTGTCATTTGACAGTTGCATCTCTACCACCCAACCCATCGCCATGTGGTAAAGTCTGTCCCTGCCTGGCTTGCATCTTTCACACCTTTCCTGAAGTGTGTCCACTCACATCCCAGCGCGCACATTCCAGCAGAGCAAACCCCTGGTTCTGACTCTTGCGTGGTCCTCTCCCACCCGCCCCATTTAAACAGGTTTTGAACACTCCCTTCATCCTACCTGTATTTCCTCTGTGCTCAGTGTCTTTGGAGTAGCTATTACCCAGTCTGCTGGGGAACAGGATGAAGGGTGGTGGGGGAGACATAGCACAAGGTGGACTTGCGTGGTCAATACTCTCTGCTTCCTGAGGGGCCAGTGGTCAAGTTGAGTGACTGAGTCCCTCTCTGGTCTGAGAGCGTTGAAGGTGTGACGATGGACACAATGAGACACCTGTGTTGATTCACCCTGGTGCAAAAAGCAGAATCTGGAGACTTCTGTCCAAGCGGGAGAAGCTGGGGCAAAGATGGTTGTTCCCCTTTGATAACTGATTCTGGAATATTCTGTGACAGTAAGTGGATTATTCAGGATTCTTACTTCTCCTTGACCTCCTGCTGAGAACAGTGTCTTGCTCATTAGCACTTCAGTAGAATCGAGCCCTTGCTGTGAGAAGAGGTGAGAGCAGTCAATTTTGCCACTCATTAGCAACTCTGGACAGATGGTGGTGGGCAGATTGAACCAATTGGCAAAATGAGAATCTTCTTCTCTGTGGACACAGCTATTCCTTCTAGTCCTTTCGCCATCAACGGGTCACCCAGAGTTGACTGTCTGCTGGTCTCACAGGGCAAGGGGCAAGACAATATTTTTTAGGTATTAGTTACTTTGTATAACCGCTGAGTCACCAGTATTGTGATCCTTAGTGTAGTGGGAAGACTGTAGGAGGAATAATATCTCATGTATAACAGACACCACAACCCTCCCAGCTGTTGTCTTCCTGTCCTGTAAGGTATTAGTAGGCACTGTTCTTACCTAAATGGTAAGTAGGATCGTGATTGAAAACAGTGTAGGCAGCTCTGTGTGGAAGGACAGCACTTTATTCATGTGTCCCACAAGGGCCTACTCTGATCAGCTGAACTTGATATTTGTGTAGTGTTTTACAGTTTGCAAAGCAATTTGACATATCTTTCAATTCTCTCAACAACTCTGTCGGGTCACAACTTTTCTTGTCTCCATTCCACTGATACTAAAGGTCATGGAAACTAACTGAATTGCCCAAGGTCACATCAAGCGCAGGACCCTTTCCCTGACCCCAAACTATACGGGAATGTATGGGAGCTTAATAAATGGTGAAAGGAAGGGCATCTTTTAACACTGTTTGATGATGTGGAGAATGAAAGGGACACAAGAGAAATCAAGGTGCACCCCTGACTCTAAAGATGAATAGCAAACTTCAGTAACATTGGTTATCAAGGGTGTAGGTGAAGGGTTGAACGAGCTAAATTAAGTAGGAAGAATTTCTATTTCTTGGCTAGTCGTCTTTGGGACATTAGCTTGTTTTTATAAAATGTGGTGCCTCGTGCTGTAATATGGATAAACCTTGACGAAATTATGCCAAGTGGAATAAGCCAGACACAAAAGGACAAGTGTCTGCTTCCACTTACACGAGGAACCTAGAATAGACACATTCATGGAGACAGAAAGTAGAATGCAGATTCCCAGGGCCAGGAGAGGGGGAATGATGAGCTGCGGTTTAATGGGTGCAGAGTTTCAGTTTGAGATGATGACAGAGTTCTGCAAATAGCAGTGACGGTCGCACGACATTGTGAATAAGCTTAATGCCACTGAACTGTACCCTTCAAAAGGGTTAAAATGGTAAGTTTTATATTATGTATATTTTACCATAATTTAAAACAATTTTTTAAAATGTGGTTCCTTTAGTACAAAAAGTTTAATTTGGGGATTCTTCACAAAACATATCTAGGTCAATCTGCCATGTCAATCAGTTGAACTACTTCCTTTTCTGGATGAGTAAACACTTCTATTTAAAAATATTTTTTTCCCGAGGTATTTTGCCTATTAGTTGTATTTTTGTTATGTTTCTGTTTTTAAGCTTAGGCAAAAAGAGCTCTTTTGAGCTCATAGAATTACAGGTAGTTTCTCTCAAGGTAATTGTTTCTTCTTTGTTAAGTGATCATTTTTCGTATTAAAAAAGGTTGCTATTAGAAAATGAATTGAAATTTCCACATAATTAAAAGCAGCTGTCTCGTTAGGATCTTACCAAGTTTGGAGACAAATACCAGAGGAGAAACTAGAGGAACCACAACTTTTGTTTTTGAAAATGAAGTCAGCTTCTTTCATTATTCAATTCCGCATCTTTGAGCCAATATTGAAACCAGCATGTACAATTTCTATCTGAAATTTTATTCTCCTGTGCAGAATTCTGGGAACAAAATATCAATAAAGACTGTCAGAAAAAAACTATCAAAGATTCGGAAATGAGCAGGAAAGCTCCCTGGCTGTCCTTTCGGTGATGGGCTGGGCACTGTCTAGAGACCCTGTCTTTCTAATGACTGGACAGCGTGACAACCCCAGAAAAGAGTGAAGATATAAGAGAAGTGGCAGATGAAGGTACAGACACCTATTGCTGAGTGAGGCTAAGCTGGAAGATATGGTGCAGGTCATCAGCCACCAGGCTGGGGACAGCTCTGGGCAGGGGCAACCTGTCCCCCCTGCACAACTCAGCTCACAGGAAGCGTGGCTCCCCACCAGAGGTCAGTGAGACGGTGAGACTGCACCTCACCAGAGGCCAGGAGGAATGAATGTCTAGGTTTGTGCTCAAGAAAATCCCTCCCGCAGGACGAAAGCCAGGAGAGGGAAAAGGCACCCCCTCCGACACTCCAGGCAATGGCATGCCCTGTATGTTTCCTCCTCCGTCCCTTCCTGAAAAGCTGCGCTTTTCTGTTTGCTCACTCGTAGTACCGGTTGACATGTCACCTTCCCTAGGAAGACTTTACTGAGTGCTATGTACTGAATTGTGTCTCCCCAGAATTCATGTATGTAAACCCTAATGCTGAAATGATGGTATTAGAGATGGGCCTTTGCAGGTAGTTATGGTTAGATGAGGTCAGGAGGGTGGGGCCCTCGTGAAGGGATTAGTGCCCTTATAAGATGAGACACCAGAGAGCTGCTTCCTCTCTTGCTCTTCCTCTTCCTGCGCGTGCACAAAGAAGTCATGTGAGCACACAGTGAGCAGGCAGCTGTCTACGAGCCAGGAAGACAGGCTGCACCAGAGCCCAGCCATGCTGGCGCCCTGACCTCTGACTGCCAGCCTCCAGAACCGTGAGAAAATAGACTTCTGTCATTCAAGCCACCGAGTCCGTAGCTTTTTGTTATGTGGCCTGAATCTAATACACTGAACACAGTCCAAATAAAGTTAATCACGTCTTCCTCAGCGCTACCTCCTTTTATTAAGCTTTCTTTTTTATTTCTTTTTACCAAAGTCAGACATTCACATATTTAAAAAGTCAAGTGATACTACAGAGTTTATAATAAAAATAGTAGTCTATGGCTTTCCCCCTATCCCTAACTTGTGTCTGGCTCCCCAGGAAAAAGCCTTCTTAACTCTTTCAATTGTTCCTTATGAATTGGGGCCCATTCAGTGCTTCTAAGTAATTTTTACGGCACTATTCCCTCCCTGACTTATGAATTTTATGCTTTAGTTATTGACTTTCTATTAAGAGGCTTTAGCATTCTTATACTTCACTACCAATTTCCCTCCTTCCAACTTCACAGTTAAGTGATGTCACATTTTCAGTTATTAAGTGATTACATTATTTATTTTATTTTTTAATTGAGGTATATTTGACATATAGCATTATACTGGTTTCAGATGTATAACATATGGATTCAATATTTGTACACACTGTGAAATGATCGCAATAAATCTAGTGACCATTCGTCACTATACATAGTCACAAAAACTTCTTTCTTTCTTTTTCTTGTGATGAGGACTTTTAAGATTTACCTTCTTAATGACTTTCAAATACACAATACAATATTGTTAACTATAGTCACCAGCTGTACATTACATCCTGAGGACTTATTTGTTTCATAACTGGAATTTTGTACATTTGACCACCTACACCCGTTTCCCCCCACTCCCCAACTCCCTTCCCTTCTGGCAACCACCAGTCTGTTCTCTGTATCAATGAGCCTGCTTTTTGTTTTGTTTTTCAGATTCCACATGTAAGTGAGATCATATGGTATGTGTGTTTCTCTGTCTGACTTATGTCACTTAGCATAATGCCCCATAACACATTTTTAGTGTTCATTGTTTACATTATTTTGATCATTTAGTTGTCATTTACTGCCAGGCCAAATACTATGACACAACTCCATTTCTTTCTTTGTACAACTTTGTTTTCCCATAGATATTTATCAACTTTTTCTTCTTTTAGCTTACTACCACTATCACAGATTCTTCACAAATTCTCCAATAGAAGTGTTAAATTCCTCTAGAAGCCATTTTTCACATGATTAAATCATTGAGTTCAATATTTGTTCCTGCTCTCACATTTTTAAATGCCCATGAGTTTTATGTTGTTCTCCCAATATTTATTTGTTGTTGTTATTGTTTTCTCCTGCTGGATTTAATGCTCTATATGCATTATGTACTTGAATCCTCACTACGTCTCAGCAAGGTGTTTATCCCCACTTTATAACTATAAGAAAACGAAGGTTTAGAGAGGCAAAGGAATTAACTTAAGGTCACATAGCTGGTATGGGCCAGAGCTGAGTTTTGTGTGGTGTTTTTAATTGTGATTAAAAGAAACACATAACATGAAATCTACCCTCTTAACAAATTTTAAGTATATAGTACAGTATTGTTCATTATCTGCACATTGTACAGCAAACGTTTACAACTTTTTTATCTTATGTGACTGAAATTCAATATCCATTGAATAACTCATCCAATTTCCCTCTCCCTCCAGGCTCTGGAAACCACCATTCTGCTTTCTGCCTCTTAGTCTGACCACTTTACACACCTCATAAAAGTGGAATCGTGCAGTATTTGTCTTTCTGTGACTGGCTTATTTCACTCAGCATTATGTCCTTAAGTTTCACCCATGTTTCGCATGTGACAGGGTTTCCTTCTTTTTGAAGGCTGGACAATATTCTATTGTACATACTATATAACACATTTTCTTTAACCTTCTATTAGTCTACAGACATTTAGGTTGTTTCCACTCCTTGGTTCCTGTGAATGACATTTTTTTTAAAATGGTAGACTCTTCTTGGTTTGGAGACGCATTTTCTCTTCAAGGCTATTAATTATAAAAGTGTTTCTTTCTGGTTTTCTGTTTCTGCTTAGTTTGCCTTTTGTTGTTTACTTATTTTGATTTCTATTTTCCATGTTAAATACTTTCCTCAGGTGTCGGAGGAGACTTGGGCTGTTCATTCAACACTAAAAGATTGATTGAAGCTCTGTGTGTGCATTGGGGTGAGGGGCTTGTCCATGTATGTGTAAGGTTTAGGGTGGGGATCTGTAGGATAACTCAGGGAGCACTTGGGTTTTCTTTCCCTTCTTTCTTTCTTTCTTTTTTTTTGTTTTTGTTTTTTTGTTTTGTTTTGTTTCAGAAATCCCAGTTGTTACTATCTGTATATATCTTTTCTTTGGGACCATTTATTCTCTCCAGAGAAAATCTACTAGTCTCTCCCTGAGGGCTATAGGCCTGGTGTCAGAACTCCTAGGAGTGGGGACGGGGGCAGAGGGCTGACAGCCTCGTGGTTCACATGTCAGCGTTCACTCTCAGAACAGCACTTGGCCTGCTCTCGGCTGTGACTGCAGCCCCTTTTGATCCTGCTGTCCAAAAATAAATCTCCCACTTGGGTGGGAGGGATGGCCCCTTAGCTGCTCCAGATGGGCAAGGGACCTGGGATCTAATTTCTTCTTAAACTGAATTTCAGCCAAACCTCTTGTTCTTCACGTCACACCTACCATGACTTCCCACAGTTCAAATGTCTCCAGTTCTCCTGTAGGCACGTGGTAGGCAGATTTCTCTGCTTCCTCTAGTTCCCATCCTGCCAAATCCAATGACGATTCTCATTTGTTATGGTGTCTTCCCCAATTCTCCTTGTCCTTTTCCTCCCATTACATTCATTTTCAGGAGGAGCAGAGATAAACATTCATGTTCAATTTACCACATAATTGAAAGGTCATCCCAAGCCACTTCTTTGGCTGGTAGATACTTCTGCATCCCACTTAGGCTCTAATTTATTGTTACTTTTCTACCTTCCTTATGGGCTATGGTTCTCCTGAGGGCAGTGGTCTCTTTGCATCTCCTGCCTGCAGCATAGAGGGCATGCAGCAATTATTTATTCAGTTGAACGAAACTTAATTTACATAGTTGGTGCTATGCATTGGAAAGCTGGATAATAAAGTAAACAACCACGTAGGCTTCATCACTTGCCCATTCTTTATTAAAAATGGTCCTGATGTAAGCAGTTTTTCAAGGTTGAAGCAGGAACAGCAAAATCCCTCTCATATAGTACCTTGTTTACTGTATGTACAGCCTTTTTCTGACTTTCAGAGAAGTGCTTATTTTACTTAGAAGTGATTGCTTTTCAAAGGCTGGCAATTCTCATTAGTTACCAGGTGAGTGAATCTAATAAGAAAAGTCTCCTGACTGAGGCGGGAAAAGTAATGGAACAAAATGTAGAGTGGGGATTTTTCCCACCTTGCAAACCAAACAGCTCCTGTGCTACACATAATTGAAAGAAAATTGACATGTATTATCGCAGAAGCATTCTTTTCCATGCACCCAGAGAAAACGGGGCATGCAGGGGAGAGACCTCTGAAGGCCAGAAAAGGGCTGAGCTGAGGAGAGCATTTACTTGCCTCTTCTAGAGATGTGCCAGGGAGACCTTTGAAACAGCTTGCATTTGTTCCCTAGGGCTACTGTAACAAATTACCGCAAACTGGGTAGCTTATAACAACAGGCTTAGTCTCTCACAGTTCAAGAGGCCAGGACCCCAAAAGCAAGGTGTCAGCAGGGGTGGCTCCTTCTGGAGGCTGTGAGGGAGACTCCGTTCCATGCCTGTCCCCGGGCTTCTGGAGGTGGCCGAGAATCCTTGGTGTTCCTTATAGCTGCATCCCTCCAGTTCCTGCCTGCAGCCTCCCAGAGACTTCTTCCCACTGTGTGTGCCTTTCAGTCTTTCTCGCTTGTTAAGGACACCAGTCACTGGCTTTAGGGCACATCCTAATCCAGTCCGACGTCATCTTAACTTGATTATATCTGCAAAGACCCTATTTTCAAATAGGGTCACATTCTAAGGTTCTGCGTAGACATGAATCTTTTGGGGACACTATTAGATTGGATACGTGGCCTGAAAGCCTTCGTCTTCCTGCTCCCTACTTCTACTTATAATTTGGAGATTACGTTTGTAATCAAGTACTTTCAAACAGTTGATATAGGAGAAGACATAGGCCACGCCCAGCGAAGGTGCCTGGGCAGCGAGGGAGATGGGCTTGTAGGTGAGGCTCCCAGAGGCTCTTCACCTTGGCCGCGCGTTGGAATCATGCCAGGGTTTTACTCCTGCTGTCCCCGCCTCAGGTGTTCTGAAAGCACCACAGGTAGTTCCAGTGTGCAGCCCGGATGCAGACCTCCGACCCAGGCACCTTCCTGCAACAGTTGCCGATGAGGCGGCCTTATGTGAGCTCTGCTAATCTCTGTACAAGCAGGTCCGACGTCAAGTGTGCTTTTGCTGACTGCTGAGAACTTAGTATCAGCACCTGTGGGGTTTATTTCTGTTCCTTTATTTGCTTTGAAAAGGAATAGCGTCATCGGTACCGAAAACTCGAAAATTAATTAAAAAGAAAAGAAAAGAAAACATGTGTAGGGATATATGGATAAGAGGGAGGTTAACATTTAATTTTACATTTTAGAAAAAAAAAATTGTACTTATCAAAGTAGGATGTGTTCATAGAAATGTGAAAACCCTGAAAAAGCCCACAGAAGAAAATCACCTATCATTCTTTCCCTCTCGGAAAACAAGGTGGTGGCAAATGTTCTAATGATTGTTTTTCTATGCATCTATAAACATACACTGTGTATTTCAGGAGTTATGTGGTTTGGAAGCTTGGGTTCTTCATTTAGCAAACATATATCACTAAATGTATGTCAATAAATGATGTGTATCAGTAAATACTTCCCATTAAGTAGTCTTCAGATTTCGAATGGCTACATTTTATTCCTTCATAGAGAGTATACTGTAATTATTTAACCAATCATTATGAAAGAATGTCATATGGAACTTTTCCTGTTGTCTGATTCCTGGGGCGAAATCCAGGACTGAGGAGCAGAGGCCCTGCCTATCGCATTATTCTACACGGGCTCCCAGACCCATCCCCATAGTGCCCGACTCACCCCCTCCCTGGCCCCCTGACAATTTCCATAGGCCCAACATGTGGAAACTGGAGGAGGCTTTGGATAGAGAGTTCCTAACCTAGGGAAGAGTGTGCCCCTAGCCCCGCATCCAGATGAATGGTAGGATTTGAGAGTATGTGTGAGGAGAGATAGCATCTCACCCCATGAACATTTGCTTAGAGTACAATTGCCAATCTGTGTTCTGTACTGTCTGAGCAGGAGAAAGGAACCGGGTAGGAAAGGTGCTGCAAAGAGAGGGAGCCGCCAGCTTTTGGCCCACCCACGTCATCTGGTGTGATAATGGGACATGAGTTGCTGTGGCCAAGTGGGTGCCATGGAAGGAAGTCAGTCTTGGCTGCCTCGTTGGCACCCTGTCCTGGAGACAGACCAGCAGCAAGAGACTGTGGGTTTTTCTAGTGTGGGACGGATTTGAGGAGGGAGGATGAGGTCCAATAGAAGCATGTCTGCTGTGTGAGGTAAACTACATGGGGGGGGGGTGTCCCCAGACCTCCCGAAGAACCTACCAAATGCTCCACAAGACAGTGAGCTTCTAGATGCTCAAGCCCCAGAAGTCATGCAAGCCGAGACAGGACAACACCAGGGACGAAGGCGTTTCCCCTGTTCTATCTCTTTCACCTCTCCCTACACTCTGCTCTGGGGAACCTGGAAACGCAGAGTGAGGGGGAGGCGCAAGCATGAGAGAGCAGCCATGCCCTCTCCCCAAGCAGCTCCCCGAGCCTGGGTGCAGGGAGGGCATTGAGTTAGACGTGAAATACAGCAACTTGGTTGTGTGACTCAATAATAGCCTTTAAAACGTGCATGTCACTTGACCCAACAGATCCATCTCTAGGAATTTATCTAAGGGAACACTCAGAGACATGTAGGAAGATTTATGTAACAAGAGAATTGCCATACATGAAAAGTACTTCCCCACATCCTGCAAAGCTATAATTTTTATGTTTAAAAAAATCACCAGTTCTTTCAAAAAGACCAGAATTCTGATGGTCTAATTTTTATAGACATTTGCAATGCCACAGCCCTTATAACAAATAGAATCACTCAGAATAAATAAAGAGTTTCAGAAAGCTGGCCATTACACAGTGTTGAGGACATGGTTCCAGTTACTATTGCTGTGAAAAACTACCCCCAAATACAGTGGCATAAACTACAGTCCTTTGATTATACTCCTGGGTTTTGTGGGTCAGGAATTTGGACAAGGGATGGCATGTCTCTACTCCAGGGTTCTGGGTCTTTAGCTGGGAAGTTGAATGGCTGAGGTGTCTCAAACATCTGAGAGCTATAAACATCAAGAGGCTTCTGTATTCACATGGCTGACACTTAGCAAAGGAGGGCTTTACAGCTGGGACAGTCAAGCAGAACCCTTGTGCGGGGCTTACCTGGGAGCTAGGGCTTCTCTCTGTACGGCTGCCAGGTTCCAAAAGGGAGACTCAGCAGAGTGAGAATTCCGAGGGAGGACCAGATGGAAATTGCATGACCTTTTATGATCTAGCCTTGGAGGCAAATGGTGTCACTTCCACCATACTCTATTGATTGGAGAAGTTATTAACCTGCCTATATTCAAGGAAGGATGTCCCCTATCTCTCAGTAGAAGGCATGTTAAACTGTCATAGACAAACTTCTTAATATTTGATAACAGCAGAGTACAGTCGCCCTTAGCGTCAATTCACACTTTACACTTTTTCTTCAGTATTAGTGTGTACAGGTGGTATCATTTCTCCAACAACAAACATGGTATTCCAATACCCACCAACTGTCCAGCTCTCTGACACCCATCGGATGGCCCACAATTCAATGCAGTTCTGACACTGTGTACCCAGAGTTAGCGCAGACCCCAGTTAAGGGCTCAGCCCCATCAGACTCCCACTCACTTCAGATGCCAGTTGCAACACCAGGGTCACCAGGCGACCCACACTCATGCCCAACATGGCTACAAATTTTGGGGTTCTCATTACCCTCTTTCAAATTTGATAGTTCGCTAGACGACTCAGAGGACTCAGGAAGGCACATTACTTACAACTTGTGGTTTATCGTACAGGACACATGTCAGGAACAGCTAAAGGGGAGAGATGCATAGGGCAAGGCCTCCGTGATGGCCGGGCAAGGAGCTTCCATGTCCTGCCTGGGTCCGCCACCCTTCCCGCACATTGATGTGTTCACCAACACAGAAGCTTCCCTAGCTTCACTTTTTCAGCATTTTAATCAAGACTTTGTTACCTAGACACGGCTGGTTAAAGCATTAGCCATTGATGAACTCTCCAGCTCCTCTCCCCTCCAAAGATATTTGGGGTGTGAGGATGGGGCTGAAAGTTCCAACCCTCTAAATTATGTGGTTGGTTTTTCTGGCCATCAGCCCCCCATCCTGAAGCTATTTAGCCACCTCCCCTGCACCTGCGCCCAGAGAAGGCCTTCCTATCGCTCAGGAAATTCCAAGGGCGTTAGGAGCTATGTGCCAGGACCCAGGAACACATTATATATAATATATATTATAACGCCACAACATAATGCTCATTATTTATATGCTGAGCAAGGGCTGGGTGCTAGAAATCTAAAGAGGAAGAAGGTGCAATACCTGCTTTTGCGGAGCTCTGAACCTGGTGGAGAAGACAAAACAGCTTTCCGCAAATATTGTGAAAGAAGCACCTACCAGGCCTCAAAGGAAGAGTGAGTAACGGTGAGCTAGGAAGCAGACGCTTTAGGAATTGCTCTTCCACTAAAGAAGAAATTACTGACTTGTGAGCATTGCCCCGACTGTTCACAAGCCGCGTAGGGGTTTTGTCATCGGCACACTGCTCACAAAGGGACCGCCTTACAAGGGGCTGTAAAAACTCGAGGCATTTCCAAGTCAAGCAGGGAAAATCTGATAGGGATGAATAGAAACACTCAGCAAGTAGAAATGACCTCTATATACATGTTTTTCATAAAATACAGTAGAAATGCAGAAAGGCTCTTGACATGTGAAGAGTACTTGGTTGTGTATTTGGTATGTGTAGCGCTGTGTACACCTCAGCATTGCATCCCCGCACAGGAGTGCAAAGGAAGGTCCACACCCCATAGGTCTAAGTCTCTAGAAGTTATTAATCAAGCTAATAAACCACCAAGCAAAGTGTGTTTTATCCTCCTATTTTGACAAATACATCTTCATAACAACTTGGAAGGACCAGGTTGAAATTCAGGATCTCAGCTCTATGCCTGATTGTGGTGGGACAGTGAGCGACAGCCTGGGGCACCCCATCCTTATGGCCCTACCCTTGGCTCCGTCTCCCACACATGTGGACACCCCCCTGCACACGGCCTCCCTCAGCCACCCCTCAGGCCCAGGGACACAAGTACCAGCATAGCTGTCAGCTGGGGGATGATGGCCTGGGGAAGAGGCCCATTCAGGGTCCAGCAGTGAGCTCAGGGACACTGGGGGATGTCTTAGTCTGCTCGGGCATCTATAATACAACAGAATGCTACAGACTGGGTGGCCGAAATAACAGACATTTATTTCTCATGCTTTTGGAGGCTGGAAAGTCCAAGATTAAGGCGTCAGCCTATTCGTGTCTGGTGAGGGCTCTCTTCCTGTTTTACAGATGGCCACCTTTCTTGCTATATCCTCACATCATGGACACAGAGCTCTGATCCTTCATGTCTCTTCTCATGAGAGCACTAATCCCATCATGAGAGCTCTCCATCATGACTAGTTCATTATTTCCCAAAGGCCCCATCTTCTAATACTGTTACATTGGGGATTAGGGTTTCAACATATGAATTTGGGGAACACAAACATTCATTCCACAGCAGGAAGGAAACACTGGTTCCTGGATACCTAGTGCCCAGCCCAGAAGGGGAGGACTCATGGGCTCTGAGCGGGCACTTCTCCTGACCCTATGGATTCCTGGCCCATGGGGAGACGTATGGTGGGGTTTGGGCCAGAGCTGGGCCCTCTAAGGCTCAGAGTCTGGGGTGGGTCCCTCTTTCCTGGTATAAGGGGGTACAACCTTGGCTACCACATCTCCTGGCTCTCACTGGCTGACCTTCAGAGCAAATTGAGAGGCCAGATGTGAGGCTGTCTGACAAAGACATGGAGCGATTGTTTAGAAAGCCACATTGCAGGTAGGAAAAGAAAGACTGAGGTCAGGGTCACACATTTCTATCCTAATTCCTGTACTTAACTATTATTTATTACTGCCACTGTCTTAAAACATAACTTCCTTCCTTCCTTCCTTCCTTCCTTCCTTCCTTCCTTCCTTCCTTCCTTCCTTCCTTTCTTTCTTTCTTTCTTTCATTTTGTACCCTCTCACAGAGATAGGGTAATTTATTAAAACTACTGGATTCTAACTTCTTTTAAAGAAGCAACTGGCTGAGAGCCTGTTAGTAGTTGTGTGGATCAAGCCATTTTCTGTTTCTCCTACTAAAATGTCCTGGGCTCAAACCATCATTCACTGAGTTGGAAACTCTCCGGGTTAGAAGTCACTGTATCAAAACTTCTGTCCTACTCAGAACGTTTGTAGAACTTTTGATGCTACAGGCAACAAGAGGTAACATGTCACTCAGTCCTGCCTTTAATCTAGCTCCCTAAATCCCAGGCGAGGCTGCCCTTAGGGGTCCCCTGGGGACCTCAGAAATGCTGGTGCCTAGGCCCAGCCCCTGACCAATGAAATCAGAGACTGGGCCAGGTGGTGATATTTTTATCAGAGCTTCCCAGGAGGTTCTCACATGCCGACCCAGCTACCAGGATCAGGAGAGCAGATGCTCTCTCACTGTGCCAGGGAGGACAGTGGCCTGGCCAGGTGAATGTCCTACAGGACCAGCTAAGGTGCAAAAGTGCCCTGTCAGCAGTCAGAAGGGAGGCGCCACCCTCTCTGCTCTCAGCGAGGGGATTTGCATGAATCGTGGATTGTGACTCAGGCTGGTACCCATGAGCTCCTCCTCCTCCCGGTACTCGCTGCTGTTGGATAAATGAAAACTTAACCCCCAACCCCCCCCAATCACACAACTGACCTTAATGGCAGCGAACAAATTACTAAAGAGGAAGAGAAGGAAAAACACCTCTGTGACGTAAATAAATCTGGCTCCCATAGAGAGAGCACAGATCAGTACCTGAGACAGAGAATTTTTGTAAGGTTATAGAGACATGCGTGGTAGTGACAGGACAGAGGGTGAAATCCAACTCTTAATGGACTGCCCATTTTTGGAAAAGAAGGACTTGAAGGGAGTACTGAAATCAAAAAGTAGACTCTACACCATAAATGGATGTAAATCCAACCAATCACAGAGATTAAAGCCATCTTTTATGAAAACTTCTCCTGGAAGTGAAGAGTGAATTGCTAAACCAGAACTGCCTAGGGCGTAAGATCTCTTCAGTGCCTGGAAAACCAGCCTGTGGATTGTTCTCTGGTCTATGCCTGCCCGTCACATACACACAGGCTGGGAACGGGCGGGGCCACGGCAAGCAGCCACGGCACGATTCTCCAGCTGCACTTCTTCTAGAACTAATCTGGCTATGCGCTTGGCACACGTTCCTTGAGGGCCTGTTATATACCAGGTATGTGCTAGGTGCTGAGGTAGATCCAGAGAAAGGAATAATCCCACTGTCATGTTCATAGTCCGATGATACATCGGACTCTAAGAACACAGACAAAGAGTAATACACGAGAGGTCCTGACTTAGTTCAGAAACACTCTACCTGTGTGATCTGAAAGTCACACAGTGTCTCTAGGTCTCAGTTTCCCCATGTGTACATTCAGGGCTTAAGGCGAAGGAGAAGCAAGGCTGCTTCCACTCCACTTTTGATATTCACGTCAAGCTTTTTTCTCTGTCACTATTTATATAAACACCTGTACCAGGTCTCTGAAGTAAGCAGAACAATTCTACAGGATGGAACCTGAAATTCTAGACAAAAACTCTATTTCCATAGGTCTCATATAGGCGTGGGGACAAAAAGAACAATTAGAAACAGTGAACCTCTTGCTGTTTTCCATCCCCCCACTTGGGGCGCCGTGGCTCTCTTCAGAGGAGCCCATCAGGGTCCCCAGGTGAGTCTCGTGTGTTCATGAAAGGAGCCCCTGCGCTCACCCAGCCACAGGGGGCGCCGCAGCCTTACCCTTCCCTCTGCCTGGTGTTGCCCCTACTTCTCCGTCTCCACTACGGAAGCGGAAGCGCTAAGTTCAGAGGCCCCTATATGGTGGTCTCTTCCACCAGGGGTACAATCGCCACTGTTCCTGGAGGTGCCCCGGTGCCCCTATCACTGCAGAACAGGCTGGGCCCTTGCTGCGGTTACTGCGGCTCCCTCTGGGGCTGGGGCTGCTTCTGACCCTTGCGGTCCACCCCTTTAGTTGATGTGTGGAAACATTTCCTGTGCTGTTTCAAAGGACTGCAGGGCGGAGTCCTTTTCCTTCAACTTTCTATCACATTCTGTTGCACTTGTCCCGAAGCAGCCCTGCCTTGCCCTAGGATTTGTCCAGAGACTCTATAGTTTGGGAATAGTGGTTAAGAGCTCAGGATCCAAGGCCAAAATGCCTGATTTGAGTCCTGGCTCCTCTACTTAGCAGCCAGTTACTTTCTCTGGGCCTCAGTTGCCCTTGCGTCAAAGGGGGATGCTAATATTATTTATTTCAAAGGATTGTTGTGACAGTTAAAGTTGAGTTCTCACATCTCACATGTTCAGAAGAGCATTTGTCGCATAGTAAGTGCTCAATATATACTTGTATTTGCACATTTAAAGATGGCTAGTTCTCAAAGGCTGCAGGGCTCTCATGAAAGAGGCAGAGAATGCTTATGTCTCCACAAAGCGTTTGTGTTTTTATCTCTAGCTCCTAGCACCTGCCTGGCACAGAATCAGTGCTCATTTGGTGAACAAATGAATTAATGAATAAATGAGTAAAACAAACATGAGCCCAGAGGCTGGATGGAAGAAGGCCATAGTGCTATCATTCGAAACACCCAAAGGCATCGAGTGGGTCCTGGGAGAGGAATGGAGGGGACAACAGGAAGAGAACTCCGCTCATTTCACTCCCCCCCTTCTGCCCTCCCCCCCACACATCCAGAGCACTCCCTCAGTAACGCACCCAACAGTAATGCCAACTTGGATAAGACATGAATTTGGTTTCACTGTGATTGGCTCCCATCCTTCATGAGTCTTGTTCTCAAAGGATGGAATCAAGTTCTTTTCCTGGGGGAGGGGACAGTTAAGGAGGGCCTGGGTTGGGCACGGGGGCTTTGGGAAGAGATGCCCTCTATCATTTGGGACTTTGAATTTCTCATACAGTCAGTTGTGTGTAAGTTTCACTCTATTTCTGTGCTTTATGTGATAATACAGAAAAAAGTTTTTTATTGACCTAGAATTTGGACAATTGAAGATTGCAGACCCCACTTGCACATATGGCAGAATTTCACGGCACATCTAGCTCCTGTTGCCACTCAGGAACGTGTCCACTATCCTGTCCAGAGCTAAGTGATCTGGGTGACAAGTTATGGCTCCTGAGATGACCAAGACTAGGCCACTCTCCTCAAGAGCCCTGCCCCTCGCCCCTTTCTCTCCCCTTCTTGCCTTTTTCTCCCACCGAAACCACCAGCTGTTAATTTTATGCGCTTTATTTCCCCACCCCCCTGCTGGGACATCAGGGACTGGATCACCCATCCAGGGAATACTACACTAGCTCTGGGAAACAGAGGTGTGCTCCGTGGGGGAAAGCAACTGGTGGCTCAGGGCCTCAGGAAACGCGGGCAGCAGCAATCCTGTGCTAACGTCATTGCCCTCCATATTCAGTGATTCACACACAGCATCATCATTCATTGAAAAACATTAAAACTCATTATCTTCCTTAGAACGAGGCTAGAGACTTTAATTACAAGAATCAGGAAAGGCAATGACATTTTCACTACACAGTAATAGTTTTTCCTAAATGAGTCTTACTCATTTGAGCCAGTGCTGTAAGACCACATTTGAAATTTTCTTTTCTAGTGAAGCCGGAGTTGGCGAGTCATTGCCTAAAATCTTGAATGCCCAGGGAGCAATTTGATGTCAGAATCAAACCCCAACTTTTTGTGTAACCTTCTACTCTGGTTGTTTTGCTTTGTTTTCTCTCGTTAATAGTTTGGGCCACATAAACTATTCCCCTCAGCGTTGTCCCAAACAGAACTAGATGGCATCTCAAAGTTCATCGCAAAACCGCCTCACTTACAATTCCTCTGAACAGAGGCAGACATAAATAATTTTCAAGTGAAAGATTCAGAGAATCAGACTTGAAGTCTGAGCCTGGTGTGTCTTGGGGGCATGTGGTAGGTACGAAGGGCATTCCCAGTGTCTCTTTTCCTTTCCTTTCCACAGAAAAGGCTGCCCAAAAGGCATGGGCACTGGTGCTTGGTGCCACTTGAGGGGTACAGGAATGTCAGGTCTTGCAGCATCTGTGTTGGGAAAGCAGCTGTACATTTTGCAGGAAGGCCAGCTTGCACTGGGATTCCAAACTTCTCAGATGGTAGCTGTGATGTGGGAGAAACTCGTTGGTACTGTGCAGTGTTAGTTAAAAGCATAACAGACTTTTTTTTAAAAGGAGCTCTGGAACAGAGACAGCTTCATGGCAGTGCCTCCTGGGCAGGCACACAGGGCCTGGCATTTAGAAGGGCCCCATGCTTGGTGAGCTGTGCTACTGTTGCTGCCGGGAAATTCTTAATAATGTTTGGACGAGGGGCTGTGCATTTTCATTTTGCGCAGGACAAATTACACAGCCGAGTCTTCTCTGGAATCTGACAGAACTGGTTCGAACTCTGATCTGCACTTATTATTACCACTACCCCTTTTACTGTTGTGCAACTCTTACTACTGCTGGCTATCATTTGTTAAACCCCTGGCACTGTGCTAAGTGCTTTCCTGGAGTTATTGCATTTAATCCTCACCACAACGCTATATGCTGATTGCCAGTTGTGCCTTCATTTTACAGATGATAAACTGAGAAATTAAGTAACTTTCTAACCTCGCGTATGGTCCCAAACAATTTAATTTCAGAGCCTATGCTCTTACCCACTGTACAATTTGGTCTTACTCGCTTTGTGACTTTGCGTACATTCCTCAGCCTCTCTAACCCCAAGGTTTCCGCATTGTGAAATGGGGTTATGGTGGTGAGAACAGAGCAGGGTCACTCCCACACTGAGCCCAGAAACTTAGAGCCAAAACCACCCTATTGTCTAGTGAACCTGATTTTGTTATCTTCATCAGCAAATCGTTAGCATGTCTTCATTAGCAGGACTTTACTTTTCTAGGACCCTCCTGCCCAGGCAAAATTTTGATTGTTTATTACAGGAACTTCCTGTAAGGCTCATCAACTCTTCTATGGAAAGCATCATCAGACAAGATGCTTTGAACCCCTCCAGATCCTCACCTTGCTCTTTCCCCCCATCCAGGACTTCCATGTCATGATTCTCACCCAAACCTAACCAGGCCCCTGTTGTAAGGACTGCCTTCAACCAAACTTCCAATTCTCAGTCAGTGCTGACCTTACCTTCCCCTGCTCGGAGACCCTGCTGAGATGGCGTTGGTGTTCTCTCCTACTGCACTAAGGAGTAAACTCATCTTTGTCTTATCAACAGGTTCTGTTGGTGACATTCAGGGAGCCAGCTCCTGACTGTGAGTACAAATCTCAGACCACAAGTCCAGGTATGTGTGAAATACATATCTTTGCTTCTCTGCGACTCCATATCTATATTGGTTCCCCAGAGGTAATGGAGTCTTACTTTCCATCACTTTTGTGTGGCTGGGGAGGGAAGACTTTTTCTCTACCCTCTTATGATCTGTGACTGGACCTGAGAATTAAACTGACAAAAGACAGATCAGTAGGAGAAAAGCATATCAATTTTATTTGATGTTGATATTTTTATGTGTACATGGAGGCCTTCATACACAAGAAATGAAGACCTAAAGAAGTAGACAGGCCTGAGAGCTTCTATACCATTTTAACAAAGAATTATAAATTATGGAGACAATAAGACAAAGGAAAAAGGGTTTGGGACTGGGGAAGTAAATTGTGGGAAAGTGACTGGGAAATATATAGGGGAAATTAATGGATGATAAAGGTTATTTTAGTAGATGTGTTTGTATAGACTCATCTCGGAGTCAACTCCCCATTTGCAGTGACAAGAATGTTCGTCTCTTCCTGGTACAGGGAGGGACCTTTTCGAGGGAAATTTATGCTCTGCTTTTAGGTAGAAACGGAGAGGTCAGAGAGCCCTTCCTGCATCTGATAATTTTCAATTGTATGTAGCTTAAAATAATCAGTGTGCCAATATTTTTGGGTGGCATGTTCTGATCCCTGCTAGTGTCCTTTCATATTCTCCAGGACTGTGTCCTTGTTTTTACTGGGGAACATGTGGGACAGTGTGCTGGGGAGGGTCCGAGATGGTCCTCAATCTACTAGAACATCCGTCACCCCCTCTGTGACCAGCTGTTGGTTGGCACAGGTCACCGCTAGGCCTCCCCGGTTTCATTCTGGAGGCTGCCCACATCCATTGGCAGTTGGTGGCTTCTAAGCTTCACTTGATTGGGGCTTTGTTGGAACAGAGTTCAGGGATCTCATTGGGGACGTTCAAGGGCCAGTCTGCCCAGGCAGATCACACGGCCGTTCTCCCTCTGCGGGGTGTCCTGGGGCCTCTGCAAGGAAACCTTGTGTAGGTCCCAGCCGCCTTTTCCTCCCCAGTCCTGAAAGCTTAATGCAGGAAAAGGAGATGAGTGGATTGAACCCACACTCTTACAGGACTCAGCAGTCCCATCTCTGTTCTTTTGGGGAGTCCAAGACAACGCCACCCAAACTCACACTGGCCAGTACTAACTGGGCTCTTTATGGGTCTAGTTCACCGTGAGCTTCCTGGTGTTCTGACGAAACCAGAGACACAAGCTTCTGCTTCCCCCTGTTGATGCTACCACATGGGGCAGACATGCCAACCAGACATGAAATGGCATGCATCGCCACCTCTTCTTAGCACAGGGGTTCTCCCCTGGGACCAAGCCTTTGTCCCTAGTCTCTAACCTCAGGACTCCAGAAGGGCCATGTGGTACATTAGCTGCAGAGCCTGAAGATTTTAGCGGTGTCTCAGTTCTGGGGCTCCCATGTTGCCAAGTGCTGGGCTAGGCTGCAGGAGGCCACAGGAGCACCTGCTGCTCGCTGCTGTCTGCCCACATGGCTTGTTCTGAACCACGTCTGACCTCAGTCACCTGCCCTCCCAGGTGACCACTTCTTTCTTGTCTCTTCCCATCTACGCCTGCATGTGAGTAAAGGAACCATCCTGCTGATTCTAGAGCACACTAGATTTCTGAACCTGAGACGCTGCCCTAGGCCCTATCACCATGTCGCCATTCAGTCTCTGAGCTCTTACCCCAGAGCTCTCCAGAAGCACAGATCCTCTTCTGGAATCTTGGAACCCACCAGTAGGACTTACCGGTCTCTTCAGCCCTGGAAAAAAAGGCTGGGTTCTGTGCTGGTTGTTTCTGCATAACAAATTACCCCCAAATTTAGTGCCTTAGAACAACCGTTATTTTTATGCTTATGGAATCTATGGGTCAGCAATTCACAAAGAGCACATAGGGACACCTTCCCTCTCTCTGCTCTAAGATCTGAAGCCTCACACAGGCTCGACTACAGCTGAGAGCTGGAATCATCTGGAGTTTTCTTCCCTCACATGCATGGCTGTGGATGGCAGCTGTCAGCAGGGACCTCAGCAGGGGCTGCTGGCCAGGACCCCTCCCCGGACCCCTCGATATGCCCCGGCTGCCTCACAGCATGGCTATGTAGGGCTCCACAAGTGACTGTCTCAGCTCCCAAGCAGAGCTGCATGGCCTTTTAAGAACGACGCTCAGAACCCACATAATGTTGCTGCACCCATGGTCTCCAGCCTGCCCAGACTTAAGGTGAGGGGACACAGACCCCAGCTCCCTTTGGGAAGACCGTCAGTCACATTGTAAGGAGATCATGTGAGATGGGGGACAGCCCATCTCTCTAGGACCCTCCTAATTGTATTCTTGTTTCGCCATCATCTCTTCCTAGTGTGTGTGTGTGTGTGTGTGTGTGTGTGTGTGTGTGTGTGTGTTGGGGCAGCAGTGGGGGGGGGGGTGTCGGGGAAGGCAAAAGAGAATTCCTCCTCTTTTTTTTTTTAAATCCTCAAACAATTTCACAATTCCAGTAGACCTCTCTTTTCTCCCATGTCACTGGCTCATGGAAAGCAACCCAAAAATGCTCCCCTTGTTTCCTTTGCAATTGTTGTGTTTCATAAATGGCCTGGCTATGGGGAGAGAAAAGAGTGAATTATCAGGAGAAAGAGTATGCTCCTCAAAATTCTCCCACCACAAGGAAAATAAGTATCTCACAGACGTGTTGTGAGAATTAAAGTGAGAACATATGCAAAGCCCTGGCAGTTAAACTTGTACTGAATCTTGCCTGTCCTTTCTCTGTGGGGACAACCCCATTTCAGGGTGTGGCCTAGTAGGAGAGTTGCTGTTGCTGAGCAGAGTTGACTTGAGGAGAGTGAATTAATATAAACGTGGACCTGCTGGTGGGGATACATAAGTAGTCCTTTAAAAGCATCTGGAGAGAGAAATGCTATTTGCTAAGGCCCTTCATGGCTCTAAAATGCCTCTCTGTCTCTGAGAGAACCCATGCCACTTACCAGCTTCCCGTTGCCCTGAGGGTCACCCTGGCAGTGACTCACTTCAGCCAAGACCGTCTGTGTGAGTTGATGGGGAGGCCCACATTGGGGGGCATTTGGCTGGTGATTGAGTGCAGAGTGACTGGTGATTTTTCAAATTCAGTGTCTGGGTCTCCAAAGGGTGGAGTCTTCAAAGCATTCCAGCCTGTGTGGTTACGGCGAAAGTGCAGGAATATAAGTGCAGGAATGTAAGCAACTCCTGCTGACAAGAGTCACTTTCCCCCTCTTCAGGTGGGCCAACCTGAAAGAAGGCTGTGGCCACTGGTAGTATTTCACAGGGTTCCTGTCCTGAAAGTTTTTGTGGATAATTTGTAGCCTGCAGTGCCAAAGAAACTCTTAATATCTTCTGCCCTTTCCTCAGAAAGTGGGACTAAAGTCAAGCTCACAGAATGAAAACAATTTTTTCAAAAAATGTGTAGATAGATGGCTTTGTCGTTGACGGCAAAAGGGAAAGTTTGCCTACATCCTTTCACTGGTGAGCTTTCACTCTCTCAGAGCAAGGAAGAGGCATGTGATGGGCTCAGCCTGTGTTGTCCTTACTCGTGCTGGAAGCAGAAAATGCAACACCTTTGCTTCTCTGTGGTTTAGACTGTCATGCGGCAATTCTCAACTTTTTGTGATCACAGCATTCTTTCTGATCGTGAAAGGCTGGTTGCTAAATGTGAGGGTGCGGAAAGATGAGAACAATGCCAAACCTGCCAACAATCCCGGCAGCACAGCCCTTACCACAGTGTAGCACAGTGATGTGATTCCCAGCCTTGCCTTCAGTGTGAACAGAAAGGCTGCTGCCCAGACACCACTCAAGTGTTCTAGGGCCAAGTTCCCCTACAGTTCAGTATGTGGGAGCTCTCCCGTGCCTGTTCCACGTCACACTGCCCAAGCAGCCCTGTCACCTTCTGTCTCAGAACATGGCCCTGCTGTATGGACACTCAGCAGTCGCTAAATGAGTTACACACACCAATTAAAGATCAAGAGCACATTTGTGAGGGGATTCCTGCACCAATGGAGAACCTCTGGCTATTGCTTTGTGTTGAGTACTATCTCTACCTAACAGCAGAGTGCTGCTGGCCTGGGTACTGTCCTGTGTGCTCTCGCCCAATGCCCAGTACGTACCACGTACCATCACACTTACCATTATGGATCCAAAGTGTCCTTTTCTCACCCATCTTCCCTATCAAACCATCAACTCTTTGAGGAAAGGAACTCTGTTTTGCTTGCCAGTGTATTCTCAATCTCTAGCAAAGAGCCTAGCACATAGTAGGGGTTCAGGTCTAATCCTATAATGGTCCAACTTTGCCACATGGCAAGAGCTGCCTTTTCCTTTTGGTAACTGGCAGACACACTTGGGGAGACCTGGTCCCTAAGTCTATAGTCTCTCTGTGCTTCCACCTTGTCTAGCACATGGCCAATGCACCAAAAAAGAAAAAAAGAAAAAAACAGTTTGTTGAATGAGTTAGCTTAGGAGGCGTGCTTAAGCCAAGGAGTGAATGGATTCATTCATGTTAGTTAGGCAGCCATCTTCTCATCTTTGTGGGCCTCAGTTGGAGGAGAATAAGGACCTCTTAAGACAGGAAGAGTGACACAGATAGGTGGTGGTTGTGTGGTGGGGGGTGGGGAGGGTAACATTCAGAAGAAACACTTGTGGGAGAAGTCCAAGAGCTGGGGGAAGGTTACCAGGCAGACAGCGTTTGGTTCAGAAAGTTCCTGGGAGCACTCGTCTCTGGAAATGTCAAGATTTGTGGCGCATTCTTAAGGCTAAGGAGTCCTTCAGGGTTCCAGGTTTGTCTGATCTGACGACGTCGCAGTTTTCAGATCTAACTGACGCCGTTGCTGCATCCATGGGAAGGATGCTGTCACACAGCAAGTATATTCCATGGCGATTCCTCCTGTCTTTCTCCAAAGTGACCAGTGGCCATTTGCTTAAGTGACTGGACACTGGGGAAAGGGAACTAGACATTTCACTCACTCTTAGACACAGATATGAGTTGACAGTGATACCTGGATATGCAACGTGTCATCATGGCTCCCCATTAGAGTGAGGGCTCCCAGGGGCCAGGTAATAGACACCAGCCTATAGTCCAGCTCACCGTGGACCCATTGGGTCTGTGGTGGTCATTTTCCCAGCCCTTGAGTACATAACTGGAACTGTCATACTTGGCAGAGGGTGTGACATCCACATGGGATCCTTGGACTATGGGTTAATAGTTCTGAGAGTGGAGATGACCAAGTGGACACCTTTCAGAGGGCTCCCTCCTTATGGGCCAACATCATGCATCATAACATATCACCCCCAGGGCAAAAGGAGGAGATGAGTGCCACTTTGTAAAAACAGAATCGTTTCATATAGCCCATTGCCCTGGAGTACATTACGTCCCCTGGGTAACGTAGGTGTGGGCATTTCCACTTACAGCCAGTTCTGACCCAGATCCAGAGGAGCCTTTTCACTGTGTCTGCCAACCCTCTGCAAGCTGATTTTGTTTAAAAAAATAATAACAAACCCACCCTGGTAAGTGTATGTAAAATAGAGTCCTTAATGCAGGTAGTAAATTGAGTTTCCTGCATAGACAATTTTTTTTTAATGTAGAAGACTCTCAGAAGGTTTATAGAGACATTTAATTTTATTATCCCAAAGATTTAAATCTTTGTCCCAAAGATTACATGAGGAAAATATAAAATAGATTGTTTTTTAACATAGGCTTAATTGGCCTGAAATAATGATTAGAAAGGTCATATATTTCCATTTACTAAATGTTTTCTGTGAACAAGCTGACCTGTGAATTTCTCTCTCTGAAGATACAGACAAAATTAAATGTTTTATTGAACTGAATTAAAGATGACTTCATAACCAGGGAAGAGAGATTCATACAGGCTTTTATCACACGTGATTTGCCAACATGTGGCATCTTTTCTCAAATTGATTTTTCAGAGGCATTAGATTTTATTGAGGCAAAGCCAAACTTAACAAAATTTTATCCATACCTCTTAGAGAAAAACAGACCTCTATAGTTAGTTCATCTGGAAGTGAAAAGTTAAACTAATTCTCCACAGTGAAGTGAATAGTAAAAAAAAGCACATTAATATAATCTCTAGTCTACCTTGTGAATAGTGTAAAAAAAAAAAAAAGCATGTTAATATAATATATAGTGTACTTCCCCTGCTAAAGAGCAATAGAAAGTAAATATAGATGGAAAAAGTCCATATTTAAGACTTTTCAATATTGTCAGTACAATTTCTGGTATGTTGCAATGACCAAATCCAACAAAATTGAGGTTTTGGACTAGCTGATCCTTTTGGATGTGATAAAAGCAAAATCTATATTTCCATAAATCTTTTCTTCTCCAGAAAGACAAGGTATATAGTCTGGACTCAGAACAGCCCTGCTGCTGGCAGGAACACGCCACAGGTTGGGGAGTGAGGGGTTTAGGGAGGTGCCGTCAAACCTCCCTCAGACGTCTTTTAAAACGGAAATAACATCTTTCTAACTGGGTTCGACCCTCAAAGGCAGGAGGATGATTCAAGTCTCTTGTTTCTGGTCCTGAGCCTCCAGTGTCACAGTGCTGCCAGAGTCACCCTCAGAGCATTTACTGAGTGTCAGCTAGAGGGGCTCTGGGCTCGAGAGATGCCACTGAGTGTGGCGTGGCTGTGCTCTGACAATGCTCAGTCTTCTTGGGGAGACAGACACTTAACCCAATCTGCAGAACAATGTGGTAAGTGCTGCAAGAAGCCAGGATGCGGTAGCACCCAGAGGAACATGTCCAACTGAGGCACTCTCTTCAAGACCCTTACTGGTGCCACCTGTCCACTGGTTAACACTCAAGCCCGTGATCTCTTAGCACAGTAGTTCTCGAAATGTGGCTCATGGGCCCATGGGAGTTCTCCAGGCTCGTCCAGGGAGTTGGCCGGGTCAAACCACTTTAGTAATGATACTGAGGATTTGGGGATGCGCCTGTCTTAGCTATTCTGCCCCCTTGAGGCCAGATGGTAAAATTTATCACCAGCCCAACCACCTCTAAACTACAATGATTGGGGGATAGAGAGAGAGAGAGAAGGGAAGAGAAAGAAACGTTGTATTTAAATTATAATTCCCATTTTAAAAGGAAAAATGATGGTGTTGAGGGAGTGCTGGAGTCATTTGCTTTTAAGCAGCAGAGGAAATGCAGATGGAGGCCCTTTCCTTGTTTCTGTGGCTCACTTGGGAGACCACAGTATATGTGACTCTCCCCTCAGCATCCGTGCCACACTTCTCTTGCTTCTGATCAGAGCCTGGCTGCTTCCTACTTTAGCAACTCATATTTCACAGTCCTTCTCTTTATAAACTAATGCTCGTGGTTTAGTTTTGTGATTTGCTTTATGAAAACATCTTCATAAACTATTGAAGTTCAATTTCAGACCATAGTTCTTATTTACCAATTGGATGGCAATTACATTGGAGGCCACTTAGATGAATGTATCAAAGAATTGAGCCCATAAAAATATTTTGTGTGTGGGTAGCAAGAGTTAAATAATAGCTTACTGTTCTTTATTAGTAAATGGCCCTCCAGCTTCTGAAAATGAAAAGGGGACTCAAGAGTCTATTGAAGGAAGTTGCTCATGTGTGGACAGAGAAACCTGAGCTACCGTAGGAGCATATCAGTTTGGAAACACGTGCAGTTTCCAAAGAGGTGTGGATTCATCACCTCTTCCAAAAGGAGCACATTAAGTCTCCATAAGGAAGAAAAATAGATCATCCTTCCTTCAGTAAAGGATTCACTTAACCATAAAAATCATCAATTACCTCTACTGTTAGGAGAGATTCTGAGAAGTGGTATTTATCTCAACAAAACAAATTAAAAATGCCAGGGGGGGCAAACCAGAAAAAGAGAGTGTGTCTTTAAACTGGTTTTAAGAGAGCAAAACATGATTTCAAGAAAAGCATGTTTGGGACATTAGACCACCTTCACCTTCTCTGGCCACTCTAAGCCGTTTTATTCTGACCAGACAACACCACATTCCTTTTGCCTATTATTTTGTCATTCTTTAATCCTAATTTTATGATGGCATCAAATCAAAAATGTCTGTTAATTAGTGCTTAACTTCTATCTGCAATTTTAAAAAAAATCCCAGAATCTTGGTGTTGGAGATATTTTCAAGGTCAGTTAGGCTGATCAGTTTTCCTTCTCCCATTAGACGGCTTGGTTTTCTTCTTTATTTTATCTATGAGGAGGGAGAACTGAGACAACTTGTTTTTAAAAAAAGCAGAGAGATAATGAGATCAAGTCATTTGTGTTCAACTATTAGAAAATGCAGAAAGTTGTCCCTATTATGTTTGACTAAACGGAGAACAAACCATATGTGTACACGAAGAGTCAACTCTGATTGGACACCACATGTAACAGAATTGTACACCACAGAAGTTATGCAGAGTAACAACTTTTTAATGTTTTATTTTGATATAATTTCACATTTATAGAACAATTGTAAGAATAGTTCCAAGAACTCCTTTTTATTCTTTCTCAGGTTTACCAATTACTAATATTTTGTCCCATTTGTGCTGTTTTTCCTGAATCATTAGCACTTTGTTGACATCTTATCCCTTTACCCATAAATACTTCAGTGTTTATTTTCTAAGAAGGCCTTTCAAAGTAATAAATTTTAAATCAAAACACAAACTTAACATAAAAATCATCAGAATAAATGAGAAAAATATGTTAACTACAAAGAAAACGACTCCTTTTGCACAACAGAGGAATTTCGGTCCTGTTGTTCTTTCTGTGATACGCCCAGGCCCTCCCAAGTGCCTGGCACACAGCAAGTGCTCAAGAAATGGCTATTAGTTTCTTAATGTCATGGTATGAGACTATATTGATCACAAGTCTAAACAAAGTATTTCTAAAATAAAGCAAAGGCAATGACAGTTCAATATTCAGTCATTTCTTTATTACCTATAGTTTATAATTCACCAATTACAAAAAGAGGAAAAACCTTCCGATGTAAAGGACTGACAGGCAATTACCTTTTCAGATGAGACAAAACAGATTACAACATAAGCAAACTGACTTTGTTGGTCCCCGTCAGGGCCACCGTGGGGGCCTCCCTTCACAGGTAGCGGTTTCTGATGTATTCTCGGTACACAGAGGTGTCTTCTTTCCCAAGGGGCTGCGTGATACCGTGACTGGCCTGGATGTGGGCCTGGAAGATCTCTGTAGATTTTCTATCTACTCTTGGAGGCTGAACTTCATAGATGTTGTCTTGTGAGAAAGCCGAGATGGGTGTTCTGTAAAACAGAAGAGAAGGTTATGTTAAAGAAATAAAGGGAAGGACCACAGGGAGCGGTGGTCTCCAAGTGTTTGAGAGCTACTGACCTTGAATGAGTGGGCTTAGTAGTAACAAGTGGAGGTAGTGACCTCCCCTGTCCCCTCTCAGATGGCTTCCTCCTCTGCCTGGAGGACAGAGCTGGACCCGCAACTGCCCAGGGAGCTTTCCCTGAAGCACAGGCCAGGCGGGCACCCCTCCTCTGTTCCCACCGCCCTGAGCAGCCATTGTCTGTGCATCCAAATGCCTCCCTCACATGACCGGAGTCACTTTAGGTGGGCGCTGTACAGACTTTTTGCTCCCTTTTTTTGTATATTGATTTGGTATCCTGTAACTTTACTGAATTCATTTATTAATTCTAACAGTTATCAATAGTCTTTTTTTAAGGAAGATTTAGCAGGAATCAGTGAAGTAGAAGATACTAATAATTCCTACGTCCCACGTTCATTAGAGGAGTAAAGGAGCTTATGTGCAAAGTGCTCACTTAGCATAGCGCCTGGCACACTCTAAGTGCTCAGTAAATGTGAACCACTGTTAACAACGATAGGTGCTTAATTCCTTGTCTGCAATTCTGACATCCTAAAAGCTTTAATACCCTAATGTTACTTTGCTGGTAAAACCTGATCCAATTGAAACTCATTTGGTGGCACATCCTAACCTGAACTAACAAACTCATCCCGTTTCCTGTGAGTATTAGTGTGTTTCATTATCAGACAAGGTATATGTTCCACTGTGCTGTGCTAACACCCCCAAAATTCTGAATTCTGAAATAGCCTCAGGCTTTAGGATAAGAGATTGTTGATCTGTACTAGGCAGCTTCCTTCCTTTCTGGGATGATTTGAAAAGTGCCAAAGAATCTCTCTATTCAAAAATACCCCTCCATTCCCACCTCACCTAACCTGGTGTAGCGCTCAAAATTGCCATCCACCCCTTGGGGAAGGTGCTGTGAAAATGCATCTCGCTGTCTGACGTACCCTCTACTCATCAAAGGGTGAGCACCTACTAGTTCTTACATCCTTAGCGGGAGGCAGGGCCTCAAGGGATGAGTCAACCAAGTCAGGTGTGATGCAGTGAGTCCGCGTGTACAGTGTGGGTGGAAGGTCAGGAAGAGGTCACTGACAGGAGAGGATGGTAAACTAAAAAGATGTGTGGGGCATTGGGAGTGTAATGACAACACACTCCACCACTTAGCCCAGGGCTGGCCCTGCCAGGTGGAGAGTTCTCCATTCTCGGGCACCAAGATAACACAGAGAAAGATCTGGAGAATCTATTCTGCTAGGCTGACACCTAGCCTTGTTCATGTGCATCTTATCAGAGGAATCAGGAAAGCATCCTGCGTGCTGCTGTTTGGTTAGCTGGGACTCCTAGGGCTGGGGGAGAGAGCCTGCAGTCAGAAGCAGAATTGGACCTCAGACCCAGTTAGATCTGTACTTGGCATGTCGTCAACATTTCAAGGGACACGAGGAAGTGTAGACACACACGGAAGACAGCATTTATACACTAACACCCTTGATCCTGATAGGATGTGTTACACTTAAACGTGGGTCTTTCTTACTCTCCCAGAAGACAGTCAAGGCAGCTTACTGTATTTGCTTTTATCTAGAACACTAACACATCCTGCCATGGCGGGAGACTCTGCATTAAGTCACATTAAATAAAATCGCATTAAAATGAAATACAACTAGAGGTGAAATATTCTTTCTGGAAGCCAACCTCAACTGTTTTCACCTCAGGGTAATATATTTCAACTCAAATTTGGTAGATAGTTTATGAAATACTCCCATTTTTTCAAAGCACTCTGATAATTTCACATAATCTCAGAGAATGTATTCTTACTTAAGTAAACAAAAAACAAAGGTAAAATGATTTACTCAAAGTTAGAAAAAATTAAAGACCAAGGTGAAAGGATCCTGAGATGTCTGAATCTCACTTTGAATGTCAGCCTGACAGCAGTGCTGTCCTTCAAAATACAGAAGTTAGTTATTGTCATGTCTGTGGCTAACACGTTATAATGGTGAATAATTAGGATGATTAATATATGAATTCTTCTTCCCAATTTTCTCTCACAAAGGCATAGCAACTCTATCGTCATTTACATAATTCCAAGTGAGATGCTAGAATCCTTTAATGGTTGATAATATTCAGGGTCAAACCATTCTAACCTGAACCTTTAAAAAGGAGGCTCATTAACATTTTTAAAGATAATTATCAAAGCACCGGTCACAGCCTCACACACCACCTACACCTGTCTAGTATCTTCTTCTCACATCCCTTTCACATGTATTATCTTATTTACTTTTCACACCCATCTTGGAGGCAGGAAGCACAGGGATTACACCCTCCATTTTATAGATGAGACATTTGAGGTGGGACGGCTTTCAAATGGGACTAATGGTTTCTGTCCCGTCTCTGAAGGCTGACCTTTGCCAGGATCCTTACAAAGGCCTTAATGAAGGCCTCTCTGGCAGAAATCACACCAGACAGCCAAAAGACGTAGGAAGCTACCATCTGGAATTACACTTGAATGTAGCTGAGAAGGGAGCGTGCCAAGTCACGGAGTCACTGCTTTATCCTTCAGAGGCCTCAGCTGCAGACACGGGCAGGCGGGCTGTGGGAGGTAACAGGACCAGGGCTCCCGACGACAGAAGGCCGGGACAACCACAGGCTGGGCCACAGACTAGCCATTTCCACCCAGGGCCTTGGGTTTCTTGTCAGTAAATCAATCGGGAGTTGCCACCCTGCTTCTGAGTAAATTGCTTCACTGCCCTGTGGCATCATGGGAAACCATTACAAACACTCTAAATACGACATGCCAAACATCAGCCTTAAATGGTAGCAGACTGAGTGGCAGGTGGGTTCAGGGCTCCACCACCACCTCTCTATAGTTGCGAAACAATGTATGGAGTCAGAAAATGCATCCACTACCCCCTTTGTCCTTTTTACTCTTCTAGATTCAAAGTCTATATTAACAAAATTGTGACGTTAAAATGTTTGTTAGTGGATCTGGGCCAGGAAGAAGCTTAAAACGTACCCCATGTTGTTGGCAGAGTCAGAAAAAAGAGCAGGAAGAAATGGGTTCACAAAGAAACCTTTGTTTCCTCAGATATCAAAAGCCAGTCACAATGGGCTCCTCATGGTTTTAGGGCAGTGGTTCTCCAAGTATGGTCCCCAGACCAGGGGCATTCGCGTTACCTGGGAGCTTGTGAGAAATATAGATTCTCAGGCCTACTCCAGACTTACTGACTTGGAAACTCTGAGTGCGGGGCCCAGCAACGGTGTTTAACAAATCCTCCAGGTGATACTGACACTTGCTAAAGGTGGAGAACCCTTGGTCTAAGGAGACCAATTGTACATAACGTGCTAAATAAGACCTTATTTGTGGTCAACCAGCAGCACTGAACATTTTAAAGCAAGAACTTTTTTCTTAAATGATATACTACTACTAACCCTACATTGAGAAGGCATAACTAAACATTTAATTATAAAGATAAGCAGCAATATTAGATTCATCACACACTTCCTCATGAGGAGACACTTTTGATTTCCCCTTTGGCTTACACATATCTAAGATGGGAAAGAAATACGAAAACATCCACGGGTTGGCACTTGTCTCAGAAGGCACTGGAAAGAGATGGAGGTAAACCCAGTAACGCTTCCAATACTACACGGAATAGTCTTTTTTACTAGTTTAGGTGGCATCTGTTTTGGGATATGAAAACCAGTCTTTAAACACTAAATGATATGGAAATTGTGAGACTACTTTCTTTTATTCATTCCATAAAAGGAATAAAATCCAGAAAGAGCTGGATTATGGTTGCACTTTCACGGTGGAAAACAATGGTTCCACATTTCTCTCCTGGCCATAAAGAGGGAATTGTTTTTTTTTCAGCTTCTCCTTACAGACCCCAAAGGCACATGACCTATTGACCCTAATTCCAGTGCTAGTTGTATTTCTGGAGATAAAGTATTACAATTACAAATCTGTAGGCTTATTTCTTTTTATCTATAAAACTTAATTCTACCTTTAAGGAGAGCTCTTACAGTCTTATTTAGAATAACGTATTTGCCAGTTCATTTATGGGTTGCTTAACCTATATTGCTTACTCAAACACCAAGGATTGATGACATTTAGCCTTAACCGCAGTTCTCATTCATAGAAGAGCAACGCTTTGGGCAGAAATTAATTAGACACACCATGTGCTTGTAAAGAAAATTCTTATTCTTGCCCTTTTATACTCTTTCTTAAGTGTGGCATTACTCACTTGGTTAAAATGTGACCATGTCTGATAACAACCATATCTTACACTTGAACACAGAACTAATGTTCGAGTTTCTTTTAAAGTTCAATTCCTGTTGAGGATTTTTTCTGACTTATGTGTATTGAGAACCCAATAAACATATTCTGGTTTCACAAGAAAGTTATATATAGATAGATAGATAGATATTAGAAAGTATTTTATATATATGTGAATATACATACACATATATATAATTAGTTTCAGGTGTACAAAACAACATAATACAGAATAAATGTGGAAACAAAACAGAAATAGACTCAGAGATACAGAGAAAAAAACTGAGGTTGCTAGATGGGAGGGGGTTTGAGGGATGGGGGAGAAGGAGAAGGGATTAGAAAGTACAAATGTGTAGTCACAAAATAGTCACAGGGATGTGAAATTAAGTTTGGGGAATTTAATCACTAATGTTGTAGAGATCATGTAGGTTGCCAGATGGGCACTGGACTTATTAGGGAGACCACTTCACAGACTGTAAATACCTGACCACTACACTATGCACCTGAAGCTGAAGTGGGAAAACATTGAATGTCAACTATAATTAAATATATATGTAAATATATATATAGTCACAAGAAAATATTTAATTCAGATTAAAATCTTTTTAATTTAGTAATGTAGTTGGTGATAGAAAAACCAGACACTATTCATATAATTTCAATAATTTTATATATGTGATACTTTCCCATATGTTAAAATCTTATTATACTTTCTCTATGATTAGCATTTTGGCATGCGTCAAACCCCATTTGGCATTTCCAGAAAATTTCGTAATGGCTCTAGTCACAGAATAGGTTTCCCTTCCAGTGGTCCATTCTGTTGCTACACAAACTCTAAGTTTTCTCCCAACAGGGCTGTTCTCACCTCACCAAATCATTCTTTGTTGGTCATGACTGAATCACAGAATGAAGAGACTACAGAGCTGAGAGGCCCTGACTGCAGACCTTGGCCAGCCCCTCGATTTGCAGATGACGATCCTCATTAGGGCATTTCTCTCATTCCTTCTACTTCCTAGGAGAAAACTCCTAGGGGCAGTTCCACGTCGGTCAGATGCTCTGTCTCGGTGAACAAAACCTCAGCAAATGCTTGAGTAGCACTAGCCCTTGATTATTAGTCTATGTGTCTTTCTGCCAGTTTGGGCATTTCTACTAGGAAATAATAGCCCTTATCATCTAACGGTACACATGGCCATGCAACGATGTGCTCTTGCTACGCCTTCAATATCGCTCAGAGCCTTTAGCTGTCCCTTGTGGATGCCATTCGAACATTTTTTTCGTGACCATCCACTGCTTCTCTTTAGTCCCCTTGTTAGGTTGCTTGTATCTTTACAACAAGGCCCTCATACACTGCAGCCTCGTCATGAATCTATTCTACCAAGGTGATGCAGTGAGAACGTGTTTGCTTTTTCATGTTAAAAAGATGAAGACAGTGCTGCACATTAGTCACCTTCCCTGCACAAGCATAGACACCTAAGTCCAACATGCAGCTCTCAAACTGCACTTGTCCAATATGGTAGCCATAAGCCACATGTGGCTACTTAAATTCATTAAAATTAAATAAAACTTAAAATTGGTTTCTCAGCAGCACGGGTCACATGTTCAATGCCTGATAGCCGCAGCAGCCCATGGGCACTGTATTAGCGCAGATACAGAATTTTCCCATCATCACAGGAAGTTCTATCGGACAGACTGTTTCAGAACCACTTTCCTGTTATTTTTTTCCTCAGAAATTCTGGGTACTTTTATGTCTTTCTGGACCCATTACCCTAATATAATATGTTTCTGCAGAGCATTTATCACTATCCAATCATTTACTTATGTGTTTATTTACTTACTTGGACGTGAACTCCATCTCTGTCACCCCTTTATCCCCAGTGCCCAGAAGAGCACCTGACACATAGTAAGTGCTCAATAATTATTCGCTGACTGAATAAATGATGTCTGGTTAAGGAAGGTGATTTTACCTTGGGTTTCTAAACGCAGAACCTGAATTTAGTGTGATCTGGATTATTCTAGATTATAGGGAAGCTATAGTCTATTTCCCATCACAGGCCTCGCCCTTAGGTTCCTTAGATGGATCATAGGTGAGCTAGAAAACTGAGGGAAAGCTGGAGTGCTTTCTAAAGGAGCAAAGTTATCAAAGGGGCTTAAAAAACAAGGGTAAGACAGGAGGGGTGAGTTCTTACCCCTCTTTAGAGGTGACAAAATAGTGTCTCACAGAGATTAATACATTTACTAAAGGGCTGAAGTCAAGAGGAAAGTGTCAATCCTCAAACCACCTCTACTACAATGAAACAAAAGGCAAAATACACCCCCATATTCTGGAATCCTAGAAAGCAGGCTCTGCCTATACTCACTTTTATATACCCTGTCCCACCAATTTCAGTATTGGAAGTTGAGGAAGCACTCAGGGTTACCGGCTGCCTTGCCCCTCCCCCCCGTAGGGCACTTTCACATGCCTTTGGGTAAATATAGGTGTATGACAGACAGAGCAAAGGTGACAGGCTTGAGGGGCAAGCACGTGCCCTGTATTGGGAAACTAAACCATGTTATTAGCTGCTGATGACATTCTAAACATCATCAAGGTAAAGAATAATAATTAATTCCCTTTTACTCCTAAAAGACAAGTTCTCACATACACAAAATGCTATGAATCTGATACACAGCCCACAGCAAAGTCCAATTATTTCAATCTTATTATGCCATTGAGAGCTAATGAACGTGACACAAAACAGGAAACAAATCTGACTCCAAATCTCAACAGTTCCGAATCCGTTTAACAGGGGCTATGATAACGGGATGACTGAACTGTCCTCCAGCACTGACCCTGAAAGGAGGGTTGGAAATTCACAGGCAGGTTAGGATCCATTAAAGCGAAGATGACAATGCCAGGCCCTCCATAAACCACAATTAGAAGGAGCAAAAGGGGTGATGAGAAGCAAGTGAAGGAAATCATCTATGACGCTGGAACAGAAAATGTTGCAGCTCCTGTGTCTGCATAGAAGGCCCTTCAAAGGCTCGGCAACAAGGAATCTCAATTCCTTAGAGCAGACTAGGTCTTTAAAGATTTTGATAAAAGTGGAACAAGGGAGCATTTTGGTCATGAGGACAGCAAAACCTTTACTGTCTGTGTGTTTCTTAGACACGTATCTGCCTTCAGCCTGCAGGGGCGCTGTGAAAGGCACTGCAGTCGCACAAAAGGTGAGGATTTTACACGTACGCCTAAGCAACATGAACAACACAGAACAATTATTTACAGAAGAACGTACACAATGACCTTAATATAGCTCAAAGAAATTTATGCAGTTGTAATGAATGCCTAAGACTGCTAAACTCTATCTTTTGAAGACTCATTTGTCATCAGACCCACTAGATGAAAAAACAGTGTATGTATGTGCACACACACGACTGTATGTAATAGATATATTTACCGGTAACATGTAGTTATGGCTATATACACTATTATATACATGTACGCATTTTTTAAACACAATGCTGAGGAAAGGGCAGTATATATGTATTACAACCTTCCCCACAAAGCGATGTACTTCAAATGAATCCATGAGAACTCACTGTACAGTGCCCATTTTAGTGTGAAGATACTGGCACGGAAGTATATAGCTGATGAGTGTCTAGGATACTGGAGCCAATAAATCTAGGTAACACACTGTAACATTTACTGTTTCTTAGACGGACCTGGAACATCTTAAAAGGTAACTTTTTATTTATACTGTTATATACTGGGGTGCCAAAAAATGTATACACATGACTTGTATTCATCTTTTGTTATCGGTATATATTATTACAATTTTAATAGTTTCCTCCTTTCTTAAAACGTATGCATTTTTTTGGCACCCTCTGTATATATGATCAATGCAATACACACTAGAGCCTTAGAAACTGTTACAAGCTTGCCAGAGGGGGCGCTGGAGAGAAGGTGGTAGAGCCCTTAGTCCCCGTAGTTCTTCTACATCTGGCTGATCAAGCAGTGCCTATCTGGCTGATTAAGCAGTGCCTTTCTGGCAGCAGCACATGTAGAGTTAGGGACATGAAAAAGTGACAGGCTACCAGCTATACTTTTATTGCGTCTCCCATTAGCTAATGGGAGTATGGCTAGTATACCAGGTACCTTACTCCACTATCCAAGCAGGGTGCTTTCCTCATTCTTGCCTAATGGGATTTGATCACTGCTAATACATATGGCAGTTGTATGTTCCCATTCTCTCCTTTGTGAATGACAGTTTTCCTTTTCCTTTGCCACCATTATATATTAGGAACAGTCAGTCTTTTTGTTTATAGGTCACTAAATTACAAGCCGCCTCATCTGGACCAGATAAAGAGGGCTAACACAGAATGCAGAGATCCTGGACTTTGAGTGGAATACAGTAACTTATGGTAGGGGGTGGGGACTGGGTTCTACCTATAGCAAGAAGAGTACGCATGGATTACTGGGCAACAAGATTTCTAAATATCCATTTGAACTCACCTTCTAGTATGCAAAAGCTGAAAAGCAAACAATATCCCAGACTCCCTTGCAATTCAGGTTCAAAACGTGATTTAGATTCTACTCACCGCTTGTACTCACAGGAGGCTTTGATTTGGAACTGAGTCATATGGAAAGAAGCAAGATATAGGATATGTTTTGCAGACTGTGGCAAAGCTGACATATTCTTGAGTTGGCCACTGCAGTGGCAGCTTCCTGATTATAGCTGAGATGGCTGGTTTTGCAGCCAGAGCTGCTGTGATAGCGTCCTGATCAAGGCAGATGCAGCAGCCCCTTTGATAGTTTGCCATATGGTTTTGGGAGTTGTTCCTGGAAGCTTGGCCTATAGTCTCTTTGGCCCTCAGTGATTCTGAAAAACCACCTAAAATCCTGTAATAAATCACTGTCTATTTAATCTACCTAGAGTGGATTGTTTTCTGCAACTGAACTCTGATTACCATTGTGAGCCAGTGAGCAAAGCACAGCCAAGTCCAGCTCTCTCTTGCTTTACCCAGAACAGACAGCCAGGTTGGTTCCTAGATGGTTCTAGAGGGAAGGGGATACTTCCAGCCATTGGGCACGTACGTGTGTATGTTTGCTGCCCATGGAGACGGAAGGGGTAGTCTACCAAAGCACACAGGTGAGTGTTCATGGTGGTACTTTTTATGTTTGCCCATACCCATTAATGTCTTCATTGGTCCAGGTATGGCAGAATGACACTGTTTTACATTCTGTGTGAGAACTGTAAAATGAGAATGTAATTGTGTTTTTAAAAGAAATTTTGGTTTTGGAGAAATAAAGCAGAATGATTTTCGGGCTTGAAACAGGTAACATGCTTCCAATTTACAGTGCAATTTATAAACCGTATGGATTTCCTCCCATCTATAGGACATAGTATCTTGTTATAGAATGAAATGCAGTTTTTCTCTGTTCCAGCTGCGTTTTTATTACAAACACCGGGGGAGTGGCCAACAGTACTGGGCTGCATTGTTTTGTAGGCTGTAAGGTGAACATTTCAGCTGTTGTTTAATGAGAGAACACTTAGCTTTGAGCCACAGACCTCAGGCACTGGTTACCCTGCACAGCACTAGGTCTGTTCTGCCAATAAAGGGCGGGCTGCACATCAGGGACCTAACAGCTGTTCCCAAAGGGCAAAGACAGAGCCGCACTGCCTGGAGTCCTCCGATTTGCCCTGCCTGTGTGCAGCCCTGACTCTCCCCCAGGTTAACCAGTCATCTATCGGGCATTTACACTGTGACCTCTGGGAGCCATCTGTCCCTTCTGTACTCAAATATCCTGCAACAGCAGCAGCAAAGGTCTGTCACTCCTTCAAACCTCAGACCAATGGGTTACTGTAGTGGTCATGTGTCTTATCGCCCACATGGAGGTGATGACACCCTACTTATCTTCTTCTTGCCCATTCAGGTATTTTCACCTTTTCCTGGATGATTCACAAAGGGCTACCATTGAGTTTACCATGTCACATCATTACATCTCTTGTAACCTGCATCTTTTTTTTTTTTTAATTTTTATTGGGGAATATTGGGGAGCAGTGTGTTTCTCCAGGGCCCATCAGCTCCAAGTCGTTGTCCTTCAATCTAGTTGTGGAGAGTGCAGCTCAGCGACAAGTCCAGTCGCCGTTTTCAATCTTTAGTTTCAGAGGGTGCAGCCCACCATTCCATGCAGGAATTGAACCAGCAACCCTGTTGTTGAGAGCTTGTGCTCTAACCAACTGAGACATCTGGCCTCCCCTGCATCTTTTTTTCTAACCTTTAATCTTAGAACCACTTTAGATTTATAAAATTATTGTGCAGAGGATGGAGTTCCCACATAGCCCACATCCATTTTCTCCTATTAGTAACATCTTCCATTAGCATGGTATAGTTGTTGCAATTAACAAGCTGATATTGACACATTGTTATTAACTAAAGTCCAGACTTAGTTTTGACCCAATATCCTTTTTCTGCTCCAGGATCCCATCCAGGATATGTTACATTTAGTCAACATGTCTCTTTACGTTTCTTATGGCGGTGACAGTACACTTTTCTTGTTTTCGATGACCCTGATTTTTTAAAAATAATTTTCTTATTTTTCAATTACAATTGACATACAATATTATATTAGTTTCAGGTGCACAATATAGTGATTAGACATTTATATAACTGGTTAAGTGATCACCCCAATAAATCTAGTACCCATCTGACAGCATAGTTACGTGTTACAATATTATTGACTATTCCTTAAGCTGTACTTTACATCCTCATGACTATTTTGTAACTACCAATTTGTACTTCTTAATCCCTTTACCTTTTTCATTCACCCCCCAACCCCCCTCCCATCTGGCAACCATCAAAATGTTCTCTGTATCTATGAATGTTTCTATTTTGTTTGTTCATTTATTGTTTTTTAGATTCCACATAAAGTGAATCATATGTTATTTGTCGTTCTCTGTCTGACTTATTTCACTTAGCATAATGCCCTCTAGGTTTGTTCACGTTGTTGCAGATGGCAAGATTTCATTCTTTTTCAGGCTGAGCAATATTGACCATTCTTCTTTATTCATCTGCTGATGGACACTTAGTTTGCTTCCATATCTTGGCTACTATAAATAATGCTGCAATGAATATACGTATGCCTATGTCTTTTTGAATTAGCATTTTGGGTTTGTTTGGATAAGTACCCAGAAGTGGGATTACTGGGTCTTTCTCTGTCTCTTGTTAATAGCCTTTCTGTTAAAGTCTATTTTGTCTGGGATAAGGACTGCTACCCCATCTTTTTTTTTTCCTTTTCATTTATGTTTTCATGAAATACCTTTTTCCATCCCTTTACTTTCAGTCTGTGCGTGTCTTTCAATCTGAAGTGGGTCTCTTGTAGGCAGCATATGTAAGGGTCTTGTTTTCTTAATCCATTCAGCCACACTATGTCTTTTGATTGAAGCATTTAGTCCATTTACATTTCAAATAATTATTGATAGATATGTAGTTATTGCCATTTTATTATTCATATTTTTTATCTTTTTTTTTTCTTCTTAAATAAGTCCTTTTAACATTTCTTGTAATATTGGTTTGGTGGTGATAAACTTAACTTTAACTTTTTCTTGTGTGAGAATGACCCTGATAGTTTTGAAGAGTACTTAACCTGCATCTTGTCAGAGTTGGCCTTTCCTTTACTAAGAATCAAAGAAAACTGTCTCTTGGAAGGAGCTATCAGTAGGATCATGAGCCTTCAAAACAAATCCTAACTGTCCTGAGTTTTCAGAAAGACCCTGTAACTTCCTGGTCGTCTGTGACAGAGTGTTGGGTGCGCTGGCCAGTGGATATCCAGACAGCTGCTGAAGGGATTTCCGTGGGGTATTCAGTGGAGCAGGGGTTCCCCAACCTGGCTGATCATGACATCCAAACGGAGAATTTTATAAAGCACATGTTCCCGGGCCTTAGCCCAGGTGTAGTGAATCAGAATCTCTAGCAATAGGGCTTTGAATTCTGTATTTTGTATCCCTTTAAAAAGAAAATAATACTGCTAATTTTGTTTTGAATACAGAAAATTATAAAGAAAACATGGTGCATAATGTCAGTATTATTAATATAAATAAAAGTATAAATGTAGAAACTTTAAAGAGTAACCACAAAATCCAAAATGAAAACTGAATGCCTCCCCATAATCTACATATTTAACCATTTTCTAGGGAAACTCTGGTTGCTCCCTGTTTTTATTGTTGTCTTTTGTTTGCTTTGGGATTTGTATTTCAACAAGATATTCTGGTATAACAAGACATTTAGAATCTGCTACTACAGAAGAAACACAGATTCAGCTGTGGGGGAGCAGAACGTCCCTTTCAGTGCTGATGTCCATTATAAAATCATAGAGCCCTGCTTCCCCCCCAACAAGTAAGGCTAAAGCCATTATTAGATGGGGCAGGGCAAGGAGAGACAGCCGGTGACAGCATGTGGGGAACTGCAGCCCAGGCCGGGTGAGAAGGGCGTCCATGTGGGGCAGCCTGAGCAGGGAGAGGCGGGAGTGGGTATCCATGTGGTGGGGTGACCTGCAGCCCAAGGGATGAGGAGTGCGTTCCGGAGGGTAGGTGTCTCTGCGGTGGGAGTGAGAGCCTGAGTGGAGGGCATCTGTGTGAGGGAAGGGGTGGATGCGGTGCCGAGGGGAGACTGGTTATGTGTGGGGGGATTCATCAAATAAATAAATGTAACAAGGGTAACAGGAGCCAAGCTTCTCACTGCTGGAGAAGGAAGTCACTAATATGGACAGGGAGGACAGAATAAATGCTGGGTACCCTACAATTACTGGTATCAGTATAAATTTATGGATTTAAATCTATCTATCTATCTATCTATCTATCTATCTATCTATCTATCTATCTATATTTACCTATGTTTATTTACATTATATTTATAAATACATTTATGTTATATACTAAATATTTATGCAGTATATACTTGTGTATACATATATGTATATGTATAGTTACACATAGATGTCTGCATACATTTACATATATATGCATATGTAAATGTGTACATGTCCTATGAATGGGCCTGGGAGCAGCAACGCCCCAATGGCAGTGGCACACCCAGTTCCCAGATCTTGGCTTTAATACCATTTTCCACTAAAAAGGAACCAGGGATCCTTAGAGAAATGGCTGATTTTGGGGCTGGGGCAGGCAAAGAACATGATGAGCTTAGAACATCTTGTGCCAGAAATCAAGGAAGTGCTCAAAAAATAATGAGGACATGTCCAAAGAACACAGAAGCTAGGTTAAAGGGACGCTGGTGAAATTGGGGCAATTTGAGCATCCAAATAAATGATAGAAACAGATTATTCCCCATTGAACAAAATAGGAAACGGAGATCTCATACTGAGAAAAATACATCAATGAAAAAAATTGAAAGTTTGATGAAGTAAGGGATATTTATATAGTTTCAAAGCATCTTCCACAAAATATTCACTCATTAAAAGAAGAAAGAAAGAGGAACTTCACAGTGAAAACACCCAGAAGATACAATACCACTTTAATCAAGGGATTGAAATAAAGATCGTTAGTAATGGGACGAATTGAAATTGTGTGGCACCTGATAGGATGCAATGAATAGAACCCACCATCCTTCTGTGATAGTCCTGCCTCTGTTCATATGTACCTTAAGCCAACAAACATTATGTCACAGTTTCTGGGAGTCAGGAATCTGGGACTGGCTCCAGTTCAAGGTAACTCACAACGTTGAAGTCAAGATGTTGCCTGGGATGACAGTCACCTCAAAGATTAACTGGGGCTGAAGCGTTCACTGCCAAGGTCACTTCACATAGCTGGTAGGCCTCAGTTTCTCACTGCCTGTTGATGAGATGCTTCAGTTCCTTGCCATTTGGGCCTATCCATAGGGCCGCTCACAACAGGAAGCTTGCTTCCCCCAGAGCAGGGGATCCAAGAGATCACTTTCATAACCTGATCACTTCTGCTATATGCTCTTGATCACAAAAATCAACTCTGGTATAATGTGGGAGGAGACTGCACAGGGTGTGAATAACAGGCGGTAAGGCCAATCTGAAGGCTGGCTACCACACTGCCCAAGATTCAGAAGATAATCATGACAAACCCAAATCGATGGCCATTCTATAAACAATTGGCCTGTATTTTTCAGTGTCAAGGTCATGAAAATCAAGGAAGAATGGGGGAATTATTCCAGAATGAAGGAGACTAAAGAAACATGACAACTAAAAGTAATGTGAGATACTGGACTAGATCCCTTTGGGATTAAAGATTTTATTGAAACAACTGGCAAAAAACTTGAATGGGGTTTCAATAGCTTCATCAGAGGATCAACTGGTAGCAATGTACTGATGTTAACTTCCTGACTTTACCAGACTGTACTGTGGTTTTGTAGGAAAATGTTCTTATTTATACGTAATACCCACTGGAATGTTAAGGAGAGATAGGATATCAGGTCTGCAACTTACTCTCAAATGGCTTTCAGGGAGTGTTCTTTGTCCTGTAGTTGCAACTTTTAGATAAATTTGAGATTTTTTCCAGACTAAAAATGTATATAAATTATAAAGACCTATGAGAGAAATTTAAAATTGTCTAAGTTAAAGTAGAAAATCCTAATTCTATTAGGTAGAACTACAGGACACTGCTGTTTTTATAGGTCAAAATGTGTGAATATTGGTACTTCATATTTCATATGGTTCAGAAAATATTGGCAATTTCATATGGTTCACCTTAACACAGAAAGTCCCAACGAACTAATCAACATCAGAGACAATGAAATTATGGATGTCAATACAACGCAGTCAATTCACAGCGCCCTTTGAGGGTCTCACTCCTGTAGTTACCCACTCTTTATCCAGAGTCCTCAGCATCGGCCTCTCTTGCAGACCCCTTCCTGTCAGCACAGGGAAGCTGCTGCAGTGACTCACATCTTAGAAAGAATTTCTTGATTTCATATTCCTCTCCAGATACAGTCCTATTTTTCTGCACCCTTTTACAGCATTTCTTGAAAGAATGGTTTCCATTCCCCATGTCCTCTTACTCACTTCCCATTTCTTCCTAGATTCACTCCAAGTGGGAGACCATCCATAAACATTTTCTCATCACGGCCATCAATAACTTGCCGGTTCATTTTTCTCTATTCAGCACTGCTGCCCACTCCTTCTTTCTAGAAACATGTTCTTCTCTTGGCTTCTGCGAAACCACACTTCTCTTGAGTGTCCTCCTATTTCCCTCTTGGCTTTCAGCTTTGCCCCCTACAATTCATCCTCCAGAAGGAACCTAGTCATCTTTTAGAGCTGTGACTCACCGCATGCCACTCCACTGAAAACCCTCCAGTGGCTTCCCCGGGGACAGAAGACCGGCTAAGCTCCGGAGGGACCTGGCCCCCACTCCGCCTGCCTCCTTCCCACAGCACATTCCTCTGGGCCTCTCCTTCAGCCTTCTGCTTGCTTCTCCAACCTGCCAAGCTGGCTCCTGCCCTGGTCTTTGTGCACATCCCCCCTGCTTTGAACAGTCTTCCCCAGTCAGCTCACGGCAGGCGCCTCCTTTTCATTCAGGTCTCAGCTCCAATGTTAACTCCTCAAAGTGACTTTCCTTCAAAACTTAAATTAAAACAGATCCCAACCTTTAGCTGCCCCGATCACTCTCTCTCATCACCCTGGTTTGTGTTCTTTGGGGCATTGATTCTAATGTAAAATTGCTTTATTTATTAGTTCAATGTTTGTCTGCCTACCCTAAAACATACACCTCCTAAGGGACTTTGTCAGTCTCGTTCTTTACTATATCTCCATGTCTCAAACAGTGCCTGACGCATAGTAGGGGCTTAAAAAATATTTAGTGAATAAACAAATCACCTACTTCTTGTTTCGAACTGCTAATGATCCCAATCATCGGATGTCCCATGATTGTGATAATGATAATTACAGAATCTTTGAGATGACCTTCCTTCCAAATCTTCTTGTCCAACATCAAGTCCAATGAAGAAACTCTCCCCAACACTGCTGTCAGGTTATCCAGCCTCAGCGTTAGTATTCTCAGTAACAGGACAACCCATGACTTTTCATAATGGAATGTCTACATGCCATTGTTGATAGCTCTAACTATTTGAAAGATTTTCACTTCAGCGGCCCTAAATCTTCCTCCCTGTATATTTTACTTATTGGTCCCCAAAGTGAAAAAAATCCCTGCTTCACCTGATAGTGATTCAAATATTACTTGAGAGAATGACCACATGACTCCTAATTCTCTTTCCTGAGATAAATGCTCCCAGTTATCTCTATACTTCATGTGACATGAAAAATTAACCAACACTGCACATGGAAAAGGTCTCCAAAAATTTAGCAGCTTGGTTTAAAAAACTAAATCCTTTCTAAGCATTTTATCTGAAAAATAAAGCATGAGAGTGGCCTGGGGTATTCAGAGACCATGGTCTCATTTCCCATGGCTGTCTTTCTGTTCTCTTAACAGCCTGCTTCTCTGTGTCACACTCTTTCTGATACTGAGGGAACTGCAACAATCACGGACAGCCAAGCCCATGTGCATCTTTCCCGAGGACAAAGACTTTTATTTTTCAGAATATATCTTTGGGTCTGTGTTCTCACTTGTGAATAAATTTTAATAAGATGAGAGAGAACTCTCACATTATAACTGTTTGCTAATGAGCATTGTGGCAAGGGCTCTTTGCTGAAGGCATGAAACAGTTTATTCTACGAGTGAAAAAACAGTTTGGATCTTATTCCCCTTTGGGCTTTCAATATGTGTGGAATGAGGGAGGAAGAATGTGTGTCGTGGTTAAACAGGCAGCATCCCGGTGCATATGTGTGTCCTTCCCTGTGACTTCCAAGTAGAGTAAGCATTCTAAGTATTCCTGAAGGAGCGAGACTATGAAAAAAGAAACTGACGAGCCAGAGGATGTCTCAGCTGGTGCTCTTGTCCAAGCCCTCATTTTACAGATGAAGGAACATGGCCCCGACAGGGAAGAACTCATAGTTCAACAATGCCAGACGTGGGACCAGGCCCCAGGGTTCCTGATTCTCGGGTTTCTTTCCACAGATTCATGCTGCCTCTCTTATTGGGCTCCTGTGCAAATACATTTCCAGCTAACTGGATAAGTAGGAAGGATTTTGTTCTGTTTTCTGTTTAAAAACCAAGTCATTGTGAGTGACTTTCTCACATCCATGTCCCCCAAAATGATTATTTTAAGCCAATCACAGCTAGCTCATGGCCCTTGGCAGTGACAAGTTCAGGGACTGGCAATGTGACCCAATCCTGGCCCATGAGGCTTGAAAAGTCTGCTAGGCAGGTTCTGGGACTCCTTGCTCCTAACAAGGAGACACAGGGAAAATTTCCTTTTCTCCCTTTGGCACCACTGGGTCTGACTGTGGTACTTGGACCTGCTACGGCCATCTTGCTACCAGTCTGAAGATGAAAGAGCAGAGACATGGAAAAAAACTGGACACTTTATGATCCCAGGAAGCTCCTGAATCAACCAACTCCAGAGCCTGCACTATCAGCAATCTTTCAGTGAAGTAAAATTATAAATTATCTTATCGCTCAAATCAATTGGGTAAGATGTTCTGTTATTTGGAGCTGAAAGTATCCAAAGAAGTTCAAACAACTTTTTAAAAAGAAAATATTTGCTGCCTTAATTCTTTAAACAATAAAAATAAATAAATAAACATTTCTTCAACCAGTCAAGAATATCGTTCTGGGGGCGGCCAGTTAGCTCAGTTGGTTAGAGCGTGGTGCTCACAACACCAAGGTTACCGGTTCGATTCCCGCATGGGCCACTGTGAGTCGCGCCCTCCACAACTAGATTGAAACAACTGCTTGACTTGGAGCTGATGGGTCCTGGAAAAACACACTTAAAATAAATAAAAGTTAAAAAAAAAAAAAAAAGAAAAAAAGACTATCTATCATTCTGCTGGCCAGAACTGAGTAAAGCTATAATGTATCAATGTCTTGGTTACCTCAGCGCCACACACTGACATAAATGGTTAAATATTCTAGGCCTTTTTTAGTCTTAGGGCCCCTTTACACACTTAAAAACATTATTGAACTTTGGTTTATATGGGTTATGTCTACTGATATTTACTGTATGAGAAATTTTGTAAATATTTATTAATTCATTTAAAAATAGTAATAATAAACCCAATAAATATTAACATCATTACCAATCACACCAGTATTGTTCATTATGATGGCTATAAGTTTTCTGATTTTGGCTTGAAATATCCACATTTATCATTAACAAATATTATCAACTGTTTCTCTTGAAATGAAACGCTTATTTTTTGTCATAATTATTTAAATTGGTGTTCCGTGAAAAAAGGGGTGAGTTCAAGCTCACAACTTAGACAATTTCACAAGTGCTTTTCCTCGAAACACCATCATATTTTGATATGCAGTGGAAGTGTTTTAGATGTATTTCCCATTTTGTCACAAAGAATACGAAAAAGAAATACATTCAAGGGTTGATAGTTAATTTTTACTGCTTCATCAAGGACCTATGTGTGTAACTGGCCTCCCTTCCTCCCTCCTTCCGCTCCCTCTCTCTCATTCTGCTATAAGTGTGTAGCAATGAAGAAAATGACTACCAGTACAGTTTGGCGCCTCTACTTTGATCTCATAAACCCAATCAAAGGGTCTTGGAACCCCCAGGAGTTCACAGACCACATTTTGACACTCATTGCTTCATGCTTTTTATCTTTATCCTTTTCTTCCTTTGCTGACAACCTGCTAGCTGTCACTATCCGTTACAGTCCATGCTACCTAGGGGAGGCTCCCCACTTTTAGCTGCACCCAGTAGGAGTATGGGTTGGGGAAATTCCAGCTGCCTGACTCAGGCCAGCATGTTATTGGACTTTGGGTTTAAGCACCAAAGAAATGGATTTGAGTCCCAGCTTTATCACTGTATCAGCCCAGGGGACCCTCTCAATTCAGTGCTGTGATGGTCAGGAGGGAGGACAGTAAGATCAGAATGTAGTCACTCCTTTACTCTTCTAATGCTGTCCTTGTTAGTCTCTTTGGGTACAGTGGGGTGAGTCAGCCTCACTCTTGGGTTTTGAGATTTTCACAATGGTCTCTTGTCTATGGAGAGTTGCTCGTTGGTCTTTGAGGGACGTTGAATTTGGGAATAACCTATGTCACCATCATGATCCATGATTTTCTGATTTTCAGTTCCCTGCTACCAAATTGCTGAAGCAATTCAAAAGAATTCTTCAAAAGAATTTCCCCCCATTCGAAACTAGTTCTTGGAATCCCTTAATCAACATGTCTAGAATTAAACCAGGATTTCCTGATTTTCATTTGGCTGTTGTTTCCAAACACATGAAGCACTAAAAAGGTTTGCTTTGTTTTATATGTAGCTTACTCATAGAATCTTATGATTAAAAAAAAAAATTATGACTGTTTGATCTCAGTTGCAAAGGATGAAATTTTTTACATTTAAAAAAAATCTTCCCACTCAAATCCACTTTCCATTAGCTTGCAAAACACTCTTTATAAGATGGTTTATATTCCATTAGTAAAAGGTCATGGTTTCTATTCTATCTGCATGATGTCACCAAAACACAACTAAGCCCCAAAATATCTGAGTAAAACATATCCTGATAAAGGAACTACCAATTTAGCTATTTATCTGTTGAGATAAGCCTAAAAGAGTTTTATTGTTAAAGAAGTATTATTTTGATGTGCAACACTTAAAAAGCAGTAATTGACGTTATTTTGACATTAATTAATGAACTTCTAACACAATTATAAGTACAGTTTGGCTTTACAGTAGTAAAACAAAATGGTTAAAAAAGTCAGAATAGTCTCAATTCCTCTTTTCTTCTAGAACAGGGAGGGCACGTCCCACGGGGTCCACTTGGGTCTCGCCTCACAGGGATCACTGCTGAAATCTTTGGGTTTTGACCACAGAGAATCAGACAGATGAAATGAAGAAGCGGGAGGGTCTTACAGTAACCAGCACTCAGATTTTGGCAGACCACATTTATCCTTGAAACTACAACTGAAAAGAGATCCCAGCCAGGGACTCTTTCCATCCTCAGAGCTGAGCTCATGGCCCTGTCTGGCCAGAGAGCTTGGTGTGCAGTGGATTAAAAAAAATGCTAAAGGATGCTAATTAATATCACAAAAACATATGCATGTGTAACTCTCACCAGTAATAGTAAATATATAGTAAAGTCAGATTCTCTGATATTGTAATGATGGTGTGTAATTCACTAGTTTAAAAGTAACTAATTTAAAAAATAACCATAACTACAATAATTTGCTATTGAATACATAATATAAAAAAAGATGTAAATGGTAGTATCAGTACCCTAAAATGTAAGGGGGGAGATGTAAAAGTATGAAGTTTCTATATGCTATTGAAGTTATCAACTAAAAACAGGATGTTATAAATATAAGATATTTTATGTAAGCCTCATGGTAACCACAAAGGAAAAACCTGCAGTAGATACACAAAAGATTATGATAAAGCAGTCAAAGTATACTGCTATAAAAAGTCATCAAATTACAGAGGAAAACAGCAAGAGAGGAAGCAAGGGACAAAGGATCTACAAAACAGAAAACAATGAACATAATGGCAATCATAAGTCCTTACCTATCAATTTCTTTAAATATAAGTGGATTAAATTCTATAATCAAAAGACAGAATGACTGAATAGATTAAAAAACAAGATCCAATGATATGCTGCCTACAAGAAATTCACTTTAACTTTCAGAACACATAGACTGAGAATGAAGAGATGAAAAAAAAGGTATTTCAAGCAAACTGATAACCAAAAGAAAGCATGAGTAGCTATATATTTATATCAGACAAAATAGACTTTAATGGTCAAAAGGACAAAGTCATATGATAAAGGAGGTCAATCCATCAAGAAGATATAATAATTGTAAATATGCACCCAATATCGGAGCACCTACATATATAAAGCAAATACTAACAAAACTAAAAGGAGAAATAAACAGCAATACAGTAATCATTGGGGACTTTAACAGCCCACTCTCAATACCAGATAGATCATCCAGAGAGAGATTCAGTAACAAAACTGAGAATCTGAACACTATAGATCAGCTAGACCTAACAGGTATATACAGAACATTCCATCTAACAGCGGCAGAACTCACATGCTTTTCAAGCAGACATGGAACGTTTTCTAGGATAGATCATATGTTGGACCATAAAACGAGTCTCAACAAATTCAAGAAGGTTAAAATAATACCAAGTATCTTTTCCAACCATAATGGAATGGATATAGAAATCAATAACAGGAGAAAGCTGGAAAATTCACATAAATTAAACAATACACTCCTGAACAACCAATGGAGCAAAGATGCTAATTAAAATGGAAGTAAAAAATATTTTGAAACAAATGAGAATAGAAACACAACATACTAAAACTTATGGGATGCAGGAAAAATAGTTACAAGAGAAAGGTTTATAGAGATGAACACATTCATCAAGAAAAAAAAGATCTCAAAACAAACACAAAACCTAACCTTACACCTCAAGCAACAACACAAATGAACAAACAAAGCCAAGAGTTAACAGAAGAAAGAAAAATAATAAAGATTATAGCAGAAATAATGAAATAGAGAAGAGAAAAAATTAAAAAAGATTAACAAACTAAGGGTTGGTTCTTTAAAAAGATAAAAAAAAAAAAGATGAACTTTTAGCTAGACTAACAGAGAGAGAGAGAGAGAGAGAGAGAGAGAGAGAGAGAGAGAGAGAGAGAGAGAGAGAGAGGAAGAGAGAGAGAGAGAGAGAGAGAGAGAGAAACCCAATTGAATAAAATTATAAATGAAAGAGGAGACATTACAAATGGTACCATAGAAATACAAAGGATTGTAAGAGACAAGATGAGCAATTACATACCAACAAATTGGACAACCTACAAGAACTGGATAAATTCCTAAAAACTTACAACCTCTCAAGGCTGAATCATGAAGAAACAGCAATCTGAACAGACTAATAATAAGGAAATTGAATTGGTAATAAAAAACCTCCCAACAAAACCCAGGACCAGATAGTTTCACTGATTAATTCTACCAAAGATTTAAAGACAACACCAATCTTTGCATTCCCACCAACAGTGTATGACAACATGGATGGATCTTGAGAGTGTAATGCTGAGCGAAATAAGACAGACAGAAAAAGCAGAGAACCATGTGATTTCACTGATATGTGGTATATAAACCAAAAACAACAAAAGAACAAGACAAACAAATGAGAAACAAAAACTCATAGACACAGACAATAGTTTAGTGGTTATCAGAGGGTAAGGGGAGTGGGGGTGGGAGATGAGGGTAAAGAGGATCAAATGTATGGTGATGGAAGGAGAACTGACTCTGGGTAGTGAACACACAATGGGATTTATAGATGATGTAATACAGAATTGTACACCTGAAATCTATGTAATTTTACTAACAATTGTCACCCCAATAAATTTAAATTAAAAAAAACACACCAATCTTTCTCAAACTCTTCCAACGAACTAAAGAGGAGGAAAGACTCAAAATCATTTTATGAGGCCCGTATTATACTAATACCAAAGCCAGATAAGGATATTACAAGAAAAGAAAACTACAGGCCAATATCCTCAATGAATATAGATGCAAAAATTCTCAAAATACTAGCCAATCAACTTCAACAGCACATTAAAGGGGTCATCCACCATGATCAAATGGGATTCACCTCTGGGCTGCAAGGATGGTTCGACATATACAAATCAATAAATGTGATACACTACATTAATAAAATGAGATAAAAATCACATGACCTCAATAGATGCAAAAAAAATTGAAAAAATTCAACATCCATTCATGATAAAAACTCTCAACAAACTGTGTATAGAAGTATTTCTCAACATAATAAAAACAAGATATGACAAGCCACAGCAAAGATCATATTCAATGGTGAAAAGCTGAAAGCTTTTCCGCTAAGATCAGGAACACTACAAAGTTGCCCACTCTCACCACTTCCATTCAACATAGTACTGAAAGTCCTAGCTAGAACAATCAGACAAGAAAAATAAAAGGGATCCAAATCAGAAAGGATGAAATTATCTGTTTGCAGATGACATGATCTTATATGGAGAAAATCTCTAAAGACTCCACCAAAAAAACTGCTAGAACTAATAAACGAATTCAGTAAATTTGCATGATATAAAAATCAAGAAACAAAATTCAATTGCTCTTCTATACACTAACAACAAATTATCTGAAAAAGAAATGAAAAAAATCCTATTTACAATATAAAAAAGCAATAAAGTACTTAGAAATAACTTTATCAAAAGGTGAAAGATCTGTATAATAAAAATATAAGACATTGATGAATGAAATTGGAAGAAGACATAAATCAATGGAAAGATATTCTGTGTTCATGGACTGGAAGAATTAATACTGTTAAAAAGTTCATACTACCCAAAGTAATCTATAATTACAAGTAATCTGTTAATTGCAATCTATTAATTATGAACTCTATCAAGATTCCAATGGCATGTTTTACAAAACAGAACAAATAATCCTTAAATTTGTATGGACACACAAAAGATCCCAAATAGCCAAAGCAATCCTGAGAAAGAAGAACAAAGCTGAAAGCATCACACATCCTGATTTCAAACTGTATTACAAAGCTATAAGAATCAAAACAGTATGGTATTGGCATAAAAAAAGACACAGACCAATGGAACAGAATTGAGGACCCAGAAATAAACCCATGCGTATATGGTCAAATAATATTTGACAAGGGAGGCAAGAATACTTGATAGAGAAAAGATAATCTATTCAATAAATGGTTCTGGGAAAACTGGATATACACACACAAAAGAATGAAAATGAACCCGTATCTTACACCACACACAAAAATTAACTCAAAATAGATTAAAGACTTAAATGTAAGAATTGAGAGCATACAACTCCTAAAAGAAAACAGGGGAAACCTCTTGGAAATTGGTCTTGGCAATGGTTTTATGAATATTATACCAAAAACATAAGCAACAAAACCAAAAATATACAGATGGGATTTTATCAAACTAAAAACCTTCTGTGCAGCAAAAGAAATGATCAACAAAATGAAAAGGCAACCTATGGAATGGGAGATAATATTTGCAAACCACATGTCTGATAAGGAGTTATCCAAAATATATAAGGAACTCATACTACTCAATAGAAGAAAAATAAATAATCCAATTAAAAATGGGCAAAGGACTTGAATAGATGTTCTTCCAAAGAAGACATACAAATGGCTAACAGGAACATGAAAAGATGTTCAACATCACTAATCATCAAGGAGATGCAAATCAAAACCACTTAACACCTATTAGAATAGCTATTATCAACAAGATGGGAAGTAACAAGTGCTGGCAAACATGTGGAGAAAAGGGAATCCTTGTACACTGCTGGTGGTAATGTAAACTGTGCACCACTACAGAAGCCAGTATGAAGGTGCCTCCAAATATTAAAAATAGAACTATCGTATGATGCAGCAATTCCAATTCTGGGTATTTACCTGAAGAAAACGAAAACACTAACTTGAAAAGACATATGACATATTCACAAATGACATATTCACAAATGACATATTCATGTTCATTGTAGCATTATTTACAATAGCCAGAATATGGAAACAACCTAAGTGTCCAGAGATGGATTTACGAATAAAGAAGATATGGTATATATGTAGTGGCATATCTTTCAGCCATAAAAAGGTAGGAAACCTTGGCATTTGCAACAAAATGGATGGACTGTGACAGCATTATGCTAAGTGAAATAAGTCAGAGAAAGATAAATCCCATATGATCTCACTAACACATGGAATCGAAAAACAAAACAAAACAAAAAATCAATAGAATCAGAGAACAGATTGGTGCTTACCAGAGGCAGGGGGTAGAAGATGGGGAAATGGGTAGAGGTGGCCAAAAGGTACAAACTTCCAGTTATAAAAGAAGTAAGTTCTGGGTACGTAATGTACAGCACGGTGGCTACAGTTAATAATATTGTATTGTATATTTGCAAGTTGCTAAGGGAGTAGGTTTTATAAATTTTCCTCATTCATACACACACACACACACACGCATTATGTTAGGGGAGAGATGTGTTAGCTAATTTCATTTTGGCAATCATTTTGCAGTATATACACATATCAAGTCATTACGTTGTACACATTAAATTTACACATTATAAGTCAATTATATCTCAATAAAGCTGGAAAAATTAAATTTAAAGAATCATGATTGTATTTTAGCTTGTCCTACTAACATTAACATATAAATTAACTAATAAGGACAGCAGTAGTTTTATCATTTGAAGAAATCCTGAGAGACCTGCCAAAATCTCTGAGTTGTTACTACATCTAAAATTGAAAATAAACTATAGTGAAATACAACTTACACATATTTATTATTTGTTTTGCCATTTGCTTCAATTTGTTAACCCTGGCACTTCTCCCTCTTTTTCCCTCACACTTAATTACTGCATGACATTCCTAGAAGTGGTAATACTACTGAATATCAAATATTACTCATGTGTAATTTATTTAATGCTTACTGTTACCAGGTATTGTGCAAAGGCCTGAGGATACAAAGGCAGATAAGCCCTGGCCTCAAGTAACTCATTGTCTTTTTTAGATTTGTTTTAGATTAAAAATACCACATGGTGGGTTCTATTTATCAAGGACTTTCAGTTCCCATAAAATTGAGAGGGATAGCATAAGGATGTTTATAAAATATGAGCAGTCCTTTAATTGTGAAGACATAATGCGATTAATTTCCATGGTAGTATTCCTCACATTTCTTCATGAAACCATGAAGAAAATGAATAAGAGTAATATTACAATATTAAACATGAAGAATTACTGATATAACATTAAAGACTATTGAAGCCTGTTGGTGAATTTTAAACTAATTAGGACTTAGTGGAATTTGTACTTTACTTTTTAAACCATGTGTAAAAACCCCAAGGGGTTCTAAGTGACTTATAGAACGGTAAAGCTATATTTAGATATAAAATTGAAATGTTTTCTCTTGCATGTAACCAAAAGTGTATCTTAACTGAAAAGACTACTCGTGTTTGGTCAAAGAGAATGGCAATGAACACACCATACCTGGACACACATCTTCATTGTGCAAAGAAAAACAAGGTTGTCAGGAAGCCATGGTGACATAGCACAGGCTCAATAAATGCGCCGTCTGCCCCCCATCATCCCACTCACCTTCCATACACAAAGATGATCAGAATTTGGTAAAGTAGCAAAATATCAAAAGGTTAAACAGTTACAACAAAATGTGACTCTTGTGTATGGAGCTAAGAGAACCAATGAGTAATAGCCCTCGTGTGGCGATAGCCGATCTCCAAGCCTGTTCCCACAGGATTAACCTACTTGCTCATGACAGCGTTTTATGAGCTAAAAATACACTTGGAACTATAACAAATTCTTCCTCTCTATCAGTAATTAAAGGATTGTTTTCCCTGTAATCTGACCATGACTCTCCAAGAAATTTAAAGAGCACGTATGATAATCTATTTAACTTGGACCCCTTCAGAGCAAGTTAAGAAATTTCACTTACTTGCTTTTTAAATCAAGAGCAGAAAACAAAACTAAATTATTCACTATCTTTAATGTAAAACATCTTGAGCTCCAGAAAAATCATCTCGGAAGTCTTATTACTGTCACAAATGAACCACCTTAGCCCCCAAATTTCATGTCATGTACTGCCAATTCCTGATGACCCACCACCCTATCTAGTCAACCAAGCTAGAAAACTCTTGCTCTCACATGTTCCCCACACCCAATCCATTACCTACATGTGGCAGATGGAGCATTTTTTTTTTACCAAGCTCTACAGATTCTACATTTACAAAATAACCCCTTTCTTTATTTCAGCTGCCAATAGTACTCCAGTCACTTTGTCCTGATGTTTCCAACAGATACGTTGTTTATTTCCTTGCCTCCAATCCACTCGCCATGCTATTTCCAGAAGTGAACTTTCTAAAACGCAAATATAAGCCTGTCACTCCCCTGATTAAAGCAGACTTTTAGGATAAGGGTCACGCTGTCTCACTTAGCATCTCCGTCTGATCCATTCGTCTGTATCGCTTGTATCCTCCTTGACTATCCCCTGGCATGAGGCACCGAACTGTGTATGGGTCTCCAAAGTGGTGTCTGGAGCCTCGGCCCTTTGCCCTCCTTGCCTTTTTAAGCAGATAACTCCATCTTTCCCTTAGAATTTACCCCAAGCGTTAAGCCTGCCCAGGAATCTCTGCTTGATTTGGATTCTCCCTGTATTCCTACGACCTCCTCTGCTAAACAGTCACACCTCGCCAGCCCTGGGAATCACTGACTCACCCCGCAGTGTAAACCCTCAGACTCGGGCTACTACGTCTCATTCCACTCTGTATTGTGAGCACCTAACCTGGCACACAGTGAGGAGCATTCAATAAATATCTGTCATTGAATGCCTTTAATGTCTCACCAGTAAGGTAAGTATACCTTACCTTAGAGATCTACGTTCCCGAAAAACAACAAAAAAACCCATTAAGTGGGTATGTAACACCTCACGTGAACTGTGAAAGCTCCCATAGAGGGTATGCTCTGTAGTGATCAAAATAAAACAGGCAATACACTAAATTAAAAAAAAAATACATCCAAGTCATTTTAGATACCTTAAATTAATAACATAAGTACCTACAATTAAATTTATATTTATTATTCCTTATATGCTAGAAACCTTTCAGGGTAGTCCTCCCTGAAAGTTTCAACACATTCACCCTGTTTCTTTGACCTTATGTTGTTTAACATAGTATGCAGATGCTATTTTAGATAATATTCAGACAAAGAGGCATGCACTTTATCTACCTAATGGCTTTTCATTTTGACTTTCAGTTGTAGCTCCCGTGCATGCTCATCCCAGCTCTCAATTCATTGTAAGTAATGAGAGTGTATTCCCCAAGGTCTGCATTTCTTTTACCCACTATGGACACACCACAGAAACCTCTCTCATCTCTTCCTGGCCCCTTTTCTTCCTGACCTGTCTTCTCTTTTTCTAATTATTCCCAACAGGAATCACTCACACATACTTGCATTCAATCAACAAACATTTATTCAGTGTCTAGATTCCAGGAACAGAGCTAAGTTTTTAAATTCATGTGAATCCAGAAAAGGTTCATTCACATAAATCCAACCTGCGACTGTTCCCCACAGTAAGAAATGTACTTTGCATGGCAAACCAGTACATACATGCTGTATTTATGCATAGAAACAAAATTTCATGAAATAAGACTTAATCATATACTATGGGCAAGCACTGCAACTTTCTGTTGGTTTCAGTTCAGTTTTATTTCATTTCACTGTGTGGGAGCCTACACATTAAATTTCATGACCCACTAGTAAATCAAGAATTACAGTCTGAAAAGCACTGTCCTAGAATATATAAAGGAAGGAAACTTCTATTTTGGAGAGATTCCTGTATTAAAAAACAAAAACAAAAAAACTGAAAATACCCTGGAAGGAATGGAGAAAGGATGGCGAGGGAGGAAGAGGGAAAGAGGAAGATAAGAGTAAAATAAATGGGGGTGGTGGGTGGGGAATGAAACAGAACAAGCTAATTTAGAAATAAAAAAGATATATAGGGAAAGCCAGAGAGGGTTAAAGAAAAAGAGAGCGAAGTAAAGGCCAGAATGAAAGAGGAAGAAAGGCTGTTGAGGTAATTTCTGGGGTGAAGGAAGAAGTCACAGCCTCGTTTCTGGGGCTGAGGAACTGTCACCTACCATCTCCTGCCTATGGAGGGAATTAGCTGATTCATCATTGATCCTGGCCTCCCAACTGCTCTCATCCTTAAGCCTTTGAAGACTGTACTCTGCGGTGTTTGGGAACGATAACAAGTTACCCATTGAGGAGGAAATTATTTAGCCTTCAGCACAAAGACCAGAGCATTATCTGCAGAGGACTAGATGCAATCAATTGGAGGGGCGTGGGACCCCAGAGAGTGACTTGTATATAGAAAGCACATTATTGAAAATGTTTTCATGAAAAGCAAACAAAGTTGAGTTAGTCATGGCCATTGTGTCACACTCATCAGTGTGAAAAGGTGTGCTAATACTGAGTAAGAACACACTCTCATCTGTGAAACGCTTCCCCTGCCGAAGCCCATACCCAGAGGCATTCACTCTAAGGTCAATACATGATTCTTATTATGAGATGCACTCAGGGAATAATTTCAACCTTATGGTCCTGTAACAGTTAACATACTTATTTACCTTGTATTACATTTCAGCTCATTCTGCATTGGAAAAATCCTCAGACAGTATTTATCCAAACCCTATGTGTTATATTTTGAACCATTTCTTAGAGGTAATTTCTAAATGAGTGAGACATATTCCTGGAATAGGTGAGCTACAGAAGAGCAGGCACTAATGATATGTGTCCTTGTTCTTTTAAACCTACACTGATTGGCCTTTGTTGCTCCGTTAAACACTCCCAGAGAACTGGTTGGAGTGTAAAACGAGAACAGGCTGGTCTTGAGTGAATGCAGGGAATCACTGCCAGGCCGTAAGCACAGCACCCCACCCGCCCGGGCACAGCACGTCCTCCCACTTGGGTCCTTCTCACTCTGCGTTTGGTCACAGATGCAAGTGGAAGCAGGACAGAGGGAAAAAAGGCTCAAAACTTGGTGTGCTTACTTTTTTTCTTCTATCAGAAGGCAGTCCGGGAACAACAACAACAAAAAAACCAGGAGGGGGCCGAGGGCTTACAAACAGGAAACAGAATAGGGGAAGAACTAAAAGGAAAGTTCAAGGATGGGGTGAGGAGGGAAGGAGTCACTGGGAGGATGGCAGAAAACCAGGGCGGGCGGGTGAGGTGGGCCTCTAGGGAAGCTCAGGTGGCTTCATACACCCCCTGACAGTAATGAGAGGGTCTGGGGGGCGAGGTGCAGTCCATTTCAGCACTCAGTCTCAGGTACTGTTTTGGGGGGCAGTAGAGAACACCAAACACGGGCTGCCCTCTGGGAACTTATCACCTGCTAGGACAGCAATAACCCTAAGTGGCAGCAGCACTGTTCTGAGGCTGGCCGGACACCGTTCTGAGGCTGGCCGGACAACGTCTGCACGGTGGCGGGAGTCAAGCAAAGCATGCTTGTCCAGGAAGCACCTCTACATTAGGGACGATGCGCTGGGTACCGGGACAAGAATAGAGGTGTATACCGGGGGTGCCAAGAGGATCTAGACATATCATAAGAGATGTTAACACTTTGGTCAGCGTTGCTCAAGCAGTAGTCCGCCATAATTAGAAGTGTCCGGACGCTGATGGTAACCACTTTGAGCACCTCTTGTAATTGCAGAAGTCAAACGTGACTTGTATGCTTCTTTTGTTATCAGTATATATTAATACCGGTTTTTCCCCTTCTTAAAATGTGCATACAATTTTTTTGGCACCCTCTGTATTTTCTTTAAATATTAACAAAATTAAAGCTCAAGAGAGCAGAGAGAGTATGTCTGCATGTAAAGGTGTCTACAAATCCAGACCATGTCAGAGAACCACAGGGAGGGCTATTAACACTAATGACAAAGTATTTCTGCCACTGTGGTTACAAAAGCAGCTGGTCACACGAGGCATTTACAGCTTAGTGGTGGAGATCCAGCCTGTCGGGGTTTGAATCTGGGTTCCTTCACTCGTTAGCTGTTTGACTTTGGGCAAATTACGTATTTCTCTGTGCTTCAGTTTCTCATGTGCCAAATAAAGGCGATAGTAAGATCTACTTCACAGGGTTACTGTGAGAATGGAGTTAATACAGGTTAAGACCAGTGCTTACCCAGTGCTCGCTCTGTAAGTGATGGCTGTTATTTCTCCCTAATCACCACCCATCCACTTAGGAAGCGGCATGAGTCAAAGGGAGGGGTCACACGCAAACAAAGTACAGCTTTGAGTGGGCTGACGGTGCAGACCCTGACCAGTTTTGGTTTAACACATCCATTTCTAATAAATGTCTTGCAAGAAGACCTTGGGTGAAAATGTCCAGCTCCCCCATCTATTAGGTTGGTGCAAAAATAATTGCAAAAGCCGCAATTACTTTTGCACCAACCTACTAGGTTTCTGTACTTCTGTTGTTGTATTTACCTCATATTTAGCAAAGGAGTAAGGTTTGCCTCATGATTTCAAGAAAAATTGGATAGATTATGAGTTATCCAGAGAAGAGTAGCTACGTATGTATATATAAACTTAAAATAAACTAATTACCCTTTTAAAATCTACTAGAACCTAAAACATAACAAGATGAGAATCTCGATAATCTCATACAAATCTAACTTCTCTTGGTTTTGGCATAGCTTTGGAAATCTAAAAATGAATAGTTGACATTTTAAGAACTTAGAGTGGTTTCAATTTAAAGTGCACAACCATGTACAAACACAGACACACACACCCCAAAACAACAATAACACTCTTGGGCAGTTGCCATGACAACATAATGCAGAGCCTACCAGGCTCTTTGTTATCCTGCTGAAGATGCTGTGCAAAAACACACTCAACTTAGACTCTGCACTAATTAATTGGAAAAGGTTAAAAAAAAATTCTAGATCCACATGGTTTTCATATGTCCTAGAACTCAGGAAAGCAAATACTAAATATTTTAAGAAAACAATTTAAAAGTAATAACTGCAAGATCAATTATGCATCAAAGTAGTCCCAATGTCAAAGGAAACAGGGGAAAAGGTTTTCTTTCAGTTTGTGTGCTATATTCATGTCATCATCTTCTCCTCCTCAGTTGTGCCATGCTATTTTAATGGAATAATCAATTTGTATAATACAATTTGGTTAACAGAGTCTCTTATTTTACTGACACATTTAAATACTTTCCTTCTTTGGCCACATCTATTTCAATTCAGTTAGGAGCCCATACTTCCATATGCTAATTAGACATAAGGGAATAAAACTGTCTCTACTAGGAGTTTGTATCTTTTAAAAAAAAGGAAAAACAGAAAAAATACTGATGGGGAGAGAACAAAGGGATAAATAGCCATTTTGAAGGCTGTGATAAAATATGGTAGAGCTATGATTCAGGATATGAACCTAGTTCTGTTTAAGAATTGACTAAACACCCATTTAACTTTATAGCAAGTTAAGAACTGGTGAGGACCTATAGCTAGAAGAGACAAGCCCATTCCTGCCCTCGAAGAGCTTGTATTAAACTTGAGGAGCATGTCTACAGGGTCAGAGCTGTTTTGTCATCCCACCTCTACACAGTGGAGAGCAGAGTTCATGGCGAGAAGCCTCCGTCAACTCCAATCCTAATCCAAAGGATGCATTTCAAGTACCGTCAAGGCTCCCAATCTCTTCCCCATACCTTAGCTCCCCCGTTTTCCTTGGATAAGGTACTAGGAGGAGATGCTATGGTGCTTACACTAATGTGTTGAGAAGACGATTTTTTTTTTTTTTTTAAAGTCTTCAAAAAAAGCACTATGAATGGCATGAATACGAAGATTTTTTTTTTTTTAAAGGTCTAATCTAGTACTTACAATTTTGTAACTCCATCTGGGCACCTGGAACAGAGCTGCTGGCTGCTCTTGTCTTGTTGATGTTGACTCAGACCCAGCTGGACAAATCTATACATTACAATGGATAAAAAGTAAGCTAAAGAAGAAACTACTTGCAATAAGTTCAGTAGATCACACAAAATGGAATGAGCTTTCAAATGACAATACAGTAGTATCTCGATTTTTGAACATGTCTGTTGACAAACATTTCGGTTTACAAACGCTGTAAATTTTATGGATCTATGGTATCATTAGTAAAATTCGTGCTAAATTTGCAGTTTTAGGGGTTGATTTTAAAGGTCTGGAACGGGTGAATCCATTTTGCATTACATTCTATTGGGAAACGGTGCCTTGGTTTTCAAACGTTTCAGAACTTGAATGATCTTCCGGAACGGATTATGTTTGAAAACCGAGGTATCACTATAATATGCTTATTTCAGAAAAGCACACAAGTATTCTGTGTAACAAAAGACTTTACTTGTAAATGGTAGTCTGATTTTAGAGTGGGTTTGTTAGTTGTAAAGAAGGAGAGATTCTGCAGAACCATGGGTATAAGAATGAAACGAAACGTGTACTTCATTGTATTTCTATCTACTTAAATGTGATACAGAACTGAACCAAAACGTTCCTAAAGCCAAACAGATGATCTTTTAGGACCTCCTAAATCTAAGGGTGACTGTGGCAGGAAACATGGGGAAACATTTGTGGTGAGACACGTGACAGGGACAGGGCAGGATCAATATAGGGATCCATCTCCTAAAGCAGCAACGCCGCTGAGAACCCAGGAAATGGACTGTTTCCTTAGGACCAGAAGAATCCCCAAGTAGACTCCTCTCACTCCTAAGGGTACTTTCAACAAGGTGGAGGGGACTGAGGAGACCATCTGCTGAGCACCACTGTATACCAGCCCTCCTTAGAGAAGACTGGGGCAATACTAACCTCGGCCTGAAGCTAAGAGCCAAAGGGTATCGCCCCAGCCCAGTCCGCCGGTCAGAGGATATCTAAGATGGGCCCAGCTATTTCTCAAGCGCAGACCTGTCTAAAGGTGGCCTGTGCTATGTGCATTCATCTTCCCCTCAGGGTTGTGGCTTGTAGTTTTGTTCTAATGTGCCCCTGGGAGGTTACAGGGCAGGATTAAAGGGCTAATTCTCTTTCCACTTTTCTGCTATTTAAAACATTTTCTTTTAATGACTATGGATACTTTTATAAATTTATTTTTAATTAGCTTTTTTAAGGTCAAACAAAGTGCTGTAGAACTACCAATTCTTAAATCATTACAATGCTACTGAAAACTTTTAAATAGCTTACTTTTACGGAACTTTTTATCTTTACCAAGTGAACATTTTTGATGCATTTTTTGAAAAGAATGTCACATAATATCTAATATTTGTACAGAACTTGAAACTTACCAAATCATGTACACAATCACTGTCAGAATTTAAAAAAAAAAAAGATTTGGTGGGGGTCTGAGGCTTTGCGGAAGTATGTAGAAAAGTTCTGGGTCTGGTCAAGATAGCAAACCAAAGCTACCAGAAAGGATGAGGGCAAAGGATGGTACAGGGAATAGGGCTCAGCAATTAGAACAAAACCATAAAACCAAGAAATCCTCAGGAGTTTGATGGTGGTTGAGAGTCAACGTAGGAAAAACAGGCAGGAGAGCAGGAAGCTGCGAGACAGGCCTCAGAAGCCAACTCTAGCTGCATCACTTCCCTGCACCATTGTTCTATGGTAGCCCACGTGGGAACTGTGACAGGCTAGCCCACGTGGGAACTGTGACAGCCTAGCCCACGTGGGAACTGTGACAGCCTAGCCCACGTGGGAACTGTGACAGGCTAGCCAGGATAAGGCACCTTTGTTACAAGCACAAACTTTGGGGGTACCAGCCGAGTGGGTACAGAACTGCAGTGGGAGAGGGCACCTCACAATTTAGGGCAGAACATGGGCTCTTGTCCTGCCCTTGAAGCTCTCCCCTCTAGATCAGAGGATGCGCTAAGAGAGCATTGGGCCCAGCGGGGGCAAAAGGGGATGCCAGTCAGTCCCTGCACATTCTTGGCCACCCCATGGCACAGCTACCCATCCCCCAGACCCTGACGGAGCGAGGCTTCCTCTGCCCACAGCAAGGCCCGTGACCGGTCTCAGAGAGGGGAGATGCCCCTACTGCAGACAGGCAGTCTGCCCATAGGAAGGGGCTACTCACAGAGAGAGGAGGAGATGGCCTGGACCCCAGTCTGCATCATAAGCAGGGGCAGCTGATATTACTAAGAGGATAAAGAGGAAGGTACAGTCTAAGATCACAGCACACCTAGGAAGCACGGGCTAGGGCTCCTGGGTAAGTCACTGAATGGCTCTTTCTGTGCTCTCAGCATATAAAAAGGGATAATAATATCTTTTCAGTCTATTACAGAGCTGTTTGAAAAAACAACTAAAACACAGTAAAGTGTTATACACATCAAAGAAGGAGGTGTTGTTCTTCAGAATATCCAAACCAGAATCTTAGTGCAGGACGTGGATTCCTTCCAGTTCTGAGGTAACCCCTTCCCCACAGGCCTGCCCTTGTACACCTCTTAGATTGTTTCCCGGGGATGTTGTGGCTGAACAAGGCTGTATCTTACTTCTCGAGAAGGGAGAAGTAGAAGTGGGCCTCAGGGCAGCCTGAGTTATTATACAAAGGCTCCAGGTGAAAGTTATGCCTGAAGCAAGAGGTATGTTTTGCTTAATTGAGCCAGAATGTCAGTGCTTGACATGTATACTCACACTCTCTGCGATAAGCAAAGTCATATTATTCAGTCACGAACCCCAGATAACTCGGGCTGCCAGACCGTGCTGCTTACAAAGACCCACTTCAACTAATGAAGAGTTTTTAGCTGCACTGCTGTGACTGCACGTCTGTGTGTCCAGGAGTGAGGCGGGTGCGGCCGAGTTCTGAGTGACTAAATTGGCTTCTCCTAAGACAGTGATGTAGTCACGCCAGTGCTCTTGCAGTCAAGAATACTGTGCATTTTTGTATTTTACATATGACGTGGGAGATCTTACTAGTTTGAATTAAAAAGCTAACAATATCCAGTTCGATGGATTCTGCAAATGAAATACTCTCCTTAGAAAGAATGGAAGGTCAGTGCTCCTTTATATTATAGAGTTTACATAAGCCAAACTTATATGAATGAAGTGGGATGGTGTTCACATACAGTAATTAAGGCTTCTCAGTGCATGTCCTAGGCTGAGGGGGTGTTTCCAGTGGTCTCGTCAGGTTCTTGAGGATTTCTAGGTAAAGGATTCTTTTGAGAATCTGATAACTATGAATCTTCTAAGATACACAAAATTATGTATATTAGTAATTTCAGGGAATGCCTTTTGGTGGATCATGTCCTTTCAGCTAGGTCTGCCTGATAAAGGTAGGTAGCATTCTGAATTGGCATCCTGTGTCACTGCTTCCTTTTTCCTGCTCAGCCACCACTCCCACCAGCGGCCCAGAAATAAAGCGAATGTAAGGTCCTCAATCGTGAATATCCCAGGTTCATTGTATAAGAAGGTACAGATCTTAAGGCTTTGTTAATGCAGAAACGTATATGTACTTCAGTCTGCAGCTTATATGTGCGCAGTGAAAATACATGTACGTATCACTACTTTTTATCACTGAGGGGCACTGAGATAGTCTCAGGCAGTAGACCCTTTAACTCCAAATATAAATCAGTGTTTCCAAATTTGACCTAAACTCTATGACTGTACCACAAGTGGAATTCATTTCCCTCTGTATTGACTGTTTTCAGTTTTTCAAAGTTATACTCTCAGAACTTTCACGATCACTCCCAGACATGTGCATGTACAGAACAGTGAAAAATTAGAGTAACCCAACGTAATGTGTCCAGCTGAGGCAGAACAAGGTGACACTGTCTTTTTGTTTTAGCTCTCATACTGTAAACAATTATCCTTTTCACAGTCTATAACTAGATGTTATTGTAATAATAATTTGCATTTTTTTCCTTAATCTCTACATGGAAGTAGTTCACCTTGAATAAATGGAGAGATCTTCTTCTGAGAGGCCATCAAAGAGATTAATTCCATATACCTCTTTCATGGGCTGGACCACATTCTGGGGTTAAAAACAAAAGAACGAGGAAGAATTTTTAGACATCTAGGATATTAATTATGTCCAAAGATGAAGAAAAATGAACCTGTGAATTTTTCCACAAAAGTAATCACAATATTTCTTCAATCTTATTCATTATACTTCTCATTTAAATGTTTTATAAAATCTGATTTCATTTCCATTGAAAATAGTTTACTTTAGGGTAAAAAAACTTAAATAATTACGAGTTATATGATGCAGGAGTTGGCAAACTTTTTCTGTAAAGGGCCAGACAGTAAATATTTTAGGTTCTTTGGGTCATACCATCTCTGCTGCAACTACTCCCACTCTGCTGTTACAGTGCAAAGGCCACCACAGACAACATATAAACAAAAAGGCATGGCTGGGTGCCAATAAAACTTTATTTACAAAAACAGGCAGCAGGCTGGATTTGGCCAATCTGGTTGCAATTTGCTGACTCCTGGAATAATGGATTTAGTTCTTATCACATTTTATTTGCCATCTCTACCTCTAATGACTTTTGGCGAATTCTAGAAATTAAATTTCCCCAAAGCTAGATTCGGTTCTTTTGTTGTTTATGTCCCTTTATTTTCCCTTAATATATTAGTTATATCAAATTGAACAGGATGCATTTCCCACTGAAGCTATGCAAAGATTGTGAGGCCCAGGTCCAAACCCTGTATTCATTCCAACAACGGGCTGCTTAAAGAGGGATAAAATTCTCTTTAAAATTCTGAAGTGATAAGAATTCACCATTATACCTGGGAGCAAAAATATGCCAGTCTTTTCTCAAAATGAAACCATTTGCAATTTTGTCGATGCTAAATGTATTCAGCGCCTCAACCACGGCACATTGGACTAGTGTGAGTGAGATAACGTGACCTTTTCTCAGCCTTTTAACGGAAAGTAGAATTTTAGAGCTCTTTCCTCAGAGCCTCCCGCTGGCCCACACAAGCTCCTCTCCCACACACCTCGGTCACTTTGGCACCGTCTCCCGTGTCGGTCATCTTCACTGGGGTGGAGCGCTGTGACACAGAGCCCTCGTCTTCCCTGTCGGTCCCCGAGTCATCCTCAGAGCTGCTGGACACCGCCTCCTCGCTGGGGGGTGGCGGGGCGCTGGCTGCCGTTTTCCGCTGTAATACAGCTTCTTCTCGATTGCTTTTGTTTCTTTGAAAGATCAATATGGAGGTGAAGCAACTTTAAAGCAAACCCTCAACACGCACTGTGCAGCACTCTACCCCAAAGCCTTAGTCCTGGTGAAGCATAAGAAAATGACTGTGAGAAACTGGTTTCTAAGCTCAAGTTGTGCTAATGGGAAAACCTTAATATTTTACCATGTACAGGTACTGACTTTATATGAATTTGAGCCCTGTTACAAATTCAGAAAATAAACCAGAATGTGAGTGTAAGCCAGTGCAGAAAAGTTTTCTGACCACTTAGTTATTGTGCCTTCCTTTGGTAACTGAAATCAGTATTTTCAAAATATATGGTACAATAATAGACTACCTGTTTGAGGTATTAGTAAAATTACCTATAACTTGTAAAAGCTTCAATAGCAAATCCATGTATATTTCCTTCCTTCCTGTGATTTTTATCAATCACAGTATCAGCAGATTATTTGTACCAAAGTAGTGAGTAATTAATGAACATAAACTAAATTTTAAAATTTACTGTTATTAGTAAATAACTATATTTGCTGAACATTCCTTCTAATAGTAAGGGCTAGATGGGGGTGGGGGGAGGAGGGGAACAGAAAAAATACCCAGACTTATAAAAGAATTTACTTTTATTTTAGTTCTAAATTTGAGAGTAGTAAGAATATTGTGTTTTTTGATTCAAAAAATATTTTATAGTAATAATTTTGGCTTTTATTAAAAATGTTTAATATTTCACTCTTTTTAAAAAGTTCTCTGCAAGGGATATAAAATAGCACAATATTTTGAAATGTTCTAGGAAAGGAAAATGTAATACTATCTGACTATGGGTTGGATAGTTTAGAAAATAAATTAGTTTCTACTTTCAACAATTAAAAATTAATGTTGATAGCATTTCTGTGCCATATACTAATATAGCTGGTTATTTATGTATTTGTCCCAGGAACTCCTTAAATTCTAAACTCCTCAGGACATCCTAGGCTTCTGGCCCAGGGCTTAACATATACTATTTAAAGACACATATTTAAGCCACAGAAATGGTGTGTCTGAAAAATAGTAATATATATTCCATTGTATAAATCACATGTAGCTAGAATCTAATTAGGACCCTATACACACTCCTAAGTATAATTAGGACTTAACACCTACAGTCTGGTCAGGGTCTAGAAGAAATCTTATCACTGTGTTTATTCAGGTCAGAGGCAGTAACAGATTCTCATGCTAGAACACAACACAGTTCACTCCAGTCTCTAAGCATGGAGATGTAAACATGGTTCGTCGTCTTCTCCATATTATTGGATATAAGAAAAAAAGTCTCCCTCAAAACAACGTTACAGTTATATACAGAAAATCTATTAATCTCTCTATCTGAACATATTTGCTTTAATGTTTCCTCAGGATGCAAACAAAAGTAAATACGTTGAATATAAATTTTTACCTAAGTATTTTATGTTGAGGGAAATAGAGGATGCTGACTTATTCATAGGACATACATTATGCCATCTGTGATATTTCTAATTAAAAATGAAAAAACACCATGTGGCTGAAATTCCCATAAATTCTACTTTCCACATTGAATACTTTAGTGATCCCAGTGCTACAAACAAACTACCTGTATAGCTGCAATAAATGGACTGTGCCCCAAACTATGTGACTTGAAGTCATTAGTTTTTGGTGGAAATTACATTGCAAATGCTATCTTATTTTATATGAATCTTTAAAATTTCATTCTATATGCAAATCTTACCCCAACACGGATTTTCCGGTTTCATCTGGTTTACGCACAGTAAATGGACTTGGATCAATGCCAACGGTCTTAGGCATAAAGTCACTGAAGAAAAGAGAAAAAAAATTACATCTGAATCTCTGTCCATCCAGATGATACTGGCTTCCACTCAATTCACATTTGTATACTATTCCTTCTTAGCCCTTGGAGTTCCATATATTCAGAGCCAAGTGTTGTGGGGAGCTTAGGTGGTCAGGGCCATAAAACCCTATGAACTAACGGCACTAGGCAACTTCAATGTTATTAGTCTTCACTGTGAATTTTCTTTATAAGTTAGGAATTTGAGATTTTGTGTACTGGAACAGAGTTGATATCTAAATTACTACTAAGATGTATACCCTCTGGTTAGGTATTACGATTAGTTTTCAGGTATAATTAAACTCATAAAACCCACTGACTTTTTAAAACACTAAGCCACTCGGTTTTATGGACAACGTTTTCATTACACTATACCTCCTAAGGAAGCGGACATAATGATAAAAAATACAGTGGCACAAATTAAAGTATCAACATCTACCTCATTAGGCTAAGGTTCATTCATTAAAACACTGGTGGAACACTTAAATAGAAATTGTTACCACCTACTAAGATAAGCAAAAGCTACTTCCTCACTATGCAACACCTACCTACCTGTCACTGCTGAAGTCAGACCAAACTCCTTACTAGCTGCTAAAAAAAGCAACAGTTATCGGCAAGGATACTGCTCCAAGTGTGATTCAATATTACATTTTTTTGAAGGAAAAGAAAGTAATATTGAATCTGACTCAAAATGCCTCTTTAACAGTTTGAAAATGTTGTTTGTAAAATGTAAGTGGTTTAATTTTTCTTTCTTTTTGAACATGTAGTTTATCCTCATTATCAGTGAACTCCATATTTGAGAATTTGCTTACTCGCTGAAATTTATTTCTAATCCAAAAATCAACATTCAGAGCTTTTGCGATCCCTCCCAGATGTGTGCATGTGCAAAAGTGTGAACAATTAGCGTAAGCCACTGCTCCTGTTCCCAGCTGAGGCAGAACAAGGTGACAGTCTGCCTTTCGGTATTAGCTCTCATGCTGTAAACAAGTATCCTTTCCAGTCTATATGGTGCCATGGTTTTCACATTTTTGTGCTTTGTGTTGGTGATCTCTGTCTAAAATGGCCCCCAAGCATAGTGCTGAAGCTGTCTTGTGTTTTAGAGCACAAGACAGCTGTGTGTTATAGAGAAAATACGTGTGTTAGAGAAGCTTCATTCGGGCGGGAGGCATAGTGCTGTTGCTGTGCGTTCAATGTTAATGAACTGACAATATGTATTAAATAAGGTGTCTTAAAACAGAAACACACAAAACAATGGCTGACAAAAATGTGACCAGTGGCTTTCAGGAACCTAACAGTGTGTTTCCCCTAGGAGCAGGGATTCACTGGTCTCTAATTCAGTGTTTCCAGGAGCTTTATAGAACATAAGTCCTGTAAATACAGAAATCCCATGTATACCTGTATGTACGCATATACCTAACATCATCCTTTGCTGAATTGAAAAATTCTGGAAATGACAATGAGCTTATAGTTAAAACAGCTAAACTTTAACAAGTTTAATTGAAAATGCAAGTAACAACTCCAAACTTTCCATCTAAAACTGAAGCAAAATGTAGAGTGATTTATAGAAAATAAAAACCATAAAACGTTTCCGCATGTACCATGTTAAGCTTAGGCATATATATATATCACACTTGAAGAAAATTTAAAATATAAAAATGTAAACTTCAGCATTAAACATAATAATCAAAAAGTGCTATGCTTTACCTAATTTTCTTATGCTAGTTCTATCATTTTCCTAAAAGGCCCCACACCAAAGTCTAAAAGAGACCCAGAAAAATGCAGTTATGTTCAGGGGTGACAGACCAGGACGGGGAGAGTCTGGAAGCAAGGTCACATGACTTACGAAAGAAAGAATGGAAGATATTTACCCTGAAAAAAATTACTACTGCTTCCTCCAATATCTGGCAGGCTGACCTATAGAAGAATTAGACCGGCAGTGTACCTAATAAAAATAGTAATATAATGGTAGCCACCCTTTATTAGTTACCTACCTGTGTCAGGCACATTAGGCACTTGGCATGTGTGTGTATAGTATTTATGTGTGTAGGTGTGTGCATGTCACACACACCCCTATGTGTAAGAAATGAAGAAACGGAGACTCAAGATATGTTGGATAATTTTCTCAAAGTCACACAGGTAGGCAGTGGCTGGTCTAAGATTCACATCCTGGCCTTTCTAATACCAAAGACTGTTTTTTCCCTGTGAATTATGTTAGCTCTCAACTTCTATGTTTAATGAAAAAAAATTGAGTTTACTTCAAATGACAAAGTGAGACCAGTGAGAGGCAGGTTTCAACGGGTCACAGGGCAGCAATTAACTCCAGTTGTCTAACAATAGAAGGGACTCCCTCCTGAAGTGGTGGGCTCCCCATCACAGGAGGTATTCAGGGGCTGAACCACCACCTGCTAGCAGGCTTGCAGAACAGATTTCGGGTAAAGTAAGACATGTCTCTATAATCCAGGACAACTGCAGCTCCCAAATCCTTACAGAAGCAGAATGCTCGTGACATACCGTGCGGAACTTGTCATAGCCAAGCAAAAGGTATCGTCAAAACTGCTCAGTTCGTACGGTCGGAAGAACTCGTTGTGGATGTCAATCTCTTCTTCGTATTTGTGAAATTTCTTCACTATCAACTTCTTTAAGTTCGCAGCACAGATAACTAAGGGAGATACTGCCTGTTACTCTTTCGATTACATCTAGCAAACATGCCGGTAATTATCAACTGTTTCCAAACAGCACACTGAACAAGGTTCCGTTTCTGTCTTTGGCACTCAGAAAAGAGACAAAATATATGTGCACAGAATAGACAACGTAAAGCCGAGTGTCACAGGCTGTAAGGGGGCAGGAGCAAGGAGTTGTTTTAGAAGCCACATTACTCAGCAATTTCAGTTCCTTTCTGTTCTTAAATAAGTGCCCTCTGGCCTTCTAGATAAAAATCGAGCAGCTATTTCACTAAATTTCTTGTATATTTCAAATCTTGTTTATGGCCAATGTTAAACTGTTAAAAGTCCTTTCCTTTCTTCCAGAAACTTCGTAGCAATATGAGTGATCATTTTGCCCAGAATGTTAAGCTTCCAAATACTTTTTAAAAATCAATTAATTTATTAAGAACTAAAAATCATTTGCTATCTTCTTACTTCATGGTTTCACCACCCAGAGCTGGGATGGTTAACCACGACTACATGGCGTCCCCAACCGGAGCGTTCCAGACGGGCAGTAATCATACTTCCCTTTCACACATAAAAAAAATTGGCTTGCCCAAGGTCAGGGGAGTCAGAAGCAGAACCAGGGCCAAACCGTATTTAAAACTGAGCAGTTATTTAAATTCGGAAACATCATTCTAATGTATTGTACATTGGAGAATATTTTTTAATACAAAAATTTTCCTGCCTTTCTGACCAATTAATAAAATTTAATTTAAACTTTAGTGACTAAAAGATACTTTTATAAACACATCTGTACCTTTTTTCACTGCTTAGGTACAGGAAAAGGTTTTATTGCTCCTTGTAAATGGGTCTTCACTTTCTCCCCATTCCCACCAAATATCTAGAAATACAATCAGTACTAATTTGAAATGATGAAGTAGTATTTTATATCTACTAACCATGTGAGGGACATAACCTAGTAAGTGTAAGACACAATGTAAGGCATTGGCCTACTTAGATAAAAGAAGTTTAAAACAATCCTTGCCCTTAAAAAAGCTGTCTAAGATGTCTCAATCCCCCATTATAACAGCAACATAACACTGAGTAGCTATTCATTTCTTTCTAACAAAATATTATATGCCAAGAATTTAATACTTCAAGCTCATGTAGGAATAATTCCAAAACGTTAGTATGAAAACTAAAAGAGAAAAAGCATACCTACCTTCATCATAAGGCAGGGGTAAATGTTTTATTATCTCTGGTGTCCACCAGTAAGTATAACTATAAAATAAAAAAAAGAAAGATGGATTAAATGTAAATGTTGGTTTTCTACAATTCACTGGATTAAAGGGATTGTATGATTTATGGTAAGATAGTTCCTCATACATCAAAGTTTTTTTTTCTTTTTCTTTTTAAAACACGTTTGTGAAGCTTTTGGCATGGTAAGTCTTCAACATGTTAATTCCTTTCCCAAGCCCTTTCTTGTTTCAACTGTGTCACAGATCTACAAAAATGCCATGAACACATCTGAGAGTCAAGATGTTCTGATGTATTTACTTTTTGCTAAAACAAGATTTGGGTATACTAAGCCAGATTCTATGAGCTGCTGTTACTTGTCCCCAGGGAGGGGACTGGCACCCGGTGAGTGGCAGGGCCTTGGCCGCCAGGATTGGCTTGTACGTAATTATCTGAGAGTTAGATTATCTTTTCTACTCTGCTCTATGTGCATGGGTCTGTGTGTATAGTTACTTAAAACAGTTCAGCAAATTCATGAAGTGAATGGATAGTCCTAAAGAGCAAGTTCCCTCAGAAAATAGAAGAAGCCCTGTTTATCTTTCTAAGTATTCATTACTTGATCAGAGTAATCAAGTGAGAGTAAGGCAGGGAATTTCAATGATCTGCATTTCTGCTTGAACACTCATCTGCTCTGAGCAGAGAATCTGAAAGAGCATTCTCGCTGAACACTGAATTTCATTATAAATCAAATTCTGATGAAGTGGATATTTAAAGAAAAAATGCTATATCAAAGTTCATGAGAACTAGGAAGGGGAATGATGTGCGGTGGCATATCAAAACTTTTAAGAAAACACCTTTTCAAAAGGTTCAGAAAAAAGAGCCTATGGACAAAAATGCTGAAAATATAATTTTAAAATGAAAGGCTTTCTAAATATAAAATGCTGAGATTATAATCTTGGATAATCCCAATTATGAAGAATGGGGGAGTATTTAAATGAAATAGGCAACACAGAGAACTCTCTTTGGAGATGGCAAGCAGAATATGCGTACATAACCAAGCATGATGAAGAAAGGAAATATGAAACAAAATATACCCAGCTTGGTCAATAAAAAGTAAATATTATAAAAACGTGTTTTAATTCAGAGTGCACCATGTGGAGAAAAAGAATTACGAGATAATCTTGTATTAGTGATTTGAGACCAGGACGTAATTTGTTTCTAAATAACACTAAACTGTATTTCCTAAGCAAGACAAAGCAACTGAACAATACTTTTTTGGAAGTCCACCTCCTCTAAGTGGGTCTCAGAAGAAAAGAAGCCCAGGAGAAATATGTGCCCTGGGAAAGATGAACTGAGATGGATGAAGGATGAGAGCATGAGACCAAGCCCAGGACGGGGTATCTTCATTACCTCCAGCACCAGGTACATTTATTCAGAGGAAGAACGCCTGCGCCAGGACAGAAACCTCCTTTGGGACCAGGGATCAAAGGAGGGAGATGCAAGGTGGTGTCAGTTCTTTCTCTGTGTATATACAATACCTAGTAAGTCAGCATCTTTTCTCTCTTTCAGTCCCCAGTATTAAGAATGCTCAGTTCCACTGGCTCATATAGAAAGGTTAAGGAGATTAAAAATGACTCTTTAGTTCCCCAAGCTAACTTGGGAGCCCTCTGAAATAACATATATGGACTTTAGCAAAGCAATCAATATTTGTGAACAAGACACAGAAATGTGGGCAGGATGACAGTATAGTTAAGTGATAATAATATAGTAAGTTAACAGCTGTTGAAATGATTCCAACCAAAAATTATGGAACAATTTTAAGGAATTGTCTGGTGGTATTCCACAGGCCAACTACCCTATTTTATTCAACAGTTTTCATCAAAGACTTTTATTAGAATCAAGGTGGCCCAGATGATTAAATGTGAAGAAGCTACAAAGCTACTAAGATGAACAGTTAATAAAAAGGACACACATTTAAATACTTTTTTGGGGAAGCAGTCAAAGCACATATGAGCACGACCAGAGTGCTCCAAGGAACACAGCCTGGTATAAATAAGGTGCGGCAGTGCATGTTAAACAGACTTGGGAGTTCTAACGGACAGGAAGCTCAGCGTTAACACTGATGGCAAGGCTGAAAACAGTTAATGTAATCTTACACTTAATGATAAAAATAGAGTACCAAGGACAGGGGAATAATGGTCCCATAATAGTTGGCACCAATCACACCAAACTCTGACTATGATTGGACCCAGGTTTGGATATCAATTTAAAAAGAACATTGACATTGACTGGAATACATACAGAGGAGAGAATTCTGAAGCTAAAGAGACTTGATACCACAGTATACGAGGAACAGCTGAAGAAAGTGGGGCCATTTAACCTGGAGAAGACGAGATTTTGAGAATGTATGAACTTGTCTTTAAATATTTAAAAGAGGATCAAGTGGATGAGGAAATCATGTTCAGAAGGTCTCAGTGGGTTGAACTAAGATTCGTAGGTAAAGTACAGAGAAGCAGGTCTCAGCATGATATGAGGAAGAATTGTGTAAGTGAACTTTCCGAAACGACTGCCTCCTCAACCAGGCTTGTGATGGATGACAAATGAGGACGAGTCAAGCATAGACCAGATGACCTCTCTCTGGGCAGATACAGAGGAAAGTCCCATAGCAGACAGTGAGGGGAGCCAGGAAACCTCCCAACTCTGAGTCAATGAAATAATTAATGCTTCATATCTAACAACATCTTGGTGACATTATAAACACTTACATGACGGATGCCACAACCTAATTCAGAACAAAGCTTCAATTAGTAGTTTTGAGCCGATCAATAAATGTGGGATTTTGAGTAACAAGTAGTTACCTATAGGGGACCTGGTTTGGATGAACTCTAGGCAGAGCTAGGTTTATTATTCCTTTATCATTCAATAAAAATATTATTTCAGAATAAATCAATGGTAAACACAGTATAGAATACAGGATTATCACCAAATTTGGAAACAAACAAATACATAATAAAGTTTCTATTTATATTATAATAAGCGATAAAATAACATTACTTAAGTTTCCAGATTTTATGGCCACCTATATGATTTTTAATAAATGTTACAACTAGGGAATGTGATCTATTTAAAGAATAAAAACAATACTGATGTCTATTGGATTTAGTATGTGCTAAGCATTTGTATTATCTCATCTGATTCTCAGAAAAACCTACAAGTTATACACTATTCTCTCTGTTTTACCGATGTGGACAGAGAATCAGACCAGTTACATGACTTGCTCACCGTCTCACGGGTAGTAACTGGAGGCAGTCTCTCCATCACCTGACCGCTTCAAGGCCTTGTTTATTCTGTGTCAGACCCGGTACTAGGTACTTCCCTCACATTTTCTCATTTAATCCGCAAAACAACCTTGTGAGGTATGCAGAGTCATATCCATTTTACAGATAAGAAAACGAGATTTCCAGAGGTTAAGTAGCAGGTCTAAGGTCAAACATTTGCAAAAATTCCAACTCAGCTGCATGCAAGCCTTAAATCCATGCTCTTGTCCTGTTAGTGCCTCTGGCTAAATAGTTCATTTCCTCTGAGAATTATACTGCTTTAACTGTCATCAAAATAATCAGTAAAGGTGAGTGACACTAGAAAGTCCAAAATAAAACACTGAAATTTATCTTACAGAATTTATAACTACTGTTTATAGGCAGTACCAATTTTTGACATGATTAACCAATTTTGGGGATTCTTGACGTTCTGGAGAAAAAAGCAAAAACAACTGAGAAAGAGCCGTATCAGCTACTTCGATAAAACTTTATTTTTAGTAGCAGGCTTGTAGCTGATTCTTGTTAAATCACCTAACTAGCTGAATAATCTGTCAAGATACATTCTCTTCACACCTCAGTATCCTTTTTTCTAGAAAATGGGGATGTAACACCAGCTTCTTTTTATTTCCCCAAATAAGCTCTAACACTGCCTGCCTTACTTATGTAACTCAAGGTAAGCAAGTGGTTTAATTTACCCTTGAAAAATACTAGCTAATTTCTGCAGTAGAAAATCAAGTTTTTGTTGTTTCCAGCTTGTCTTAATATTTTCCATACTTAGAAGCAATATAAAATTTCAGAAAATCAAACACATTTACCCATAGTCAATTGTATCACCAAAGCTAAAATAGGTATTTACGCTCATTTCTCCCCAGATATATGTAATTAGTTCCAATTTTTTTGCTTGTCAGCCAAAATTCACATAGACAATCATTTATGAATACTAAATTTAATGTAAAAACCAGCAGAACTTCATTCATAGGAAAAGTAAGCTCAAGCATTAAGTTGGTTATTCCAGTAATATGCACATATCAGAACAAATCTGAGAAACTTATGAAGTCTGACACTTCCCTAATATTTTAAATATTCCTGAAGTAACACAGAATTTGGTTTAACAGCTGTAACATCCGCATTTATTAATTCACCAGTTATTTGTGGTCTATCCACATAATTAGCACAGACTGTCAATAACCCCTGTAGTGTTTGGGAGGCGTCAGTGCACAAAATAAGGGCTATATCAAACTGGTGCTGCGAGAGAAGAGCATTATGAGAGAACTTGACATTATGGCCTGTGAGCAGAATGGACCAGGCTCCAAACTCATATACATATGTGAAAATTGCGCTTATGGGGCAAAACTGATCATATTAGGACATGACTCCTCAATTAAAACCATGAGTGTTCTCATGAAATCCTCACAATAACTCTGTGAGGCGTGTCCTGTCATTTATATTTTGCAGATGAGGAAAATAAGGCTTAGAGAGGTTAAATAACTAGTCCAAGGGCACACAACTGCAGATACTCAACTCTCTGACCCTGAGGCCCACACTACCTGGTGTCCTGTTAAAACACTTCAGGTAAACAGTTCATCTCTTTTGAGAACATTAATACCAATTTAACTGTCATCAAAATGACCTGACCTGATGAATGACTCTAAAAAGTCCAAATTGAGTGGTAGAGGTGATGGGAGTGGTATCTGCCACTGAAGTCACTGCTCTAGTTTCCTGTCTTTACTAGTATCACCAAGAGTTGGTTGTGCTTCCTGGAGGAAAAGACACTGGAGGAATCCCAAAGTGATGCTACTTAGACACCACCCTTGAAAAACCAAAGGCTGACTTCTTAAATGTCAGAATTCTTTAGAGTTCCCCGGTTGTAGGAAGCACTCAAAAATGATGGTGATGGTTTGCTTCAGTGAAGCTAAAACTTACATTCAATAAGGAAGTTCTGAAACTTTGTATCTTGCAGAAAATGCAAAACACCAATTGTTAAGGACAATTTCCCAAACCTACTATCAGGACGTCAACAATACTAAATTCCTCATGGCAAACATGTAGAAAGACTGACTACTTCAGTAATATGTAATTATTTCTCAAAACAAAACAAAAACAAAAAGTTTCATTTTCAAAATAATATCAAATCTGAGTTTACATAGTAGACTAGGAAGAAAAATACCTTCTTGTTGGTAGAAGTCTCATGGTGTTTTTATGATGCAAATAAAAATCTGTTGGAAGTTCCCAGAGATGAGGTTTCCCTTCAGTGGGATGGAAAACTCCCAAGAAGAGATTAATGGCATCTTGTCTGTCAGCATCTAAAAAGCAAAAATACGCATTTCAGGAAATCCATTACTGACATATACAACTCAGAAGAACGTTTTCTCAGGAGAATGAGTACAACTGTGATTTCATGGGATATATCTTTGAAAATAACAGTATTTATACTTCAAAAGCCATACACAAACAAATCTAAAACGAAGATTTTGAGCAGAGTTCAAAATTTGCTTCAAAATGTTTTCTTTTTGCTCCATACCGCTCATAATATAGAGGATACTGCACAGAAACTACTTCTTGAACTTTGAGAGGCTCTTACAAATCTTTAAGAACTGCCATAATACCACAGTGATTTTTAGGATTAAAATATATTCTCACCATTTGTTAGTTTTATTGAAATAAATACATCTCCACTTTACTGCAAAGATAAGCGGAGATATTAGAGACAAATAAAATAACCCATTTCCTACCCATGTTCTGTTGCACATCCTTGAACAAGTTAGTTCACATAGTTTCCACTTTGAATCCTTGAAAAGCTAGTCTCCATTTCTTTAGCAGAGAATGTGTTTACAACATTTCCTGCTCTCCTGCCCCGCCCAGCTGTGGACCTGGCCCCATTCCCTTTTGTGTGTGCTAATAAAGGCAGAACAGGCACACTGATAATAGCCTCATTCTAACCATTCAGTCACTCCAAATTACTGACCATGTATGTATATGTTGTATTTCCTCTTCCTCTTCTAATTAAATTTTGGTAAAAATGATGATAAGCTCTGAAGTGGTCTTATAAACTTCCCTTCCCATTCTGCACCGTCTCCCCCCAGCATCCTTTTTTCTTTCCCCTCACTTCCTTCTTTTCATTCTTGTCTCAGAGCTCTAGGTACTCAAGTTTGGGGCAGATATCCACAATATAAATAATGACCTCTTTCTGAAAATGAGCATGGAACTCAAAACATAGCCCAGTACAAATGACTGTTTTTGAAATAACATTATCATAAAATCAATTTTCTTCCAATAGATATTGTGAACACATATACCTGAAATTAGCAACATTGTTCTCATTGGGCTATTTGGTCATTTTAGCAAAAGCAATAAACGCAATATGGTACACCAAACATGTATTTGAGTTATTAGTATTTTGACAGGAAGTATTCCATTAAAACAGCGCTTTCAGGCTAAAAGTAACATATAAATGCGATGTGTTTATATGCTGAATATATTTGGGGGCTTTTTTTGCCATTTGTTGAGAGAAAATATCAAGTATTAAATGATGTAGACATTATCGCATCCTCTTTACACAATACAAAAGTAAACATACTGCTTTTATGGTAATTACATTCCTTATGCTTCTTGAATAGCCTTAATGATACTTATTAACTCATCTATGTGGTACCTCAAAATATCTTAATGCTATCTAGAGAAGCTTTCCATTTTTTAGCCATGTTTTCAAGGAGTTTCTTTCATCCTTTAAACCAAGAGTAGCTTCCTTGAATTTTTAGCAAGTATGAAAAAATATAGGATGTGAGAAACATAACCAAATAAAGAATAGTCCTTCAAAGGATCATAATGAAGACTTCTTGAAGGTACTACTATTGTTATAACTTAAAATATATCTATGGAGCTTATGGTCACTTGTTAAGCTTGGACTATAAAGCCAGGCCTAATGAGCCTGAAGATTTTTTCCTGGCTCTTTTTGACAGCAAGTAAGACAATCACACTCAGGAAGTACTTGTGGTATTTTGGATATGGACAATAGCCTAAAACAGGGAAGTTCTCTGTAGAATAAAATGATTACCTATTTTTGTACTCAATCATGCTTCAAAGGAAAAAAGAATATGCGCCAATTCAAACTCCATTCAAACAGCTAAACACTAACCAATTTTATTATACACTGTATTTAAATAGATCAGGCTTGAATATAACAATTCTTTTTAATCAGCCAAAAACTTTATTTTGGAAGTAGAAAATTTGTTATTCTAATATTTTATTAAGTGTGTGATAAAAGGGCCCTGACATCAATAATGAAAAGGAACATTATTTGACTGTCATAAGAGCTGCTGCAAGGCTGAGTAGATAAAGATAGAAAAGTGATCCCTGGGATTTGGCAATGTGGGAATAGTCGGTGATTTTGACAAGCACAGTTTCAGTGGCATGACAGAGCAGTGAAGCAGATGGAGAGAATAGGATTTAAGAGAGGAAACAGGATGGCAGATAATTCTTTCAAGAGGTTTTGCTTATGTAGAGAAATGGGATGTGGGATTAAGGATAGAAGGAAAGGTAAGATGGAAAACACTAAGGTGTGCTTTCATGCTAATGGAAAAAAGGCAGTAGAGAGGGAGAAACTGACCAGGTACAGCAATGAGAACATAATTACGGGACTGCAGGAGGGAAGGGATTTCAGAGCACAGTAGAGGGGGCAGGGCCACTCCAAGCACAATAACACAACACAAGGTAGCAACTATGGATGCCATAAGGGCAGGTTCTGCATTTGGTGGTAAGACAAAGCGGGAGTTCACCTCAATGACTTATTTTCTCGAAGCAAGGTCATCAGCTGAGATTGGAGTGCTATAGGATTAGAGAAAGGACAGGTATGAAATGGTTGTTTTGGAGAGTGGGAGCATGAACATACCAAGGAAATGTAGTATAGTAGCTGTCACGCTGTTTTTAGTGTCCTTTGGAAAACTGCAGTCAGTTTAAACTGAAAGTAAGTAGTAAGTTAAAACTTTTTCTTTTGCCACATTTAATTGTGGGAGAGATGGGTAGTTGTGTTTTAATGAGAGTTACTAATGCTATTTAAAATGTCATTAAAGCAAAACATGTTTCCAATTGTCCTCTTTCCGTATAGCCAAAGCTTATTCACTCTAAACATGCTGTTGGAAGAATGACCTTAGGAGGCTGTCTCACGCTTCTTGATAAACTAAAATGCTCAGCATGCTCCCTGGCATTTACCTCTTTCAGTGATGAGCAGAAAGAAAAACAGTTCCACTACCTTATAGTACTATCATAATGCTAGATGATACCATCTGGACAGTTTTCTGTAATTACTGTTTTCTGTACATGGTAAGCTTTAAAGTCTTTACCCTGAGAGCTTTTTTATTTTAAAATCTCTGTTTGAGGAGGCTATGATTCCCCTCCATGCATGCATACACACACGCTTACATTTAAACTGTACGTGTGTATATATGTATGTTTGTATGTATATATACAGATCTATTATTAACTGCTGTAGATATCCTATTTTTTTCCTTATAATAGTATTTAAATTCAGTGAGCCTCAGCAAAAAAAATTCAGGCTTACAAAAATGTAAATGTAAAAAAAAAAAAAATCAGAAAGAGCTTAACAACGTCCTTAAGGCAATTATAATTACAAAGCTCTTCCTAATATCCAAAGTGAATATCTAGGTACCTCTTCCTTCCTTGTTGGCATCCGTCAACTGATTATGTAATCAGTTATGTTAGAAATGAAAAGATGCTTCTTAGAGACAAACCTCAGAGCCTGCTAATATGTGAAGCCTTAGGAACAGTTTTTAAAATGAGTTCGAAAGGAAGTCAGGTGGGTTGTCCATATAGCATCAATCTATCTAATACAAACCAACAATAAAATTCCTAACAACCTAATTTCAAATATCTTCCTGCTTACCTACAGGCATAACATGAGGACATTAAGTTTTAAAGTCATCTTGAGTGCTTTAAAGAATATGGTTCTATAAATATATTATTATATAATATTCATTGTAATTTAAAAATAAGTTGTACACCCCAATGACACCATGCTTCTCAAAATAAAGTCTATTTTAGCACCATTATTCATAAAATAATTCCTGTAAAGTAATTCCCATCATACTAGTTCCTCTTTCAGTTGTGCATGTGATTTTACCTTGCCTTTCCACTTCTGCATGTTACTATTTTATAAAAGTTTTAGGGCAGCCAGTTAGTTCAGTTGGGTAGAATGTGTTGCTATGGTACTAACACCAAGGTTGCCAGTTCAATCCCTACATGGGCCACTTTGATCTGCACCCTTCTTTAAAAAGAAAAGGAAGGAAAATTTTTATTAAATTCATTGGGGTGACATTGGTTAGTAAAATTATATAGGTTTCAAGTACACATTTCTGTAATACATCATCTACATATTGCATTGTATGTTCACCACCTAAAGTCAGTTCTCCTTCCATCACCATATACTTGACCTCCTTTCCCCTCTTCTACCGCCCTCTTCCCCCCTTACCCACTGGTAACCTGTTGTCTGTGTCTATGATTTTTTGTTTGTTTGTCTTGTTCGTTTGTTGTTTTCAGTTTTATATCCCACATATAAGTGAAGTCATATGGTTCTCAACTTTTTCTGTCTGACTTATTTCTCTTAGAATGATAATCTCAAGATCCACCCATGTTGTCACAAATGGCAATACTTCATCTTTTCTAATGGCTGAGTAATATTCCATTGTATATACTCGTATGTACCACATCTTCTTTATCCAATTATCTATCGAAGGACATGTTGGTTGTTTCCATGTCTTGGCCACCATGAATAATGCTGCAGTGAACATAGGGGTACATATATCTTTACGGATAAATGTTTTCAGATTTTTTTGCGCAGATACCCAAAAGAGGGATTGCTGGGTCGTATGGTAATTCTATTCTTAATTTTTTGAGGAACCTCCACACTGTTTTCCGTAGTGGCTGCACCAATTTATATTCCCACCAGCAGTGTATGAGCGTTCCTTTTTCTCCACAACCTCTCCAACACTTGTTACTTGTCTTGTTGATAATAGCCATTCTAACAGGTATAAGGTAGTATCTCACTGTGGTTTTGATTTGCATTTCTCTAATAACTAATGAGGTTGAGCATTTTTTCATATTATCTGTTGGCCGTTTGTATGTCTTCTTGGGAGAAGCTTCTGTTTAGGTCTTCTGCCCATTTTTTAATTGGATTGTTTGTTTTTTTGTTGTTGAATTGTATGAGTTCTTTATATATTTGGGATATTAGCCCCTTATTGAAGCTGTTATTTGCAATATCTTCTCCCATCTGGTTGTTTTCTTGATAATTTCATTTGCTGTGTGGAAGTCTTTTAGTTTGACATAGTCCCATTCATTTATTTTTTACTTTTACTTCCCTTGGCTTTGAGGTCAATTTCATAAAATCCCCTTTGAACCCAAGGTCCCTAAGTTTAGTACCTACGCTTTCTTCAATGCAATTTATTTTTTCAGGTCTTATGTTTAGGTCTTTGATCTATTTTAATTTTGGTATATGGTGACAGATAGCAGTCTATCTTCATTCTTTCATTCTTTTTCCAATTTTCCCAGCACCATTTACTGAAGTGGCTTTCTTTTCTCCATTGTATGTTTTGGCTCCTTTGGCTAAAATTAACTCCCTATGTATATGTAGGTTTATTTCTGGGCTCTCAGTTTTATTCTATTGGTCTGTGTGTCCGTTTTTCTGTGAATACCATGCTGTTTTGATTATTGTCACTTTGTAGTATAAACTGAATTCAGGAAGTGTGATACCACCAGTCTTGCTCTTTTTCCTCAGGATTGCTTTAGCTATTTGGGGTCTTCTGTGATTCCATACAAATCTGATGATTTTTTTGTTCTACTTCTTTAAAAAATGCCACTGGGATTTTGATGGGGATTGCATTAAATCTGTATATTGCTTTGGGTAATATGGCCATTTTAACTATGTTGATTCTTCCAATCCATGAGCATGGAATATCTTTCCATTTCTTTGTGTCCTCTTAGTTTTCAGTGTATAGGCCCTACACATCCTTTAAGTTTATTCCTAGGTATTTTATTCTTCTTGTTGTACTTGCAAAAGTTTTTTTTTTTTTTCATTTCTTTTTCTGAAATTTCATTTTTAGTATGTAGAAATGCAATGGATTTTTGTGCATTGATTTTGTATCCTGCAACTTTACTGTATTTGTTTATTGCTTCTAATAGCCTTTTGGTGGAGTCCTTAGGGTTTTCTAGATTTCTCCTGCTGTTTTTTGTTTTGTCTTGTTTTTTTTATTTTTTTTGCAGTTGATCTCCAATTTCAAAGCACTGTAATTGGAGAATATGCTTGGTATGATTTCAATCTCCTTAAATTTGCTGAGGCTAGTTTTGTGTCTGAACATATGGTCTGCCCTTGAGAATGTTCCATGTACACTAGTAAAGAATGTTTAGTCTGGTGCTCTAGGATGAAGGGCTCTGTAAATGGCAATTATGTTCATTTGGTCTAATGTGTTATTTAAGGCTGATATTTCCTTACTGATTTTCTGTTTAGATGCTCTATCCAAAGCTGTCAATGGAGTATTTAGGTCTCCTACTATTAACTGTATTGTCCCTTACTATAACTGTGTTTTTGTCAGTTTCTCCCTTTAGTTCTTAGTAGTTGCTTTATATATTTTGGTGCTCCCTGATTGGGAGCACATATAATGATGAGTGTTATGTCTTCTTGTTGTGTTGTCCCCTTTATCACCATGAAATGCCCATGTTTGTCTCTTGTTACCTTTTTTATCCTGAAGTCTGTTTTGTCAGATGTAAGTATGGCTACACCCACATTTCCCTGGATACCATTTACTTGGAGTATCGTTTTCCACCCTTTCACTTTGAGTCTATATTTGTCCTTGCAGCTGAGATGTGTCTCTTGAAGGCAGCATATGGTTGGGTTTTGTTTTTTGATTCAATCTGCTACTCTGTCCTTGTTATTGGTGCGTTCAGGCCATTTACATTTAAGGTGATTCTTGATATGTAAGGATTTCCTGTAGTCATTGTATCTTTTGTTTTCTGGTAGCTCAGTGTCTCCATTGTTTCTTTGCCTTTGTGTTTCTGCCTGTTATTTAACTTTGGTGGTATTCTATGGATTTTTTCCTGTTTCCTCTTTTTTTAATGTTGAGTGTTTTTGTTTTTTGGGTTTTTTTGAGTGGTTACCACTAAGTTTACAGTATACATTGAGCTTACCCAGAGTAGTACAATGGGCAGAGTAGTACAGTGAATTCTAAAGAAACGATCTGAGCAGCCTAAGAGTGCCACTGATAGGCTACATATTATTAGGCTGACATACTTAGTCCTACCAATGTTTCAATTCAGGGAAAAGGGGGAATTTGGTAGGACCTAGGTAACAAATTAACTCATGCATTTATTAATTCATCCCACAAATATTTAGTCTGCCACAAGCAAGCCTTGGGGGCACCATAGTAAACAAGCTGTATATGGAGCTCTCAGGTCTCATTGTGGGGGGTGGGGTAGATATGGAAAACAATTAATTGCATAGTTAATGATTTAACTGTAATTGTGCCAACTGCCACAAAGGAAAAGTACAGAATTCTACACCAAAAATTGGAGGACCTTCCTTGAGAAAGTGAAAGTAGAGTGAGCTCTAAGGCCTGGCTAGGAATTAACTAGAAGAAGCTTGCTTGCAGTCATGTGTTCCAGTAGGTGGAACAGCATATGATTAAGGAGCCTCTGGCAAAAAGAAGTATAACTTAGGAACCTATGAGAAGGACGGTGTGTCTGGGGAGTAGCGATGGAGGATGGAGATAGGAGTGAATGCCAGGATGTCAAGGTAGGCAGCGCCAGGCCGTGTAGAACCTCTAGGTCTGTCTTGTACTCCTTCCTGCACCCACAAAGTTGCCAACCAGTTTCTGACTCCCCCATAGTGTGTGACGAGGGAAGGTACTTGGTGTGGTAGAGTCCAAAGTGGCCTCCATGATGTCCACCTCCTGGTCTTCATACCATAGTGTAATACTCTCTGCTATGGAGTGAACTCTGTCTCCCCCAAAATATACATTGACGTCTTAATCCCCAATACCCATGAAGGTGACCTTATTTGGAAATAAGGTCTTTGCAGATGTAATCAAATTAAGATGATGTCATACTGAATTAGGGTGGGCGCTGATGCGATATGACTGGTGTCCTTATAAGAACAGGGAAATTTGACAGACACATGAAGGAGGAAGGCCATGTGACAACAGATTGAAGTGCTGTAGTTGCAAGCCCTGGAACAGCAAGGATTGCTGGCAAAACTACCAGAAGGTAGGGAGAAGTAAGGATTCTCCCCTACGGGTTTTAGAGGGAGCCTAGTTCGGCTACCGACTTGATTTTGGATTTCTAGCCTCCGGAACTATGAGATAACAAATTTCTATTGTTGTAAGTCACCCAGTTTGTGCTGTTTTGTTATAGCAACCCTAGGAAATGTATACAGATTTCCCTTGTGTGTTGGTGGGATATGGCAAAGGGATAGGATGTCACACTTATGGTTACATTAGTTATATAAGACTGTCTTGCTAGAAGACTCATCCTAAAACTCTTTCCCATGCTGGATGTGAAGAGGCAAGCTGCTATGAGTCCTACAACACAAGGAACTATAAGGAATTGAATTCCAACAAACACACGATGGGGACAGTCGCTCCTTCCCTAGTCAGACCTCCAGATGATATCCCAGCCTGGCTGACATCTTGACTGCAGCTTTGTGAGACTCTATGCAGAGAACACAGTTAAGTTGTGCCTGGACTTCTAACCCACAAAAATCATAAAATAATAAATGCATGATGTTTTGAGCTGCTAAGTTTTTAGTAGTTTGTTACACAGCATAGAAAACTAATATTCTTGAACAGTAGCACAGGAAACTGGCTTTGCATTCTCTCTGGGCATGGAAAATGTTGAAAGATGACTCTTGTGGATGCTTTCATGCCCACTTCTGAGGTTCCCATCACTGGGTCTCTCCTGCAGTTCCCTTGCTATGGGCACAGGCATCTTTCATATTAGTCAGTTTCTTGCACCTCCTTCCTTAGGAATCCAGTGATCGCCTTATCCTGATTCTTGCTGTTAGGATCCCTCTGGCCAGGACTTAGGCCAACCCCATATCAGCACCCTTCTCCATGAGGTCTAGATCTGGTCACCAGTAAACACTTAACTAGTAAACACATGGCCCAACCAACTCTAGGAGGGCAGGCCATTGCCAACATGGCAGCCGTCACCTCAGCCCCTCCGTCTGCTTCAGTCTGCTCCACAGGAGCCCAAAGCCAACAGCTCCAACCACAGGACACATTGCACTTGCCCAGTCAAGCCTGTTCTAAGCTTAAGGTGAAAGAGTGACAGTCACTGCGTGGCAACAGTTTGCTGCAAAGTATCTCTTTAGCAATCTGCCTTCTTCACATCCTGTAAACATTTTTATCCTTGATCTGGTTCAAGAGCCTAAGACTCACAGAATCAGTCACTGAGCACTTTCTTTGTAAATTCTGTGCATGGGGATTTATCTCACAATCACTTTGGTCTGTGATATCTATTATGTTGGAAATTCCATCAGAATGGAGGCAGGAAAAGTAACATTTTTAACAACCTGTTACTTTTAGTATTCACAAGTCATAAAATAAGAAAATAATTTACTGTTAATGTTATCATTCATTTCTAACTGTGCTGTTTTGTTAATAGCACCCCTAGGAAACGTATACAGATTTCCCTTGTGTGTTGGTGGGATATGGCAAAGGGATAGGATTCATTTCTAACATTATTTAAATAAACACAGTGATATTTATATTCTTAGACAATTGTCAAGATTATGAACTCTATTTAAAAAATTATTCAACACACTCAAACACTTTTATCTATGTATTGCAAGCAGAAATATAGGAGACAGAAGTCAAGGAATCAAAGTATTTTGCATTATGTAAAAGTTCCAGTTATGAGTAGCAAAATGCAAAAGTGCCCCATTTAAAATACAAAGTTGATTCATTTACTGAACAAATGTTTACTGAGTACCTTCTCAGTGACAGACTATTTTATTTAAACTTTTTAAATATTTAATTTTGAATTTTACTTAACCAGATAGCTAAAAAAAAAAGTGTATGTATAAGAAAAACGCACATTGGGATGAGACTTAGAAATGCCTAATGCTCCAGAATTACCTGAAAAAGCATTGCTGTAATATCTAGACAGGGTCTGCATGATGTCTTTTGAGTGCTGGGTCCACGGCGCTATCTTTCTGTAGGTTTTTACACGATGAACAAGTTGAGAACCACCATACTGAAGGGACAAGGTATCCCCATGATCTTCATAGAGTTCCTCAAATAACCTAAGCAAAAAAACCACAGATATTAAATAATTTTAGAAAAAGTGTCACACATGTTATTTACTTAGCCACAAACACAAAATATGTCTTATTTTAGTAATTCTCTGAACCTTTCCTGTCAAGAAGATTCGTGAACATCTTGAATAGAAATGCAAATGCAAAATACATTATATTTTATAGAAATAGTCTATTGAGCAACAAAGTCACAGAAAACAGTAAAAAAGAAGTGGGGCACCAAAAATATAACCCACCAAAGCCAGACCAAGCTGGTTCTAACCTTATTAAAAGATGCCTGTATCCAATCATCTATCGAAGGACACTTTGTTTCCATGTCTTGGCCACCATGAATAATGCTGCAGTGAATATAGGGGTACATATGTCTATACAGAAAAAAAATGTTTTCAGATTTTTTGGATAAATACCCAGAAGAGGCATTCCTGGGTCACATGGTAATTCTATTCTTAATTTTTCTGAGGAACCTCCATACTGCCTTCCATAGCGACTGCACCAATTTACATTCCCACCAGCGGTATATAGGAGTTCCTTTTTCCTTTTTCTCCACAGCCTCTCCAACAGTTGTTATAAGTTTTGTTGATAATAGCCATTCTAACTGGTGTGAGGTGATAGCTCATTGTGGTTTTGATTTGCATTTCCCTAATAGCTAGTGAAGTTGAGCACTTTTTCATATATCTCTTAGCTGTTTGTTTGTCTTAGAAAAAGTGTCTGTTCAGGTCTCCTGCCCATTTTTTAATTGGATTGTTTGGTTTTTCATTGTAGAGTTATATGAGTTCTTTATATATTTTGGATATTAGCCAAGGTGTCCTTCCATAGATGATTGGATAAAGATGTGGTACATATATACAATGAAATATTACTCGACCATAAGAGAAGATGAAATACTGCCATTTGTAACAACATGGATGGATCTTGAGATTATCATGCTAAGCGAAATAAGTCAGAAAAAGTCAAGAACCATATGATTTCACTCATATGTGGGGTATGAAACTGAAAGCAACAAACGAACAAGACAAATAAACAAAAAATCATAGACACAGACAACAGTTTAGTGGTTACCTGAGGATAAGGTGGGAAGGGGGCAGTAGATGAGGGTAAAAGGGATCAAATATATGGTAATGGAAGGAGAACTGAGTCTGGGTGGTGATCAACAATGCAATATATAGATGATGTATTACAGAATTGTACACTTGAAACCTATATAATTTTACTAACCAATGTTACCCCAATACATTTAATGAAAATTAAAAAGAGTTACTTCTCAGGATAAAAAAAATACTAAAATATAAAAGACGCCTAACTTTCTGCAACCTTCCAGACCAATTTACCTCACATGACAGAATTTTCTGTTCTCTTTGAATTGCCTTTTGAAAAAAGGACATGCTCTGATCACAGATAAACCATATTCTTTCCTGAAAATACATGTTTGAAACTTGCATTTCTTCAAGTGCCTTTTAAAGACTTTCAGTGCAATGATATTTGTGGATCTGACACTTGTAAGCTGATCACTTCCCTTGATTGAGTCTTTCTGACTATCTCAGATGACCGATAACAGCTATCACTGTATTTTCAAGAAATAGTACTTCACGGTTTAGGGAATATAATCCACAATGTTGTAGAGATCATGTAGGGTGCCAGATGGGCACTGGACTTATTAGGGAAACCACTACATAGACTGTATAGATGCCTGATCAATGCACTGTACACCTGAAGCTGAAGTTGAATAATATTGAATGTTGACTATAATTAAATATATATACAGAGGGTACCAAAAAATGTATATACATTTTAAGAATGGAAAAAACTGTATTAAGTTTATAATACTCAATATATACTGATAACAAAAGATGAATACAAGTCGTGTGTATACATTTTTTTGACACCCCCGGTATACATGTATATAGTCACAGGATGTGGAGTACAGCATAGGGAATATAGTCAATGCAATTGTAACAGCTACATACGGTATCAGAAGGGTAGTAAATGGGGGCGGTATCAGTTTGTGAGTGGTGTAAATATCTAATTATTACATGGTTTTGTACACCTGAAACTAAAAAAAAAAAGAAAGAAAGAAGCAGTACTTTATGCAATGCCATGGATCCAATGGATAGTGAAGAAACCAATCCCTAATGAAGACTCAATCTTTTAATCAATCAATTACTTTTTTTCCTAATATAGGCTAGATTTGTTTTTTAAAAGTCCCACTAGTTTGGATTTATCTAGAGCACTTCAGATTTATCTAAAGAACAGTGTTTACTGATAATTAACACAAACAAAAAAACATAGCAACAACACATAAGTCTTTAATAGAAATATTTATTACAGAATTAACTTCAAAAATTAGCAACATCATTTCTGAGAAGCTGAAAGTAGAAACGATTTCATAAAATCCTTATAATAATTAATCAGGTTTGCTTTCTGTCATTATCAGCATGCAAAAGGCAGAACATAAGGCTTACCTGACTGCATCTGTATCAAACTGCAGATTAGGTTTGTCAATCAATCCCAAGGAATAGAGCTGATAAGCCAGAGCACATTTTCCCACCATAAACTGTGCTGTGTTCGTGCGATCTAAACAGTCCACACAGTTGGTTCGAAGAACACCAGTCTAAAGAGAAATACCGTAAGACTTTTAATCGTTATTCAGTCACCAAAACGACTTTCATACTTAAGATTTATTTTCTTTAAGAAGTAGAAGACACGCTGTAGGCTTGGTATTATTCTTGAACAAATAATGATGAACACTTCTTAAATTATAAAAGGTCATATTTGCTGCTCACTTAATGTTGCTGTAACAGCATCATTACACTTTCTAGCCTATATTTGAATTTTCTTCTTTAGTTTAACAAGATAAACCACATACCTAACATTTTCCACATGTACCAATTAGTAAAATATGTGCTTTTTTCCCTGATATATCTCCTTTACTGTACAAACCAAGTATTCAGTGGTTGAGACCATATATATCACTTACCATGTTTCCCCGAAAATAAGACCTAGCCGGACCATCAGTTCTAATGCGTCTTTTGGAGCAAAAATTAATATAAGACCTGGTCTTATTTTACTACAATATAAGACCGGATCTTATATAAGACTGGGTCTTATTTTACTATAAGACCGGGTTAATATAATATAATATAATACAATATAACATAATACCGGGTCTTATATTAATTTTTGCTCCAAAAGATGCATTAGAACTGATGGTCCGGCTAGGTCTTATTTTCGGGAAAACACGGTAAAGCATAATTAGTAAATATAGTGATCATACCTGGCTCATTGTCCAAAGTCATCCTAACTTATTATTTTCACATTTCTGTTTATGTTTTTATTTCTATTAATAAAATCTATACTATACAGAAAAAAATCTGTAGGCCATTATTTTAGCTGCACATCCTCTGTAGGAGTTAAACTAGCAGTAAGGCTTTTAAAATTATTCTCAAATGATTAATAATTTTGCATTAATTAAGAAGGATGTCTCTCCATGGTTGCTTTCAGAAACCATCATACACTGTGGATACAGATTCTGTTCATTATTAATATAACGTCGTCTATACCTGCAGGCGACCAGTGGGAATCACACATCCTCCTAGGTCATTCCACCTGTGTTTAAAAACACATGCTTTAAAAAAAAGTTTTTTAGAGGTTTCATTTATTTATTTTTAAAGGTTTTTATTCAAATGTACCTCACATACAATATTATATTAATTTCAGGTGTATAAAAAGTTTTAGTAGCATAATCTATATTCATTTTTGGTACTAGATCTTTATTAAGAATCACATAAAAGTAATAGACCTAAATGCACTGAAATCATCAGCTGATTCTGCTTACTTTCCTTCTTTCTGGTAAGTGAACAAGCAGATTACTGCGCTGGTACGCTATCCATGCCCTCCTCAAAGACAGCCCAGGAAGGCAGCATCCGAACTTGTCCCAGTGCCCCACACCCTGCCATTCGGTCACCCAGGTCCAATCACAATCGCTCTTCTTGAATTCAAGCTCATTTCTTGCTTTGTTTCTACAGACATGAATAATAATTGCAGGGCATCTTCCTAATCAAATCTTCCAAGCCTTATCCTTCTACCCTCAACATTAGGATTCTCTAGCTCCTCCGGCTTTTCTTCATGGAGCTTTGTCCCATTCCTTTGGTTATGTTTTTTGTTCTGTTTTCTTAGAAGTATTAGTGTGTCCTTCCGTTTCTTGCTGTGTCCTTTGGCCGTTTTTGCAGACTTCCTTTATTATATTCCTACATGTTCTCCATGTGCTAATGACAGCAGGGAGATTTGTTCTAAGTACTACAGAATGACACTGATATTTTATTTTGATTGTTTAACAAAAGATGTAGTGCAGAAGAGTTAACATAGCAGGCCTGACTGCTACCCTCAGAAAGGTGGTACCTCTCAGAACTTGGGTTCACACCATTCCCAGAAGAGACAAGAGGGGCTCACTGTGCCTAAACTGCCTGTAGAAACAATACAGTTTTGAAGAATATCCTCTTTCCTTCTGGGAGACTGGAATTTTGGTATGCGCCAGGCAGAGATAAAAAATCCTGGCACTGAGTCTCTAATAACCTCCCCTGGTTGGCAAGATTTCACACATGCTGTCACAACAAGTTGCTGGGGGAATTAGTGTGTCCTGGGTGACTACTAGGAGGTCTCTGGAAGCTTGCGCCGTGCACTGGCTTTTTTCCTTCCCTGATTCTGCTTTATATCCTTTGACTGTAATAAATCATAGCCATGAGTACAATATGCCGAGTTCTTTGAGTTCTGTTAGTGAATCACTGAGCCTGGGAGCGGTCTTGGGGACCCCTGTCACAGGTGCCCTAAAATTCAAACTGTAACCAAAAGATTACTTCTAAAGACATACATACTAGTAGTTGATTGTTTTTTGCTTTTTTTTTTTTTTAACCATTAGTTAACTCTGTTAACTGAAAATAAAATGCTAGAAATAAATATCGGTTCCTTACAAGATAAATGAAGCACAGATCTTTGATCTGAAGATACTCAAAGTAGTAGTGAAGATCTGTGAGCAAATAACTATAATACAATGATAAATATTACTGTCATTAAAATATTAGTATTTAGTCTATAAGGAAAAAACTTTCCTTCTCTTATTTAATACTGAAAAGTATATTCATTGCAGAAATTTTTATTTACAAAAGTATTTTACATAATATTTATTCCATGAATCAAGAGATAGAGTCCATGGCTTCCATCGGAAGGTATACAACCACCTGCGGAAATCTCCTGCCCACAGTGAATGCTCGTTACACAGGCCCATGAGCACCTTGTATTGTCTCCCCATAGGAAAAAATTAATCTATCTTCCAACTAGTACAAACTGCTCATATTTAGAATATTTTTATCCGTAGAGCAAAATTCTTAATTCATTTTAAGTTTTCAAACACTATACATACTTTTCATCTGGCCGCAAAATGCTACAGTAAGAATCGGGGCGGTTTACAAAGAAACCTGTTTTCTTCACCACACTTTCTGCGATCACATTTAGTCGATCAAGAACATTACACAGCTTGCTGAGGGGAGAAGGAAGAATTAGAAAAGTGAGAACAACCCAAGTTTTAATTAATATTTATCCTTACATCTAAAGCAAATAAAGTCTACAGTAATGATATTTAGGGATTTAATTTTAAAAATCTCTGGTGTGTACTCAGTTGGGACATTGTAACAATTTTTAGAATATAATGTATACTCAATAACTAACAAGATGTGGTGCAAAGAGACACGAAGGGCCTGTAACTTAATATTAACTATTGGCAAGCCTTAATCTTGGCACATTACATCCCTTCAAGAACTTTTCCCAAAGACTTTCACTCCTCAGGAGACAAGTCAGTCACGTCAATATACATTCAGAAAATGACTGTAAAGAGAGCACAATACACTGTGGGTGGCAGGGGAAGAAAACACTGGACAATAAATTAATATGAATGGCACCAACCTGTAATCAAGCTAGTTATACTCTGGGATAGTACATGCGTGCGTGTGCGTGCTGTGTGTGTGTGTGTGTGTGTGTGTGTGTGTATCTAACCACATAAAATGATTTAGAAAAAAGTACGAGTTAAATGCAAAGCAATACAGTAACATTAAAAAAAAAAGTGAGACCTCAAAATAAACTCAGTGTTTGTATGATGCCTAGTAAATGAGCAAAAAGACAATGCAAGGTTAATGAAAGGAAGTTCCTTGGAAGAGATGAGCTTTGAATCAGCTTTTGACAAGTAAAAGAGGTAGGAAAGCTCACTGAGAAGAAGGGAGGGTGAGTGAACAACAGAAACAAAGGCTGCTATGCTGGGGGGCAGAGCATAAAGTTTAGCTTTTCTGAAACAGAACAGCCCTAGAAATAAAAAAGTTGTTACATTCTGGAACAGACCAGGTAACAGGGCTTTCTTTAACATCACACTAAGGAGTTTGGATTTACTTCAAACTCTCAGTTACTGCAGGTTCCTCCATGAGTGGGACCATCTGCAAGAGGTGTCAGAGAAAGTGACTAAACAGGGAGCTAGAAGGAAATCCAAACAAGTGAAACGAATGCCTTGAACGAAAAGCAGTGGAGTAGAGATGTTCTTAAATGATGAGATACTACTTCAGAAAGGATTTGCAAATGGTATAAATAGTGGGCAAAAAAATGTTTGGTCAATTAATCTAAGCACTCAAGTTCTACACCAGCAGCAAAACAGCCCCTCAGCAGGTTCCTGCAGGAGATTACCATGCAGATCAGCTTCCTGCTATCTTACATCAGAAGAAAAGGAAAACGTCCCGACCAGACATACAAATGTCTACTCGCCTTTTGGTGTACTTGGCCATATCCCAAGGGATGTAAATAATGGTGTGCTCAGGAGGCAGAAACTGGTTGAGATATGTTACAGCAGCTACGAGCTCTTCACTCAGAATTCTCTCATGCTTTCTTTTCTCTCGTTCCTTTACCAAAAATTAAACATTTTCAGTATTCTAATTACCCTCAGTGTTCTAATTAGCTTAAATCAGAAGAACAGACTCTTAACATTTTTATTTTTCAGCTAAGACAAGACAAAAACCTAAGTCGTAAATATACAGAAATGAAACCTACCTACCCAAATGAAAATCATATAAATACAAAGAAATAAATATTTCATTGAATTAAAGTCAACAGATAAGGAACTTTTAAGACTCAGGGAGATCAGGTCTTTTCCCAGTAACCTGCTGCAGCTCCAAGAATCTCAGCTTACCCTACACAGGTCCGGTCTACACAGGCCTACACCCCACTCTGACAGAGGAGAATCCCCAAGGATCAGAAGAAGGGAACCCCCAAGTCCAGTCAGCTACAGACCAGGCAGAAATCAAATGGGTCAATGGATAATCCCCAAACTGGCATTGCAAAGGGTGCTTTCGCAGCCTCTGCGTGTTTTAAAATTTGACTCTCGTAAAATATCCTGGGAGGCAGCCAAGGCAGGTCCTTTTGCCCTTTTATGCTGTGGGTGAAAAAACTGAAGTTGAGAGGCGTCCATGTCTACACTTTACCTTCTGCCTCCTTGCCCGCTGCACCTCTTAGATATTACACTGCCTCTCATTCAAAAGGGGCTAGCGCATGACTGGACAGCTGTGTGGCTGGAATGCTAGGTCTGCCCCTTACTGGCCAACTGTCCTAGGCCGCCAGGTCCTCATCTGTATAATGGGCTAACAATGATATCTCCCTTACAGCATTCATGTGAGGTTTAATGGGGATAAAACATGAGCATTTTGTATCACAGCATCTGGCACATGGTACGTGTTCATAAAAATTAACTATTTTATTGTTATCCTGAGCCAACCTTTACTGAGAAACAAAGAAAAACAGTTAATTCAGCAATGTTGACACTGACGTGGTATTGAGACACTATTGCTGGCAGTAAAATAGGTCTTGGCTATTTTCAATCATGGTGATTACTTTTCAGTTGTCATGAATGTAATTGGACAACCACTATGGAAACAAAAGAGGTGTCAATTTTGCACAGCTGAATAAATCAAATGGAGGGATTAGATAAGAGCTGATTAAAAACTGTTATATCAGTTTAGGATGAACATATATTTAGCTTACTTTTACATCTGAGAAAATTATATACTGGAATTTTTCTCAAAAACATTTTATTTTTTAAATTATTTGTTCAGTTGTGGTTGACATTCAATATTATTTTATATTAGTTTCAGACGTACAGCATAGTGGTTAGATAGTGTTGGGAAAACTGGACAGATATATGCAAAAAAATGAAACTGGACCATCTTCTTATACCATATACAGGAATAAATTCAAAATGGATTAAAGACTTAAATGTAAGACCCGAAACCATACAACTCCTAGAAGAAAACATAGACAGTGAACTCTGACACTGCTCTTAGTGATATTTTTTCAAAAGCACTTTCAGTCAAGTAGGGAAACAAAAACTTCTTGAAATTCTTGTATCAAATCTGATGTTTTATGAGATGGAGAGAAAAGGTTATTTAATCAACTTTTGATCATCTCTATGTAAGGAATCGGCCATAGTGGATAAGTGTTAGTGGGCCAGTTAGTCAGCCTGCATAGGCTCACAGGCCCCCTTAACCAAACGAAACCTTCACGTATACAAGTGATTTTTCGTTTCACCTCAGAGGGTTCAGAGACCCCTGACTGGCCATCCACGGCCCCCCTGATGTACAGTGATGCTCATCCTAGGTTAACTTCCTATTGATCCCCCAGCAGCGGCACTGAAAGCGTACAGATTGGTGCCAAACGTCTGTCACCCAGTGCCTGAGATGTCCACAAGTGTGGGGGGCAGGGTTCACAACACAGGGTAAAAAATAAAAGAAACCAAGAAAAGCATTTCACTTTAGTAACCTCATATGGAGGCAGAATAAAGAGCAAATATCCCTCAGTATCATTCTACACACATTCATTCTTCGACTCTTTAATCACAAGTTAATGATTTCTTCTAAATGAACTGAATAAACATCTTCCTTTATCCTCTGAATATAATAACTAATGACAAAAACAACAAAAAACATTATTTCCTATTCCTCAAAACAGCAATTTAATCTCTAAACTATTCTCTAGTTAATCTCTAGTTATTGCAGTATTTTTATGAAAATGGAACAATAAACAAGTAGTTTTAAAATCCACTGACTGGCCTTTAAATATTTAAAAAAATGTAGATTTGAGAAATCACATGTATCAAACATTATTTTTTGAATCTGCACATTTAATAGAGAATTATTTCAAACATCGTAGACTGTATCTCCATTTGACCACAGCTTTTAACCACACTGTAAGGACTCTAAAGTATGACGAAGATTCACTAATTTAGGTTGAAGTTTATATTCCAGAGACACTTTTTAATTTCGTGCTTTAGCAAGAATTTATTTCTGTACTAACAAATATCTTATTTTCTGCACATTTACTAGAAAAGTGCTCATGAAGATTTTTGTTCTTAGCGTTTTCCTCCTTTAATTTTTCAATTATGTATATTACAGTAGGCTAAGGTTACAGATTATCCCGCTACATTGCCTTATATTACTCTCACTTGACAGGGAGAGAGACCGGAAAACGAAACTTCTGAAATAATGTGAACAAGTCTAGAAAACGACATAGTTAGTATCTGTATGATTTGTTTTACAAAGTCAGTCCCTGGTAGGATGCAGTAATTACATAAACCAAAGAGCAGCAAAGGAAGAAATAAAGGTGATTGCCTCATTGTAGCCTGGCCACTTTCAGGCCATGATCTTCTAAACTCTTGTTTTAACACACACACACACACACACACACACACACACACACACACACACACACACACAAACACACACACACACACCGGCTCCTTTGAACCTGTGCATTTATTAGGTTGGTGCTAAAGTAACTGCAGTTTTTGCAATTATTTTTAACCTGTTAAACCGCAGTTACTTTTGCATCAACCTCCTAGTTACGCGGTCCTCTCCTGGCAACTGGCTCACAGCCTTCGTCCCGACCCCAGCCTCTGCCTCTACCCGGGACCAGTGTCAGGACAGTGAAGTCGTCACTCTCCCCCTCCCATCTTAGATCAGTCGTCAGCACAGGTAACTCCTCTGCCTTCCACTTGCCTGTTCAGAGCCTGTTTTATTTTCAGATTGCTTGTTTTAACTACCCCCATCTTACAGGGGCCTCAATCTACCGACAGCCCCACCTTCTCCATCAAGCCCACTCCGTTACTCCCCTTTCTTCTCCAGCTCAGACTTCATGGTCCACTTCAATTATATTATTGCCAATATTCAAAACTCCTTTGATCCTGTCTTTTCATGTCACACCTGGATGGCAAAACTAAATGAACCCAATTATCTATTTTATCTGTGATTATACCCATTCAGAAACCCTGCCAGAAGAAGCCAGGCGAAAACAGAATGGTTCCATTTAAGAAATCCTGATCGCCAACCTGAAATGAGCCCTTAGCACTGGCTGGATGTCACTAGTCAACTTCCCCTCCCACGTACACGAAGACTGTTAACCCTTCTCCACGGCCCTCAAACCCCCACTCTGGGATGCTGATCTGTCCTCCTCCCTTAGGGAGAAGGTAAAGCCGGAGCATCAGCAGGGAGCGTGTGGGTGTGCACGCCCTTACTATTCTCTGTCCTCCCAGTAAAGTAATTCCTCCATCTCTGTTTCCAGTTTCCTCCTTTCTTCTTTTCTTGAGTACATGATGCCACTGACCATCCCTTCTCTCTCCTGTTTTCTACCTCTCCTCAAGGATCTCAAATGGATCCTTTCCACAGGCATTTGAACACATCATTATAACCTCTTAAAAAAAATGATAAAAACGCCAACTCTTTCATTTTTCAGTAGGCACTCCCCGGGGGGGGGGGGGAGGGAAAAAGGACTCTGCTCACTGCCACCACTTGCTCGTGTTTACCCCACGCCTCAGTGGGCTTCGGTCAGCAACCTCGGAGTCACTCACACCAGTGAGCATTTTCCCCTTTTCATCTTACTTGACCCGTTAGCAGCACTTACCACTGCTGACCACTTCCTTCCTTCATCGTGAAACATGCTTTCTGTTGGTGTTTATAACACAGCACTCACCTGGTTTTCCTCCCACTTTTCTGCCTGGTTTTCCTCTGATTCTTCTATACACTCACTCTACTCTACCTGGACATTAAGAGCTGGAGATTCTCAGGATTGGACCTGAGGTCTTCCCTCTTCTCACGCTGTACCCTCCCTATGGGCTTCCCATCCGTGCCCAGGCCTCAAATGGCACCCGCACACAGAGGAGTCATAAAATCACACCCGGGCTCAGCCCTCTTCTCTGAGCTTCCAGCTCACACTGCCACCTACTTGCCTCTCCTTTGAGAGGACTCGAGGACACCTCAAACTTCAGCCTTTCCCAACCATACTCGTCATCTTCCCCCACAGACGGAGGCAGTGTTCCCCCATTTTAGTGAACGGCTTCCCCATTTTAGCGAACGGCATCCCCATCCATCCACCGGAGTAGACCAGAAACCTAGGAAGCAAGCCTGACATCATCCTCTCCTTCATCTTCCATCCAGCCCATCACTGAGTCTGCTGCCGCCATCCACTTCTCTCCATCCCCCCCACACCTCTCTAGTGTAAGGCAGAGTCACCCCTTTTCTGGATAATTATAGTAGCCTCTTGTGTGGTCTTCCAGAACTGATTTTAGTCTTGTACCAATCCATTTGTTGTCTATGTTAAGGTCAGGATAATCTGAGCATAAGGCTCTCAACCGTGCAGAACCTTCAATGATTTTCCCTGACTCTCAGGATAAAGACCAGACTCATGAACACATCCCACAAGACTCTGCATTGTCCGTCTGTGACATCTGTTCAGCCTCATCTCGCCAAAGCCTCTCTTGCCCTCATCCTTTGGGCCCCAGCCATACAGATACAGGCCTTTCATCCTCAAATGCCCCATGTCTGCTCCTGTCCCAGGGACTTTGTACCTGCTGTTCTGAGTTGAATATTATTCTTTTTCTTCTTGGCCTAACTAATGCGTCTTCCTTCAGGCTGCACTGACTCGTCACTTCCTCAGGGAAGACTTCTCTCCCATTGTAAGCGCTCATAGCACCATTTACCCTGTCTTGGTACCTGTGCATTACTTCACCTTCTCCTCTTCTGGACTGTTAGCTCTGTGAAGGCAGGAAGTGTGTCTATGATAGCCTTCACACAAAGGAAACCTTCAAAAATACTTATTAAGTGATGGGCTAAATGAACACAGGACTCCTTGGTGTGTTTTTTTTATGGAATTGAGTTATATTTATAACCAACCTCTCAGAATAATCTGACACTACTAGGTGGTTGGTGGCTGTCACAACAATAACAAAATCCTTGCTTTTCATACTCTCTTGACTGGGGACTGAGAGTCTTTCAGTTCACTTGGCTGCACCACATACAGATACAATTTATCGTCTGTTCTCCCTGCCCTCCACCCTAGGCTTCTGACCTGAGAGCCAACTCATATACACGACCATGGTGACCAGATACTACTCTAAAAAGGAAGCATAGAACTGAGGCCATGCCACCACTTTGTCTGCCTGATTCTTGAGACACAGTGGCACCCCATTTTCTGAATCTAGCCTTTAGATCCTATTGCTACATGGTAACTTGCCCAGGAGATTTTCTGATTGTCAAGGGAAGGGCTGTACCAAGACTGGGCTGTGGCTGTTTCATCTCCATGCTTCCTTCTCCAGGCTGTCCTGGATACAAAAGTAGAATTTCACCCATGCCTAGTTTACTCATGGAAATCAGGAGATTGCATCGCTCCCTTCCCTTGGACACATGCCACTCATTCTCCTAGGTATCCAGGGAAGAGGTCACATGCAATCTGAGGCCAAAGGACAGTGGCTCAGACAGCTGACACAGTGAACCATCACAGCATGATAGGTCTACAAGTCTTTCCTCTGGGAAGAGGTAACACAAGCTTGTGAAACCCTTTTGTGCTGAGGAAGAGGTTGTCCAGTGTGGCTGACCTTCATAACCAGACAGGTGAGCACGTCATACCTTCACTAAATTCAGGATGATGATGGGGGAGCCAAACCGCTGAAGCATCTGGTCAAAGTGAAGGGCAGCCACATGTGCAAATGGATCTGCCTGATCCACTGGGGAGAAAAGAGGAACACATATCAGAATGAAAATGATAAAGCAAGAATAAAAGGAATATAGAATTTTGTGTTGTTTTTTAATGTTTAAAGATGCCATTCAACGAATCTTCTAGTAGTTTCACTTCCCAAATTCCTCTCGAGCTTATTAGACACTCATTCCACATGTACATATGGAATGTGAATGATTCTTCCATTTCTGATGTGAAATATAAATAATTTACTAGCAGCCAAAATTAAAGAAAAAATATAAAGTTACTGCATAAAAATAACAGAAGTCCCTCTTCCAAATTATCTTTCTTGGACTAAAACTTGATTAAGACCTAAGCATTTATGAGATTTCTGTGACAACAGTCCATTGTCTCTAAATGTGTATGCAGAACAGTTACTATTGAAAACACTGTTCCACGCACATGTGATGGGTGGTTTAGGCATCATAGTTGAAATGTCCTGAGACCAGTATAAAGGAACTGATCCTCTAACTTGCACATAAGAAGAGTAACTTCCTGCAGTAAAAGACATCACAGAAGCATCGCAGAGTATTTGCTCAGTCTCCACTTCATTTGCAACATCACCCTGAAAAGAAAGGTGCATTTAAATGGATTTTATGTTCTTAGAATTTTTCATGGAAAACATTTCAAGTACGCAATGAAATTCTAATTCTTATTCTCAATGTTTTAAAAGACATAAATGTTGATCAATTGTCAATATGCACATTAGACAAGGAAAACCATTAAAATGTAATAAAGGAAGGCAATTTAAAATAGCAGAGATAAGACTAGAAAAAAATAAGACTAAATAGCTACGAATACAAGTAGTAGACAACAGCTTGAGTGATATAAGTGGCAGAGAGGGGGAGAAAAGAAAAACAATTACATGAAATTATATAGGAGGTTAGGAATACCAGTGGAATATAAAAATCTGCTTCTGAAGACCAAGAAGAAATGAAAGGACGAGAGTGAGATTCAAATAAGGCCTGATACACAGAAGGAAAAAAGGGTCTTGAGGTCAGTTTACCTACAAGGGCATATATGGATCACTGCATAAATTATACAAATGTCTAACCACTATGCTATACTAATATAAAATACTGAATTGTCAACTGTAACTGAAAAAAATAATTATTAAAAAAAGAGTATATATGGATATGACAAATAATTTTAGAGGCATAAACAACATGTCTGTTTGGTTATCCTTTGAATATGTGAAAGTAAATAATATAGCTACAAAATTCTGATTTTTTTAAAGCACCAGTTATAACTATTTTCATTATTGATACAATTCTAGGAACAATGTTGCTATTTTAAGCCAGGATCAAAACCCAATGTCTCACTCAATCTGTCTACTCAATCACACATCTGCTTAAGAGTCAAATAGTACCTACTGCAAACAGATGGAGCACTCCATGGGGAGTACATGACTGATCGCAGGAAAGATGAATTTTTGTTATTTTCTGGTAGTGAACAGAATAAGGAGTCTCTTTTGAGCCAAACTAAAGCAGAGGGAAGTGGGTAAAGGGTTTCCCGTGCTTTGCTCTCCTTAGTCTTATCATGGATGCGTTCCCAACAAGTGCTCTCCTCCACTCATTCCTTGGGTGGAGGTGCTTTGCTATTTTAGTCTCTACACTGAATACGTACATTTTTTCATGTATTACAGAAAGGGTGAGCCCTCCCAAACATTAGACATTTCGTAACTCTCTAAGGCATTGTATAACTCATTCTAAGATAGCTGATTCTTTAGAACAACTTGTGAGAAATATGACTAATATATAAGAAGATATTCTGGAAAATTATTCTCTTGATAATGTCCCAAACTAAGCCATTCCACCTTCTATAATTCCACTTTGCTTCATCTGCCAGCAAAGCTGATGTAAAAGGTTAAAATACCAGCAGCACTGTTATTTCCCCATCTTACCTCGCAGTTTGCACCTCTCTTGAGAAAACGGGTCCCAGCAAACTTACTGGATCTTCTAGCTATTAGAGTGACATACACTGGTCGTCCATAGATCAACAACTCTTAGAAATCAAGTTAAAGTTGTTTAGCATTCATGACTGTCACACGAAACCAAGAGGATCATTTTTTATACCTTAAATACCCATTTAAACAGATCTTGAGTTTAAAAGCTCCACCCAAGAATGAACAGCATTGAGTCCAACTATTCTTTGAATGGTGCATGTATTTAAGGCAAGAACAGGTTTCCCTAAGGGGTGGTTTCTAAGAATTTCAGAGGAAATGGTAGCCAGGTGTAAGGTTACTGACCAAGGGAAGACCTGGTCTCTCCTTATAGCCAACTACAGGATGTAAAGAGGTACAACTAAACCTCCCTTAGTCTTCAGAGAGCATACATCTCTCAAAGAGAACATGTCACCTAACAGGCTATTTAAATTAAAAGCAGTATATAATACTGAGTGAATGGAGTGAGTTTAAAACAATCCAAATGTGTCACCTAACTGCAAACACTGAACACTGCACTGTTTAACCAACATACAGCTTATTTAGTTCTACAACTTCATTTAACTTTCTAAGCCTGTTTCATCTTATACCATAAAATGGTGTAAGTATTAATAATGTAACTAATTGTATTAGGTGGTTGGGAGGCCTAGGTTAGGAAATGTGTGTAAAACTAGTGTCTGGCCTGTAGGAAATGTTCAATGGATAGTAATTACTTTTATCATCATATAGACTTCCAGAATTCACTACATGCTTGATGAACTAGAAGACCAGATTCATCATCTAAACTAATGAGCTTTCAAATTATAATCTATGGTGCTATTCACTACTTCATAAAAACAAACATTTATCGTGCTCAATCTATGCCAGGCCCTGAGGTAGCTCTTGGCAATACAAAACAGCCTAGAACTACCTTTTAGAAACTGCCTTTAGAAACTGTAGCACAGGAATCTCACTCATCTTCATTTCAAACTTCCTTTGTATCTTTATCTAGCCTCTCCTCTCCCTCACTTGCCACCAGGAAGGCACTACCGGTCCTCTTTAAGGGTAACCTCTCCAAAGTAGTCCTTGAGTCCACTCCTCCCAAATGCTTACAAGAAAGCATATTGATTAATCACATTCACCCACTTACTGGTCTCCAAACAACCACTCTTTTAAAGTTTTCACTATAGATCTTTTAAAAATCTAAGACACAAGGAAGAATATCAACTAGAAGACATGCTAGGTGCTCAAATGCCGTACTTGATCTCAAAAAGGGACAGGAAAACCCTGAACACCACTTCTAGAAAGCAGACACTTGCATTCCTAAGCCTCATAATAGCACTTCTTTGAAAGGTTTCAACATAGCTACCGTTGTTTCCTGGAAAATAAGACCTAGCTGGACCATCAGCTCTAAAGCATCTTTTGGAGCAAAAATTAATATAAAACCTGGTCTTATATAAGATCCAGTATTGTATTATATTATATTATACTATATTATATTATATTGTACCCTGTCTTATATAAGACCGGGTCTTATATTAATTTTTGCTCCAAAAGACGCATTAGAGCTGATTGTCTGGCTAGGTCTTATTTTCGGGGAAACATGGTAGAAATTAAATGGAAAGGAAAAATAGTATTTATAAATTTGACCTCATCTGCTTAACCCAAGGCTACTTCTATTTAATCTATTACGCCCCTTTCCAATTAAAGCCTTTATTACATTATGCCTGAACCACTACAATTTTTTCCTAACTCACATCCCTTGTTCTAGTCTTAATTCAGTTTAAAAATGGCTGTCAACTCAGGGATTACTCAGCTCTGCTTTGTACATGACCCTCTTAAAAAAAAAACAAAAAAACTTTCAACACTTCTAGCACCAAACCCAAAGTCCTTAGTCTGACCACCAAAGCAACCCAGTAACTGGCAATCTGACTCCCCCCTAGCAGTCTCCTTCCCATTGCATTGTACCTTCCAGGGGTTTTTAACACAAGCCACAAGAACACTCCCATAAACTCTTCCACCTCCACACCCATAATGCTTCCCCAACCCATGATCTTGCTCCTTACTCGCTGCTAAGGCCTGACTTTTGTTTAGGGCCCAGGCCAAGTTCAACTTTTCCTAGGAGCCTGCCCCATCCTCCCAACCTGTCAGTAATTCTGCTCCCTCTCTCGGGTAAGAATGATATTTCCCATCTATACAACTTACTAGGCACATTGCATCTTCTTCCTTATTATTTATCTTTCGTCGTACATAAAAGATCTCTTCAAGTGATTTGCACTCCTCTCTGTATTTCTACTACATGGCATCACGGGTTAAGTTTCCCATGGGTGCCTATCGTGATAATTATAATCTTATAATTCATCTATAGCTTTCTACAAATTGCTACAGTATAAGTTTAATAATATGTATCTTTTTTTAAAAAAAAGGATACTTGACTGCCCACAGAATCCATGAATAATATACAGCAGCCAGTCACGATGCACAGTATTTTTAATTATATCCAGAAGTTCACCATTCCACACATATTTCATGTAAGGCTCACTACAGATCCCAAATACACCTGAAAAATAAAAATTAGTTATCAGAAAGATAAGGAAATTGGTTGATACTCAACTCATTTTTAAGATCTTAAACTTCCATTTCTAACCTCAAAATAAGATGCCTGATTAATAGCATTGCCATTTTCAGTGGGTATCATTTATATCATTACCCAGAACACTGTGCTGATTCTGTACAAACACATTTTCTGATCTGTGAGTTTTTAACCTAAGAGGAAAGAAAACAAGAGGGAAATTAAGGACTCCTGTACGAATATACAAACAAGGCCAAGAGACAGCACAGAGCAGTCAGTGGCTGGGAGCGCTGATCTGGGGGCAGAGGGCCTGGGTTCAAATCCTGGCTCTGCTCTCATCAGCAGGGTGGCAGGTATGACTAGGACTGTCACTTACTATCTCAGTGCCCCTGCTTCCTCACCTGGACCTGGATCGTAAAGATGAAATAGGTTAACAATGCACATAAAGTGCTTACTGATACTTCCATAAGTGGTAGTTATTAGTGTATCAGGCTTTTTGTATATAAAGAAATGATTTCAGCATATCTAGATACATTTATTAAACATCAATGAGTTTTATAAAAGTTATATAAAGTGAAAAATGAGTATATTTATAATAACGGTTTAAAAGGTTGCAACAGTTCTGGATAGCAGGCAATCAATACTATGTTTCTTCTCAAAACATATGTTAAGCGTGTTTATATACTATGACGAATACATTTGGTTTGAGTCATAAAAACAGAACCTTCTCTGTCTTTTTAATGTGTTACAAAGAGCATGCTTAGTACAGACTCGGATTGGAGTCCTGTCTATGCCACTTACCAGCTCTGTGATCTTCGGCAAGTTACTTAATGTCTCTGAACCTCAATTTTCTAAACTGTAAAATGATACAACTACTCACTTCAGAAATATTGTTCAGATTAAACAATATACGCAAAGTCACTAATACACTACCTGACCCAGTAGAGACTTTTTAAAAAATGTATTATTTTATTTTTCTACCTACCCCCATACCTTCTGTTTCCTGTCAGTTTTCCCCTGCGTGGCAGGAGAATAATGCCCCCCAACACCAAAAAAAGATGTCTACGTCCTAATCACCAGCACCTATGAATATGTTCCATTACACGACAAGGAAGAGTTAAAGTTGCAGATGGAATTAATGTTACTAATCAGATGACTTTGGATGGAGAGGTTTATTTGGATTATTCAGGTCGGCCCAATGTAATCATAGGATCCTTATAAATGAAGAGGAAAAGAGGAGTGTGAGTCAGGCAGCCTTTAGAAGATGGAAAGGACAAGAAAATGAATTTTCCACTAAGTTCTCAATAAAGGAAGGCAGCCCTGCCAACACCCAAATTTGAGTCCACTGAGACCTATTTTGGACTTCTGACTTCTGTAAGATAATAGATTTATATAGTTTTAAGCCATTAAGTTTGTGGTAATTTGTTATAGCTGCTATAAAAACCTAATACACACTGTTATTCATATCTATCAAGTAGAATTGCTCTAATGATAGTATAAAAGTAAGTGGCTTCAGAGGCTTAATTAAGATCCCAGAACAGATATTCAAATTCTGGGATGAAAATTTAGTAATCCTTTTAGCTTTTCTATTACAAAAGGTGATATTTAGAAGAAATGTTGCAAGCAAATATTCAGGCACACGTTATCTTACTCTCTACCTGTGTCTAGAAGTATATGTTACAATTCAGGTTCTGAATAAGGGCAAATTGATGTGATCTAGCTGTTCTGGGGTAGGGAGGGTGCATGGGGTTTGACCTTAGCTAAAGTGTTAGTCAATCTAATAAACTGACAGGAGTCAAGGGTAATGACAGAGATGGCATTCAGTTTAAGTAACAGTCTAAATCTTCTTGGGGTGGATCAGAACCTTCGGCAAAATGGTACCAGAGCACAGCCTCTTCTTGTGTGTCCTACAAGGACAAAACTTCTGGAACTTTAGATTACATCCTACCTCCTGCACCCACATATTCATCACTATCATTTAAGTTGCATAGAGCAAGGTGCCCAAGATGCTGTTGACTTATTACGCTTCCATAGCAAGTCTAATTCAGCTAAACAGCCTTGGCTATAAGTTTGAAAGGATTCCTTCACATTCACTTTAGCAAGGCCTCTGGCTTTAGAGGTCTAGACCAACCCAAAACCTTAGGATAAAGATGCCAGTTCTGCTGTAGGACTGGTTAGTCTAGGGTCTCCGGTGTCACCCTAAACTAGTCTCACCGTGGTCCTGCAGTGGTCCTACAGTGGGCCTGACAAAAGCAGGGCCTATGCGGGACCAGGGGGTAAAACTGGGACCAACGTACGAATAGCCTCTGACCCGCTGCACTGGATCCTCTGGGTATTGGCCATGTGGGCTTCATCTCAGGCCTCCGTTTCCTGCTTAGTCCTTATTTCTTTCAAAGTGGCATTATAGCTACTGAGCAGCTTTTATGGGGATTAGAGGCATTGTGTGTAAATGGCTAGGACACAACAGACAACGCATGGTAATTTTTCTCTAAAACTCAGCCCATACAGAGCTGGTCTCTATGAAAGAAACTCTATGGGAGTAGCGTGTATTCTCCAATACTTAGACACAAAATTCTCCATTTCAGCTTCACCAAAGTGTAGACCTGAATGTATTCCACAAAAAGTGCATGAAAATTTGCTACAAAATGTCAGCATACCATTTCCTGGCTGGCCTACAAATAAAATCACCCAGTGATTAATCTCTATAAAAATGAATTGGTCAAGTTCATATATCTGAAACGACCTCATGTAAGGACAAAGAGCAACGAGGGATGCAGAAATATGAGGGAAAGGTGAGTGAATTTCATGAGTGCCATTACATGGAAGCCACATTAACATGCATTAGATGTGCTGAAAACCACCTACCACTTCCACCCTGTGTAGTTAATCCTTCATCTTCAAAGATGTCGAAACTCTCCTGGCGAGTCTGGGTCGTTTCTGACTTTAACATTTCCAGGGGCATTCGCAAGACAGTGAGATTATATTGAAGTGAGTGGGACAAATCATAGCTGTAACTGAGAACAGAACTGAAACTTAATAAGAATTACATTAGTAAAACATATTTCAGGGTCTTGGTTCCCATATGGAATTAAAAACTGTGAACTAAATTACTTAGCACCTGTTACTTTACCTAAAAGCAATGCTGTTCAAGTGAGCACAGTAAAACAGAGTAAACCATGAATGTAATTGAAAATTCAAATATCACTGCATGACTTAGGCATCTGCATGGCTGGAAATATAACATATACAATATAATGTGAATAATCTACATTCATTGATTTGCAAAGTGCATTTTTTGCTTCACCTTAAAATCAATCTAACTTCATGGCCTTGTAAAACAGGGTCACCCTCTCACATATATCTGAATATCGTTTACAGATGTTATAGTATCTACTGCAATAGTGCGTGCTCTGTACTACAGTTTACCTATGAACTAAAATAATTGTATTAATTGTTAATGGTGATACTATAACTGACTTTGTAATAAAACAGGAATAAGAATACAACACAAGCCATTACAGTGGAACATGTTTTAGGAGAGTGACAGCCACCCAGGAAATTATAAGAGTTTGAACAGTCTGTGCAAATAAAATTTGGACTTTAAGCCAAAAGAAACCCTTTACAATTCTGATTCACATAATAATTTTTATAAGTATCTCTCTAGCTACATAGTTTTAGCATATAATTTCAGACGGTATCTAGATTATTTAGGTTTATACAAATATGTAAAATATTTTAGTCATATTTTACGATGGTTATAATTGTGCCTGAAGACTCATCCATTATGTTTTAATTATTACTTCTTCTTTTATTTATATAATTTCATTGAAATTTATTTGTTTCATCTGTGAAATTAATTTTCACCACATTTGTTTGATAGAGCAATTACTTTACCGCCAACTAATCTCACAGGGATAAAAATTGTATTAAGAAGTTGGTTTTTCAATCCCACCTACAAGAGCATCAGAAAAAAAAAAATACTTAGGAATAAATTTAACCAAGGAGGTAAAAAAATCTATATGCTAAAAATTATAAGACATTGATGAAACAAACCGAAGAAGACACAAATAAATGGAAAGATAGCCTGTGTTCACGAAACAGAAGAATATTGCTTCAATGTTCATACTGTCCAAAGTTATCTATAGATTCAGTGCAATCCCTATCAAAATTCCAATGATATTTTTCACAGAAATAGAAAGAACAATTCTAAAATTCATATAGAACCACAAAAGATCCCTAATAGCCAAAGCAATCCTAAGAAAAAAGAACAAAGCTGGAGGCATCGCACTTCCTAATTTCAAACTTTATTACAAAATTACTGCATTCAAAGCAGTATGATACTAGCAGAAAAGAAGGACACGCAGAACAATGGGACAGAACTGAGAGTCCCAAAATAAACCCACTCATATACAGTCAACTAATATTTGACAAGGAAGTCAAAAAGATGCAATGGGGAAAGGCTACTCTCTTGAATCAACAGTGCTGAAAAGACTGGATAACCACCTGCAGAAGAACAAAACGACCCCTGTCTTACACCACTCACAAAAATTAACTCAAAATGGAATAAAGACTTAAATGTGATACATATACACAATGGAATATTATTTGGCCATTTAAGAAAAAGAATACAGGAAATATACTGTGTCCTCTGATTCCGTTTTTATACCCTGGAAAATAATATAAACATTTAAGTGACTGATAGGAGAAAAATTAAGCTCAAACTTACCTAAAGTAAAAATTGCTAGATAGGTCCACATTTTGAAATATTCGTAGATACCTAAAAAACAAATTTAAAAAAAATAAAAGCATGTTACATGCATCAAATACTATTTTTTTCATAGCTTACCATAAGCTCATATATACATTTATGTTTGTAAATATGTTCATTAAAACTGAGGAATTCAATCCATAACTGGATTAGTGATTTCATCTGAAGCAATTTCTAAGTCTGTTGATCATCCTTTCAGAGACTCTTAACCTTATAGTTTGACCATTTCCTCATCACTGATTATGCCACAGAGGGAAAGTCATGCACTTACCTGTGTGTGGGGGTAGAGGGGGAGTGGCGGGGGGGGGGGGGGTACCTGGACTTGGGGAAGACAGATGTAAACACTGTTCTTGTTTTTATGATGTGCTTTGTAAATGCTTTGAGGTTGGAGAGAGGAGAGTAACAAAAACAACCAAAATACTTGTGGGCCATCACAATTTTAAGTTGGAAAGTGTTTTTAACATAACATTTATAATCTTTTGACTAGCTTTCTAATTGCTCTACTACATTAAAAAAAATAGTAGTTACCACCAGCACATACCTAGCTTCATCAGGATGAGTAATTCGTACCGAGTCATTGGGTATATAGATCATATTTGTATCTTCAATTTTATATATAGCATGACCTCCAATATCTGCCATCTTCCTCCTTTTTGTTATTAACACAATATAATAGCCTTCTAAAAATCTGACGAAACCTACAGAACAGAAAAGAAAGATAATGTTTCCTAAACTTAGTAATGCTTTTAAATAATACATTTAAAAGGAAAATGATTTTGACATATTTCCTACTTTACTTCTCTCTATGATTTATAGTCATACAAATTTTCAGTTGTCTTAGAACTATTCTCTAGAACTATCTAAAATGACATTTATCTCACTTAAAAATATCACGCTAAACAATTTTATTTCCTTCATTCATTCTTTTACATTAAGTCTCATTCCAAATAGGACTTCAGTGCTGTAAGCAAAAATATGTACAAGATTAAGAAGCATTGTTGTTCAGTGAATATAAGTTTCAGTTTTGCAAGATGAAAAGTTCTGGAGATCTGTTGCACAGCAAGGTACAAATAGTTAACACCACTGTACTGTACAGTTAAAATTGGCTAAGGTTGTAACTTTTATAGTATGTTATGTTTTGTACATACATCTGTACAATAAATCAATATGCATTTAGTAACACGTATGTAAAAACCACCTAAGTTCTCAGAAACTTATAGTACTGTGCTAACTTGCACTGTGAACCTTGAGGAGGGACAAAGATTAAGCACCACCATAGATTTGTTTGATCAAGAAACCTCATCTCCTTTTCAAAATGAAATTAACCAATGGATAAATACATATTCTGAGGAACATACTTTGAAATATATTGCTCAAAAGTAAGAACAAATTTCATGGATTCTTGATTACTAGAGGCAAAACCCAACTTGAGTCAGCTTTTGTTTATTTATTTATTTATTTAGGTTGTTTCCAGTTTTTATTTATTTATTTACTTGTTTCAGGTGTACAAAACAATGTAATAGTTAAACATTTATCATTTATATCCCTCACACAGTGATAACCCTCTACCCCCATCTACTACCCCTCTGACATCGCATACAGCCATTACATTTCCACTGTCTCTATTCCTAATGCTGTACTCCACTTCTTGTAAATATATATATGTATACACACACACACACACAGTATATATATATATATATATATATATATATATATATACACACACACACACACACACACACACACAAAATTGTAGTTGACATTCATTGTTGTTCAGCTTCAGCTTCAGGCGTACAGTGCAGTGATCAGGCATCTACATCATCCCTGAGGTGGTCTCCCTAATGAGACAAGTGTCCATCGGATACCCTACAAAATCTTTACAACATTATTGATTACATTCTCTAAATTGACTTTCGTATCCCCGTGGCAATCTTGTGGTTACTGATTGTGCTTTCTAATCCTCTCACCTTCCCCCTTATCCCCACCCCCCAAACCCCATATAGCAACCCTCAGTTTTTCCTTTATGTCTCTGAGACTGTTTCTGATTAATTCATTCATTTATTCTTTTCTTTAGATTACACATATAAGTGAGATCATATGGTATTTGTCTTTCTCTGTCTGACTTATTTCACTTAGCATAATGTTCTCTAGGTCCATCTATATTCTTGCAAATGATAAGATTTCATTCTTCTTTATGGCTGTGTAATACTCCATTGTATAAATGTACCAGTTCCTTAATCCAGTTGTCTACCGATGGGCATTTCGGTTGTTTTCATGTCTTGGCTATTGTGTATAGTGCTGCAATAAACATAGGGGTGCATAAATTTTTTCGAATTAGAGTTTTGGATTTCTCTGGACAGATACCTAGGAGTGGAATTGGTGAGTCATAGGGTAGTTCCATTTTCAGTCTTTTGGGATACCTCCATACTGATTTCCATAGTGGCTGCACCAATCTGCAATCCCACAAACAGTGCACAAGGGTTCCCTTTTCTCCATATCCTCGCCAACACTTGTTATTTGTTGCTTTATTGATGATAGCCATTTTGACTGGGGTGAGGTGGTATCTCATTGTGGTTTTTATTTGCATTTCTCTATAGATTAGTGAGGTTGAGCATTTTTTCATATGTCTATTTGCCATCTGTATGTCCTCTTTAGAAAAATGTCTCTTCGTGTCCTTTGCCCATTTTTCAATTGGGTTGTTTGTTTTTTTGGAGTTGAGTTGAGAGAGTTTTTTATAAATTTTGGATATTAACCCCTTATCGGATGTATCATTGGCAAATATCTTCTCCCATTCAGTAGGATCCCTTGTTGTTTTACTGATGGTTTCTTTTGCTGTGAAAAAACTTTTTAGTTTGATGTAATCCCACATGTTTATTTTTTCTCTTACTTCCCTTGCCCGAGGGGATATATCAGTAAAAATTTTACTCTGGGTAATGTTTGTAAACTTTCTTCCTATATTTTCTTCTAGGAGTTTTATGGTTTCAGATCTTACATTGAAGTCTTTACTCCATTATGAATTTATTCTTGTGTATTGTGTAAGGAAGTGGTCTAGCTTCATTTTTGAGCCAGCTTTTAAAAAGGGAATTAATATGAAGGCTACTGAGGTGATCCATGACACCAATGGGCAACAATATGATTGGGCCTCAGAAAAAAACCTAGTCAAGATGCATCTCTGAATGTACTCCACTCTCATCTCTCTCCATAGACCAGGCTCCTCCACTTCTCTGGATCATGTGGTGGGAAATACAGCTGCTAATAGCTCTAGGCTTTAGATCCAAAAGCTTCCCTGGAAAGAAACAACTTTTTTATCAAGCTCAATTCCAGAATTCCTAGGGAAGTACTTGGATTGGCCCAACATGGATTGGGCGCCCATCCTTCGATCAATCAACTGTAGCCAAGGAATAGAGTAACATTACATTAGAAGCCATTCAATAATTACCGGTAGATGATTTAGATGGGGCACAGGGAGTTGGTCCCAGTTCCCAGAAAACAGGTTGATCAAACAAGACAACATATCCAGTAAATAGCATATCCTTCATGCAACTCCCATAAATATCACTTCTGATAGTTAAGCATTTTATGAATGTTGGAGTATTGGAGTATTATAAAGTTATATTTTATGTTAAATCATTGGAATGCACATGTTCTATACTAGTGATTAAAAGAAAGATTGTTTGTGTTAACGTTCAGTAACACTAAGTTCTCGGAAACACACTAGTTACCACAGAGCCTTGGTCAAAATTTTCTGGTTCCCAGAACTTTTGCTTTGGGAATTAAAATTAAATCTTTAGGTGGTGGTAGTGGTGGTCGGTGGTCACTCCCAGAATAGCAACATGAGGAGTCTGGAGACCCTCTCCCCAGTGGAACAACCATAACTGGGGAAATTTTTTTTTTTTAGGTTGAAAGATTCTGGAAATTGTTCTAATGCAATTTAGCAAACAGAGAAACACTTATTCAAGAAAATCTACTAAACTTTGGTAAAAACAGAAGGTCTGTGGCATTTGAATTACCTGCTTTCCTTCCGTACCTCTCTCCTAGTTCCGTGTGACAGAGTATCTATTCCAGGCAGGTGCAGCCAAGAAGATAGTGCTCCCCCTTCTCTGCCCAGCTCTCAGTCTTGGGCCATGGTTTCTGCTCAGGAGGTACAGGCCACCAGAATTCCTCATTCCCTTCAGCTATGTGTTACAGAAGCTCTATTCCAAGCAAGAGCTGAGATCTGGGTTCATTTCTTCTACTCAGCTCCTACTCATAGGGTGGAGACTCTACCCCAGCATAAATGGTCAAGAATCCTGGGTCTCAATCCCCCTCACCCAGCTCACTCATAGGGCTAGTCAGATACAGTCATATACAGCTGACTTCCTATCCGAAACACAGAGGCCAGAAGGCTATGAGATAATATATCCAAAGCACTGAAAAAAAAAAATGTCAACCAAGAATCTTGTATCTAGCGTAAATATCTTTCAAAACTTTCTTTTGTGCACCTGTGAATATGCTTGTTCTCTCTCTCTCTCTCTCTCTCTCTCTCTCTCTCTCTCTCTCTCTCTCTCTCTCTCTCTCTCTCTCTTTCCTTCTGTTGCTGTCTGTCTCTGTCTCTCTCCCAGAGTGTTATATTCTATAAAATCTGAGCTAGGATCCTGGTGCTATGAATTTTTGTTCTAGAATTGACAAAAACCCATTGTCTGTGTCTTGTTATTCGTGGCTGACAAAAAAGGAAACTAGTGATTGAATACACTAACATAAATGAGCTGAAATATATTAGAAAGATGCTTCAAGGAGTTTATGCTTCAAGGAGCCACACTACTGAGAAAAAATGCTATTAAAACAAGGAAAAATACTTATATTTTAGAGATCCACACAGCACAAAGTACTTTTTAAAAAATGTTCATTTATACTGCTTTGCTCACTTCAGAGACTAGCCAAAAATTCCCTGACTAAAGCTAAAGGATATAGGAATGGGAAGGAAAAAAAGATGATGACAATCACATTAATAGCATGTCAGGAAGTACTTATCCTTTTAGAAGGATAAAACTTACAAAAGTAAGGCTCTCAGAAGCAGCATAAAAACACTCAAAAAGAGAATCTAATTGGGTTTAAGTAATAAATATTTCCAAGATGAATGATTTTCCCTTTTACTCTTGCTATATACTTATTTTTATATAAAAAATCTCTGTAATAATTTCTCTCAACTTGCATTCCAATTGAATTTTAATTTTACGTTTTTAGCTGTAGACTAATATCACTCTACCTTTCCCTTTATAATTTGTATAAAGGAAAGTAAATATATTGCACAAAAGAGACTCTTTTCTACCAGAAAAAAAAAAAGCCTTCAGTATATTATATTACAGATGAGAGTATTTTCTCCTTCCTTTTTACTACAAATTGGAAGCGGCACTCTCTTTTTTACAAGGTTCCTATCAAATACATACAGCCAACAATGAAAGCGTTTCTGTTTGGCACAGACATCTGCCAAGAGTCAGCCTATTCATCACTTTAACACACTAAACATCAAAACAACCTTTTTCATCTTCATTCTATGTACTTGTGGAGAGGACCCCGCCAGCCGACCAATAGGGAAGAACACGATACCTGTTTAGGGAGATGGAATCACCATGCCAGCTAGTCATCATCTTGAAAGCCTATAGGGAGAACAGCACTCTGGCGGCGAGGTTTGAAAAACCTCCACAAGGTACCTCGGGCTTTTACACAACAGAGCCCACTGGAACCAAAGGGACTCCCTGACACCAAGTCTATTGCTCCCTTGCTAGTCTGAGGCTCACACTTTGATGTTGCTGTTGTTTTCATTATTCATTATGTTGTTTCATTATTAACTTGGATCTGCAACCAATTTCTAAGTGTACAATTTTAAGTAATAACTGAGTCCATTGCTTATTTGGCTTCTTATATAAGAAGTAATAAAACTTCTTATTCTACCACTTTTCTCCAGTGTACTAGCAGCTTAAAAGAGGATCCTCTGACAGGTGACACAGGCAGAAAAAAGACAGACCTGAGGCTATTGAAAGGGGCTGGGGCGGTCTCAATCCCAGCGGAGGTGAGAGTAGCCAGGACTACAGTCCTCCAGCCCCCAACTCCATGGACGTGCCCCTAGACCTGATAAAGCAACTTCTGTGAAAAGATGCTCTTCATCCCATCCAGTGATTTCCCAAACTTCCTGCTGGCGATCAGATAACAATAGGGCAGGTCGGAAACGGGCAAGGTAGCTACAGGACTGGATCAATCCATGTCTAGGGACGAGTGATAGTCCATGAACTTCTGGTACCAGCTCACGAACAAACTGAAAGTAAAGGTTTAGAAACTTTACAACAATTTGAGATGGCCACAAAATCCGAGCGGCATGATCAATGAACATGCCTCAAACAGGGTGTAGACTAGTTTGGGTATTATTGAACTTGTGTGATGAGTCACATGTGGTCCAAGGTGCAGACAAGTTCTGGACAGTATGGTTGTATTAGAATACATAAAAGGCATTTCCATAAAAATAATAAATGCTTACTTTGTACATTGTTGTGTTACTTTACTGGCAGGTCACTCTTTCAGTGACTTCATCTCCAAGAAGAGTCTCACACCTGAGAGGCCTAATCGCAAAGGTAGCTACTACAACACCTAAGTATGTCACCTTTAAAAGAAACATGAAGACACCTTCAGCCCTTACTCAGAGGTTATTAACCAATACTTATATATAAAATAAATATCTGATTACAAAGTTGGTTATCAATTGATAAAAATAAAGCTTCTGGTTTTACAAGCTTATTTATCAATAGATTTAAAATGAGGCAAGGAATATTGCTAAAAGCAAATGTGCCAAGAACAATTAAGAGTGACTAATGTACCATAAAAACAACAGTATAGCAGACTAGGGGCCATTTAATGTAAAGGTAAACTGCCCAAATTCAACTCCAGAATACCCAAGGGAACCTATTTTTAAACACTATTCAATAACTGATCTTCACTTTGTTATACTTAATCATCAAAGATAGTTCAATTTTGAATAATAAACCCTGGCTAATGAGGCAATCAATATTACATATGCCTTAGGAAATTTCTATTTCAAAAAGTTGTAGTAAAGTAGCAACATTTAAAGGAATAAGTTTAACCTATTAAGTAACTTAAATTAAGCCTACTGTATTTAAGACACATTTTACTTCCAATTTTTTTCTTTTAAATATAAGCACCACTTAAAGTGAAATTTAATATATATGGAATTTATGGAATTTAAACATGTGAACTCATATGACATACAGACACGCACACACCCACAAACACTTATCTAGACATGTAAGTAACCTCAAGGGACTTTTCAGGACTGAGCAGAAGGTGTAGAAAAGGGGCCAGTCCAAAGGAGATGAAACTAACCATCAACTAACCACACCTGACCTTCCCTGGCAGCCACCTAAGACACCAAATGGAGTTACAGGGATTACATATGAAGAGCTCTGAAAGCACACTGAAAAAAACAAACTTCCAATATGGCAGAATATAATCAAAATATCAACAAATACAGAATCACAAAATACAAAGTGTTAATCAGAAAAACTGTTAGGTTGGTGCAAAAATAATTGTGGTTTAAAAGGTTAAAAATAATTCCAACAACACAATTACTTTTGCACCAACCTAATAGCATAAGAAATTGAAACTACGGCGTAGTTAGGGCCATATTAATTTTAATATCTGTAGAAAGCAATCGCTCACTCCATGATGCATGAAGTACAGTAGGTTTAAGAAGCACAAAGATAATTTTGTAAGTGTTTAAAAAAATAGACTTGAAATACAGCTCTGCCAATAGAGAAGGTGAGATACAATTGCCCTCATTTTTGCTTCCAAGGCCCCATCGGGCCTCACACCACTGCTTGCCAACATTCCAGGACCCACAGGCTTCTTCATGCCTGTACCTCTGCTGACAGCCCTACTAGAGTTCTCTCCTCTTCTCCCCACATCCATCCAAATCTTGTTCGGCCTTCAGGGTCCAGCCCAAGTCTCGTCTTCTCCAGGAAATCCTTCCTGGCCATGCCAGATCCAAGTGATCTACCTCTTATGTAACTTCCAACACCACTTAGCTTTTACTACATATCTCGGCCCTTAATTACAACCTTGGGAGTTCTTTCATGGGCATTGGTTTCTGTCTGCCACCCCAGTCTAATCATCCTAAGATGCGCAAGAACAAACCCGCAATACAGCAAAGACGGGTTTACTGACCCTCTGCAGTGAGGGACGAGCACACCAGAGAACTATGGGGCACTCATAAAGGCCCCACCTGCCAGACAGCACACTCCTTAAAGGCCAAAACCATATCTATCTTTGTTCATGAATAAATAAAGTAATGGAGTTATCGGATTTGAGGGAAGAGTTTAGGTAAAATTGAAATGAAGAGGATCAAACAAAGCAGGACCGTATGTAAAGAGACGAATATCAAGTCTGGATGGTGAAGCCGAATCAGTGTCCCGTTTCCTTGAAAACAGTGCAGTTAGAACAACTGTAGACTGCTGTGTCCACAAACCCCTTATCTGAAGCTCTGCATCTGAGTTGTAAATCGAGGTTGCTCCTCTGTGTCAAAGCGGCTTGGATCATCCAGGCAGGAGGGGGTGTTTTCTCTCACTGCCAAAATTTCCAACAGCCAAGTGTCTGACAGTCTATGATTCTAGAGAACAAAGTTTCTCAATGAGCAAGAATGCAGCAGTCACGGAAGGAAGTTAGGACACTACACTGCAGCATGTCCCTGGGAAAAATTCCTGTTAATTTTCAAGCTAGTTTTTCCAGCTGATGAACAGCAGGGCAGATGTTTACAGTCCAAGATCATTCCTCAACAAGCCAAAGAGCAGACTCCTTAACGGCCCCAACCATTGTCTCCACTGGTTTGCCTCCTCGATGACACGAGCATACTGCTGAGTGTACAGCAGATGCTACAAAGGCTGCTTGACATCTGACTGATGGATAATGAAGTTTTAAACAACCAAAGCTACAGAAAATGGGTTATAAGTATAAAGCACTTATATACCCTTGCAAACTATTCTTAAGAAGTCTATGTAGGAAAAAAAAAAGGTAGTAAGAGGGAGATATGTTTCTTACCTACGACACCAAAAGCAGAAACAGCTCGAAACAACCCGGAGGAACCTTTCTGTCCCATCTTTGTTCTATTTCCGAGATCCAAGCGGCCAAGGAGTTCTCTCACTTCTTGTGGAGAATACACATGCTAAAAATAAGCAAATTTAATCTGTAAGGTTGTGCTTAGTTTTTACATTATTTATTCTTTACTCCTAAAAAATTAAAAGAATCATTACAAGAATCATTAGTTATTTCACAGATAAGTACATAACAGTGCAGGACTAAGCTACAATTTTAAAAAGCCAACAAATTATTTACTATTGGCAATGAAAGGTGGTTATCAGATCACGTTGCTATACCATAAAACTGTATCAAACCTTATCTCCTGAACCAGAGATTTAAGAGATTCACAAATTTCAAGAAATCTGTAAACCCTTTAAAATTATAGGCAAAGTTTTTGTTGTATGTGCATTTTTTATAAGAAGGCGCTTAGCTTTTTTAGATTCTCAAAGAGAACGCTGAACAATCATTCCTACCCCCAAATAAATTATTACATTGTATTAATAAAAACTCCCAGATTTGGGGGGTGCAAGAGATCACGACACCCAGGAGTGCAGGAAATCACAAAATAGAATTTATCTAAAATTATTATAACACAGAAAATTTTGCAAGAGCTTAGTGAAAATTGGTTCCAAACTGTAGTTACTAATACATTTGAAAAACCAGGAATCTACATGTTTTCAGAAATATTCACAAACTGGAACTTTAATACAAAGGATAAGTTAGGTTCTCTCATTTGAAAGAGTTAAAATTAACTGTTCAACACCACCATATTTTGACTAACAGCCTCGTGTTTTTGTGCCACCAGAATTAAGTCTCATATTCCTGACTGGGTAATATAACATCTGGATAAAAATACTTTATCATTTTTCTAGTGCATAGTAAGTCATCAGGAGAGGTCGTGCAGGTGATTTTTTTAGCAAAATAATAAAGTCTGCAGTAGGGAAGTCCTTTCTGACTTCAAGTAACTTCCTATTAAAGCATAGTAATAAATACTCTCTTGGGTAGATGAAATATTAAGAGTTGTACTGAATTATTAAAATGTCACCTTTAAGAAAATATATTCTTATACAAAGAGTTTGCTTTGTAAAACAAATCAAAATGAGGAACAAAGTGTCATTCTGGCATATTACTTGACATCAGTAATTTGTAGAAACCACATTAGAGATTCAAATTCTAGCCAATCATGAAAAATAATTGTAATTGTTAGATGCATGATAAAAAAATTATGTATCGCTAGAAGGTGTAAGGATATTTCATATCCTTTAAACAAGAACCAAAGTTTATGTTTGTATTCAGGTTTGCAAGATACTTACCCTATCATCAATTATGACCAAATCTTTTGGTTCTGTTCTATCAATTTTCAAAACACGGTATTTTGTTTCTGCATGATTGCTCCCAACCAGAAAGTATCTCTATAAATAAAAAGGAATGTCATTAGTTTTTTAAGGCATTTTGCCTTAAACACATTTAATAATCACTTCAGTTTTTGAAATAAATACATTAATAAAGTGAGATTAATTTTTAAAAGAAACATTTCTGTTAACACCGGCACATTAAAAGAAAGGCTGATTCAAAAGGTCAATTTTAACATTGAAATATTCTTAGTGGTTTCATGATAAGCATCAGTCTGATAGCTGAAACGTACCCAGTAACCAGGTCAGATGAATTTAATTATATTATATAGAGATTAACCTAACTGATTGGTGACTGATGTTTAAACTTTGCCAGGAAGGAGCAGCTCTGGTAAGAATTAGAAAGCTCAGCATATAATTAGAAATGCTCAATTATCACTATTAAAATATTGATAATATATCAAATAAATCTTTACACATTTTCTATAGAAGACTGAAAATGACTTTAATATAGCAATGTAAAAATCCACTCCAAAATCTTATGAAAGTTTAAAATGAGTGCACTTTCTCAAATGGCTTTTTATAGATAAGCTACAAGAAATAATTAATATTCTTTATTTTCTGAAAGAAACACTTTCTTGGATCATTATACCTGAACATATTAGTCTTCTTATATGAATACTGAGAATAAAGTGAATAATAAAACTGTAGAAAAAGAATAATCTTATATTTAAATGAAAATGCATTTAAGAAAACCTAAACAAGATGAATCATTTTAAAATTGCATTTAAGAGAATAAATCTCCATTAGCAAAAATAAGTTACTTAAAGATATTTTCCTTCAGAAACGTCCTTTAAAAAGTGCTACATCTTCAACATTGCAAAAACTGAGAAGACATTGCCACAATCAACTGGCATCTTACCATCTCATTGGTCAAACGAGATAGAGATACACAAAGCAATTAGATAAAATTCTCTAGATTAATGACCAAACTGAAGTGTAAAGACCACAGCAATTCAGAGCAAGCAAGATTAATGTGGATTACTATCGATGCAGAGAATGTCAGTGGAGTCAGGACCTAAATTGAGTCTTAAAGGATGGGTAAGATTTCAGTAAGATTTTACTGTGTATCAGAATGTAAGCACTTGGTTGTATTGTTTTAATACTAAATCTGCAGAAATAACGAGTTTTTTATTAAGTATATATCGGTTAGTAACGGTCTGATCTAGACTTCCAGGTTATAAAGAACAATACTATATGTTAAAAGATGCTGGGTTAGCCCTATCTCAAGAGGAAGGCTAACCGAAAAACCGAATCCCTCATCTCCTAGGAGAGGTAAAGTCTGGATGACACTACCAGTTATAACGAGGTGGGAGACAAGCAATTGTAATCAAAATTAGTAAACTACTTCCAGACGTCCTGGCACTTCATGTGACAGGACTTGATGCATTGGGGGTAGAAAGGCCAGGAGACAGAGAGAGGGAGAAGCTCCAAATTCTCAGCCTGGCCTCCTTTAATTTCTTCCCTCAGTCCCTGCCCAGAGGGGAGGGATAACCAGGTAATAAGGTTAACTTCAGAAGAATGGTTTGCAAACTATAGACGTTTGTTAGCAGAAAAGGGAGCCGGCTTCTTGAGGATCTAAGGAAAAACAGTTTCTGGGAGAATAAGTTACTTAAAGATATTTTCCTTCAGAAATGTCCTTTAAAAAGTGCCACGTCTTCAACATTGCAAAAATTGAGAAGACATTGCCACAATCAACTGGCATCTTACCATCTCATTGGTCAAACGAGATAGAGATACACAAAGCAATTAAATAAAATTCTCTAGATTAATGGCCAAACTGAAGTGTAAAGACCATAGCAATTCAGAACAAGAAAGAGAGAAGAAGCAGCGAGTACAAAGACATGGAAGGAAGAAGCTTGGTGTTTTTGTTAGAGGAACAAGATGACAGGTAACTGAGAAAATGCTCCCTAGGACACCTAACACAATGAATAGTGTTCAACAAAAAGCACTCAATGAGTGTTAGTTTCTTTTCTCTCCTATACTTTGTAAGATATCAGCAAGTTTATGACATTGAATTTGAGAAAAAGGGGGAAAAAACAGTAAAAAAAAGTACCTCAGTGGAAGAAAAGCATGTATAAGACCAGAATGGAGCCAGATAACAGAAGAATGTACACGTCTGTTAGTCATCAGTCTTTGTCCTCAGGAGAGAAGAGCATGCACATCAACAACCATGAGTAGCGGGCAATAATAGAGATATGAACTGGATGCAATGACAGCGTGACAGGAGGGACACCTAATCCATCTGGGGAGGGTCAGAGCAAGCTACCCAAAGAGGCTAGTGCTGTCCTGATGTGGAGTTTGGCTTGAGGGACCTCTAAAATAGGCCTCGCTATACTGAGCCATGATAGACAAGGGATACCCACCATGTCCGCCAGTAACAATCCTCTCATCACCGGCCCCACCAAAGCACTTTTATTGGTATCTAAATGTAGCACTTACTTCTGAAGGCCTTGTCCAAATTTGTTGGGGGCACGTCTGTCCCCTTCACCTAATTATACACGGCTCAGGGGACGAGGGCTAACACCCGAACCTCTGTGGTTTTTAATTCCAGCCTAGGGGTACAGCTTGGTTCCACAGGCACTGGGTAAATGGTAGGTGAAAGAACACTGCCCACCACAGACTAATCATTTAATTTGCTGGGTAACTTTCTACAACATCTACACGAACCCATAGTTTTTGGGTAAGCACACAGAAAGACGGCTCTTTTGGTCAACCACTCAGTAAGGAAGAACATCACAGCTTTACGGGAGGTAAAATCCCGGAATGAAATTCCTAGAATTTTAATAGATCCTAGGAATTCTGAAGATTAATTGCAATATGACTATGATTTGGCAGTTCGTAAAAAATACACACACACACACACACACTTCCTGAGATTTGAGCGGTTAGTGGGCAAATGCACTGCCGGCCCTTGGAGCAGATACATAAGAGGGCAGACTTACACCTGCCATTTCCAGACCCCTCCAAAGCCTCTAGTAAGCAGGGGAGCCAAAGCTAAAATCCACAGAATTTTGAAGCGGATCTGAGTGGGGAGAAAGAAACAGAAAGTAGTATATATACCTATATTTTCTCTCTTCTAAAGTAGTCTAAGAATCCTAAAAATGTTTTGTGCAGAGAAGAGCGACTTCATATGAAGCCAGTTATGTGGGAAAGAAAACCACAGCCCTCAGCTGGCGTGCTCCGGACAGAATCACTCTCCTGCACTGCCCTCTGGTGGGTAGTTGACCATCGACTTTCACACCAAATTTTTAAGAGATAGTAACTTCCAGAAAGCCCTTATTTCTACTCGGTTTAATTTCCTTCCTATTAAATATATCAACTCTATATAACTATGTATGTATATCCTTAGACTTTGTTATATTACAACCCATTTGCTTCAAAATGGACTTCAGCATTTGGAGGCTTAAAAATTGTCCTGAAATATCTTTTCCTTAAATTCTTCTCCACTGCTGATATTTTTATATTTTCTTATTTTGAAAAATTTTCCAACCTACAGTAAGATGAACAGAATATACAATAAAAACTCATATACCTTTCACCTAGATTCACCAGTTGTTAACATTTTGCTACATTTGTTTACTCCCTTACTCTCTGTAGAGATAAGCTTTTTTCTTTCTGAACCATTTAAAAATGAGTTGCAGGATCATAACACAACACCCCTAAAAACTTCAACTTGTGTTTCCTAAAAACAAGGACATCCTCCTATATAATCATATTATCTATATACAATCCATATACTAATGAAGTAGTTTTATGCCCCAAGAACAAAAGGAAAAGTGAAGGAGATAGCAGCCAAAAAATTATTTAAAACTGAAAAGCATGCCCAAGAAAGCTGACTCCTACGCTGGCAATGAGAAAGTCAAGAAGCAATCCAACTTACACCACAGAACTTCCAAAAGGTGTCAAAATGTGTGGCATCTCTTATCTCTGGAGGAAGGAATGTAAAATTTCAGAAAACAAGATAAAAAGAAGGTAGCACAAGCTTCTAAAGAGGAAAAATACAAGCTTGAAACTAAAGATCAAGACTAGAATAACAGTAGAAATTCTCAGTAGCAACACCGGAAGGTGGAAGCCAGGGACATAATTAATACATTCCAAGTTTTAAGGGAAAATTAATTTCAATCTTTAATTTAACATTAAACCTATCAATCAAACATGAGGATAGGATAAGGACATTTTCAAACATGCATGGGCTCAAAATAATTTATCGTCCATGAATCCTTTCCCATGAAGCAATTGGAAGAGGTATTCCACCAAAATGAGGGAATAAAGTCAAGAAACAGGAAGACACAGGGTCTGGGAAAATAAGGAAGTCATCACAAGGGCAGCTGTAGGATGATGGTGCATAGGCAGGACAGCAGCTTGCGGCAGCCTCAGGAGCAAGCAGTCTAGATTCGAGCCATTGCTTCAAGAAGATGAGACCGAGAAGAGTACCTAACGGAGATTTTAAACACCTGGGAAAGTTGAGGTTGAATTCATTGTAAGTACTTAGTAAGAGCTAGGGCTTGTAGAAAGAAGGAATGGTCATCTCAAGTACGGGCAGTCTGAAGTTCAAATGGTAAAGATGAAAAAAGAGGTAAATAAAATGCCCAAAAGCAACAGAGAAGGAACAGGAGCAGTAATTGGCGTGTACAGGATTTCCATAGGCCCGGCTTGTGTCCGCTGGATTGCCTGAATGCCCACATACACGCAGGTGCGCATGAATCAGGGGAAAACGTTTGTGTGTGCTTATAGATGTGTTGGGGGTTGGGGGCTTGGCAGGAGTTGGGGTGCAGAATTAAGATACCAAACAAAAGCTATATTAAAATGCCCATTAAGACAGAAGATGACCTGAGCTGGCTCTCTTCCGAAAGTTAAGCATCGGTATTGAAGAAAACGCTTAAAATGTCAATATGTGGCTTTAACAGTGGTTGACTTAATATAAAGATGCACGTGTTTCTAAAATATATACATGCACTCCAAATGGAATACAATAGATAACCCGTTTAACAGGAAATTCGGTATCTATTAACATTATTATCTCCTTTTATAATGACAGGCTAATTAATCACTCACTTTTCATCCGAGGGAAGAAAATCAGTCTTCTTGATAGACAAGAAATTTTAGGTTGTCTGATAGCTTCAATTAATGTTAAACTTCACTTGAACTTTCGGAATAAAGGTATTATTTTTAAAGATCACCGTGAAGTTACTTCTCACTACCTAACAGTATTACAGACCTCCTACCTCCTCACTTTTTCCAGTAATCCCACAATCAGTAATGCAGCTCAGAAAGGGAAATGGGTCGCTGACAGTCAAAAGGCATGTCTCCAAGTCCACTCTGCAGATGCAGAGCTTTACTGATGGGGAAGCTTCAAATCCCCTGTAGCTACAAGTGTGAAACTTTGACTCCTCCAACCACACCTGCCAAATCAACTATGCTTCTCTCTCCTACTTTATATCATTTCGTTCCCTGATCCAACCCCTAATTCCGTTCCCTAATGACACAAATCAAGGCTAATATGAAGGCTCATTGAGTAAGCTGCATTCCTCATGATGTGGTTCTTACTTACTTTATTCTATTTTATACGATGGGGTGGGAAGTAGGGAGAAGCTTCCTTAAATCCTTTTGGAACAAGGCAGGAATTAAATACACACTACCTACTCGCCCAGCTGCATACATACAACCAGTTTTGAGCCAGTAAGAGTAAAGGTGATGCTAACATCGTCACCCCCGCAAAACACACATGCAGACACAATAATCTGCCAGTTCTTTCTATTCAGCTACCAATTTTAAAGTCAACTGCTATGCATTCATTTCTTTGTTATGAAATGTTCACTTATTGCAATGGTAAGACCCCCTAGGGCATCACACATGAAGCAAGAGCTATACATTGTAAATCATCTAAGGTAAATTGCAGTTTCACCCAGGAAAACTTGAGGTTGCTGAAACTCCTAGTTGCACTGGGCTGCATGAATGTCAGGGCTGGGTCTGGTCTTAGTTTATCTGTGGGCCGGGGTCACAGGGCAGATAAGGGCTAGAGCTGAGCTGCAGGAGCCAAAGGACAGCATGAAGGTGCTGGGTGCCAGGGAGAACAGGTAAGTTTGGGAGGAAGCAGACCCTTCACAAGGCCCCAACGACACTTCCTGCATGCCACCTACCTCCCTATCCTCTCCAAATAGTCCTCAAACTTCACCTCTAAACACAGGTAACAATGACAGCCCAAACTTCACCTCAGGAGCAGTTTTGCTCAACTATCCTTCTAAATGCAGACTCAGGACAAGAGCCACTGATCTTGCCCAATGTCTCTTTTGTTCTTTAATGTGTCCCTAATTCCTTCATAACCAATTACTACACTCCCAGAAACCCAAACAAGAATGCCCGTTTCTTTCACATACTTGCCAACAATGACCTTGGGTCAATCTTTGCCATTCTGACAGGTGAAAAATGGGAATCTATTTTGATTGTATTGCCTTCATTAATAGCAAGTTGAATATCTTTTCATATTCATACTTCTTTTTGGCTAATTACCTATTCATGTATTTGTTCTTTTTTGTCCGGTGTTTTATTTTGCAAACTAATCTATACATTTTTTTGCATGTAAGAATATCCTACTTTACCCATCTTTCAGGCTATTAATATTAGGTTGATGCAAAAGTAATTGCCGTTTAAAAGGTTAAAAATAATTGCGAAAACCGCAATTACTTTTGTACCAACCTAATACTATCTCTGTAGTCTTTTGACTATTTTTTATTTACATTCATAGTTTTAAATGTTTTCTATTAGAAAAGAAAAAAATTAAGTCAATGATCTAAATGTCTACCTTATGAATCTAGAAAAGATGAACTGATTAATCTAAAATTCCTAAGAGGAAGAAAATAAGCTTCAGAGCAGAAATTGATTAAATAGAAAACAAACAATAGAAAAAATTAACCAAGTCAAAAGTTGGTTCTTTCAAAAGAATAATAAAATTGATAAACACCTAGCAAGATGGATCAAGAAAAAAATGAGAGAACACAAAACACCAATGTCAGAAATGAAAGAAGGAGTTTCACTACAAATCCTAGAGACATCCCAAGGTTAATAAGGGAATAACTTGATGACAATAAATTCAACAATTAAAATGAAATAGGCAAATTTCTTGAAAAGCACAATTTATCAGAACTGACTCAAGACCCATGAAAAATCTGCATAGCCCTATATCTGCTCTATAAATTGATTCATTATTAAAATTTGCCCCACAAAGCAACTCCAAGCCCAAATGCTTTCCGTAGTAAATTCTAGCAAACATTTAAAGAAAGAAACAATAGAAATCTTATACAATCACTTTCAGAAAATAGGAGAAGGAACACTTCTTGACTCATTTTATGAGGCCAGAGTTACCCTGATATCAAAATCAGGCAAAGATGTCAAAGAAAATGATAGACCAATATCATGAACATAAATGTAAGAATCCTTAACAAAATATTAGCAAACAGAATCTAGCAATATATGAAAACAATAATATAGCAAAGTGGTAGGTAGAGAATGGAACAAGTTAGAGATAATAAAAGATGACAGAATGTTGGCAATTTTGAATCTGGGTGATGAATATATAGAGTTTATTATCTCATTCTGTTTACTTTGTATATGCTTAAAATTTCCATAATAAAAAAGCTAAAAACCAAAAAGACATACAAACCACAAGCCAAATGTTCTAAATTATCTGATGCCTCAGAAATATAATTGCTCTGTCAAACTGCTATAAAAGTTTCTAATCATTTACTCAATTTCTATGTACAATTTGTCACAGTCCAGTTACAAACTATGCCTAACAGCAGTTACTGACCCCCCTCAGTAACCCTGTCCTAACCTCTCTTTGCCTCATTTTTTTCTTCACCACATAATAATAGTAGTAGTAGTAGTGGAACAACATTTACCTCTTAGAGGATTTATGAGGACTGAATAATAAAATCTATGTAGACTGCTTTTTGGTGCCTAGCATACAAGTGCTCCGTGAGCGTTAGTGATAATTCTCATTAATACAACTTGCTAGTTTTTTTTTTTAATTCCTAGGATCGATTTAGTTGCCAGTAATTTCATGCCTTTTTCTGAATTACTTACATCCCTTAAACTTTGAGCTTCTTACTCAAAAAAATATTTTGCTTATTTCTTTGCTTAAGTCAAAAATGCACCTACTGTACTAATGAAGAAACTGAAGTTCAAAGATTAAATGCAGCAGACATGGCTCAGGAGGTTGCCTTGGCCCAACCATCCCCTGAAACAAAGCAATGGTTCCATAGACAAGTCATTACTGCCAGACCCTTCCTGGCCACGATGGTTTGTCCACCCAGGAGCAGATTCCCAATCATAGATGAGTAAGATTCCTTCTGTCAGCACTATGCTCTGTCCTTGGTAGCGCTCTTGAGATGGTTCTCAGACCCTGATGTGTGTTTCTGTCTTCGCACAGGTTGGAGAGTTAGGCTCCTCCATGATTCTTCTAGGCAACGGCTCCTTCAGCATCCTTGTGATAAATTCGCTTTTTATCTCTAAGCTGGCTAGACTTAGTTTCCACTACTTAGATGGCTGAGGCGTCACAGCTGAGTTCTAGAACACGATACTCTTAAACCCCCTCCACCAGAATCTATTGAGAGCCTACCTTTTTCAAAGCAATGTACCAGATCTGGGCTATGAGGACTAGCAAGATTTTGACAGGAGAAGAAGGGGTGGGACATTACAAGGAGAGAGAACAGCAGAAAAGGAACTGAAAGAAATACAATTTTGCTGCAAAATAAAGCACATAAAAGTACAGTTAATCCTCAATAAATGTTTGCTGAATTGATATTAAACTAGATATAAGATTGGACAGACAAGTTGACGACCTATGTCAAACTAAGGGATTCAGCATTTACTCTCCTCAAAATGGGGGCCACTGAAGGTTTCTGAGCAGAAGAGCACTATATGAATTGTGCTTTAGAAAGAACATCTCAGTCAGTCCTCACGAATGCGCAGCTTATTAAAGAGCTGAAATTTCTGTGTTTTCAGTAGTGTTTATATTTCCAACTAGGGACATTTACCAGCATATTGTACAGAAAGCTGAAGGTTTTGCTTTCATGTGAGAATGATAATTTCTGTATGACTCTTCTCAGAGAAAAACTGGATATTTGCAAATACAGTATAGTTGATAATTTCATCTTCTGGTCTGGGTCTCATCAAATGAAGTTGTTAGTAAAATTAATTTAGGGTCAAAAATTTTTCTACACTATGATGACCTGAGGCAGACATGATATTAAGACCATGTTATAACTGAGCAACTATTAAGCTAAGTACCTTCTTGTACTCCTCTATCTAATGAAGACAATCCAAGTTCCACCAAATGTGCCTCATAAGACACTCCATAGCATAAGAAAGAGTATTACGCAGGCTTCCAGCATATGCAATCTTGTTATCATGACGTGTAATTTTAAACAGAGCCTAATACACCAATTTAGAAAAGCTATGCTTTATTTTCCAACCACACAAATGACAAAATATGTACTGTACTTCTATAAACACCATTCCCTAAATTTTAGGGAACTAGTAAGCTAAACATAAAAACTGATCTGCTATTCGACTAGTAACTATTTACATGGCCATTTGAAGTAATAAAACAAAAGACATGTGTTGGAAAGAAGTCTATTGAAAAGCAAAATAATTTTATCCAAACAAATCAGCTGCATGTAAACAAAAGAAGTTTTTCTTTCCTTTCAAATAAAGAAAACCAAACATTTCAGCAATAAAACTACTGGTAATTAACATTGATCACAGTGATGGTATGCATTGGAATAGTAAAACAGACAAGTTACCGATTCATAGGTCAAAAATACCTTTTCATACCCATGCCTGTACTGTAACTAGTGAACTGTAGAACTCTAACAAACTTTCTGAAAGTTGAGAAGAATCCAGTAACTCCTACAGAACCTCATGAACAGTTTCTGAGATACCACAAGCAGCTGTTTCCAGCATGTGCCAACCGTGGCTTTTAAATGGAAATATGTAGATGCGAAAGCACCAGTGTCCTGGGTGCGACAGCAGGGCAAAGCCCCCCTCAGACATATTCCCCAAAACTGGGATTAGGGAACTGGAGGATGGGGGTGGGGGTTATGCTGCCTCTGCCCTAAGGCCTCATATTCACTCGCCCGCCATCCTCCCGCCCGCACCCCGCCGCGTCGGGTACTCACAGCTCTGGTCTCATACAGAACCAGCTTCTGGACCGAGCTGATGATGGGAGCGGCGGCCGTGGGCATGGCCCGAGCAAATGGGGGCCCCCACGAAAGGGCACCAGGCGGTGCGGCCCAGGTTGCGGCAGCCTCCGATTGCCCAAGGAGACCCAGAGAGAAGACACCTCAGACCCCAGACAATTCCTGGGCCCTAAAGATGAAGATATAGATGACCCGCAACAGCTCAGGTGTTTCCGGATCCCGACGTCCCACCTCCAGGCAAGCCCCGCCCCGGGGGCGGGGCTGGAGGATTTACCATAGAGAGTTAGGGTAGAGGTTCCCAGAATCTGCGTGCTGAAGAGGAAGGAAGCGAAGGACGGCATTTTTAGTGCGGGCAGGAGAAAAAAACGGCGGAGGAAAGGTAGCGGATTAATTAAGTCTCTCATGTATTTGGTCCTTCTCTTTGGAAAGGGGGACTTGGAGCTCTATTACTTGTTTTGAAGTGTTTTTCCGAGTTGCAGACAGATCCATTCCCAAGTTGGTCTGTTTTTTCACTGTCTCCTTCTGCCTTTATTTTCCTGGAAACCTACTTTTACCCTTACGAGTCACAAAATCCATATCGTCCGGAGAGTGTGTGGTTCAAGGAATTTTTTAAAAAATCACCAGAAGTTGGAAATTTAGGACTTTGCCACGTATTTGTGCCTGAGACTAACCGTTTGTAAATTCTACAAGTAAACTCTCGAGGGTAGTGTAGTGCAGTGTAGTGTAACACCGGCTTTGGAGTCAGGCAGTTCTGCGCTAAAATAAGGTTTTTTCCATTTGATGTTTGTGAACATAAATAGGTAATGCACGTACCCTCTCTATCGCCTTCCATATTTGTGAAAAGCATTGCATTATAATTATGAATATAAAATTAGGTATTCATGAATACAATTATGAATACAAAAAAGTGAATATTTAAAATAAGAAAATTTTTTTCTTATTTTAAGCCACCCCCCTTAAAGCCCCGCCCTCGCTGCCACCCCACCCCTAGAGGCCCTGCGCGCCGCACCGCCAGGGGTTGCCTCGGCAACCGCTCAACAAATCCGAGAGTCCCCAGAGGCGGCTGCCGCTGGTCAGTGGGGTCCGCTGGGGTCCGCTGCGACCAGGTAAGTAGGGGTCATAGTCCACTGCCTGGAAGCATTTTGGGGTAGCTTGAGGGGAATCCCACCTCCTGCAGGGACCCCAGACCAGTTCCTTTTCTTGCATAACTAAACTTGGAGATCTGCGTAAATTCCACGTTTTAAAATCACCCTTTCAGTGACTTTTCATTCCACAAATATTTACTGAGCACCTACTGTGAGAGCATAAAATGTACTGAAGTGGCTGCTAACCTAGCCTAGGCAGAGTGCTAGGTTTCCCAGGAGTTGAGCCCCCTGTAAACTGGACACAACCCACTGCTAGAGAGTTTTTCAACTACTAAAAACGTGAGGAAATTTTTAAAATTTGTATTAAATTATAGTGTAAACACATAAAATGTAATATTAGAGATTATATTATATAACAATGTGATATTAGAGATAATATTGTAAATTCAAAATGGAGAAATTACAAAACTTTTAAAATAATTGGTTTAAATTTTCTTTCACAATTTCATACAACTTTTATTAAGAACTAGGAAGGTGACCATGTCAATTCTGGCATTTTGCATTGACTTGGATCTTTTAACTGGGAAAAATATTTAGTCCTGTTCCATTTCATAATGGAAACCAGCTCTTCTGAACATGAGTTAAATATTTGCACAATGTTTTTATTTGGGATAACAATTCTTTTGTGTGTTTTTTTTTCGTTTCAGGTGTAAAAAACAATGCAATAAGTAGACATTTCACCCCTCACAAAGTGGTAACCCCCCTCCCCTAATCTGTTGCCTCTCTGACATCGATATATCTATTACAATTCCATTGACTCTATTCCCTATGCTGTATTCCATATCCCGTGACCATATATATATATATATATATATATATATATATATATATATATATATACATACATACACACACACACACATATATAATTATAGTTGACATACAATATTATTCAGCTACAGCTTCAGGTGTTTAGTGCAGTTGTCAAGCACCTACACTACCCGAGAAGTGGTCTCCCTAACAAGACATGTGCCCATCTGACACCCTACAAAATCTTTACATTATTGATTATATTCCCCAAACTCTCTTTCATATCCCCGTGGCCATATTATAGTTACCAATTTGTGCTTTCTAATCCCTTCCCCTTCTACCTCATCCCCCTCCACTACCTTCTAGCAACCATCACTTTTTCCTCTATATCTCTGAGATTGTTTCTGTTTACTTTGCTCAATTTATTGAGTTCTTTAGATTCCACATATAAGTGAGATGATATGGTATTTGTCTTTCTCTGACTTATTTCACTTAGCATAATGTTCTCTAGGTCCATCTATATTATTGCAAATGGTAAGATTTCATTCTTTATAGCCGAGTAATACTCTGTTATATAAATGTACCACAGTTTCTTAATCCAGTCATCTACCAATAGTCATTTCGGTTGTTTCCAAGTCTTGGCTATTGTGAATAGCACTGCAATAAACATAGGGGTGCATATATTTTTTCTAATTAGTATCTTGGATTTCTCTAGATAGATACCTAAGAGTGGAATTGCTGGGACATAGGTAGTTTCATTTCGTTTTTTGAGATACTGATATACTGATACCTCCATACTGATTTCCACAGTGGCTGCACCAATCTGCAATCCCACCAACAGTGCACCAGGGTTCCCTTTTCTCCACAACTTCGCCAGCACTTGTTGTTTGTTGATTTATTGATGATAGCCATTCTGACCGGAGTGAGGTGGTATCTCATTGTGGTTTTTATTTGCATTTCTCTAATGATTAGTGAGGTTGAGCATTTTTCTGTATGTCTATTGGCCACCTGTATGTTCTCTTTAGAAAAATGTCTCTTCATGTCCTCTGCCCATTTTTTAATTGGGTTGCTCGTTTTTTTGGTGTTGAGCTGAATGAGTGTTTCATAAATTTTGGATATTAACCCCTTATCAGATGTATCATTGACAAATAATTCTCCCATTCAGTAGGCTGCCTTTTTGTTTTATTGATAGTTTCCTTTGCTGTGAAAATACTTTTGTTTGATGTAATCCTATGTTTATTTTTTCTTTTATTTCCCTTGCCCAAGTAAAAATATTTCACAGAATAATGTCTGTGAATTTACTCCCTATATTTTCCTCTAGGAGTTTTATGGTTTCGGGTCTTACATTTAAGTCTTTAATCCATTTTGAATTTGTTCTCATATATGGCATAAGTAGGTGGTCCAGTTTCATTTTTTTGCCTGTGTCTGTCCACTTTATCCAGCATCATTTATTAAATAGACTGTCTTTACCCCAACGTAAATTCTTGCTTCCATTGTCATAGATTAAATGACCATATCGAAATGGATTTATTTCTGGGCTCTCTATTCTGTTCCATTGATCTATGTGTCTGTTTTTATGCCAGTACCACACTGTTTTGACCACTATAGCCTTGTAGTATGATTTGATGTCGGGTAGCATGATACCTCCAACTTTGTTCTATTTCTTAAGATTGCCCTGGCTATTCGGGGTCTTTTATGTTTCCATATAAATTTTAGGATTATGTGTTCTATTTCTGAGAAAAATGTCACTGGTAGTTTGATAGGAATTGCATTGAATCTATATATTGCCTTAGGTAGTGTTAACGTTTTTAACTATATTAATTGTTCCTCTCCATGAACATGGTATGTGCTGCCACTTATTTGTATCTTCTTTGATTTCTCTCTTCAGTGTCTTATAATTTTCTGAGTACAGGTCTTTCACTTCTTTGGTTACATTTATTCCTAGGTAAATTATTGTTTTTGAAGCAATTGTAAATGGGATTAATTTCTTGATTTTCCTCTTCTGATAGTTTATTATTGGTGTATACACATGCAACTGATCTCTGAATATTAATTTTATATATTGCTACTTTACAAAATTTGTTTATCAGTTCTAATAGTTTTTTGGTGGAGTCTTTGGAGTCCTCTCTATATAGTATCATGTTATCTGCATATAAAGACATTTTTATTTCCTCCTTTCCAATTTGGATGCCTTTTATTTCTTCTTCTTGTCATATGCTGTGGCTAGAACTTCTAGAACTATGTTGAATAAAAGTGATGAAAGTGGGCAACCTTGTCTTGTTCCTCATCTTAAGGGGAAAGGTTTTAGCCTTTCCCTGTTGAATAAGATGTTAGCTGTGGGTATATCATATATGGCCTTCATTATGTTGAGATATGATCCTTCTATTCCTACTTTGTTAAGAGTTTTTATCATAAATGACTGCTGGATTTTATCAAATGCTTTTTCTGCATCTATTGATATGATCATGTGATTTTTATTTTTCATGTTGTTAATGTGGTATATCGCATTAATTGATTTGTGGATATTGAACCAACCTTGCATACCAGGAATGAATCTCACTTGATCATGATGTGTGATCTTTTTAATGTGTTGCTGAATCCGATTTGCTAGTATTTTGTTGAGGATTTTTGCATCTGTGTTCATTTGGGATATAGGCCTGTAGTTTTCTTTTTTAGTACTGTCTTTGCCTGGTTTGGGGATCAGAGTAATAGTGGCCTCGTGAAATGTACTTGGGAGCCTTCCCTCTTTCTGGATTTTTTGAAATAGTTTGAGGAGAATAGGTATTAATTCTTTTTTGAATGTTTTATAAAATTCACCTGTGAAACCATCTGGTCCAGGACTTCTGCTTGTTGGGAGATTGTTGATAGGGTAACAATTCTTAAAATAGCTGTAGAATTCTAGTTTTCCAATATATAGTTTTCAATTATTATATTATATTGTAATTAAGCACTTCCATTTGAATCTTGTCTTAGTTTGGTTCACCCAGAAGCAGGTTCTGAGACAAAAAAAAAATTGAAGAGCAATGGTTTATATGGGCTATAATCTAACAAACAACAACAGGAAGGGAAGGAAGCGACTAAAGGGAATACTATCAAGCAAATTTCTTTGTGGGCTGAACTCATTGGGGGAATACTTGGATGTATGTGTCAGTTATTTACTCTTAAGGGGCAAGGGACTTGGAGTATTTATTCACCAACCCCTACCAGTTATTTGCTGAGACCTGCAATGGCAGAACATTAATTCTCTGGAGCTTCAGTCTGCCCTGTGCTCAGGCAGAATAGGTTCTGGCAGCCAGAGAGAGGCAAAGAATCACACATGCCAGCAGTTGGAAGTTGGGCTGGCCATGCATGGAAAAGGTGTATGTCAAATAGATATGGGCAGGGCACTAATAAGATCTCTGTTCCAACCTTTGCACCACTCATATCCACTCCTCCCCCATATTAAGTTCACACCATCCATCACTGATTCTTCAAGGTGGTGTCTGGTCCTAATTTCTAAAAGAAAGGACTCACAAAATATGATTAGTAAGACAAGCTACAGAATCCACCACACAATTAATCCTAGGTCTGTAACTGACAATTCATTACTTCCCTCCTTTACCACCCATTCTAAATTTCCCTTATCCTTGGCCAGCACTTCTGGTCTAAGTTATTTTCCTAGTAAGGTAACCAGCCTTCATCCCTGAGTGGTGTAAGCCTCTGGTTATCATCTCCTTGTCAGGTTGTGGTTGCTACAATTGTCCATTTACTGGACATGAAAGCATCAAGAGGATCTCAGGGAATCCCAAGTTTAAGACATACATCTCCCTGCCCCAATTGTGTAGCAGCAACCCTACCTCCACCTGCCAGTGCAATAACTCTTTAAGGGCATGTGGCACCAAACATGACCAGGTGGCAACAGCAGTTTCAGGTTGAGTAAAAACTAAGTGGGTCCCCTGCTAGAAGCATCTCTCTCCTCAGTAAAAAACCAGAACCTCCAGTCCAGCAGAACCTCAAGTTGTGAGGAAGGGTGGTATAAATTCCTCCTGTCAATCACTGAGAGTGATGGTGGGAGGGACCGCTTCTGCCAAATCCTTGGTTTAAAGAATATTCCTCATCTTGAAGTACAGTGTCTCAATCCCACACAATCCCAAACTGGTGCTTTAGCTGTACCTTTAAGAGGCCATTTCAGCATTCAGTTTGACCAGCATCGGTAGGATCAGTGGATCTCTCTTATCATCTCTCCTTTACTGTGAAGAAGGTCCTTTGATCCAAGGCAATAGTATGTGAGATCCCATGATAATAAGACAACTCCAACCCCTCAGAAAGTGGTGCTGGCCAAGGCACTGCAGGTAAGGAAGGCAAACCCTTAGTAGGAACACATGTAACCTGTTGCCCTCTCCAAGGTGAAGGAGTCCTGTGTAATCAATTTGTCACTGAATGGATGTATTGAGGGCTTATCCTCTCAGTCTTTGCTGTGGACAGGTAGGACATCCAGTGGTGGTAGTAGCTGGATCAGCCTGATGAGAGGAAGCCTCGTTGAGCCCATGCGTAGCATTGCCTCCATCGCCTCCATCCTGACCATGCCTACTGCATTTATGAGCCATTAGGCAGGCACTGAGGTGACCGACGACGAAGACTGATTGGCATCCACTGGATAATCATCCTGTAGACGAGTGCCTGGTTGATGAGTGCCTCTTCCGAGATGGATACTTTGTGAGAAACAAAGATCCACATATTTTGTATCCACTTGTGTTTTCTATGCTGCATAACAACTAACCAAAAATTTAGCAGCTTAAAATAACACACGTTTATTTTCTCACAGTTTCCATGTCCAGGAGTCCTGGCATAGCTTAGCTGGGTCCTCTGTTCAGGGTCTCACAAGGCTGCAGTCAAGGTGTTGGCTGGGCTGCATTTTCATCTGGAGGCCCGACTAGGAAAGACTCCACTTCCAAGTTCATATTATTGGCAAAGTTCATCTGTTTGCGGTTGTAGGACTGAGGTCCCACTTTTATTAGCTGTTGGTCAGTGGCTGCTCTCAGCTTCTGGAGGCCACCCACTGTTCCATGCCATATGGTCCTTGTACTACATGGCAACTTACTTCTTCAGAGCCAACCAGGGAATTTCTCTCCAGTCTACTAAGGTGGAGTCTTATATAACATAATGTGATCATGGGCATGACACTCCATCTGCACTCAAAGGAAGAGAGTTACACAAGGGTGTATCTCATTAGCGGTCACATTAAAGTATGTTCTCTACACTACTTTCATAGGTCCTTGTAAATGGCTTCTTCCCCCAAACTCTTTTCCTCTTTTCCAATCTTGCTCCTTCCAGGCCCTTGACCAAGTGAATTAGGACCCACTCCAGGTGACCTAGCCAGGATGTAAAAGCATGAGTCCTGGGAGAGAGCCCACATATCAATAAACACTTATCCAGTCTACATTCCCCTACCCAGCACCCTCAGGATCGCCAAGGCGCGTTCTCCTGACACGTCTTAGCCAGACCCTTCAGCTCTTTCAGTGCCTAATACCTTTCTTCCTGTACCAGTGCCTCCCCGTTGGGCTGGGCTGACACTTGGCCCCAGTTATTTCTCTAGAAGCTATGAGGGAAGATGAAAGCAAGTCTTGTGGAGGGCAAGCATTGTCTTCTGAGGCATCTGCCTCAAGCCAGGCAAGAAGTGGCTGCTATCTTCCCGAAATGACCTATTTCCGTTACCAGAAATGACCTATTTCTGGTAATGCAGAGCGTTCAGGGTAATTTGAGGGTGTAAGGCACTTAGACATCCACCTCGAAAGCCCCATCCCAGGCCTTAGAGCCCTGGTTTTAGTACATAATAGAGATTTTTAAATAAGTGTACCATCTCTCTAAAATATTTAGATGCATTTCCCCCTTAGAACTACATTTTATAGTAGTAGTACTTATTTTTGGTGTTAAAAATACTTAAAATTTCAGCCCTTTAGTTCATGAAGTCTTCATTTCAAATCTTTTTAATATACTAGTAATGTTTCTTGCTATGTCTTGTTTTATGACATCTTAAAATAATATTAGTATATTAAGCCCATTTACCTGGAAGCGTATGTCCCCTCGATCCATTTTTATTGTTCTATGAACATTGCCCCAGACTACTAGGACATAGTTTTGTTCCATTTTTGAAGTCTGTTTATTAAAGTCTTTTTATAAGGTTTTGTAATTTTTCCATGAAGGGCTTATATATCTTTTGTTATATTTAAACCTGGTTATTTTATATTTTTGCTGTTAAGGTAAGTCATATTTATCTCTGGTTACATTTTCTAGCTATTTTTTTTTTTTGGTGTATGGAGATGCAATTGAATTTTATCTAATGATTTTGAATCCAGCAAATTGGATTATCTTATTTTTTAATTCTTAAAGTTTATCTGTGATTGAGTCTTTTATGTAGGTAATTGTATCAACTGGGAATTGTCACGTCCAGAGCAACACGGGCAGTGAGGGAATGAGAAGGGGCAGCATTAGGTTAAAATTTAAGAAAGAAAGAAACAGAGACTTAATGCAGTTAAATCTCAGAGAGCCAAGGTGTCTTGCAGCCTGCCAAGAGACTGGAGCCCCGAATCGGACTGACTGGTGGCTTTTATTGATAATCATACAAGGAAGTAGTATTGTTTTTTACACAGTCTGTGAGACTCATCCATCATGTCACAAAAGTGAATCAAACCAATTATCCCTGTCCACTAGCAGCTGGAGCAGAAAGCCCTATGATGACTTAGGTGAGGTATGCACATCCCTGGGGACAAGTCTCTCATGTTGAAACTGTTCCGTTGAGCTAAGCGGAGAGACCTGATCTTTTATCACTCTCATGACTTCTCTCACAATCAGGTGAGAGAGGAAAACCAGAGTCAGCAGTGGCTTTTCCCAGGCAGGCGCAAGGGGAGGCAAGGCCCCTTCCCAGATCTTCCAAGGCAGCTCATTGGGGGTCCCCACATGGTTCCGCCTTGCTTGAGTTGTCCCCCCACCATGGGGAATCTTACTCGTCATTGGCTGCAAACCATCTTTTGCGGACCAGACAGAGAGACATGAGGTATAAACATCATGATAAAAGAAAGTCCCAAAAAGGCACAGTCTCACAGACTCTCCTCAAGGAAAGACACGGGGGGACAGTTGGCTAGGCTGCTGTGTGACAACAGGGAATAATTACAGTTTTCTTTATTTATCTTGTTATGACCTTAAAAGGAACATATCGGATATTTAATTATTAAATATAATGTTTGTCTTTTGTTCATATCCTTTATCGGGTTAAAGCAGTTCTAGTCCTAATTGCTAAGAGGTTTTCTTCTATTAATCACTAAAAGGTATTGAATTGTTTCTTACATTTTTCCGTTAAGATGATCATATAGTTTTTCTCCTTTAATTTATTTTAATATAAATTAATTTTCTCATACTGAACCAGCCTTGAATTCCTGAGGAAAACCCAACTTGGTCATGATGTTATCTTTTCTGTATATTGCTGGATTCAATTTGCTAATATTTTGATTAGGATTTTTAAATCTTGTTGATGAATGAAATTGGCACATAATTTGGTTTTTAACACTCTTCTCTGGTCTAAGTATGGAGGTTATATGAGACGCAGAAATTTATGTAGGAAGTCTACACTTTATCTTTTCTCTGAAAGAGACTTTGTAAAATTGTAAGACCTAGAGCTCTTCAGTAACATCATCTGGTTTTTTGTGGGAAGATTTTTAGTTCTTGACTCCATTTCCTTAATGGTTATAGAACTGCGCAGGTTTTCTTTTTTTCCTTGAGAAGCTGATTTTTCTAGGAATGTATCAATTTTGTTTAAGTTTTCAAATTTATTTTGCATAACTTTGTTTATGATATCCTCTTATTTACCATAGCTGCAGCATTATTATCTCCATAGTCCTTTCTCTTTTCTATATCTAATATTGTTAGATGAGTTTAACTTATTTGCAATTATTGGCAAAATCTATGTGTTTAGTGGTGTGAGATACCTGCTGGGCTAAGTAAATTCACGGGGTATTCTAATACTCCCTATCCTGACTATCTTTTCCAGCTAAAATAGGTGCTTTAATACGCTTATTCTTTCTTATTATAGTATTTTGTATTATGACTTCTCAAGAGAAGATAGAAGAGCATCCTTTTGTGGATATATTTAATGAAGATGAAGCTGAAAAAGACTTTATGTTGTCTAAACCTGTTTGCTTTATTGTATTTGGGAAACCAGTAAGTTACCTCTTCTAACTTATTTAATATAATATTTATTTTTAAAAGCATAATCTTACATTACCATGCAAGAATGAAAACCACAGTGTGCTAATTTTTTGAGTGTTTGTTAGACTTTCATTGTATAACTTAAATTCTGATACAATATTGGTTATAAATTGATAACTTTCTCTCTTGTACACCATAATTGAGAAGGAACCTAGATTGTATTTTTCTTTGGTTTTATATTATGAAGAAATTAACTCATCAAAGCACTGCACCATAACAATTGTTAGTAGTAAGCGATCCAAGGTGATTTCAGACTCAATCTGCATATAAAACTTTCTGTGAAATTTATTGCAAGGTTCTCTGGATATGTGAAGGTAAGACACTATTGGGACAAAATGGAGGTTCTCCCATTGATATCTGAAGCTACTGAGAGGAAAGGTGTCTCACCTTTGCTCATAGTGTGTTAGTGGACCTGTGCATTGTCTTTCCACAAAACAGGAAGGAACCAAAAATGATTGTTAGAAGATAGCTTGCCTTTCTAGGCACTTCTAGTAAGGACCTCTAGATAAGAGCTATTTTCAGCCAGAGAGCTAGTTGGTAGTTACTATTAGAGGAGCTGAACTGCTTCAAGAGTATTTCCAGAATGGCAGAGACTAAGGGCTGGATCCTGTATTTGACTTAATTTTGTATGGACCCTGGGGCAGATACCAAGAAATGGTTCTAGTAACTTTCATTATGTTTGTAAAAACATAACAGAATTTTAAAAATCAACAGTGAAAGCAATCAGATGCAAATGTTACATCATTAGAGTGATCTTTTATCTTTAAAATATGATACTTTTCAGAGATGTCCGTTAAGGACTATTTTGCTCTTTGGAAGTTAATAAATGGAAGTCTGTTAAAACATTCATAATTATAAACTTTAGGAAGGAAATAAAATCATGAATCTCAATATAGTCACAATAATTTGTGTTCAAAATTACAAAATTTGACAATAAAAAATGTATAATACTTCGCATACCATTTTGGTACAGCTTCCTGATTTCAGGGCTATTTTCTTAAAAAATTGTTTAAATCACTTCACAAAATACAGCAAATGCAACAATTAGTAGAGGAAAATGAAACTACAAATATCTAAGGTCTACTCTTCGTTTATTTTGTGGGAAAAAAATGTACTTGATAATATTGTATCCATCAATAGAAGCTTTAAAAATGAGAATACCTGTTTCACTGGCAAATAGCTGTTTTATTGGGTTTTAAATAACATCTTTCTTTTTAAGGGAGTTGGAAAGACAACATTAGCCCAGCAGATAGCACAAACATGGAGATGTATTCGTGTAGAAGGTAAATTTTACTTTTTTCCCCAATATTTTATGCATTCAAACATGCATACAATGTAAAGAATTATACAGTGAACATTTATATACCCATCTACTCACCATCTAGACTCTATGATTGACATTTTGCTGTATTTGCTTTGTCACACACCACATTCAACACAGTGAATGTTATGTTTATAATAATATCAAACATGTTTTGCATTTCTCTTTACTCCTGGTTTTGTTCATAGAGTTTAGGAGGGTTTATAAAGTGTCTTTGACTCCATTCTACTGCTTCCAATTCTCTGCTTTTATAATTTAAAGCTATTGGGGATATGTGTGTTTGTGGTATCTCCCTATGAAAGATGAGAAGAGAAGGAACTCGCACAGCTGCTCTTGGGAATATTTTCCATAACTTAATTATCTTCAGTGATAAATTTTATTTTTTGTTATTTATAAATTCATTTTAATTCTTTGCAATACATAAGGCAAAGATTGATATCTTCATATATAAATATTTTTTTAATCAATAAAACTATGTATGCCCTAATAGAAAAATAAGCAAAGGAATGAATCGTCAATTCGTGAAAGTAGAAACAAAAATAGACAAATATAAGAAAAAAGAGTTTAATCTCATTGTTTTTCAAAGAAATGCTAATTAAAGTAACACTGCTCCATATTGTCTATCAAATGGGCAGTGAATTTTTAAATTTTCTACAATTATTGTTGGCAAGAATGCTATGAAATGAGCATTCCACATGCTATTGCAATCTGATATACTTCTTTAGGGAAAACATAACACACATACACAACTTTTAAATTTTCCTCTTTCTTTGATCAAAAAAATTCATTTGTAAGAAATCTTAAAGAATACCAAATGTTCAATAGAGTATTAGTAGCGAGGGACATAATTGAGCTCCTGGGTCCTCCCCTAGGTCATGGCCCTGTCATTGCTATCCCAGGATGTCTCCCACCAAGGGATGGAATATTTCCTCTTAAAAAGGAAACACGTTATTCAAATTTCAGCCTCAGGACCCCTTTTTCTAATCAATGTTTATTGATTTTAACATTTCCTGATGTCTGTTTTCCTTTTATACAATCAATGTGTAAAATTAGTGGGCTCTGGATGTAACTGAAAGGTTATAAAAGTATCTGGACTAATAATACTAGTGTGTACTTTGTGTGATACTTTACAATTTCCAAATCACTGTCATATACCCAACTTCATTTCATCCTACTTTCTCTTGTGTACCACACAGGGCATACGTACGAAAGTGCAGAGGTGTTTTGAAAGTTAGCTTCCCCAAGATCCTTTAGCTGGCGAGTGGCAGAGACATGTGCTCTGTGGAATACATTCTGCTGCCTCACACTTTGGTTAGGCTTAAATGACATAATGTGTATAAACATGCTTTGTAAACTCTAAAGTGATATTATTAACAAATGTTAATCTTTGTTCCCAGTTACAAAGCACGCAAATATGTTTCTGAATTTGGCAATTCTGATGCCCATTTGTGCTAATATTTTGAATTCATATTTTAGCTTTAGCAGTGTTGGAAGAACAAATTGCCAGTGAAACCGAATCAGGAGTTATGGTAAATAAATCTAAATTTCAAATTTAGTATGATTAAAAAAACAACTCTGTATTGTAGGTATATTATACAGTAATGTGCAATACCTGTGCTTGTTCTTAGTTGCAATCGATGCTGGTCAGTGGGCAAAGCATTCCAGATGAACTCGTCACAAAGCTGATGTTGGAGAAGCTGAACTCCCTAGAAGTTGCCCACTTTGGTATGTTTATTTTTATACATCAGTGGCTATCAAAGCAGCCTTAGAACTCGTGGTTTGTCTGAGGCACTAATAATTTCTGGAGTTGCTCTTTCTTTTGCCCTAGTACAGATCCCAGAGCCTGAATTCAGTTGAGCAGCTCAGATAGTTTTATTTGATTGTTTATTTATTTTTATTATTCATATTCTACATTTGTAAAAAATAAAATAAAATAAAAAAAAATTAAGTTTATATGATCCAGTCTTCTTTTATTAAGTTGGTGCAAAAGTGATTGTGGTTTAAAAGGTTAAAAAATAATTGCAAAAACTGCAATTTCTTGTGCACCAACCTAATAGCATTGTGTTATCCATCAAAAGCATAAAACTCTGCTGCGGTCCTTCTCTCAGTGCTGACACACTCTGCTGACTGCTTTCCCATTCACCCTGAGTTTTATTATTAAGTCCTGTCAATAGTTAGGTTTCTTGGCATTAATCCACACTTACAAGGCAGGAGCAGGAAGTAGAATAGCCCCAGGTTAGCCTGTTCACCCCGCGTGCCTGCCCTCTGACTCTGGGCCCGAGAGGTCTCTTGCACTCACACATTGTGGAGCATGGGCTCTGGACCTAACTGCTCAGACAAGGGCTGCTGGTGCTCAGATTGATGGAAGAGAAAGGAGCAAACTGTGACATTCGCAAAAGCAGGAAGAAAAGTAACGATGTGCTTGGGAGGAAATCACCCATCTGAAATAGATTTATTGAATGAAAGAAGAAAAATGTAGAAAGCTGTTTTACATTCTCATTAAATTAAGAGAGGACTTAATGATTATTAAAAATATAGGGATAAAAGTAAAGTGCAGTAAAGTGAAAACCATGATTACAAAGCAAATCAATGATAGTAGTAGCAAAAGCAGACTTGTCACTGCAAACTGTATCAATACATCTCTCCTGTATAGGTGATATATAGAATGAACTATATCCATCCATGTATAGACATATATCTATATGTCATCTATTATATATGTGTATATATATATATATATATATATACACACACACACACACACACATATATATATATATGTGTGTGTGTATATATATATATATATATATATATATATATATATATATATATATATATATATATATATACTTTTTCTACTGATCAGTGATAAAGAGGGTGAACTTGGTAAAAAACTCCCAGGATGTGGGAGGTTAAATTAGTAAAAAGGACAGTCACAGAATTGCAACGTAGGTCAATACAGAGGGGGCCAAAGAAATGTATACACATTTTAAGAAAGGAAAACTGTATTAAAATTGCAATACTTAATATATACCAATAACAAAAGATGAATACAAGTCATGTGTATACATTTTTTTGGCACGCCCAGTAGAAGACCTCAAAAAACATAATGATTTAAAATGAAGCATGTGTAAGGTAAGGAGGCAAGTATCTTTTTGTTTATACTTTGGAGGCAAGTATCTTTTTGTTTATACTTTACCTCATCTTACCTCTTCAAAAATTTAGAGTGATTTACATGGCTACAAAAAGATGGCATAAATTACGAGTATTGGCAAAAAGAGAAAGGAAAAAAACCATGAAAAAATAAATCTACTCAGCTATGCTATGCACAATGTTCATAACCTTTTCTACTTCTTATTATGGAAAATTTCAAACAAAAGGAGAGAGATTGATATAAAATCCACCCCCATGTGTATCCATCACCCAGTTTCTGCAATGACCACTTTTGTCTAATCTTGTTTCATATATACTTCTTCTACCTACACCCCTCCCCTAACCTACTTTATTTTGAAGCTAATCCATATCATATCAGTTTATCTGTAAATGTTTTGTACATATCTCAGAAAGATAAGGATTCTTTTTGAACTTAATCTACCAGTTCCCCTATTTCTTTCTATCATCTTTTGTTTTCTTTGTTGAAGAAACTGGTTATTTGTCTTTTAGAGTTTCTACATTCTGGATATTGCGATTGCATCCTCTGGCATCATTTAATGAAGTTCTCTGTCCCCTAGACTTCCCTGTATTTCACTTGGGAGCTGGCAGAGGAAAAGTGGTCTCAATGACTTCTTGAGTCTGAGGGCCCACTCTCAGCATGCACGGGCAGGGCCACGTTCTAGGCGTACACAGCTGAGCCCATTTAAAGACTACAGTGGAGCCCCTTCTGCCCAGCCTCCCCTCACCCATCCTGTAGCCTCCCCAAAGGAATTCCTTTGGAACCTAGCACTCTGGTAGACACAGTTTGAAAGTCTCTGCTCAGCAAGGATTCCTTCTGATGTTTGGACGTACTCGGCAGCCTGGCAGATGGTAGAGGAAAACATGGAAGTTAAAGGCTTTCGAAGCAGGGATAGTAACTTGGGCTAGGGGCTGGACTAGGCTGCGTAATTGATGACTCCAGGATCCCTCAAGGCAGAGGTGTGCTGTGGGGAGCACTGCACAGTAGGGCACTGCCAAGTTCAAGCTCAGTTTTTTTCTGTACCAGAGTTCTTTTACACTGGGAGCTTCTATCACTATTTAGAAGGAACGTATACACTCTATAATTACAATCCTTTCATTTTTAACCTGTTGTGCTGTGTTGGCCTTGAGCCAAAATCAGCTTCCATGAAGTGCATCCTCACCCAAGAGAAAACTGTGGAGTTAGTTGGACAGCCCTGGTCTGGGCATTCCCTACCCCAGGGGTATCACATTGTGCATGCTCTGGCACATCATTGATCACCAATGTGTCCACTCATGCCACGCTAGCCTGAGGCCAGATGGATTTAAGAACTGGCTGGACACGGAGCTTCCCGATGTCTCTGACTCTCATCACCTCAGTCTGAAAGCAGTAGCATGCCATCTTCAGTTTTGTGGAAATAGGGAATACCTTCTTCTTCCTACTGTGCCAGGAAGAGGGGACAAAGTGATGGTATGGACCCATTGGTTCCTCCTGGGCAATGGGGTGGACGGTCTTTCAGTTTTCTCCTGGTGGGGGTGACGCAGGCTGGGGACTAGACTGCAGCCTGCCGGCTCTGTCTACGATAGTACATGCTCAGGCTCCCAGTGAGGGGTGGCGTGGGGTCTCACATGCCTCCATCTTCAGCGTGGAGGGCAAGGACTTGGTAATGGTGTCCAGAGGTATGGGACAGGGACCGGGAGTCCTCTGTGCTTTGTCTTCCCACTCTTGCCTCTGCAATGAGCAGTTCTGGTCTGTTTACAAAGAAGCGTCCCCCTGAGATCTTCCCAGAATCAGGTCTAGGCAACTGTTATTCTACTGTAAATCTTCACGGGTGAGACACACTTAAGTGACATAACTGTCTCTCCCACGTCTTTTCCATAGATGCATTCCTAGGGTTTGGATGTGATGATAACTGGTCATCTCAGTGGGTAGAGCCCCCAAATCCATCGCTCAGGACATTCGGGCAGCCCAAATAATGGCCTATCCGGAGAGAGCCAGACTGTGGAAACAACCCCCTCTCCTGCTACCTCCCTCAGGAAAGAGACCAAGTGTGAAACTCATTTAAAGATACCAGGACACCTGAGGTTTAGCATACCTGCCAATGGTCACGCTTGGAATGCCTGATAAGGCCTCCAGGCAGTGGCAGTGGTTGTAGTAACACACAGGGTCCTGGAGAGCACAGTAAACAGAATGCCAGGCATTTTTGTGTCATCTGCTTGTGAAACACAGATGTTGGACAGCGCTGCCAACAGAGGGACAAGAGGGAGAGATTGTGTTTAGAAGGGGAGGGCATGAACTCTGGAGACTGACAGGTCTCAGGAGTTTGTCCGATCAGAAAGCGTGAGCTGGCAAGGGATGAATTCAATCTAGGGCTAGGCCAAGCTGTCCCCTTCACCCCAGTACCCACCATTGTGATGGCCAGACAGGGGAGGTAGTGCCAGCCATCATGTCCTAGAGGAGGCACTGGTCAAAGTCTTGAAAACAAGTTCTAATAAGATTGTTAATCAAGTGGGGGCTAGATTAACAACAGGAGTCAAACCAAACTAGGGGAGTGCTGAGCCAAGAAAGCAAGAAGCAAGAACAGCAGGAAGAAGCAAGCAGAGACATCTGGCCCGATTCCTGAGACGGTGCCAATACATGCAGGGCTGTATTTTTGCAGCGGTATCTTGAGCTCATTTAAAGAGCCTCAAATAGGATGAATGCCTTAGGATACCGCCACTATTTTCAAAGTGTTTCAAAGACAACAGCAAGAGCAAATAAGTAAGCCAAGCTGGAAACTAAGGATTATAGCAAGACGGGAGGGAATCATGATTACAGCTCATATATCCCAATCCAAGATAATAGGTCTCCTTTTCTGCCTTTTGAAGTTAAACTACTTAGGATTGCTTCTCTGGACAGTGTCCAACACATAGTAAGCAGAAATAAAGAGTTTGAGAAAGCTTAGGAGAAATTGGCATAAGCCTAAGCATTTAATGAGATTTTGGATTACCATGATAATTGTTGATCTGATTTTTCAAAATAAAAGATTATGGTCAGCATGTTCTTTCTTAAATAAGGATTTTGAGGTTGGCTTATTAAACACATTCATTCGTCTATCAACAGATGCTTAGCAGCTCTTATATTATCCTAGGCATTGTATAGGATAGCAGTTCTCAAGCTTTTTGTTCTCAAAACTCCATTACACTTATAAAAATTGTTGAGGTCCCCAAAGAGCTTTTGCTTACATGGATTACATCTATCAATACTTATCACATTAGAAATTAAAAGTAAGAACTGTTTTAAATATTTGTTTAAAAATAATAAAACTGTTACATGTTAGCATGAACAACATATTTTATAAAAATAACCATTCTTCAAAGCAAAAAATGTAGTGAGAAGTGTGGTATTGTTTTATAGTTTTGCAAATCTCTTTAATATCTGTTTTAAGAGAATACCTAGCTGGATTCTCACATCAGCTTCTGCTTAATCTATTGCAATACATTGTTTTTGTTGAAGTACATGAAGAAAATCCAGCTTCACACAGATATGTAGTTGGAAAAGGGAGGAATATTTTAATTGTCTTTAGAATAATTGTGGATATTCTTGGTCCTACACCAAAACTTGACAAACGGAAGTTTCTTAAAGAGTAGTTGCATTGTGGACTCTGAAACCATATTAGTGAACTTTTCAAACTCTGTTCCGTTAAAATCTATTGATCTATCTTGCCCTTGGAATGGGTCTTTTACCCATGCGTGATTGATTGTGTGGCATTACGCATTGGTCATTTGCAAAATATTTGTTCACTGAGTTCTGCACACTTTCCAAAAGTTGGCCTGTTTCATTATACAATATCAAAAAAGTCCCATTTGTTAATACCACCACCAATCTCATCAAGACAAGTGTGAAGAATTGGGAAGCTATTACGCTTATGGCAGTGGATACAAGTTTTCCAAAATTCTAATTTTCACTTGAATTTTATAATTAGGAACAAATACTGTCAGTTGTTGTCCTTGACATAACAGTCTCACTCCATTCGCTTTTTACAAAATTTCTGTAAAATATTCAAAGCTGAATAACCATAATTTATCTGTCAGTTGTTATTCCAAGAAAAAAAATGTTCTACTAAAATAGCGGGAAAATTGATTGAAGGCCTATGAATTCCCACTGCAGGAGTTGAGACTTTATTCTATTAATAAGAAAAAAGTTTATCAAGCAAGACAGTGACATAATTAAAGAAATATATTAAGATTAATGTGATGTTGGTTAACAGCGTGAATTTCAATGAGAAGATTTGGGTTTCTGGGTAGGAATGCAACCTAATGGATGTACTATGCCAACATCATATTGATAATTTCTTACACTCTGTGAGAGGTTTTTTATCACTCTCTATAACTTACATATACGTTATAAACACATATACCCTGTTATATTATAAAACATTAAGAAAGAAATATACCACACAATCCCCATAATATACCTTTGCCATTCATTATATGAGCTTTCCTAATATGAGTTAAAACAATTATTAGCATAGAATTTCCTTCCCTAGGCACCTCATGTGCCTAAAATAAATTAATTTGGAGTTTTTAAAGTTGTGTCCTTCTAGCCCAATGATTTTATTTATCAGAAAAATACTATTCATAGTTATTTAAAGATTTAAAATTTAAAGATTTTTGGTAGATGATTTTAAGACCTGCACTAGTGTTCATCAATAACTAGATGATTTTTTATAAAGTAATAATAAATCCAAGCTCTCATATGTGGATATTATTATAAAACTTTAAAATTCTATTTTACTCTACAGGTTATATCATCACTGAAATACCATCACTTTCAGAAGATGCTGTGACTATTTTGCAGCAAATGGAATTAATTAAAAATTTAGCTTTGAAACCTGATATTATAATCAATATTAAGGTAAGAATATTAGTTGTTTTTCTTAGTATAGTTAACCAATCTTTCTGATGATAGTGAAATTAAAGGAATGCTTTCAAAAATGTTAAGCTGTTAGGAAAATACTAACTTATGCATCAATTATAGGGACTGAGTTATACTTTCTTATACTTCTGTGCTTTTGCACCTGCAGCTCTTATCTACAGGACACATCTCTTTGCCTCTTCACCAGACTTGACCATAGTCATCCTCTGAAAGTCAGTTCAGGCGTCATCTCCTCAGAACTAGCCCTGATGACCACCCCCTACATACCAGCACACATTAACTAGTAGTCTCTCTCTCTCTCCCTCTGTCTCTGTTTCCCTCTCGCTCCTCTCTCCTTCCTTCTTCCCCTCCCTTCCCCTCCACCTCCCTCTCTCCTTTCCCCACACATATTAGTACTTACCACAGGAAAGTTAAATATTTCTCTGATGACCAATCATGTTACTCTCTTCTTTCCATCATATTACCTCACTGTCTTGTCATTGCCCGTTTCCCTTCTGGACTCTGCCTTACTTGAAGCAGGAACCATGTCTTACTCATATAAACAGCAACTAGTACAATAGATGACACAATAGTTTGCCAGTTAAATAAAATGAAAGAACGAACAAATAACTTGGATGTGAATGTTAAAGAACTTTACTGGATTGAGTAAGAATCAAGGCTGAGTGCTGTTCCCAATTCTCTCCTTTTTCAGCTGTGAGAATTTGGTAAGTCACACTTAGGAGTCTCAAGTTCCTCTTTACAAAGATGGTGATAGCTGCCCCATGGGGTTGATAAGAATTCAGAGAGGTGAGGACTGCTTGTTTATGTAAAATTGAATGATAAGCTTCTATATTCGTACACTGCCCGATTCTCCAACAGGCTTGACAGCTCAGAATAAATTAGATGGTTCTCAGCTCAGGTGTTGAGCCCCAGTGGTGTGTTAGGGTCAGCTGTGAGGGGGGGGGGGGGGCCTTGCCGTGCTGGACTTGCAGCCCCAGCCACAGGTCCTGGTCAGAGGCCAATCAAAACCCCTGTGTGATCCTGGGCGTGTCACATGTGAGCACGTGTATGATGGAGAGAAGGAAAGAGCAATTAACTGAAACCAAATAGAACGTCTAAGCCATGGGAAAAATAGACTATATAAGAAATTGAGACCTGGGCCCACAGGCTATATGGCCCCAAGTGCTTACTAAATTTGAGGCATCAATTTGGTTGTAAGTTGAATCAGCCAAAATGGAAGGGAAAACGTGAGCAGTTATATAAAATTCACATTGTCCATGAAGACAAGCCATTCCTCAGGAAAAACAAAACTCCCACTACAAATGAGAGAAATGTCTTTTACATGGGTCTTAATGTAAGAGATTGTTAATGTAGAGAGTGAAGTCTTGAACCCCGTTTACGTTATAAGTGAGGTAATGGGTATCATTTATATTATAAGTGTAACAGTGGGGATCCACAGCAGTTTCTACAGGGTAGCCAGAGTGTAATCACAGGGCCTACCCTGAGACAGAACTCAGTATAACACACTTCTCTGATGGTTTGGCCTTATTTAGGGATAAAGCTTGAAACTTCTGGAGCAGAAGTTCTTAGCCTGGGATCCATGAATCTTTAAGTATCCATGAACCTCCTGAAATTACATGCAAAATTCTATGTATACATGAATTTTTTTTCTGAAGCAAAAGCCTATGGCTTTCATCATCTTCTAAAAGAGTCTATACTAAAAAAAAAAAGTTAGGAACCAGTGATCTACAGTAGTAATTCTCAGAGTACAGTCCCAGAGCCAACTGCGTTGGTGGCACTCAGAACCTTGTTAGAAATGCAAATGTTCAGGCCCCACCCCAGAACTATAAGTCAGAAACTCGAGGGGTGGCGTCCAGCTATCTGTTGAAAAGCTCTCCGGGTGACTCTGACGCCTGCTCTGAAGCTTGAGGACCACTGCTCTGTAGCACGTCCCTCAGGCTCACCCTCTTGTTAATTACTTCCTATAAGTGGAACCAGGAGACAACTAAAGGCAATCGTCTTTGTCAAGGACCCACAAGTGAGTGTTCTGGCTTGCTGGAGAAGGGAAATACATACACAGTTTAAAAATTACCTAAATGGGTTGAGATCTTTTTTTGTGAAAGTTTGGACACCTACATAAATGCCTTACTTCAATAAATTCCCGTCATATCACCACATAGAGGTGGCCGGAAGAAATCAGAAAATGAGCAAGGAAGGTTCTTAAGTTTCTTGCTTCTTTATGTGGTACATAAACTGTCGGCATCAGAATCACTGAGGATGCTTGTTAAAATGTCTAACCTCACTCCAGACTTCATAAATCACAAGAGAGAGCAGAAATTTCTATTTATGAGTCTCCATACACGGTTACACCCTAATGTTTGAGAACCACCATAGAATGTCATCCAGAGTCTTTTATGCCGAAAATTATTCAGAGCAGAATAACGGAAGTTATCATTAATAATGTGCCACAGAGCCGGGCTCTGAATCAGAAGGCCTGGTCCCACGTCATGTCCTCACTCAGGACGGTGTGATGTGAATCCTCGTGCAGACGAGCCTGATTCTCTCTTCTGTGCCTTCACCTACCGGAGCAGTCCTCTGGTCGGCAGGATGGCATCAATCGGCATAGTGGGTCGTTTCTCTCACAAGATTAGTGTAAGGATAGAATCAAATACATGTGAAAGCACGTTGAAGGAAGAAAATTACTATTAGACTTTGGTTTGGGCTCTTTTTTTTTATCATCCAGGCTCAGTTTTCTCATTTACAAAATGAAAAGGTTAGACTAGAAGAGATGACTTTGTAGGTCCCATTCATGACTGCCCTTTTATGAAATACTACACTCGTAATGCTCTAAGTGATAGTAAATATTGTAAATACACGATATATTTTGTTCTAAATATATGGATATTCCCCATTTCCCTCCATTCTCAGCCTTTTCAAACTAATCTGACAGAATCCTCTTGCAGACTAACCTGATTCTCTTTTCTATTTCTCTAACTCTTTCTGCTATTCTTATAACCCTCTTTTTTCATCTTAAAACTTCTGATATTTTCTCACATGTATTAATTTTGGATAGAGAGAAGTGTTGGCATAGCATAAAAGTTGTGTCTTGTGCCTCTCTTGGCTTGTGATGAAAACTGATACAAAATGACACTGACAATAAATATTGCACTCGCCTAGGGTTTTAAGGAATTTGGGGGTTTGTGTATTGCATAGTATATGAAGGAAGTAAAGGCATATTTAACATGTTCTAAGTGATTACTAACCTTGTTCCTTAGTGTCGTGATTTTGATTTATGCCAAAGAGTTTCTGGGCAAAGGCAGCACAGTGCTACAGGGCACATATACACAAGAGATCAGTGGGATCCTGAAGTCATTGGGAATCGTAGGAAAAGGAAGAGAGAAGCCCAGAAAGAAGGAAAAGGAGAAGAGGAAGGGGAAGAGGAAGAAGAGCAAGACGAAGAAGAGGTAATATCCCAGTACCATATACTACACTTTAAAATTCACAACAATTAAAGTAAATGATGGCATGGATAATAGGAAAATAGCAGATGCGAGAGGAAATTACATTTTCTTTGTGTTTTTATTCAGTCTGGAGGAAATAGCAAACATATTTCATGTTTTCGAGAACTAGTAGATCGTACTCTGGAGGTCATCAAATTTAGCCTCCTTCTCAGAATGGAAGCCCCTCCACATCCTGTCAGCTGATCGGCTTCATTTCATAGCAACACAGTTATTGGTCACCCACTTTGTGTCAAGCACTGTGCAAGTTAGAGTGAGGAGTTAGAGTCATAAAAGAGTGTATTGTGGGGAGCAGGTAGCCCAGGCATAATGCAATTTGTGGAGTTAATATAACCCCGATTCCAAACTGACAGAGAGAGCACATAAAAAGAACTCTATAACCCAATTTCACACCTACATGTTGCTACCACAATCCTAAAGTCAATACTAGTAGGCATAATCCAGTAAGGCACCCAAGGAAGCTTCTACCATGATGGAATGAGGACAATTTGAGATTAAGAAATCTGTTAACACGTGGTGGACTGTATTTGGCCCACAGAGGTGGGATGGGCCATCGTTTGCCAGTCCCTACTCTACTGAAATATACCTGTGATTTCTATTATAAATTAATTAATTTATAATTTTATATCATTATAATTTATTATAAGTGTATTATAAATCAATACCATTTCTATTAGGGCCTAAACTTTATTAATTTATAGATGGACACATTGCAAATCATGTCCTAGGGAGACCAGATAATCCCGCAGGTTACAGTTTTATTGTCCTGTAGGTACTGAGCAGCTTTGCCACTCATATCACAGTCTTATTTCCGTGATTCTGTGTACTTCAGCTTTGTTACCCTGCTGGCTCCACCACTAATAGGTTCCAGGCATTTTTGACATTTGTTCTCTCATTTAAGAGTAGATCTTAAAATTTCTCATCACAAGAAACAAATTGTTTATATGTAATAATGAATAGTAATTAGGCTTACGATGGTGATCATTTTGCAATGTATACAAGTAACGAACCATTATGTCGTACACTTAAAACTAATATAATGTTATATCAATTGCATCTCAATTTAAAAAGCCTGCTAATGTAAGAAAGCCCATTTAAAAACATAAAATAATCTTCCCTGTGCAACTATGGCATTAAATAATCGTCAGCATCTATTCCAGATCTGTTTTTTTTAAAAAAGAGAGCCTCATCGCTAATAGGAACACACGAGTATCATTTTAACATGAATGCAACATACCATCTTAAATCAAAGACAGTGAGAGGTAGGGCTCACACTCTCATAGTGGCCAGGGCCACGGTGACGTCAGTGTGTGATGTTGGCCAGGGAAGAGTGAGGACGAGGCAGGCTAGGGCCACGCTGTCCAGTATGGCAGCCGCTGGCCCCATGTGGCTGTTTAATTAAAATGATAAAAAAATTAAAAATTGAGTTCCTCAGTAGCACTAGCCACATTTCCAGTGCTCAGTGACCAAATGTGGCTGTGTCTTCCAAATTGGACAGCATAGATACAGAACGTTTCCATTATTACAGAAAGTTCCTCTGGACAGCTACAGGGTGTATGCCCTTCTTCAGAGGACAGCTGTCTCTCACCTCCAGCCCAGACAACTATTGCCACGGGGGAAAGCTGGCCTGCTTTTACCAGTAGTCTGGTTTTTCCAGAGAAGCTGAAATCAGTGTTTTAAAATACGAGTATTTGGCGATTAATATGAAAATTTTAAAATATGTCGGCCAATGCTGTGGGAGATAATTAAATTATGCCTTCAGGCTGGATTAGCCCCCCGGGCCTGAGTTTGCTGTGATACCTGCCCAGTGGCACAGCCGTGTTCAGAAGCAAACCTGCCACCCACCTGAGTGGATGATGTGAAAGTCTTCACCCTTATATTCCCGCAGCTGGAAACAATCTCCCTGAATGCTATAATAGCTTTGTTAATGTTCTCTTAGCTTCCACTTTCCTCGACCCACCCCATCCCATTCCTTTGTTTACAGAAGCAAGCCAGAGCCATTTAAAAAAAATATATATATGACCCTCGATGAATTTCTGTTACCTGTAGATGAAAATCCAAACACCCTCACATGGTTAAAAGGCCGTGGACCCAGCCTCTCTGATCTCAGCCCTACCTTTTCTCCCCACGTGCTCCCCACATTCCAGCCACCTTGGCCTTCCAGCTAGTGTTTAACTGTGCTGAACTCAGTCTCACCTCGTCTTTGTGCTTGCTGTTTCCTCTCCCCTCTGCTGACTGCACCCTCCTCCAGACCCTCTTCATGTGCTCGCTCATTCCCATCACCCGCGTCTCACCCCAGGGATGACATCTCCAGAGACCATCCAGCAAGCAACTCTAACCCAGAAATATACCCCGCCATATATGATTTTAAATGTGCTCGTAGCCACTTTTTTTAAAAAAAGTAAAAAGAAACAGGCAAAAGTAATTTTAGCAATTTATTTAAACCAATATATCCAAACTTTTATTTCAACATGTACTCAACTTAAAAATTCTAAGAATGATGCACTTCTTTCATGTGAGCTTTTTGAAATCTGGTGTGCACTTTACATTTGCAGCTCGTTCCGGTGTGCACTTGTCACATTTCTGTTCTCAGTCGGTACGAGTGGCTGGTAGCTACCATTCGGAACAGCACAGGTCACCCCTTACCCTGTTTCCTTTTTCTCATAGCTCTTATCCCTTTCTGAAATGGCGTTATTTGTTTAGTTGCTTATTATCTGTCTGCCCCACAGAAGATAAGCTCTATGCGACAGGGACTATATCCCCTGAGCCTGTAGCAGTCCTGACGTATGGTAGGTGCTTAGTAAGAGGTTGTGTACTGATTGAATTCACAAGAATCCTAGCAGAGCCCTCTGCTAGAGAGAGAAGAATGATAGCGTCTTTCGGAAAAGACAATGTGTATTAAGCCACTTTGAAATGTATAATCTTTGGTTCGGTAATTTTACTTTTAGGAACTGCTCTAAGGGAAAATATTAGCAATATAAAGATTTATGTACAAAGCTATTCAGTGAAACGTTATTTATAATCGTGAAAAATGTGAAGCATTCTTGTCCAACTCTAGAATAATGATTAAATAATCATATTTTTAAGGATATTAATATATTATTTGACCATTAAAATAGTATTTAAAGCATTTCAAATAAGTTAGTAAATGGCTTATATAATAGATAATGTGGTTTAAATGATATAAGACATGGATATGTATGCATTGATAAAAAGTAGAATTAATAATTAGGTAATAAATATAATAATGGGATAATAAATATGATAGTGAACATTTTCCAGGCCTGGGCTGAGAACTTTTACATGTACTATTCCCTCTGCTTTGAAATGTTCATTCTCCAGAAATCTGTGTGGCTCTCTCCCTCATTTCCTCTGGGCTGTCTTCAAATGTTACTTCTTTCATGACTACCTGCTTAAAATAGCACTTTTCCCATTACTCTCCATCCCCTCTATCCTGCATTACCTTTCTTCCTCCTGCTTACCACCACCTAACCTGTTATATACCAGGGGTGCCAAAAAAATGTATTCACATGACTTGTATTCATCATTTATTATCGGTATATATTGAATATTACAATTTTAACACAGTTTTTTCCTTTCTTAAAATGTGTATGCATTGTTTCTGAAACCCTCTGGACTTATTTGTCTACTGTTTATGTTTTGTCTTCCCCAAATGGAATGTATGCATTGTTTCTGAAACGCTCTGGACTTATTTGTCTACTGTTTATGTTTTGTCTTCCCCAACTGGAATGTGTACTCTGCATTCCCCAACTGGAATGTGTAGGAATCTCCACACTGCCTTCCGTAGAGGCTGCACCAGTCTGCATTCCCAGCATCTTACTTAGTTTTATTCACTGTAGTATCTCAAGCTCCTAGAAGTACCTGACATATAGTAGGCATCCAGTCAATCTTTACTGAATGAATGAATGAATGAATGAATGAATGAATGAATGAATGAATGAACAAATGAACTAGAAGCTCAGATATTCAGAGAAAATCTCATTTCTTTGTCTCTAAAAATCTGATACTTTCCCCCTGCTCTTCCCTACTTACTGAGGAACAAAAAGAAATGAATACGTCTCAAAGTTAATTTAAAGTTTTATTCCATCTGATAAAGGGCCCCTCGAGGTGTCTCAAATAAAAATCTTCAGTCTCTGATTTTTCCCTTCTGCCTGCTTCCCAACCCAAAATGGCATGTGGTTTGTAAATTAAGTAATCATTAAGATAAATGTATATATAAAATCTCTTCTTTTCCATGTAGGCATTTATTGCTGAAATGCAGATGGTGGCTGAAGTTCTTCAACATCTAGTTCAGAGGCCTGAAGATTATTTGGAAAATGTTGAGAACGTTGTTAAACTTTATAAGGACACAGTTCTTCCTACTTTAGAAGTAAGAACAAGATATATTGCTGAAAATGGGAATATTGATACGCATTTGTGTTCTGTCACTGTTTAAGTAGCTTTCACAGTTATTCATCTGCCTGATTCTGCTCCTCTTGAGCTTGGTAGAATGCTATTAAAAAAGGCTTCCATCCCAAAAGCTGTTTCACAGAACAGTATTATTTTACAAAGCAGCAGTGTTGCTGAACAGTGATAAATGTGCTGCATTTTTCAAAAGCCACTACAGGAATTCACTTATGGTTGCAGGTTGGAAAACCCATGTTAAGAGACTATTTTATAAAAGCATTTTCAATCTGTAATTTATGGGTTTATCAAAACAATTGTACACTTAGGGTGCATGTTTTATTCTAAAAGGAATTGTTAACTTATTTAAATTGCAATCTAAAGAAGAATTATCCCCAGATTGGTTTCTATCATTATCCCATTCAAAGTTGATTATATGTAAACATGATAAGGCCATTATATGTAGTAATAGGAAAGCTTTAAAATATGATTACTAAAAGTCAATATATGAAAAGCATATTTTATACAGCCAAAAATCCAGGGAAGACTGTCAAATTTGTGTTGGAGATTTAGTCAACAAACATTTATTAAACTTGGGTATTTGGGCAGACACCAGGCTAAGCTGTAGAACTACAAAGACAAATAAAAAACAGTTGTCACATTGCCTCTTCCCTTCTGACAGAGAAATTAAAATAATTTGATTTATGCTGATTTTTAATGTTATATATTTTAAAGACAAGTAAGTGGATCATTTTCATTCTCATCATCTACTCCCTAAAATGAGAACCAAATTTCATTGTTTTCTTATGTATGACCTTTATTCCTCACTTCCTCCTCTTCTATTCTGGGCCTTTAAACATAGCTTCTTAAGAGTAATTTACATGTCTATCTATAACATTCTTTTTTTTTTTTTTTGATTAAAGTTTATTGGGGTGACAATTGTTAGTAAAGTTACATAGATTTCAGATGTACAATTTCGTAATACATTATCTATATCTCACATTGTGTGTTTACCACCCAGAGTCAGTTCTCTTTCCATCACCATATATTAGACCCCATTTATCTTCTTCTAGAGCCCCCCCTTACCCTCTGCTAACCCCTAAACTATTGTCTAAGTCTATGAGTTTTTGTTCCTTCATTTGTTTGTCTTGTTCTTTTGTTATTTTCAGTTTTATATACCACATCATCAGTGAAACAATACGGTTCTCTACTTTTTCTGTCTGACTTATTTCGCTTAGCATTATAATCTCAAGATCCATCCATGTTGTCACAAATGGTGCTATTTCGTTTTTCTTACCACCGAATAGTATTCCATTGTGTATATATATCACAACTTCTTTATCCATTCATCTATCGAAGGACATTTTGGTTGTTTCCATGTCTTGTCCACCATAAATAAAGTTGAAATGAACATTGGAGCACACATGTCTTTATGGATAAATGTTTTCAGATTTTGGGGGTAGATATCCAGGAGAGGGAATGCTGGGTCATGTGGTAATTTTTTGAGGAACCTCCACACTGCCTTCCATAACGGCTGCACTAGTCTGCATTCCCACCAACAGTGTATGAGGGTTCTTTTTCTCCACAGTCTCTCCAACACTTGTTACTACTTGTCTTGTTGATGGTAGCCATTCTGACTGGGGTGAGGTGATATCTCATTGTGGTTTTTATTTGCATTTCTCTGATGATTAGTGATGTTGAGAATTTTTCCATATGTCTGTTTGACATTTGTATGTCCTCTTTGGAGAAATGTCTCTTCAGGTCGTCTGCCCATTTTTCAGTTGGGTTGTTTATTTGCTTTTTGTTGAATTGTATGAGTTCCTTGTATATTTTGGATATTAGGCCCTTATAAGAGGCACTGTTTGCAAAAATCTACTCCCATTCAGTTGGTTGCCTCTTTATTTTGTGGATGATTTCTTTTGCTGTGCAGAAGCTTTTAAGTTTGATATAGTCCCATTCATTTATTTTAGCTTTTACTTCCCTTGCCTTTGGAGTCAAATTCATAAAATGCTCTTTGAACCCAAGGTCTATAAGTTTAGTACCTATGTTTTCTTCTATGCAGTTTATTGTTTCAGGTTTTATGCTTAAGTCTTTGATCCATTTTGAATTAATTTTGGTACATGGTGACAGATAGCAATCCAGTTTCATTCTTTTGCACATGGCTTTCCAATTCTGCCAGCACCATTTATTGAAGAGGCTGTCTTTTCTCCATTGTATGCTTTTGCTTCTTTGTCAAAAATTACCTATCCATATTTTTGTGGGTTTATTTCTGGGTTCTCAATTCTATTCTATTGGTCTGAGTATCTATTTTTCTGCCAATACCATGCTGTATAACGTTCTTTTTTCATTCAACCGAAATATCCTGCATCATCCTTAAGTGGCTGGCATAGCATAAGATATAAAGCATAATCAAAATCAGATTCAGAAAATTAGAAAACTATGTTCATAGGGGGAAAATAAACAGAGACAGTCTCTTCCATCCTAGCATCGCCGATACTCAGTGTAGTCAGTGCCCAAAGTCTGGCAAGTGGTAAATGCTTGACAGATGTTCAGCTGAGCAAGTGATGAGATCACAAAGGAAAACAAAAAATGATAGCTTCAACTTCATTACATATGAGACTTGGAAATAAATTGTTTTAAAAAAAAAAACCTCGCTCAAAAGACAACAAACTGGAAATATATCCACATCAGTTACGAAAAAGTCATAGAATTGATTTTTTTAAACCTGTAAGTTCTCACCCTCCAAGATAAATAGGCCATAAATATGAACAGAGTTTACAGCAGTGAAAGACAAAAGAGTAAAAGGTCTCTAGAAAAATGTTCAGCTTCACAGATTATAAAGAAATGCTCATCCAAGTAATGAAGAATCATTTCCATGGTCAAATTTTAAAAGATGAACAAAGAATAAGAATTTCTAATGCTAGCAAGAATAGGGTAAAGCAAACACTCATGCATACCCTGTTGAAAGGAACAGAAATCAGCGTGGTCATTTTTTAATAGCTTGTCCATAAGAAGTCCAGGAGTGGAAAACTTCTAGGCCCTGCTGCAAAGCATAGATAAGAATTGATTATCCTTGTGCCAACAAAGCAAAAATTTCAAAGCCATGAACCTAGACTTTAGGCCTAGGTAACTTGCTTAACAGTGAAACACTTGCCTTATACAGTAATTCCAGGGTACTGGTGTGTGTAGAAGGAGGTGGGGGAGAGCCAGCCAATACCATGCTGTATAACGTTCTGAAAAGGTAGGAGCCTGCATTTCTAGTCTCCTCTGACCTGGCTGAGATATCAATTCACTTGAGAGACCAAGACCAGCAAAATTCAGTATGCCTCCAAGAGACATGAGGAAAGCAAGTGGGAGCAAAATAACCTGCATAATTTTCTGGTTTATATCCTGCTTCAGGAGTAATCCAAAACCAAGTCCTCATTCTTACCTGTCTTTAAATCCCAACTTGACTCCTGGTTTCACCTGGTGTGTGTGTCTTTAGCCTCTGGAGTGTTCATACCCTTCGACTTAGTAAGTCTACTCTTCAGAATCTAGCTTGAGGAAAGAGTGCTTCTTTGTTCAGAACATGGTTATTTATGGTTAAATAAATAATATTGGCATATGTTTGTTCAGACTATTGTAATAGGGAGAACCTTCATTAATGAGGAACTTCTCAAAGAAAAGGAAGGGGACCTGGGGTTTTATGGAGGCAGGTAAACAAAGGAGCCATTCTCGAGTTTTACGGGAATAATGAGGAAGGTTGGAGATAGATCTTATCTGAGTCCTTGAAGAACAGTAGAGATGGGTCTTAGCTCTCACCATTCCTACTTTTTTGGGAATACAGGGCTCAGATAAAGTTCAGCACTGCCAATGTACAAAAATAAAATCCAGTGGATTTTAGATTTTAATCTTAGAAACAAAAAAAATAGCATAAGAAAATTTAGATGAATAGAAGTATAATCGAGATAGCGAAAATCTAATTTAAGCAAGAAAGGAAATCCAGAAACAATGTAAACATATATTTCATTATAAAAATGTTTTACATTACAGAAGTTACCATAAACAAAGTCAAAAGATAAATCCTAGCCAGGTAAAATATTTGCCATTCCTATAATTGATAAGGGTTAAAGACTTTACGTGAATGTCAGGGAAAACGAACAATCTAATAGAAGAATGCATAGAGGTTATGGTTAGGTGGTGGACAGAGATCTGGATCCTGAATCTCCCCTTAGCCAGGGGACTGTAAAGTGAAGTGAACCAATCCCATTTTTTAATTATCAGTTTGACAAATTATTTTATAAATATCTGCAGAGAAACAGATGTCCCAGCACATTTTTCTAATGGGAAGGACTCTAAGACTTCAGTGTAGAGAAAAACTGAAAAAAAGAGAAAAAAAATAAAATTCATGGTAAGATGACTAGTTTAGGCTTTGGCAAAAGATCTCTTGAACACTGAAAATAACATACATCATATCATGTATAAAGCAATTTAGCTTTAAAGATTTTTTCATAGTATATTAAGATTCTGATCTTGCATTTAGTTTTCCTAATGATCCTGCATTAAAAAATTTCTGTTATCTGCAGGAAGTAATGGCTGAACACAATTCCCAGTATCTCATTGAGCTAGATGGAAATAAGCCCCCAGAGGAGCTCTTCATGGTAAGTGTAATGTTCAGTCAAAATATCCCACGGTTTGGAAAATCAAAAAATTGTTGACTGGATTGTACTTATTTTAATAAAACATTGGAAATATATTTACATTTTTAAAACCACTTATTTTTGAAAATTTCATTTTGACACTTAAAAATTTGATGTTGTGTTTATTCATTTATCCGTATTTACTAAAACTACATTTGAATTTAATATCTCTGTATGACAAAAAGTGCCTCAAAGAAACTTAAAAGCAAGTAGCAGCCAGTAAGCACAATAAGATGCTTAACAAGTGTCATTAGGAAAATGCAAAACAAAGCCATAATGAGATACTACTTCACACTCACTAAGTTGGCTGAAATAAAAAAAAAAAAAATCAGGCACTAACAAGTGTTGGCAAGGATGTAGAAAAATTGCAACCTACATACATTGCTCGTGGGATTGTAAAATGGCAGAAGGGCAGAACCTAGTCTGGTGAGGAGGGCCATTTGTCTGAAATTATTTTTAAATTGAAACTCTAAGGATGAGTAAGAATTAGACCTAGAAGGCTAGGGGAGGGGAGGGAGGTGGGACAATGGTCCATGTTGAGAGAAGAGTCTGTGTGAAGCCCCAGAGGCAAGAAAGAGCACAGTGAGTTCTAGGAACTGAATGTAGGACTGGAACACAGGTGGGGTTTGGGGGAAGAAGGGATGGGACAGGTAGAATCGTGCCAAGGAACGAGCAGGGATTGTAATGATGAGGCCTAAACTCTTTAATGTGAGGGAATGGGCGGCCAGTAAAAGGTTTTAAGCCAGAGAATGAAAATAATCCTTCTTGTATTTAAGAAAAGTCACTCAATAGCATAAGGAATATAGTCAATAATATTACAATACCTATGTATGGTGTCAGGTGGGTATTGGATTTGTCAGGGTGATCACCTCGTAGGTTACATGTCTAATCTCTATGTTGTACACCTGAAACTAATATAATATTGCATGTCAAATGCAACTGAAAAAAAATTTTTTAATTATTTTAAAAATAAATTAAAATATGCTTCAGTCTGAAAAAGAAAGAAAGATCACTCAGACTGCAGTGCAAAGAAAAAACTGAGGAAAAATAAAATTGGTGGTTAAGAAGACAAGCTCTGGCTTTTGCAGTAGGTTCAGTAAGAGATGGTGGCCTAACCCAGGGTAATGACTGAGGGAATGGACAGAAGATGGACCTAAAAGGTATTTAAGAAGTCTGTATGACGGGACTTGATGAGTGACTTAATGTAGGTGTGAAGGGGGAGAGAAAAGTCAGACATAATGCTCAGATTTGTGGTTTGATGTAATTCATGGCAGCATAGTAAATGCTGGTGGTAGAGAAGCTTCAGTGGGGATGTGTTCTTGCTAAGCTCCTCAGCGATCTTCTCCTGACCACAGCCACTGTTCATTCTTCAGTCCTGATCTAATTCACCTAGCAGCAGCATTTGATGCAACTCATTACTTCTGCCTTGTTTCTTTCTTCCCTTCTTGCACCCCACACTGTAGTCCCTTCTGCCTCACTGGACACTCTCCACGTCTAACTAACCTCTAGAGTTGGAGGAGTCCAGAGCTCACTCCTCGTTCATTCTTCTCTGCCTTCCCTCTGCTTAGGAGGCTGCATCCAGTCCAACGGCTTTCAATACCTTACAACCTCTGGTGACTCTTAAATTCTTACTAATATCCCAGACCTTTCCCCTGAATTCCACACTTGTATAATCAACTACTACTCAATATATCCAATTGGATGTTGTATTGGAAAAACTCCATTTCCACCTGTGAGTCTTTCTTTACTCTCACACAGAACCCTTCACTTCCGACCCTTTTGGTCACCAAATGTGTGGAGGTTTCCCCACAGCAAGCAATCCTCTGTGATACCAGCTGAGTATCCTAAAATTTAACTCAATTCTGAAACTAGTTGGAGATAGTGTCAGGTCCTACAGGTCAAGGGCTCAGTCACACACGACTGTTCCCACCCCACTGCAGGTGCCAATCACAAGTAGTCGGTCCCCAGGTTACCACAACTTCTCTCCAACTTGGCTACAATTGGAGGTTTCCACGACCCCCTCTTAAGGTTCAATTAATTTGATAGAGTGGCTCTCGGAACTCATGGAAACATGTACTTATGTACCTGTTTATTAAAGGATACAATAAAGGATACAGATGAACAGCCAGATGAAGAGATACATGGGGCGAGGTCTGGAAGGTTCCCAATCTCAGGAGCTTCTATCCCCATGGAGTTGGAATGTATCATCCTCCCATTGGGGATGTGTTCACCAACCCGGAAGTTCTCCACACCTGTATTATTGGGATTTTATGGAGGCTTCCTTACGTGGGCATGATTAATTATTAACTCTGTTTCGAGCCACTTTCCCTTCTCTGGATATTAGGGGGTGGGTCTGAAAATTCCAAGCTTCTCATCATGGCCTGACCTTTCTGGTAACCAGCCCCCATCCTGCAGCCATCCAGGGACTTACCCAGGCTCTCCTCAATAAAACAAAAAATGCTCGTAGGCCTCTTATCACTTAGGAAATCACAAGGGTTTTAGGAGCCCTTTGTCAGGAATGGATCAGAGACTAAATATTAGAACAACAGATGCTCCTAGTGCTCTTATCACTCAGGAATTTACAAGGGTTTGGGGACCTCTGTGCCAGACACCAAGGCAGAGACCAATATATATTTTCTATGATCTCACAGATGTCTAATACGCATCTTAGCTTTAAATGTACGAGATAAAACCCGTGATTCACTATCACTACAGTCCCGCCTCAAATACATTCCTCCTACAGTTTTGTCCTCTCAGTAACTGTTACATCCATCCTTCCGGCTGCTCTTCTCTTTTTCTCACATCCCACATCCAATCCATCAAGTTTACACATCAGGCTTCTCCTTCAAAGTATATCCAGAATTTGACCACTTTTTGCAACCTGGGACACGCTTTCCTCAAGGAGAGGGCAGAAACTCCAATAGGCCTGGCTGAAACTTGCCAAGCCTGTTATGGCCCCAGTTGGCTTAGGGCCCTGGCACTTCTGCCCACATTCTATTGGTCAAAACAAGTTGCATGGAAAAGCTCAACACTAGTTGATAGGGAAGTATTCTCTACCCAACGTGAACTAGGGAATTAACAAGGGTGGGGAGGGAAGGGTAAATTGTGAGCAAAGAATACAATCTACCACAGATTGCTGGATACCAACAGGACTTTGTCTATCTCACCATCTCTCACCTCAGGCTCTGTTTCAGACTCTTCCACAGAGTGTCTAGGGCTGCCTAAGCATTAGTTTCTAACGGCTGCCATAATAAAGTATCATAAACTAGATGGTTTCAAATGGCAGAGATTTATTCTCTCACAGTTCTGAAGGTTAGAAGTCCAAACTTGAGGTGTTGGCAGGTACATGCTCCCTCCAAAATCTCTAGAGGAGGATCCATCCTTGCTTTTTCTGGCTTCCGGTACCCCACCCCTCAAGCATCCATTGGCTTGTGGTAGCATAACTCCAATATCTGCCTCTGTCTTCACATGGCTGTCTTCCCTCTGCCTAAAGAGGTCCCGTAGAGCAAGACCTCTAAGGACATGGATATTTGGGGACCAGAGGGAAGACTGTTGTAGATTGAATTGTGTTCCCCCAAAAGATTTTGAGGTCCTAACCTCCAATAACTATGAATGTGACCTTATTTGGAAATGGGATCTGTTCAGATGCAATCAAGTTAAGATTTGGTCATAGTGAAGCTGGGTGGGCCCTTATGCAATATGACTGGTGTCCTTATGAGCAAAGAGCCTCAGCTACACAGGGAGAAGATAGTTATGTGACAACAAAGGCAGAGATTGGCCAAGGATCACCAAAGATTGCCAGCAAACAACCAGAAGCTAGGAAGAAGCAAGGAAGTATTCCACTCATGAGCTCATCACTTTTTCAGAATATTCAAATGCCAATGTATTTAAAGATTTGTTCTTTAAATTTAGACAGTTATGGATCGACTTAAATATCTGAACCTAAGAAGAGCAGCTATTTTAACTAAACTCCAGAGTGCAGAGGAAGAAATGAATGAGGCAATGGAAAATGTAAGTTATTTTTAACTGTTTGAAAGTGTACCTTTTACTGTATGTTGTTACCTTAATTTGTATCCTTTCAAGGTTTAAAAGGAGTTTCAGGATGCCTTTTACAAAAATGGATTTGATTTTTGAAAAGAAGCTATAATATTTGCACAATATTCTAATAAACACTAAATACAACAAAAGTTTTGAAACAAAGAAAAACAATAAAAGCTGAAAAACCAACCACAAAAATAAAGAGAAAGAAAAAAACCAAGTGCACTTAAAAATGTTTGCAGTACCAAAAAAAGCAAAGACATAAAAGCCCACAGCTCTGTAAGCATTCATTCATTCCTTCAATGATTCAACCAATTTTTTAGAATAACTGCTGGGTTCCTGTCACTGATGTACCCATATTAGGGATGTGATGGTGATCCATTTATAATTGCTAGGTGCTAGAAGGTCCACAGGGCTTGAGTGTATGTGGTGCTGAAGCAAGGACACATGGGGGCTTTAATTGGAGGATTCGATCTATTCTGGAAGGGAGAAGAGACAGAGTTCATTCCTCTGCTGTTATTTTCCTGAGGTTTTCAGAAAGCAGCAAACACAAATGCGTGTGTTTTCTGCCTTGTTTAACCAGAGGCAGTCCTGATTGTTTTTAAGACTGTATTATCCAATTCACTTAAAAACTCATCTTCTTACTGCACCTCAGCACCTGCTAGACATGTGGCTCTGGGGGCTTGACGTTGAGAGAGAAACATTGTCTGCTATTCAACACTTTTCCCCAAGTTGGGACAGGAAATGGGGATGATAAGAAAAGGGTGGCTGCCTCCTGACTTGACTGGATCATCGGTTGTAGACTCCATGGAGAAGCAGGGTAACCACACCGACGAGGGTCTTGGTTTCAAGCAGCTCCCCTAAGCTGACACATTCCTTTACACTTAACTGCTTCTCCCAGCCTTCAGTTGGGGACATTCATGCAGCATCGCTGCACTGTACGTGCCTCTTTGCTCTCTGATGCTGCAGCGGTCCCAGCAAGACCATAGCTCCCATTCTATGGTCTCCCAATCAACTCTGGAGCCAGTAATGTGAGATCCTTATCTGAAGGTGGGCGGGAGCCACCCTGGACCCTGGAGTTGCCCACCATGCCATCTCTCTCCAGTTCTCTCATCTCCTAATAAGGTGGTACAAGGACAGTGAACTTTTTAGCCATCGGTTGTCTATAGAGAATTGGTTCTTCACTTCTCTGGAGGTTACCAACAGAAAGGATTGCTGAGGGCAACTTTACATTTTAAGATGAATGAAAGAGCTAAGTAAATGCAAAAAATAATCAGTGTCTAACATCTTACTATTTAAAAACTTAAATAAATTGGCAAAGAATCTGGTACATTTTCAAATCTTTTTAATGAGAACTTTTCAAAATCTGTTTTCTGAAACAGATAATAGAAAACACTCTATCTACTGTATGCTCATTCTACCTTATAATAGAAAATGCTCAGTAAAATTTAAATAAGGTCTTATAACAGAAATGGAAACTACTTGTGTATTAAATTTTGGACAAGTAAAGAATGGTTGCAATTAAGAAAAAAAGCCAAATTTGCTTTCTAAATTATTTCTTACGTAGTAAAGCACTATCAAACAAGAAATGAAATCCTTAATATTGTTCATTTCAGCAAAACTTATGTCCACATATTTAATGTAGTATTTGTTATTAACAGGATGAGCTGTTCCGTACTCTTGCATCTTGTAAACATATTGCACCAAGATACAGATGGCAGAGAAGCAGATGGGGACGGACGTGTCCCGTGAGTTTAAAAGAAGGTAACATTCACCTAGGATTGCCAGACTTTTGTGTAAGGTACGTAAGATTTTCAGAACTTCATTTTTAAACTTGCCCATACCTCTTTTCAGTTGTTTATGATTATGACATATTTTAAGTTTTCTAGGTAAAATATACTGTCTGTCATCAGAAGAAGCATTAAAAAAATTTTTATTGAACCCACGTCCCTATCTCCTTCCACCTATGCCAACACCACCGTTTAAAGTATTCATATTTGGACCTCAGTCTTCAGGGAAAACAACACTTAGCAATTTGCTTGCAGACCATTACAAAGGAAAGGTAACTATTTGGCTAGCTAGCTAGCTTTCTACCTATCTATAACTAATTAAAATTTGTAGGATTTGTACTCAGTTTTCTGAATTTTACACTGTCAGTGGGGTAATTGTTCCACTGGGTTTGGAGTGGGTAAGGCATCCTCCTTGCTGTTGATTGTAGCTTCCAGAGCATAGCCCCTCCCTGATTCCCAGAAGCCCCCAGATTTAACTGTTACATCATGTAGACGATGCCACCCGTTACCTCTCTTGCTTCCACTGGTCTGCCGCTTCCTGGATTATACCCCTCTTGGCTCAGTGTCACTCTTTCCACATACTCACTCCTGTCATAATTCTTGGTAATTTTAGTATCTACAAAGATGACCCTCCCAAACCCCTGGCCTGTCAATTCATTGACCTCTCCCACCTTGTTCTCCACCCTCAGTAAGTGAATTATTTTTAGCTTGAATCTCAGTGGTAGCTGTGGAGGTGGTAAGAAGCGGGTAGACTTGGGATAGCATTTGACGATGGATTGAAATACAGAGGAATTGTATGAAGGCCAGGGTGGCGAGAGTATAGGGTGTGAAAGGAGGAATGGCACACCATGAATGGCGGAAGACGTAGTCACAGTAACACAGGTCCTGGGAAGGAGTTTGAATTTATTCTAAGTGCTACTGAATTCTTTTAAACACAGGGGTAACATTTTTATTTGCTTTTAATTTTTTTATTGTAAAATATGGCAAACATACAGAAAAGTGAAGCTCACTGAATTATCACAAAACAAACCCTCATGTAACCACCACCCAGGTCAAATATGGAATGTTGCCAGCACCCCAGAAGCCCCCTCAGGCCTCTTCCCAATGCCAGTCCTCTTATTCCTTCCACGAAGGTAACCACTGCCCTGAACTTTATGGTATTCACTTCTGTACTTTTATGGTTTTACCATGGAAACCTACATCCAAATACCATAGGTTAATTTGGCACTTTTTTCTTTTAACTTTATGGGCTTAAACAATGTATGTTCTTGGTGCCTGACTTCTTTCACTTAACATTATGATTGTGATATTTACGCATGTTATTTGTGCATGTTGTTGCACATAACTATAGTTTATTCATTTCTATTGTTTTACTGTATTATATTGATTGAATTATAATTTGTTTGTCCATTTGAATGTCAATAAAAATTGGGTTAATTCCAGTTTGGGTTATTATGAGTAATATTGCTATAAACGTTCTTGTACATGCCTGTCAGTGCACATGTGCATATCTTTATAAATATTTCAGAGCTATATCTAGGGGTAAAATTTCTGGGACACAGGGTCATATGCATATGTTCAATTTGTATAGATAATGCCAAACTGGTTTCTAAACTATTCTACTGATTTGTAGTCCTATCAGCAATGTATGAGAGTTCTGTTATTCCACATTCCTGCCAACTTTTGTTATGAGCATTTCCCTGATAACTAATAAGGTTGAACATTTTTTATATGTTTATTTATCATTCAGATATTCGCTTTCTGAAGTGTTTGTTCAAGTCTCTTGCCCATTTTTAAATAATTTTTTTTATTTTTCAACTGCAAATGACGTACAGTATTATGTTAGTTTCAGGTGTACAAAACATGATAAGACATTTATATAATTCACGAAGTGATCACCCTGATAAATCTAGTACTCTTCTCACACCATGCATACTCATTACAATATTATTGATTATATTCCCTATGCTGTACTTTACATCCCCGTGAATATTTTAGTGAAAAATGCATCATCCTCTTCATTTAAAGCAAGTCACTAAGTCCTGCCTACACTGAAGAGGGGGGATTAGACTCCATCTTCTGAAGGGAGGAGTGTTAAAGGATTTGTGGACATGTTTTAAAACCATCACAACATGTTTCAGACAAAGGAATTATGATTTTAACACATAAAGAGTTCTTACAAATCAATATGTAGATGAAGCCCCAATGGAAAAAAATAGCAAACAGATGATTTACAAAATAATAGATAAAAATAGCCATTAAACAGAAAGACACCAAAAAACCAGTTATGTCTTGTCAATCTCATGATTAGAGTTGAAGGATCATTGTTGACACCCAATATTGGTATGTGACTAAAATGGGGAAAAGGACATTCTCACACACTGCTGGTGAGAGCATACCCATTCGGGAAGGCAGTTAGAAATATGTATAAAAGCCGAAAATGCATGTATATCATTTGAACTGGCAATTCTATTTTATAGAGTTTCCCTAAAGGAACTATCAGACAAAGATATATACATAACTGTATTCATCATAGCCTAGTTTATAATAGCAAAATCATGTATACCTAAATATACATTATTGGTATTTTAGTTAAATAAATTGTAATATATTCACCTAATATATTACAATACTGTGCATCTACTAAAAAATGGTGGTGTAGATATATATTTATTGGCATGGAGTAAAGTAATATAAGCATTTTGAAGAAAAGCCAAAATGGAATCTAGAAGTATGGAAATATGTAAACTTAAAAGGCATCTAGAAATTGATTTCTAACAACTCAGTATGAAGTATATTATTTACCTGATAATATATATCAGAATATATATAAATTCCAATTTTTTAAATGGGCAAAAGTTGACATTTGCTCAAAAACAGAAGATAAGTGAATGACCGATAAGCAAATAAAAAGAAGTTCAAAATTGCTAGTGACTAGGGAAATGTAAATTTAAACTACAATGAAATACTTCTTCAAAACGGTTAAAATTTAAAAGATTCACAAACCAAGAGTTGGTGATGAGGTAGGGTAACTGCTAGTTTCATACATTGCTGGTAGGGAAGTAAAATAGTTCAACTACTTTGGAAATAGTTTAATGGTTTATTGTAAAGTCAAATATACACTTACCATATGACCCAGTAATTCCACTCCTAGATATTTATCCAAGGGAAATGAAAACATATGTTCACAAAAAGATTTCTTCACAAATGTTAGTTACTACTTTGTTTCCAGCCAAAAACTGGAAACAACCCAAATGTCCATCAATAACTAAAAGAATAAAAATTGGTATATTCATATAATAATACTACTCAACAATAAAAAACTAACAGATTACTGATACATACAATTACACTGATGGGTCTCAAAAACATTATGATAAAGGGGAAAAGCTTGGAAAAGATTACACACTGTATGGTGCCCTTTATGTGAAATTCAGAAAACAGTAAGTGGTTGCCAGAAGCCAGGAACTGACTATAAAGAAGCATGAGGGAACTTTGTGGGGTAATATCTTGCTTGTAGTTGTTATTATATGTATATATTTGTAAAAACTCATAAAACTGTATACTTAAAGTGGGTACCTTTTTTACATGTAAATTATACACACAAAATTGACTTTAAAAATATGTATGTAACTTGAATATATATTATATGACATATGTAAATATATAATCCTACATGAAAAATGTGACTGAATTCTATGAAAGCAAGTACTCAAAAACCCAGTGAATTCTGAAAATAACATACTTCAAGCAGCATTAAAATTTTTGAGATGTAGGGATAGATGAACAATGTGTTAAATTTCATGGTAACTTGTGCTTATTTGGTTTTCTCAAATATTCTTTGCAGGTAGTTGACTATGCCAAACTTGTTCAACCACGTTTTGATGAAGCCCTTGAAACAGTAATAAAAAATACTATAGCTGAGGCCACTGAAGCAGCTATTAAAACTGTGAAAGAACGGCTTCTCACAGAACTAGAAACTGAAAAACAAGGTGACCCATCTTTTTAAAATATGTTTTTTAAGATTAAGACTGGCTACCTGAGGGCAAGGACTTGGTTCACTCGTCTTGATATCTCTGGCACCTGGCACATTGTAGCCTCTTAATAAATAGTTGAAGAAATGGGTATACATAAACCTGATACATAAACAGAGAAAAATTTCAATTCTGGACTTCTAAGGAAAGGAATCAGAAAGAGCTTCCAAGTTTAAATTTCTTTACTTTCATGAGTCAGCTTACTTGCCAGTGACTGAGCAGAACTTTTACCTTTAACTGCACCAATTGTGACACCACCACTACTCCACTGACTCATGGAGTTTGCTGTTGTTGCTGCTATTGTTGTTGCTTGGGGCTTGTGTATCAGCTCTGATTGTAAATTAAATCTTTTTGTTTGGGGAATATCAATTTTAAATTCAAAATGTTATCAATTGGTGAAACTGGAAGAAACCTTAGTGGTCAATTGAAACAATTCTCTAACTTTACAGATGGGGAAACTGAGGCACATGGAGGTTAAATGACTTCCTGCACCGGGCTGGTAGCATAGCTGAGACTTGAACCCTCATTTCCAAAATCCCAGTGTTCTTTCTATTGACCATCCTGCTGCTTCTGTATTTCACTCTTCAACATACTATTTTAGGAAGACACAAGGGTTGGGTTTTTTTTTCTTTCTGTTTTTCTAAAGGAAAAATGAGAGATCTTATTTCATGGCTGTTTTTGAAATTCATTGATTGCCTTTGGTAGAATTTATATCTATAGTTGGCGCCCTTGTAACCAGTCCCATTAGAACATGTGAAAGTAGCTTAATGTAAACATCGCCTCTTGGTGGGATACCCTCAGTGCAGCACTTCCTGTTCACTACATGGGATCTTTCTCACTTTCTAAGATCTGGATCCAAAATTTGAGATTAACTCCAGCAATTTTAGACTAGCTTCAACCATTACTGTTTGGATTTTCAGAAGCTATGGCAGTGTCCTGTCCTCTAATACGGGCATCACTGCCTCAATTCCAAAATTCTTCTCCTAATGAAGTTTTTCTCATTACAAAAGTAACAATAGATAATATTTATTGGGCATTTACTATACGACGGGGCTATGCTAAATGCATTGCATGCATTGCCCTATATTTAATTCTCATAATGCACCTGTGAAGTAGGTATTTTTATCTCTACTTTTAGTAGACTAAGAAACTAAGGCTCAAAAGGGTGTAGTAACTTGTCTGCAATTGACAGCCAGCAAGTGATTGAGATTCAATTTGATGCCTGTGCTCTTATCTGCTGTCTCTAGTGGTCACAGAAAACTGGAAAGAGCAGATGGGAAAAAAGATTCACTCATACTTACTCTCCAGTGATGTCCCCTGTTAAGAATTTGATGCACTCTCTAGCCCTCTTTTTTCTATTCATGTTGTAATGATTAATTGTGATCCTATGATATGTGCAAAATTGCATTCTCTCATTTCAAAATAATGCTTCTTTCTAATTAATATGTAATTATTGTAATAAATTGTGTGTTAGATAGGGATCTAAATTCATTATTTCCAAAATGGTGGACCAATTTTACAAATAACATTTACTAAATTAGCCATAATTTTACCAGAGATTTGAAATGCCATTGTTAATATTAATTTCATATGTGTGTGTAAACTTCTGAATTTTCTAGTCTCTTCATTTTTCTAGTACAGCCTTTAATACAAATATAATTATTAAAGCTTTGTGATGCATTTAAAACTAGTAATGCAAGTTTCTTCACAAAACATTTTGTCTTAAAATTATTGCTGAGTATTCTTTCCCTTATTACATAAAATGAATGCTTACTGTGTGCCAGGAGCTGTACTAGGCTTTGGGATACATGTAGAATTTTTTCAAGTTCTGTAATACAACAAATCCCAGTGGGATGATTATGTTAACATTCAACAATAATTTGACAAGAATTTGCATCTTTACTATTAAGCCTTCTCATGCAGACAGATGAAATCTCCATTTTTTTGGTATAATAGTTTATCCTTCCTTAACATTTTGTAGCTTTCTTCATGTGTTACCTACATTTCTCTTAATAAGTTTATTCCTAGATATTTTGTCATTTTGTTACTATTGAATGTAATCATTTTTCTGTTATATTTTCTAAGTAGTTATTACCAGCATATTAGAAAACTGTTAAATATTTATACATTTGTTTGTAACTGTCCACATTATTAAACTGACTTTCTAGTTCTGATAGATTTTTAGTTGAGTCTGTTAACTTTTGCAGATAGCCAGTCATATCATTTGAAAAAGAATTATAGTTTCAACTCCTCTTTTCCCATTATTTATGCTTATTTCCTTTCTCGACTAATTATGTGCTAGCAGTTCTAGAATGATGTTAAATAGTGGCAGTGATAGTGGGCCTGTTTAAATGGATTCTTTCCAAGGTTTCTCCATAAGGTTATTAAGTGTTTTTATCTAGCATGGATGTTGAACACTCTCAAATGCCTTCTTGGCATCTATCAAGATGATCAGTTTTTAATCTTTTGACCTATTGATTTGATCAATTATACCAATGTATTTTCCAAATTAAACCATTTTTGTAGTTCTGAACTAAACCTTAGTCATTACTTTTATATTTTTTCTTTCGTTTTTTAATCTAGGATTTTTTTCTATATTTATAAGTGTAATTGTATATAACATTTTCTTTTTTGTGCTATTATTTGTCAGATTTTGCTCTCAGGGTTTCATTAACTTTTTACATAAAGTAGGAAGCTTACCATTATTTTCTATGCTTGAAACTATTTAAATAGGAAGGAAATTATCTCTTTTTACGTGGCAATGTTGAGCTTTTGCTAAGTAAGAACACATTATTGCCTAATAAATCTGCCTCTCTTTTTTCTCATTAGCCTATAGACAATAGTTCAATATGGTGCCCAAGGAATTACAAAAAAACAACAAAAAGAGCTTTGAAATTACATGCCATCCAAATGATCATCCAGATGGTCCAGAATTAATTTATATTTTTAGTATATTATCTTCAAAATGAAAAATCAAAATTTTTATAAATACTCTTAGACAACCTACAAGCTAAAGCTTGAGAATAATGACCAGACTACTAAAATGGCTGGTTATTCCCTATTTAAGGCTGGATGAAATGCATTTGTTAATTCATTCAGCTACATGCTAGAGTACCTACTTGGTGTTAGATGTGATTCTAGGCACTGGGCTACAGACATGAAGCTCCTGTCCTTGTGGTAGTTACATTTTAATAGAGAGTACAGGGGCAAAAACACACAAGTAAACATAGAAAAATGTAGACGGTAATGGGGCAGGCAATGAGAGCGGTCGGGGTGCTGGAGTGTTAGAATGACGATGGAAGACCTCTGAAGAGGAGAGAGACATTAAACAGAAACCTAGATTAAAGAGGAAGGTAGCCTGCCTGGCTCCTGGAGGAAGAACAGTGCTCTGTAATGTTTCTTGGAGTCTATAGTGATTCCTTTCATGTCACATTGTGGCATAAAATCATAGATTTTAAAGCATTCCATAAATTGCCTTCTCCCACCAGAACATAGAAATAGATGCTGTCTCTCATAGGCTGCAAACGTAAAGCCTCTTTCTTTTTCAAATTCACAAATTATTCTAAATCTGACAACAGGGTTAACCTTTCTTAACATTTAAAAAATTGGAACATTTTTGCTAGTGAATTTTACTTCAATGTATTTTTAAGAAAATTTCAGTGGAGAATATTGAGGGTTTTTTTTTTAACGCAGAAAATTATAGTAATACAGAGGATGGCAGCTAACATGGTGCAGGCTTCCTGCGTGCCAAGCATTTTCTAAGTATTAACATCCATTATTAATACTTGCAACAATGCTTTTGGTTTGATGATCCTCATTTTGGGCAGTAGAAATTGAGGCGAGGAGATCAAATGATTTACCAAACCACGCTGAATGAGTCAGAACTCACACCCAAGTCTTCCTGACGTTAAAGCAGAGGATTTAATCACTATACCTGTGTCCTGACCCCAACTATCTTTTGCTAACACAGCCAATTACTATCTTTCAGCTGCGCCAGCTTTAAGACAATTCGAAACAGAATTTGAAATGCCAGAGTATGAAAATTTCCCAAGTGATAAAGGCTTAGAAGAGATGCCCTCCTCATTTGATGAAGATGGTAAAGAAATATATTACTGCTGTTAGTGGCCAAATCTTTCCTGATATTAATATAAACAGATTAGCTGATAAATCATATTATTCTTTCACTGCAGTGTTTACTCTCGAATCCCAAAGAGAAAACCTTTTAGAGGACAGTGAAGAAGCGAAAATGAAGTCCGTTATCGATCAAGATGCTACAATTGGTCAAGATGGTAACAAAATGAACTGTTAATGCCACACTTATGGTTCTTATTTCCATTTATTTCATATTTTATCATGTTGATATTGAAGCTTAAACTATTCCCCTTATTGGAAAGTTCAGGAGAAAAAAGTTAGTTCCTCTCTTACAGATTTAAACTGAACAACTCTAGAACAAAACTAGGTTTACTAGAATGAAGAAGAAAATGTAGAGACAGAGGCGCTTAATATGATTAGAACCACCCCAAATTTTTTAATGTTTCTAAACATAATACAATCATTATAACAAATTCTTTCTTAAAAGCTTGCTACTTCCTTTTGTGTTAGAATCCAGCCATCATAAACCTAGAGTTTTAGCTGTGAAATGTTATCATTTCACAGCTAAATGGTACTATTTACCCTTATAAAATTTTTCTATTCATATTTTAACCTAATCGAAAGCTAATATGTTTACATAGTAACATATGTTTAAATATATTTACATATGTTTAACCTAATTGAAACCTAGTATGTTTATATTAATAAATGTAAACTATTTTTACCTATTTTTATTTATAATGTAACATTTTTAATTAAATTACTTTATTAGGAAATATTTTAACCCTCATTTTCTTTTTATTTTTATTAAATTTATTGGGGTGACATTGGTTAGTAAAATTATATGCGTATATAGGTATACAATTCTATAATACGTCATCTATATATTGCATTGTGTGTTCCCAACCCAGAGTCAGTTCTCCTTCCATCATTTTCAATTACTATACAATTTCCCTATTTGTAGGTAATAGTTTTAACTAGTTCTTTATGTTGGAAACAAGTTATTTTTCAGATTTGTTTGCTACTAAAAGTAATGCTTCAATGAATTTTTTACTTTAAGTTTTGTCTGCATGTTGACATAAGTGAAGTCACTGGTTTAATGAGTACGAAGCTATAGACAGAGTCAAGTTGCTTTGCATAAAAGTTCTTCCAAACCATGTTCCACTTGGTAATATACAAAGTACATGTTTTTGTTTCCTTGGTATTGTCTCTTTAAATACTATTTTTAAATTTTTTTTAACTGTTTCTGAAGTTTAAAATTTTAATATTTGTTAACCATTTATGTTTCTTCTTTTCTGAGGTGACCTTTTTTTTTAACCCATTTTTCTAAATTGTTGTATCAGTTATATGGTTCCTATATAAGCTTTCTATATTAATCACTTACTTTTCATATTCTTTTTCCAAATTGGAGAGTTTCTCCTTTAAATCACCTTGCTGTTTATGAAGTAGAAGAATTTTTTATATTTTTGTAGTCAAATCATTACTTTCCTTTTGTTGATTTCTTTCATTTATTTTCAGGCTTAAAACGTCTTCTCTCAACCAGAGACTTAATATATATTTATATTCTTTTTTTTAATTGGTCCAACCTTTTTGTATTTACTTTTTAAGTGCATCTGTAATTTCTTGTGTTATATAACGTAGAGCTGATATTTTTGGTTTGCTCCCTCCTCCTGATTCAGGCAGATGTGTGCTTGCCTGCTGTTTATTTCAAGCCTACTAGGAATTGAACTGAGCAGTCAGAAACTTATGTATGGCACTCTTCTTCCGCCAACATACACACAGGCCCACCCCCACCCATCCACCACACACACACACATTTTTCACATTTCACAGAAGGACCTTCAATATTACATTTTTGGCGAAGTGACATCTGGGAGCCCCATCTCTGCTGCTGCAGAATTGCCAGCACCAGGACACTAAGATAGCCCCTGCCTCATGCTGTCTGTTCCATCCTTGGGGGAGGCAGTCTGAGGTAGAAGCAATTGTCAGTGCTTCTCCCTACTGCTGCAGGGATGCCAGCACTGCCAGTGTTCCCTGCTAGAAGGGCACCCTCCCTACCCCATGTATCTGAGATAAGCACAGCACTTACCTCTGGGAGCCAGGGCACTGTTAGTTACCTCGGGAAGGGAAAGCTTGAGGTTTGTTTTTTTTTCAATTTAGACCCACTGGCATTATATGAAACTAAAATTACTCTTGGTTTTGTTACAGGTTAACTAAGTTATTATCTTTATTTTCTACTGCTGATAGATATGTGTACCTATTTGATTATTATGGTTATCATTTTAATTTAAAAAATTAAGAAAAGATGAAATAGTGCCATTTGCGACAACATGGATGGATCTTGAGATTATTATGCTAAGTGAAGTAAGTCGGACAGAAAAAGCCAAGAACCATATGATTTCACTGATATGTGGTATATAAAACTGAAAACAACAAAAGAACAATGCAAACAAATAAAGAAACAAAAGCTCATAGACACAGACAATATGATAGTGGTTACAAGAGGGTAAGAGGGGAGGAGGGTGGTAGATGAGGGTAAAAGGGATCAAATATATGGTGGTGGAAAGAGAACTGACTCTGGGTGGTGAACACACAATGTGAGATATAGATAATGTTTTACAGAATTGTACACCTGAAACTTATGTAACTTTACTAACAATTGTCACTGTAATAAGCTTTAATTAAAAAATAAATTAAGAACATGAGTCCTGGGTCCCTGGACCCATACATACCGTAATCTTCTTTGGGAATCACCTACAGTTTAATGCTGTTATTTAGGTGTTGACAATGTTTATTCACAGATGAAAAAGAAACCAGTGAAACGTCTATGATTAAAAGAAGATCTCAGGACATTAGTCAAGATCTAAATCTGGCTTCAAAAAAAGGTAAATTAATAGTTGAGTAATTTGGTTCTCTTAGATTGTGGATCTAAAAAGCAAAAATAGTGCCTTCAGAATTTTGGAGGAGAAAGGTCATTTTTTAAAAAAGCATTGTTAATATCCAACTTACTCTACCTTAAAGGCTACTCTATTGTAAACAGTTAGATGTGCATGAACACAGAAAAAAGAACATGTACTATATTGTTTTCGTGAAAAAGAACATTGGGAATACAGGAGATCTATCTTTCTGTTCTGCCATCCCTGGCATGTGGCTACCAGAACAATTTACAGTGTGGCTGCTGGTGCTCCAGCCATCATATCACTGCACCTAACAGGAAGGAAGAAAAGGCAAGGGACAAAACTGGCACTTCCCCCAGCTGAGTGATTCCTGTTTAAAGAGATGGGAGGAAGACTTGCCCCTCAAAAAATTCTGCTGGCATCTTATCTATGGGCCATGCAAGCTATAACAGAAGTTGGAAGTTGGTTTTTTGTTTTTGTTTTAAGTTGGGCACAGTGCTGACCCCAACAAAATCAGGGTTCTGTTACTAAGCAAGAGGAGAAGGGACATTGGGTAGAAAACTAGCAGCTTCTAGCACATTTAGTATCTGGCTATTTCTGCCTCTCCATGCCCCCCTTCCCAACGCTACAGGAAGACCATGACTTCTTGCCTCTTCCATTCTGGTTGTCCAGGAACTGCCGGATCTCTCCATCACTGAGAACAGACTTCTCGTTTCACGGCAGGGAGGGCACCTGGACGCTGCTCTTCAAAGGCCCATTGGGGGTTTTCTGGGCTGGGATCAGTTGGGCTCTGGCAGGAGACCCTGACACATGGAACCTTGGGGCAGTGCCTCAGGGAGCACAGTAGGAAAGACAGAGCAGAATCGGGTGGAGCTGCCCGTCTCTTGTCTCGTGTACGTCGTCATGCAGCCTGTGAGCCCGCTCAGCCTTGTAAGGAGACATGCAGCGTGCAGCGAGGGCCAGAACCCAGTGTAACACTTGAGAAACCAGCCTTCGTCACCCTTTCTTCTGTTTCCTCCAACTTGCCTACCTCCTGTCCTCTTACTGTCCCTTGTCGTCTCATGCTTACAATCGGAAGTGGCCATCTGATCATTCCCTAGCTGCTTGTGTTTTAGCTTGACTCCTGGAATTCTTTGGTCCCCACCTCTTCTCCCTGGCTTCCTGGTTTTGACTCCTGCCTGACATGACTTCTCACCTCATTCACTTTCATTCTGATGCACTGGCTTTAAGCCACTTTTCTGATATTTTGTGCTTCCTGACCTGACATTTCTTCCCTTGTCTGTTTCCCCTTTCTTTTATCATGTGCTACAGTAACACAAAGATTGTCACGTATTAACAATCATACTCTATTGCAAATAGAATTGTCCACTAAAGTTATTAACGGCATTAGTTTATTAACTTATTTTACTTTAAACTCAATAGAAGACTCAATAGAAGAGGTAACTGCAGATCATCCAGAGGTTCTTTCCATGATAAAAGAGACTGTGAAAATGACAAAGAATATGAACTTTGAACAGCCATATGAGAAACATGCTGAAATATTAGAGGAAGTCCTAGAAGAGGTAAGAAATCCAGGCTGTTCGTTTTTATCATTAATTTAGCAGTAACTGAGAAAATTAACCTTTTATATATATGTAATTAATTTAGAGTCTCCTTTGATAGTACTGAAATCTATAGCCTTCAAATGCATGTACATTTTATAGTCAACATTGTTATGTGTAATGTACCCCAGAGAACAGTTGCTTATGCTCTTTGGTAAATTTTCACTTATCAACAGTTATGCAGTATAATTTCATAGCTATGAAATTAATTCTTCCTTAACTGTTATTGTCTTTAATTCAGTTCACTTGGTTAAAAGATGGTACGAATGAAGCCAATACCAAAGCTAGATATTTCATCTATGAGCTAATTAGTTGTAAACCGAGACAAATGTTGCTCCACAGATAATTTCATCCAATCACTGGGAATGTGTATTCATAATGGAGATGGATAGACACAAGTTAGTTTCCAATCTGAGGGGAAAATAAAGCCTCAGATACTATGTCCTACTGATGGCAAATCAGAATGCTTATCTTTTGTTTATAAAGAACAAGATATCCGTAGGGGTCTGCTTTGTATGGAGACCTTGAGTAAGCATTCAGAGCAAAGTCAGAGAACAAATCAGTTTTGGACTCTCAATGAACTTCTCCTATATTTCTGTGTAAATTGAAAATGGTGCAATTTGCAATTATTATGTGAGAAGGAAAAAAAAAAAAACTATTCTGTGAGAGTATAGAACCACTCTGTAACACACTGGGTGGTCTCCACGAGCCCCAGGCTATACCCAAGGCAAGTTGCTGTCCCCCTCTGAGCTTCCAGTAGAGATCTTTCAACTTCCTCTGCGTCTCACCTGGTTGTTCTGTCATCACTCTGAGCACCTACTGTTTGCCCTGTGCTGTGCTAGATCGTAGGGATCTGCAGATGAATCATAACTTCCCTTTAAGGAGTTATCTCTCAGGTGGGGGAAGGCTGACGGATAATCCAATCATTGAATTCTGTGCTTAGTGGTAAATAGAATAGTACAAGATGTAGGAATTTCACAAAGGCAGGGGCTGTCAGCTCTGCCTGGGATGTGAAACAAAGCATGGGGGTGGGGCGGGGAGGCGGGAGATATGCAAGTGAGGGAATCTGTGGCCCTGTGGAAGTCCCATCCTTGCCCTTCACTGAAAAATTTCTCGATTCCCTTCAGAGTTTGTTCTGGAGGATACAAATCTACAGGGAGTACTACTAAAATGCTTCTGCTAAAGGAACATATATAATGTTTTTAGATGGTAAACTGTGACTCTGAGACTGTAGGGGAGTTTAAATCACATGAGCTTTTGACATCAAAGCTCATATGAGATTGTGTCTCAAGAGAACAGAAACCTGTCATCCGTTTCTACTCTGTGAGTAGGAAACCTATTTTCAAAAAGTAACTAGTTAGTTACTAATTTTTTACATATAAAGACAACATTGTTTGATGTCTTTCTCAAATTAACTTATAGATTGATGCAATTCTAATAAAAATCTCAATATATTTTGGGAACTGACAAAATAACTCTACCATTGATTGGGAAGAACCAAGAGTTGAGACTAGGTAAGAACAGTTTGGCAAATTATAATAGAGAGAGACTTGCTCTACCAGCTAGTAAAATGTGTTGAAATGCATGGAGAAGATACAGAAACAGACCTCAATACAGATAATAAATTGAGTATGTGTTAAAGTTTACATCACAATCCAAAAAGGAAAGGAAGAATTATTTAATACTGTTGATAAAATTAACTATTCAGGGAAACTAATTTAGATTCTCACCTTATATCAAAATTAAAATAAACTTCATATACATTAATAAGTTAAATGTAAAAATGGCATTTTTTTAACTAGAAGAAAGTGTAGTGATATTGAAATGATCTTAGAATGGTCAAGTACTCAGGGAGTAAATGCAGTGGAAGAACTGTTAAAGCAAAATCTCAATAGAGGGGATACTTAATAATGATTCTCTATAAAAAAAATTATGAAAATCAAAATTTTAGGGCAAAGGTCAAACTGGAGAAAGATTTATAATAAAATGAAATTAATTCCTTAATATAAAGATTTCTTACAAATCAAGGAAAATCTAATATCACAACATAAAAGCAGGCAAAAGATGTAAACAGATTATTTCATCAAAGAAGAAATATAAATGTTTAATTGAGAATTTTCATATTCAAGTGTCAATAAAAATATGAAAATTAAAATAATGAGATACAATTTCTCACCTATAAAATTGGGAAAGATTTTTTTTAAACTTATAACAATTCATACTAGTGAGGCTCTAGTTATATAGTCAGATGGGAGGAGTGAAAATCAATACACACATTTTTGAAGCAACGTGACAATGTGTATTGAAAGCCTTTAAAACGTTTCTTCCTTTATCCTCCTTGACCTAAAAGCCCTTCTAGGGATCCAACCTAAAGAAATATATTGGAATACTATTCTGCCATAAAAAAAAAATGAAATAGTACCATTTGCGACAACATGGATGGATCTTGAGATTACAATGCTAAGTGAAATAAATCAGACAGAAAAAGCAGAGAACCATATGATTTCACTGATATGTGGTATATGAAACTGAAAACAGCAAAAGAACAAGACAAAAAAATGAAGAAACAAAAACTCATAGACACAGACACTAGTTTAGTGGTTACCAGAGGGTAAGGGGGGAGAAGGGTGGGAGATGAGGGTAAAGGGGATCAAATATATGGTGATAGAAGGAGAACTGATTCTTGGTGGTGAACACACACCCAGAATATATGTGATATACAGATGATAAATTGTGCACCTGAAATCTATGTAACTTTACTAACAATTATCACCCCGATGAACTTTAATTAAAAAAATATATGTATGTATATATATATATATATATATATATATATATATATATATATAAAGAAATATATGTTTGAACAAAGATTTATATACAGATATTCATCACATGATCACAATGTTATGATAAAATTATAAATTATATAAATGTTTAACAGTAAGAGGATAATTGAACAAATTAAGGTTTATTCATTTGATAAAATACTATGATGTCTTTTTTTTTAATTAAATGAGATGGGAAAACCATAATTGATATATTGATATTGCTTTAATCTTCGTATCTTTGAAACTTGGACAGTAAAAGTTTTTACTAACCATTTATATTTTTCCAGTTTTATTGAGATATAATTGACATATAACATTGTAGTTGTTTAAGGTGTACAACATAATGATTTGACGTTAATGATCTGATATATGCATATATGCAAAATGATCATCACAGTAAGTTTAGTTAACATCCATCACCTCACATGTTAATAGTTATTTTTTTGTCTGTGTGTGAGAAGAACTTTTAAGATTACTCTCTCAGCATCTTTCAAATATACAGTATAACATTGTTAACTATAGTCACTATGCTGTACATTATCTCTCCAGGACTTATTTATCTTATAACTGGAAGTTTGTACTTTTTGACCCCCTTTACCTATTTTCCCACCTCTGGCAACCACCAATCTGTTTTCTGTTTCTATGAATTCAGTTTTTCTAGATTCTATGTATGAGTGAAATTATACAATATTTGTCTTTCTCTGACTTATTTCACTTATATTTCTTCTCTATAACTTTCTTTTTTTACCCTTTAATTCTCTTGTGTTACACATTTCAAAGTGTTTAAAATTCATTTTTTCAAAAGTCTTCATTCAGATGTAAACTCATAAAGCATATAATCTGAAATTCTGCATGGGCCAGAGGGTTACATGAGCCCTTTGACTTACTTCTAACATCCTGTGATTACCTGATGGCACACAAACCCTCAGAAACGTTGTACTGACAGATCCACGTTACTCGGATCTATACTTGTATTGAAGCTATTGCTGTTTGGTTGTTGGTTGGGGTGAGTTTAGCAGAACTGAACTGAAAGATTTGTTTTGACCCAGTTCCCTCCACAGCTATTAGTAACTATCTCAGTACCTCTCAGCTCTCTCACTGAGGGCTGAAAAGCAAAAGGGAAGTTGTCACTAAAAAAGGCAAGCTGGACCTTGCTACTCAAAGAGTGGTTCATAGACCATTATCACCTGGGAGCACATTAGAAATGCACTCTCAGGTCTCATCCCAGACCTTCTGAATTAGGATCTGAATTCTGTAATACTGAAGAACATATAGCAAAAACATGTGTTGTTATATTTCTTTAATAAAGCCTTTTCCTTTCCATTCTTAATTTTTAAAACTTACAGCTTTCTTGCTTTAAGTTTATCTTTTGAAATTAAGAGGCTCTTTTTTTTCTTCCAAAAGTAAGAAGGATTCAAAAGATAATTGGTTAAGGTTCACAGAAATGTTTTCTCAAGCTAGCACCCTTGACTTGTGTAGCTATCATGGTAATATCAATGTGTCGTTTTTCACAGATAGTTGAAGAAAACAAGAACAGGTTTTCTGGTGCCCCAAAATATGGAGGATGGATACTGGACAACTGCCCTATTATAAAAGAACTGTGGACAGTCTTAGTTGAGAAAGGAATTACACCAGATTTAGTAATTTGCTTATCAAATACAGAAAACAATGGTTGGTAAATATTTATCATGTAAATTTGAAATTGAAGTTTTTATTGATGATAATATTTTTATTTAAAATATGAAATGGGAAAATCTCCACCCTCCATAGGTACAAATACCACCTCAGCAATCCTTTCACGATCCCGAGATACACAAAATGAGGCATCCATCCACCAAGCAGATGGCCAGCATAGTGTGCTGGATCACTGAATGTTCTATCAGGCCCTTAGGATTATTCTTTAGAGCTGAAAATTAGCACCGTCCCCTCCAGTCAGCACTTCTAAATGAAATACATGTAAGGTCGAGGGCAAAGACTATATATTAGCCCTTCTTCACCTCAAATGGGAAATATTAAGTACTTAAAGATAGCAGAACTAAATTTTAATTATTTTTTCACTTTGTACAAAACTATAATAACCAAAACAGTATGGTACTGGCATAAAAACAGACACGTAGACCAATGGAACAGACTAGAGAGTCCAGAAATAAACCCCCACCTATATGGTCAACTAATCTTTGACACGAGGGCTAAGAATATTCTGTCATTTTGCCTGTTAGGAAAATGTATTTGAAAAGAGTTTCCAGGGTGGAAATACAATATATTGCCTTTTTTCATGTTTTGGTTATTTATACCATGCCAATATATACTTTTTAAAAAAGATTAAGTTGGTCTCTTAATATTTTAAAGAAACTGGGCTCTATTTAGATAAATGCTTAAAGGAAAATGTTTAGATATAGGGAGAATTAATTTTTTATTATTAATTTCCAAAGTATATCTCACTATATTTTATAGAGCATCAAAATTAATATTATTCTCTTTATATTTCAGGAAAGTGTTTACTTAATAGACTGTATTTGGAGAATAAACCTGAAATTGACTCTAAGATATTAGAAAGATTATTAGATGAACTACAAAAGGAAAAAGCAAAGGAAGAAGCAGCAAGGTAAAATCTGCCTGGCATAACAAAACAGGTTAATTAATCTTTTATGAAGCTGTTAAATATCTACTTACGATTTATATTTATGAAATCTCTTTAATATCAAAATGGTGATCTAACTGATCCAATTCTAATTAATTCTAAGAAAAACAGTAACTTCACAAATAATTCCAGAATGTCTAACGTAGAGTTGTGGATGTTTTCACAGTCCCATATCAAAGTCATTCCAAATCAAATGTCTACTCTCGAGACACTAAAAAAAAAGAGCACGGATAAGATTTTATTTTATTTCTTTTCACCATATTTATCTGTGACTTAGATAATTTTGCTAACTAGAATCCACAAATTGAAGAAATAATATGATAAAAACTAAATGAAAATACAATGTGATAGGACTAAAATGCAAAGCTTGACTAAGTCCTACATAAGGAAAGGACTAGACCAGTTATTTACTATATTCATAGGTTTAACATCAGGACTTTATTCTCCAATCTGGGTACAATGAAGAACTTTTAAAAATATGAACACATACCTGTTTCTTCATGACTGGGGTCAAGAACTCTCAAGTTCTTTTTTTTTTAGTTTCAGATGTATAAAGCAATGTAATAGACATTTATCATTTATATCCCTCACACAGTGATAACCTCCCATCCCCCCATCTAATACCCCTCTGACATAGCACACAGCCATTACATTTCCACTGTCTCTATTCCTAATGCTGTACTCCGCTTCTTGTAACTATATCAAGTTCTTCAGAATGAGAAATAAAGTATAATAAGAAACAGTGACTTAATTAGCTAATTGTTCTTCCTAGCTGAAACATGTTAGATACTTGAAATTTTAATTTGTCCACTGGGATTCCTACTTCTCAATGTGACAGAGGCTGAGACATTTAAGAACTAAATTTCTTTATGTTAATCCACTAAACCTCCTACAATTAATGATGGCACCTGTACGAGCTTTCTCAAATGCTATTTCATTTTCCCCTTCAGATATTAACAATTTGAGCTGGGATTTAGGAGAGCTCTTTAAACTCTGGAAATTATGAAGCCAGTATCTGGGTTATTAGAGGGTAGAGGGGCAGATAACTGATAAGTGTGTCAGAGAATTTTTTTTCAGTGTTCATTATTCCTCTAAGTTAGCCATTTCTTTAGGGACTTATCATAAAAATATACAAAGTATAATTTAGTTAGATTAATTAATGAGATTGTTTGACATATTGACTAAAAAGTATTAGTAATTCAGGTAATACTTGCAAACTGATTGCGTTTATTTTTAGCTTTTAAAAGTTTTCTTTCAAATAGAGCTAAATCTTCTAGGATTTAAGGGATTACGTAACTTTTTTCCAGTGTATGAGAAATAGTCAAATATTTGAGAACTGATGAAGATAATGACATAAGACTAAAACAAAGTTCATATGATTTCTAGACTGAAGGTCTGCTACATTTTAAATGCATAAAAATAAATATGTCTATAATTTTTTAAATTTTTATTAAATCTATTGGGGTTACATGGGTTACTAAAATTATATAGGTTTCAAGTGGACAGTTGTGTAATACAACATCTATATATTGCATCATGTGTTCACCACCCAGAGTCTGTTCTCCTTCCATCACCAGATACTTGACCGCCTTTTCCCTCTTCTATCACACCTCACTCACCCCCTTACTCTGGTAACAACTAAACTGTTTTCTGTGTCTGTCATTTTTTGTTTGTATGTCTTATTCATTTGTTGCTTCCAGTTTTATATCCCAGATATGAGTGAAGTCATATGGTTCTCGACTTTTTCTGTCTGACTTATTTCTCTTAGCATGATAATCTCAAGATCCATCCATGTTGTTGCAAATGGCAGTATTTCAAAGATGAAAGCTTATGGCTGAATAATACTCCATTGTGTGTATGTACCACATCTTCTTTATCCAATCATCTATCTAAGGACACTAATTGTTTCCATGTCTTGGCCACCATGAATAGTGCTGCAGTAAACATAGAAGTACATATACCTTTATGGATGTTTTCAGATTTTTTGGGAGATGACTCAGAAGAGGTATTGCTGGGTCATGTGGTAATTCTATTCTTAATTTTTTGAGGAATCTCCATACTGTTTTCCATAGTAGCTGTACCAATTTACATTCCCATCAACAGTGTATGAGGGTTCCTTTTTCTCCACAACCTCTCCGACACATTATTACTTGTCTTGTTGATGACAGCCATTCTAACAGGTAAGAGGCAGTATCTCATTGTGGCTTTGATGTGCATTTCCCTAATAGCTAATGAAGTTGATCATTTTTTCATACATCTGTTAGCCGTTTGTATGTCTTCTTGGGAGAAGTGTCTGTTCAGGTCTTCTGCCCATTTTTTAAATTGAATTGTTTGTTTTTTTGTTTTTGTTGAGTTGTATGAGTTCTTGATATATTTGACATATTAGCCCCTTATCGAAGGTGTTGCTTGCAAATATGTTCTCCCATTCTGTTGGTTGCCATTTGTTTTGTTGATGGTTACTTTTCCTGTGCAAAAGCTCTTTAGTTTGCTATAATCCCATTCATTTATTTTTGCTTTTACTTACCTTGGCTTTGAAATCAATTTCATACAATCCTCTCGGAACCCAAGGTCAATAAGTTTAGTACCTATGCTTCTATACAATTCATTGTTTCAGATTTTATGTTCAGATCTCATACAATTCATTGTTATATGGTGACAAAGAGCAGTCTAGTTTCATTCTTTCGCATGTGGCTTTCCAGTTTTCCCAGCACCATTTATTGAAATAGCTTTCTTTTCTCCGTTGTATGTTTTTGGCTCTTTTGTCTAATATTACCTGCCCATGTATACGAGGTCTGACAATTAAGTTCGCGAACTCATCCTAGAAAAAGTGCTACATACCTCATTGCTGAATATCACTACGGTCACCTTCGAAGTACTCCCCTTGGGAAGCTATGCACTGATGCCAGCACCTAATCCACCCTTCAAAGAAATTTTGGACCTCTTTCTGAACTGGCCATATTACCCTTGAGGTCCTGAATGTCATCAACTGTCTTCCTTTCAATATTTCCTTTATCTTCAGGTAAAGAAAGAAGTAATTGGGGGCCAAATTAGGTGAGTAGGGAGGGTGTTCCAATACAGTTATTTGTTTACTGGCTAAAAACTCCCTCACAAACAGTGCCATGTGAGCTGGTGCATTGTCGTGATTCAAGAGCCATGAAGTGTTGGTGAAAAGTTCAAGTCGTCTAATTTTTCACGCAGCCTTTTCAGCACGTCCAAATAGTAAGCTTTGTTAACTGTTTGTCCAGTTGGTGCAAATTCATAATGAATAATCCCTCTCATATCAAAAAAGTTTAGCAACATCATTGCAACAAGTTCACGAACTTAATTGTCTGTCTGACCTCGTATACTTTGATGCTCCCTGTTTGGGAGCATATATATTGATAAGTGTTGTCTTCTTGTTGTGTTGTCCCCTTTATCATTATGAAATGTCCGTCTTTGTCTCTTGTTACCTTTTTCATACTGAAGGCTGTTTCATCTGATATAAGTATGCCTATGTCTGCTTTCCTCTGGATGCCATTTGCTTGGAGTATCATTTTCCACCCTTTCACTTTGAGTCTATATTTGTCTCTTGAAGGGAGCAAGTGGTTGGGTTTTGTTTTTCAATCAAATCTGTTACTCTGTGCCTTGTTATTCGTGAATTCAGTCTATTTACATTTAGGGTGATTGTTGATATATGAGGGTTTCCGATAGCCATTTTATCTTTTGTTTTCTGGTAGCTCATTGTCTCCATTGTTTCTTTGCCTTTGTGTTTCTGTTATTTTACTTCAGTGGCAGTCTATAATTTATTACCTCTGTTTCCTCTTTTTTTTTATGTTATGTGTCTCAGTTCTACATTTATTTCTGAGTGGTTACCATAATTTATGTGAAAGAAAGTTTCATATGTACAGTAGTCCATTTTCTTCAGCATGCATCTTATCTCCATTCTCCTTTGCCAATTGAGATCTTTACTCCCTCCCCTTTTATGTTTTTGTTGTCACAAATTATCCCTATTTATGCTGTGAGTTCATTTCTGAGTTGCAGTAGCAAATTGTCTTCTCTCTCTGTCTCTCTCTCTCTGTCTCTCTGTCTCTGTCTCTCTCTGTCTCTCTCTCTCTCTCTCTCTCTCTCTCTCTCTCTCTCGGTTTTTATTTCCTTTACTTTTTATGTGTTGTTTAAGTGTATAGTGCCCTGCTCTGTGTAGGGGTTGCCATTTCCTGCTGTTGTCTTTCTATTAGTAATTTTCTGTATAGTTTTGTGTCCTTTTGTCTTTTTGTTTCAGGTAGAATAACCTCCTTCAGTATTTATTGCAATGCAGGCTTTGTGGTGGAAAATTTCTTCAGCTTCTGTATATCTTTATTCCTCCTTCATATCTAAAGGATAACTTTGCTGGATATATTATTCTTGGCTAATAATTTGTCTCTCTCAATAGTTTGAATATTTGATTACACTCCTTCCTGTCTTTAAGTTTATTTTCTGGATATTTTTCATTTTCTTTTTGAGCTGCCTTGTTACCTTGGTTATTCATGGTAATTGATGGATGGTTTCTCTTCCTGGACATCTACAGGAGTGAATTCTGCAGCAAGTTGATATGAACATGTCTCTCTTTTGTTTTCTGGTAGGTAGCGCTGGAGCATTCTATTTTCTCTTGTCCTGTTCCAGCTTCTTGCATGGTGGGAGGTTTCCTAGGGAGGTGAGCGTCTCCTCTGTGACCAGTTTGCCTTGGTCTCAGGGCACCACCCCCCATGGGAGGATGTGGTGGGTGATAGGGTTCTGAGCCCCCAAAATCCCAGTGCTGCCCCCACAGCCAGATGTAGCGCTGTGCACCTCATCAGCCCTGTGTGCCCCTGCTGGGATCAACTGCAAAAGTTGGGGGCAGAGTGGGCTCAAGAGAGGTCACTAGTGTGTTTGTGTCTGTTTTCTTCTGAGTAATGGTGACTGCCTTTAATTTTGTGTTGTTATTGCAAGCAACTGCAGTATTTCAGTGATTTATAGACAGGGTGACCATATTTCTCTATTTGCCTCACCGCTGTATCTCCTCCCTTGTCTCTGGAATTATCCACAGTGTGTGTCTGGTGCTCAGGATCTATCTCTCCAGTTCTCAGGACTGTAGATATTCTTTAATATTTGATACTACTACAGTTTTTTTCTGGGGCCCACTGCTAGCACTGGGAGGGTGTGGGAGAGGCGAGCTCTGGGAGGGTTTGGGGAGACTTCCAGGCTCCATGGCTTTGTTTTCTGCCTGGCAGTGAGGGCTCTTAGACCACAGTTGTTGCACTTCTGTACACAGTCTTTGCCCGAGGTCTCTGCTCCGATTGCTGGGTTCAGCCATATTATATGCTGGCCACTCAGGCAGGATTGCTGGGGCCAGAGAGAGTGCATCTGCAGTCTAAATCCCCCCATCTCCTGGGACCGCAGTGAGCTCTGGGTTGCATCCCACAGCTCCCATCTCTGTACTTCTCCCTTCTCTCCTCTCCTGTTTGCCCTGATTCGCCCACCATCAGATGTTTCAATGTGGATCTCTCAGGCATATTTGTGTGTTACGTAGGGAATCCTTTGTTGATTTATAGCTGTTCAACTTGTTGTAACTTCAAGGCAAGATATCAAGGGGGACCGCTCATGCTGCCATGTTTCTGACATCACTCTACATTTATAATTTATTTTTAAAGGAAAAAGAGATCTTTTCTACTTTCTCCCAACTCTACTTTCACCTTGCTTTTACCATATAGAATTTTCTGAGGTATGTCTATAATCAGTTTTTTACTTCTTTTGATTTTAAATGTTTATATCTTTATAAACTTCTTAATGTCAAAGACTTGCCCAGATTGAAGCAGGCTTTTCTACGTGTCTGTATGTTCCCTTTTAAATTCAACATGAGTATTTCAGAACAAACATTTTCTTCATATACTGCAGAAAATGAAATCTGAAATGGAACCAGAAAAAAAAAAAATGGTCAGAGACTCTTTCAAAGACCTTGCAACTTGGTTAGAAAAGAGATAACAGGATTAAGAATTCCATGTTGAGCCAAATATCTTAAGACACACCGAATCCTACAGCTTTTCCAGCATCAGTTTCCACATGTGCTAGTCAAATGCAGAATAATTTTTGTCGTCATCATTAGTTAGTCTTTGACCCATCTATCCAAGTGGTTTATCGAAGTATCTAATAAGTGGCAGCAGAAGTCTTTCTTGTTCTTGCCAGGTTTAGATTCTTAGCAGCAGTATACCTTATCCAGATTTTGGATGAGGGGAGCCTCACAAAAACGTCCTGTATGAACTGCCGATTCATACACGATCAAAATGGGGAAAGAGTTCAGAAACAATGCCCAGTCATCTCAGAGGTCTTGTCATAAACAAAGGGAACTCTGGTTGTTTCCATGTCTTGGCCACCGTAAGTAAAGCTGCAGTGAACATTGGAGCACACTTGTCTTTATGGATAAATGTTTTTGGATTTTTTTGGTAGATACCCAGGAGAGGGATTGCTGGGTCATATGGAAACAACCAAAATGTCCTTCGATAGATGAATGGATAAAGAAGTTGTGAGATACATATATATATATATGTGTATATATATATATATATATATATATATATATATATATATATAGTGTGTGTGTGTGTGTATATATATATATACACACACACACACACACACACACACACACACACAATGGATGGAATACTATTCGGCGGTAAGAAAAGATGAAATAGGACCATTTGTGACAACATGGATGGATCTTGAGATTATAATGCTAAACGAAATAAGTCAGACAGAAAAAGTACCCAACCATATGATTTCACTAATATGTGGTAATAAACCAAAAACAACAAAAGAACAAGACAAACAAATGAGAAACAAAAACTCATAGACACAGACAATAGTTTAGTAGTTACCAGAGGGGAAGGGGGGAGGGGGTTGGTAGATTAGGGTAAAGGGAATCAAATATATGGTGATGGAAGGAAAACTGACTCTGGGTGGTGAACACACAATGTGATTTATAGGGGATGTAATACAGAATTGTATACCTGAAATTTATGTAACTTTACTAACAATTGTCACCCCAATAAACTTTAATTAAAAAAAACAAAACAAAGGGAACTCAAATTACATCAAAACTTGAGGCTGAATCACAGGATTCGGAATACAGTGAGAGAACACCCCCTATTAACAAGAAACACATCTGTTGGGAGAAGAGTTCTGATACTGTCTTGTGAAGAGAATATAGTATATAACTAGATTTTCAAAGGAAGGGGAAGAGGACACAAAGAACAATAATATGAGAGAATGACAAGCCTATAGGGAAGACTGTCCCAGAGTGTTCCACTGGTATAAATGGGCTCTACTTTACTTAACTAGTTCCCTGTTGGTGAATACTTGGTACAGTTTTTGGTATTATGTTTTAAAAATGAAATTATTTTGGAAAGAATGCAACATTGTTGTACATGTTCCTTTGTGCAATAGTTTGCTGATTCCTGAGGGCTAAATTCCTAGATATAGAATTTCTATATCAAAAGTACACACATTTTAATTTTATAAATATTGCCTCTCTCCATCATTTTACTAACTTTCCTTATACCTGTATTCACCATTAAGGCAGGTTGAGTTCTTCATCCCTAAAGAAAACTAGATTCCCTCCAGATATTTAAGTTCCCATATTCCAAATCTCTTTAAATTTCATCATTACTGTGTTAAATCAGAAAATGATTATTCTGATTACAAAGATAAATGTATAAATTTTCTATTTATTCAGTACAGAAAATGTTTTAAATGTAAAAAACTTAAATAAAATTAAAAACTCTCGTAATGCCACCATCCAGAGATAATTACAATTATAACAATTTGACTAATTCTCTTCTAGTCTTTTAATCATTTATATATATTTTAATTACAGAATTGAAACTATTATACATAGTTTTATATTCTACTTTTTTCACTTAACATTATGTTATGAACATTTATCTTTTAATCAAAAAAGGAAATGGCACAATTTCTGCCATTTGGCATTTCAACTTGGAGTTAGACAATCCTTTTTTAATTTTGACAGGTTTCCTAATTAATAGTCAAAGTTTTTCAAAGTGCAGTATTCCAACTTGTCTTTCAAAACAAAAATCCTGAAAATTAACTGACCTCAATATGAGTAAATTAAATATTTACATTGTAAAGTAAAAAGTGTAATGAATATTGTAAACAATTTACTCTTTTTTTTTACCACTGTAAGCCTTAAATCCTATAATTTTGTGAAATGTGTGAATTTCCTAAGATAGTTAAATTTTGAACTTTTTTATTTCAGAAAAGCCAAAGAAGAGGCATTGAGACTAGAAGAAGAAAATCAAAGAATACTGGAAGCTATGAATGAGAAAAGAAAAGGCAAAACACAGATTGATATGACTAATAATTTGTCATTTAATTTTGTATTGTTACTGCAAACAGCTGCATTATTTCAGTGAATGATAGACAGGCTGACCATATTTCTCTATTTGCTCATGAGAGTTCAGGTTTATGGTTATGGTTCTGATGTATTTCTTTGACCTCCTTTCAATTCTCAAAGTGTTCCAATTTGGACAATAATTTATATGTAGTAATGAATTCATAGGAAAAAGACTCCTGGTACAGATACTCACGCACCCTCTAAGACTGGTACACAGCAGGACAACATGTGCAGCATGTCTTAAAATAGTTGCCCTTGTCATAGATGACACATATTGGGATTATTTCTATTCGAAGGATCCTACAGAAGTTGAGAAAACTGTCAAACTCTTACTATACCCATTGTCTTTGCACTTAAACTTATAGAAGAACTTACTACTAAAAGTTTCTTTTAAGACTGGAGTTCTTAACCTAGGGTCCAAGGATAGAATTCAGGGGTCTGGTAACTTGAATGAGAAACTAATCATAACTTTATTTTAACTAACCTTTAATTGAAATTTAGTTTTTCCTTAGACTAGAAATTAATATAGGCAAAAAAAACCACAATAGTATTAGCAGTAACTTGACTTTGTCACTAATAGAAATGAAGATATTTTTACACCATATTAGTTTTATATATCTTATTTATGCATATCCCTATCCCCAAATTGTGGTAGTTATTAAACCAGCTATTAGTTCTTGTTATTTAATGCATTAGTAAAGATGCACAAATTTCTTACAGCACAAGAAAATTTTTGATATCTTTATGACTATTTCAATACAATTGGCTTCTTACATATTTTATTTTATAAGATTGAAAGCATTATTCTAAGAAGGGGTCATTAAATTTCACCAGACTGCCAAAGGGGTCCATAGCTCAAAAGAGTAGAGTATCTGTTTCAGTTTTCCATTGCTGTACAAAGAGCCACCTCAAAACTGTAAAACAACCACCATTTTTATTATACGCACAGTTCTGTGGGTCAGGACTTTAGGCTTATCTCTGTTCCTCAAAAATCTCGATTCTGATTTTAAATAACCACCTTGGAAGTAGATTCTCTGGCCCCACTCAAGCCTTCGGGTATTACGGCTCTGATTAACATTTTCAGTACGACTTACGAGAGACCCAGAGCCACAACCATCAATAAGCCACTCCCAAATTCCTGACCCCAGAAACTACAAGGATAATATGTGATTATTGTTGTTTTAACCAATACACTTTGGGGTAACTTATTCTGAGGCAATAGATAATAATACAACATATACTTAGTCAAAATCACAGATAGTACAAGGATCATATAACACTTTTCAGTCCATTTTTTACTTACATAGTACTCACATTATCCATTAGGGTTCTAGAAAACAGTATTGGAACTTTTTACAGTTTTCTGCATCATTATATAAATTTTTTTATTTGTATGTTTTACAAAGTACCTACTATACAACTTACAAATAACTAAATAGATGCATATTGGAGGTATATGATTTTGTAAATTATTTTTTATTTTTTTATTTTTTTTACTCTAGGAGATATTTAGTTGAAAGACATTTTGAGATTCTGGTGTAGAGCACATAACTTCATCCCAAACCCTAATAGGATTCAGCAAATGCTGCTTCTCCCTCCTGTGTATCACCATAACATTCTTCTTGTAACACAAAAGATTCATCACATTCTCAGTCATATACTCGGAAGGAACACATGTGTTCAGCAGTCCTGGTCAGACCTCGAGATATAATGACACTTCAGGATGCTTTTCTTGGGTGCTTAATCACCCAGATTTAGGTAAACATCCCCGTGCCAGAGGTATTACACACCACTGGAATGTGATTCTTGGAAGGTGCTCACTGGGATTCCCGCAAAAATCCAGAAAACAAGCTCGTTTATTTTCTCATGTCATCTCTGCATAGAAAGTACCTTGTTTTGCTGTCAATTTCACAAATATATTAAAGGATTGAGGAGATAGATTTTTCTGACACCACCAGTTACTCCATCTCCTTCCTGAAAGACTTCCATGCATATATTTCTGATAGTGGTCATCAGCAACTACAGAAAACGTGGAGTTATGCTTTTTAAATTTCCATTTAACATATTGATCAATATACTCTATTACTTATTAGCTGTAAGAAAACAGAGTCTAGCGAGGTGCTGCCCAATAGAAATATAATGCAAGCCACATATGTAATGATAAATTATCTAGTAGACACATAAAAAGTAAAAAGAAACAAGTGAAATGAATTATATTTTATTTAATATTCAATATCCAAGATACTATTTTGACATGTAATCAATGCAAAAATTATTGATATTTTGCATTCAATTTTTCATACTAAATGTAAAATCCATTGTGTATTTTACGCTTACAGCACATCTCAGTTTAAACCAGCCACATTTCAAGTGCTCAATAGTCACACATGGTTAATTGCTACATATCTGACAGTGCAGGTCTAACCATTCCCTTATTGACTGGACATCAGGGCTGTTTCCACTTTCTTACTGTTACGATATTTGGGACTGCTACAAACAATTCCTCTTTTAAATGAACCCTTCTGCTCGTGCTCCCATAACTCTTTGAGCACATGACGATAATCCTTTACTTACCACTACATTTTAACAGGTAAAATATATAGTAGTGTATCTCTCTCTCCCCCAGTAAACCCCTTGCTCTGGGAGGGCTGGGACCATTCCTTATTCTTTGTTTGGGTCTGAGCACTTCTCAGAGTGTCTGGCTCCCAATTAAATGTTTGCTGACCTTATCTGAATGATAATTTATTTTTTCTAAAAGCAGAAGATCCTGAACCTGAGGCTGAAGAGGAGATTGAAGGTGATGAGACTTTTATTCCCGAAGGGTCTGAGGCCCTTGAGGTAGCCGAGGAGACTAGGGGGTCCTTACCTGAGGCGTCTGAAGTGTCCTTGGTCCCTGAATCAGGTTAGACTTAATTGGCAGCCATATCCTTAATTCTACTCATGTCTATTGGTGTGTTTGTATGTGCACGCGTGTGTATATGTTTATCTGTTAATAAAATGGAAGCAGGCTAAGAATGGAAAAAGGAGCCTCCAGATAGCAGCCATTTAGTCCAACACATGGTTTGAGTGCAGTAGGAAGCCAGCTCTGCTCTGCCCGTCCTGACACTCGGGAACAGGGCCAGCTATGTCATTTGTGGGACACATTGTTCAAAAGGTAGGGGGAAAGTGCCATTAAAGGTAGGAAAATATAAAGCTTTTTCTTCCATAATCTCTCTCTCAACTTATTATGTTTCGCTTTTTATTTTCTATTTAATGTCATTCTAAGTAAAGAAAAACTAAAAATTTAAATTATTAGCATGAATTTTACCATTCTCCTTTATGTTGTGCAATGCCATTTTTAAATGAAAATATGAGCATTTAACTCATATGCAGAATCACTGAAATGACACAATTCACATTTCACAGCTCATACATACATAGGTATTTCATTCTCACCAGAACACTGAGTCCGTTTTGTGCACAAAACTAAATCAGCTTTTTATTTCACTTCTTAATATGCACATATTCTACCAACACTCTCTACCTTTAACTTACTAATGACTAAGGAAAGACTGAAAGAAAAAGGAACATTGGTTGTCCTGTCTTTTCTTTTCCTTCTGTCATCCTTTTCAGCCTACGTATTTACTACAGGAAAGTAACAAGAATAAGAAAGGATATGATGGATTCCTTGGTCATTCATGTCTCTCTGAGCGCTCTAACCTTTTTTCTACATCTGAAGCAAGTTCTAGTTCCAAGGGAAAGCATGGTCTCTCAGGGCTGTCAGCATCCTCCCCTGCCTGCTGTCACCACTCAGTCACACGTACTCCCACGCATCGTGGGTCCCCTGGAATTGTGCACTCATGATGGGGCATCAGGAACTCTCATAAGAATGAGATGGGAAGATCTGGCAAACACATATTGTGCATATCTCGGCTTATATGCATGCTCTGTTGTCCCGTTGAAGTCACTTTGGATTTTGCTTACAAAACACAGTTCAAAGATAAAAATTATTAAAATTTTCAAATTGACAACCACAGAGCATTAAACTAAACATGAAGCTATTCTGAGTGAGGCTCTGTACAACTGCACAGGCCACACGCCCAGGAAGCCAGCCCTGCTGCAGAGGTGCAGTTTGCTGGGTTGAGGCAGGGCAAGAAGGAGTCTATGGGCAATGAAAGGCACTCTCAGGACCAGAGAGTGGGCTTAAAGCAGCAAGATACAGGGTACCGCACCGTGGAGGGAGGGAGGCTCGTAAATGCTTCCAAGCAGAGTTAGTATTGGATTAGAAACTAATGCTACAAACTGAAGGTCTTCAGATACTTGGAACTAGATGCCAGCCTGGAGCAATTCAGAGCTGGAAACCTGCTGTTAGCTGGGAAAAGAACCAGGAGTAGGGGAATTTTCACATTGAGAAATCTCAAATTCAACATAGATCATTTTTACCACAAGGATTGGTATTAGCTCTATGGGACAATAAGAATAAAATTAGATGCCCTTGTGCCAGATAGAGGAGCCAGCAGGGTGAAATACCCAATTTTTTTTTTAAGAGTGCCACACCTCTATTTATTTGTGCTGCCACCCACAAACCCCGTCATTTTCTTTAGGATCTAACCAATTAAGCTGACAATTCTCCCTCCCACCTACCTTTTACAAGATAGTCCATAAAATATCAAAAGAAATAGAAGAAACTGACATCCATTAAATATAATACATCAAACGTATCCCCAGAGTTCCAGTTTCCATAGTGTCTCACATTTAGTATTTACTAATGTAACCGATCTAGGGGACAATTTAGTTTTATTGCCTTTTATCTCCTTACTATTTCTCCCAGGGAGCCTCCTTTGGATGTTCTAAAGCCAGCATCTTATTCCATTTAGGGTCAGTTCTAGCTCAATGCTGTCGACATGACTGTTATCAATCAGAATTGTATGTTCCATGTGTCAATTATTATTCTGGTCAATGTCCGTTAGTATAGTTAAGAATATTCTTCATTTTCTTCCTTATACTATTAGGTATTTTCAGGCCATACTTTACCTAACAAGAACTGGATTTTTCAGTTAGACATAGTGTATACAATTTAAACTGTGTTTGAAATTTTCTTTGTGCCAAAACTCTGATAAAGGAACAATGTTTTAAAATTAAAACACTAACTATTAGATTTCTTTTTTAAGTATCTGAGCCTACTGGGGAAGCTACAGTTGGAACAGAAATTCCAAAAGAATCCAAAGAGGACCTAGAAATTACATTACCTGAAACAGGTTAGCTTATAAAAGTAGTGCATAAAAGTGTTTTTCATATTCTCCTACAAAGGGTCTAGTCCCTTATTTTAGGCATAGTACCAACTTTCTACTTACTTTTTTCTACATCGTTTGCCAGTTGATGTGTTATATATATTTAGCTTCTTACATTAAAAATGTATCTAGCCAGCTTATAATACTTTTTCATCAAATTTTATTTTATTAACAGTTAAGGTTACTATATGAAATGCACATTAATTAGCCAAATAATTTTATTAATAGGTAATAATTTACAGCCAATACAAAGAATGAAGCATAATTAAAATGTGAATTTCTAAATCTACATCATTGCTCAGAACACTGAGTTTATTTCTTTCAAATGTTTTTAAAATATTATAAAGTATAAATTATTTTGGCAATATGGCTAAAGATATCATGTTTGAAGCCTCTTTTTTCTTTCCTTTAACCTTTACTCAAAAGTCATACTACCTGAATTTCCAGAAGATGCTTATCCTGATGTTCCTGAAATGGAACCAATGAAAGAGAAGATTAAATCTTTCAACTCTGTCTGGAAACCTCTGGAAACAGTAATCACTGAATCTTCCACTCAGATTTTCAACTTGGAGATTGCTGGCAAAACTCCAGAGCAACTACTTCAAAAAGTAGTTGAGACTATGGAAAGTAAGGGCTGTAATCCTAACGTTTACTGTCAAGAGCTAGTAATATTATTAAACATACTGTGAAAGTTTAAAGCTTTTCTTGATGGTCCATGACGTACAACATTCAATATATCCAGGGATGATGTTTAAAATATCTAACAACTCCCATAGCGCAGGCATCCACTAATCAGAAAAGCGGTGGGGCACAAGCGGCACTGCCACACTGGCCAGATGTCACATAAAGCATTTGTAAAGGCTGATTTGCATACACATTTCAGCTAAGAGATCAGTCATCATGATTCGTTTTCTTAATCTTTGACTACTGTAGTATGCTAATATAATTTTATCATAAAATTGTATTTCCATATTTTCTTTCTTTCTTTCTTTTTCCTTCCTTCCTTCCTTCCTTCCTTCCTTCCTTCCTTCCTTCCTTCCTTCCTTCCTTCCTTTTTTACAGAACCTTTCCAGTATACTGGATGGGAGCTAAGTTTGGAAGATTTCGAAGAAGAAACAGAAGACTATCAGGCTGAAATAGAAGCTGATGAGGAGCTAGGAGAAGAAGATGAGGAAGAGGAAGAGGTATGAGTCAGAGATTGGGTTTTTTCCAACTCTGTGTTGCAGTGTTTATGGCCCATTTGATCTAACAGATCTTTCAGTCTGTTAGGCTCCCTTGGCCTATAGGTGGTGTTTCATTTTTTTTTCTCTCTGTGGGGTTTCAGGTCTATTGCTGGGGTGCTCTCAGTGATGTCATTCTCAAAAATTGTGACAGGCAAAGTGACTGCTCTCCGCATAGATCAGGAGTGTAGTAGCAGATAGGCCACCTATGTGTTGCTGAGGCCTGGACAAGCCTAGTCGTTTGGAATCCTCGTATTAGCACAGATTCAGAGTCAAGGAGGACTCCTGTCACACGTACAGCTCCTTCTTGGTCTTGAGCAGGTCAGAGAGACCACAAACACTCCTGGGTGATAGCTGCTGATGCTAACATTCCCCAGGAAATCCACAGATCTCTGAAAACAGAATTTCTTTTAGGACTTAACCACCTCAGTACTCTGGTCCCTCTGATGTTTGCCCCAGGTACTCATCGAGCGGTAGTGGTAAAGAGTGCTGCACAGGTTTCTCCCCTCAGATGTGCATGATCACCGCCTGCCCCAGCAGTTATTTCACTCTAAGGAGTTGTTAGAGCAAGGAAGGGAGTGTCCTCAGATCACCACCTTCCCAGAATCCCTTGCTCCAAGGCACGGCACCACCACCATCGTCACTGCACACATACCTCACATTCTGCTTCTAAAATTTATTTAGGGATAATTCTACGCAACCCATTCTAAGGCAATACTGGAGTCAAAAAATATATGCCATTTACAACAATTAACTGTAAAAACAAAATAGATCAAATGGATCAAGATATAAAAAGCAAATGCTAGCAACAAAAAAAGAAATGGCATTCTGAATATCAATAAAAGTAGATAGAATTCAAGGAGAAATGCATGTTTTAATGCAAAAAGATATTTTATACTGTAAAAGATAAACAAAACTGGGCACTAGTTAAAGTGCTAAGAACAGCTTTTAATCAGTAATAACTATTGCGATAGGGAAAAGAGTCCAGTGTGAGCTGAAATCAACTTTGGTTGAGTTGGATGGACATACAGAAGTGAAAGAGAGAATTAAGGAATAAGGAGGGGGGCAAGCAGGAGTGAAAAATTACAAAGCATTAGTTAGTCAGTCAGTCAGTTTAAAAAACAATTGAGCCAGCTGTGTCTGCTAGGTGGCAGTTATGTAAGTCAGGATTCTCTGCTCCCATAGAGACTAGGAGACAGAGAGCCTGTCCTCAGGTGCTGGCTGGAACAAACAGTCCATTTTTTTGGCAGCCTTGAGTTAGGCAGACACGAAAAGAGAGTAGGGTCATATTAGGGATGTGGCCTTGAACTGTTAGAAATTATGTTAGTGTTTATTAAAAGTCTTTTTAAATTTTTTTTCCAGCTTTATTGAGAAATAACTGAAAAATAACATTGTGTAAGTTTGAAGTTGTACAACATGATGGTTTGATACATGTTTATATTACAAAATGATCACCACAGTAATGTTAGTTAACACATCCATCATCTCACATAATTACAATTTTTTGTTTGTCATGAGGACATTTAAGATCTACTCTCTTAGCAACTTTAAAGTGTATAATACATTATTGTTAACTGTAGTGACCATGCCATACATTGGATCCCTAGAACTTACTCATCTTATGACTAGAAGTTTGTACCTTTTGACCAACATCGCCCCATTTCCCCAACACCCCAATCCCTGGCTACCACTGTTCTACTCTCTGTTTCTATGAGTTCAGCTTTCTTAGATTCCACATATAAGTCAGATCATACAATACTTGTCTTTTTCTGACTCATCTCACTTAGCATAATGCCATCAAGGATCATCCATGTTGTTGCAAGTTGCAGAATTTCCTTCTTTTTTACGGCTGAATAATATACCATTGTATATAAATATACCCCATTTTTTTAATCCAGTCACCTGTCAGTGTTCAAGCCTACACCCATAAAGAATGAACATTCTCTTTAATGCTCATATAGTAGTTCACAAAGAAAACCACAATGAAGTATAAAAAGTAGAAATCGTACAGATCACCGTCTCTGATCACAATGTAATAAAACAAAAAATTAACCCTGGAAGGCTAGTACTTCGCCATTCCCCCAATATAAACACTTGAAATTTTAGCAATACACATATTTTCTTTCTAAATGTTGATAAGTTAAATAAGAAATCAAAAATGAAATTACAGACTAATAATTAATGATAATTAAAAGATCACATATAAAAGCTTTGTTGCACGGCAGAAGTAGAAATTAGAGTTGCCAGATTAAAAATTTGAATTTCAGATAAATGAGTAATTTTTTAATGTAAGGTACATACTTATGTATGGTATATACTAGAAACCTTGTTTTTTATGTGAAATTCAAATATCACTTGAGAACCTGCATTTTTATTTGCTAAGTCTGACAACCCTACTTTAAGAGCATTTTTTTTTTCCCCTTCTGCTTCCCCCCACCACACTCGGGTTCAAGCGTTGTTTCTCAGTCTAGTTGTGTAGGCCACAGCTCCCTGGCCCATGCTGGTTTTATGAGCCTTGCGCTCCCCCCGGCTGAGGCAGTCAGTCACCAGTCATCGGTGGACCGCTCACGGTAGCTCTCACCGGCTGCTGGCCGCTCACGCTGGCCTCCAGCCGCTCCTGGCAGCACATGGCAGCACACGCCAACCTCTGGCTATCTCAGCAGCCCAGCTCCAGGGAGAGCCATTGTTCACAATCTTAGTTGTAGAGGGCACAGCTCACTGGCCCATGTGGGAATCGAACCGGCGACCTCGGGCATCAGGAGCATGGCACTCCAACCACTTGAGCCACCGTGCCCCCTAGAGCATTTATTGAAAGACTGGAAAAATTAATTGAGCATTCAATTCAAGAACTTGGAATAAAGCACCACAAAATAAACCAAAGGAAAAGAGAAAGCAAGAGATAAAAGGCAAAAATTAATGAAATAGGAAAAGAAGGCCAAATTTTAAAAATAGACCTAATTTCAAAAAATGAAAAGTTGGTTCACTAGCAAGAGCAATAAAATAGACAAATTTCTAACAAGTCAAATTAGGTAAAAAGAAGCAATACATAACATTTGAAACAGAAATTTACCAGTATATAATCAGATTTTAAGAAGAGGGTAATTTTAAATTACAGGAACTTTATACTAATAAATTTTAAATCAAGATGAAAAGGATTGTCAATATACAAATTACTAAAATTTTCTTAGAAATAAAGATAAAAGCTGAACAAACAAAAATAATAGAGGGGAGTTTTAGTTCATTTCAAATATCCCTTCATTGAATAGATAATTCGTATGTTGTTTTAACTCTTCTACATCATAGAAAAAGATCAATACTTCCCAGCTCATTATGAAGCTTGCATAATCCTGATACAACATTGAACAAGAGTGTTGCAAGATACTAGTCACAGGCGTGTAAAGTACAGCATAGAGTATATAGTCAGTAATATTGCAATAAGAGTGTATGGTGTTAAATGGATACTAAACTTATCAAGGTGATCACTTTGTAAGTTATACAAATGTCTGATTACTATGTAGTATAGCTGCAACTAATATGATATTGAGTGACAAATATAATTTTAAAAACTAACATTTAAAATAAAATTTAAAAAATAAGAATGATAAAAATTAAAAAAGAGTGGTACAGGAAAGGTAGAGATTAGTCTCATTTTTTTATCTTTACAGAAAGTTGTTCATTATATTTTGTTTTGGGGGAAAAAAGATGCATGTAGTAGAATAATCATGTAAAGTATTTCCATTGGTATTTTTAAAAATAATATATTTGTGCCTAAATATCTATTTTTGTATGTATATTGTTAATATAGTATTAGAAGGAAAAAGGTATGTGAGAGGAAATTTTCATTCTTCACACATTGTGATGTGTTTTGAATAATTTACAATAAGCATGTATTTTATAACACAGAAAATTATTTTTTAAATATACTTCCACTGCTTTAAATAAATTACAGGAATCCCTAAAGGCTTTACACATAGCTTCTTTATTTTTCACAATTGAAAATATATTACACATTTCCAATGGACTGAAATAAAATAGTTCCAAATTACTTGATTATATATCCACTTAGTAGGAAACAAAACAAATCCTGAAACAGCTCTCATCTCAGTTTCAGTGGGTAAGAAGTTGTGACCCTGGCTCAGCTGTTACTTCTTGGCAGTTACTTTATTTGAGAAACTGACCCTGCACCAGCACACCCTGGAGTTTTTCATTACACCTGTGTCTGTAGAGGGCTGGGGACGCCTTGATTCTCAGTGCTGCTTTATTTCCTTTATGAAAATAAAGAAGCTTGAGATGTGAACTTGGATATGAGAAACTGATTTTTTAATTAATTGAAAGAGTATAAGAACTGGCTTTTGCAAATTGTTTTAAAGGTGTATTGTTATGGTTAAATATTATTCAAGCGACCTTATTTTTCAATCCCCTGTTTAGTATTAAAATATTTCCCAAATGTTAAATAATATTTCTAGAATGAAGAGAGAGTGAAAGAGAAGAAAAGGCATTTGGGAGACACAAAGCACTTTTGTCCAGTGGTTCTCAAAGAAAACTTCATCCTACAACCAGGCAACGTAGAAGAAGCAGCTAAATATCGAGAAAAGATCTACTACTTTTCAAATCCTGAGGCTAAAGAAAAATTTTTGGAGCATCCTCAGGAGTATGTGGCTCATAACGAACCATTAAAGGTGAGAACCATATTCCTGTCCTAACAATTGTGTACTTTTGGGGGGACTTAGTACATCCACCATTTTACTTAATAGTGAAGTCCTCAATATGCTATAATAATGTAGTGAAAATTTCTAAGTTCCACAAACAATTTTTGGGAATATAACCTAAAATAATTATCTGTTTTGATTTGTATGGTTATGCCTTGTGTCAAACTAGCACTTAATATTTGTCTTTTTAGCTGAAATAAAAAGACACATTTGAATTTGCTGCTTATACATTTATTGAATTTTATTTATATTTTATTTTATTATTACATGTATTTTATTCCTTAAACAGCTATGCCGGTTAGTCTCTTTGAGCAGAGCCGTCTGCTGATGATAAGACAGGATTTAGGGGAAGTGTAGGACTTAGGGGTTGGTGTTCTTTCAGTGGGTTGGCATGTGATGATTCAGGTGAGACTGCTGGGGACCTGTTTCACACTCAGAGGCATGATTATGGGGGCAAGTCCGTGCCTGATTGCTTGACTCTCAAGAGCAAGGGCTGGCACTGCTTCAAAAATTACAAAAGAGTGTTCCCCGAGGTGGTGTCCTTGATCAGTTAAACTGTTTTAAAACTGGTTCAAATAGGTATAGAACAAGTAATCTTCTCTGAAGTTTGTGGGAACTTTTTTTTAATCCTTACTTGTTTATCACCATTGGAACTGTTTTCTACTTTCTTTAAAAAACATTTATTAAAGCCAGACACAAAGGAACAAATACTTTCTGATTCGACTTATACAAGGTACCTTGGATAGGTAAATTCATAGGGACAGAAAATAAAAGAGTGGTTGCCAGGGCCTGGGAGGAGGGGAGAAAAGAAGGTGCTGTTTAATCGGTACAGCGTTCCAGTTTGGGATGATGAAAAAGCTCTGGAGAGAGATAGTGGTGATGGTTACGCAGTGTTGTGAATGTACTTAATGCCACTGGATTAAGTGGCATTAAGTAAATTAAGTACACTTAAAAATGCTTCAAATGGTCAGTTTTATGTTATGTATATTTTACCACAATAATAAAAGAACATGTGGCAACATTTTATTTATTTTTTAAAACAAAGCACACACATAAAAGCATGAGCTTTAGACAAGAGTCCTCATTTTTATGTTTTTCTCTTCCACATGGGTATATATTCTTTCTAGTGTATATAATGTTTTATAATCTTTTTTCACTTATTATATCATAGGAAATTTACGTATTTCTACATAGATCACGTAATGCTTGATCATTTTGACATACCATTTTAATAAAATGTATTGTTTGAGTTTTTATCATGTCAAAAAAGTATCTTTTCCATTTTGTTAATTAAAATTTTTTTTTAAAGCTCATTTTATTTATTAAAGGCCCTTTGGCACATGATATCAAGGTGATCTTATGGTTGCTGTTGCTCCAACGCAATGAATCATGATAATTGATACCCTAATGTCGAACATCCTTGAGTTTGTGAAGTGATAATTCAGTCTTAGGGAGGGCAAATAATTAGCCTTATTTGTTCTAATTCCTCAAAACTTCCTTTCCTTCACTCTCCCTTTCCCCACCTCTCCCTGACTGCCCCCCACAGGCTCCTCCATTAAGAATATGCCTTCTGGGCCCCCATGGCTCTGGCAAAACTGTCTGTGGAAGACATTTGGCAGAAAAATTGGGCGTTTTTCACATTCAGTTTGAAGAATTTCTTCAAGAAAAACTAATGCTCAAAACTGAAAAGAAAATTGGACCTGAATTTGAGGAAGATGCTGAGGAAGAACAAATTGGAAAACAAGAACTTGAAGAGCTTGCATTTCAGGCCAATGTCACAATTGAGAAAGAACATACAAAGAAGCCGGTAGTAATATTAATACTCTCTTTGCAGATAGTTGTGTGTACTGGTATTACTTTTGGAAAGTAGAATATATGCTGTATAAAACTCTAGAAAATTTCTAAGAAGCAGAAAGAATTAGCCCATAAAAGTCATTTAAGAGTCATCCTCCCCATATGTTAGATGCAGAACTTACTGTTCATCTAGAATATAAATTGAGTTTTACATGTCTCTAATAAAAATCAGAAAAGCTTTCCCTGACACGAATGTTATATAGCATTTATTTGAGACTATGTTATTTGATATGTCTCACCTCGACTATAAGGTTTTCCATTATTGTGTTGTCTGGTTTTTTAAACCATATATCATAAAAATCTGCTCCAATGCCAGTGGAGATCTGAAAATATTAATTTCTAATGATACCTCATACGAAAGTTTGTATGTATCTCTTAGACAGTTTCTATCTGGGGCTGTAAAGAAAAAGTTCTTAATTGTAGCTCACTTTTTAACCATTTCTGATATAGCTAGACCCTTTTCTTCTCCAATGATCCCCTGTAAATTGACCCAGGTACATATTGTATTTCAGATGGCTGCCTGGCTAACCCATCCTTTAATCAGGATCTAGGTTAAATAAATAGAAGATAGATGACAAAAATCAGTTAAGCCATACAGATGTGTGATCTAGATTGAACAAGGTTTTAGCAAAAAATGATGAGACAGGTATCCTGAGGCCATGTATGAAAAATCAGTTATACTAATCATTAGTAATTCCTCTTAGCTATAATAGATATAATGTAATATTTAAAACCATATTCAATATGGGTTTAAAGAAAAGAGCTCAAATTTTAAAAGGTTTACAAGCAACAGTACAAAAAATAACCTTTGGAAAGCAGGTCTCATCTTAATCAACTAAGAATATAGTATTGTTTATTAATATAGAATTTAAAAATTTTGTTTTCTGATTTTTGTTTTTAGCCTCCAGAAGTAAAATTTACAGAAGAAGAAGAAGCAATCAGATTAAATCTAATGGAAAATGAGCTGTTGCCTCCAGAAATTCTTGAAGCAATTCTTTCTGAGTGGTGGTTTAAAGAACCAATACGGTACCTTAATTTATATAGGTTTATACATTTATTGACTTGTATTTGCTTTATTCTCAAAAGTTAAAATTGTAATCCAACATCAATTGAAGAATTTTCTCTTTTATTCTTATGTAAACTAGTGATTCTATACATTAAAAACATCTGGGGAATTATTCCAAAATTACTGATGCCGGGGACCCTAAGCAAAACAATTAAATCAAAACCTTCAGGACTATAAGGTTGGGATCCAGGCCCTGGTATTTTTGAGAGCTCCCCAAGTGATTCTAATGTGTAGTTTCAGCTGACTGCCCATGTTCTAAACCTATGTACACTAATGCTGGGCTGGACCCTTTTCCCTGTCACCTTTTAATAATTACCGTGAAAATCACTTAATAGCTGTATATGGTGTTATCCCTTTATCTAAAGCCAGGAACAAGGCTGATGCCAGACAGGACACGTGTAGGAATCTCCAGGTCACCAGAGTTTAAAACTTCACTTCATTTTCCCAACCAGAATCTCCTTATCCACCAGCAGACAGGGAAATGATATTTACAGTACTAATAGTATAAGAACATCGATAAACAAATTTTATGTGCCAGGTACTGTTCTATGCATTATTCATATTAATTACTAAATCCTTACTACTACCCTGTGGAATAGAAACTTTTATTGTCTAATTTTGGAGATAAACTATTTCAGAAAGAAATCAAATAAGTAGCCAGTCCCAGAGCTCCTCGGGACCCTCTTTCCCTTAGTCCCTGGCCTTTAGGGACTAAATAAGTAAGTGGGATTGTTAGTCATCAACTTTAATTTTAATTTCCTGATCCCTAAATGAGATCAGTAGTTCTAGTGAACTTAGGTAAGTTGCCTACAACAGTAGTCATGAGTTGTTCCTCATTAATTTAGCTCCTGACCTCACACCAGACATTGTCTTAAAAAAAAAAAAAAACTTATGAATTGAAGAATCAAAAGTAAAAAGTGAAATTCTGAAAGCCTAAATAAAATAGCTAAACATTATGCAACCATTGAAATGTATTATTTAATGAAGAATTTGTAGTAGCATACGAAATATTATTATATAATGTTAAGTTACAAAGAAGGTACAAAGTTATTTGTAATATGGTTGAGAGATGGACACATAAAGAACAAACTGGAAAGAAAGAAAACAAAATGTCAATATGAGAATGGAATATGAGATTATGGATAATTTTGCCTTTTTTCATGCTTTTGTGTAGTATTGTCCACTTTTTCTATAGTGAGATTTGTTGCTTTTATAATCAGGAAAAACATCAGCATATTTTTAAAAGGCTATTACCTTAGTCTGGAAAGGTGTAAGTGCCTAAACTAAGGTGTAATGTTAGAAATGGAAACTTGCATACAGAAGAGGATGCACCAGGATTTAGCTACTATATGTGAGAATGAGGGAGCAGTCCAAATGTCTCTGAAGTTCGCCACCTGAATACTAGTGAGTTAGTAGGAATAGCAGTGTGGAAGGATAACAATGAGTATTATTTTTGACAATATGATGCATGTATGATTCCTGAAGGGCAGTCAGAAAGAGAAACTATACAGGTTTTTTAAAATTCCGAATCAAAACTCAGAATAGAGGTTGGGTGTAGAGGTAAAGATTTAGAAGTTATTGACAAGGAAGTGACAACTGGAACTGTAGGAATGAAATTGTTCCTCACAGAAGAGACTATGCTGAAGGCATCTCCAAAGAAAAGGACACGTATTTTATGGATAATACATAGAATTTGCCCATTTAATAAGAGAAAACATTTTTTTAAATTTTTTAAAATTATTTTAGTATTTTATTATTCTCATTTTTTTAAAAAGTTTATTGGGGTGACAATTGTTAGTAAAATTACATAGATTTCAGGTGTAAAATTCTGTATTACATCATCTATAAATCCCATTGTGTGTTCACCACCCAGAGTCAGTTCTCCTTCCATCACCATATATTTGATCCCCCTTACCCTCATCTCCCACCCCCCTACCCCCTTACCCTCTGGTAACCACTGAACTATTGTCTGTGTCTATGAGTTTCTGTTTCTCATTTGTTTGTCTTGTTCTTTTGTTGTTTTTGGTTTATATACCACGTCAGTTAAATCATATGGTTCTCTGCTTTTTCTGTCTGACTTATTTCACTTAGCATTATACTCTCAAGATCCATCCATGTTGTCACAAATGGTCCTATTTCATCTTTTCTTACTGCCGAATAGTATTCCATTGTGTATATATACCACAACTTCTTTATCCATTCATCTATTGAAAGACATTTTGGTTGTTTCCATGTCTTGGCCACTGTAAATAAAGCTGCAATGAACATTGGAGCACACGTGTCTTCATATTTAAATGTTTTCAGATTTTTTGGGTAGATTCCCAGGAGAGGGATTGCTGGGTCATACGGTAATTCTATTCGTAATTTTTTGAGGAACCTCCACACTGCCTTCCATAACGGCTGCACTAGTCTGCATTCCCACCAACAGTGTATGAGGGTTCCTTTTTCTCCACAGCCTCTCCAACACTTGTTACTATTTGTCTTGTTGATGGTAGCCATTCTGACTGGGGTGAGGTGATACCTCATTGTGGTTTTTATTTGCATTTCTCTGATGATTAGTGATGTTGAGCATTTTTTCATATGTCTATTTGCCATTTGTATGTCCTCTTTGGAGAAATGTCTCTTCATGTCGTCTGCCCATTTTTCAATTGGGTTGTTTGTTTTTTTGGTGTTGAGTTGCATGAGTTCCTTGTATACTTTGGCTGTTAGCCCTTTATCGGAGGCACTGTTTGCAAAAATCTTCTCCCATTCAGTTGGTTGCCTCTTTATTTTGTCGATGATTTCTTTTGCTGTGCAGAAGCTTTTAAGTTTCATATAGTCCCATTCATTTATTTCAGCTTTTACTTCCCTTGCCTTTGGAGTCAAATTCATAAAATGCTCTTTGAACCCAAGGTCCGTAAGTTTAGTACCTATGTTTTCTTCTATGCAGTTTATTGTTTCAGGTCTTATGCTTAAGATTTTGATCCATTTTGAATTAATTTTGGTACATGGTGACAGATAGCAGTCCAGTTTCATTCTTTTGCACGTGGCTATCCATTTCTGCCAGCACCATTTATTGAAGAGGCTGTCTTTTCTCCATTGTATGTTTTTTGCTTCTTTGTCAAAAATTGTCTGTCCATATTTATGTGGTTTTATTTCTGGGTTCTCAATTCTGTTCCATTGGTCTATGTGTCTGTTTTTCTGCCAATACCACACTCTTTTGATTATTGTAGCCCTGTAGTACAAGCTAAAGTCAGGGAGTGTGATACCTCCAGTATTGTTCTTTTTTTTTAGGATTGTTTTGGCTATTCGGGGTCTTTGTGGTTCCAAACAAATCTGATGATTTTTTTGTTCTACTTCTTTAAAAAATACCATTGGGATTTTGATGGGGATTGCATTAAATCTGTATATTGCTTTGGGTAATATGGCCATTTTAACTATGTTGATTCTCCCAATCCATGAGCACGGAATGTCTTTCCATTTCTTTGTGTCTTCTTCAATTTCTTTTTAAAATGTCTTGTAGTTTTCAGCATATAGGTATGTCACGTGCTTGGTTAAGTTTATTCCTAGGTATTTTATTCTTTTTGCTGTGATTGCAAAAGGAATTGATTTTTGTATTTCTTTTTCTGAGATTTCATTGTTAGAATATAGGAATGCAGTGAACTTTTGTACGTTGATTTTGTAGCCGGCAACTTTAATGTATTCGTTGATTGTTTCTAATAGCTTTTTGGTGGAGACTTTACGGTTTTCTATATATAGCATCATGTCATCTGCAAAGAGTCACAATTTAACTTCTTCATTCCCAATTTGAATACCTTTTATTTCTTAGAGAAAACATTTTTAAATGCCAATTAAGGGCTGAAACTGTCAAATGTTCGTGAAGGTCCTGTTCATATTAAGAAGAAAACATATTTAAATACAAATATTTAAACAAACCAAATTTTAAATAAACAGGATAAATTCTCATTCAAAATATTGACTTTGTCAGCTAAACAAAGCCAAGTTCTCAAAGCCTGATTGTTTATAGGTACTCCATAATGAAAATGTGTTAACATTCCAGTTATTTTCAGGATTCTTAAAGTTTCATCATACTTGAACAAGTTTGATAATCCTATTTGAATAGAATCACCTTACACATATGAACCAGATACATACATTAATAATTATCATTGGTTACAAGAGGACCTGGGGAACAGGGTATGAATTGTCTCATGAAAGGAAGCATTGTTAAAAGAAAAAAATACTAAAAGGTGGATTCCCACTAAAGGTGGGCTAGCCAAGCCCACCTTTACATAAAAATTGACCCGTTCGTTTGGCTGGACATTCCTCTCAGGCAGAGAATTTATGTTTTCTTAATTTTTCATCAAATACTAACACTATTTACAATTAAAGAGAACTTATCTATAGTATAAATATAAGTATAAAATATTATAATTTTAATCTAATTCTATACATTTGAGAGAAGACACATAATTTTTATACAGATAGAAATATTAAAAGAGGGCCTGCCCGGTGGCTCAGGTGGTTGGAAAAAATATATATATATATGTTAAATATTTAAAAAAAAGAAATGTTAAAAGAAGAGATACTATAGTAAACTTTAAACTATTCATTGCACATCTCGTATAAAGTTGGAATTTATCGATACTCTTTCATTTTTAAATCAATATTTATAATATAATATTTTGAAGAAATAAAGTAAATTACTAAATTTCCACCTAGTTCCACAGGTTTTATATTAGATGGTTTCCCACGATCTCCTGATGAGGTCCAGTTTCTGGGGGAACATGGATTTTTCCCAGATGCTGCTGTTTTTATACAAGTTGAGGATCAAGACGTTTCTGATCGCCTCCTGCCTCCCCTAATTGAAAAGTGGAAACTGAAACAAAAGAAGAAATTAGACAGGAAAAATCTCATTAAAGAAATGAAGGCAAAAATCAAGGTATGTAAAAAAAAAAAATATGGGAGTAAATTGGTTGAGTATTCAGTTTATAAAGTGGTCTTTAAAAAAATGTAGTTTTCTGATTTTAATACCACAGTCAATATGAAAACACTTTTCCACAAATATTAAGAGTATTTATAATTAAAGAGTTAAGAATTATTTGAGGCCTATGTGATTATCAACATGTTAATGCTTCTCTCTCCAAGGCAAATAAAAGTAAAGATGGTAGTAGCACTAAAGTATCCCTGTACCAGACACAGGAGCTAGTGGAAGAGGCAGCAAGTGGAGCAGGCATGAAACACAAAGAATTAAAACTCTCAGTGGCTTTTTCACTAGCTCCTGGAATTGTGACACCACCATGAAGGCCATATTAGCCTGTACAGAAACAGATCCAGATATTAGCTTAGAATGTCTTTTCTAAAACTGTAATGTGAGTAGTATTCCATAGTGTTCGGAAGTGTCATAGGGAAGCCAACAATCCTACTTCTAGGAATCTAACAGAAATGAAACACGTCCACATAAAAATATGTATATGAATGTTCATAACAACATTATTCATAGTAGCCAAAAAGGGGAAACAATACAATGCCCTCAACTGATGAATGGATAAACTAAATGTGGTAGACATCCAGATAGACTGCCCTGGGTTCTGGCCCAAGATGGAGACATAGGAGCCTCCTGAACTCCTCCCATAGACACAGTGAAGCTATAGCTATACACAAAGCAATTCCCTCTGAAGGAAACCTAGAAACTAGCTGAGCGAGTTTGTACCTTTTATTCCTACACATTGGGCAAACAAGAAAATATCCATATCACCCATATCAAAATATCTGCTGCCCAAAGTTTCAGCTTCCCATCAGCCTGTGTTGACTGCAGTCTCCCCTTTGGGACATTGATGGGTCATAGCACACTCTCAACTACTGGGAGCCACAAAGAACACAGAAGGTAGATTGAACAATCACAAAGGTTTGAGAGACAGCCAAGAACTCGGGCCAGGATGATCAATAAGGTCCGTCTTCTACACAACACCATTCTGTCAAGACTTGGAGAGGTGTCTGTTTTATCTAATGTGCAGAAACCAACACAGAGAGTCAAGGAAAATGAAGAAACGAAGGACTATTTCAAACAAGAGAACAAGATAAAACTCCGGAAACAGACCTTACTGAAAAGAAGATAAGTGATTTACCTGATAGAGAGTTTAAAATAATGGTCATAAATATGTTCAGCAAGGTAAGGAGAACAGCACATGAATAAAATGAGAATTTAAAGAAAGAGATAGAAAATATAAGAAAATACCAAACAGAAATCACAGAGTTGAAGAGTACAATAACTGAACTGAAAAATTCAACAGAGAAAGGTTCAATAGCAAACTAGACACATACATCAATGAAAAAGAATAGAGAGCCCAGAAATAACCCTACACATATATTGTAGTTGCCAGAACCTGGGAGTTGGGAGAAATAGGGAGAGATTGGTATAAGGGTACAAATTTTCAGCTGTTAGAGAAATAAGGTCTGAAGATCTGATGTATAGTTGATCACATGGCATTGTATAATTCAAATTTTCTAAAAGAAAACTTAAATGTTGTTACCAAAAAAAAAAAAAAAAGATAAATATGTGAGGTGATGCATCTGTTAATTAACTAAATGGGAGGCATCCTTTCACAGTATATACATAAATCAGATCACCACGATGTACATTTTAAATATCTTAACATTTTATAAAACTGATTAAATAAATAAACAAAGTGCTACATCCATATAATGGCTACTACTCAGTATTAAAAGGAAATGAACTGTGGATACACCCTACAACATGGATGATTATCAAAATCATTATACTAAGTGAAAGAAGCCAGGCAAAAAAAATAGTACATACTACATGATTCATTACATTTATATGACCTGTCTTGACATGGCAAATCTATAGATCTGGGCTGGAGTAGAAAGAATGGAGCTTTCGAATCTGGAACTAGGAAGACTAAGATGGAACATGAGAGCCGTGCTCAATTATTTGAAGGGCTTTCACGCTGAAGAGAGCTTGTAGTTCCATGTGGCCTCAAGGGAAGGAACAACCATTGGCAGGAGGAAGGTACAGAGAGATGTATGTCTTTATTAGTAAGCGTTTCCAAAAAGAACCAAGATTGAAAGCAGTGAGCTATTTGTCAATAAACACAGGCTGAATGGACATTTGGCAGGAATGCTGTGGAAAAAACTTCTCTGTAGTGTCAGAGAGCTGATCAGTTAAATCCAATTCTGAGATACTATAACTTAAGTTGCTTAATACAGTCTCACAACTCAATCCTCACTGTAGACAAAGTGTTAAAAACCATGACGTTCCTCTTCCATCGCTGAGACACAATCGGCAAACTCTTTTTGGAGTTAGCTGGAGGAAATCCCTTCAAGGGCATTGCCATCCATCCCTCTGCTCTACCACACAGAGTGCGTGTCCCAGACCACCCCTACCCCACCCAGAATGGAGGCAAGCTGACCTCTCAGCCATCCAAAAACTATGGAAGTAAGGAGAGAGATGTGGAAAGGTACCCAGCTTCACACTGTTCTTGATGACATTCTTCCCTGTTCTGCTGCCTGATCTCTCTGAAGAAAATAGGCCAAAGTGTCTGTCCGTGTGGGAATGGAACAGAAATATAGAAGAGGGACTAGCACAGCACATTGTGTGTTACCTCACTGTGGGCTGGGCACCTCTAGACCAGCGCTGTCACGGAGCCCTGTGACGGTGGGACTGTTGTGGCCGGTGTCTTCACCTGCAAACAGCAGCTACGAGCAGCAGCTGTCTTCACCTGCAAACAGCAGCTACACGTGTGAGGACTGAGCACTTGAATGGGGTTAGAGAGTCTGAGAACCCAAATATTTAGTTTTACTTAATTTTAATTGATTTTAATATAGTCACAAGTGACTAGTAGCTACCATATTAGGCAGAGCAGCTCTAGGGCAAGGAAGCTCCCTCCTGGACATCTCCTGCCCTGAGAACTTGAGGGATATGGAGCAGAAAAGATGAGGTTTCAAGAGCTAGTTCATAACCTCATGCATCAGCTCCTGTCCACACCCACAGCGCTATCCTCGTCCCCCTCCTTCTCAGCTCACACCCGGCACTCCTGCAGTGACCTCCTACTCTTCCTTCCTGGCTTCATCTCTGGGCCCTCCAGGCCATCCTTCTGGCCACCAGAAGACTGGTATTCCTAAAAACTCTGTTTGGATCTAGCCACCCTGTTAAGGTCTGAACTCCTTCGTCTGGCATTGAAAGCCTACCAATCTTGTTCCAAATCCTCTTTCTAACTTTCTCAGTGGAACAACTGAGAAACAACTGTAGCACCCAACATGCCTTATGCTTTTCCGTTCCCTTATCTGGAAGTTTCTTACACTGCCCTCTACTGGCCATGTGACATTGCATGAGTTAAACCCTCTGACTTCGTTAACTCACCTTAGAGTAGGATAATATTGTCGGCCTGGCAGATATGGCTTAAACAGAAAATGAAAGAATATATATATTGCAGCGCTCAGAACAGTGATGGCATCTGGCAGACATACAATAATTAGTTGAACTTGACTAAACACAACTTAATTTGAGTGAAAGGATCAGAGGAAAAATAGATTCAAAATACATGTGTGTGTTATTGTGCGTACTTTGCACTTCATTATGGTCTCCACAGTGGTCTCTATGTATGTTACAAAAACACAAAGGAGACTGTGTTTTCACAACTCTGCAGTTAAAGCACCTCTGGTAAAACTCTGGTTTAAAAAAAAAAAAAGGAATAATAAGAGTTTTTGTAACCTCTCACCCTGTAAAGAGCTATAGAATCTCTGGGGGGGCTCAAAAACTAAATGAATTTTATTCCGTTCAGTTTTATCATTTTATCTACAAGTATTTGTTGAATGTCAACAAAACATAAGTTCTCCAGTTTATATACTCACTAATTGCCAGATAAAAGCCGCAGGGTCCTGCTGGTCTAGACCTGAGCCCCCAGAGCACGTCTTCAGGCATCACTCTAATCTCTCAGGACTTAAAGGGACTCCAGTTTGGAGAGCCCTGAGGCAATGAGCCCCCTGAATCAAAGTGGGGCTGATTAGTTTTCATGCGAACCTTGGGGACATATCAAAGGATCCATTGCATTAGATTTAGAGGCCCGTGGAAAGCTCGGAGGACTGCGCATACACCATGTCTGTGACCGTGTCCAAAGTACATACGCTTTCCCCACTGGTATGCGTATTTTTAGGTTTTAGTAGGCTCTCATATTTTATAGTTTGATAAAAGATTAAACATTTCCAACAGATTGCCTCCAAGTTTTTCCTTATTTCTCCATGTGCAAAATCCACCTCTTCACTAAAAGCAAACTAATAAGTAATAAATGTGAGTAGGAATTCCAAAGTTGGTAGAAGAGTGTGTGGCCCCATGTGTTCTTCATCCGTCTGTAGGGAAATGGCTGACCTAGCAGTCTGGGATACAAGGATGTCGTAGCATAATGACCACCCTCACATACTGTTTGGGAAAGCTCACCATCCTTCCATCCAAATGTTATTCCCACTTTGGGAAATATGTATATGGGGAATTAAATATACTAATACATAGAAAGTCATTTTATCATTACCCATTAAAAATTTAAATGTCTCTTTAATAGGATGATATGATTTCTAAAAGAAGGGCTGAACTTATAGCAGAGAAAGAGAAAAAAAAGAAAGCGGAGGTAAGACTTTTTTTTTTAAGCAGGACACCCATTGTGTGTGTGTGTGTGTGTGTGTGTGTGCGCGCGCGTGTGTGTGTGCATGTGTGTGTGTGCACATGCAGTATAAAATAAAAAGATGCATAGAAAAAAGTCTTGAATGATATACAGTTTATGTAGAAATAGTGAAAATATATATGATTTTTATTTTCTTTATCCTTTTTGTTATTCCATAAGAGTATACAATGACCTTTTATTATTTTTAAAATCAAAAAAATGAACACTGAAAGGAAAGAAAACCATTAAAGATGTTTAAATAATCTAATACAAAATATAATGCTACATTAAACTATGCTTCTTTTGGATTTTTATTTTTGCTTTTCACATATTTTTGCTTTTATCAATCTTTGTCCCATGCCACAGGGACATAGGCTGGGAGCTGGGTGTTAAGGTGTAGACAGGGAACCTGTAAAGGTGCGCTGGGACTAAAATGCAAATTATCTCAAGATAAAGAATGGAACGGGCAGAACCTGTGAACCCTCAGACTCATATACTGTGCAGGAGGCTCAGTACAGCTCCTTGTCTCCGTCTGCTGATTTTTTAAAAACATAAACCTTCAAGATAGTGGATTTTGTTTTGTTTAAGGAGGAACTATTCCCAAATTGATCTAGCTGACCCAAATACTACAGCCAAGCTTGTTTGGGGGTGCAGGAGTTAAAGAGAAGGTGTGACTAGACCAGCTAGTTCTGTAAAGGACCTGAGGCTCATATTTATACAGTCAGTTTACAAGTAACCCTTGTAACCAAGGCAAATAATACGGTAGTCTCTGCCTTCTTGCATTTCCTTCTAGTTCAAGGCACCCTTATAAAATCTTTTCAAGGCTGTCTCTTCTTTAATCTGATTTCCATCAGTATAAAAATGTTCAACCCAACAAGGGGAAGGAGAAAAGAGGGATAACAGAAAATAGGGCTCGCTACACCTTCAGCCATGTGTCCCCTGGTGTGGATATGCTATGTTTACTCCTGATACAATGCAGCTGTAACTGTGGGCCCAAACATTGCAGAAGAGCGGCCAGAACAATTGTTTGTTTGTCCAAACAAAGTATTTATAACCAGAAGTTGATCTAAAACCATTAAACTGAGAAAGTTATGGTACCATCTAAGAAACAAGAACCCTCTTCATTATTTGCTTTGTTCTTCATTCATCCATTTGGTCAGTCAGTGAGTCCATCTGCAAATCTTAATTGAGTGCTCACTATAAAATAGTGCCCGGCACTATTTCAGACACTGAAGAATCAGCCATGAACAAAATTCACAGAAATCTCTGGCCTCGTTCTAAGGCTCATTGTCTGAACAAACATGTTCTGAAACTCTACTCTGTTCAAGAAGTCATGCTAATGTTTAGGATCAAAAAAGTCAGACATCCTAACATGGGATCAACCAGTTAACTATCTTTAGCCCTTGGGAGCCCCTAGTGGTCCCCTTATGAATCACCTCAAATGTCTCGGACATATTACCAAGAGTTCAGACTTCAGGGTCGAGTTTACCTAAACTGGTATAATCTCTCCGGTTCTTGCTGACTTTGTTCATTGGTGGCTACCTAATGCCGGACGTAGTGCTGACACATAGTGGGCAGTCAACTTATAGTTGTTTTGTTGCTGCTGTATAACCTTGAACAAGTTACTTAACCTCTCTGAGCCTAGGTTTATTCACTGTAAAATGGGAAAAATTAATAATACCTAGTTCCCCTAGTTAACAATACTTTAATTTCCCTTATTTACCATTGTTTAGTTAAGCCTTCTTTTTCTTAAGAGAATTAGTTTTCAGGATAAATTTTAAATGTTCTTAATTTATAACTTTTTCATTTGTTAACATTAGAATGGATGGGGGCTTTCTTATTTTTCATTCCAAGATTCAATATTCTATCTTATAAATTAAACAGGTTTTTGTAAGTTAGCTCCCTTGAGACTTAATATTTTACGAAATTGGCTATGTATCCCACACAATTAATTTATACAAACTGACTTTTGAAAGACAATTCCTAAGATTTTTGGTAAGTCAAAGATTAAAACTGTGTGTTGATTTTCTTTCCAACTTCTTTATGAGAATTTTATAAGATATGTCATGCTACTGCCTCAGACAAAAAAAGACTAAACAAAATGTGGTCTCTCAAAGATCACATAGTGTGGTTGTTATAATCAGTTAATGCGACACTGAGTCAAACCCATCCTGACAAAACAGGCCTTGGAGCTTGCTTTCATGAACAGAACCAGGGGCCTTCCCATCATTTGCCTCTTTGTACAGAATATGCAACTCCATGACTCACCTCTTTACAACTAATTGGGGAACCATATGCAGATAAAGCCCTTCCCAGGTTTGTCTTCTCACCTTGCCTTTACTGGCTGATTGTTTAGCAGCAAATAAAACATTTTAACATTAGAAGTCACTTCAAAGTCTCAAGGTGACCTTGGTCTATTATGAGCACTGCGCTCTAACCCACTGAGCCAACCAGCGGCCCCTGACTGTTATTTTAGATGCCAGTCCTGGGAAACTGGATGTGCAGAGATGGAGAGGGAGGAGTTAAGATAACTCTCAGGTTTCCAACTGGAAAGCAGTGCTCTGAGACAAGGACTACTTCAGGGAGAAGAGTGTGGAGGCAGTGCAGGAGGATCAATATTATAGGGTTCAGTTTTGTGCAAACTGAACTATAACACTGAAAGCCGTGTAACACTACTTATTATCTATATCCTGTCACAGTCTTTAATAATCATTTGTGTAGCATTCTTGTTTCCTCAGATAGGCTGTAACCTCCTAGAGGGCATATACTAGTCTATTAGTACATGCTTTAAACAAAGTAACATAGTAACTATAATAGCTGTCATTTGCATGCTTACCATGTACCAGACACTTATCCAAGGGTTTTACATGTATTAACTTATTTAATCTTCCCAACAAACTTGTGAGGTAGGTACTTTTATTATTCCTATTTTACAGTTGAGGAAACTGATCTTGTCCAAGCTAACACAGCTAGTGAGTGCTTTATACTCTTAGAGTTACATTAAATATTTTTACTGACGACCATCAAAAACGTAAGATTCTGACAACCATAGACATAAATAGCATTTAATATCTTGTCTATCTATTTATATATGGGGTCACAACGGTGGCAGAATCTTGAAGGCATTAAATTTTTGGGTGCCAGATATTTAAAATTTTACTGTGTTACTAGATGAATGTTGCCACGCCATACCAACTAAGATCCAGTGATACACAATATTCCAGATGACTAGTTAGCAGTATCATTTGTTACCTATTTCATATGTATAGTAAAAGGAAGTGTTTTCTCCCTGAGGTTGTTAGAGAAGATGAAGAACTTAGTGAGGAAGGGGCTGAAGAAGATGACGATGATGACGATATTGACAACATCCTCGAAGATGAATTTCCAAAAGATGAGGAAGTGATGAGTGAGGAAGATGAAGAACAGGAAACTGATGCACTTGAACGCCTGAAAGGTGAACTGGGAGAAAAATATGAAGCAGATATGACTAATTTACAAGTAATACAGGTTATTAATTTTCCTTCGTTTTTCATAAATCATAAGTGGCATTTGAGAATGAAACAAAAGAAATTTGGTTTATGCCTTGGTTATTTTTTTAACGTTTCAAAAGAAATGTGTGTTTTAGGGATATATTCCCTTTCATCAGTACTACTTTCAATTGTGAAAACAAGTTAATAAATCAAGGGCAGCATGGAAGCCATATAGGGTCAAAGGGTTTATTAGGTTGGTGCAAAAGTAATTGCTTTGTTTGCAATTATTTTTAACCTTTTAAACCACAGTTACTTTTGTACCAACCTAATAGCTGCCCACATGCATTCACTCAGAAACTGAAAGATATTTGTGCTCTAGACTGACGTAGCAATGTCTGTATGCTGGGACGGTACTACCACCTTCTTCCCACTAAAACATATTTGGTTTCATGATTTTTCTCATCAGGATGAATTTGACAAGTTTTTAATACCAGTATTTCTCATTAATGGAGCTCGGAAAATTCACATTGTACAATATTTGTTAAACATGAAACTGAAACCACTGGTGGAGAATCGTGCAAGCATTTTTGAGAAATGTTATCCAATATCATCACGCCTTGCCCAGAAAATGCTCAGCGTTACCTATAAATATATAAGCACATTCGGCTATTGGGACCCTGTAAAGGTAACGTCAACAAATGCAGCTGAAAGCATGCATAAAAAAAAAGAAGTTCTTTTTTTATTTCTTTTATTTAAGTATGTCTAGAAAGACAGGGTAATTTCAAAAATAGTAAGCACTGTACAGTATTCTTAGCTAGCTATAACAATATGTGGTTGTTTTGCCTTTTTGAAGTGGGAAAAGTAGTTAAAAGGTTTTCATTTCTTTTGTCTATTTCTGTAGAGATAATCCAATTCCAACTGGGTTTTAACTTAGTAGCAGAAGAAGATGGTGAAAATATTTTCAAACTAAACATCTAGAGAGCTGAGCTCTGATACTAATTTGCTATGTAATTTTAGGCAAGTCATTTAACCTCTTTGATTCTGTTTCCTTACCTGTAAGATGGAAGAATAATGCCACCAAGCCACTGAGATCAAATGTAAGAGTATAAGCCCTCTAGAAAGTGTGAGACACCATACAGAATGTGCCATTGATGTTTCTAACAAACTTACTTCTAAGTACTATATTTTGGCAAATACAGTACTTATGTGGACAAACAGATTTAATACCTTCAAATGTGGGATGGTTTTCAACAAATCTTAACAAAGAACATACCAGCCACTATTCTAGTTCTTGGAAATAAAGTAGTGAACAAGATTGACAAGTTTCTTTTGTCATGGAGCTTATATTCTAGTTGGATTGGCGAGGGAGGATAGGCAATAAATAAGTGAGCACACAGGTGCTTGTCAGATACTATTAAGCACTACGTAGACAATAAAAAATGTCATTTCGTAGTGAGCTGCTCACTCGACCAGCGTACCTTCTCATTCCCACCAGTGATGTGGCACAGTGGAGAAGACTGTTACCTCTGGAGCCAGACTATCTGAGTTCAAAAACACCCCTTACTAGCTAAGTGACCTCGAACAAATCACTTAACCTCCCTGAGCCATTCCCATTTTTGCAATGGGAATATGAATAGTCTCTACCTTACAATATTGTTACAATGATTAAATGAGCTAATCACTGTGAAGTGCTTGCAACACTGCTTGGATTTTTGTAAGTAATCAATTAATGTGAGTTATTGTTGTTATTAATATGTATTACTATTATTGTATTTTGGAGGATGGGTCCAAAATGGATCCATGTGCATGTTTCTTGAAACCTCTTTCATGGTTGATATTGACACGATCAGTCTCAGTTCTACTTAATTGTGCTACCTTATTTATCTTAACCATAAGACTCTCAAGAGAAACCTTGTCAGATATCATGCTAAAATATACAACACCATTGCAGTTGCCTCCACAGAGAACTGGATAGTTAAGCTTGTATGAGAATCACCTGCAAAGCTTGTGAAACATGGTCATGCCCTAGCCTCTGTCTGAGCTGGGCAAGGGAGAGAGAGAAGCAGGCAAAGTCAGAACCCCATTTAGGGAGAACAAAAGGGGAGTCCATGTCCAAACGTAGTTGGGATTGTACAAAAGTACTTTGTGGAGTGATGAGTGCATGGTCGTAGGAACGGTTTAAGCATATAAGGAATCATTTTTCGGGGCTGTTGGGAATTTTTCTGAGTGCTTGACAATTTGGTATTTCTGAGTTCATAACACTGTGGGTATTCTGACCTGCAGAGGAAGAAGGAAGCATGCGAGGTATTTTGGGCAACAGCAGAAACTATTGTAAGGAATTTGAAATGGAACCATTACATGTTCAGCTTTTTTTTGTTGTTGTTGTTGTTACCAATACGAAGCATAGGGCAGATATTCCCACCCTCTCCCTGAGTGACTCCTTATCCTTGGCATTTACTCCCAGCCGTGAACCTCACTCCAGCCCAAGAGTGATGGTCATGATGGTGTTGATAATACCATTGAAGGATGAGGACTGTCCTGGGGTAGTTCTGGGGGAGGAGTGACATTACCACCTGCTTCACATCTACTCTGTCAAATCCAGGGATGGCTGAGGCTTGGCCATCTGATGCTGTCAAAAAAGATCTTCAAACCTACCATCAGTTAATTACCCAGTTCTCATCATCACCGATACAAAGATGTGGGACTACCCCTCCCACTCCATTCCTTCCCTATACCTTAGGCAGCCTTTTAGTGTATTTTTCCCTTTTGTGTCTGCTGTTAATGTTTATGTGCATGGAATTTCATTTGTATAAAAACATGGCAGAGAAGCCAGTGGGATTTGTCCTACCAGGATAGTACACCCTAAAAGATAACCCAGGATCCCACCTGTTTACTATAATAGAATACCACAAACTGGGTGGCTTTAAACAATGGAAATTTATTTTGTCACAGTTCTGAAGGCTGCAAATTCAAGACCAGGGTTCCAGTGGGTGGTTTTCAGGCAAGGCCTCTCTCGCTAGCCTGTAGACAGCCACTTCTCACTGTGCCCTCATATGGCCTTTCCTCTGTGCTCACACTCATGCACGCCTGGTGCCTCTTCCTCTTCTTATAAGGACACCAGTCCTGTTGGACTAGGGACACACTCTTCTGACTCATTTAACCTTAATTACCTCCTGAAAAGCCTATCTCCAGATAAATTCACTTGGGTGTTAGGGTTTCAACCTATAAATTTTGGGGAGCATGTTTCCATCTGTAACACCACCTTAGGAATGGACCTATTTGTAAAGATAAATAAGCCCATGAATATATCCAAACAACTTTACATTACTTGGCATAAACATTCAGTATACACTAAATACATTATAAAGGAAACAGAAGAACTATCATTGTCATAAACTGAAAGCCATTTAAGAAAGATGACATTAATTACATGTGGGCATAAAATAATTTGTTCTTTTCACACAGTTTTTTAATATCAATATTTGATTATAATTAGTTTCATTCTATAAGAAATATTTATTTTGCAAATTGTTGTTTTTCAAATGTATTGAGGGAAATGATGTATGAAGTAAAGCTAACTTACTAATTTAATTGTGTGTATATTGCAGCTAAGTGAAGGAGAGACCATCAAGCCAGTTGAAAACTCACAGAATCCACTTTATCCTGTAATCCATCGTCAGTATATTTATTTTTTTTCTAGTAAGGAAACTAAAGAAAAATTTATGAAGAACCCAATCAAATATATCCGCCAACCCAAACCTAAGCCTACTATGCCCATTAGGATTGCAATTGTGGGGCCTCCAAAATCTGGGAAAACTACAGGTAGGGTGTGTTTGCCTTTGTTATCCATAAACATAAATGAATCCCCCGAAAAGTAGTGCCCCTTCTCCAGGAAACCAACTATCAAAATTGATTCAAAAAGAGATAGGAAATCTAAAAGGGGCCATAGTCATTGAAGAGGAGGCAATCCAAAATATAGCCCCACTCCAAAACAGCCCAGTATCAAATGGTTTTGGAGGAAAATTATAGCAAACTTTCAAAGGGTTAAAAATTCAAGAGATACTTCCTATGTTTTTATAAGCTTTTCCAGAGCAAGGGAAAAGACAGTATGCTTCCCAATTTATTTTGAGTTTCTTTTTTATTAATGAATATAATCCACATAATCCAAAAGGTATAAAGAATAAAAATACATTTTTAATTAGCATAACCCTGATATCAAAACCTAACAAATACAAGAAAGGAAATTACAAACTAGTATTACTTATGACTATAGTCAAATAACAGTATATTAAGATTATATTAGCATAAAAATTATTTTAAAAGATTTTATAAATATACTCTAATGTATTAATAGTTTAAAGAGTAAAAATCTATTATCTTAATATTGCTGAAAAGGCATTTGGTAAATGTATTCCTCTAATGTTTGAATTTAGCATAACTTTGGATTGGTTTTTTAATAAAGGCAAATAGTCAACATGAATAGTGGATGATCGAAATGAGGTATTTAAAAGGAAAGCAGTGGGACTTAATGACTGACTGAATAGAAAATGATGGGGAAATATGAGGTCAAAGATTAATTTGTCACCAGGAATAATAAAGGAGAGTTTCGTGTTCTACCTCTAGATGAAAAGTTTGTTTTGCCTATTTAAACTTCTTAACATAACAAGACTCTAATGGTCAAACTCTAAATGTTCACAAAGATAATGATATTTCCCAAAGAAAGCAGAACATTGACATTCAAACTAAGGTCCTACAACAGCAGCCAAAAAGTGAAAATGGAGATAAAACAATTTGATTTCTAATTTCTTTGTTAAAATACAGGTTAATTTTTTAACAAAATGTCACATTTTAGAAGCTTAATTATTTTTAGGGCTTTAAAACAATAGGTTTGAAAGTTGAGACTAAGGGTTCTGTAGCTCTCACAGGGACTTCCCTTTTGAGTGGCGTTAACTGTGGTCAGTTAATCTGCATTCCTATGGGATTAGATGGGCTCCTCTGTCTTCTCTCTCTCTCTCTCCCTCCCCCCTCTTCTCTCTCTTTTCCTCTCTCTTTTTTCCTCTCTCCCTCTCTCCCTCTGTGTGTGTGTGTGTTTGTATGTGTGTGTGTGTGTGTGCGTGCGTGCGCATCTGTGTCCTATACACATGCTGTCTCCAGACAGCGATGAGGCAGGGTATATAGACCTCAACAAAACACATCCACATTTTTAAATTAAATTTATTGGGGTGACAGTGGTTAGTAAAATTACATAGATTTCAAGTGTACAATTCTGTAATACATCATCTATAAATCCCATTGTGTGCTCACCACCCAGAGTCAGTTCTCCTTCCATCACCATATATTTGACCCCCTTTACACGCGTCTACTATCCCCCTTCCCCACTTACCTCTGGTAACCACTAAACTGTTGTCTGTGTCTATGAGTTTTTGTTTCTTTCTTTCTTCGTCTTGTTCCTTTGTTGCTTTCAGTTTTATACCCCACATGAGTGAAATCATATGGTTCTCTACTTTTTCTGTCTGACTTATTTTGCTTAGCATAATCATCTCAAGATCCATCCATGTTGTCACAAATGGCAGTATTTCATCTTTTCTTATGGCAAAATAGTGTTCAATTGTATATATATATATATACCACAACTTCTTTATCCATTTATCTGTCGAAGGACACTTTGGTTGTTTCCATGTCTTGGCCACCGTAAATAATGCTGCAATGAATATCAGAGTACATACATCTTTATGGATAAATGTTTCAGCTTTTTTTTTGAGTAAATACCCAGGAGAGGGATTGCTAGATCATATGGTAATTCTATTCTTAATTTTTTGAGGAACCTCCATACTGTTTTCCATAGAGGCTGTACCAATTTACATTCCCACCAACAGTATATGAGGGTTCCTTTTTCTCCACAGCCTCTCCAACACTTGTTACTATTTGTCTTGTTGATGATAGCCAATTTAACCAGGGTGAGGTGATATCTAATTGCGGTTTTTATTTGCATTTCTCTGATGATTAGTGATGTTGAGCATTTTTTCATATATCTGTTGGCCATTTGTATGTCTTCTTAGGAGAAGTTTCTGTTCATGTCTGCTGCTCATTTTTAAATTGGATTGTGTGTCTTTTTGTTGTTGAGTTGTATGAGTTCCTTATGTATTTTGGATATTAGCCCCTTATTGGAGGCGTCATTTGCAAATATCTTCTCCCATTCAATTGGTTGCCTCTTTATTTTGTTGATGGTTTCTTTTGCTGTGCAGAAGCTTTTTTAGTTTGATATAGTCCCATTCATTTATTTTAGCTTTTACTTCCCTTGCCTTTGAGGTCTAATTCATAAAATGCTCTTTGAACCCAAGGTCCATAAGTTTAGTTCTATGCAATTTGTTGTTTCAGATCTTATGTTTAGGTCTTTGATCCATTTTGAGTTAATTTTAGTACGTATATGGAAACTGATAGCAGTCTGGTTTCATTCTTTTGCACATGGCTTTCCAGTTTCCCCAACACCATTTATTGAAGAGGCTGTCTTTTCTGCATTGTATGTTTTTGACTCCTTTGTTGAAAATTATCTGTCCATATTTATGTGGGTTTATTTCTAGGTTTTCATTTCTATTCCATTGGTCTTTGTGTCTGTTTTTCTGCCAATACCATACTGGTTTGATTATTGTTGCCCTGTAGTACAAGTTGAAGTCAGGGAGTGTGATACCTCCAGCATTGTTCTTTTTTCTTAGGATTGCTTTTGCTATTCAGGGTCTTTCATGGTTCCATACAAATCTGATGATTTTTTGTTCAATTTCTTTAAAAAATGCCATTGGGATTTTGATGGGGATTGCATTAAATCCATATATTGCTTTGGGTAATATGGCCATTTTAACTACGTTGGTTCTTCCAATCCATGACTACAGAATGTCTTTCCATTTCTTTGTGTCTTCAATTTCTTTTAAAAAATGTCTTATAGTTTTGACTGTACAGGTTCTTTACATCCTTTGTTAGGTTTATTCCTAGGTATTTTAGTCTTTTTTGTTGGAATTGCAAAAGGAATTTTTTTTTTTTTCATTTCTTTTTCTGAAATTTCATTGTTAGTATACAGGAACGCAATGGATTTTTGTACATTGACTTTGTAGCTGGCAATTTTACTATGTTTGTTGATTGTTTCTAATAGCTTTTTGGTGGAGTCTTTAGGGTTTTTTTAATAAACAACCAAGTCATCTGCAAAAAGTGATAATGGAACTTCTGCATTCCCAATTTGGATGCCTTTTATTTATTTCTCTTGCCTGATTGCTCTGGAGAGGACTTGCAATACTATGTTGAATAACAGCGGTGATGGGGGCAACACTGTCTTGTTCCTGAACGTAAAGCAAAAGGCTTCATTTTTTTCACCATTAATTTATGATATTAGCTGAAGGTTTGTCATATATAGCCCTTATTGGGTTATGGTATTTTTCTTCTATACCCATTTTATCAAGTGTTTTAATCATAAATGGATGTTGTAGCTTGTCAAATGCTTTTTCTGCATCTATTGATAAAAATCATATGATTTTTATCTTTTCTTTATGTGATGTATCACATTGATCAATTTGTGTATGTTGAACTATCCTTGTGCCACTGGGATGAAGCCCACTTGGTCGTGATGTATAATTTTTTTAATGCATTGTTGTATTTGACTTGCTAGAATTTTGTTCAGGATTTTTGCATCTGTATTCATCAGAGATATGGGTCTGTAATTTTCTGTTTTTGAGAACACACCCACATTTGGTACTAGTTACTGGGAGTCATTGCTTGGTCTCATATAAGAGAAGCAGAGGCCAAGGTTAGTCCTCTTTCAACCGATGGCAACACCTTTGTGATCGTGGACAAACCATTCCATTCAACTGGGCTTCAGTTCTCTCATCTATAAAACTGGAATTTCAATATTCATTCTATCCACCTGATAGAATAGTTGAAAATGTCAAGTATAGTCACAGAAGAAAAAGTGCCTCATAAGTTGTAAATTACTATGAAAATGTCAGGTGTGCCATTATAATTTTTAAAAATTTGTTTCCTAGAGGATTAACTGAGTTATTTTGGACATAATACCAAATATTAATAGCACACATCAGATGCTTTGTAAAGGTCTCAAAAAAATTGCTACTTCATACAGAAGGAAAACTTAAATGTTGATTCGGTTATGATAAAACCCCACAGAGTTGGCTTGTTGCCCAGATCCATCAGCCACATACCTTACGTATTAATAATGATTGATTTTTGACAATATTAATTCAGTAAAATGTAGCAATTTTAATTTTTGAAGTTGCTCTTTCAGGAATGTGAAAATTAGTTTGCTGTAGATATCAGTTAACCAGAATCTGAAACTAAGGTTCACTGATGAATGTGTGAAATGGAGTAAGTTTAAAGTTTTAATTTTTTTTCAGTTGCCAAAAAACTTTCCAGTGAATATGGCTTGAAGCGTTTGTCTGTAGGAGAAGCCATGCGTTATGTACTAAACAGCCAACCAGACACAGAGCTGGCACTTATGTTAAATTGGCATCTTCAGAAAGGAATGACAGCACCTGATGAACTGGCTATTGAGTCCTTAGAAATCGCTCTGATGGAAAGTGTATGTAATACTGCAGGGTAAGTGGGTGCAGGGGTGGGAGGAGGGTTAACTCTTCAAAGAAATTATTCACTGGAACTTAAAACACCTTAAATAGGGTTTACAGCTCTTGGAAGGGTGGGATCTGCTTCTCAAACTTTGGGCACCTTTATGGTTACATACTCATACTTTAATTTTCTGTCAAGCTAAAACTTGGCTCGAACACTCATGTGCCAGACTAGCAAACAGGCCACTTCACTCCCTGCAGCAACCCCTGAGATGTCTGAAAGTCTCCAGCCTTATACAGCCAACCAAGGAGGCCGCTGTGACTTCCACAGCCCAGCAGAGCTTCTCACTGCCCTGTGCAGTGATGAAGGAATGGCCCTTCCTGTCCCCCGGATGGTACTCGTTCAATGGAGACGCTCTCTCACTGGCCCAGCTCACCCTCCCTTTAATGCCACATCTGTACAGGAGAGCTCTGTGCTTGGGCTGTCTCTTCAGTTACCCTCCCCAGCTCACCCACTGCTCCCCTGGCACAGCTACTGGTCACACCTCGTAGTAAAAGCCAGTGACACCTAAGGCTCTGCACCTGAGCCCAGTTCACTGACCTACAATTCCCCTGATTTACTCAAGGTTGTTTGATATTAGGCTCCCCCTTGCCCTTCGCTGCCACTGGTCCTTAATCAAGTCCTTGGACAGTTCTAATTTCAGTTATGGGGGAGCAGATTCTGGGGTGTCAGATTATCTTTTTCCCCAGAGACGACCCCAGGACTCATGCAAATTGAGTTACCTCCTCCCTGCCGTTCAGCTTTGCATACAAGAAATCTCAGTAAGTGCAATCTTGGTTTCGTCCCAAAGGTTTCATTTCACCTTAATATCAAGACAGTGACTGCCCATTCACCCTGAATTTCCCTAATCCTGAGGGCCCCTCAAGAACAAACAAGTTGAGCTACTCTCCATTCAAAAAAAAACTTAAAACCAATAACAATGGCACCTCCATACATTCTCTACTGGGCTGGCCTGGCTATATTATCTTCCAGTCCTCTCGACAGTAGAACTTAGAGCTACTTTGTGCCTAAAGACTTGGCTAGAGGGCACAGAGGGTGGGCATCCTGTGACTTGCTCCAAACTAGCCCTTCTTGATGACCGTCAGCCAGTATGCCCAGCTCGCTCCCACCTCAGAGTGTTTCCTGAATTTGGGGGCCATTCCTCCCAGAATTTGAAAACAGCCTTTATTCCTCCTGTCAGTCTAATAGGAACACTCTCATTATCTCCGACTGTTGGACTAACTTCAATTCTCCATCGTTTCTGCTCAGAGGCGTGAGGTGTCCTGATGGAATGATTCTCTCCCAAATATCACAGGGCTCCTCTCACCAATTCCCTCCTCCCCTTCTACACCCTGGCCTGGCCTCCTCAATTGAATAACACAGTATTCAAGGTGTTATGTGTCTTATCTATCTCTTGAAATCTTGTCAAAATCTAGCTCTGTGGCGCTAAGTGTATGAATCCAGAGCTGTGTCTATATGTTTGCTGCCCTCATCCAGGGTCTTGGGCTAACTGAGATGAAAAATAGAGAGTTAAAGAGGACAAAATGCCAAGAAGATAAATTGAGTTACATAAGAGCATGGGATGACTCCGAAAGAGAGACTAGTTCTGGAAGACAGAAAGGAAGGGATGAGAAAAAAGAAACCTGAAATTTTTATTTTCACATTTCTCCTTGTTAGTGTTATCATTGATGGATACCCTGTAACTAAATATCAAATGAGTCTCTTGGAAGCCAGGTCAATCATCCCCATGGTCGTCTTTGAGTTGGATGTTCCTTCCAAGGAGATTTTCAAAAGATTGCTCCTGCAGAAAAAAGAGGAACAAAGGTAATGGATGTGATGAAAACAGTGATGAAGGAATGAGCTTCAGTCACCCAGAAGAAAGTATGTTTTAAATAGCTTTTGCACTTTCTTTTCTGTTTCTCTATTAGCTTGCCTTATCCATTACACAATAGCACGCAGATTACTGCTGTCAAGAACTCAAGATACCACAAAAATATTGATGCGATTAGACAATATTACCAAGAACAACAGCAGAACTGGTATGTGATTGATGGATTTCACAGCAAATGGTGGGTATGGAATGAAGTCATGAAGAACATTCAAGTGGTGAATAAACATATACAGATATACCTGGAAAAAATAAAAGCAGGTGAGAAAACATTTAACTTAAAATAGAATAAATATGAGTTTAAAGCTACACATGCCTGGCTCATGTTACCATAATTCACTCAATCTGAACATTTGTTCCCACCATTTTAATCAGTATTTGAAACATATAGTACTATCCAATTATTGCTGACATGTATATTTGTTCTAATAAATGACTGCTGCTACTCAAGCTCTCATGTATTGAGTACCTGTGTGAATCTAGCACGTAAAAATAATACATGGTCTTTCACTAGAAGATTTTATAATGTGTGGAATGCCATGTAAGAAGCTACTTTCAAGAATGGTAGTTATATGAGGTCAGTGGAGTGACACTTGGCAAAATTTTGTTTTGGAATCTAGAATTAAAGTTATTTTTACTATTTACATTCACTAGAGTATTATATAAATGTTGAGTCTATAAAAAAACTTGAGCACAAGTTCTTTTACTCTATATTTGGAATCCATGAAAGAAAATGTTCGATCATAAATTCCTGTAAGTTTTTTATTTTTCTCTGAAAGTACACAAACAGAAGAAAAGTTACCTGCATCCGACACCTCTAAAAAGAGTGATGATGACTCCAAAGAATTTATCTCTGGGGGGCTCACAGACATCTGTTTAATGACTTTGTTTAATTTTGGAAACTTATACAGGAACTATAATAAGGTTTGATAGAGCAACATGACTGAGAGAATCTTGTACAAGGAAACATGCAGCGAGGATTCTGATAATAATTGTATCATTGAATCTTGACTTGTTTCATTATTTAGAAATAACAAATATCTCTGGTTCCTGTTTGTCTGTAGATTGGGAATTCATTTCCCCTGTGTATTTAAGGCATGAAGATAAGAATGCAAGGAAGGAAGAATTAAATTTTTAGAAACCTACTCCCGATAAATTTCGGATAGCATCACACTAGTAAAACATTCCACAGAAGACTTTAAAAGCAAAAATCGTGCCTCATTCATTTTCTGTGACCTTATTTCCTCCCTGCCTTAGATTGGGTTCCCTGGAAACAGACTGAAAATGAAAAGTTGTGTGCAGAAGCTTTACCAGGAAGTAGTCTCAGGAGTAGATTTGCCAGATTTAAAAAATAAAAATACAAGATGCCTAGTTAAATTTGAATTTCAGATAAATAACAAATGATTTTTAGTATACATATGTCCCAACTATTGCATAGGGGAGTACTGTATTTTATCCGACAGCCCTAATCAGGAGATACGCCTGTGGGGAAGGGCAGTAGAATTAGGCAGAGGGAGAAACTAACTTGCTTTGTAGTGGAAACAGAAGCCTCAGCAAGTCCTATAGGGGAGCACTGGAGCCGGGATGGATTTTCAAAATTTCCCCAATTGAGAGAAGGAGCCGGGCTTTATATCCTCCCAGTGGCTTGTCACTGACCATAAGTCATAACCTGTAACAGAGGGGCAATTCCCAGTGCAACTCTGAGCCGTCAACACCAATGTTCCCAGCAGCTGGGGGCTGGGTGCGTGAGCCCTGAGGAGGGATCTGGATGGGGAACCATGGGATCCACTTCATTATTCCATATGTACTTGCCTCTCCGCCTTGGATAGTTTAATCTAATTGAAGTGACCTCTTGCTCTTCTGCTTCAACTTCCGCCTGACAATCTAGTCTGTATCTGAGTGTGCAAATTTAGTTGAGATTTTTTTTGTTCCACATTTCCTTTTAATGTTACACAAATGATCCTCCCATATCAGGGGCCAAGGTTTACTCCAATGAGATAGAGCAAGGTCAGGGCCAGAAGATTAAAGAGATTCTCCACCTTCTGCCACATTCCAGAATAGAATATATAGACATTGCCAGATGTCATCAAGAATATCCCAAGAATCAGAGAAAGAGGTATTTGAGTGTAATTTAGGACTTGAAATCAGGTGATTCTAAATTTCTAAACCTGTCAGGATTGGTGAGGTTCAGCACATCTGAGCTAAAGAGCAACCTAGGGATATATAGCATGGTAATACTATAGTACCACATAGTATAATATTATAGCACTACATAATACTTTATACTTTAATAGTACTATATATTATTATATCATAGTACTGTAATTGTGATACTTTAGAATAATAATATTACACCACTATAGCATTATAGTGGTGTAATATTCTTCATAGGAAAGCAATATTGGGGCTTCTTAACCTTTTCATCTGTGCCATAAATAACAGATGAAACAGTGTATTAATTTATCTATTACTGCATAACAAATTATTCCAAACCTTAGTAGCTTAAAATAACACACACACACACACACACACACACACACACACACAGCTTCTGTGGATCAGGAATCCAAGCAATAAATAATAGCTAAGAATTAAAAACAACCAAACCATTCATTAACAGATAAGTGGTTAAGTAAGCTATATGTATATTTATATAATGGAATACTGTGCATCAATTAAAAAGAATTTGGTAAATCATTTGGAAAGATGTCAAAGACCGTAACTAACTGACAAAAACCAGTTGCAGAATAATGTTTCAGTATAGTGGCATAAGTATACAATATGCAAAAATCACACGTGTACATGCAAATGTACGGGAAAATGTCTGAAAAGGATACACTCAACAGTGATTTACCTCTCAGCAGGGTTTGAAAGTTACAGAAGAGAAACTAACTTTTTACTCTATTGTTTAGAATTTTACAATGTATGCATTTGTATAGTTCTTGTGCAATTGAAATTATTTTAATTTAAAAAATCATGTTTTCTATGAAAAAAATGTATATATACATATATAATAGTTAATCTGTTAATAATAGGGAAAGCCGCCTGCATTGACAAGTTATGCATCACTCCTCAAGAATTTATTTCTCGCCTGGGCGAATTCGAACAGTTCTGCCCCGTCAGCCTGGCAGAATCGTATGAATTAATTGACTGCTCTGTAACTGAGTCCTTGGAATTTGCAGCAGAGTTCAGAGGGCACTATTATAAAATGAGTTCTCAGGAAAAACTGAATGTAAGTCTGCTCCTCACTTCAAATGTTTACTAGGAAAAGGAAATGCCGGTCTCAGAATTCATCAAATAGGAAGGGGTGGGCGCAGCTGGGAACACACAGGGATTGGGGTTGAGGAGTCCCGTTATTGGAACCTGTGACTCTGGGACCGGCATTTCCTTTCCCAGGGCAGATTTTGGCACAAAGCAGAACTTTGTGGGTCAGTGATGGGTGCTCGGCCTAGGCCAGCCTAAGGAGGGGGGAGACCCAGCGGTGAGCCCCACCAATGGAGGGGATGCTGAGCATCAGGGCTCAGCCCGCAGGGGGGCACTGAGGAATTCAGCTTTAAGGGCGCAGAAGGGAAGTCAAAGTCAGTAGGAATAGAGCAAGAGTTGACATGTCTCTGTGCTTTAAGTTTTTTTCTCTCATTCGAATTCCCTGCATACCTTATATTTCTGTTTAATGGACTAGAATACAGATTTGTCCTGATATTATAATGTCCATAATTTGATGATATAAAAAGGTTGGTAGTGGTAAACGAATCAGATGCCTCTGAACATTTTCTTTTCCCTGGAAGAGTTGGGAGTTTTTGATCACTTTATTAAGGAGACATTGCTTTCTTCCTGTTTATTTAAATGGTAATCACAGAATTTTAAAACTGGAAGTGCAAGTAGAGATCATGTATCTTGTCGGCCCCCTCCATTTTACAGAGTGATAACAAGCTGGAGAAGTCAGCCCACCTGCCAAAGGGCATCCAACTAGTTAATTATGCTTCAGGACAAGAAGATAAGTGGGCAGGTGACTCTACTTTCCAGTGCCTGGCACATAGTAGGAGTTCAACAAATATTTTTTGTATGAATGGATGAGTGAGAGTGAGTGAGTGAGTGAGTGAGTCAGTTTAGGGGAGACTTTAGATACAATCACTTGGGAGTATTACTCTCGGGAACTTCTAACCAGGGAAGGAGTCATTGTAGTGCTGAAAGCGGCTCTCAAACATAGCCACTGAAAATGGGGAGAGTATCGAGAGAGCCTCAGTGGGTTTTTGATTGGCATGGCATTCTTGTTTTAAATGGTCTTGTTGCTGTAATCCTTTTCTCATAGAAATTTTTGGAGAACCCAGAATTCTATGTGCCTCCGTTAGCACCATATCCACTCCCATCTGCCGACATGATCCCCAAAAGGCTGACGCTGTCAGAGCTGAAGAAACGATTCCCTAAGTGTCCTGAGCTCCAGGGCTACTGTCCTGTGACCTATCAGGACGGAAAACAAAGGCAAGTCCTCAGCCTCCTGGAAATACAGAATGATATGTCCACTCAGAATACGGGGTTCATATAACAATCTTAACAAAAGATCACTATTGTTTAACTGGAAAATATTCTATTTCGTCCTTGAGTTGCATAGGTAGAAAAATAAAACATTTTGACATTCTATTTGTACAGTACTACATATTAATTATACAATAGATTTATTTTTGGCTTTCAGATATGAAGCCCTAGTACCTGGTAACATTAAATATGCCATAGAATATCGTGATCGTATATATATTTGTGAGAGTAATGAAAAACTCCAGAAATTTCTGAGGTGAGACCATTCACTAAGTCACAAATATTTCTTGAATATCTTCTATGTTTAATGCAGCATGCTGAGATTGTGAGTGTGTGTGTGTGTGTGTGTGTGTGTGTGTGTGTGTGCATGTGCGTGCATAAGGGGTTATTTGGGAGAGTTAGAAGCCTAAGGAGAATAAAGAAAATTTTATATAGTGTGAAAAATAAGAAAATTGAGATGAGATGAACAGGGCTAGGGGCCTATGTGAAGGTGGTGGTCATGAATTTCTAGGAGCCCCCGTCTTCCCACTTATATCATTTTCTCCAGTGGAGGAAAACAGGTGGCGAACTTCATCTTTTAATTGTCTCTGGTGTATCTACATTACTATGTGCACACAATGAGTATATTTGTGAGCATCCCTCTAATAAACTTTGTGTTCTTAGGTTGCCACTGAAATACTGGAATCAGAAGCTTCCGTACAAACTTCCCCCATTAAAGGAACCAATACATCTTACTAGTCTTCCTTTACCTGGATATCTGGAACAGGTTCAGTGACATAATTTTCTACGTATATACATATATATATTAGAAGAGTACAGTGATCTCTTCTTTAACATTAATTTTCTTTTGGTTACAATGAAATTCAAGGCAGAGTTTTCTGATTTTAAGCTGCAAATCCACATTTAACCTATTTTGTTTATGGGTGGTTGTGAAAGTAAGATGTGTGAAAAGCCCCTGCTTCCATAGCTAGTTCCCAAATACCTACACTAAAGTGAAGAGAGAGTAGACTGTCATAAAATTATTTACATTTGACTTGTAGTTTGGTTTGTATTTTGAATTTCAGTGTCTGTAAAACTTTTCTTAATTTGAAACGTACAGATTCAGTCTCTAAGACATTTATTCCCTGCTCAGATTTGTCACTACAACTAAACCACCAAAGCCATATTTTGCTCAAAATCCAGATAAAGCTATCTACTCAAGTCAGATTTTATTTATCTAAATATAAATCTTTTTAAAAATAGTAAAAATTTTCGATAGCCAACCACTATTTTTAATTCTATGAAACAAATGCCCAGGGTACAATTTCAGACTTTTCTCACAAATTCTCACTTTGTTTTCTTCAACTCTCCTAGATGTTTGGCCTTCAATCTGGTTTAATATCAAAAGGCAAGAAGAGGCCCACCCAGAGAGGGGCATTCCCATAAAGGCCAAGTTGTATCAGAAGGGGGGCCTCACACCTTCTTTGCCCCTCCCCCCAGAGTCCAGAATCTTGAAGGCAGTGGTAACTGTGGTGTCTAGAAGCCCTTGTCATGTGGCCAAGGGTCCTGATAGTGGGAGCCAGTCTGGCCAGTTCTGAGCAATAGAAGCAGAGATGGGCCAAGACAACACAAGGCCCACTGTCCCCTTCTTTCTTTTTAAGTTTTCGTGACATGTCAAATGTATAAAAATAGACAGAATTGTGTAATGAAGCCCATCTACCCATTACATAGCTGGCACTAAGCCAATTTGTAATTTTCATTTTTCTGTATTTTGTCTTTTCTATTGGCTAACCATCTTTATAAGCCCCATTCCCAACCTAAGGAGGCTATTTGAGGCAAAGAATAGCCTCTTTATCTATTTGCCACTAAGAATAGAAACCAAACTCAAATATGCACATGATTAAATTGTTCCCTACCTGCAGGGTATCGCAACTTCTCTAATTAAAGCAATGAATGCAGCAGGATGCTTAAAGCCCAAATTTCCTTTCTTAAGTATAAAGAGATCTGCGCTACTCTATATTGCATTTCATCTAAAAGGTAGGTCTTTTTAATGGTATACTACTCAGAAATAATTTAACATTAATTGCAGTACACGAGGTCTGTCAATTAAGTTCGCGAACTCATCCTAGAGAAAGTGCCACACACCTCATTGCTGATTATCACCACGGTCACCTTCGAAGTGCTCCCCTTGGGAAGCTATGTACCAATGCCAGCACCTAGTCCACTCTTCAAAGCAATTTTGGAACTCTTTCTGAACTAGCCATATTACCCTTGAGGTCCTGAATGTCATCAAAATGTCTTCCTTTCAATATTTCCTTTATCTTCAGGTAAAGAAAGAAGTCATTGGGGGCCAAATTAGGTGAGTAGGGAGGGTGTCCCAATACAGTTATTTGTTTACGGGCTAAAACCTCCCTTACAGACAGTGCCGTGGGAGCTGGTGCATTGTCGTGATGTAAGAGCCATGAATTGTTGGCGAAAAGTTCAGATCGTCTAACTTTTTCATGCAGCCTTTTCAGCACTTCCAAATAGTAATTTTGGTTAACTGTTTGTCCAGTTGGTACACATTTATAATGAATAAACCCTCTGATATCAAAAAGGGTTAGCAACATCGTTGCAACAAGTTTGCGAACTTAATTGTCAGACCTTGGTATGTGATAGATAGGATTGTTGAGCTGGGTTGGTCTTTTGAATGGTTGTGTGTGTGTGTGTGTGTGTGTGTGTGTATGTGTGTATAAGTTTTTTAATAAAAATATCTAAATTTCTAGTTTTTTAGAACATCTAGTTTTTAAAGCAGGGACACTGAATAATATAGTCAGCTCTCAATAATCCATGCCATAAAGGAAGGTGAAAAGCAATTATATCTAAAAATAGAATAATCCCCAAACTTTATTTGGGATTTGGATATCTACTCAGCTCAATCACACACACAGTTCTCTTTCTCTGTAATTTAATGATTCACTAACCTAACAGAAAACATTCACAGTTCTGTGAAATTTTCTACAGCCTTTAATCCCAAAGGTTCTGAATATACAAGAAAAATGTATAAGAAGAAGATGGAGCAGTTTATGGAGAGATGTGAACTCATTACATACCTGGGTGCCAAGATGACCAGAAAATATAAGGAACCTCAGTTTAGAGCTATTGACTTTGATCATAAATTACGGACATTTGTCTCTCTTAAAAATATAGACCCAATTAATGAATAGTTTGCTTGGGTAACTGCAACCAGAATTTCGAGAGTTTTTAAAAAGCAGAGAAGGAAATAGATTGAAACTCTGACCCTCTCTAATGTACTTTTCCCTCTGAGTGATGTACCATGGGCCAGACCTCAAATAGACTCAAGTATCTGCCATCCAGGAAGAAGTGCTCTTCTGTAAGCATGTTTTAAGGTAATTTTAATGTTTCTTGCTCTTGGCCTAAACTTTCATGCTTCAACAAAATGGTTATTCCATTTAGAATTCCATTTAGAATATTTAGGTAATTTATTTTGCTTAAGCTATTTTTCATTTTCCTTTTTAACATTTTCAGTAGAAAAGTCAGTCTCTGTTAAAGAAAATTACTCAGTAAATGTTAGAAAGGTTCAAGAAACAAAATTAACATTGATATAAATAAAATGGAAAATTGGTTACACTTTCAAAATAAGAAGTTGTTTGTAAACTTCATGAACATAAGATACTTTATCATTTTCCCAACAAAATAAATGGCTTTTGAGATAACAAAGTAGCTGCCTCTTTTCTTTTTCTTAAATATTCAAGGAAGTGCTTTATATGTTATTTTATAATTAGAAATTATCTGGAGTTTTTAGAAAGATGAAATTTAGAGCCTTATATGACATTATCAGGAAGTATATGCTAGAAGAAAACTTACTAAATTTTAATGTGAATGAGATTTTAAAAATATGATTATCAATTTTTCAGCAGTAGCAGTATAAGGAATCTAGACTGTGAAGTAGTAATATTGGGTCTTTAAAAAATAAAAATTGAGGGGGTAGCCAGTTAGCCCAGTTGGTTAGAATGCGGTGCTTTTAACAAGAAGGTTGCCAGTTCAATCCCTACATGGGCCACTGTGAGCTGCGCCCTCCACAACTAGATTGAAACAACTACTTGACCTGGAGCTGATGGGTCCTGGAAAAACACACTTAAATAAATAAAAGTTAAAAAAAAAAGGAAATGAAAGTTCTAAAATAAATTTTTAAAAAAGAATATTTAAAACTAAAAAATAAATAAATAAAAATTGTAACCTGTGTAACCTTAGGTAAATCTCAATTTCCCTGAGCCTTTGCTTCTTAATCTCTAAAATGAGTGAGTTAGCTCTTTTTTCAGCTTTATTGAAGTATAATTGACAAATAAAATGATATATACTTACAACGTGAAGATTTTGATGTAGGCATACATTGTGAAATATTTACCACAATCAAGTTAACACATCCATCACCATACATACTTAGTGTGTCTGTGTGTATAGTTAATATGCTTAAGAACCACTCTGTTAGTAAATTTCTAGTTCATAGTTCAGTATTAACTATAGTCTCCGTGCTGTACATTAGATCCTCAGAATTTGTTCATCTTATAACTGAAAGTTTGTGCCATTTGACCAATATCTCTCCATTTCTCCTGCCCCCAGCCCCTAACATTCATCATTCTACTGTCTGCTTCTGTGAATTTGACCTTTTTTCTTTTTTAGATTTCATGTAAACTTTCCCCTACCCTCAAGGTTCTTTAGGTTGGTCTAATAATGCTATCTACATGAGAAAGATTTACAAGAGAAAATAACCAAATTTAATGACATGTCGTATGAGAACCCCTCACATCTGAGAGAGTCAGAAACCCCACATACAAGAGAGGTTCAGGGACAGAAAATTAAAATGATGTATAGATGGCATTTTGAGCTAAGGTAAGGTACCTTGGGGCTTCAAGGGGGAAGAAAGTCATTCACAGGACAGTAAGAGAAACAGATATGCAGTAAGTAGAAGTTTGCCCTGCCCTAATATAGATCATGAAAAGTTATTATGGTGATAACACTTACTATGGACGAGGCGCTTGATTTAAATTCTTCTAGGTAGCTGGGGAGGGTTGGTGGCAAAAGTTTCTCTCGAGCCTGCAGGCTCTTGGATGCCTTTAGCTCAATCCACATACCAGAGGCACATCTTGGGTGACTCATTCTGAACCACTACAAAGTGAAAACAGACAGTATCTGTCTTTCTCTGGCTGGCTACTTCACTTAGCATGATGTTCTTCAGGTTCATCCATATTGTCTTTGATCCTTATCATTTCAACCATGTTAATTAAAAACTAGAAGCCTGTTTTACATATATTTTGTGTGATGTATTTCATAATAAAATCAAGACATATGGGGCCTAGAAACTGGAGCATTACTGAATTTGTGCTATAAAATCCCTATAAAGATGCCCTATTGACATTGAATATTGTCAATTACCCTCCTGTTCCCCTCAAATCCCTTTAAATCATAATGAGCCTTGGACTATAGTTTCTTCCAGCTATAGTTATCAGTCAACCATCACAGCTTACAGGGATGTTTTTAATGACAAAGGACTTCTACCAACTTCTAATTGCCAGCTGATCATGACTCTGTCCTTCCTTCAAATTCCTGCCAGATCCTCCATTGACCCAAACCACCCAGAAGCCAGGTAGGTACTGGGCTCTGCTGAAGAAGTCCTTACAGCCCCTCAGGGCCATAGATGGGGAGAAGGGTGGAGATTGGATTTGGAGGGAAAAGAGAAAAGTCTAGATAGCTCTCTTATCTATCAATATTCACTCTGTAAGTGATCTTTATTCTATTATAATAATTTATAATCTGTACTCTGCTAAATCCAATGCCAATATCTCAAATTCTGTTTTCACTTCTGAACTCCAGACCCTTACCTATAACTGCATACCGTGTATATTTACTTGGTTATCTAGCTGACATCTCAAATTTAATATGTCCACCCCACACTTGTTATCCACCCAATTTCTCTTCTTCCAGTTTTCCCCCAGATCAGTTAATAGTAATATCACACACTCAGTTGATTTGGCTCCAAATCTAGAGATCATTCTTTCCCTCACTCCCCACATCTACTCTCTCCACAAGTCCTGTCAAAGAGAGTTACTTCCAAAATAAACCATAAGTCTGGGCTCTTCTCATGTTTTGCACTGCTCTCACCTAATCTTTATGCCTCTATTCATGTCCCTCTAAGATCTAGTTTTCATCTAGCACCTGGAGTAGTCTTTAAATACGTAAATCAGATTTCATCAGTCCCTTTTAAGCTCTTCGAATGGCTTTCAATTTCAGTTAAAATAAAATCCAAACTTCTTACTCTTAGCATGTATATAATTAATTTTATATGTCAACTTGGAGGGTATTTTGGATGCGATTAAAATGTAAATTGGTGAACTTTGAATAAGCAGATTGTCCTCCATGTGGGTGGGCCTTATATAATCAGTTGAAGACCTGAATAGAACAAAAGACTGACCTCCATGAGCAAGAGGGAATTCTCCAGCAGCATGCCCTCAGACTTCCTCTGTACCAGCAGCTCTTCTGGGGCTTAAGCCTTTTGGCCTACACCTGCAGATTTTGGACTTCCCAGCGTCCATAATCATGTAAGCCAATTTCTATAATAAATCTAAATCTCTTTATATCTCCTATTGGTTCTGTTTCTCTAAAGAACTCTAACACAGTATAAGAGACCTTAAATGATATAGCCCTGTCTAACTTTTCAACATCTCCGATTCTTTTTTATTCCTGCTTTTGGATTGACTAAGGATTTTTTAATTCCATTTTCTCCTTTAAAGGTTTTGAAGTTATGCATTCTATTTATATCCATTGAGTGACCATCTCTACTCTTAACATGCACACTTAGTCTAAAGGTAATCAATATCTCTGTCCTTAAAACACTTAATACCAATCACCAGCTTCCCATCTTAAATGTTATTTTTATTCAATATTTTTTATCTGGTCTACTTGTTTCCTATCCAAATTAGACACTTTCTTTTCATAATCAGTGTTGGCTTAAGTTTTCTTCATGTTTTTATTTTTGTTTGTTTGTTTTGTTTTATCACTGTTCCTTACAGCTCAGACTTTCCTTCTGGGCTTATTTTCCTTTCTATGATAGAGGTTTGTTTGTGTTAATGCTTTGAGTATTTGTCCAAAATTGTGTTGATTTTTCCATTGTTCCTTATGATAATTTTTTGGTATAAAAAATAGAAATAGACGATCTAAATAGGCCTATATCTATAAAGAAATTGAACCAATAAATAATAATTTCACAAAATAGAAAGCACTGGGCCCAGATGGGCTCATCAATGAAATTTACCAAACGTTTAAGGAAGAAATTATACCAGTTCTCTACAATCTCTCTCAGAAGATAGATACAGAGGGACTACTTCTTCATTCTATGAGGCCAGCATTATCCTATATCAAAGCCAGACAAAGACATTACAAAAAAACTACAGACCAATATTTCTCACAAACACAGATGCAAAAGTCCTCAACAAAAAAATTAACAAGTTGAATCCAACAAGTATAAAAAGAATTATACATCACAACCAAGAGAGACTTATCCCAGGTATGCAAGGCTGCTTCAACATTCAAAAATCAATTAATGTAATCCATCACATTAACAAGAAAAATCACATGGTCATATTAATAGATGCAGAAAAAGCATTTGACAAAATCCAACACTCATTTTTGACAAAAATCTCTCAGTGAACTAGGAGTAGAAGAGAACTTCTTCAACTTGATAAAGAACATTTATAGGAACTTACAGCTTACATCATACCTAATGGTAAGAAATAAGAGGATATTCCGCTAAGATCAGATAAGGCAAGGATGTCCCCTCTCACTACTCTTTTCAACATCATACTGGAAGTCCTAGCTAATGCAATAAGGCAAGAAAAGGAAATAAAAGGTATACTGATTGGGAAGGTAGAATAAGACTCTTTGTCTGCAGATAGCATGATTGTCTATGTAGAAAATCCAACATAATCAACAAAAACCCACCTGGAATTAATAAGTGATTATAGAACAGTTGCAGGATACAAGGTTAATATACAAAAGTCAACTGCTTTCATACATGCCAGCAATGAACACATGGAATTTGAAATTAAAAACATAATACCAGTTACATTAGCACCCAAATAAAATAAATACTTAGGTATAAAGCTAATAAAATATGTACAATATCTATGTGAGGAAAAGTACACAAAACTCTGATGAATGAAATTAAAGAACTAATAAAAGGAGAGATTCTACGTTCATGGATAGGAAGACTCAATATTGTCAAGATGTGAGTTCTTCCCAACTTGATCTACATATTCAATGGAATCCTAATCTTAATTCCAGTAAGCTATTTTGCGGATATCAATAAACTGATTCTATAGTTTATTTAGAGACGCAAAAGACGCAAAATAGCCAACACAATATTGAAGGAGAACAAAATCAGAAAACTGATGCTATCTGACTTCAAGACTTACTATAAAGCTACTGTAATTGAATTGGTGAAAGAATAGACAAGTAGGTCAATGGGACAGAAAAGAGACCCCCGAAATATACCTACATAAATATAGTCAACTGATCTTTAACAAAGGAGCAAATGCAATACAATGGAGTAAAGATAGTCTTTTCTACAAATGGTACAGGAACAACTAGACATCCACATGTTAAACAATGAATCTAGACACAGACCTTGCACCCTTCACAATAATTAACTCAAAGTAGATCACAGATCAAAATGTAAAATGCAAAACTATAAAACTCCTGGAAGATAACATGGAGAAAACCTAGATTACTTTGAATATGGCAATGACTTTTTAGATACTACACCAAAGGCATGATTCATGAAAGAAACGATTGATAAGCTGGACTTCATTAAAATGAAAAACTGCCCTGCAAAAGACACTGTCAAGATAAGACAAATCAACAAGACTGGAAGAAAATACTTGCAAAAGACATATCTGATAAAGTATTGTTATTCAAAATATACAAAGAATTATTAAAACTCAGTGAAATAACCCGGTCAAAAATGGTCAAAAGATGTGGACACTTCACTAAAGAAGATATGTAGATGTATAATAAGCATATGAAAAGATGCTCCACATAATATACCATTAGGGAAATGCAAATTAAAACAACAATGAGATACCACTACATATCTATCAGAATGGTGAAAATCCAAACCACCAACAATACTAAATGTTGGTAAGGATGAGGAACAACAGGAACTTTGATTCATTGCTGGTGGAAATGCAAAAATGGCACAGTCACTTTGGAAGATACCATGACGGTTTCTTACAAGACTAAACACACTCTTACCATATGATCCATCAGTAATACTCATTGGTATTTACCCAAATGAGTTGAAAATTTATGTCCACACAAAAATCTGCACAAAGATACTTATAGCAGCTCTATTCATAATTGCCAACACTAGAAAGCAACTAAGATGTCTTTCATTAGGTGAATGGATAAACTGTGGTACATTCAGACAATGGAATATTAATCAACACTATAAAGAAATAAACTATCAAGCCATGAAAAGACATGGAAGAACCTTAAATGCATATTACTAAGTAAAAGAAGCCAACTGAAAAGGCTACATGTTGTATGATTCCAACTATATGACATTCTAGGAAAGACAAAACTATGGAGACAGATCAATGGTTTCCAAGGGTTAGCAGGGACAGAGGGATAAATAGGTAGAGCACAGAGGATTTTTAGGACAGTGGAACTATTCTATATGATATTATAATGGGGGATACGTGTCATTATACATTTGTCCAAACCATAAAATGTGTGACGCCAAGAGTGAACCCTACTGTACACTATAGACTTTGGAGGGTAATGCTGGGTCAATGTAATTCATCAGTTGTATAACAAATGTACCTCTCTGATGCTAAAGGTTGATAGCAGGGGAAGCTGTGCATGTGTGGTGCAGAAGGTATATGGGAACTCTGCAGTTCTACTCAGTTTTGCTGTGAACATAATATTTAAAAGGGAAAAATTGGTGAATTTTGAAAATACCATTTACTGTTGCTGTTTAGAAGTTATCTATAAGTGTGACTGGGTTTCCTTTAGAGGTAATTAGTATTTTCTTTCTCCATTCTTTTAAGATCTCTTTATCTTTGATGTTTTGCAGTTTGACTACAATATATCTAGCTGTGAATTTTTTGTTGTTTAGTCTTCTTGGAATTTGTTATGCTTCCCAAATCTGTAGATTTGTGTTTTGTACCACTTCTGGAAAACTCTCATCATTATCTTTAAATATTGTTTCTCTCATTCTCACTAGTCTTTGCACATAGAATTACAATAGGTTATATTAGCATTAGGTGATGATGATGATGATGAAGGAGCAGGAGGAGGAAGAAGAGGGGGAGGAAAAAGAGAAGAATGTGAAGGCGATTTCATTCATTCGTCACACATTCGAGACCTCACTGTGAGCTTCAGCGTCCAAGGTGCTATAAAACTTGCACTATTGCAGAGTGACAACGCCATTCCTGCCCATCTCCCCCAATTCACTGCAAACACTAGCCCTGTCTGGGCTCCCCGGGCGGCTCCTCCGGGGACTTCAGGCCCCGCCCCGCCCCCGCCCCCGCCCCCGCCCCCGCCCCGTCCCGCCCCCGCCCCCGCCCCCGCCCCCGCCCCGCCCCGCCCCGCCAGGGGTTGCTCCGCGGGCCACGTGGTCCGGCGTCTTCGCGCAGGCGGCTTCCAATGCCGCTGCTTCCGGGTTGGCAGCAGCTGGTGGCGGTGGCGGCCAAAGAGGTGAAGTCAGGGCGGCGCAGGAACCGCAGCCTCAGGCCCCACGGAGCTGAAGACCCGGGAGGGTCCGGCGCGGGTGCGCCCGCCAGGCTGCTGGGTGGGGCGGCCGCGACCCGGGCCTCGCCGGGCCTCCAGAGAGGTAGGTCCTCCCGAACCCACGGTCCGTGGGCGCGGGACCTGCGGCCGCGTCGACCCCTCCCCAGCGGTCCGCTTCCGGGTCCGGACCGGGACGGGAGGGCCTCCCCCGCTCCCAGCTCTGAGGGCCCCCGGCCCCGGGAATCGTCAGCTCGCCGCTCCTCGCCGCGCGCCAGCCTTGGACGATCCACGCCGCCCTTCCCAGGCGAGGCTCCGTGCGCCCCACGTTATTATTTAATTGCGGCCACTCCAAAATTCACGTCACACGTGTACATTTTCTTCGCCCTTTTCATATTTGTTTTCGCAGAACAAAATGGCTAATAGTATGGGAAATCGAGATGTTAGTTCTCATTCTGATATTTGTACAACTATGGAAAGTTAGTGCTGGGAAGGACTTGAAGGATGGTTGTCCCAATGCCTTCATTTTGCAGAGGAGAAAATAGACCCTAAGAGGTAACGTGGAGGTTGGAAATTCACGCAGCCAGGTAATGGTACAACAGGGGTGAGAACCCAAAGCTAAGTTTTAAATGTACTTTTTAAAGTGGTAAGTGGTACATTGCAGTGAATAGTGTGAAGTTATAGTAGGTTCTTTGGGGCTGGGATTAACTTTGTTAGTCAATGCTTCCTCTTCAGTCATTTTCTTATTTCAGGCTTAATCCTTGGCTTCTAAAGAAAATGGCAGAAACATCATCAGAGCCTTCGGGGCAGCTTGTTGTACACTCAGACACTCACAGTGACACTGTCCTGGCCAGTTTTGAGGATCAGAGGAAGAAAGGCTTTCTCTGTGACATTACTCTAATCGTGGAGAATGTGCATTTCCGGGCCCACAAAGCCTTACTGGCTGCCAGTAGCGAATACTTCTCCATGATGTTTGCTGAAGAGGGGGAGATTGGCCAGTCCATTTATATGCTGGAAGGCATGGTAGCCGACACATTTGGTATCCTGCTGGAATTTATTTACACAGGTTGTCTGCAGGCCAGTGAGAAAAGCACAGAACAAATTCTGGCTACTGCTCAGTTCTTAAAAGTCTATGACCTGGTAAAGGCTTACACAGACTTTCAAAATAACCATAGCTCCCCAAAGCCAACGACTTTGAACACGGCTGGTGTTCCAGTGGTTGTTATTTCTAATAAGAAAAATGATCCTCCAAAGCGGAAACGGGGAAGACCAAGAAAAGTCAACAGTTTGCAGGACGGGAAATCAGAACTTGCTGCAGAGGAAGAAATACAGCTGAGAGTGAACAATTCAGTTCAGAACAGACAAAACTTTGTGGTTAAAGAGGGAGAAAATGGGGTACCGAATGAACAGATTCCTGCAAAAGAAATGGACGAGTCCGAGCCTGCTTGTGACCCAGGGAGAGGGGAAGGAATGCCCGCTGAAAAAGATGAGAACTGTGATCCTAAGACCCAGGATGGGCAGGACCACCAGACTCGGTTCAGCAAGCGGAGGATTCAGAGATCCATCAAACTTAAAGATTACAAACTTGTTGGGGATGAAGATGATCAGAGTTCCACCAAGCGGGTCTGTGGAAGGAGAAAGCGCCCCGTCGGCCATGAGGCCCGTTGTAAAGACTGTGGCAAAGTCTTCAAGTATAATCACTTTTTAGCAATCCACCAGAGGAGCCACACAGGTAATTATGCTTTCACAGCTTATTGGAATGTGTTTTGGAACGGTAATGATAATAATAGCTTTCATTTATTGTGCAATGTCTAGGTAATGGCATTGTAATAAAGCTTTTATACATGTGAGATAGGTAATGTTATCCCCATTGCACAAACAAAAAGACCAAGTCCTGGAAAGCCTAAGTGACTTGCTCAGGTCATCCATTTATTGACAGAGCTGAAGCCAGGTAGCTGGATTCCAGAACCCCTCTTCTTATTTGGAGGTGTTGGTTCAAGGCTGTAATGTCCAGGTATCAAGCTCTAGCCAAATTCTGCTTTCTGACTCTTGAACATTCCTCATCTTGACCATAGCTATACTTTTGCCCAGGTCTGTCTGGACAGCTTTCTGACTCAACGGTACAGCTATAAATGTCTTCTTTTTGGTCCCTCTAGCCCAACACTGGCCAAGAGGCCCTTCTGTGATGATGGAAATGTCATCATCATCAGGTATAGTGCTGTCCAGTGTGGTAGCCACTAGCGACATGTGGATTTTGAGCTTGACATGTGGTGAGTGTGACTGAGGAACTGAAATTTTTATTTTAAGTAATTTAAATGGCTACCATATTGGATAGTGCAGCCCTCACCAGAAATCCCTTCCTTGTTTGAACCCTCTCTTATACACTTAACTCACTCTGCTTTGGGATCGATTGTACTTACCACTTAAATACTCCTCAACTTAATTGTAAGCTTACGTACAGGGACTGGTGCTTAAGCCTGCTGTCATCCAGTAGCTGCTGTCATCTGACCCAATAGCAGCACTGTGGTGCTGAACCTGGCTGCACCTTAGAATCACCTAGGGAACTTTTAAAACCTACCAGTGCCTGAGCCCCTACCCCAGAGCTTCTGATTTATTTGTCTGGAGCCTTTGTGGTTTTTAAAAAATAGGTGAAAGCCCTGAATTCCGGTTCTTTGAACAAAGTAGACACTTGAGAAATATTTGTTGAACTGTAATAGAGCATAGTTTAAAGAATTAACTAGTTCTACAAGATTTGTCAAGGAAAAGAGCATGTAGGATCTTCCTTTTTGACCCCAGTATTCTGAAATTTTGCAGTGAAGCACTTTAGTAGATCTGTTTTCTTCCATTAGGTGGATACCAGTAGATCAGTACAGTCTAGAAACTCATATTTTTCAGTTCCAGAAAGTTTTCTTGAATTCTTTCATAGATGATTTCTCCCCTCCATTTTCTCTGCTCCCTCTTTCTGGAACTCCTGCTATTTGGTTGTTGCACCTCCTGGACCCATCCTATAACTTCCTTATCTTTTCTCCTGTTTCCCATCACTTTTTGCTGTACTTTCTGCGAGATTTACATTTATTCTTTCAGCCCTTATGGTTTTTCTATTTCTTCTCATATTTTTTTACTTGTAGATACTCTTTTTCTTTCCCTCTGTGTTCCTTTTTTTTATTAGAGTCCTTTTTTTGTTTCACAATGTAATATCTTACCTCTGTGAGCATGTTAATAACATTTACTTATTTATTAGGCTTTAACACTTTCCTCACCTTGGGCAGTCTCTGTTTTCTGCAAGTTGCCTTTTCTCTTCTTGCTTGTTTGGACATCTGTTTCAACTATTAGAGGCCTTCCTTGAATGGTGACTTTAAAAATAAAATCATAATCATGTAAAAATGGAAACTGTGGGTGTGGCGGGGGCCTATAAACACTGGCCTTGCTGCAGGTGGCGTGGCTGGCCCCCACTTCCTTGCTAATGTTCGCTTACCTTGAGCTCTTCACATTCCAGGCAAAGACTCTCCACTCTCCCTCCTGAAGGCTATAGGCCTGGCTGCCAGTGTCTAGAGCGGGAAAGGGAAGAAGGCTGGAAAGAGTATCCAACATAAACTGACCTGCTCTCCGGGTGGTCATCCCACTCCACTATGCTGGGAGACCTCTAATCCCTGGACTCCCAGTCCAGAGACCTTTTGTTTTTTTTACCCTCTGCAGAGAACAGTCTCCATCTTCTGTTAGGGACAGGGCCAGTCTCCTGGCTCTGGAACAGGAAACTGGATCTGAGGCGTCTAACTACCTTTGAAATAGACTGTCATTTACCCTCCTTACCCCCATTTTTAGACATAACAGCTGTCATTAATTCCTGAGCCTTATGGAGGCTCTGTCTTAAAAATTACGTTGTATCTTAGCACTCCTCGCTTCTGGCCTCAGATTTATCGATTCCAGCTTGCAAAATTTTATTGCTGATGCTGTGTCTCCTGTTCATTGGCCTTTTCGATGTGTGCCTGTTAAGAGTCATCCCTTCATTGTCTTTAATTTGGGAAGAAACAGAAAGATGTGCAGATTCTTGCTTACTCCAATTTTCTGGGGCTCTTATTCCAGGGGAGCGACCTTTCAAGTGTAATGAGTGTGGGAAAGGCTTTACCCAGAAGCACTCCCTGCAGGTCCACACCCGGATCCACACCGGCGAGCGGCCATACACCTGCACTGTGTGTAGCAAGGCTCTCACCACCAAGCACTCGCTGCTGGAGCACATGAGCCTGCACTCAGGTAGTCGGGCTTGCACTGGAGGGTTAACCACCACCAGATTTCTGTTTCCGGGGTGGGCATTGTCATGATCTAAATGGTCTCAGTCTGGTGTCATTTCCCGTATAGTATCATTGAAAGGCAGAATTACGCGTCTGTCAGAATGTAGTATTAGAGTTCTGCACAGCGTTGAGCCTTAAGGTTGGGCTTATAAACAGGATGCTGGGAGGTCACTGTGCAAACGTGTTTTGTTTAACCACCAGAGTTTAGAATTATTTTACTTTGGATACTTTTGGGGGAAACTTAAATTCTCCAGTTCTAACCCAGTCTCCACCACTCTCTATTGCCTTGCGTACCTTTGCACAGGTTTGTTACTGTGGCAGACTGAAGTCATTGGATTTATAGACAAGTCACTTGTATGATTCGTAGAAAAAGGCCTTCTAGGTCTTTATACTTCTTGCATGTTTTTGTGTTTTGTTTTTTTATTGGCAGGACAGAAGTCTTTTACCTGTGATCAGTGTGGAAAATATTTCAGTCAGAAAAGACAACTAAAGAGCCATTACCGCGTTCATACAGGTACAATAAAGTGAGACAAAATTTGGATTGGTCGGGGAGAAATGGCAAATACAAGTTATTTCTGAAACATTAGGTTTATGTTGTGGAAGATAAATGAGTATTTAGGGAAAAGTCTTAAAAAGCAATGTAAATGAGATGTTCTTGTGTTATTCTCACTATCATGTGATTTGTTTTTAACTTTATGCTACAGTTTGATGCCACACACAGAAACCATATAGAATTGGTATCTTTCAAAAGTGCCACTTGACCAAGAGGGCGCCAGTGGATTGGTCGTTAATCGTGCCTGGACAGAGATGTCACCACCCCGTAGCTGTCTGTCCAGGCTGTCTGCAACCTGGTTGCAGCCATTGGCCGTTTTTCTTTCCTGCTAACTGATAAGATAACTGATAAGAAATGAATGGGGGGTTGGCAGCATCACTTGAGATTAACTGGCCACCGTCATACCAGTGCTTAAAGGGAAAAAGGATATTATATTTGGGGAACTCTTTTATAGCTGTCTTTGGGAAGCAGTAAGTTGCATAGGAAAATACTGTTACCAAGTTATTAAAATAATATATTGTTTTTATTAAAGTACCATATTGAAAGTGATTATTTTTCAGGGAAGTGCTTTAACAGAAATCACTGAAGAAATGCAGGGAGAGCATATATGCACTGACACTTTTTTTATTGTTGCGACAAGGCCACTCATTACCAGAATGCAGCCACTGCCATCGCAAATTCATGGACGTGTCTCAGCTAAAGAAACATCTACGAACACACACAGGTAAAACTCTACCTCATCCTTCCTTTCTAGTGTGCTTCATGTTTTCACGAGAGTCAGGAATGAAGTTCTCGGAGTCCCCTCCTGACTGTGTTTATTGTAAATTGGGTGGGAATTTTATAAGTAGATCATGTAAAAGTCTGAGGCAGAATGTTGTCAACATCTGTGGGGAAATCACATCTCTGTAGATTAGCAAAACGGAGATTACTTAGCACTATTCATACAGGGGAATTTATCTAATACACAAAATAGTACAAGTCTGTGTCTGGTTCTGTGTTTTACTCTTAATTTACTTCAGCACTGAGGATTATCAAGATAATTTTTTTAGAAAAGGAAGGAAAATGAAACACCGTGGTAACATAGGCACTGAGGACTTTCCACTTTCTCTCCTGGAACCAGTACTTACAATGTAAGCATTGCCACCTCCAGAAAAATGAGCTTCAGGGTTAAAGAGGAAGCAGGATTGATTCAGTCAAGTCACATTCTGCGTTTGAGATCAGAAAAGTTAAAATGGGGACCTTTTAGACCTTGGAGTAAGGAGCATTTCAAAATAAACCTGGAGGCCTGCCCAGTGGCTCAGGAGTGCTGTGCTCCTAACGCAAGGTCCCTGGTTCGATTCCCACATGGGCCAGTGAGCTGCACCCTCTACAGCTAAGATTGTGAACGACAGCTCTCCTTGGAGCTGGGCTGCCATGAGCGGCCATGAGCATGAGTGGCTGGCAGCCATCACGAACTGCCATGGGCTTCTGTGTGCTGCCGTGGGCTACCGTGTGCTGCCATGAGCGGCCGGTGGCCTGTGTGAGTGGCCGGTGGCCTGTGTGAGTGGCCGTGAGCAGCCGACCTACAACTGGCAACCGACTGCCTCAGCCAGGGTGGGGGGGAACGCAAGGCTCATAATACTAACATGGGCCAGGGAGCCGTGTCCTACACCAACTAGACAACGGCCTGAACCAGAGTGGAAGGGACAGGCGGGGTGGGGTGGGGGGGAAGTGAATAGACCTGTTAGATTTTCTAAGAAAAATACTCTAATATAGTTAATTATGTAATGATTTTGCTAAATTATCTACTAAAATTATATGTCAGATTGGTTTATGTTGCTCTGGACATTTTTTTCAAAAATGCAAGTTTTTTTCCTTAAAGTATCTTGCTTTTTTTAAAGTAAATGTCTGCTAGGGTATGAGTTTAATGAAGATGAATCTCTGTATACAATCTTTCTACAGACATTATCATAAATAACTTGTGTGAAATTTAATTCATCCACTGAACACATATTTACTGGGTACCAGACGCTGTTCTAGGACCTGAAGAAACAGCAGTGAGTGAGCTGCACAGAGCCCCTGCTCTTGAGGGGCTGACATTGGAACAGGGCAAAGGGAAAACTGTGTAACGTGTTAGGTGAGGGGAAGTGCAATGAAGAACTAACTGTAGAGGAAGGGGACCGGGGCAGGAAGGAGAGCTGTCCTTTTACGTGGGGACTTGTCTGGAAGGCCTCGCTGACAAATGCCATGGGGAGTGAGCGAGCCACTGTCCAGGAGAAGAGCTTTCCAGGCAGGGGGAGCAGTAGGCACAAAACCTGAGACAGGAACGTTTCTGACGTGCCAGAGAAATGCCAGGAGGCAGAAGTGGCCGAGGCAGAGCCAGGGAGTGGGTGTAGGAAGGAACGGGGTAGGCGGATGTCAGAGACCGTTGGTGTCCGTGTACGGCCAGGGTTCTCCACCTCGCTGTGTGCTGCAGTCACCAGAGAAGCTTTAAAAAAGAAAAGGCCTGGTTTTTACCCCAGAGATCCTGATTGAATTGACCTGAGGTAGGCCCTTGGAACTGGTATTTTAAAAAGTTTCCTAGGCAATTCTAATCAACACTCAGGCTTAAGAACTTTTGAGGCCACAGTAAAGACTTTGGGTTTGATTCTGAGTGAGGTGACCTTAACAAGAGGAGTGACATGATATGACTTAGCATTTTAATAGGATCGCTCCCGCCACCATCTGGGGTGGGGTGAGGCAGGGGTGCAGGCACCCATGAGAAGGGTGGAAGGATCCATAGGAAGCTATTGTGACAAGGGCTTGGCACAGTGTGGTAGCAGTGGAAGTGGTAATGAATGTCCAACTCTGGATATATTCGGAAGGAACTGTCCGCGTGATTTGCTCATGATTGGATGTGAGGGTGAGAGAAAGGGGAGGCAGAGGAAATGGGAAGGATGAAAAACGGGGAGACTGCAGGAGGAATAAATCAAGAGTTCTATTTTGGACATGTGGGGTCTGAGATATCTATTTGACATCAAGTGCAGATGTGGAGGAGGCCGTTGAATATTTGAGTCTGGATTTCATGGGAGACGTGCGAGCACAGAGACAAATTTACATGCTTCCACATCTACCTGTAAGTAGCAGCTGTGAAGAGCATGCCTAGTGAGGGGTGGCAGTGGAGGAGAGCCGAGGCACCTTGGACTGTAAGGTATTGGTGAGGCTTCTGGTCTTCATGAGGCCTTGAAATGGGGTAAAAGGGAACAGAAGTTCTTTCTCCATAATCCCAGCAAACTCTTCTCCACTCTCTACTTTGAGGAGAAGCAGAAGAGGGAAGTGGAAAATATTTGGTGGGTGAAAAAACAAGCGAAAGGGACTCTGTGAAGTGGTTCACATGACTTAGAAATAAATCAAACCCATAAAAAATTGGGCGCTGAGGGTAGGGGTTATGGCCCACCTGTCTCTAGCACAGAAAATGTGCAGTGTTGTTGCAAGGAGTTGACATGCCACGTCCCTGGGCCTCAGGCAGGGTGGAAGGTGGAGGGGAAGGCTGCCTGGCAGAGTTGGCACTCACCTCTGCAGGTAGTGGTGTGAACAGCCCTTAACTGGCAGGTCAGGCTGAGGGGGCCAGGTCAGGAAGCACTAGTTGCAACAGAGGGGCCACACGCAGTGGGAAAAACCAAGACTGTCATCTCTTAGCTCTTTAAGGATAAGACCGTCACTGGGTTAAATGCCCTGTGCCAAACCCAAGCAGTCAGAGATAAGTAAGAAATGCTGTTTTCCCTAAGAGGGCATTTTCAGTGAGGGAGTTGGATGTGTTTTAAAATTGAGGCAGGAAAAAAAAATAAAATTGAGGCAGAACATCAGACAGACGGGCAGTGCTGGTGATGTTGCTGCAGCTTGGGTTCTCGTACCTGGAGCCAGTCAGGTTTACAGGAACCGAGCCAGGCCAAGCCAATCACATGAGCAATAAGCCAGCAAATGTATTAACTTAAAGGGACTACGCCTTTCTATTGCCCACAGTACTGCCTTCCTGACATGAGTGTACCTGAAAACCAAGTTAGTGATCAGAAGATTGCTTGGTGACCTGGGGGCAAGTTCAGGGAATTGGCCCAGGCCATGGAGAAGCCTGGTGAGTGACCTCTGACCCCGCAGTACAGTCCTAGCCCTCCAGTGTCCCTGTCCCTTGCATGGTGTTACATAAACACTAATTCTGCCCACTAGGCTCCCACTTACATGTAGATGCCCTGCCTGGTAATGCATAATCTTATTAATTAAGTCACAGCTTTCATTCACAGCCTCATTTTGTTGGTTTGGATTTGAAGCTTCCTAAATCTCCTCAGCCTTGTGTTTCCAAACCATCCATTAATGTTGCTTGTCCCCATCTTGGTGAGATCTGGAAGCCCCTCACTGTAACATACTCTTACAGAGTCCACATGTGACCTAGTAAGAGTCTCAGTACGATCCACAGTAGAGGTGTGAACATGGTAACAGAAATGATCCACTTTCCCTGGGAAGATCTGGGAAAGCATCCCAGAGGAAAGACCTGGATCTTGAAGCCCGAGGAAGTGCTGGCTGGACAAAAGAAGTGGGAAGAGGCGTTCCCAGGCAGGAACAGGGTGTGCAGAGAGATATTGAGGAGGTGAGAGGCTGGCATCCGAGGACCACAGTGAGGAAATGCCACCATGAACAGCAAAAGTGAGATTGTCAGCAAGGGTGGAGGCCGGTGCGGGGGGGACCTTTGGGCAGAAAGGAGGCGTGTTTTGATTTGTGTATTGGAAAAAAACTCAGGCAGCCCCAGGAGGATGGACAGAGTGGAAGGAGCCAGGTAGCAGGCTCCTGGGGGAAGAAAGATGCAGGCCTTTGGGTCCAGAGAGTGGAAGTAAGAGATGTATTTAAGAGAGATCTGTAGTGACTGCAAACATGACAAACTGTTCATATCGAAAATACTGAGTATCCCAGTAGAAAACTGAGCCGGAGACATGAAAGGCACATCATAGAAGACTTAGGAATAGCCCGTAGACGTATAAAATAATGTTAACTGCACTCATCATCAAAGAAAAAGAAATGTCCACTTATTTTTACCCATTACATTGGCACATATGTGAGGAAATAGGCAACTTTATGTTCTGTTGGTGGGAATATAATTTAGGAGCTTTCTGGAAAGAACTTTGGCAATGTGTGAAAAGATGCTTGCGTAAGGATATTCATAAGTAGGATTGTTTATAAGGTCTCAAGCTTAAAAACTACCACAATACCTCAGTGTCCATCAGTAAGAGATTAGTTAGGTGAATTTTGGGCAGGATGCATAGTGAAACACAGCACATACATAGTGGTGTGGCTTGATTTGACATTACAGACCAGCATGCACTGGACAATCTGTAGGGAAGGAGGAAACGTTCTTCTATGCTCCTAGGTTCTTTCAGCTGGTCTAATTATAGACATGAAACAGGTTAACAAGAGAAAATAGGCCAATTACATACATACATACATACCAGAACCCCACATACGTGAGAGGCGGAGTGACAGAAAGGGAAGATGAGGTATGTATGACATTCTGAGCCAAAGAATGAGGTAAGTTGCCTTGGGGCTTCAGAAGGGAGGAAGGTATGATAATAGAATAATAATAGCAGCTGTTCAATAATTAGAAGTTTGCCCTGCCCTGTAGATAGGTCCTAAAGAGTTATTTCTAACTAAAGAGTTATTTCCGGTGATAACTCCTATTATGGGCAAGGCCCCTAATTTAAATTCTTTAAGGGAGAAGTGAAAGTTTCTCCTTAGTCCACAGGGTCTCAGTTGCCTTCAGCTCAAAATAATTCACATACCAAGTGGCACATCCTGCGGTGTCCTGTCTGAACCCCTTCAGTCTCACCTTTGAAATTTCCTGAGAAGTTTCAGCTTCCAGAAGTTGGGTTGATAGATTGTTCCTTATCTCATTAAACCAGCCTTGTCTTAAAAATAGGTCAGTTCAGTCTAACATTTGTATCCCGCTTCAGGAGACAGTAATGCAGGTGGGCTCCCAAAGTTAGGCCTGTGGTTCGGGCAGTCAGGTATTTACTAAGAGACATCTGTGAGGCAAAGGAAAATCAGTAGTTAATAATTGGAACAGACTAGTCCTAGTTCCTGGTTCTGAAGGAACCACATTGAGAAGATTTCTAGATGTCGGGTTTGAAGCATCTTCAGATGGAGTGGAGGCGGGCAAGTGACAATCTGATAGATTTTCCTGGTCTGCATTTTGAATGTCTCGGTGATCTTTCTACAACAGGCATGGAGGTTCTCCATGTATGAGCTATTGTGGTCATTTCTCTGAAGTTTATTTCAAGTTGTCCCACTTTAGCTTGCCTGGGTTTGGGAAAAAGGCACTTTGAGTTCTCAATCATTCCAAGTCAGGAGGGAGGGAGAAAAAATTGGAAGCATTAGTTTGGAGAGTCAGTCAGATACAGGGAGGAGCTAGAAGAATTCAGGATCCAGTCCAACTTGCGAATAGGAACAAAACTTCAAAAGACAATGAACAACACTAGAATTTAATAGCCACAAAGGTGTATTACTGAAACATAATCTTTTCTCTAAAATCACCCCCATTTTTACCAAACATAGCTAAATTAAGACTAATTCGTTTGTGAGATAAGTCTAGTTTCAACAAACTCAGCCTGTTATTTAAATAGGAGCAGCAAGAACGGTAACCTATAGGCTCTTTTAAATCTATTTGTAATTTTATCAATTTTTATGTTTATTATTTCACCAGTGGGTTTTGGTATCATAGTTCATGGATTTCCCGTATCAGGGAGTCCTGGAAATTTCTCTTTTCTGTTCCCTGACTGTATTGCCTACTTTGTGTAAAAAGACTTTGGGTCCCTCGCAAGGGGTCAAGCCAAGGGACCCTGGTCCTTTTGTCAATCTTTAACTTATTTAGTTGGCCTAACTGCTGCCCCAAGGATTGCTGGTCAGGTTTTTCATTATAATTTCTGCCTTGCAGCTATTTCAGTTTCTCACAGGTAAACAGGATTTGTTTGGGGCCCTTTGATGTTGGCGGGCCAACAGGGGGAGCTTTGGTCCATCCAGCCATTGGCAGTGCTTATTACTGGTCAATCCTTCGTTTTAACTCTGTCGACATCCATTTTATTTATCCCAGTTTTTTTTAATAACCATCTAAAGACTTCCACCCTGCTGGGACTAGTCCTGTGACTTTCCTTTTGGTTTTCTTTTTGTTTCACCCCTATCAATATTTGCTTTATTCACCTATTTCTTAAAAATTTCTACCTTGTTGAGAAAAATCCCTGGACTCTCCTCTTGGCCTCTCCCATTCTCTTGTTAATTAACCTAATGTTGTTATTTGCATCTGTGAGACCTATGAGGGAAAACAGAGACTGCAAAATCGATGTTTTCCCTTTTTATTATTAAGGGAATTCTTAAGACTAGGTGCTATATTTCTTTGAATCCACTTTTAAAATTTGGTCTTTCCGTGGTACCAATAAAACAGTTGTTACGATGAGAGCTCTAAAAATTTCCGAATTTAGATGTATTTCCAATTGAAAGGATCCACCCTCTCTCTGGCCTTGACAAGTAGTATCTTAACAGTGACTCAAGCCAATAAACCTTTTTGTAGCGTAGTCAAGGGCCACACAAGTGTGTGAAGAATGCAACCCTCACAAGATCCAGAAAGTTCACTCCCAGAGTACTCCTAAGACATTAAAAAGGCAGGCAGTCAGGCAATGAAGATGAAGATGACAGAGTTGCCTCATGAAATTTCCCTGAGAGCTGGCACGGAGGGACAGAAAGACAGAGAGCTGCCTGGAATGGAATCCCCAGTCTATTTGGCTGCCAAATGCGCTCTGATAAGTACACCTGCTGGATGGCAGAGACCAAGCTCTCAAAATATAGAATAAGACAAATGACATAACACACAAAACAGTGACCATCTCTGGAAGGAAAGGATCAATAAAGATCCAGAGTACTCACACCACATAATCAAAAATTGCTAACCCCAAGGAACTAGTTCCAGAAATATTTTTTTCCTCCTAAATTTAGAAAAGGGGGGGAAAAAGGCTCTCACCATTGAACGCTGCAGGTAGAGATCTGGGAGTCTAACTTGACAAGAATTCTTACCTTTGCCGGCTCGTGCGTGAGGCCCCAGGATCCTTCTGCAGCAGCTTCTGGGTGAGCAGCGCCTGGCCAGTGAAGTATCCTGCTCACAGCACCAACTGTGAGGGAGGAAGAAACTTGCCTCTACCCTTCTAGGTCTTTTTGTCTGGCCTAACAATCAAATAGACATGAGACAGATTTGTCACCAAATTTAATTACATAGGTACATATGGGAACACCACATACGCGAGAGAGGCAGAGGCAGAAAGGGAAAATGGGGTAATAATGACATTCAGCTAAGGATGAGGTGAGGCGCCGTGGGGCTTCACAGGGGAGGGAGGTCATGCACAGGATGATAAGAAGAGCAGATATTCGGTAATTAGAAGTTTGCCCTGCCTTACAGATAGGTCATAAAGTTATTTCTTGTGACTACTCATTATGGGCAAGGCCCCCAATTTAAATCTTTAAGGGGGAGGTAAAAGAGTCTCGTGAACCCACAGGCTCTCGATTGCCTTCAGTTCAAAGCAATCCTCATGCCATGGGGAGGCCTGTTCTGAACCCCTTCAGATCTCACAGCATAGAATTGCATACTCTTGTGTACATTCACAAAGAGATGTCTGGAAAGATGTTCATTGCAGTGTTATGTAGCTCTTTCACGTGAGGGGAATTTGGAGTGGTTTTTACAAAAATACGTTGGGCTTTTTGCTATTATTCGAGTCTTTTTTGTACAGTGAACATGGGTGAATTTTAAAGAAAAACAAACCTATTTCATTCAGAGTTAAAATGTATAGAACTGAATTGCCATTGAGCATGAACACAGAGTGAACTAGAGATGTCACGTGACTGTTGGGCCAGGCCGGGGCAGGGGTTGGATGGTGCTGCTATTACCCAAAAAAGTTATTCCAGGATAGAACCGATGGTGATGGGAAATCAGCTGTGATACCCAACGAGCCCTAAGTAGTCTGTACTGTCAGGCGCTGGGGTGCAAATTTACAAGTCATCAGAGTCGGGGTGGGGTTGGTAGCATGTACTGCTGAGAAGAGGGTCTAAAAGGGAAACCCTTGAGTTACTTAAATATTTCTGTGGGCCTCCCCCTGGGTGGAACCGTGAGAGTCATATCATATCTTGGCCCCATCCTTTAATCGCTGTTGTCTAATCTCCTATAACCAACTTCCTTCTGGCCCCACTGCCACGCAAGCCCTGTCCCTTCACCTTTCTTTCCTTCCTCTCCATCTGCCTCCTGCACTTCATGGCCCAGACCTCAGCATTTCATGTCTAGACTATTAGGAGTCCCTGCCAAGTGCCACTGCCTCCAGCCCACCCTTCCCATCGTTTCTGTGTCTATTTTCTCAGTACTTTTGTCATGTTGTTCTGCTAAAAATGTCCAGAAGTTCCACAGGTCCTTTCCCAGGAATTGATGACTCTTTGTGGCCTGACTTGACCTTTTAGCTCCACCTCGGAGTAAATGCTCACTTTACACCTTAGAGTAAATCCTCACTTCGTCCACACCACGCGGTCATTTCCAACACCCAACTTCTGGTCGTACTGTTTATCCTAGTGGGGGTGGGCAGACAGATCTGTGACTCCTTATAGGCCCAGGACTGGCTTTCATGTCTGGATGGGGACCTTTAGGGTTTGCACGGGAGTATGAAATGATCTGACTGCATAAAGACAGGGAAGCAGGCGCAGAAGTGGGGAGACCCACTAGGAGGCTGCTGCAGAGAGATGCCTTTGCCCTGGACCAAAGGTGGCAGCGGAGATGGCAGGAAGTGGTCTGATTCTGGATACATTTGGAATGTAGATATCAGTGTAAATAATACGTAAGTCACCCTGGTGCACAGAGGTCCTTAGAAGGTCAGGAGCTCTGCCTAACCGAGGGGTAAGGTAGGAGAGTGGATGGTACGGGAGTCAAGGTCGTGTGTGGCTTTGTTCCCTGCATATACTCCCTTACCTCCCTGCTTCCGTTTTTAAGTTGAAAGGAAACAACCGCACCTTGTACTTTTTCTGCATCTTCTTGGCACTTAGCACACACAGTACTTAGGAACGCAGTAGGTGCTTCGTAAGTGCTTAACGCGTTCATGCTTATTAGGGATTCAAGTGGTATTTCCTTTTTTATATTGTGAAACTCGGGTGATTTTGGCTTTTTGTTTTATGTTGAATGTATATTTCTAAATATTTTCCTTTTTTTAGGTGAGAAGCCATTTACTTGTGAAATCTGTGGCAAATCTTTCACAGCAAAGAGTTCTCTTCAGACCCACATCAGAATCCATCGGTAAAGATACGTCTCACATGGAGTTCTCATTCAGCTTTGGTGTTCAGTAGGGTGACATGTGTTACCTATATAATCCTTTTCCCCAAATTATTACTGGTAGAATTTAATGTATACTTTATTATTTTTCAAAATCTTTTCAATAAAGAAATTCCTCACTTAGGTAGTATCAAGAAAACTGATTCTAGCCAGTGAAAGTTTGTATCCTTGATTTTATTTCTTGAATTTTTTGGGGGGCTAAGGGCCTAAATCGTTAGCCAAAAATAAATATGTAATGTTTTTTGAATAAATATTTTTGTTCACACAACTTACTTCAGATTGCATGTAGTAGATCTTCTGGCAGCATCACAAATAATTAGGGGCTACTCAAATTTTAATGTTGAAATTAGTCATCTGTACTTATTTGGCCATTAGAGTCAAAAAATTGGCTGTGAGAACTAAAATGAAACAAAAAAGAACTGTGTGTTTACTATGTAAATATTTACTTTCTTATCTGAAATAAGTACTAGGGAGCCATAAATTTTATTACACCTAGCCCAACCCCATCCACCACCCTTAGATACACCCCCCCCTTTTTTTTTCTTTTTTTTTTTTTTTTTAAGAATAGAAACTTACTGAGTTAGCAGGAGAACCCATGACTTAGGACTCCCGGTCTAGTTAGTTTTCCTCTATCCTTGACTGCTTCTCCCTCAATAACCAGGAGGTAATAAATAGATCTTTCTGTTTTTAATGGAACACGTATGTTTTCTTGTAGGGGAGAAAAGCCATACTCCTGCGGCATATGTGGCAAATCTTTCTCTGACTCCAGTGCCAAGAGGAGACACTGCATTCTGCACACGGGCAAGAAGCCCTTCTCCTGCCCGGAGTGCAGTCTGCAGTTCGCTCGCTTAGACAACTTGAAAGCTCACCTGAAAACCCACAGCAAAGAGAAACACGTGTCGGATGCCGGCAGCATTTCCAGCCATAATAGTGGGGAGGAGGTCAGGAATATCCTTCAGCTGCAGCCCTATCAGCTCTCTACCTCTGGAGAGCCGGAAATTCAGCTTCTTGTCACCGATTCTGTACATAACATCAATTTCATGCCTGGTCCTAGCCAAGGCATCAGCATCGTCGCCACAGACAGTTCCCAGAATGTGACCGCAGACCAGGCCGCTAACCTCACCCTGCTCGCACAGCAGCCGGAGCAACTACAGAATTTAATTCTTTCAGCCCAGCAGGAGCAAACAGAACACATTCAGAGCCTCAATATGATTGAAAGCCAGATGGAGCCCTCGCAGACTGAGCCAGTGCACGTAATCACACTCTCCAAGGAGACCTTGGAGCATCTTCACGCCCATCAGGAGCAAACAGGGGCGCTGCACTTAGCAGGTGCCTCCGATCCCGCTCAGCACCTGCAGCTGCCCCCAGAGCCTGCGCCACCACCCGGCCACCCGGTGCCCCCGCCCGCACCGCTGAGCCAGGAGCAGAGCTGACCTGGGCACCAGTCTCACTGCTCTGCTGGCCCCTTCTCCGTGAGCCAGCTATCACTGACTGTGCGCTGGAAGTCAGGCGTCCTGAAACGCGCACTCACAGATGCTTCCACAAACAGCTACCTGAGAGAGGTAATCCTTTCCGTCCAGGCAGCAAGGTGTTTGTGTCATGTCCTAAATATCATACGGATTGGGATTTCGCATTTCAGTATCGATGAGTGGTTTTTGCTTCATCTACTACATCTCGTAAAGACTTGGATGATTGTTCTTTGGGAGTATTGATTTAGACTTTTGTGTAAATACTGAATGTTCACAGCCATAGATTATGGAGTTGCTGACCTTGCCAGTTATATATTTTATTTTTATTTTTAGAGCAAAGGCAGTCATACGAGTATGTTGAATTGGGTAGAATGGTGGGTTCCACTTTCTAATTTCTCACGGGCAACACGATTGCCTCGACAAGACAAGTCAGACTTCTAGATCTCTACCTGCAGTGATGTTTGATCATCATGAAGAAGTTAGAGCTTTCTTAATTATCTTGGAATAAAAAATTTGTTCAGTGTAATTTGTGTTAAATATACTCTACTGAATTCTAATCGACCTCTGAAAATGTTGATCTGTATATTATGTCTGATAAATTTCTGAAGATGGGAACTTATTATAATCTATTTTTATTGCAAATACATTAAATCCCACAAAATGGACACATTATTTTTAAAAGTAAATATATTTTCATAATTAATCTTAAAAGTAATTTTGAGCCTCAGAGACTTACTAGCCAGCGTGTCCATAATCGTATTATTTTAAACAGTTGTCAAAAGATTACATTATGTTTGGGTTAGATTTTCCAGCCCAGCTTATTTTATTGGATACTGCTTTCTCTCAAGTAAACTAGTGGAGGATTTTTGAGAAAAGAAGGTGGGCACTAAAATACGAGTATGTAAATTAACAATGCTGGTGGAGAGTAGGGATAATCTGCCCTAAAGTTACTAGGGTACTTGTTTTCTTATTTTAGACATCTTTGATTTCCACCTGAATCAAATTAAATTTAGAGGTTAAAGTAATAGAGAATTGTTCAGGTTTGAGAGAAGATGAAAGCATTTTTTTTAGATGTTTGCCAAAATATATCTTATTATATATCATTCACAAAATTTCTAAAATGATTTATCTTGTATGTGTCAACCAAAGTAATATTAAATCAGACCTGACTAGAGCAAAGGTATAATTTTTGCAAATACAGTTAATGCCTTAAATATTATTTCAGGTTCTTGACTTAGTCATTTAAACTATGTACTTTATTCTTAAAATGCAAAGTTTTTACCGGGTTTTCAAAGCTTACTGGCCCACATTTTCTCCAGGAGATAAATAGTATTCAAGTAAATAAATACTTAAGTACTCACTGTGGATAGCTGGATCATTAGTCAGGTAATATGGTCACATGACTGTAAGTCAAGTTTAGCTTTATGACAGTCTACCTCTGCACTGTCTAAGAGAAATTTAATGTGAACCACATATGTAATTTTAAATTTCTAGCAGCCATAATCAAAACAAGAGGTGAAATTAATTTTAATAAAAGTTTATTTAATCCATTATTTGCCACATAGTATCATTTCAACATGTCATCAATACAAACATGTATTAAGATATTTTACGTCCTTTTTTGCATCCTAAGTCTTCAAAGTCTGGTGTGTCTGACACTGCACACTTGTTTCGGGTGCTAATGTGCACTGGACACACTGCATCTGTATTTAGAATTCATGCAGTTTTACAGGTGAAACTGCATATTCAGGTAGTTGCAAACATACTTTTTCAAATACCTAAAATAAGCATCAGTTTTTAAAATATATTAAAATGAAAACCCAGTTCCTGGGTCACACTAGCCATGTTGCGAGTGCTCAATAGCCACATGTGGCTGGTGGATCATGGGTTGTACAGCACAGGCCTGTTTCTAGCTTGGGAGCCAGTCTCAGCCATAAAAATACCTTCTGGAAGAGTTCGGAGTTATTTGACCAGCTGTCAGAGGGAAACGAGAAAATGATAGCTTTATAAATCCAGCCTCTCTTCTGGGTCCCACATACACATTCTGCCCCTTTGAATGAAGTGCAGAATTTTAAAGTTCAGTGACTGTACCCAAAGGAAATGTCATGTACATAAAAAAGTTTCTGCTGTATCAGAAATCTCTGGCTCAGTGTTTCACAACTCACTTTGTACTACAGTTGACAGTTCTTAAAATTGTTTTACAAGTGCAGAAATATAAATTGTACTTCTTAGGAAGTAACAGAATCTTTGCTTCCAGTCTACTGATATGACGTTTCGCTTTTGATGGTGAATCGTGGGTTTTCTCAGTAGAAAAAACTACTTGGGAAGACCCAAGCTCCTGCTATCAAAATAAGTCATTCTTGTGTTTGCCCCTGTGTTTCTTAAAACTTCTTTCTGGCTCTACTCTGTATTTTCTACAGTTGGTTCTTCTGTTGTAAGTGTTGTGAGCAACCAGTTAAATAATACTGAGGAATACAACACGATTCTCCTTTTAGATGCTTACATCTAAGTTTTCATAAATTGGAATAATATCTGCCACATATTGAGTCTTTATTCTAGGCCAGGAGCGAAGCGAGGTGCAGTAATTCTCTTAGTGCTTCTCAAATTTCTTCCATGTCATCGTGCACAAAAAGGCAGATTTATACAGCACCCTGCCGTTACAGGACTCCAGTTACCCCTGGCCGTAACTGGTACGTTAGCTTGGTAGAGCAGCCATAACAAATACAACAGACAGCGTGACTTAAAAAATAAATTTATTTCTCACAATTCTGGAGGCTAAAAGTTCAAGGTGTTGGCAGGATTGGCTTCTGAGATGTCCTGGCCATCCGTTCCTCCCTGTGTACACGGCCTCTGTCCTAATCTCCTTATAAGGATACCAGTCATATTGGTTTAGGGCCCCCCCTTAATTCCCACATTTTAATTTAGTTGCCTCTTTAGAGACCCTATCTCCAAATACAGCCACATTCAGAGGTACTAGGGGTTAGAACATCATGAATTTGGGGGAGAGGGAACACACGCCCATAATAACTGGCATCAGGACCGAGCTGGGAAGCAGTGTCTGGGACACACCCATTTGAAATACATCTTATTTTACTTAATCTTCATGACATGACTATGAGGTCAGTAATATTGTTATGAGTATTTTACAGATGAGAACACTGAAGCCCAAACAGATGAAGTCCATTGCCCAAGGTCACACAGTAAGTGGTAAAGCCAGAACTGGGGTCACAGAGGTGGCTGAACCCACTAGGCTGATTGCACCAGATGGGCTTGCTATCAGTGGTGGTTTTGAAATTTTAAGCTGGATTTCTCTTTACATATGATCTGCTTAATATAATAGAACCTTTTTGACTAAATTGAGGGTCTGCCTGAAATTTTAGCATTCAATCAAACTTAACATAAAATGATAGTAAAAGTTATATAGTCTTTCTCCTACAAAATGCAATAACTACCATATTAATAATATTCATATTAGTATTTTACTACTATTGCTTTAAAGCTTAATTGAAATCTATCAATTGGATGAAAGGTACCACAAAAGTGAAAATGTCTTAACTAACATGAACCTCTATAAGTGAGCCATTTTGTCAAACTTCTGACAGGATATTTTACATTTAGGGCAGATTTGTTTTTGCTACTACCCATTTATAAGTATTGAGATAAATTTTCATCCTCAGTTTCCAAACCTAAATAAAGCTTAAATTCTTAAGAATTGAAAGAAAACTTTTACTTTTGTAAATATCAGTCTTGGAGGAATAACATCTTTAAAAATCACCCTTGCCTTCCTTTTGTAAACAACAGCAGGTTTCAAAGAATGACCTCTACAAGAAGCTGGAATGTCACTGTGATAGCTTATCTTGCTTTCATAGTCTTTACACATAATTAAGCAACAAACACTTGCATTGACTGGAATATATATATATATATATATATATATATATATATATATATATATATATAAATATATATATATATAATATATGAGTATATATTTTATATACACACACACACACACACACACACACATTCTCATTTAAAGCCACACTAGGTGAGATTTTAAACTAAAGTTCATTCAATCACATTTTCAACACAAAATGTAGGAACTTGAACATATTTATGTAACATTCACAAGAGATCTTAGCTATTTTTTTTTTTTTTTTTAATGAGAAAAGTACTATTAGATCTAATGTGACATGTAGAAAGGGAAAAGTTGTAGCAATGGTCAGTTCAGGGAACTTCCTTGGTCTTAGAACATGGATTTATTATTTATTTTGAATTCTTAATCCATAATATTAGATCCTTTTAAATATGGATTTGAAGATTTTCAAACGGAACAGTTTGGCTCTTGATTTTTTAGTTCATTCATATTACTTTTATCCTTGTTAGATGAAAAGTTAAACTGAAGCTTCCTTAGGCTCAATTAAAGTTAAAAGCAAACTTTTTTTTTTTTAGAGTCACCAAAAACAAAATAATAAATAAAACTACATTAAAAACAATCCACCTCTTCTAGTATGATTAAGTGGCTTCTGGACAAATTTGTCCTATAATTTTAGTGCTTGAAGTACAAAAGCACTCGCATGACAAAAATACGGGCAAGTATTTAAACTGATCCTGAACCTATTTGCATTTTTAACTTTTGCAGCCTCCCGGGAGAGGCCCATGTGTTATCTTGGAGACTATGCAATCATGCTTTGACTTCTGGGGAAGGTACTTGTATGAAAAGCAGCCTATAGAGAGAGAAGTTTGCAGGGAGGAGTAGGAAAGGATGGGGAGCTCACATTTGTTCGTGTTTCTTTCATCTTAGCAGCCAAGAGAAAGCTGGGAGTCACCCTTGACAGGGCCCGCCTCACCCCTCACACCCAATCCATCACTACGTTACATCACTTTCACCTCAAACTCTTAGTTTGAATCCATCCACTTCTCCCATCCCCACTGCTGCACCATGTCCTCTTGCCTGGATTTCTGCCAAGGCCTGACTGGTCCTTTCTTCCGACCCACCCCCAATCCGTTTCCACTGGAAGTGGTGATTGGGCTCAGCATTGTGCCCTTAGCATCAAGCTAGTGACTGGATATTGTGTTATTATGGCAAATATGATCACATCTCTGCTCTGTTTCATATCCTTCTGTAGTTGCCCATTGCACTTAAAATCCCCAATCCAGCTTCCTCTTTGGGCCCCTTTGCCATTCACACTTCCAGCCACACTGGCTTCCTTGCTAGTCCCCCACCCCCACCCCCACCCCCATCCCCACCCCCACCACACACACACACACACACACACACACCTAAGTTCCTGCCTTAGAGCTTTGAGGCAGGCATTTTCTCAGCCTTGAAAGGTTTCTGTCTATATTCTGAGGTCTGCTCATTTGTTAGAATTCAGTGTAAGTGTCTCACCCCGACCCTCTGACCTCAGTCAAGCTACTCTATCACATCCATTAACAGCACTCTACACTTTGCACTCAGTTCATAATTATTTTTACATCAGGAGCGGTGCCTGTCTGGTCACACTGCAGCCACAGCTCCTGGCCCAGGACCATGGATGTGTTGTTTGAACGGACTGACCTACAGGTGAGGGTGGCTTAGACATGTCACCTACAGTGAGTGCTAGGGACCTAATTTCTGGTTCCAGGCTCAGGAGATGAGACGTTGGGAGGTGAGGTAAGGACGGCATTGCAGGAAGACAGCACAGTGTGGGTTAAAGGAAAGGGATCCTGTCTTCATGGCTCAGGTTTTTAACATAGGCCATTGCTGACAATATTATTTGTAAAAACGTTAGGATTCTTTTAAAATTGACTTTTCAAGTATCAGCCTCTTATTTGATCCAATATGAACCAGTCAATGTGCTTGTGCCAGTATTTTCAGTTCTATATACAACACATGTGGATCATGACTCAAGATTCTAATTAAGAAGAGAAACACTTGTAGATAAATAAAATTTTCTTACAGCTTTAATAGAGGTCATTTTTTTCACTGAAGAAACTCTATAAATAGAACTTGGTTTGGATCTTTTAGGCTGTACATTTCTTAGAGTCACCAAAATTTAATAACAGGTTTTTAGAATCAAAATGGGCTAAGAAGGTTGATTAATTAAACAAGCTCCATTAAGAGATGACAAGATTGAAGCAGGGTGGTTGGTGACCTTTTCAAGGTCACACTGGGCTAGTATGAAGTAAAGCTGGAATCTGACCAGACCGTCTGATTACAGACCAATATATCCCTCATTACTTTATGCTCCTGTGTATATCTTTAATTAGCATAAAGTGAAACTCCAAGTCAGCAGTTTTTTAGTATTGATGAAGGCATTATTGTCCTGTGAACTTTTTTAAAGATAAATTATACCATTTGTCATTCAGAGAGCCACAGAGCTCTGTTTGGCTGCAACCGCAAGTCACTGAATCAAGGGCCAGACCCTAGTGGGTCTTTGCAAATGCACCAAGTCAAGCAGCTGGCCGTTTACCACCCATTAATGAAAGGAAAATGGGGTGAGTCTAAGAGCCTGGTAACCCATTTACAAAGGACTTTAAAACACTTCTTATAATATATACTTAAATATGGATGTATCTGATATCTGGCAAATTCATTTCAAGCCAAATCACTCAAGAGCCAGAATAGGCCCAGCTGGGAGGCTGCCCCAGTTTCCTGAGTGTGACCTGAATGAATTCCCTGCCTCTCTTGGCAGAGCGGGCATTTCCCCTTGCCTCCCTTTCCCTGCCATCTGAGCTCAAGCTGAGTGCAGTGAGTATTTAGGTCTTACTGGGTCTCAAAGGGTTTCCTGATGAAATTCAAAAGTGAGAATAAAGTGAAGGGGAGAGCCATAGGGCACCCAGCTCTTTCTAATCCCTAGATCTCAAGGAGAGCAACCCTCTCATTTACTCCTGTTTTGTTGGTGTTTCTAGTGTAACAGTGTCACTTGCTCTAAACAAGAAACAGCTTCTCATAATGCCAGCCTTTCATTTGTCACGTTGGATCAACACTGGTGTGTGGAGTCCAGACAGACCTGGGCCCCATACCAGCTCTGCCACTTGCTGTGTAACGTGTCGCAGGTCATAGAACCTCTGTGACTGTCAGTTCCCTTTCCAGTAAAATGGGACTGTTCTAATCATTGCGATTAGGGCAGTACTCATAATAGACACTCAATAAAAGAGAACTGATATTTAGTATTAACTACTTGAATGACCTCGGACTAGTGCTTTTGCAGTCAGTGCTGTTTTCTTATCTGGAATATAAGACCCAAGTCTCTCAAGCCCATTTCAACACTGGCAGTTCTATGGATCCTCACTCCATGGCATTCTTGAATATTGGGAATCTAGCCTCTCCCACACACCCTCCCACTTCCACCGTTTTTAGTAGTTATCTAACACTACCATCACCACCTTACACCCCAAGACCTTCTAGCCCTCTAATTTCTTATGTCTCTGTGGAAGCTGCAGATTGCGATTTCCAAGGACTTAATCCGTGCCCATTGTCCTCAGTCCAGGTTTGGGGGCCGACTTGTCGCAGGAGAGGGGACCGCAAGATTGAATCCAATGTGGGGCGCCGGGGCGGTGGATCTCCCGTAAGAGCGGTGAAAACAGCGCAGACGTTCGCGCGCCACCAGTGGACCCGCCAGATTCGGCAAACTTCTTGCCCAGCCAGAGCGCCCTCTCCGCCCAGCGCTAGGAGACGGGCTGCGGCGTTGGTACTGGACAGGGGTGGCTGGGCTCGCCCGCCGGGGAAGGGCTAACTTTGCAGGCACAGCAACCAGGATGGAGCCCGAGGCCGGGGGTGAACTACCGAGAACCCGGCGCTTCCGATCCCGGACTCCTGGGCCCTGGACTCCGGCCCCTACACAGGACCGGCATCTGCAGTGCCACGCCTGTCGGCGCCACCCAGCAGGCCTGGGCGGGTCCCAGGCCGTCTCAAGCCGGGGAATGCTAGGTAATGAGATGCTAATGAGGCACAAATAAAGCCTCCTCCAGCCGCACGCCCCACGCGGAAGCCCACACCCTGCCGAACTCCGTGGCCGGGCGGACCCCGCGAACAGCCGGCAACCCGGCTTCCCCTCCGCTCCTCCACCACCTCCCCTTCCTCCGCCCCCGCCTGGCAGGAAGTGGCCCCTCGCCGCTCTAGAGACGCCGGGTAAGTTGCCAGCTATAAACCAGCTGTGCGCCCCCTGCCCCGCGGGGTACAGGGGTGTTGGGTGTGGGTGCACTTCTGGGGAAATGTCACCCCAGGCGCTCGGGAACCCCTCCTGACCCGTCTCCCCTCGCCCCCGCCCTGCTCAGCCCTCCTCCAGACTTTATGACCCAGAGTGTGAGGACCCCACACCCCCGCCGCCAGTGGTCCAGCTCCTCTCCATCCTTCCAGACCGCTCCAGCCCTTACACATCCTTTGTTCTGGTGTTTCCAGGCTGGGTCACCCCTCTCTCCCGGAGGTCTTCTTCCTTCCACTTCCCCACCCCCAAAAGACCTTTGCCCTTCCTGATGTTCTGGGCGCCCTGGTCCAGGTGACCTGCAGGAGACGACCTCGTCTCCCGCCTCGCCCTGGCCCGCTGAGCTCCGGCTGGGACTGGTGGGGCGGCCTTGGGGTGGGGAGTGTCGGTCCCACGGACGTGCACCCATCAATACCACGTACCTTCTCTAACTCCCCCAGCGGCAACCCCATCCAACGTACCCTCTGATGCCTCTCGATCCCAGCGTTAGAAAGCCCCCCTTTGACATCCCTCAATTTGCGTGGGGGCCCGAGCGAGGGAGAGGGGGACAAAGGAGGCCTTGTTTCGGGAAATTCCTGGGAGAGCGCGCCCGAGCCCACAGGGGATGGAGCGGGTCTTCAATGGGGGTGGGAGGAAGCTGGGAGGGACAAACGCGGCTGCTGTCGCCACCCCCCCCACCCTCTCCCCCCCCCCCCCCCGCCGCCCGCCGGGCCCACTAGAGAAGGCAAGTCACAGGGGAAGTGTTTTGACCACAGTGAGTCAGAAATAGACCCAGTGCTCCCTCACCCAATCAGTTGAAACATACAACATCCTCCTGCTGTTTGTTGAGGTAGTTTTGGTGGTGAAAAGTGGAACCTTCACAGGGAGACCATCTCCCCACTCTGTCAGGAGGAAATCATGAGTGCTAAGGAGGAAAACTTTGCCGCTGACATAAGACACACCCCACACCCGCGTGGCACTGAGCTCATGACGGGACACCAGGAGCAGGGAGGTGTGGGGTGAGATGGGATAGTATGTGTACCCAGCAGCTGGGCTTGCAGGTATTTTGGCCTGTCCCTATCTGCACCACAAGGAAAGCGCTCCATTTGGCCAACCTGCCCTCTCCATGTCTGAGAAATTGCCCCACGCCCTGCTTTCTGCCCTCCGGGCCCCAGATATGGAGCAGAACTTGGAGATCCCTGAACAGGAAGACAGCTGGAGGTTCCCTGGCTTCTCGGGAACCCTCTGTGCCCAGGACTTATGATTTTTCATTTCCAAATTTGGCAGATTTCACTTGGAGTGGAAGGGGAGAGCAGCTGTCTCTGGAGCAGATCAGGACTGGGCTGGGAGAGAGGAGCAGAGCCAATCAGGGGTGGGCCCCAGCTCCCTGGAGACACCAGCCTGCTTTCCTCTCCTCCCCTTCTCTTCCCTCCTTCTCTCCAGCAGTGACGTGCCTCTGCTCAGCTGCTTCCTTCCCCAGAAACCCCAGGGGCCTCCATGGCCTCACCCACCTCCACCAACCCAGCTCACGCCCACTTTGAGAGCTTCCTGCAGGCTCAGCTGTGTCCGAATGTGCTGAGCAGCTTCCAGGGGCTATGCCAGGCCCTGGGGCTGGAGCCTGGTGGGGGGCTGCCCCAGTACCACAAGATCAAGGCCCAGCTCAACTCCTGGAGCGCCAAGTCGCTGTGGGCCAAGCTGGACAAGCGAGCAGGCCAGCCTGTCTACCAGCAGGGCCAAGCCTGCACCAACAACCAGGTGAATACATGGTGCCTGGGATGGGGATGGAGAGTGGTGGGGAGGGTGAGAGGAGGGAGATGGGGTTCCATGCCCACACTGCCTTGTGTGTTCACAGTGCCTGGTGGTGGGCGCTGGACCTTGTGGTCTGCGGGCTGCTGTGGAGCTGGCACTGCTGGGGGCCCGTGTGGTGCTGGTGGAAAAGCGCACCAAGTTCTCTCGCCACAATGTGCTCCACCTGTGGCCCTTCACCATCCATGACCTTCGGGGACTTGGCGCCAAGAAGTTCTACGGGCGCTTTTGCACAGGCACCCTGGACCACATCAGTGAGTACCACGTGGTGGCCTAGAGGGGCCGAGAGCCGGGGACTAGTGACAGGCCAGGTGGGGAGCCGCTGGGCCAGCCAAGAGGCAGGGTGGATAAGATTCACTTCAGCCAGGTGAACTTTAGGACTCAGGGCTCTTATCTGTAAAATGGGTCGTTGGATGTGTGAGGCTTTCTCCAGCTCTGACCAGGCCCACACTGGTGCTCGAGGAGGCTCTGTGGTCCTGGGGGCCCTGTACCTACTATCCTCTCCCTTCCAGGCATCCGGCAGCTTCAGCTGCTTTTATTGAAAGTGGCATTGCTGCTGGGGGTGGAAATTCACTGGGGTGTCACTTTCACTGGCCTCCAGCCCCCTACCAAAAAGGGTAAGTACTTCTCTGCTCCTGAGAACCCCCGTTTGCCAAGGACACCGTGGCCTGTGGAAGAAAAAGGGTGGGTTTGGGAGTCATCTGAGTCTCCCTTTTTATAGTGTGGGCTTGTGCAAACCGCTCTGAACGTCACATTGAGCATCTATAAAATGGGGAGCATTCCCCTCCCTACTTTCCATGGCTGTTGTGAAGGTTTAATTTATAGACAATGTGTCAGGGCTTTCTAAACCCTAAAGCCCCGTAATACATTTACTTCCTGGTAGTACATTTATGTCCTGGGAATATAGGACTCCTTCAGACTTCCACACCTTGTGCCTCTTACACCCTCTGCCCCAGGGAGTGGCTGGCGTGCCCAGCTCCAGCCCAAACCCCCCGCTCAGCTGGCCAACTATGAATTTGATGTCCTCATCTCGGCTGCTGGAGGAAAATTTGTCCCTGAAGGTGAGTGATCCCTTCCCTAAAAGAAGTCAGCCTCTCAAGCTCCTCCTGGGCCTTTCAAAGCTATTATACTCCTCATCCTCCTGCCACTTCCCACCTGCCCCCGCCTCTAGGCTTCACAGTGAGAGAAATGCGTGGCAAACTGGCCATTGGCATCACGGCCAACTTTGTGAATCGGCGCACAGTGGAAGAAGCACAGGTGCCAGAGATCAGCGGTGTGGCCCGGATCTACAACCAGAGCTTCTTCCAGAGCCTGCTCAAAGCCACAGGTCAGGCCCCTCTCCCAGGGACTCCCCTCCCCCTGCCTGACTTGGGTCTGGGTCCTGCCTCTCCAGCTGGCTCAGACCTGTCCTCAGTCCAAGGAATCTTGACCGCAAAGAACTTGTGCCCCCAGGGATTCAGCAGGCACAGCCCACTTTGCTACCCAGCGTGACAGGTCTTGGAAATCTCTCACAGAAGGCATGGCATTTTGCTTTGTGCTTCGTTATATATGCTTTAATATATAAACGAGATAAGTTCAAAATGAAAGCCGTATTTTAAGAAGCCCTGTTTACTTTGGCTTTGAAATGTCACGCCCCCTGGAGTTTGCACACCTTAGTTTGAGAAGCCAAGCTGTCATCTATAAGCATGTGACCATGTGGTTGGTACACGTCTTCCAGCTGGCACCCCACCCAAGTTTCTCTCTTTGCTCCACATCCTCAGGCCTCCTGGGCCTGGGACAGACGGTTCATTGTGCCATCAGAACTCATGGGCCCCTGTGTGTGCGGCAACCCCTGTAGTCTAAGCTGTGATCCCAGCTATCAGAGGTCAGGCATGGCTGGGTGTTTGGAGAGGTGACACATAATGAGGAGACACATCTCCTGCCCACTCTGCCCTGTCCCCCGCCAGGCATTGATCTGGAAAACATTGTGTACTACAAGGACGACACCCACTACTTTGTGATGACAGCCAAGAAGCAGTGCCTGCTGCGGCTAGGAGTGCTGCGTCAGGTGGGGCCTGGGCCGGGGAGGGAGGGGCTGGCCGGTGGGCCCTGGGCGGTGGGAGCCAGGCCTGGACAGTCTGCCCCCCAACCCCCACCAGGTGTGGACAGAGCCTGTCCTCTCCTGCCTTTGCCCTGACTTTTCCTCCACTTCAACAAGCTCCTCTGCCCTGGGATTTCCATGGCAACCTGAATCATATTCTGGGCTAAATGCCTTATACCAGCCACAGGACTACAAACGTAAGCCCCACGAGGGCAGGAGTTCTGTTTCTGTCTCTTGCTTGCTAATTATTCTGTGCTTAGAATGGTGTCTGGCATATGGTAAGCACCCAATAACTATTTGCTGAATGAACTGTTTGAACACCTACTACGTGCTAGATACTATGTTAAGAGCTTTATATGCATTTTCTCACCTAATTCTCATGAGTACCTTGAGAAGTTAGATGTGTTATCTCTAAATGATGGGGAAACTTAAGTTCTGAGAAGTTCAGTGACTTGTCCAAAGCAAGTGTATGATAATAGTAATGGTTCTGGGCCTCGGGAGCAGGGTGGAGCCTGGGATCCCCAGCAGCTAGGTGAGTTCCAAGGAAACGGCTTGAGCTTGGGAGGAAGACATTCAAATTCTAGGACCAGCTGAGCTTTCAATTGCTGTGTAGTCTGGGGAAGCTCCTTCTCGGGGCCTTAGTGTGTGTACCTTATGTACCCGAGGGGACGGGACTGCCCAATTGATGCCGCTGGTTCTGATCTGTTGGCCATGTAGGACTGGCCAGAGACCGACCGGCTGCTGGGCAGTGCCAATGTGGTGCCCGAGGCTCTGCAGCGCTTTGCCCGGGCAGCTGCTGACTTTGCCACCCATGGCAAGCTCGGGAAGCTGGAATTTGCCCAGGATGCCCATGGGCGACCCGACGTCTCTGCTTTTGACTTCACAAGCATGATGCGGGCCGAGAGCGCTGCTCGTGTGCAGGAGAAGCATGGTGCCTGCCTGCTGCTAGAGCTGGTGGGGGACTGCCTGGTGGAGGTGAGGAGGCCAGGGTTCCCTGACTGGGGGGAGCAGGAGGGGGAGGAGCTTACTAGTGCTGCAAGAAACAGGGACTCCTTATAAGGAGGCACAGGGGTTCCATAGTTGGGAAGGTGGGGAGAAAAGCGTTTGCTTGTTGTGGGGAGGAGCTGAGGGTTGCTTGGTATGGTGCGAGGCCCCCTATGCTATGACCTTGGGGGCATCTGGGCTTGGACACTTCTGGTGGACTCTCACTGACCTACTTCCTACCCTTCTGATCCTGTAGCCCTTCTGGCCCCTGGGCACTGGAGTGGCCCGGGGCTTCTTGGCAGCCTTTGATGCCGCCTGGATGGTGAAGCGGTGGGCAGAGGGCGCTGGGCCCCTAGAAGTGTTGGCAGAGCGGTGAGGCCTGAGTTGGGTGGGGCGGTGCAGGGCTGAATATATGACAAGGGGCAGGTAGAGGGTGGGGGAGTGCTGGGTAAATAGACGGGGACATGGACAAAAGAGAACAAAAGGAAGGCCTGGCAGTTGTGAGGTGGGTGCTGCTGGATGCACTCTGATTTGTGTCCCTGCCCTCCACCTTTATACCCCCCGCCCCTGCAGTGAGAGCCTATACCAGCTCCTGTCACAGACTACCCCGGAAAACATGCACCGCAACGTGTCCCAGTATGGGCTGGACCCCGCCACCCGCTACCCCAACCTAAACCTTCGGAGTGTGTCCCCCAATCAGGTCAGGCCCTCCCTGGACCCCGCAGCAGACTTCCCAGGTCAGACCCCATCCCAGGTCAGGCCTGCCCCGCTGAGTGAGCCCTCCCCAGGCTGGCCCCTCCCCAAGGGCTGTGGGCTTTGTGGGCAGCCTGTCTCTAGACCTGAAAGGGGCTGCCTTAGGTGCGAGAGCTGTATGACGTGGTGGCCAAGGAGCCCGTGCGGAGGAATGACAAGACAGACTCAGGAAAGCTGGCTGCAGGTGAGCAGGCCTTCCTCCAGGGCCGCGTCCAAAACACGTACCAACTAACACAAGAGCTGCAGCCTCAGGCCGGAAGGAGGGTGCTGGAGCGCTCCTGGATGGTGGGGACGTTTGGGGTGTCCTGGACAGTGGAGGGGCAGCGGAGCACTCAGCAGCAGTTGGTTGCCAATCTTTGTGGAAGTTATTTCAGTATTTCAACAGCAGCCACATCCGTAGCAGTTGAATAGCAGCAGTGCTGCCCTGTTCTTAGCTCTTCTGCCTGACCCCTTCCACACGTGTAGACTCCAAACCTGCCTTTTCTTTGAGCCTCTGGGCCTCTCTGGCCCCTCAGTCCATAGCCCTCTATGTAGCTAGTGGTGATTTCACTTCATTTTCTCCCCCACCTATTCTAAAACGAGATTTTTTTTCAAAGGAAAAAATAGGGCTGAGAGGTACTGCCGACAGTGTTAGTTCAGTGCCCCACCTCCCCTACAGACGCCACACCCAGCAGCTGGGCTGAGCCATGGGGCCTTGGCACAGCACAACCTCTTCTCCCAGGGTCGGTGGGCGCCCAGGAGGACCTGCTACACTGGTGCCAGGAGCAGACTGCTGGGTATCCTGGTGTCCATGTCACCAACCTTTCGTCTTCCTGGGCCGATGGGCTGGCTCTGTGTGCACTGGTGAACCGGCTGCGGCCTGGCCTACTGTGAGTTGCTAATTAGGCCCAGGGGTCCCTGGCAGACCATACCTTTCATGCCTCTGCCCCTCCCTCTACATCTCGTGGTGTGCAATGGTGGGGAGACATCTGTGTAGGAGTTAGCTCACCCAACAGTCCCAGCGCCGCCACTTGCCCAAGGCACGTCTCCTCCCTGGTGATAGTATTTCTGTCTGACGCTGCCTGCAGATCTTGTAAGAATCGAATGCATTCAATAGGGCAGCTTTGTGAGTGGTAGAGCCCCCCAAGACCAGAAGGTTGTCATTGGGTGGTGGTGGTGTGGGTGTAGCACAGGAAATAAAAACCCTCATGCCCTCTCCTCCCTTTGCACGCCCCTATCCCCTCTTGCTGTCCCTCCCCTACTGCTCTCTACCCACCGTCTCCCCCTTTGATCGGGTTGGTTTCTAGTCTTCCATTGGCTTCTCTTCCTGATACCGTACAGGGAACCCGCAGAGCTGCAGGGGCTGGGGGCTCTGGAAGCGACTGCTTGGGCACTGAAGATGGCAGAGCATGAGCTGGGCATCACACCTGTGTTGTCTGCACAGGCAGTGGTGGCAGGAAGTGACCCACTGGGCCTCATTGCCTACCTCAGCCACTTTCACAGTGCCTTCAAGAGCACACCCCAAAATCCAGGTGACCTGAAAGGTAGGCGGGTAGGACAGGTGGAGTGAGGAGGTTGTGTGTATGCATGTGAGAAAGAGACAGTGTCCCGTCTGAGGGACAGCCTGAGAGGTATCCTTTCGGGCCAGAGTAGCGGTCTATTCCAAGGGTACAGTATTGGCTTCCCATCTGCCCTAACACCCCAGTTCTCCCTGCAGGCCCTGTCAGCCAAGGCTTGCCGGGGACCTCCAGTGCTGTACTATTCCTTGGCAAACTGCAGAGGACCCTGCAACGGACCCGAGCTAAGGTGGAGCCTGGGCAGGGTTGGGCAGGGCAGTGGGCTCCTAGTGTGGGTTCCTGGGGTGATGGGGAGGATGACATTCAGAATGGAGGAAGGGGAGGATTGGGGGCTCAGAACCCCATATTGAGTATATGACTTGTTACAGGAAAATGGGGAGGATGCAGGTGGCAAGAAGCCACGCCTGGAGGTAAATGCATGGAAGGGTTGGACAGTCCCCTGCTGTCCAGCCCTTGTTTTCTGTCCCCTTCCCCTGGGCAGTTTATGTCCTATCTCCCCATGTCTTATTCCCCACCCCAAGTAGTTCTGTAACCCCCTATCCAGTCTTTCTTCCTATTTTCCCTCCCCTTTCCTTCCAGCCCTTTCTATTCATCTGCACACATCCACTCCCCAGCTGGTCCTGCCTCTCTACCTCTTGGCCTGAGCACTTCCCTCCTTAGGTAGAGGCTGAGACCCCAAGTACTGAGGAGCCACCTGTCCCAGAGCCTGGTGCACCCCTGACACCCCCATCACACCACCAGGAGGTGAACGTGGGGGGCCCTGTCAGCAGGCTTGGGGAGGGCAAGGAGGGGAGTTTCGGGGATAGGGAAGAACTTTGCTGCTGGCCTTGCCTCCACCTGACTGGCCTGGGGATTGGTGCAGGCCCGTGCCCAGGACCTGTGTGCACTCTGTGGGGAACACCTCTATATCCTGGAACGGTTCTTTGCCGACGGCCATTTCTACCACCGGAGCTGCTTCTGCTGCCATGTCTGTGAGGCCACCCTGTGGCCAGGTAGCTATGGGCAGCACCCAGGAGATGGTAAGTGGGCCCAGGAAGCCTCTAGAGGGACTTTGGACCTGGCCTTACCTGGAGGAAAGTTTGAAGGTGGAAGGGAACTGGGGTGCTGGGCATGAGGAGGAAGCAGGCTCAGGATGGCACTGTCATCCCGAGCTCAGATCTTCTGTCTCCTCCAAAGTGCCAAATGTGGGGTTCTGAAGCTAGTAGAAATACACCTGCAAATCCAGTCCTGTCACCCCCATCTTCCCTGATAAAAGGAGTCTCTGGGTACTGGCTGCCCACGTCTGATGTCTCTTTCCCCTCTCCACCCTTCCCAGGACATTTCTACTGCCTCCAGCACCTGCCCCAGCCAGGCCACAAAGAGGATGCTGGCAGCAACAGAGGCCCTGAGAGTCAGGTAAAAGCTGTGAAAGTGTGTGTGGGGTGGGAATGAGTAAAGGGGTCTCTCCAAACCCCGCAGATTTTGCCGGGGTAACTGAATCTCTTACACTAGAATGTAAACTCCATGAAGGCAGGGATTTCTGTCTTGTTTCCCTATGGCTGTAGCCCATATCTAGAACGCTACCTGACACTGTCCAATAAGTGGCCGAAGTGAATGAATTCCAGGGCCCACATTGGTCTAAAGGGGAAGCCTCAACCCCACAACCCCATACTGGGCAGGTCACTGACCAGACCACATGGGGCTTTTCCAGGACCTCCCCACACCAGGTGAGGATAACATGCCATCCAGCCCCCCGACTCCCATGTTCCCCCAGGAGGGGGCCAGTCCTGTTCCAAGCCCCGGCCAGCCCGCCCGTCGGCTGATCCGCCTCTCCAGCCCAGAACGCCAGCGGTTGTCCTCTCTTAACCTGAGTCCTGACCCCGAAATGGAGCCTCCACCCAAGCCCCCCCGCAGCTGCTCTGCCTTGGCGCGCCAGGCCCTGGAGGGCAGCTTTGTGGGATGGGGAGTGCAAATCCATAACCCTCACGGTAACTGCCCAGATGTGCTGACCCAGCGTGGGGATGGGGCCAGTGGTACTGGGATTCCTGACGGGGAATGCTGGGGAAGGGAAGGCGGTTGTGGGGATTTCAAGCCCTGTCTACTTCTCTGCTCAGTGCTTATGGCCATGGAGAAAGAGGAAGAAGGGAGGCCCTCCTCCAGTGACGAGGAAGAGGAGGAAGAGGAAGATGTGGCTTTGGATTTAGACATGGAACAGGTGAGTGGAAGGTCACTATTCTGACCAAGCCAGCATGCATCCACTAAACCCACGCACCCCGGCCCCAGGAGGAACCTGCAGCTTGCTCCCTCTTGAGCCCCGTTCTTCTCAGTCCCTGATCTTTCATGTCTCTAAGCCTCCATTTATTCCACCAGAACTTACCCCACTTCCAGCCCAGGTTCTTTCTCGTCCCTTCCAAATGAAGCTTCCCCAACCCTTACGCACCAGGCCAAGCCCTACCCGACTGCTCTGACCCTGCCATAGACTCTGCTGACCTTTGCCAAGAACTCAGGCACCATGGACAAGTACCCAACATGGAAGCGGACCCTGCTGCGCCGGGCGAAGGAGCAGGAAATGAAGAGGTTCTGCAAGGCACAGGTGAGGCCTAGGGGTCCCCGGAGGTCCTCATGGGGTCGGGGTGGTGAAACTGGGGATCAGATTGCCTGTTCTGGGGCAATCCAAAGACTCCTGGGCCTCTGGTCTTGTACCCTCAGGCCATCCAGCGGCGACTCAATGAGATCGAGGCTACTCTGAGGGAGCTGGAGGCCGAGGGCATGAAGGTGGAGCTGGCCCTAAGGAACCAGAGCAGTGAGTGGCGGGGCAGGGACACGCTGGGATACCCCTCTGCCTCAGCACTGTGCTCAGCCCCCAGCCATCCCTGAGGTCACCAGGCTGTGGCCCACAATGGGTTCCACTCTGCATGCTCAGGACTCCTATGACCCTGGTTGGAGGCCTCCTGACCACACCCCTTCTTCTTCCTTCTTCAGGTTCCCCAGAACAGCAAAAGGCACTATGGCTAGAACAGTTGCTACAGCTCGTTCAGAAGAAGAACAGCCTAGTGTCTGAGGAGGCTGAGCTCATGATCACGTAAGGGGGGTGGGGAAGTGATGCCAGCTTGTGAGCCAGGCCCTTACCGGGTTCCTGAATACCCTGAACAGTTGTTTCTTCTATCCCTGCCTGCCACAGGGCACAGGAGCTGGACTTGGAGGACAAACAGTTGCAGCTAGACCAGGAACTACGAAGCTACTTAAACCGGGAAGGTAAGCAGGATGTGGGAAGAGGCAGATATCACGGGGCCGGGGTTTGCATGAGCCTCGTGAGAGCAGAGTGACAAAGCAACATGGTCTTCTGCTTAGAGAACCTCTGAGGCATTTCAGGAGGAAGTCAGCGGATTGGGCTCCAAGTCTCTACTCTGCCTTCAGTTCAGAGATGCACGTTTGGGCTTTCATGCAGGATGTGCTTTTAGAACAGTGCTAGAAAACTACTCATGTTGACAGACCTGATTTTACAGATGAGAAAACAAAGGCTGGGTAGTAGAAGTCACATAGGCCAGGGTTAGCTTGTGCTGCTCCTGCCTCCCTGCCCAGTTCTCTGTTCTGTAAGCTTCGTCTCCTGCCTTCAGAAACCCTAAAGACGGCAGCTGATCGGCAGACAGAGGAACAGATCCTGAAGAAGCTGGTGGATGTGGTGAACCAGCGAGATGCCCTCATTCGCTTCCAGGAGGCGCGAAGGCTCAGTGAGCTGGCCTCAGGGCCAGGGGCCCAGGGCTAGAAGAGGGTGGGCTGCCTGCCTTTTTCCTACATGGCCACCTCACTCCAGGGCAGTGCCACCCTGCTCATGTGGACTGCCTGGGAGAGGGCATGACTGTTTACAATAAAATGTTTCTGCCACAAACGGCTTAGACTGCCTGCAGCTGGGAGGTAGAGAGTGTGCAGGGAGAAGAGAAGATGTGCAGGGGCCTGAAGGGCTACACGGTGATCATCACACTGATCCTTAGCCCCAGTCACACTTTGTCTACAGGGAAAAAGGCAGAGCCACAAGTGTTAAGCTTTATTGGTCCTCACCCCTGTTCCCCTCCTGCTGCTCCAGGAGCAGGGCTGGCTGAGACTCTGGCCCCATGTTCTGGGCCTCCCTTACCCTTCCCAGCACATGCTGGAGCTCAGCCCGGGCCCTACACAAGCCCTTGGCCTCCTGCATGTGGAACAGGTAGCCTGCACCCGCCCCCAGCACCAGTCCTACACTGGGGGTCCCGAGCAGTATGGCAACTTCCCTGACCCCTCCTCCAGCTGTCAGAGCACACAGCACCGCCAGGAGAAATAGCCCCAGGCCAATCATGTAGCCAGCGAAGCTGGTCCACCAACGAGCTTGAGCCACGCCCAGGTCCAGCTCTGCCCAGGCCTCCTTTAGCACGCTGACCAATGGTGACCTCTCTGCTGGTCCTAGAACAAGGCAGAGCAGCGGGGCAGGAAGGGGAGAGTGGAAGGGCTGTTCTGCGGTGGTGAAGGACCAGGGGAAAAGGTGGTGGTGACTTACCATGGCTAGAGGTGGGGTTGTGCTGGGGTGGGCTGTGTCTCACACACAGAGTAGCCATCAGGGCCTCATGATCAGAGAGGGGGGCGCCACTGTGAGGGTCATGGCCTGTAGTGGTTTTGAGAGTCTTACAGGAGATGTAGAACCCAGAAACTGCCTAGGAAAAGGACCAGAGAGAAACTTATGCTGGAGGCCTCTTCCCAGAGAATCAGCTCCTGACTATCTCATCTCCAATTATCAGTGATCTAAGTCTAATCTAGCTGGACAAAGGCTCAGCACAGGCTGGCGAGAGATGAAGAGACACAGATGGTAAAGGCATGTTGGGGGAGGGACCTGACCTTAAAAAGCACGTAGTCAATACGGATGCCACAGGGAAAGGGCTCCAGCTCCTGCTGGTTGACGTAGCAGTTCCCGGGTACCATTGTACAGCCTTCTTCAGAGCCCTAGGTGAATAGTTTGCTTGTGCTAGGATGTGGAGGGAGAGGAACTGGGGGTGCAAAGATGAGGACATAAGCAGGTCCTCACCTTAAAGTCCCGGGTCTCGAGGTAGGCATCACGCAGCCCTGTCCACTCCTTCAGCAGGCGGCAGCCCAGGTCCTTTGGGTGCAAGTTGAGGTCCCCACACAATAGAACCACATCGGCCTTCTTGGATGTATGTCTGGGGGAACCAGGTTAGTGAGGCAAGAATTCTTCCCTCGCCAACTCTGCCCTACAAGTGGGGACCTTGGCCACTCCTCAGCCCCTGGACCCCATCCCACTTCCCTGGTCAAGCCCAGGCTCACACACTGGATGAAATGGGCCAGTTCCCAGGCTTGGGCCACGCGATGTGCTAGGTAGATGTCCTTCTGTCGATTGTACTCGGCATGGAGCTAAGTAAGACAGATGAGATTACAGCACATGAGACAGGGTCCCAAGAGTAGCTCAAAATCAAGCTTGTGTCTGTAACTTGGCACGGTACTTGATAAAAAAACGGGTGAACCTTGACTACTGACCTTAGGAAATTCTGCCCCCACACCTCTCCCCCATGCAGCCCATCTCTCCCTCCCAGGACCAGGCTGCCTGTGCCTCAGCACTGCCAGCTTCACTCACATGAGTCACGTAGGCATTGAGCACCAGTCCACTTAGATGGAGTACCAGCAGCCCTACAGCCTTCCCACAGAACCAGTCACCATGCTGGAGCTGCAGGTAGGAGGGGGCAGGAATCAGGGCACTGCTCCCCTCTTTCTGCCCATCCCCTGCAGCCCTAGGAAGGCAGCCTCCTTCAGTGTGAGTGGGGGTGGGGGTGGGGAAGGGAGGTGGAAGAGGTCCCGCTTACCATGTAGGGGTAGCCATTGAGGGTGTAGACATGCTGGGTGAGTTCCTGAATTGGGTGTTTGGAGAAGACACAGAGGCCACTGCCAATGATGCCACTGAAAGACAAATCCTGATTAATAGTCAGAAGCAGGGAGAGAAAGACCCAGTCCTCTTCCTTCCCTTCTCGTTTCCCTGCATTTGTAAGCTACTTTTTTCTCTGCTGCTGGGACCAGCCCCAGAGTACAGGTCAAAGTAATGCCTTTGTGGGATGATAGGGTGACAAGGCTGAGACAAGCTGAAGAGTAGGTAGCATCTTCCTGGTTCCACCCTCTCCTGCTCCCACACCCAGGGCAAGGGTGGATGATGCAGACAAGATAGGGAAGGGCTGTCAGTACCATGAACCTCCAGGTCTGAGAACAGGCTTCCAGGCCAGTCCTTCTCACCTCCGGAAGTAGTGTGCTGCTGGGTAGGTGGGCAACAGCTTCTGTCTCAGGTACTGGAAGTCCTGCTCGCTCCACACCTGGGGGAAAGGGGAGGATGCCTGTGTAGCCCTTCCCCCAGAGGGAAGGTCTCCTGCACCCCGATCCCCAGCAGCCCCTCCTCCCAGCCAGGCTTCCACAGCAGTTCCTTCCATGCAGCCCACCTCCTCCAGTAGAGCAAGGTCGAAACTCTCCACGTTCAGAAAGTCTCCCAGGCGCTTCATGCGGTCGGCCAGGTGCTTGCTCAGGTAGGGAATGCCCCTGTAGACAGAAGGGCCGGGGGAGGTGACTGCTGGGGATGCTCAGCCTTCCAGACCCCGCTGGGGCTGGGACCAGGTGTGGGCCTTTGAAGTGCGGGTTCACCCCGCCCCCTGCGATTGTAGGACAGGGGACGGCCATGGCCCGGATGTGAGGAAACGAATGGCTGTGTGGGTGCGAATGGCCAAGCCCCCACTTCGCGGGCGTACTCACCAGCAGTTGAGGTTAAATACCCTTAGTCGCAGGGAGAAGTTGGGCTTCATGACGGAGACTCTTCGGGGGGCGCGGGACTACTCCGCTTCTCCAGCGACGACAGTGACCCGGACGAGTGTGGGCAGGCGGTGCCCCTCCCAGGGCGGAGCGCACAGGTGGTCGGGCCCGCCCCTGCGCTCCCCGGAGGGCCGTGGCCTCCAGCCGGCGCCGCTCAGGCCCAGGGCCGACTCCCGCGTTACCTGGGTAACCGGCCCGCTGGCCCCAAACTGGCTGCCCACCAAGCCGGAAAGGCGATCTGCAGCGAAATCTGGGAGCTGACGGGAGGCGAGGGCCGCTCGCGAGGGCGCCCGGACGGGCGGCGAGCCGGGTTGAGGAACGCGGGGCGCGATGTTCCCGGTTCCTCCGTCCGGAAGCTCGTCCCTGACCGCGGCCGCCCGCGCGCCCTCGCTGGGCTCACCATCAACAGGCGAAAGGGTCCGGCCACTGCCGGCCGCCGCAACCCGCCCCGCCCCTGGCTCCGCCCCCTCCTGAAAGCGACGGGGGCGGGGCCGCGCGGTTGCCCTGGCGACACGCAGTGTTTGTGCTCCGAGTAGTTCCCGAGTGCCGCCATGGCGAGCCCGCAGCGGAGCAGGCTGAAGTCGGTCCCGTGCGGCTCGCAGTCGCCTCCCGAGCAGCCGCTGCAGGTCAAGGTGGTGGGGCTCTTCAAAAGCTCCACTTTTCAGATTGCGAAGAGCACAGCTGAGGTAACTGCCAAGAAACCACAAATGCCGGCAGCCCTTCCTGCTTCTCGCCTGGTGGTGTCAGGGTTCGATGTTCGGGGAAGGGATGTGCTGGCTGGGCTGGGCCAGGCCAGTCTGGTTGGAACCCAGAGGGTAGGGGAAGAGTGCGGGTCCGCGGCGGGCATTCCACTTCAAGAAGGGTACCTTTAAAGGGGGACACGAGCGAAAGAAGCGTTCAGAACCTTGCTGTGAATAAAGGTAATTCCTCCTCTCTACATATTCACACGTTTTATCTCACATTTTTTTAAACTGAAATTATAGATTTTAAAAAGTCTATAATTTTTAAAAAGTCATGAAAAAATGTTTAGGTAAAAATGTTACCATATAACTAGCTGACTTTTACAAAATCACTCCAAGTGATTTCTTGAAAACTTCATTTCGGGAAGTTTTTTGTTTTTTGCGTTTTTTTTTCCTTTGAATTTTCTGCAGCAGTCACTGCATTCCAGTTGAACTAGGTGCTTACGGGGATTTCTTAATAAATGACCACCAAATGCTTTGGAGAATATAGACATTTCTTTGTAAGCACGCAGAAAAATAAAAAAGGCAAAACATTTTAATTGGAAGAATGTGGCCTGGTCAGTAATGCTGCAGCACACGTATAACCCTAATGCAGGGGATGTGTGAAATGTTGAAATGCAGAATTCAGCTGGTCTTTGGGGTTTGCTCCAGAAATACTGGTCTAAGACTATGCCAACCTTCTCTCCTTCAGAACCCCACTGGACTCCATGACAATACCTTATTCATGGTTATATCTCCCACAGTACCCAGCTAGATACTTAACACAAAATGTTACCAAATAGAAGAAATCTTAAATTCCTACCTTGCCTGCTCCAAATCCACAGAGTTAATGAAAAGTTTGTAATGATATCAAATCAGGAAATAGTAACCAATTTTAGAAATAGGTAAGAGTTTACATCAAGATGAAAAGAATAAATGACCAAGAAGTCTGTGAAAACAATATATGGATCATCAGAAGAAATAGAAATGAAGGGCTATGTTAGCTGGGCTGATGGGATCATCATAGTTTTATGGCCTAAATTGTATTTAATGTGTTTGAGGGATATTTTTTCCCTTGTTTTTCTTAGCTCCTTTTCTGAAGGCTCATGCTTTCTGTGCCTGCCCCACATGGTAGAGATGTTGACAATATTTTTCTGTAAAGTCTGGTTATTAAATTATTAGGCCTTTGGGGCCTTAGGCTCTCCGTCATCACTACTCAACTCTGCCCTGTGCAAAAGCAGCCACAAACAGTATGTAAATGAAAAGCGGTTTTCCAATAAAACTGTATTATGGACACTGAAATTTGACTTGCCTGTAATCTCACATGTCATGAAATATGAATCTTTTGATTTTTTTCAACTGTTTAAAAATCTGAAAATTATTCTTAGCTCTCAAATCTAACAAAAATAAGCCGTGAGCCAGATTTGGCCCCCTAGCCACAATTCGCCAACCCTTGTAGAGGACACTAAGTCAAGGAAACAATGTCTTTATTGTATTAGTAGTGATAGTTTTCCCTTCAGCTTTTGCCTACTGTAGCTTTATTAGAATATGAAAACATCGATGTAAATTCAGTTAGTTCTATTTTTAATAAAAGATCCTTGAAAATATTCCCAACATGATCATTTGTGAGTAATCCAAGATGCTAATTAACTGACAGATTTAGATTTGCAAAAAGTATTGCATATATTCTAATTTGTAAAAAGTATTGCATATATTCTAATTTGGATGTAGTCCATTTTAGAACAAACACTAAATTATGAAGAAAGTATGATTAAGTATGCTTAATTTGAAAACTGTTGGATTTATTCGTTGTTCCATGTGGTCCCTCAGTTAGAAACAGTCATCCTGCACACTTGGCCTACATTGAGCACAGACACTGGAATTGAGAAAAAAAGGGACACATCATCTGTCGGCTGGGGACAGTAGCCTAAGAAGGAAATGGCCAGGTTGCTGTTGCCATCTTCTACTATCCCTGGTCCCAAGGCGAGATACACTCACGTCCTGACTTTTCCCCGTTGGAATTTCTGCCCTTGATAAAGCCCGGCCAGTGTCCTCTTAGACCACAACAGAAGGGGCCAGCTGTCATTTGTCCCTGTTGGCACATCTACTCCCTCAGACCCACTCAGAAAAGTGAGGCCTGATGGTTGTTGCCTCAACTATTTTCTCTTGCTTTAGAAGGAAGCAAAATATAACCTTAGCAACCAAAACTTTTTTTCTTTTTTGACAGGGATTGTTAACCAGTAAGAATTTTCTCTGATTCATAAAGACAAAACAATGTATGTTAAATCAAAACATGCTCCATATCTTAAACCTAAACATATTTCGTATTTACTTCTCTTTCTCTCAAGAGGTATAACCACAATATCCTTTCGGTCATTCTCCATATATCAGTGAATTAAAGCAATAGCATCATTTCCGTCAACACACTGAGGTTTAGTAAGAGTTTAATTTAGGGAAAAACTGGTTTTGAAAGAATATGGCAGATCACAAAACTATTGACATAAACTTACTGATTCGTTTGTTTATTCAGTTGCTTCTGTGTTTCCCCGAAAATAAGACCTAGATGGACAATCAGCTCTAATGTGTCTTTTGGAGCAAAATTTAATAAAAGACCCAGTCTTATTTTATTATAATATAAGGTCAGGTCTTTATAATATAATGTAATGTAATATAATAAAATAAATACCAGGTATAATATAATATAATATAATATCGGGTCTTATATTAAAAGACGCATTAGAGCTAATTGTCCAGCTAGGTCCTATTTTCAGAGAAACACGGTATGTGTGAGTGGTCCACTATATGCCAGATGTTGAGGCCAGTGGGAATCTAGGAAAACTGAGAAGTAGTCTTTGCCCTCAGGAGCTTATTCTCTACAGGTGAGAGACAAATGAGCCAGAGCTGCAGTGTGGACTGGGGAGTGACGGAATGGAGGTGAACACAGGGCTCTGGGAGCAGCCCATCTAAGCCAGCCTGTGTGGCCTGGGAATCCAATGTATGAAACTTCCTGGGAACCCATAAAAATCGAGGGAAATGATTTCTACTTTTAAAGAGAACTTACTCTAAAATAATTATTCTATTTTGAAACCTAGAGTCTGAAGATGAATTTTCCATCCAAATTTGAAGATCCTATAATAGTTCCTCTTCAAGAATTTGCATGGGATCAATATCTACAGCAGAAAAAAAGGGTAAAGGATATTCGGGGTGCGGGAAATGAGCAAAGTTTTACCTGAGTTATTTATGTATGCATTGTTTTGAAAAAACGGAAGTAGTAATTTTAGTGAAACTAGATTTCATTTCTAACTTATTTCACTTTTCCTAAATTATTTCAATCATTTTACCAGGCTGATTTTTAAGAAAAAGTAAAACATTTACAGAATTTTCTTTTGGAGGGCACGTGATCACGGTAAGGGTTAAACTCTCAATGCTACTCTTTACCCCTGCTGACGGTTACCATTTTTCCCTGCCCGTCACTGACTCACACTTCCTGGCACTCAGGTTTCTATGGCCTGGCACTCTTCTTGGCCCTAGCTCTGGAAGGTTCTGGTGGTGTACAGCACACATACAGTGGGCGGCTTGTGTTGGGCTGTTGCCTAGGGAACTCTGATGATAGGCACCAAGTTCCCACGGGGTAGCCTTGCTCTAAGAACCTTCCTTGTCTGCATCGCCCCCAGCAGTACCGTGCAGGACCCCAGGGCTAGCAGAACTTGTCCAGGGATGGCAGATAGGTTTTCCGTTGGATGCCAACCCTGGTTAGTTGGTAATGCTGCCTGGAGCATGTGATATGAAGAATTCTAAGGTGGCATCCTGGCTCAGCAATATCTCGTGTTGCAGAGGGAGGCTGGTGTGGGGTCGTCCTGCTTGTCACCCCGGCCCAGTCCTGTAGAGTCCCACTCCTGGTTTCCCTGCCCCACCCCCCTCCCCAGTGGCTGGTGAAATCCCATTTCCCCTGACCAGAGAGAGCAGTTTTGATTGTTCTGTGCTTGGTTTGCACAGGAGACCCTGTGATCTTGTGATTATCACGTAGATAGTGTGGCTTTACCAGAGACCACTTCAGTTTCCAATCACGTGAATGGTGCAAGACCGAGTCAAGAATACCATTTGTTAAGTCTCATACCATTTTCATAGCCATAATACATTTTCATTAGAATTCAAATAGAACCATAACAAACACTTACATATGGTGCTTATTATATGCCAGACACTATTCTAATACTGTGTTTCCCTGAAAATAAGACCGGGTCTTATATTATACCCGGTATTTATTTTATTATATTACATTACATTACATTACGTTATAAAGATCTGATCTTATGTTACAATAAAATAAGACCTAATTTTTGCTCCAAAAAACGCATTAGGGCTTATATTCAGGGGATGTCATCCTGAAAAATCATGGTAGGGCTTATTTTCGTTAGGTCTTATTTGGGGGGAAACACTGTAGCTTCTACATATATTAACTCTAATCCTTATAACTGGGTGTCCAATTGTCCTGGTTTGTCTCGGACTGAGGGGTTTCCTTGGATGCAGAAATTTTAATGCTAAAGCTGAGACAGTCCTGGGCAAACCAGGACAGTTGGTCATCCTAACATAAAATAATGTTCTCTTAATTTTTATCATCAAACTTACTATACTGTCTACCAGCATCATGCTCTCTCACCTCCAGGACAGCCATAATCTTATGCTTTGGTTTGCACCTGCTCCTCTTACATATTCCCACTGTGCTCTTAAAGATTGGTGTGGTTTCCATTCTGCAATTTCCCGTCCTTTTCAGCCTGGATTATTGACCTTGAGATGTTTTATGTTCTCTTCCTCTTGCTTTTTTCATGGGGCCTGAATGAGACTTTCTAGGTATGTAATTCTTGCTGCTTTTCCCCGCCTATTCTTTGTTCCTTATCCTTCCTTCCCTCTTTCACCCTCATGTCCTGGATACCTGTCACCTTAACCTTTCCTTCCTTTTCAGGACAGTATTTTGTCCATCAGTGTAAGTTGTGTGTTACATGTAATGCTTCTTAGCACAGTTGAAGGGAAAGGCTGGCCTTTCTCTTCAGCAGAATATAAAGCACCCCTGAGGGATGGCTTCAGGGCTTTTGAAATGCCTTTCTCTCCCTTCTAAAAAAGGCAGCATTATACATCATAGTTCTGGAAAGCCCCAGAAACAATCAAATCTAGCCTGCTATCTTGAGGCAAGCAAACAGGTCACCTCACGTATAGAAGACATGCAGAGACAAGGCATTTACATCTTCTGCTACATTTCTCCCACCCAGCGAATGAAAATATCCACAATAAACTTTTTCTCCCTTTTTCATAGTTTTGTGTCCTGTAAATTTAACATTGGTAAATTTAAACAGTCTGGGAAGTGTTGACTCATAGACTGTCAGTGATTTACATACAGTTCAGCCTGAACAAGTTTATTCTCATCCTCGAAGCAGGTTTTGATAAGGGCATGGGAAGTGAGGAACTGAATATGAAATCTGAGAGAGCAGCTGGGTATGGAGCAAGCTGGCAAGCTGAAGACAGACTGTTCCCCAAACCAGCATTTCTCTAAGTGCGGTCTCCAGGCCAGCAGCATCTGCATCTCCTGGATGTAGTTAGAAATGCAAATTCTCAGGCCCCTCCTCAGACTCAGAAACTTGGGTGGGGGTCAGGAATCTGTAATTCTGATTGCCTGCTAAAATTGGAGCATAGCTATCCCGAATTATCCATGGTTCTGCCAGGACTGGCACTGGGTAAGAATAAACCAGATCTCCTCAGAAGAGACGTTACTCAGTGGCCACACATGGGGATTTAGGAGGTTGGCTGTTGGTGTTGTGTGGTTGAAAACACTAATGCATCTCATTTTGAAGGGCTTAGAACTTGAAATTGTTGATATGATAGTTCTTTTCCTCATTGCCCCTGGTGCCAGGAAATCCCTGCTGGCACTCAGGAGGCATTTCCTCATGCTGACCTTCCTGCATCAAAAAAGCATTCCTTCCCGTCCTTGTCACTGAAAAACAAGTCTTTCTCAGAACCCCTGACCTTTTCACATGTGCGCACAGTAAAATGTGCTTCAGAAATGACGCCAGAGACTGCCTTTTTTTTCAAGTTAACATAACAAATTTGCTACACACACGGATTTTTATTACCAGATTACCATCTATTTTCTATAATTGTACCATTTTAAAGATTACTTCTCGGCCATTTTTTGCTTTCAGTGATGTCAGATTCTTGAAAATGTTCTCAAAAATTTTTGAGAGCAACTTCTGAAAGATGGCAAAAAATATATTTTTTAAAGATTCAGTCCTGGAGTTAAGCCCAAGCCCTGACTTGTGGGTTTAGCAAGTTTTCTTTCTTCTTTGTTACATTTTGTTGTTGTTGTCATTTTCCTTTACAGGAACTTAAGAACGAAGTCTGGGAATATTCTTCCCATGTCATGTGTTTTATTAATGATCAGCTCCTGGGTGATGCACTTGATCTTCAGAAATGGGCCCACAAGGTGTGGGATATAGTTGATTTTAAGCCCCCTGCACTTTATGATGCGCTGACTGTGGATTATTCTGCTAAATTCTTAAGCGATACCAAGGCAAGTTACATGAATTTTTAAAGAAAAATAGTGAAATCTTTGATCATTTATATTGACTCAGTGTTAATTACTGATATCCTAATGAGGGGAATATAAAAGTGTAGGAGACCAGGTTGTAAGTTCTCAATGACCTAATGATCCAGTTGCAAAAGATTATAATATGACAGAGTTTGACTTGATAGTGTATAAAGCAGCTTATCTCACAGCAGACAGGCTGCTCAGGGAGAGGTACATCCCTGTTCCAACATTTCTACTCCCCTTAGAGGTTTATATGCATTATTACCCTTTTTAAAATATAAATACTCCCCACCCTAGAAGGTTGAGCCTATCATGCATTCATCTTATGGAATATTTTAACACTTTCTAATACCTAAGTGAGAGCTACTGTGCTAACAGAATGGGAAGTTTGAGAAGGTGACATTTTAAAGCATGACACATGGTTGGTGAGAGCAGGACCAAAAAAAGCTCTGGCATCAAGGAGGTTTTTGATGGCACTGGACAGTCATGAAGTTTGAGGTCCAGAGAATGAGACAGACATCAGGGTGGGATGGCAATAAAGGTAAAAATACTTTGTGATTTTGCTCAGAAACCTTGTAGTAACAACTACCACATGCTGAAAAATCACTTCGTGCTCATGGTAGCCTGGGCTCATAGAAAGATCCAGGGTCTTTCTGAGCTGTGCAAAGGCAAATGCCTGCTCCATTCATCCTTGTTTAATCACTTCCTTGAACAGAGTCTGTAGTAGGTGCTCAGTGAATGTTTGGTTGAAGAAACAAGGTACTTGGAAAATGCTAGAAACTCTGGGGTGTAGGAAGGAATTTAATATTCACAGCAGTTAATTCCCAAAGGGACGGGAGTCTAGAAGTACATAGTGTGTTCTGGGAATAGCAGGGGACAGCAAAGAGGCCAGAATTAGTGGGGAAATGAGGTTGGGGAAAAAGAGTATCTGTCGGGATTCTTAGTGCCGTTAATACCAAGCTACCCTGATTAACTTAAGGAGAAAAGGTATTGTATTAAAAGGATATTGGTAACCTCGCAATTGATGGGAAAGCTGGAGAACCGGCTTTGGAAAACAGGTGGGAACCAAGGGAGGCCTGGCAATAGGAAAACATGGCCAGAATCACACCCCAGAAATGTGCAGCCAGGATCTGCCGTGGGTGCCCACTAGCCCAGGTTTGAATTGCCACTTGCACTAAGAATAACTTCTCAGCTCTTCTTGTGTCTTTGTCACTCCCTAGAGAGACGGCCCCAGGCAAGAGCGCCTAACCAGGGGAGCCCAGGTCATATCCCTACACCCTGGCTCCCACAGGATAGGGAGAATCTGGCCCCTTACGGTCTGTATAGGGTGCTGGGGCCCTGTAGGAGTTCCCCAGACAGGAAAGGTGTTCAGCTGTTACATAGGAAAAAAACCCAAATAGTTCTATCAAAGGTAGGTTGGGCTTACCATCCATTCTGAACCAAGGAGTTAGATTTTTATCAGAAGGAAGCCAACCCAACAGAACTTTTCATAAAGAGTATGACAATCCTTTTTGTTGTTTTGGAAAAACTTTTAGGGCTGTGCAGAAACTGGCTGGAGTGGGGAAAGCCTGGTGGCAGGGCAGGCATTTGGGAAAGTTTTTATGGTAGCATGGTCTAGCGATAAGGAGAGCTTGAATTAATTAGTGGCAGTGAGGAGAGAGGACCTAGATTCCAGAGAAAATCTTAGGTTTTGCCCAGTAGATTTTTCTTGCTGAATAAAACCCAAGGATTTGTGTACTCCTGGTGTGGATTGATATGCTAGATAATTATGTTTGTGTGTTTGGCTCCTAGGTGACATTATCTTGTGTTGCGTTTATTTGCTCTCTGTTCATTAGAATTTTCAGAATTGTCTAGTCGGGACAACCTCATGAAGACAAAATATCATTGTACAGGGAATCATGATTTCTAACATATCCTCCTTCCCCCTCCGCCCCCCAAGCCTGGGAAGTTAACTATATTATGCCTCTTATTCTAAAGTTCTAATATTCTTTTATAATTAAGAACTTATGGTACAGAAGCTGAGAGGCACAAACAAATTATAATTACTAGGGGATGTAGTACGTCATTCCTGTATAGCACAATATATTTCAGTCTTTTTAAAAAAGGGTTAAAAGGACGTAAAATTAATGATAGCGATAAAAGTGATTTCATTTATGTTTCCTAGATTCTTAAAAAATAGGGCAGGGCAACTTATGTGCTTTATTAAATCAGGCGGCATTTTTATGTGTGAGAATGGTGTCTGAGATTCAAAGTGGATTCCATTAGATGTGTTCTGGTCCTTAAATGAATGCTCTGTGCTTGAAACTAGTGTTTTCATTTTGGAAGCCTCTTTGTAGAGCTAGACAAGACCTCACATATGTTATTCGTCTCTACCAGAAAGGATGTCAATTGAAAACAAGAGGTGGGCGCCTCTGGGAACCTGAGGACATGATTGAAACAACGCAAAAGCACAGCATCTCTCTTTCTTATTCCAGGAATTGCACCTCCTATGGATTTAGTGGCTTTATTTTCCCTCTCAGAAAGCCTGGTCTGGCTCTGGTCAGCTCTAATCTGAGCTATCTCTGAAAATCCAGAGCACACAGTAATCAAATCCATGGTGCTCACGTTGGCTCTTTTCCCAAAATTACTCAAGAAAGAAAAGAATTCCCAGTCTGCCTCTTCTCCCTAGTGTTTCTTTCCACACCTAATTAGCAATGTGGTGGATATCTAGGCCACGTGTGCTCAGTGTCAGGGACCGGTTAATGCTAGTGAAAGCTTTGCTACTGAAGGGTTTTAAAAAGTGTGTTATTTAGGTTGTAAAGGCTTGATATAATAAAATGAAACAAACTTCTTTATGTCATTCTTTCAATTTTGGTGTTACATTCTCCGCTGTTAATGCTGTTGACATCTTATCCATGAAAACATTATTCTGTTTTATCTTTGGTCATTTCTAAAATTTTCTTCCAAGACATTGACTTGCATTATCTTTTTCTCCTGAATTTTAATAGCATGATTTTGTGTTCTTGGATATTTCTATTGATTTTAATCCAATTGGAAGATTGATTTTTGAGGTAAGAGGGTCTTTTTTGTTGTTGTTTTAATAAGTTGGGAGTGGGAATCTGTAACTGTCAAAATGTCAAAGACTTAATCCTTGAAACCTTTCCTCTTTATTTTGTAGCTATACTGTGATGCATGTCCCAAAACATGTAAAAATTTTCAGGTCTTGTGCACAGGAAAAGCAGGGTTTTCTCAAAGTGGTATCAGGCTCCACTACGCAGGTTCGATTTTCCATCGAGTGGTACAGAATGGTTGGGTACAAGCAGGAGGTGAGTTTGAAATCTTAAATACAGTTTCACTGCAACATCAAACTGGAATTCCAAAATGTTGTTTATCTGCCTTTATGAAATGTATATAGAATTAGATATAGTTAATATTAGATGTTATATTCATTTAAAGCGTGTTTTATATGGCCAAATGATGAATTAAGATATTCATACTGTTTTAAAAATTTTCCTAATCGTTAAATTAACAAGTCTAAGGTATGTTAGCAGAAATATCCTAAAATGAAAAGTCATAAGAAAGTAGGATAACATTTTTTTTAATCAAAATGTAGTTTTTAAATAAGAGTACTTAGAAAATACAGTGCTTTCAAGAAACATACTAAAGGTGGGAATTTGAAAGTAGAATAAACGGAAAACGATTTATTTCTCACCAAAGATGTTACAACTGAAAAGTAAGATCTAGAGCATTTTGGTCTCCATTTTGCCTTCTTTTCAGGTCAATCCTTTGGTTTTTACATAGGCCAGGTGGCTGATTAACAGCACAAAATTATATTTTGGAGGCCTTTAGGGAAATACCCCATAAGGAGCCGTCAGGCAGCAATTTAAAAATAATTGGCTTCATACAGAAGGAGATTTGCTTGAACTTGATGAAATATGCAGAGGCTTAAATTAATAATGTTTATTTTTCTATAATATGGAACATTCTGAGGCTGCTGAGGAGAAAAATGTAGATTTAATCCAACCGTGTTATATGGAAATCAGCTTTTGCCCACACATATAACTGCCACTAATGAACGAGCAGGACAGATACACTGCTTGGCCCTGCACTAAGTGCTCTACCTACCTGCGTTCATTTACTCCTCAGAACTAGCTACCTGGGAGGCACTTACCATTATCCATCTCTATACACATGAGGAAACAGGCTGGGTACAGGTAACTAACTAATATCAAGATTTAAATCAAAACCCTCTGACTTTAAAGTTTACTTTAACCACTATTCTGCATTGCTGAATTTGTTGTCAAAAGTATAGAAATAATACCCGATATACAAGACTGAATTCAAGGGGGGTGGGTTATGGCCACAAAAAAGATTAAATACTGATTGATGTCAATGTAAAAAAATCACCTGAGAGATCTAAAGCAAAGGGCAAGAGTAACGATGGGCGTTGGACAGACAGCGCAGAAGAGTGTCACTGGTGTTTAGTTGTTAGGGGAGGGGAGCCATCTGGGCAGATTTGTCTGAGCAAAGCGAACTTTGTATCTGAAAGAATCTGCGCTGGGGGACCCCCGCCGTCCCCATTTCTGGATTTTGCCTTCAGCCATTGCAGCATGTTCCTGAGAGGTGCTGAGGGCTCTGGGGTGAATCATGGGGGGAGTGGCAGGCAGAGTAGGGTTGGAGATTTAAGGTTTATCAATTAACTTCTGAACCAGCTTTATGAATAGTATAATTTGAATGCTCCATGTCCTCTCCTGTGTAAATTCTCTCCACATGCCTGCTGTTACGTCAGGTTTCTTTAAAATAGCACAGACACTTCTTTTATAGATAAATCACTCATAGTGGGTTAAAATGGCAGAGTCCTTCAACAGATACTTTCTTCACACCATAGTCAAGGAAGGTAGACTAGAGATTTGAGGAAGTAAAGAGGTACTGGGGCCAGAGGGATTAGGTTGTTGCAAAAGTAATTGCTGTTTTTGCAATTATTTTTAACCTTTTACTGCAATTACTTTTGCACCAAACTAATACAAAGACAGACCTTAGAGACCTTCAGTTTCACGAGTTAGCTTTGCTTCCCTTTTAGTGATGGGTAGATAAAAAATAACCTGTACATGGAGGAATTTTATAGTAGGAGAATTGCCTAAATCAAAATATGCATATAATGTATATAATGCAAAATAGTCATGTAAATACCTTTTTTTAAAAAAAACAAACAAACTTCATTATATTACAAAGGAACTTCATTTCCAAAGTATTGCATAAATGAGTTATCACTATAGGGTCCCAAGGAATGAAAATTTGAACAATAATTCTTTTTAGAGAACCTATTTTTATTCTTGTTCTAAAAAGATCTTGCTGTTCCTATTTCATCCTCTCAGTTTAATCTTTCCATTTTTCTGAAAAGCAAGATTGACTATAGACTAACTTGTGAAATAAGCAGAATTTATATGAACACATTTTTTAAAATAGTGACTACAATTATAATTTAATGTTTCATTATTTCAAAGTCTAGCACTATAATTTAACCTATGTCCAAGAGGTATTAGGAAAAAAATTGGGTCTTGAATGTAAAAGTGCTTACAAAATACAAAAGAAAACATTACATAATAGTAATATTTTCATGGTATAGATGTTGAACAATTAGGTAACTTACTATAGTCATTGGTCTAAGAGGAATCATAATTTAAAGCATTTTTCCCCTGCATTATTGTACTCTCTTTTTTAGTCTCAGAATTCTAATGTTTATTTATTGTTATTTTTCAGACATAGTAGCTGGAAGAGGAAATGGTGGAGAGTCAATTTATGGACCAACATTTGAAGGTATGTGTCTTTAAAATAAACATATATTAACTGATTATTCAAATTTAACAGGACAGGACAGGACAATTTACAGTTCCAAATAAGATAGTGTTTGGGGTAACATACTTAAAAGTGGGATTTAAAATTGGGGGAGGGGGAAGGCACCCCAGTCCAGTCCTGAACAGCTTTGTACACATTTTTTCACTCACCTAATTATATTATTTCTTTAGGTTAAATTCCTAGAATTAGGATTGTAGGGTTAAAGGGAATTGATATTTTTAAGGCTTGTAATTTGCCATTCTCAGAATTGGTACCTTGGTCATCATCCCTTTAAGGCTGTCTGGGATCTTGGCAACATGGTAGTGATGGTAGCATAGTTTTTTTTTAAATTTTTAAAAATCTTAACATAAAAGCAGTCAAAAGAATTAGAAAAACTGAAAACCCATGGATAACATTTATAACAAAACTAGGTGATAGGCTAGTTACATGAATACCGAAGTACAAACAGGTGAGGACAGACTAGCAACAGCCACAAAATCTGCATGGTATTTGCATCTGTGTGGGAAAAAGTAGGGCATCTGAGGGACCTGAGAATAATAGAACCCCAAGATAGCTAATGGCTGGTGAGTGCATGGGGCCCCTAATAAGGTTTGAAGTGACTGGAGCAGTGTAACCTCTGTGAACTCTCAAAACTGATCTGAAATGGCTGTCTTCCAGGACAGGCTCACATTAAGGAGGAATTGCTGGGAACTGAATCAGAATTATGCAGGATATAGGGACAACAGTGATAAAGAGTGAATGGGAACAGAGCAGGAAAGAAGGCAAGCTGCCATATTGTTGAAAAGGGCATAAAGGGAGCTTTGTGAAGTTAGAAAAGCTACTTTCCTAAAGCCACACCTGCTTCTCAACATTTAGGAAAACTAATTTTACATTAAAATGAGCAGCAAAAAGTCATGGTTATTAGAAGACCAAAGAGAATAAGGAACAGAGTAACATCACTACAGATAATGAAAGCGCACTAGAAAGACATGCTCACAAACACACTTCAAAACTCGGACAATTTCAAAACGAGCTAAAAGACATTGAGAAAATAATACAAGACAGGAAAGAACTCATAAATAAGAATTAGAAAAACTCAGATATGAGGTTAAAGAGCAGAGGAAAGAATTAACAGTAAAAGAAAATTTCAGAAATAAACAAACTAGAAGAAACACGAGACCAAATAAATACAACATGTGTCTTAAAAGAAGGAGAAGGTAAAAGGAGTAAGTTTTTAAAAAACAAAAAGAGATGAAAAAAGATAAAAGGGATTTATAATAAAGTGACAGATATTAAAGATAGAACATGTGGATAACTATCCCTAAAGAATTAAACCAATACAAGGGAATGGAACGAATACTGAGAAATATTATTGAAGAAAACTTTCCTGAAATAAAAAAAGATTTGATGCTTTATATTTTGTTTTGGGTGGTGGTTACACAACTATACAAAATTGTCAAAATGCATCAAACTGAACATCTAAGATATATGCATTTTATTATATGTTTATACTTTTAATAAAAATTTATGTATGAAAAACTCGAAACCACTTATTGACAGAGCACACTGCTACTTAACAGGACTAAACCAAAACAAGCAACACTAAGACATATTTTGGTAACATGATTGGACATTAAAGAAAAAGAAAAAGCTAGGCAAAAAGAGCAAGTGATTTACAAGGGAAAGACAAGTAGATTATCATCATCTTCTTTGACATCATATTCTTATGCCAGAAGAAAATGAGGTAATACATTTGTGATGCTCAAAGAAAGGAAATGTGAGCTAAGGATTTTATATCCAGCCAAATGGAATTTGAATTATAAAAGGGCACTCAGAGTTAAGAACACGTAAAACTTCAGGGAATAGTGTTGCCAAGAGTCCTTCCTGAGGAATTGACCGTAGAATGAATTTCACACAAGCAAAATACAAGAGAGACTTGACATAAGGCCTAGTGGTGAGCATTAATTGTATAGTGACTTGTAAAACTAAAGTTTAATGAGGATCAAAAGGGTGAGCGTATGATATGTAATGACTATATGCTTAGTCTAACTAATTTTTAAAAATGAAAGAAAATGAGGAGAATACATGCAAATAATTTTTAAACTATGTTCAGTAATTATATTGGTGATGGTATTAATACTGTTATTCTGAGATTGTTGTATATGTATGTAATGTGGGAAAAAGTAAGTAATTAAGGGATATTCTAATTTAATTATTTCCTGTGTCCTTGAGAATAAGGATTTTCACTGTGTAAGGAAGAAGAGACGGATGAAATAAGATAGAGGCTAATAAGTAAAATATTCCATAGTTCTGAATTTGAACTGGAAATTATCACTTTAAATTTAAGAAGTATCATATATACCAGGTCTGACAATGAAGTTTGTGAACTTGTTGCAACGATGTTGTTAACCTTTTTTGATGTCAGAAAGATGATTCATTATGAATTAGCACCAACTGGACAAACAGTTCACCAAGTTTACTATTTGGAAGTGCTGAAAAATCTCCGTGAAAAAGTTAGACGACCTGAACTTTTCGCCAACAATTCATGGCTCTTGCATCACAACAATGCACCAGCTCCCACGGCACTGTCTGTGAGGGGGTTTTTAGCCAGTAAACAAATAACTGTATTGGAACACCCTCCCTACTCACCTAATTTGGCCCCCAATGACTTCTTTCTTTACCTGAAGATAAAGGAAATATTGAAAGGAAGACATTTGATGACATTTAGGACATCAAGGGTAATATGACGACAGATCTGATGGCCATTCCAGAAAGAGTTCCAAAATTGTTTTGAAGGGTGGACTAGGTGCTGGGGTTGATGCATAGCTTCCCGAGGGGAGTACTTCGAAGGTGACTGTAGTGATATTCAGCAATGAGGTATGTAGCACTTTTTCTGGGATGAGTTTGCGAACTTAATTGTCTGACCTCATATATATGGCTCTGTTTACTGAATTGGTCTACAAACAAAATGACCAATCCAGTGGTGACAAACTGCTAGTATTTAGATTGTTGTTTTGAAATGTCATTTCTTGCTTAAAGAAACCAGGGCTTCTGGGAGAAATGTCAGATTCCAATTCTGGGACAGGAAATTACAAAATGTACCTGGAACCTCATGTTCAGTCATGCTATCATCAGACAGCAAGAATGCTATTAAAGATTTACGAGGGTCGTGTCAAAGGCCTCAGGAGCCAATTTGAAGAGGTTCTCACTGGCCAAAGATGGAATAATTTGAATAGTAGTTGCAATTGATTGAAACCCAACACATGTTTAAAATCCACCAGTTCATGATGATATTATATTATAAAATAAAGCCTAATTACTTGCCTCTGGTGAAATGATAGGAAATGAATTCATCATCTTGAAAACTGATAAATATAGGGAAAGAATCAAGCTTTTATCTTGCCTTCCCTATGTGAACTGGACCAAATTATAGATAAGAGGAAACATTTCATTATAAAAATATTCCACTTATTAATGAAAAGGAAGTAATAGAATTAGAACATCACCATTTTGGTGCCCTCAGTGAAATAATGGTTCTAGGCATTTGCTGCGTTAGTGTCTGTTATCTTCACCAAAAATAATAGACAGGACATAATGAGCCTATGTTGAGAAAACAAACTACCAAAGGGATAGAACAGGAGTCTAATTCAGCTTCTGAACCCAGCTGCTAACTTGCAAGAAATACAACCAGTCCTGCCATCCGTGTTCTTACAGATCTCTGTGCTATGTAAAATCATGCAATGAAAATCACAGGACTTATGGCAAAAAGTGAGGTAAAAATACTTTCTCAGTGGCACATTAGAAAATAAGATAGTAACCTAATAAAAGCAGTAACCCAGTTTTACATATATGATGTGGTCAAGAAACACATAAATACAATAATAAATAGGGCACTCGGCCTTGTAAACCCCCTGACTTTTGAGAAGGTCTCGTGGGAAGAATTGCAACTGGTGGGTGATTTTGAAGTGGTGGAAAAAGGGTTCTCTCAAATCGGAGGCAAGATGTAACACCAGATGTGACTCATAACACGGTGACCTGAGGTAGCAGGTGAGTGTCTGAGGTGTGTGTATTTCTCTGCAGCTCAGATCAGTTCAGCTGGGTGCAGTTTTCTACATTCACCTGTTTCTCCCAGAGGAAACTGCACCTAAGCAGGGGTGGAATTCTTACGCTCACGGCCGTCCCTAATATATCAATCAAGGTGAAACAAGTGTGCATGTTCAACACAAATGTTACAGCTGAACTGACAGGACAGAGAACAGACAAATAAGTATATTGAACTGCACCATGCATGTGCAATGAGCAAGCTCTAGACTAGGAGACACTCTAGAGATTAAATTGTTCAGGCTCATTAACAGATAAGTGTAAGGAAAAGAAAAGGATAGAGGTAGAACCTGTAGATTAAAAGATATTTAAAAGGCACAACAAGACTAAACTATACTATCTAGAGATGCACACTTGGATGGTAAAACTAAGGGAGTATTAAGTACTCGCTTATATAAAAGTCAGGGGATGTGACTTTTGGGGGCGGAGAGAGACTTGATAAGGGACTTCAGGGAAGGCTGGCAAAAGTTCTTTCTCTTGGCCTGCGTGGTGGTTAAAAGGGCCTTTGCCTTATAATAACTAATAATAACTAACTATACATTCGTATTCTGTGGCTTTTTGTGTTTGTATTTTCATACAATGCAAAGATTTAAAAAAATAATACTGAACCAATGGCTCAAGAGAAAGGGAAAAGTAAAAGCTAGTTTCCTTGTAAATTCATATGGAGGCAGCTTTATCAAATGAAACCATGCAAGTGACATCATTCCTTTATTTACTCATAAAACATTACACTCTTAGTGCGGTGGCTATATAGTGCTAGGACCTTTGGAAACAAGGACAATGTGACCAAGTTTCCACCGTCAAGCATTTGTGTTTTTGTGCAGACAGGTGTGTGAACAGATAAATGACAGGTGCTGTGCCAGCTGCTATTACAGAGGAAGAACTGAGTGCTGTAGGACAGGAAAAAACAGCTGCCTGGGAGAGGGCTTGCGGCCCAGCGCAGCTTGTGAGTTCAGTCTTAAACTGAGTGGGAAAAGATATTCTAAGCTTTCCTGGCATCCTTAATCCCTGATGAGACTCCATCATACCTCGCCACCCCACAGCTGTTGTCAGATCACCCCAGCTCTTTCAGCTAGGAGGCGCAGTCTCAGACAGCACGTGGGCCTTCTGTCCAGGAGGAGACTGATCTCTTAGCCCATCTCCTCATCTGCCCCCTCTGGGCACCTCTGTGCCCCCATTGAATTTCCTTTGCTCCCATCCTTGGACTCTTGTGGGGGTTTGGTCTCCAGATGGAGGCCTGGCTGTTGTCTGGGGCTCAGTGAGGCCCAGTGTGTTTAGAGACGCCTCTGTTTTTCAGTTTGTCTGGCAGGGCAGAATTAGAAATTCAGTAACCAATCAAGTAAAAAGGAGAGATGCTCCAGAAAGAAAGATGAATGACTATGGAAGAGAGACTGACTGGTACTCAAAACAGCTACAGCTTGGGTGTCCCTCCTTCTTTCATCCTCCTGTGGAATGTTAAGACATGGACAGCCAGCCCTTCATCCGCATTTCTCTCATTCCTCTCATTAAAACTCAGGACGTGTTAAAAACAACTGCAACCACACGACTCACTTTTATTTATTAAGCTTAACACAGTGAATTTAAAAGGATAAAATAAATAATATATGATCTAACTAGATGATTATTTTGTAAGGTAGTTAATCTTTTTAACTTGAGGAAAGTCTGTTTAGCTTTGTTTTGAATCACAACTTTTAAAAATTGTATTCCTAAATCCTATTTTGAATGTTAGACGATGAATATTAACTCTTGTTTTATTTTTGTCCTTGTATTCTTTGTATAGTAATCCCAATTCTTCCCACCCTCAAAGGCTTGGATGGCTTGGGCTGATTAGAGAGAAAAGATCATTTTATATGAAGAGCAAAAGAAAAAAGTCATATATTTTTTAATACTGTATTCTTGTTACATTAAGTAGACCCGTTTCTTAATATTAGCTTGTGCCCTAATTCACAAATGGACACATCACTTAAAATCTATTTGTCTAAGGGTGGCCAGATGGCTCAGTTGGTTAGAGCGCGAGCTCTGACGACAAGGTTGCTGGTTCAATTCCCGCATGGGATGGTGGGCTGCGCCCCCTGCAACTAAACCCTGAAAACATCAACAGGACTTGGAGCTGAGCTGCGCCCTCCACAACTAGATTGAAGGACAACAGGACTTGGAGCTGAGCTGCGCCCTCCACAACTAGATTGAAGGACGACAATAAAAACAACAACAACAACAACAAAAAAACTGTTTGTCTAATTCCCAGATCACCTAGTCTTTAAATGAAAGTGGACATTAATAAAAAGCACAGAGCCTGATGCATTGTCAGTATTCAATGCAACTAAAAGTTATACAAAAGCATTTTTTTTTATTAGAAACAAAAATTGAAGATAATATGATCTGGGTAGCTATTTAAGGGCTATTTATTTTTTTTAATTGTGAGATTTATCCTATATATAGAAGGTGCATATGTGCAATTAAAAGATAATTACAAAGCAAACCCCCATATTACCATCCTTGTCAAGAAAGGAAAACTGCCTGTGTGCCAGAAGCCCCCCATTTGTCCATCCGCATTCATAACTCCATTTTCCTCGTAGAGGTAACCACCAGCCTGACTTTTTCCTTGCTTTTCCTGATAGTTTTGCTACCCATGTACGGATCCCTAAATCATATAGTTAAGTTATGCCTATTTTTGAACTTTTGTAAATGAAATCGTACGGTACGCCTTCTTTTTTATCTTCTCTCACTCATCACAGCTTATGAGATTCACCCATGTTATCTATAGCTGCAATTCTCTCATTTTCACCACTGTTTAATATAAATATACCATAAGTATCCATTCAAGTATTTATGAACACTTGGCTATTCATTTCTCATGTCACACACAATCAATATATTTAAATATTTCACTAAAGCAGCAGTTTAAAAACTGCAGTAGGTAAGCAAACTTTCATTTACTTTTCTATAGCAAGAAATAGCTGTTATTAAAATATGATGGTAATATTAGAGCAGTAGGTTTAAAAATTGATATTGCAGGATTCAGGTCAGATGTCTACTTGATACAATTGTCCTTACAAAATTACATGGAAATGTCCCAAATTGTTTGATTATACTTTTGCCAGAGAAAATGCAAGGCAATTTCCCAGAATGAGCTTTATTTTATTTTATTATTTATTTATTTATTTAAAGTGTGTTTTTCCAGGACCCATCAGCTCCAAGTCAAGTAGTTGTTTCAATCTAGTTGTGGAGGGGCGGATCAAACTGGCAACCTTGTTGTTAAGAGCACCAGGCTCTAACCAACTGTGCTAATGGGCGAGCTTTACTTTAAATAAATTCAGAAACTGATATTTTCCCCGTAAATTCTTATTTCTATTTCAAACAAATAGTTATTTCACTCACAATGTTGTATGTTACGAATGATTCCAGTTTTAACCACGCTACTACTCTATGTCGTCCTGTAAGTGGCAGAGGCAGGGAGGAACTCTTGAATCACAGACATAGTAGGGAGACGGTTCTGAGTGTCTATCATATCTTTTAAACTTCCTGAACTTTCTTTTATCCTTTATTGAAAGACTATGACCTAAAAATAAAATTTACTAATTATTCTGATTTAGCCAGCACTCATTTTTTTTTCGTTTTCTTAATTTTGCCCAGCATTGAAAAAAAATTTTTTTTTTTTGTTCCTTCTACTTTAAAACTTTTTTTTGTGGATTGTTTAAATTTTTCCTTTCTACTCAGGGCTGCTGATAAAATTAAAATAACTTGTAATAGTTAATTATCCCACTCAGACATAGTGGGGGGGAAAAGGGAAAAAAAAACAGTTGTTGATTTGAGTCAGGTTTTTTTTATTGTCCTAAAAAAGTTATTTTGTGAGCAGACTAAATTTAAATTTTCTATGGAACTCAAGAGTGTTAAGTTCAGTACTCAGAACAGAACTCAGAATGCAGTTGGCATTCAATAAATATTTGTTGAATGAACAAAGGTTAAATTAAATCTCGGATTTTCAGTTTCCATTTTAATATTGTTACTTACGGGAAAAAATCTTTCTATTAATATAAATATACTATCAGGGTAGCCATTTTTCAGTAAAACTTCTCTAAAGAAAAGATTTTATTTTGATCTCTATTATGCCATTGGCTCCCATCTTTAAGTGGCAGATATGCTCCGGCATAGCTGAGGGTCCACTTTATTTCCAAGTTGCCATCAGCAATTGCAATTTAAGAAAATCTTATTGACAGTCTTGTCAAGTTTATATGGGAAGGGTCACCACAGGTTGGTATTCTGGGCAAAAGCCCATCAGTACCTGTGGAGAGAGCAGGAAGGGAAGGGGTGGCTCTCCTCAGCCCCCTCCCCCAAACCCACCTATAGATGGGGTGCTTTCCTGGAGCAGGAACAAGCTGAATTCCACCCCAGGACTTTACCTGTGTTTGCACAGGTCGCTGAGAGGTTTCCCTCTGCCCTGCCACCACTCCCAGTCTGGAAGCAGCACTGCATAGCCTCTGGTCCTTAAGTCCCACGTCAACCTTTTGCACTTCCAGAATCAATAACATAGTCAATTATTTTTCACACATTTTTTTTTTTTTCCAGGTCAACACATTTTAAATGTGTAAGCCAGGAACTACCTAACCCTTTGAAAAACTTTCTGTCCCTTTATAGCAGTAGTTTTCAAATTGCCCTTTAAAGACTTCCACAAGGATACTGAAGAGGTATCCTGAGGAGATGGGAGGACTCTTGGCCATTTTATCTGTTTTATACGTGGGCTTTCACACGTGGGTACATGGGTATCACTTTTTGAATAGGTATTATGATTAACTGCTTTAAACGTTCTCCCATAATCACAACTTTTTGGTTGAAGTGTGACAACTCTATAAATTTTCTTTTCTGTTACTTACAGAATGTAAGAAAACTTAATCATAATATCTAAAAGCAAGGACAAACACCATTTTGTTAAAACACTTTGAATCTTTGCTTTGGGCATATTTTTACTCCATGTGATTTTCTGTGAAATTAATGGGTTATTTCTCTATTCCACTGAAATGAATACGGAGCATCAATGTGATTATATAGGCTCATTTGTACAAAAATGCTTTATTTGTATTTCATAAGCTTTCAAAGGTCTTTATTCAGGTTGCAATTTAAGCCATCACAGATATGGCTTAATTGCTTAGCTGGCTTAGCTTTGAAACTTAAAATAAGAATAGTCAGCAATTGCAATTTAAGAAAATTTTATTGACAGTTAATATTCATATCTCTCAATTATTCCCAGAATTTTATAAAGTTACTGAATGAAAACTTTTACTGAATTTCTTTTCCACCACTTCCTCCTGTATTTTTTAGTTTGGAGACAAATCTTATTTTATGATGGAAATGGTGCTTCCTGAAAATTGTACAAAACAACAACAGTGGTTATTGTACAACACTAACCACTGTTCAATTCTTTTTACTTGTTAACCTTATACCAAAAAATATAAATAAATAGTGATTTCTGTGTTCTGTCTGCAAAATCTTGGTTAATCCATATAAGGATTGAGATTAAAATTTGTTAAAAGACTACTAAAAATAAGTATAAATTCATTTCCTTTCATCATCAACATTTAAGACCACACATATACCAGATAATGTACTAGGAGGCCTTGGGAGTAAAGCTATAATGAGATAAGACCCCTGCCTTCACATACTAGAGTGGAAACAACCATGTAAACAACGTGGTAAAGACCATAATGAAAGTCTGTATAAGATGCGGTGAGGGGAAGGGTCATATCCATGAAAGCCTTCTTAAAAGAGGCGTTTTAAATTATTACATTGGTAGTTGAACGAAATACTACTGACAAAACAGCACAAGAAAATTTGCTGACTTTTATTCCTAAGCAAAGTGTGTGCTTCCTTTTATATTACTGATTTAAAGTACTTCCTTTTACATTATTAATTTTCTTGGTACACTTGTTTTTAGCAATGGTAATGATAAACTAAATGTAAGTGCTCAAATAGTTCTAATACGACTTTACAGCTTATCTTTTTTAACGGCCCAGTTGAGTGAAAATAATATGAAACATTTAAAATATTTTCAATTTGGAATGTTTTGATAAATATAATTGAGAACCCTTGCTACTAAGTATTCTTTTTGTGTTTACGTGTTACAATCAATCGAGATCATTGATGTATTTTAATGACCTACTGCTTATTCTTTTCTAGATGAAAACTTTGCAGTTCCTCATAATAAAAGGGGAGTTCTTGGAATGGTCAACAAAGGCCGTCACACCAATGGGTCACAATTCTACATCACACTGCAAGCAACACCCTATCTAGATAAAAAATATGTGGCTTTTGGGTACGTGCATTATAAGTTTGCGTCTGTAATATTCACATATGTAAAACTGTGGTTCAAAAAGATTTGGATAAGTATTATATGTAGTCTAAGGGTAACTATGATAGAATTTAAAAACAAAAGCAATATAAATATAGACATTTAGAAATAAATATTTTATAAGAAGCTTGATGTCTATTAAAAAAACACAGAAACCATTTAGGCACAACCATTGTAATTGTTTGTCCATCCATCCATCCATCCATCCATCCATCCATCCTCTCTATCTTCAGCCTCAAGGATATTAGCAATTCTTAATTACTATAAATAGTACCATAGTGCTTAATGTAGCTATATTTAGATGCAGAAGTGGGGTGGAGCCATTTAAGTAATTGTCTGGAACACTGAAGAGGTAGATAAAAACTACTCAAGTTACAAGTCACCTTTTCTTCCTGAACAATTTAAAATACGGGACTATCTCAGGTAATAATTATTACTAGAATATCATTAACAAGATGCTTATAGGCATGTGGACCTAAAATGGATGATGAATATACTTTTTATCACTTCAGTGTTTCGAATCTCTATTTCATTATGAAGTGAATATAAGTTGAAGCTTACTTTGTCTTCCCTGAAATGATGTAAATTGTTAGAATTTTCCTGAATGAGTATTAGATTATTGCAGTTACTTCATAGGGGATAATTGTTGACTCTTCATTCCATGAAGAAATCTCATGCCAGTGTTAATTTTAACCACAAATACCACATGTGGCCATTGAGCACTTGAAATGTGGCTAGTGCAACTGAAGAACTAGAATTTTATTTCATTTTAATTAAATTTAAATAGCCACATGTGGCTAGAGGCTACCATATTGGGCAGTGAAGGTGTAGAGGAACTCCTAGGACTTTGGAATTTGTTGGAAGATTGGTGCCATTCATCAAGATAGAGAATTCGAGGAGGAGGCAATGGGAGAGATCATTAATTCAGGATGGACAAGTTATGATTCGGAGTAAGATACCTATCTGACAGTCAGGTGGCAATGCCTGAATACCGGAAGTAGCTAGCTATTCAAGCCGGACAAGGGCTGGAGACGTAGATTTGGAAGCTGTCAACGTGGCAGCTGAGCTGCAGCCAGACCAGAGTACCACCCCTCCCAGAACAACCTCTGGGCCTTATTTGTTCCCTTCTGCCTCCCTTCTGTCTGCCAAAATTCTGTTAAGGCTTAGGTCAGACACCTCCCCGATTACCCAAACCAAACTGCGTCTGTCCTCTTTGGCACACTGTGGACAGCATGAAGTAGGGACTGGGTCTCACTCATCTTGTGTCCTAACGTCCTGTGGAGAGGTGCACACAGGAGGTGCTCATTCAGTGTTTGTGAATCCAACTTGGAGGACGGGTTTCACATTCTCTTTGGACACAGATGAATCTGTCCATTTATCCTCCGCTCCTCATCCTCAGAAGGTACCTTGTGTCCTGCTCTGTATCATGGTTTCTAATCGATTGGGATGGCAAAAAACAGAGCCCAGAGGCAGACAGAGAGATGACTAGAGCATGGTCAGTGTCAGCACCGACTGTGTCCCTGTAAAGCTTCATGACATGGAAACCGCCCCTTCCCCTCAGCCACTGTCTCAACCAAGCATTGGCAGAGGGCACCGGTCCTGCGTTTAGGACTGTCTCTCTTTTAGTTGAGAGAACCATCAGAAGTTGAGCTCCACTCAAGCCACTAGCTCATGGCCTACGAATGTCCACAGAGATTCAAATTAGCATGGCTTTGAGCTGCCTTTTATTCATGTATCCAATGGATGTTGTTTAGATGCCTACTGTGTACCAGGCATTGTATTAGGCATGAGAGAATCCGAAAGAATCAAAGAAGCATACAAATGAACGTCATATTTAACCCTGGTAACTCCTATAAAGGAGAGGAGAGGAGGGGAACTTGACATAAGCAGGGGCTCTGGGAAACTTCCCCAAGGAATTGATGCCTGAGCTATGATCTGCAGGAAGGCCAGGAGGTGACCAGGCAGGGGGGTGGCCAGAAGCAAAGGAGACAGCTGTGGCAGAAAGGGCTCAAAGTGCTACTGAGGTTCTGACAGCCAGTGTGGCTGGAGCAGAGAGAGCAGGGGAGCCTGCTGCAAGACAGCCCTGGAGGGGCGTGGGCAGGCCGGCCATGGGAGAGATTTGTGGACTTTATCATAAGGATAATGGGAAATTATTGAAGTGCTTTAAGCAGGAAGGTGAGATCAGATTTGCATTTTTTTAAGTTCATCCGATGGCAGTGTGGATAACAGATTGGAAGGGTCTCAGACAGATGTTGGGGAACCATGGCAAAGTGGACACATTCACATTTAGAGCTATTTAAGATATTTATGACAGACGTTACTTTCATTTGTAGGAAATACCCTTAGCTGAGCTAGATAGCACTCAATTTAGAAATGTGAGCTAAAGGTGAAGATTTATGACTGACTAAATTTTCCATTTTTAATTCTGTATTAGGCAGTTGATTGAAGGAACAGAAGTTCTTCAACAACTAGAATTGGTTCCAACAGAGAATGAAAGACCAATACCACAATGTACAATTATTGGCAGTGGAGAGTATTATGCCTGATTTTCATATCAATATTTTATGACAATTTATTATGTATCTGATCAGCTGTTTCTAGATTTAATTAAACCGTGCTTGATAAAATTTAATTTGAAAGCTGTGGCAGATGCCGTAGGTTGGCTCTCCCAGCACCCAGTATCTTCTCCATTCTCCTTTCCTGACACTGCTGTACAGACTATAAAAGCAAAATACTCAGTTTTCCAGCCTCCTTTGCAGCTAGGAGTGGCCACAGGATACCATTCTGGCCGGTAAGACAGGAGCAGTATAGCAGTGGTCCTGCCCTCCCCCCTTCATCCAGTCTTGAATGCAGAGAGGCTGGGGCCATGAAGGAAAGGCCAAGAGAACTGCAGAGATGTCAGTCCCAGCTCTGGAGCTGCCAAACCGATACCAGCAACTGCCTATCTGTGGACTTCTTACTGTATGAGACAAACAGACCTGTTTATGTTACTGTTGGTTGAGTCGCCAAAACCATTCTTAGTTAAGCAGCAGCACCTAGTGGCCTTGGAAAATCCTAAAATATTTGTAACAGAATTTTGTTGTTGTTTGTAACTACATTTCTGCCATGAGAAACTAGGAGAAACAATAAAGAAAAAGAATTTATTGTAAAACTCCATTGTTTATACGTAGCATTCAGGAAAGGGTACACATGTTGGCTGTTTTTATAGGACACAAGTAGAATGCTTGTCTGAGCCATGCCAACCAAGTGTTTGGGTTAGGGTCCCCATGATGGTAACTCCGGAGATGTTATTAGGGACCCAGCTTTATAAACTGCTCTGTGATCAGAGATTCTCAAACTCATGTCACCGCAAGAACTTTGTCAACTAGACTGCTGGACTGTCCTTGACTACTCGTTCTCTAGATGTGCATTCATTTAGCGCTCTCCCCGGAGGTTCTTATTTAGCCGCTGGGCACGAGTCAGTCATTTGGGAATCACGGCAAGACATGAAATTGGTCTCAGCCACCGCATTGTAGTGGGTGGAGCGATTGGCTCTGTTAGTGGTGACTTTGCGTGCTGCCGCCACCACTGCTGCCACTGGGCTCCTGCTCTGCCCAGAGTCTTGGGGCTTTTCTTGCTCTGAGCAGAGGGTTTGTCTTCAAAGATGATCCTTGAGCCAATCTGATGGAGACAGGTCTGTCATTGAATTGGGTCTTACCGAAGGTAGGCATATGCTTTTTTTTCCCCCCTACTTTTTGAAATAATTATAGTCATGGGAAGTTGCAAGAATACGACAGAGCATTTCTGTGTACCATTCACCCAGTTTCCCCAGTGGGCAGACCTTAGACAGCCATAGTAAATACAAAAAGAGGCAATTGACCTCGGTATGTGTGTGTGTTGTCATTTTATCATGTGTAGATTTGTGTGGCTGACACCACAATCAAGACACAGAACTTTTTCGGTGCCACAGAGACCTCCCTGGGGCTACTCCTTTATAGTCATACCTACTCCCCTGCCCCCTACCATCCCTAACTCCTAAAAACTGGCATATATACTTTTTTTATTGTTAAATAAAAGCTCATTGCTATATGGCATGTGGTTTTATACTAAAATCTGAGGTGGATGAGTAGAATGCATACTACCTTTGTCACATTCTCAACTGACCCAGAGGCAGCGTCGTGTTAAAAATGTGTGTCCTAGAGCCAGACAGGCTGGGTTTCAGTCCTGGCTCTGCCATCTCTGGCTGCAGGAACTCAGGCAAGAACTTCACTGTACCTCTATTTCCTTACCCCAGAACAGCAGTACCTACCACACAGGGCTGTTCAAGGAGTCAATCATTTGTATACAGGACCTAGACTAGGTAGGACTTGTTCTACTGGAAGTGCGTAAATGTGTGCTCAATAAATTACCAGTGGATAACCTTCAGAGTGTTGCCGAGGACCTTGTATTTTTAAAAGCTACTCAATGACTGACTAACAGCCAGACGTGGGAAACACTAAAGAGGAGCTGCCTCCTCTCCCTCTATTCTAAGTGTTTCAGCCAAGCTGAGGGTGCAGCCGCCAGGTGCTCTCTCTGGGCCTAGGGATGGGTTTCTCTGGTCACACTGGTGACGTCTCAAAGCGGGGGGAGCTGGACTTATCACAGGGACTCTCACCAGCTAGTGAAGCATGTGATGAATGGAACTGATGCTTTACAGAGATCCTGGTTAAAACAAATTACAAGCATCAGTCATGTTACAACAAGCAGTGGAGCACTTCTTACTGACAATGAACCTACATATTAAGACATTAAGCATTTATGTGAAAGAACTGGGGTGTTTGCATGGGTGTTAGAAACTGATTCCAGCTCCCTTTATTTTTCAGCATAGCTGCAATGTAAAGGTGGAACGCTGCAAACTTTCTAAAGGATGGCAGCAAGTTCATGGTCCCTGTGTTTCCTGTCACTTTCCACTTTCATGCTGTATAGAAACTTGAACCACAGATCTATATGTGCAGTGGTTCTTACTACCCCCATTTAAAGGTACACACAGTGATACTTCCGTATCAGAATGTATTCCGTATTTGAATGATTGGTTTGTTTAAATGTGTTGTTTGGAGAAACTGATTACAAAAGACTCAAAAACTTACCCCAATTAACTCCTAATATAAGACTGATTTAACCAAATTGAAAGACTTTGACTTGATTAAACAGACGGAATTCTAGAGTTTTCCAAATCTACGAATATGAGAGTAAAGGCATTCTGACGATTTATACAAAATGTTAGTTATGTGACCTTGTCCTAATCGTTGATATGGCAAAGTGAACTACATATGCTGTATCTTACACTAAGCCGTGCTAGTAAGCGCTGTGTGATATCTGGACGTTTCTCTTCATTTGGGAGAGTTGAGATAAACATTGAAACTTCTATCTAAAGAATTTGTTTGCTCCAACTGCAGTGCCAGTTATTTGTTAATGAATGGTCTGACACCCTCAGGACCCCACACTCTGAGTTTTTACACTTTACACATATTTTAAATTAAGTTGTTTGTTTAAGTCCCAGCTATCTAGAAATGTAGCAGTCAAATCACTTAACTTTTCACTTTCCTCATTTGTAAAAAGAACAGAGAAGTAAAGAAGCTGTTAGTTCCCTTCTGGTTCTAATCACACTAGTGATTTTCTGAGTAAATTTATAAAATCAGTAACAATACTTTTATTTGTTTCGGGCTTCAGTTTCATTAGTAAAATGGTGCTACATCTATCTTATGTGGTTTGAGGTTTAATTGAGATAATGTGAAGACACTTCTCATGATGCTTGACACATGGAAGCTATTCAATAAAGTTTAGTTTTCCTTCTGGAATATCAACCCACAAAAGCCAATCAAGCCGACAGAATATCATCATCATCATTTTAAAAAACACCGAGTTCCTGTTATGCTCAGTATTAGCTATTCTAACACCATATTTTCAATTGACTGAATTAATCCATCCTCAAAATTAAAACTGATCTCTATTATACCTTGTGACACTCTCTCCTTTATAGAAACTCATTTTCTTAAAACTACGTAGTGATTACGCTATCTACTACCCTTCCCAACATGGAATCCCAACATAAAACTGGTAAATCTAGTCAGTTCATATCTCAAATAAATTTTATACATCCTACAAAACAGTCATGACAAACTCAATGGTAACATGTACAATATAGATGACAAAGTTTGGTATTCGATAGGGGGCTTTGAAAATGTGAGAAATCGTAGGTTCTTTTTCTTCAGTGTGCATCAGAAATGCTTGTGCCTCTCAAAACACAGATTCCTAGGCCTCCCCCCAGTTTCTAATTCAGTGGGTCTGGAGTGGGCAGAAGAATTTGCATTGTTAACCTGTTTCAGGTGTTCCTGATGCTGCTGGTCTGGAGACCACACGTTAAGAGCCACTGGGATGTATTAATATTAAAGACGTAGATCTAGATGAGAGACCTGTGGCGTGCCGGTATGTGGCAGCAAGACACATAAGTTGTAAGACACTCAAGTGTGACGCCAGAAAAGAATGAGGAAAAATGATGAGACAAACTGATTTTATCCAGGCAGCAGGGAGGTATGCAAACATTGACCAATCAGAAGGGACAGAGATGAGAGGCCTGGTGTAGGGACCTGAAGCTCCTGGCTGGGTGGGAAGTGGGCCCTCCAGCTGCAGGAGAGGCACCATGGCAGTCTGGGGTCTTGGGGGAAGGACTGGGACCCTTGGGCTCCCCAGGGCAGCACTCTTTACCAGTCAATACAGAATCACTGGAGTATTTTAATAAGAACAATGTCCATTTGGGTGTGTTCTGGCTGAAAATCAGCTCTCCAAGACAGGTTGGGAGGAGCGCCCCGGATGCCTGGGCACAGGGGTAGGTAGAGCTCGAACTTGGGGGTTGTTCCTAAGGAATGAGTTAGAAAAAAAGGCTTCTTTCTGTTTCTTAGAGGACTAAGAAATATCACGCAAAAAGCTCTAGCATACCCAGGGTTTAAAGCAGAATGGAAATAAAAGTAAATGCGTCTCAGGTGCCAACCTAGAGAATCCAGGCTGGGCTCCACTACTCTTGTGTTGTTTGTATCCTGACTTTACATTTCTAAAACAAAAGAACCCCAAAGAAACAAAAAGTTTACAACAACATGTCTTGCTTGACAATTTTGTGGACGATTCTCTATTAACTGTAGCAATGTAGAGGGGTAGACTAGTTCTCCACAGGTAATACTGTAAAGCAATCTTAAACTCTCATAGGTGTACACACGTACACATGGATCTCGTTAAAATACAGATCGTGATTCAGGTGTGAGGTGAGGCCTGAGATTTTGCATTTCTAACAAATTTTTAGGTGGTACGAATGATATTCATGAACCACACTCTGAGAAGCAAAAGCAATGGTTTTCAACCTAAGTTGCAGCTTAGAAACACCTGGGGAGCTTTTAAAACTCTTGAGGCCCAGGCATTATTCCAAACAACTTAAATTAGTACCCAGGCATCAGAACTTCCCACGTGGTTCCTATGTTCAGCCAAGGTTGAGAACTGCTCTAAAATGTAATGCTGTTCTCTGAAACCCTGGAACAGTTATCAAAGAAATATCCATAGTCAAAGTGGAATGCCTCCTAATGAGAACATCTGTAAAATTTTATCAATCCTAATCACCGTGCTAATAGTAAGAATCTGAATATACAGCTTTAGCTCACGATTAATCTTTGATTCATTACAAACTTTCTCTAACTTTGTTGAAATGTATTTCAATATTACCCGAGGTTTCACACACGTTGTTAAAATTGTATTATAGATGCCAGTTCTTGCTCTGGCGTGGTGAAAATGACTTTGGAAGTCTCCCTTGATCTAGCTCAACCGATGCCACGTGAAATAAAATAGCTGATGCTTTTCTAGTCTTCAAACGAGTGAAATGTCTCCTTACAAGGACTAACAAAAATCTGAGGACTAGAGGTGAACACCTAGATGACAAATTGTAAAACAATGGCCTCCACAGTGGGGTGTGTTCATCCTACAATACACTGGCGTATGGGAAGAAAACAGAACTTCTATTATATTCTTAACCTTAAAAAGTTGACTAGTGCCTTCATTTGGCCTGGGTATCAGACAGTCATGTGCTAAATAAGTAATGTGTGAGAGGCATCCTGAGAGCGGAGGAGACAGTCACTGTTTGAAGGCTGATGACGAGATCTCATTTATTCACTTGGCTGTACTCATGCTTCTGGCCATAGCTTGGATCAGTCAAAAATCATTGTAGTTTCCATCTGAGCAAATCTCCCACTAGTGTAGTCATTGTAACAAATGTCTATAGTCATCAAGGTACAGAAGGACCCCAGTGATTAGAATCTAGGGAGTTATAAAAGCTTTCAAATTTAGGCAAAAAAAAAAAAAAAAAAAAAAGGTAAAGCGCTAACAAGAAAAAAATTCCTAGATCTCCTAAATTAAATTACAGCCCGCCCCAGGGTGAGAGGAAGAGACATGGGAAATTAATCAGTTGGCAGCAAAAGGCCAAAACCTACAAAATACTACTCACATTTCTGAATGTACATTGAAACTTTGAATCGACTTCCAGTTCGCATCCTGCTCAGGCGTAAACTTTCTGGAGGGTTGCCCACAACCAACAAATACTTCTTCCCATGGACTATTCACCTATCCTAGAACTTTCTCTGCTTCACCTTTTCCTGTCAGCCCTTTCATCTATATAGCCAGTGTAAATTCTTTCCAAACAACTTATTTCTGTCTGCTTCAAACTCATTGCATAAAAGTGCCCCTGTCAAGCTCATGATGGTACACATATTTGTCTTCCCCATAAAGCCCTGCTGCTGATGGCTCAGACTGCATGTCCCAGGCCTTGGTCCTTTTTCTGGTTAGCATATGGTTTAACAAGCCCTTTCTTTCAGTACGAATTTCGATCTCAAATGTTTTAACAGAGTTTACGCAGTCATCTTTTTTGGTGTTTTCATAGCAAAGCAGATCTCACAAAACCTAATTACTGTTCGTGTGTTATTTTACTAGGGTAGACTGTGTAACATTACCTGAGAAATACAACTAGTCGCAAACAGACATTAAATACTTAGCTCTTATCATCTAATTTTTACCGTGTACCACAAGCAGAGACGCACTCGTGAATGTGTGCGAGACCGGGCATCAGATGGCGCTCACGCTTACTGAAAGCCCGAGCAGCGACAGAACAGTAACAAGCATTTCGAAATCAAGACCTGACACCAAGCCGTCAGTGGGTTTTGGTCGTCACTGTTCTGAATCTGTTTCCTCACTTGAAAAGTGGAGGTAGGAACAGAACAGATGGATTTCCAGCTCAGATCGTCTCTGATTCTCTGACTGTAGTGGTGGCATTGACTGGCTGCTGCTACCGCGGGCTGAAGTGGCAAGAAATTCGGAAACGCAAGGTTGGGAAAGAGTGACAGAGGCAGAGGGTGTGCGGCTCTGGCTGGAAGGCAGAAGACCGCTCTCGGTTGTTCAGCGGCGCGGATCAGGAACCCCTTAACCACATGGTGTCTCCATTTCCCTGGGGAGTTCACGGGGTTGCATCCAGCAAAACGGATTTTCAAGGCAAAAATCGCGGGTCCTACCAAGGATCTACGCAAGACCTTGGGAATGCGGAAGCACAGCACAAGTTTAACGCCTGCTCAGGTTCTAGGTGCACCGCATGGAAACAACTTCCGCCCGAGGAACGCGAGTGGGTGGAGGCCCAACCCGGCACCGAGGTCACGTGGGGCAGTGGCATTACCGCCTCGCTAGTGGCTCGGGGGACGCCGTGCGCCACGTCATGTAGGTTATTCCATCCAAGCCAAGGTGGGAGCATTTCCTATCGCAGGGACGAGAAGAAGCCCAGTTGCGTCCTGTGTGGTGATCTTAGGGCAAATGAAATAGTTTCCTGTATTTCTGCAGCTTCATTACTGAACAGTCGCTTTGAGGGACAGCCTCCCTCGGCTCCTTCTCGACACCCTTGTTTCCCCTCCCTTAGGATTCCAGTTGGTATCTCCCGCGCCCCGCCTCCGCTCCGCGGCGCCCACGCAAGCCGTGGCCCGGGGTCCCTCACGTGACCCTAGCGTGCTCCCGCGGGGGGAGCGGAGTCTCGGAGGCGGCGCCGCAGGGGACAGAGGGACAGCCTGAGAGTTGTACGCTGCAGCTTTCGCCGGAACACCAGCGCGGAGGTCGTGATGTCTGGGCTCTCCCGCCAGCTGCTTTGGGCCGCCGCCTGCCTGGCCGCGCTCTGTGTGCTGACCGCGGCTCAGAACACCACCGTGACCCCGAACGTGACTTCAGCGCCCCCCAGCACGACAGCCCCGACGCCTGTGACGACCGTCCATCCAGTCACCACTCCAGTACCAGGTGGGCGCCAGCCCAACTGGCTTCCTATACTTTCTTGCCCGCCTGCCTAGCGGAGCTGCCCTCCCTGCCCCCGGTGCGCGGGGGGCCGGGGCGGGCCGCGCTCCGGAAACATGGCGGCCGGTCGGAGTCCAGCCGGGCCCGGCACGGGGTGGCCGGAGTGGGGGAGCGCCCCAGTGGGAAGGGGCGGCGGAGCCCCGGTGGCCGTGAGGCCGTTTCTGACCCCAGAGTGTCCCTGTCCGAGATGCTTTATATAATAAAAGAGCCTCGTAATCCCCAGCCTCATCGTAGGCACGGACGAGTGGACGTGGCGTCCTTCTGCGGTGTCAGCAGTGGGGTTGATTAGGAGGCGAGGCGACGCGCCTCCAAAGTTGGCGATGAGACCGAACTCCTTCTCCCTGGGGTTAGTCATTCGTCCACCCAGGTCCTCCGAAGAGAGGCATCTCCGGAAGTTGGCGAAAGAGGGAAAGGGAAACTGAAGACGTTAAGTATTCGCTGGCGTCTCAGGCTTGCGTTTAACAAAATAAGTCGCCTGAAATTTAATTAACGTTAATTTTGCGGATGGGTAATGGGATATACCTGAGGTTTGAGCGTTTAATTAAACCTTTACACCCCATGCTATGTGCAAAGAACGAAAAGTACTCATTCGTGTACCTAGTGCTTCGTATATGTTTCTTTTAGTGTTTTTTAGGCTAAACCAGAAGATAGGGGGTGAAACCTAGGCATTGGATGGAGATAAAGGAATTGCCGGGACCGTATGTTTAGTAGATAGTGAAACTGGGATTGGAACATAGGTCTGTCGATTTTCTAGAACACATCTTTTGTTAGGCTCTGCATTCAGCTGGTTGAGGCATACATTGAATTTTAAAGAATAAATTGGCAATGTCGTGACAATACAAAAAAAAAATACGGAAGTTAAATTCGAAATAGTAAGGTGGAACCTTAGATACATAAAACCTGAAATCTGGTGTGATTGGTTATTTCAGTTAATATTGGGTAAGGAGAACTGGCATCTTGACGGGAGAATTTCTGGTTTTTACCTTGATATCTTTTTCAGGCTGATCATGTTTTACAATGTCTTACCCAGTTTTTGCATTTTATAAAAGTTTTTAAAATATATACAGTAAACTTAAATGTTATTTGTTAGATTCATAAAGATGTAACGGTAAAATTCAGAAATTTTTAAATGAAGGGAAATTGCAGTACAATACTGGAAATTCTAACTGCACTGTTTTTAAGATGATAGAGCAGAATATGTTCTGCCTCCTGGTTTATTTGGAAGTTTCCTCTTAGAATTGTAGTTTTGAGGGTTTTTTGGTTTTTGTTTTTTTCCAAAGAGAAGCTTGGAAATACCAAGTTAATTGCTTTTGTGTAATTTAAATGCGTGAAAGGAGATGATTTGTTTTTTCTGTAAGTAGTAGTTGGGTAAGCTGCAGCTGGAAAGGTAGCAAGTTTAGTTCATTATAAATATCATTACTATGCTACCCAAACATTCATCATCAAACACAAAAGATTTTTAAAAACTGAGTTTTTATCTGTACACAATCCTCTGAAGAATTTATTTCTGCTTTGTGACCCATTCCCCTCCCCTCAGGGTACCACATATGTCCCAGTCTAATGAATACTAATGATAAAGTATTGAAATGCAATGTCTCTGTGCAGAACTATTGTTTTGTTTTGTTTTGTTTTGTTTTTTTAGGTATGGAGGAAGCGAACGAGAATGTTTTTTGGAGGCATCTATCTTCTAGGAAAATGGATAGAGCCCAATTCTATAGTCCATTTGTTTGTCCAGATACTGAATTGTAATTGGCCTTCTTTGAAGTCTTGTTTCTGGGCCATTTGGCTTAAATTATTGAAAAAGACCTTGCTAACTTGTTAAATTACACGTACATAAATGTAGCCGCCTTCAGATGTGTTGTCTATTTACCCTTCAGTCATGGAGGACCCTGAAAAGAGTAGATCAGTTAAGAATGATGAATCTGGTTTTTTCCAGAAATGGGTGTCATCAGAGCTTGGGTTCAACCTGTGGTTGAAATACATCTTTATTATTATTAAAAATTTTAGTGTCTCATCTGATGTTTTGGGGCAGTGATTTTCCTATGTGTATTGTTGGTCTTATAGTCTTTTTTCCCCCAATACTTTTATTTTTTTAAAGGATGCTTTAAAATGCCTCAAGAAATCCTGAGTGTCTTTGAAATAGTTGTCCTGTTAAAAAAAAAAAAAAAGGTTGTCTAGGTAGGTACCATGAAGTACTGAGCGTTCCCACTAGCTTATTTCCCCCCCTTTCTTTTGACTTGACTTTTGGCTTCATATGTCGTTTAAAATTATTGGAATTTCTTAGCCAGTTTATAAAGATTTTTTTGTTCTTGTTTTTTGTGTGTGTGTGTGTGTTTAAAAAAAATCACATGAAATCTACCCTCTTAACAAATTTTTAAGTGTACAGTGTTCACTATAAGCAGAACGATGTACAGAAGATCTCTAGAACGTTTCATCTTGCATGAAACTTTATACTCATTGAACAGCAATTCTCCCGTTTCCCCTCTCCCCAGCTGGTGGCAACCACCTTTCTACTTTCTGCTTCTGTGTTTGACTATGTTAGATACTTCTTATAAGTGGAGTCATGCAGCATTTGTCTTTCTGTGACTGGCTAATTTCACTTAGAATAGTTTCTTCAAGGACCATCCATGATGTAGTGTATGACAGGATTCCCTCTTTTTAGTGGATGAATAATATTCCATTGCATGTAACACATGTGCTTTACCCATTAGTCTGTCAATAGGCTGTAAAGTTTTACCATTTCTCTGAATTAGGAAGTCTGATATTGGATGTAATGCTTACTGTTGTTTAAAAAAAATAAGTTATACAAATTCAAAATTAGATGCCAAGTAATTGATTGCATACATCTCCCTCACCCCAGAAATCTGTGAACACCACAACAGCTGTGTTTCCTGTGTTAATGCGAGCACTGATACTGCTAATACCTGCTTTTGGATGCAATGTAAAGAAGGTAAGAAACTTGGGATTGTTTTAATTTTGAGAATGCAAAACTATTTGGTTATAACATTTAAAAATACAGTACAGAGTATTCTTGAACATTTGAAAATTATGTAGGACATTTAGGACAGTGTGCACTATTTATTTTGCAAATCAAATAATTTTTCCTTTAAGGTGCCAATTGCTTAACACTGCCCCCTAGAATTATTTCCTCTGTCTCCCATTTCCTCCTACCTTTAATTCCTTAGACTTGACTATTAAGGTTCAATAGTTTTAAAGGAAGAGATTTTAGAGCTTTGCAGGATACACTGAAATTAGCTATGAAAGAAAGTTGTGAAAATTTCCACTGAAAACTTCCGCAGAAAAATGTTTGAGGCATTCATCTTCAATATGTCCTGTCCTGCTAGGTGAACTTTAAAGAGACCTTGTGAAACTTGGATACTTAGATATGGGAGAAGAATGAGGTGAAAAGAGAGTTGATTCTTTCTTGCGCTTTTGTTAAGTTTTAATGTTACTTTTAACTGAGGGATGAAAAGTTACATGGAGATAACTTTGAAATCCCGATAAGGTTTTTGCTAGAACCATAGGATTACAGTATATTCTGTTTTCTTCACGTAAGTTGATTGTATTTTTTTTCTTATAAGTAAAACTATCAGTTTTTTTATATATATATAAAGAAATAGCCAAAGCTACAGGTTAAACTTCTTTGTTCTTCATTGAAAGATTTAAGCGCTCTGGAAATTATATCACTACATAACAAAATTTAAAAACCTTTTAAAATTAAGGTATTAGCTTAATTTGGGGTCAAGTTTACTCTTTTGTTGTATAAGAGTCACTTTTTTTCTTTTACGGTTATAACGTGGAATTTAAAAGTGCACCCTTCCATGTTTGGCAGAGTTGGCAAGTTTTAGAGATTAAATGTCCTACTGCAGGATATGTTGGGGAAAACTTCCCCATGTTCTTGCTGTAAGTGTCCATCCAGGCAGTCAGTTTTAGAAAGTGTAGAAGACTAATGCAGAGATCTGGAACAGAGGACTTAGTGCCACCATCAGGGCACCGCCCCTGTTTGCTAAGCCTTTGTGAGATCCTGACAGTTGTCCCTACTGACTCAGCCCTCTTGTGGATTCTAGCAGGCTTCCTGGTACGTAGCCACACCACAATTCTGAGATCGAAGTGTTTCTGATTTATCTGTTCAGTGTGTTCATGTGGATTTTAAAAGGATAATAGTTGGAGAGATCCTGTGTAATATTTCTGAAACAATGGGAAAAAGAATTACAGAATTTTGGGTCAGTGGATGGACTTCCACAGTGCTTATGCCTCAGTTTGATGTTTGGAAGCAATCATGGAGCTTAGTAACAAAGTCAAAGATAATATAAGTAAGTGATTGGTGCTGTTTATCTTTCGTAACAGGTAAAAGCTACTGTTCACATAATTCAACAACCAGTTGCCAGGTGGTGAACAGCACAGACTTCTGTGCCAGTAAGTATTCACACTGGTTGCTGGGGAAGGTGGCCGCAGCCTGGTGAGGAAGACCATTGCTTAAGGAAGTCTTATTTCACTGTTTGGTTTGAAGCATTTCCATAATTCTAATCTTGTTAGAAATTTGAATATGAATAGTATATTTATATTGATTGCTAAAAGGACAATGTTTTGAAGCGTGGTTTAGTGAGTTGACTATATTGTGGAATGCTATAAGTACAGATGCTATTTCCTTTATTATTTTTTTTATTTTGCTCTTCCAGAAACTCATTGTAATTTAGCCCCTCTCTTTATTTGCTGGGAGAACCTTTTTCTGGCAATTACTTGGGTATGATACTGGTGATTGTCAGTCTCCAGCATAGTTTGTCCTGTGGTTAAATGCATCCTCTCTGTATTCATCCATTTTCTGGAATTCAGTTTGAGGAACTTCATTACATTTTAACATTTACTCTTTGCCTGGGAAATAGTTAAAATTCTTAGATGAAACAGCTGATTTTTCAGAAGACTCTAATAAGAAAGTCAAACTCCTAATTTGGTACATAGATAAAAAATAGAGCAAAAGTTTTTTTGGAGAGTGTCCGTAACCTTGAAAAGACTACCTATGACTGTTTAATTTTGGTAGGAGTTTCCCCGTCCCAACTTGAACTTTGTAACTGAGAATTTCATCAGTATGAGATCAGTTACAACCTATGTAGAGTGCATGATATGGTGTAGGTGGTAAATGAACAAACACTTTTATAGTTATTTTAATGTGTGTTAGAAAAAGCTGGTAACTATACCAGACCTATGATTTCATGACAACATTGCTTAGAGACAAGAGTAAAACATTTTGAGAGATTACAGAAAAACTGAACAAGTAATTCTACTTATTTGATGATGTATCAGTTAGAATTAGTTTTGGCTATGAAGGGACATAAAACCACAAATTACAATGGTTTCAGAAGTAGACTTAACGTTGCTGTCATGTAAAGGAAGTCTGGGTTCAGGTGCAGCTAGAGGGCTACAGTAGCAGCTCTACAACCGTTAGGGACCCAGGTTTCTTCTGGGTTTTTACTGTCATTACTCAAAAATGGCTTCGACCTTACTATTCTCCAAGGTGAGTTCTCATCTTTCAGCCATCTAATTGGTTTTTCTGCCAGCAGGAACCAAGGTAAGAGAAAGGCCCATATCTTCCTTACACGTACTTCCTAGAAGTTACACGTAGTAGAAGGTACCTAGCTGTAGGGGAAGCTAAGAAAAGTCTCTGCTGGGGAGAGGGAAATAAATGTCACTGAAAATTGGTGCTTCTGTTTCTAAAGAAGGGGAGACCAATATTGGGTGAGAGCAGCTGTCAGTCTCCTTGACAGGTGGTACTAAAACATAAAAATTGTAAAGTGGTACTCAAATGACTGCAGGTTAGGAATAGTGTTATAGATAATGATATTTTAGACATCTTTGACTTACAAGTTTGTTTGTTTTTTAAATAGTGCCCACGATTGCTCCTTTGCCAACCAATTCTACAGGTAATACAAGATAATTGACTCTTTTCCTTCTTTTCCTCCTTTCAAAATATTTAAGCATTCTTGATGGATAACGTTTTAGTAATTAAAGACCTAAACGTGTTAGTACAATTTTGAAAATTAGTAGACATATTTAGTCTTGGCCCACGTAATTGCATTAATGTGTACTGTTTGTGACAGTGACAAACAACTTCAATATTTCACATTCATTGAATCTGAGTGGATTTGCTGCAGCTTGTACATTGAATCCGCAAACTGATTTTTGTGGATTTTGTGGAAAACTTGGGAAATATAAAAGCGTAAAGGAAATTAAAATTCCCTATAATTCTCATCATCCAGAGGTAGACCAAAACGTTTTAAGTGATTTAAGTTTTCTAGTCTTTTCTATGTGTATATCTAAATAAATAAACTTGATATGAAATTGGATAATGTGTACCTGCACATTGGAATTATTTCCCTTTTACTGCAGGCATTGTCGTACACCCTTTACCCATCCTGCTCTTTACTGAACAGTTAGGTTGGAACATCTTATAGGGAAATATTTACTGTCATCTCTGATAGGATTGATTCGAACAGCATCCTAAGTCAGAGGATATGATTATTACAAGTCTCAATACTGATTGCTTTCCAGAAAGATATGCTTTTCATTCCCATCAACAACTTGGAAGTTTCTCACCACATCTTCAATAGCATTAGATAGTATCTCCTTTTAAAAATCTTCACTAATTTGATAGGAAGAGTAAATAATTAGAAACATCTTCTCCAGTACAAGTACTAGGCTAGGTGGTAGGGATAGAGACAGAGTGAGACAGCATTTTCACAGTAGGAACTGTGAAAGAGGTCGGGAAGCACAGTGTGTTAGGGATTTGTAGGAAGGTATGTGTGTTGAGTAGCGTGGCACATATGGTGACAGCTTCTTGAAGATGTTAACTGACCGAGTCTTGAAATTGCCCTGGTAAGAGAATGAGGAGAGTTTCCCAAGCAGAGTAGGGTGGTCACCACATGTTAAGCAGATGTAAAAGAGTATGATGAGGTCAGGGAATTGCATTTGGAGTGTCCAGTACGAGGGGAGGAAGAGTGAAGCTGAGCAATCTGCTAGTCAAGAGCCATATTTGAAGCATGTAGGTCATATGATGAGACTTGCATTTTTAATAAAATGACTTATTCTGACAATGTGGAATGGAGATTGGAAGGAGAGTGAACACAGCGGTTACATAACATCGCAGTAATGGGAAGAGTTGCAGATGTGTGCAAATAGGCCTAGGAAATAGAAGGCAGAGGACATGGAGATTGAAGTGATGGGAGCATTCTCAGCTAAAAGTACAGATAATCAGTGGAGGCCGTACGTAGTGCAGTCCACTGGGGCAGCTCTTAGCTGAATAGGGTTTGAGGGCCAAACTAAGGAACGATAATGTCTAAGGGGTGGGAAGAGGATTGGAGAGGAACTGAAAAGTAAAGCCCAGAGAAGAATGGCGCAGAAACGGTGCGTGTATGTTTTAGTTGTAGGTTTTCAGAGGAAGGCGTGGGCACATGCTGTAACAAGGACAGAAACTCATTTTGAAAGGCTTAGGCAGTGGGGAGCTAGCTTGTACCAGCTTGTGCTGGTCAGTGTGCGTAGCTCTTTCCAACTGCACGGTCAGTGACACCATGTTGGTAGCTTGAATTACGGCTACAGTGGAAATAGTCACACCATGGAAATCTGCAAATGCTACGAAACTTATTTTGGAGAGCACACAGTGGTGTGCTCATAAACCTTCAGCATCCATTAGAAGTCATTGGTTAGGAGGGTATTAAAGGTTGATTAAAGCAGAGATGTTGAGAGAAAACTAATTCTCAACATAAAAGGTGGGGTGTGAACAGAAAGGGACAGAGGGGAAAATGATTTCCCCCAAACCATTGTGGGTCCACTTTTCATTTCTTCCTCTTGAGTCTTGATGCAATTTCTCCTTGCTTCACCCTGGGTTCTCCTGTGAGCTACCATGAGTCTCTTTTTTGTTTTCTCTGTTTCTGTAAAGAAAGCCAGGGCTTGCTGGCAGAAAATGCATCAGTTGAGTGACAGTTAATGGTTAAAACAGCAAACCCTTATAGGGTCTCTTTCCTTATACTGCTGATGAGAACAAGTGAGAAATTAAGGGACTGTTAAAGAAACAATGCAAAGAAAATCTGATCTGTAGAAAGGTATTCAGTGGGGTTAATTATAACAGTCTTCTGCCAATACAAATAATATAAATATTAAAAACATAAATATAAATAATATCTTACACTAGAATGACTAAATTATGTCAGAAATGTAGTGGAAAACATATTAAGTGGAAAATAAACTGTATCAGGTAGTTCTAGTACAATTTTTTTGTTATATACATGCCTAGAAAAGTAGCTGGCAGGAAAAAACATGTTAATCAGAGTGATGAGATTACTTAAATGTTTTTACTGTATTTTCTAAATTTTCTATCACCAATAGCAGTTTTTATAACCTATGAATTATTTTTTTAAATGAAAGGAACTTACAGTAGGTCAGAGGAAGTATATTTCCGAAGCAGGGCCTGGTTTTGAAAACTTTGTTAATGTAGTACTTTGGTGAACAGTAGAAGTGTGTCAATGTTTTGCCCGTTTACAAAAAAAGAATTAATTACTATGTTCAGAGGGTGGGGAGTGAGAACCAAATAGTAAATTTGTGAATTTTTTCCCCTAACATTGTCAGGCAAAATTAGTAATACTGTTACAAGTTTGAAAAATAATTTGATATGTCTTTAATTTGTGAAGTGTAATTTTTTGCAGTTACACAGAATGTATAGGGAACAAAAACTTCAAAGGGATTATAAATCTTAAAATAATCACACCCTCTAACCTGGGGATTCTGTGTAGGAATCAGTCCTATCAGAGATGAGAGCGAATGTTTCCCTGTAAGATGTTCATAGCATGGAGGAGTGAGAGGTGACCTAACTCTCACTGTCCACCTAGAACAGGGTGGGTAAAATGTACAGCAGTGAGAAACAAACGGACACAAAGTTATGCCATCCGTATTATTAACACATCATTTATTGGTATCCATCAATAGTGTCAGTACTAATGGAAGTGTCTTAGTGTAGTGCTTTAGTTCCTAAAAATGTTATAGTCGGTCTACTCTTCCCATGAGTGTACATTTCTTTAGAGGCATCATCAGATCATTATTTGAGCTCTCGTAGTAGGGTAGACTAGTGTTGTCCTAAACTTGGGCTCTTTTAATCTAAAATGGGGGAACTATGGCCCCAGGGCACCTGTTCTTTCAAGTAAAATTTGATGGAAACACAACCATGCCCACTTACTTGCATGTTGTCTTTGGCTGCTTTTGCACCACAGAGCGCACAAAGCCTAAAATAGTTACTTTCTGCCGCTTTAAGAAAACTTGGCCAACCCCCTGAAATGAAGAAGATAAGCCCATCTTGATACCTATGTAAGAAATACTGAGTTGCACTTGTTTCTGACCTTGACTCTTTAATAGTTTTTGTCTTAGAAGCGGTTTTATAAAGAACCTATAGTTCCCTCACCTGAACACTGATTATTGCCTTTTTGTGTGTCTTTTTGCAAACTTTATCTAGGTGTATATATTGATTTTACATGTAGATGTTAATTAACATGGATACAATTTTATGATTGCTTAATGTTATAAAATATATTTAAAAGCTAGTATTCTGGATGTGTAGGTTATGTTAGTGAACCATTAACTGAAATTTGGCCTTTATTCTCTAAGAAACTGAAAGCATGTTGAAGTTGGTGGCATTATTTTAAAAAGATATAATAGATGCTAGATAACTAATAAGTTTAGAAATTAAAGTTTTTAATACATTTTTTTTTACATTCCAGCTAAAACCACAACTAAGCCTTCCTCTCCCACAACTGTTGTGCCAGGTAATTGAGGTTTTTAATACTAACTCCGAGGTAGGATGTGTGTGTACTGTTGCCTTTTACTATTTCTGCCGTCCTTTTCCAATTTTTTTTCATGAATGGTTATGAAGTGAAACTCATCTCTTATATATAGAGGACCATAATAGTTGGCTGTTAAATCAATAATAATGAGTTTGCTGAGTCCTCTTCTAGTTTTTTAATGTGTAACTGCATTTGGCATGATACGTTGGAATTAAATGATAATGTTTTCCCCAAACCCTTTTAGTACAACTTGTAGGTGAAATCTAATTTCTTATAACTTGAAAACCATGGTAATTTGAGTGCAGATAATATAGCTAGCCTTTTTACTGAGAAATATGTAAAGAGCCAGATCACCACCAAACATGCACCTTAGCCGTATTTCTTACCCTTTCTTCTATTCCTTTATAACTCTTGAAAGTACATGTGAAAATTAACTTTTTATTAATGATTTGACATGTCATATATTAAGTTATATTTAGGTTATGTTATAGGACATAGTAGGTACACAGGTTAGGAATTCTTCCCTCTATTAATATTTAAAATACTATTGTTTTGATTCTGATGAATCTTTTATAATTTCTGGATTCTTTTGGCTTCATTCTTGTGCTACCTTTCTCTCAGTTTCAATGAAGCCATTCTGTCTTGACAAGAAGAACTACAGAACAGTTGTAATTAATTTTAAGGCAGGCCAACTTACTGTACAGCTACCAGAACCAGTGTTTATTTGATAATTCTGTTTAAGAAAGAGTAAAATTTCTTCTAAGTATGAAAAATTGCTTTTTATTAAAGTGGATGGTGTTCCATTTGAAATGTTTTACTCCCTGAAATTTTTGTTTTGTTTCCTCTTGAAACATTTCACTCTCTGAAAAGGAATTCAAATTTTTATGCTTTTTTTCCCTCATGACTTGGTAATACTTTCTCATAATGTGAAATCTGCAGAGTAAGATTTAAGATACCTTTAATAACAAGTTCTTTTGCTTGTTGGAGTTATAAATTGCAGATGCTTAAGATTATTTTTGTAATTTGAAAAATTGCAACCAAATTTATTTACCTTATATATTTAGTAAAATTCAAAAGTTGTATGAATTTTCAACACAAATATTAATATTTACTCTAGCAATTAAGTAAAAATATATAGTCTGAAGAATTGCAAATTTTTAAAGTACTTCAGATGTTCCCAGGGCATAATTTATAAACCAGGAGAGTCTTTTTCTGCCATTTTCATTTTTGAAATTGTATAGCAGCATTGACCACTTGATATCACTGGACAGAATGAAGAATGGGATTGATAAATAATTGTCTTCCTCAATTAGAGCTGAATTCTAGCTGTAAAGACTTGACTCAAAAGGAAATACTTTATAGAATTTAACACTTGGAAAAATAGGAGCTCAGGTGGGTCTTGAAATTATAATAGAAGATCATGAGATTTATTACCATTATTTCTTCTGTCTTAACAGGTACAACTAATACCACTTTAACTCCAACTTCACAACCTATACGGAAGTCTACCTTTGATGCAGCCAGTTTCATTGGAGGAATTGTCCTTGTCTTGGGTGTACAGGCTGTAATTTTCTTTCTCTATAAATTCTGCAAATCAAAAGAACGAAACTACCACACTCTGTAAACAGACCCATTAAATTAACAAGGACTGGCGTATAACTCACTGAAACCAAAATACTATCTTTCAAGATATCCCACATGGAAGACGCTATTTCAGGATCTTTAAATTTTCCAAGGATGCATATAGGATATTTTGGAACATCGTCCTTGAAGAAAAATCAGTTAAATCATTTTGCTCAACAGGAATATTTAAATTACTCTGCATGAATCCTGTGGCTGTCTTCTTTTATTTTAAATGGCTGCTGCTGTGGGATTATGTTCTTTTTTCTTGACATGCCAAATGTAACTATAAGTGATGGAAAACATTGTCCTGCGCAGAAAACCTCATGACTCTTTTGGCAGTTTAAATTTAGTCATTTTAAAGCCTGAAAGCTGCATTATTGTCATCCTAACTCAGGATGTAGTTTAGTGACCAGAATTGAGAAGAATGTGCCAAATGAGCATTAGTCAGATGGATTTGGGGCTGTCATTTCAAAAGTGGAATAAATTTTTAAATTTAGTATCCTAAGAGTATCCTTAGAGTAAAATTTTGTGCTTGGTAACAGTTATTTTTTCTACATTAGAAATAAGATGCCACATAGGGAATTACATTCCAGATTTAAAGAAAGGAAAGAATACAAACCATTAAAGTATAGCAGGTTATTGTTAATACTTGTAAAGCACCTTATATCATCAAGAAAATAAAGAACAGTGCCTTAAAAGACAGACTGAAAGGTACACTGTAACTTACAATGTTTGGGATTTGTCGTTTCTCATTAAGGAAGGTAAAAGTTTGGTCTGAGGATGTAACTGTTGACGTGAGCAGTAGTAAACTTGCTTTTAGATAACACACTGTTAGTATTTAATTGAAAACCTATTTTATTTTAGACCTGAGTAACTTAAACTAAAGGATGTTATGCAAAGTTGAAAGCCTTCAGATATTGAACCTCCCAACAATTTTCTTACGGCTGTTAAAAAATATATAGAGATAAATTGATTTAATTATATTTTCCTTTGTACTTCATAAAAGTATCCTAACACTGTTGTACCTCAAAAGGATTTCCACCAAGCTTTCTTGAAAAGTAACTTCTTTCATGAAGCAAAAAGGAAATTATAAGTTGTTTTAGAATCATTTACTAACTCTTTAAGTGAGATAGTTATTTTAATAAGTTTTGAGACTGTAAATATGACCAGTGTAATTTCAGAAAATTGAAGGATTTTTTGGTTGATTAGATTATGGTCGATGTTTAATGATGATTGATTGCCCTGGATAAACGGATTGTGCTTTTTCTTTTATTCCTCTTCCATCCTTCCTTCTTAGTTTTAATTCCCGCAGTATAGTAAGCATGCGTACTTTTATTTCTTTAGTTTTCTTAGTTTTAGAAGGATACTTCTTGCCTTTGACATGCTGGGTTAGTTTCAGAGGCTTAAATTAGTTTAAAATGAGCTCTTTTCTAGATCAATAAAGTTTTTTTGTTTTAGTTTCATTAGCCTATAGTGGCTGAGTTTAGCCCTTGGTTTTCATTATTTTATAGTAGTAATGACAGGTTGCTTCGGTCAATTTCCTAAGCCAAAATTCCTTGCATTTAGATAATTAGAGGTTCTTAAAATGAAGATTTACTGGTTTTTTTTGTTACTTGCTGGTACAGTTCAAGTTTGTTTTACTTGCACATTTGTACATATACCTAATGTTTTCAAGTGCCTTAATTGTTTAAAATCTCTGGCTTCAAAGGTTTTTGGGAAAAGGTAGGTTTACTTCACATTTTTGTGTTTTCTTGAGTAGTAATCTAGGTACCTCACAAGAAATTTTTATTATGGTGCCATGGCTGTTAGTTTTTAGTGAGTGCTATAACATACAAGATTCATTTGAAAGTATGCAGAATTTTCATTCCTCCCAAAGTGGCAAAAATTAGCTACAGTGGCATAATTGTCATTTACCTAGATACGAATGCCTTGTCACACGTTAATGTCAACACACAGCAATTTTTGTGAAAGAATATGTAGCTGATGAAGCGTCTCATTTTCTGTCATGTTGAGTACTGCTCTAACAAGAAAATCATATGAAACTAGTTAGATTTTGCAAGAAGAGCTCTTACAACAGAACTCACAGCCTGACCTCCCTTTCGTTTAGCAGTTTAGTATCTGGAGCCATTAATAATTTTTGGGTTTTTTTAATCCAGAAGGTATATAGAAACCTTTTCAGATTTTTCATCTGATTTGTTCATGCAGATGTAGTTATATCAAAATACCTTATTTTACCTTAAGATATTTGTTGCACAGGCAGACACTGCTGTATTTAGAAATTTCTATTTCAGTTCATTAAAAACTGCAAAACCAATCTGTATCATGTTATCACTGATTTAAAATAAATCTACATGTTTATTGAATCAGTCTGTTCTTTTTATTAACTGAAGTATGTTTTTGCTTTTTAATTATGACATTTAATGCTAGTGAATTTATCAGTCTGTTTGGGGATGGGTTGTCTGTTCAATTTTTATTGTTTGCCAAGACCAGCAGATAGTAACTAAGGTACATATTCATCAGTGGAGAACAGAGCCTTAGAAATGATAGCTGGAGGGAGGACTTGGTATGTCTGTGTGAGTGACAAGCAAGTTGGTCTTCCACAAATCAGTAGAAATTCACTTAGGCTCTACTAAGTAATGAACTTACGAGACTGCCATTATAAATCTGAAGGGCTTATCTGTAACTGCCTTTTTAGTTCAGATTGCATGTAAAGTAAAATTGGGCTTCTGTTTAGAGTACTTGGTATAAATATCTAGTACTAAGCCACATGCTGGTATGTGAAATCAGGTACTTTAGGTCCATGTTTTGGCTAAGATTATATTAAATCATAGAATTTGGACTAAGAAGCGAGAATACTCCCCTATAAGCTTTGAAACCCAGAAGAGTGGACTCAGTAATTTTGCCGTAGAAATTAGGAACTTTTGGTTTCATGTCAGCCTTATATATTGTGAAGTTTGGTAAATACAAAACTGCCAAGCTCGAAGTTGCCTAAAATGTTGCTAGAAGCAAATTATTTGAAAAGAATGGGGTTCAAAATAGTTTCTTTAGATGATACAGCCCTGTATACTTAACACCCATGTAATTACCATTTCTTGTGTTCTCCATTATTTTACTACTGGTAATTTACCTTGTGCCTATAGAATGTCCTTTAACCTTTAACATTTCTAGTTATGATGGTACAGATATCGTTGATGAATTCTGAGTTTTTGTGTCTGCCTTTGTTTTTGAAAGTTGTTTTTATTGGATATAGAATTCTAGGTTGACTTTATTTGCTTTCAGCAATTGCATGATCTTGGTCTACTGTCTTCTCATATTTTCTCCCATGAGAAATCTTTCATCTTTGTCTTTTGTTCCTCTGTCTATAACGCCTTTTTTTCCTCTATTGCCTTTTAAGATTTTTCTCTTTATCACTGGTTTTGAGCAATTTAATTATGATTGCTATACTATTGTTTCTTGTGCTTGGGGTTGGTTGAGTTTCTTGGATCTATGGTTTTCATCAAATTTGGAAAATTTTCAGCCTTATTCAAATATTTTTTTGTCCTCTCCCTTCTCTCTGGTGGAAACTCTACACAGGCTGCTACAAGTTGACCCACAGATCACCCATGCACCATTTGGCTTTTTTAAAAATCTGTTTCGTGTAAAATTATTACTGTCTTTGAGTTCAGTGCTAAGGCTATGTGTTTTTCATTTCAGATGTCTTCATTTCTAGAAATTTACTTGGGTGTTTTTATGTCTCTACATACTCAGTCTTTTTAGTTTTTGAACATACAGGATAATTTTTAATGCCCATGTCTGCTAATTCAGTTTTGGTTTTTGTTTTTTGTGGGGTTTTTTTTTTTGCTTATTAATGGGCCATATTTTCCTTTGCATGCTTGGTAATTTTTTATTGCATACCAGATGAAAATTTTAACTTGTTGGGTGCTGGTTATTTTTGTTCTGGAACATAAATACTTGAAAACAGTTTGGTCCTTTCAGGTCTTTGTTAGGTGAGAGCAGAGCAGCATTTGTTCTAGGGCTCATTTCCCCCAGTTCTGAGGCAAGACCCTTCTGAGTATCCAGTGCCCTATGGATTGTGAAGCTTTCTCGCCTGGGCTAGTGGGAGCAGGCCCTAATGCTAGCCTTGTGGGGCTCCAGGGACTGCTTCCTCTAAACCTTTCCCCAATGTTGGGTATTCTGCCTCACGTGCTTTGCTGACAAATACATTGCTGGGTACTGGAGGGCCACCCTCTGCAGATCTTCGGAGTTCCTCTTTTAAGTGACTGTCTCCTTGGTCTTCTGCCCTGGGAACCTCAGCTGCCTTCATCTTTGGACTTTCAACTCTTACCTCCTCAACTCAAGTCTAGTAGGCTCAGCCTGGGTTTCCCCTTCCGGCATCAGCGTTTAGAAATTCAATACAGGAAGCTAGGTTAATACTAGTTTCCTGTCTGTCTGAAGACCAGTGTATTGAAAAATATGGTTTCATATGTTTTGTCCAGTTTTCAGTTGTTTCAAAGTAAATCCAGTCTTATTTAATCTTGGCCAGAAGAAAAAGTATAAGATGGGGATTTTAAAGTCTCAATCTTTGTTCAAATAATACATGACTACACATTCTTAATCCTCCCCACCCTGACTCCCAGTAAACCATTAGAAATAAGGTACAAGTCTCCTTTGACCATCTTCTTGTTTGCCCTCCTCCACTTTCCAGAAGTAATTACTGGAACTAGTTCGGTGTTAAAACTACCCCTTCCCCAACAATTTGTATACACATAACAATATGTACCCTTAGAAAATCCATAGTTTTTTTCTTTTTTGACATCCTGCAACATTTATTTTCACTTAAGTACTTGGAGATCTTTCCAAGTTAGTGTATGTAGCTATATCAGGTTGTTAATTTTTTTTACCAACAATTTTGCAGAGAATATCCTTGTACCTGCTGCCTTGTTTACGTGTGAATATTTCTCCATCGTAAACAGAATTGGAAAGCTGTATCATAGGGTTTCCACTTGAAATTTTTTAACACATAGAGATTGCCTTACAATTCCCACTAGCATGATTTCACAATGTTTTCTATATCCTTACCACCAGATATTGGCAAAGTTAAATTTTAATATTCTGGTAAGATTTTTTACTTGGTTACTATCATTAACTTGTACTTCCTCTGAATTTTCTGTTTTTCTCTTAACAATTGGGGTGTTTTATTTTTATCTTAAAGTGTACTAAATGTTAATCCATGGTTCGTAGATTTTCTTTAATCAGTATTTTCTAGTCTTTGTCTTTGATTAGGTGTCTGTATCAGAGAGAGACACACACAGAGAGGGAGAAGTCATCCAAGGTTGTGCAGGGTAAACCACGCACGCATAGGAGGTGCCACACCAGTGACACTCCACTGCTCCACTGCTAAGCTACCGTGTTTCCCTGCAAATAAGACCTAGCTGGACAACCAGCTCTAAAGCATCCTTTGGATGCAAAAATTATTTCCCAGTCCAGTTGCCATTGTTAGTTGCAGGGGGTGCAGCCCACCATCCTTTAGCGGGAGTCGAACCAGCAATCTTGTGGTTGTGCGCTGCATCCAACTGAGCTGTCTGGGAGCTGAGCGGTAGCTCATTGACTTCATTCTAGTTGTGGAGGGCACAGCCCACTGGCCCATGTGGGAACCGGTTCCCCCATGTTAGGAGCATGACACTCCAATCTCCAATCACCTGAGTCACTGGGCTGGTGCAAAGTCCTCCCCCCTCCCCCATTGTTTCTCAATCTAGTTGAGCTCTAGAACACAGCTCTCCCAGGCTGAGACAGCCGCTCACGCTGGCCACTCTGGTCACTGGCCCCTCATGGCAGCACACGGCTACTCTTGCCAGCTGCCGCCCAGTGCCAGCTGCCAGCCACTACACACTGGTGGCTCACGGCAGCCCAGCTCCAGGGATGCAGCTCCCTGGCGCAGCTCACTGGCCCATGTGGGACTCGAACCGGCGGCCTTCGGCGTTAGGAGCACGCACTCCAACCGCCTGAGCCACTGGGCTGCCCCGGCTGCTATAGTTTCTCATTCACCTTTACTATTGGGTGTGGAAGAGCATGAGCACCTGGCGAATCCCGTGTCCCAGAGATAATCATCCCCTCCATTGCGACCACATCCAGGGTCTCTCCAGCACCTCTATTGACAAAGCTTAACATTTTGCCATTTGGCAAAGAACTATTTACAGGGTCCAGATTTGTTATTTCACAGCAGACCATTAAAGATAAATTTGGAGCTGAGAGGTCGTAAATTGATAACTAGTACCATACCTTGTCACGTTGAGTTTTTCGTTCTGATATCAAAGTCATCAATTTACCTCTTAGCTTCTGTTTTTTGGCTCCATTTCAGAAATAAATTTGTATGTATGTCTGTGTGTGTGCATATAGATCTTTAATCCATTCAGAGTTCACTGTGTATGGTGTAAGGTGATCATTTAACCTACTTCTAATAAACTCAACCTTCTTAATTTGAAAAGCTACATATACCATATATAAACTTACGTAAATATGTTTCTGTGGTCTCTTCTGTTCCATTATCTAGTTATTTATTACTTTACCCAAGATAGATTTTCTTGTCTGAACAAAGAGACCTGGATTGCAACTTGACGAAAGTCTGTAGAGGGTTTTGGCATTTGTAGGAAGAATAAGAAGGCTGTGAAGGAAAGATGGTGTTCTTAAGTGACACAAATAGAAATAAGTGCTTTGAAGTTTATTGGGATTAATCTCTTCTAGTTTTCTGCTTTGAGTAAATACTGCTTAGCAGCAGTGCCCTCTCTCCTGGCTCTTCTACCTAATAATAACTCTAGAACCCAGACTGAGAGGCTGCTGGTTGACCAGCGGCAAAGCCTAGGTCGTAGAAATGCAAATCAACTCTTGTGTTTTAAAATCTAGGGCCAAATCCTACTTCACCCAGAACATTCAAGGTGTGATGGTCTCAGTCCTTCCACACTATGGTCACAGATAATAAAAATTAGATAAGAGGTTTAGTGGAGTTTAGAATCATTTTTATTCATTTGAATGCTTATAGAAATAAAACTTGGAAAAGGATATATGATTACCAGTCAGGTTTATGTGGCATTCTGGATGGAGCTGTTTGAACTTGAAACGCTGAAAGTTGAATATTTTCTGCCACATTGGGTAGGAAGCCATCGTCAGTCCTTTTTTTGTATTTAATAGGTACCTGCAATATAAATATTACATAGATACTGGAGCTTTTAAGGAAGATGGTGAATAAGTTGTATTATAGCATCATTAAAAGCCACTATTACTAATGAGACCAAGATTCCTGTGGCAATCTGGGTTAGGCCATTTAGTGTGCTTTCTTGTACATATTTTGCCACTTGTCATAAAGGGAAGTGGTCAAGAATGAGTCCATCAATGAGCCATTTCTTGCTGAAGAAGAAAGATCCCATATTTGGAGTCATCTAAAAATTCCTTGATATTTTATCATTTGTATTTGTGCAGTGCTTTTTTTTTTTTTTTTTTTTTTTTTCCAGAAAATCATTGGTGTTCTTACATTCCAGCCATGTATAAATTCCTCTTCAGTCTGTATTTATCTGACTTGTCTCATAGCCCTTGCTTAAGAAGTCAGACCTTGTATTCAAATAGCCTCCAACTACTTTTTTGCCTTTTCTGGACCTTACACTTTTTGCGTGGGGTCTCTATACTAGACACAAGCCAGTAGAGAGACCCACAAGATGCTTCCTTAATTATCAGGATTTATTTACTTACTAGGATAATGTCCCACAATTAGCTTTAGACGATCACCCTTCTAAATCTCTCAAATATAGTGGATCTCCACTAATGTGTTTAGCTACTTGGTAACTTTCCCAAACGTAAGAGTTGTGTTCGCCAACTTCCCTCACAGTAGGAGCATTCACTTCTGGGAGTGAAATGAGGGTGGAGTGAATCCTAAAAGCCCTCGCGGTCCCATACACACCAACGGAATGTTGCTTTCTTTTGGAAAATGTTTTTTTCCGAAACAAATAGACATATACTAGAATTTCACATTTTGGCGAAAGATGACTCCACAGAGATTGATGAGTCAAGCAAATGGCAGGCATTAATGTGAATGTGGCCCCCTACTTGGTCAGGGATCTCAGGTATGTTCCCACCTGTTTCTTCCCTCTGTGTATTGCTCTTAACTGCATGTTTAGAAATACTGCAACAAACTTTTGGTCCAATAACTAGATCATCAGCTGCAGAAATACACTTTCAAAAGAGGCTTCAGAATGGCATATTTCTTCTGAAAGAATGAAATCTCTTAATTTTTCTCAAGAGGAGGCATTCTTTGTGAAATTTATTTTTATTTTTCAATTACAGTTTATGCTCAATATTACATTAGTTTCAGGTGTACAGCATAGTGGTTAGACATTTATATAACTTAGGAAGTGATCCCTCACCTGACACCATACATATTTATTACAATAATGTTCACTACATTCCCTATGCTGTACTTTACATCCCCGTGAATATTTTGTAACTGCCAATTAGTACTTCTTAATCCCTTCACCTTTTTCATCCAGCCCCTTAACTCCTATCTCATCCCGCAACATGCTGTATACCTCGAGCTAATCTGCATTCCAAGAATTTCTCATGTGTTTAAACTGACTTCTGAAACTCTTATTTCTGCACTGCCAGGGAACTCAGATAAGGAATCTGATGCTGCTGGTTGATTATTGTAGATGAGTAAAAAAAAAAAAACAATTGAGAGACAGAACATAGCAAGGTGTTGATACTGACTTCCACACCCATTTATTGAACCTGCAATTAAGTGCCTTTGGGCTTAATTGTTTCAATCAGAATTTTATTATTGAGGAGTAATGTCAGCAACATGGCAGAGTCCGTAGCCCTGGACCGTCTTTCCCTCCACAAACATTGATACAGCAACAATTCATGGACAAATTCCCTTTGTGAGAAAGCCAGAATTTCATTATCCAGACCCAAGCACCTACATAAGATTCTGATACATAATTTTTAAAAGTAAGTTTGAAGTGACCCTAAAACCCTTATTTCATATTTATTTTTATTGTTTTTATCATTTTTTATTGTTTTATATATCTATATTCAAATTTATTATTACTTACAGTCTTTGGCCTTTGAATCCTTCTTGTTATTTTATTGTCCATAAGATTAGTCTTTAAAAGGTGTTGCTGGGAGTATCTGGATGATGTGGAAGCAGAATTTAGGGAGTATTGAACCCGGGATACAAGGCCTATAAAGTTAAAAATGTTAAATTATATCTCTGGTTGCAAAATACAGGCCTAGGTTTAATTCATAAAGTTTTAAAGCTTAAAATGGGCATATAATCCAGCTTCATTAATTTTGAGTCAAAAATGTCAAAACCTTGGTGGAGTCTTATCTGAGGGTCACAGGACTAAGTGAAAGAGAGAGGATGGGTGACTTGGACTATTGTGGATAGGAGTGGACAGACTGCGAGACATTCAAATTAATAGGAGTTGGTAATTAACTGGATTTGCAGGGTGAGAAAAAACAGCTCCCCGATTTCTGGCTCAAGTAACTGGGTAGATGTTCATTTTATTTTACAGTGTATTTTATGATCCTGGCATATACATGCTCAATGGATAATTGCTGTTTAGGAGATTAGAAGAATATATGGGTGAGAAACATGATTGTGTAGAGAGAAAGCAGATAAAGATTAGTTTAAGGACCCTGAGAAGGTAGGAGCACACCGGATCTTGTGCACCAGGATTGACCCTGGGAAAAAAAGGGCACCTTTTCCATTTTAACAGGAGGGCAGGAGAACCAGCAGTGGATCAACGTAGGTAGGCGAGAAACAAGAAGTAGAGGGAGTTTTCATCTGATGGCTTTTAATTGGTATGTGAAATGGGAGGTGATGTGTTTGGGGGAGGAGGACAGTGTGTGAAGGTCTAAAGAGACCAGGAATATTTAAAATAGTTGCAGCAAAGAGGAGGAGAGTGAGTGGACCCCCACTTCAGTTCCAGGGGAGAACCGCAGTGAGCTGAGCCTAAGCCCCTCAGGCATCTTAGTCTCTGTCTTAAGTGATTTATTCAGAGTTGGGCACATGACACGGGTTTGCCCAGTTAGAGCCGTGTTCTGTTTTTTAAACATTTATTTTTAAGTGTGTTTTTCCAGGACCCATCAGCTCCAAGTCAAGTAGTTGTTTCAATCTAGTGTGGAGGGCACAGCTCACAGTGGCCCATGTGGGGATCGAACCAGCGACCTTGTTAAGAGCACCGCGCTCCAACCAGCTGAGCTAACCGGCCACCCCAGAGCCTTACTCTTTTTAACTGTCCCATCTTTAGCCCCCACTCCTGCCGTTGGAGCTTGAACAGAGGATGGGAGCTACAAGGTGGTGGCCATCTTGCTTCCCAAGGGGCCCCACTTCCTTTCTGCTTCCGGCATTCTCAGAACCAGAGCTGGAGAGAGAAACCAGTCCTCACGAACGAGTTCAAACCTCGATCAAACTAACTTAAGCCGGCCCACTTCAGAATATTTCACAGCTTTGTGAGCCAGTTAATTTCATTTTTTTCCCCTGAAGAATGCATTTTGAGAATAACTGCACTAGAACAAGTTATAGTTTCTCATGAATTGCCAGATCCTAGGGGAATCCACGTGAATGCTGAGTAAGGAGAGCTCGCCCCTTTACTCTGCCTCTGCTTCTGATGCTTCTGATGTGGGGAGCAGAGAGGCCGCTGCTACCACCCCCGCAGAAAGGAGAGACCTGGGTCGCCTCGCTCATCCTACTGGACAACAGCTGAACAGGAGTGGGAACAAGGGCTGACTTTTACCCCTCAACATTAATAGTGGAGGTGATATCTGCCCGTCCCCCTGAAGTGCCTGGTACTAAACAGGCAGGTATGACCCAGTCCCTCCCCTCTAATGAATCTACATGTAGGAAGTCTTTGACAAACCCCACTCCTGTCATTGCAGAGGGGGGACAGATGGGGGTCAAGCCTGGGGAGTGACTTCTACCTCTGCTTCCTGGGAAAGCGGTGTCTCTTTCACTCCTGCCACAATCCTGGGAATAAGGTCTCCTCCCACCTTCCTCATGCCCCACTCTGGTTCTCCTTCATAATTGTGCAGGTGTTAAAGAACATGGATGACAGTTTCATAGGACACCGTAACCCAGAAAGGAATTTTGAAAATGCCTGGCCAGGCTGGAGGCAGAGAGGAAAGGGAGAGACAGAAAAATCCCAGGGCACATAGAGAAGACGGTGCCACGCTAAGGGTCAGCGGCCAACATAGGGCCCTAGGGTGCCCTTGCTGTTCTTCCTCTAGACCCCGGCAGCTGGGGCAAGGGGCGCCAGCCTGCTGTCAGGACCAAGCAGCAGACCCAGAGGCAGGGAAGAGGGCCCTGGGCTTTATGGACAAGCCTAACCCTGCGCTTGGTAAACCCAAAGTAACTTGATCTTCCTCTGCTTGATCTTTGAAACTGATCTTTCTGCTTCTGAAAGGCTGTGTTTTTTCATACAATTCACACTGGTGAGTAGCCAAAAGGAAACACAGATAAAGTACAACACACATACAAAAGTAACATTTTACAGGTACTTAGTACTACTCTAGTAGGTGCCAGACAAGCATTATTTCATCTAAACCTCAGAATGTGCCTTTGAGGTGGATATTCCCATTGTATGTAGGGACTAGTTAACTTATCTAAGGGCACAGCACTAGAAGTGGCGGAGCCAGGATTTGAGCCTTGGCTGCTTACTCCAAAGGCACCACCCTCGCTCAGCAGGCTACACTGCGGAACAGAAAGAAGAAGCGTGGCTGGTCTTAACAATAGGCTGCTCGTGGTTACTGATATTTGGTGGTATTTTCCTCAGTCAGAGCTAGAACAGAACTTGGAGTTTGTTTAGTCCTCATCCTATAAGGGAGGGAGCTAGTTCAGAGACACGCTGGGGTCTGGCCTCAGCTCCGTGCTGCTAGTGGACTGCACAGCCCAGAAGCCTGTTTTAATTGCCGTTTCCATAAAACTCCTCAAGCTCTCAGCACCCAAGAATCATAATGCACTTTATGAGTAACATCTGAGAAATGTGGCCATGAATGTCCCAAGACACTGAGCTGCTTCAAAATCCAGGGAAGTAAGTACTCAATGTTCTTTAAGTGGTATGTTAGACACTCCTGGGACAGACACTCCAGTTTTGATGACTGAAACCTTTTAGTATAGGATGGCCGTACTCCAAGGAGAACTAAAGCACAAAGTTCTGACTGCAAATCAGAATTGAGGTTCATTCATTCATGTATCACTCATTCATTCATTCAACCAACATCATGGCACACCCACTCAATACCCCCTGGGTTGTTATGGACAGTCCCTGAGACCCTCCTTCAACTCAGACCCGGGCCCTCAGAGCTTGTTTGAGTCAGAGCAGGATGTCTGCTTACCGCAGGCTGAGCTCATCTGGACAGACGATCCCGTGGCGTCACTAAGCTGATTTTGTAGCTCTTCGACACGCTGGAAAGCTTCCAGCTTCACGCTGCGCTCCTGGGCCAGCCGGCTTCTCATCTGAGGGGAAAGTGCTTGGGAAGCAGACATGCTTTCTGGTGCATACGTTAGTTCCCGGGGTTCCTAGGGAGAGTGTGCGTCCAGGCCACCCCAGGAAGTCCTGGTCAGGCTGAACGCAGCCTTCTGAGAACCAAGTGCTCCAGGAAAGCCAAGAACCCCTTATTACCTTATAATAGGCCTTTACACACACAAGTTTTATCTTTTATATTTATTTCAGCAGACGGGGAGGAGGGAGAGGGGTGTGGGGAGGGCCCAGGTCACAGAGGACCTTGTAGGTCAAGCCACAAACCCACCCCAAGGACCTGCAGTCTGGGAGCCCTGGGCAGTTTCAAACAGAGAAAAGACTTGATCTCTCTCCCAGATCTCTGTGCTCAGCTCAGCTCCTCCGCTGCAGGGAAAGCCCTGGGGCCTGACAGGAGGTACACGCCGGAGGCAAACACAGTGTTTGCTCATGTGGTCCTTCCCAGCACAGCTGACCCCCGTGCCCGGCCAGAGAGCTGCTTGGTCCAAAGTGCACCTCCTCTGTAGAGATCACGGGTAGTTTTCTTTTGAAATTTGTTTTTATCTCCTAATTTTTTTTAATTCTAAAAAACGTAATAATGGTTTAGTGTGTTTAATAGCATCCCCCAAAATTCATATCCACCTGGAACTTCAAAATGTGACCTTATTGGAAAGAGTTTTTGCAGATGTAATTAAGATGAAGTCATGCTGAATGAAGGATGGGCCCTAAATCCCATGACTGATGTCCTTATAGGAGGAGAGGACACATACATACAGAGGGACACGTAAGGCTGAAGGCCAGGTGTCGTGCGGGAGACCCTGCTCGCTGCGCCATTTGTCGTGCAGAGAGACCCGCGGGGTCTCTGCTCCCGCTCCCCATACAAGAACGCAGGATATGGTGAGGCCAAAAAGGAACACCCACGGAGCCATAGGTAGGGGAGTCATACCACTATATTCTCGCTGGCGGCACTATACTCTCACTGGAGGCTGGATCCACACTGTCCGCAAACCGCCATCCACGCTTGCCAGCCCAGCCGCCATCTTCTTGCTAGCCCCCATTTTCTCTTCTCCTTCTCCTCCTCTTCTTCCTCTCTCTCCTAGCGTAGCCACAGCAGTTATATTAGTGGCCAATGGCTCACTGGTTACAGCTGACGGCCAACTAGCCACAGCTGATGGCCATGCAATCACAGTTGGCCATTTACTACCTGAGCCAACACCTTTCTATGTGAGGCCGAGAGCCTGGAAACTTCTTTCTGGGGCTCCGCCCCCACACCAGGTGACAAGGGAGGCAGAGACTGGAGAGTGGCAGCTACACGGCGAGGAATGCCGTGGATTGCAGACAGCCTCCAGAAGCCAGGAGACAGGCATGGGAAGGTGTTTCCTCAGGACTGAAGGAGGCAGCACCTCGATCTCGGGTGTCTGGCCTCCTGAACCGAGGAGAATACATTTCTGTTGTTCTAAGCCACCCAGTTTGTGGTATTTTGTTACAACAGCCCTAGGACACTAATACACATGCTAATGTCAAAAATTCTGCCACACGTGTTTTAAATCCTACTCCAGTCTGGAGAAACCCAACCAGAAGGCCCCTGAACTCTCAGAGCTGTGACCACAGGCTTGCCTTATAAAGTTAAAGGGGTGGTTCTCTGTACACGTGGATGCTTTCAAATGTAGTTTGACTTTCAGTAGATGATCAGATGCCCAGAGTTAGGAAAACTTCGTAATGTAAAGTAGGCCCAAGGGCCCTCTCTGCACCACGGGATTTGGGTAGGACCCTCACTCCCTATGGGTAGGAGCCAGGGGAAACATATCAAGACTCTCTCAGCCAGGCAGGGGCTAAACCAATTTGAAAAATACCAGCAAAGGAAAGAAACATGCTTAGTGAGGACCTAGTGTTAGCCCACGCCACCCCCACTTCATAGACGTAGGTACAGTGACTCGCCCAGGGTCACTGTGGGGACAGAGCCAGGAGTGCAGTTTCCAGGCTCTCGCCCTCACGTGGAAAGGTGCTCACTCGGGTAGTAAATGGCCATCAACTGTGTTTGGATGGCCATCAGCTGTGGCTAGTTGGTCGTCAGCTGTAACCAGTGAGCCACTGGCCACTAATGTAACTGCTGTGGCTACGCTAGCAGTAAATGGGGGTTAGCAAGGGCGGATTGTGGATTGCGGATTGCAAAGAGGCGGATGTGCCAGTGAGAATATAGTGGTATGACTGCCCTATCTATGGCTCCATGGGTGTTCCTTTTTGGCCTCACCATGTCCTGTGTTCCTATGTGGGGAGCGGGACCAGAGACCACGCATGCCACCCTGCATGACACATGTGCAGCGAGCAGGGTACAGTGCCGGCCAAAGCTCTCCGAAGGGCGGTAGAGCAGTTTGTGCGTATGAACACTCAGTCTCAGGAAGACCAGGAGGAGCAGCTGCCGGAGAGCTGGACCCCTGTGGAGGGGTGGGAAGACGTGAACGGTTCCCCAACCAGCATAGGCCAGAGAAAGCGAGGGTCATTGCGGCCCTGTGGGCTGGGAAGTGCTTGCTGAGGCCCTCACCCCCAGGTTGGGGAGGACTTGGAGCCCTTGCCCTGCAGAGAGGGCACATATTGTGAGGCTAATGACTATGGACTATGGGGAATGTGTTCCATCTCTGATTTGATGGACGGCTTCACTGTTTGCTTGGGAATGTACCACCCAGTAGTGGAACTGGTGGATGTTTGCTTTTGTGTCTCGACCGGCCACCGTCGAGAATATGTGAGAACCCTGGCTGTGCCCAGAAAGACTGGCAGTGCCCTGAGAGCCCTGGCTGTGTCCAGGAAGTTGGGCTGTGCCCAGAGAGAGTGGCAGTGCCCTGAGAGCCCTGGCTGTGTCCAGGAAGTGTGGCTGTGCCCAGAGAGAGTGGCAATGCCCTGAAAGTCCTGGCTGAGTCCAGGAAGTTGGGCTGTGCCCAGAGAGAGTGGCAATGCCCTGAGAGTCCTGGCTGTGTCCAGGAAGTCGGGCTGTGCCCGGAAAGGGCAGTACCCTGAGAAACCCTGGCTGAGCCCAGGAAGTCTGGCTGTGTCCAGGAAGTTGGGCTGTGCCCAGAGAGAGTGGCAGTGCCCTGAGAGGCCCTGGCTGTGTCCAGGAAGTCTGGCTGTGCCCAGAGAAAATGGCAGTGCCCTGAGAGGCCCTGCCATGGCTGTGCCTGGGGAGACTGGTGATACCCTAAGAAGCCCAGGCAGTCTGGCTGTGCACAAAAGGACTGGTGGTGCCCTGAAAAACCCTGGCTGTCCCCAGAGAGCCTGGCTATGTCCAAGATATTGCATTCACCTCCAGGTTTCTCGCACAGGGCCCCTCGCAGAAGATGCTTGTCACGTAGATTGTGAGGTGAGACCCTGTAGGGGCGGAGTGTGGGGATAGAGCCAGGAGTGCAGTTTCCAGGCTCTCGGCCTCACGTTGCAAGGTGCTGGCTCAGGTAGTAAATGGCCATCAACTGTGATTAGATGGCCATCAGCTGTGGCTAGCTGGCCGTCAGCTGTAACCAGTGAGCCATTGGCCACTAATGTAACTGCTGTGGCTACGCTAGCAGCAAAAAATGGGGGCTAGCAAAGGCGGATTGTGGATTGTGGATTGCAAAGAGGCAGATGTGCCAGTGAGAATATAGTGGTATGACTCCCCCATCTATGGCTCCATGGGTGTTCCTTTTTGGCCTCACCATGTCCTGTGTTCCTATGTGGGGAGCGGGACCAGAGACCACGCATGCCACCCTGCATGACAGTCACACAACCAATTAGTGGCAGAGTCAGGATTTGAAACCAGGTCTATCTACCTGTTTCCAAAGTTCTCCACCTTCATATTCCTAACAAAAAGACAAACTGCCAGTACTTATAGAGAGCTGTGTATCCACTAAGTGCTTCATTTGAATGGCCTAATTTAACGCTTTCCCAAATCCCATGAGGTGAGGACATTATTCTCCATTGCACTGATGAGGAAACTAAAGCACAGAGAATCCAGAGACCAAAGTCATACAGCTGGAGGCTTAGGGGCGTGATTCAGGCAGCCTAATTCTAGGGCTTACGCTCTAAATGACCTCCCCAGGAGCAGGAGGTAGGCAAGGCCCCTCATGCTCTCCAAGATCAGAGGATCAAAATGCACCCTTGGAGTTCAAGTTTGGAGATGGATTAAAGAAGCCACTGCTGCCCCTCAGAGCTCCTGCTGGCTGAGGGTGGATTGCTGTGTGGGGTGGGTAAGCCCAGGGCCAAGAGCTGCCTGCAGAGTTGGAGGCATAGTTTAGAAAGAGCCAATGATTGTTTTTACATACAAAATACTAAAAACAAGTATTTATTGGGAGGCACTTCAAAATATTTGTTTTGACTACTTTTCGAATCTATGCCATTAAACAAAAATTAACTATTAACTAGAGAGACTTGGAGAAACTGCTTTATGAACCTCCTTTCTGTGGTGGCTTTTAGAAAAGCACAATTTGAAGGACAACTATATGACACCAAATATTTCTTATGGGTTTAGTCATATTTTAGTTTACTTTTCATGAAACAAATGTGAAGCTCTAATTTTCTTTTAAAGCTACTCATTTCTCTCCATTACTATAAAAATATTTTCTCTAGCATTGCCTCAATTCAATTTTTATCCTTTTAAAAAAGTCATTATTTGTAGAATTCTCTGATCTTCTCCTTGGGCACTTAAAACACTTGTGCAATAATTTAACTTTTTCAAATTCTCTTTCCTAATATCTCTGGTGAATTAATTGATTTATTCATTCAATGAATACATGTGAAGTACCTGCTCTAGAAAGTGCTGTTTCTGTGGCTTCCTTTGTTAGAACTTGCATTAAACCACATTTACATTATTATTTTTTTTTTTTTTTTTTTTGCTGTGGGGTATATTTAACAAAAACATATTGTGTCTGAGAACTACTTTTGGCTTTCCTTTTTGTCTCTGCAGTTCCAGAAACACCATAGATAAAATCCCCTTATCATAACTTCCATACCACTAGCTGCTTTTCCAGATTACTAGTGAGAATTTTCTAAAGGATTTCTTAGTTCACAGATTAGAGCCAGGTGGAAATGACGCTTTCCAAGTGGGTTAGAATAGTGCCAAGATCTGGGCCTTGAGGTGCTCAGGCCATCATCTGTCGTCATGAGCAGCCCAAGCAATCACCCAGCGTGGGGATAAATATTTCCATTTTTCTGGTGGGCCTAGAAGTGACAAAGGTGGGGTAACACTGCCACGGAGGACATGAGAGGCATGGAAAAGACGGGAAGAAAGAAACAGCTGTGGCTGGTGCACCCTGATTGGCTTTTTGAGTGGCTGCTACATCTCTCTGGAGTTACCTGTCGGACTTCTCTCTGAATTTTCTTCCTCTGGAGCTGGCTCAGTTTAGAAGCCCGATCAGCCTCTTCAGTAATTCGCTGCAGCTGCTGTTCTTTTTGCCCCACGTCTTCCAAGAGCTTCTCCATGCTGCAGGTTTTCAGGAAATCCAGCTGCTGCCAGTGTAGAGCTTCCTGGGTTAATCTGTGTTCTAACTCTTTCAGCAGTTGAGCCTGTGGCAGGAAAAAGACCAAAGGAAACACAAAAAGCACAGCCTGCTTCTCAGCACCAGGTAAGGAACGAGAGGTTGGCCAACACAGCCGTCAGCTCCGTAAGGGCCCAGCGGCAGAACTATGTGGAGTAACCCTCTGTTCAGGGTAATACAGCCCAGTCGTTCTGTCCTTTGCCAGCCAGACAACAGCAAGACCACCAGGACGTCGGCCAGCCTGGCATTTACTGTAAGCCCCGAGGCAACAGTCGGGGGAAATAAAACAAACACGCAAACAAACAAACAAAAACCAATAGCCAGGCAAGCGATAATGCTGCTATCCAGCAATACCAGGTCAGATAATTTGGTCTTTTAATACGAAAATTTGATGATTACTTGTATGTTAATTAGCTTATTAAGCAACTAGTCCTATCTATCTGTCAGGCAGGGTGTCATGCGGGGTCTCAGCTCCCGAGGCTCCCTGCATAAGAACGGAGAACATGGTAAGGCCAAAAAGGAACACCCACGGAGCCATAGATAGGGGTGCCACCCAACTATATTCTCGCCGGCGGCGGGGAAAGACACATGAAGTAGGATCCACACGATCCGCCATCTGCCGTCTACTTCTCTGCCGGCCACCCAACCCCTTGCTAACTACAGTCCGTGCTTGCCAGCCACCATCTCTTGCTAGCCCCCATTTTTCTGCTGGTGTAGCAACGGCAGTTATATTAGTAGCCAATGCCTCACTAGTTATAGCTGACGGCCAACTAGCCACAGCTGATGGCCATCGAATCACAGTTGATGGCCATTTACTACCGGAGTCAGCACCTTTCCACGTGAGGGCGAGAGCCTGGAAACTGCACTCCTGCCTCTGTCCCCACACTGTCACAAACTACATCTGCATTGTCATTGAGCACTTATTACGAGAGAGCAGGATGATGCAGGAGTTGCAGTGAGTGGGGAAGGCAGGTTCTGATGTTGCCTTGTTTCCAAAATAGCTGGAGGAAGCCGTTCCAGATGGTGAAAGAAGGAAAACTGTAGTAATAATTTAGTTTTGTCCTGAATTTTCTAATCAGTAACACAAGTACCAGATGGTCAATCCTTCATTACCACACCACTAATAATGACGATTCATATAGCAGGCCCTCGAGTAACATCGTTTTGTTCAACATTGTTTTGTTATAACGTTGATGAGCTGCCGTAGACACTTAAGTCTTGTTTATATGAATTAGCCTGTGGTCAAATTGGTGTGGTACTGTTGTTTTGCTTAAACTCATAGAACCTATTGATGATGTTAAGTGAGGGCTTGCTGTATTTGTGTGGTGACTTTACAGTTTACATAATTATGCACTACAATCACCTGTGCACAGTGAGGGATAAATTAGGATCCAAAAGGAATAGATTGTATGTCATGTTTTAACTATGCCCAGCTTTCCCGGCTACTATATAAACGCAGCCTTTCTCTCTCTCTAAATCTAGGATCTCTCTGCTTCCTTCATACTCAGAGGGTGGGCACCGTTATTAAGAGCTCAAACATGGAAACACCTTTATTTTGGTGCCAGCGCCTACTGAGTAGCAGTAACTCCGAAATTAAGACTTAGCAGGGGTCGTCAGAAAAGGACCCAAGATGCCGTGCTTTGGGCATGATGCTGACAGCCCAGCCACACTCCACGGGTAGAGGGTTGCTGTTGAAGGAAAGCACAGCTAGAGCAGGAAAAGACTGAGTTCAAGGCACAGACCCAGACCCCAAGATGCCTTCTGGGTGAAAAGATCCTCAGACACACACACACACACACACACACACACACACACACACACACGCGCGCGCGCGATCTTATGTATAAGTAACGTTTCACTGTCTTAGCCAAATATGAATAAGAACAAAAGCCTTTGGACACTGCCCATAGTTTCTGGAACAAAGGGGCAAAGGAAGCCGAGGGCCAGGCCATCTTTCCCTGGCAGTGCCATCTGCTCGGCTTCACACTGTGGAGCTCCGGGGACCATCTGGAATCTGGCTTCCTCCAGCTATTTTGGAAACAAGCTGCACAAGCCGCTCCTAGTTGCCACAGTCAGCTTTGCAGAGCACATTCAGAGACAGGGAGGAAGAGCGGTTCTGGGGCTCAGGTACCTGGCCATCCTGCTGCTTGCATATCCTCACGTTGTCAGCCTGGGCCCTGGCCAGGGCCTGCCTGAGAGCCAGTAACTGTTGACGAAATAAAACCGCTTCTTGCTCTGCCATTAGCTTGATGCGCAGACACTCTTTTTTACTTTGCACGACTTCCTGTGAATATCCCAAACACAGTAAGATAGGAAATAAGTCTCCTCTCCATATTTTCAGTTTCATGAACAGTCTCTAAACCACTCCATCTTGTATTGTTCTTTAAAACTTCCAGTAGAAGGAAGCCCGGCTGGTGCCCTTCTCTGTGATTTCAGTTAAGAACAGGGTGACAGATCAGAGTACATAAACTGTCAGAAACAGTAAGTGAAAGTTTCCAACCCCCTGTTAACCTGTGCTTCAATGTGCCTTAAAGCAGATTTTTCACTTACTCTTTTATTACGTAATGTTCCTCAGATAATCATGTTTGAAACTCAAAGGTGTGCCGTATTTTGATGGAGCTGCCTCAAGCCCTGGGGAAGTCTCTCCTCTATCTTTTCCCTTCCCTCGCACTAACCTGTCTGATTTGTTCTCCCATTTACTTCTTTGCCATTTGCTTCTGGATGTTTTCTATTTCACCCGAGTCTCAGACATCACCTGTTCCCAGGGAAACTTCCCAGCTGTCAGATCTTTAAGATGGTGGTCTGGCTACCAACACCAGAGCAGCAGCTATAGCCAAGGAGGCTGGCCTGCCACCCCACAGCCCCCACCCCGCCCCCACCAACGCCTGGGCCAGGGCCCCCCTCCCGCAGCTCCCCAGTGTTCACCTTCTCAGCCCTGCTCAGCTGGCCCTGGAAGCGAGCCTGCTGCACGGCCAGCCGCCAGCGGCCCAGGCTGCTCACTTTGCACACCAGGGCGCTCAGGCTGCAGTTGTCCTGCTCCAAATCTCGCAGCTGCTCCTGCTAAGAAGGCCCACTTGAAGAAAAGCCTGCCCCCAACACTCTTCTCAGGAAAGGGCATGAATGCTAACATCGAAACATGCCTTCCAGAAGATGACACAATTGTGCAATGAGCCCCAGTGCCCTTTTAAAACGCCTGATGTGGTGCTTTCTCAGGCAAACAGTGAGTGGTGGGGTCAGATACTAGGACGCAGTGCTGACCAATAGCCCTTTGCTAACTGAGATCACATACTTGGGTCGGGTTTTCTTTCATTCCTTCGTCAGGTCTGGCAGAGCCCCACTTTTTCTTTAGGTCTTTCATATGCTCAATCCCTTCTGTTCTCACTTCGCTGATGAGCTCGCACAATTTCTGGATCAAATTAAGCTGATTCTCATCCAGCTTTTCCTGCAAATTGCAGACTCAACTTCAGGAAGGGCAATTGAGGAAGAGTCATTTTGTGTCCTAAAAATGCAACTTTCAGAAATGGTTTCCCATTAAAAAGCCATCCACCCAGAGCATTATTCCATCAGGTATTATCTGGAAGTCACACGAGTGGCCCCTTTAGTGTTGTCTTCAATCCACAGAGCTTCATTGTCTGAAAGCCTGCCTAGGCTGTCAGATACCCAGGCAAGTTGAGTGGGTAGAAGAGTGGGAGGTCACAGACGGAAAATTGAATTGCCCTCCAAACCCCTCAAATGGTTACTTGGGAACTAACACTTAGGGATTTGGGCTATCAGGTTGACTCAACAGAATCTGACCTGATAAAACACTGCAGATGAGCCGCTAACAGGCACCTCCATTAAAAACAGATAAAGCAGAGGGAGGAATCAGGCGGGCTGCCTCCTAGTCAGGCTCCAGCAGAAATCTCGTTATGAAACAGCCTGTTCTGAATGGCTCATGGCTAATAGGCTTATGGTAAAATGACTTGATCACTGGGAAATACAACTGGAGACCCAGTGTTCTTGGGTGAGGGGTGAGAGTGGGGTGTCCTCTCACCTTTGAACCACTTCCCTGGAGAGGAAGGCAGGAGGATAGTGCCAGCTGGGGAGCCGTGGCAGGAAGCCTGGCTGCTGGCCACACAGCAAAAGCTCACCACCTTCTCAGGACCCTGGGATAGAACAGGGTTTCCCTACTTTGGGGGACTTGTAGAACTAGTTTAACCTGGGAGAAGTAGAGAATCCACTTTTTGTCTAGGAATCTGGTGGGAGCTAAAAAGCTGAAGACATTTTCAACAATTTCACACCGGAAAGATGGCTTAGCCGATTCCAGCCTTCACTCTCTGCTCGCCCTGCTCCTGCAGCACCAGGCCCAATGCATTTTGGTTTTGATCCTTTAATATTTTTAAGCACTTGTACTGTGTGAGCCATTTACAAGTAAGAAGGAATCTCCAATCCTTTCTGGAATGACCAGGCCAAGGCAGAGCATCTGTAGAAGCTCCTCTCAGAGTAATAACCCCACAACCACCCTGTAATTCCCGGGAGAGATGGGAATAAGCACCCAGCTGGGGCTGGCTCTGGGGAACATCCAATAGTAGGGAAGGGGACAGTGGGCTGGAGGGTGTTGAGTTGGAACTGAAATTCACACTTATGGGACAACAGGCCCAGGCTCTGTGATAGCCCATTGTAGGCATGTGACCTCCAACTTACAGCTGCTCAGACATCATAGGGAAACGACAAGCCTCCCCAGTGCTGTGAGCACATGGGCGCCCCATCACTCTTCTTCTGGACGGGCCTTCACTGACACTGAATGGTAGAGAAAGGCCAGCGGGCACTTGGAAGTTTGGAAACATCTCTGAAAGCTGATTCAAATTCTGAATCTGCCCAGGGAGCTTTCAGGAGGTACCTGTGGTACCTACACTGGGGTCTGTCCCAGGGCACTGTCCTCTCCCGGATGGTCACATAGACAAAACAGTGACAAATTATGTCTAAATTATCTAACATTCAGTGTCTATCATGGTAACATAATGACAACGCATTGCCAACTCACTCTCTGCAGAGAAAGCTTAGAGCTGGAGCACTCTTGGTTGCCACCATCCCTTGTGACCACAAAGGCCATTCTGTCATTGCTCCGTGAGCAGCTGCTGTTGCGGCCACACCCGCTCACGGCTTCCCTGATACCACTTACTTTCATGTGTACACATGTCATAAACAAGTCTTGGACTAAAGCTTTGTATTCTTCTTGGACTTCTTTTCTGATCTGCTTTTCGAGATTCAGATTCTCCTCTTCCAAATCCGTGAGTTGGGCTCTCAGAGCAGTGATTTCCATGATCATGTTATGACTGAGCTCAGCAACCTAGCAGCAGACATAGATATTATTTTAATGGAAGACAGTGCAGGAATTCCAAACTGCCACTGCAATTTGCACTTGTATTTTGAACCTAATGAAGAAGGCGACGAGACTGTTGTGTAACTCCAAGTTGGTTTAAGGGTCCCAGAAGTGCCAGACAGGTAAGTAAGTGCTCAATAAACGGTTGCTGAATGATTGGCCCGGAAGAGACACTACTTAAGCACTTTTCATCTGGAGAAAATACTTCAATTAACTTGGCCTCCATCTCCAAAATGGCCTTCCCTTGGCATTTCAGCCTAAATTACCTTTTCTTCTTTGGAATGCACTTTAACTGTCCTCAGAATAAAACAAACAACCAGCCCCCCACCCCCAAAATAACAACAGAAAGAAAAAACAAAGCAATAAAAATAACAAAAACCAACCAACCAACCAACAAAAGCCCTCATTACTTCCAAAGTGAAAGCACGGTCCTTGGGTGTTTCTTCGGTGGACTTTCATGGATGGTTTGTAATAACTGACCTACCTGACCAGCATGGTCTTCAGGTGGACTCCAACCTCTTCGTAAAATATCTAATTCCTGAAGAGAAGAAAGCAGTGCTCGACCAAAGTCAAACATTTTTTTTTCCAACCACAGCTCAATTCAGTCAATATGCTCCAGACGCTGCCTATTTGTGTTAATGGAGCTTCGTTTTGACCCTTGGGCTCCACTCGGAGCCAGGACTGTGCCTGAGGATGCCCAACTCAGCATCAAAAGACACCATCAACTTCCAGGTACCCACACGGATGCACAGTACTCAGCTATGGGATAAGCTATTAATAAGCTGGGGCAAAGCCAAGACTCATTATTTGATATTTTAATGCTTCATTTGATTTTTTTTTTAGGCCTTTGTACTTTTCTTAGGTATACGCTAAAATGACACGGATGCAATCCATTTCAGAGTGCAATCTAGGACAGGAAAAGTGACTCTTGGATCTTACCTGTGGGGTCTCATTTTAAGGAAATCTCATCAGGGAGACCCATGATGGTTGGACCTCCTAAAGACAGGTTACTCAAGGGTCCTGGCTTCTTTGCGAGGCCAGGCACAGCGCAAGCTGCCCTGTGTTCGGAGAGCATCGTCCAGCCTCAGGTCTTACATAAGCACACACCCTCCACCTCAACCTATTTGTTTTACTTTCCTCTGCAAACTGACTCCCTCCCCACACCTTCCCCATCGCAGTTCTGGCATCTGGGAACATACTTGCTCCTTCTGACAGAGCTTCTGCCTAGCATGCTCCAACACGTGCTCGTAACACATGGAGTAGCTCTCGAAGTTGCTGCGTTCTCTTGCTATCACATCACAGCCCAGGGAAAGGAGGCAGGCCTCCAGGTGGTCTTTCCTGAACGTGATCTGAAAAGGAAGGGGCACCATCATTCCAGCAGCTCCGGCCTGGCCTCCACACCACGCCAGGATTCATGGCACACATCACCTTGGCTCACAGACCCATTTCCCTTTCTCCTCCATAGGAAAACATCACCTCTAGGCTTGCAAGCCTCTCTTTCAGGTCTGCTCATCCCATTTGCAGGACCAGGGACAAGAGTATAAATGGAGGCCCACATACCATAGGTCTAAATAGTCTAAATATTTAAAGGTTATAAAGCAAACTAACAAACTATTAAAATTTTTAATTCTCCTACTTTGAAACACAGACTTTCAAAAATGACTTGGTAGGCAAAGTTTGAATCTCTGAGTCTTGGACTACTCTGAGTTCTATGCTGAAATGTGGTGACTTGGGGAGAGATGTCTCCACCCATAGCTTACGGCATGAACCCCATTTCTCCCCCTCACTGGCCTCACAGAATACTATGGAGGGCCCTGCAGGCATGGAAGCAGTCATCTCAGCTGTCCACACCCCTACACAGCTGCCCTGGACCCCTCACCCTCCAGGGGGGATGATCTGATGAGGAGGCCCTGGATTTGGGGGATCCCCAGCTCCCAGGTACCTGAGGGTGGTCTAGAAGGAAGGCTGGGGGCCTGAGTGCACATGTCCCCTTGGCTGTGGGGATTTCTCACTCTGTGGGAGAGGATGGGGCTGGAGCAAAGCCAGAGGGCCCTCTGAAGTATGGGGCGTCCAACTCTTGTTCTGGTTGATCAGCCTTGCTGCACAGTCTCTACGCAGTCCCTTTCCCTCCCTTTCTCCAGGAGATTGGGCACCCTTTTCGAAGAGGTGGCCATTAAGGAACAGAGGAAGCATGTGCCCCTCTAAGGCAGGCTTAGATTTGGCTCTGGAGAGCAATGGGAGCCAGTATGTGGAAGGCTGGACAAATCTACCCGACTAAGGCCTGCATATCTATGTGAGTGCTTATGTGTGCCTCTGTGTGTCTGTATCAGCGAGTGTGTGTGCGCATTTGTGGACATGTCTGCACGTGTGTCTGTGTCTTTCTGTGTCTATATATGTCTCTATGTGTCTGTGCGTGTCCCTCCATGTGTGTCAGTGAGGATGTGTGTGTGTGGATCTGACAGTCTTATGGGGCCCAGCCTACATGAACTTTATCTGTGACACTTCCAGAGCCAGGCGGGCTCCAGCCTTGCTGGCAGCATGCCCCAGAAGCTAGGCTGTCCTTCCAGTCTGGGGTGCTTTCCCTGGCTCTGATCCAATTGTCCGGGTGATGCACAGGACACTGTCCTACCAGTGCCACCTCAGTGCTCCCACCAGCCCCCAGAGACAGGCCAGCTAGGCTTTACCAAGGCAAGGTATTGAGGCAAAGGAGCAGAGAAGGCCAGTCGTGATAAATCCCCATCCCGAGGGAGTGAGGGAAGTGGCTTGTGAGCCGCCGCTCACCCGAGGGGAAATCAGTGTGGTATTTTGGAGGGCAAGCGAGCAGTATCTATGAAGAGGTTTAAAAACCTTCATGCCCTTTGGCCCAGTAACTCCTCTTCTAGGAATTTATCTTTAGGGAATAGTAAGAAGTAATACACAAAAATATATGTAAACAGATGTTCTTTATAGTAGCCTTTTGAATAGAAAAGAAAAATGGAAACAATCTAAAGTGCCTTATAATGGAAAACAGGTTGAGTCCATCTTACCCATCTATATGATGAAACACTCAATAGCTACCAAAATCATGCTGTGGACATATACTTATTGTATAAAGAAACATTTATAACATATAGTCGAGGGGAACAATACACTATAAAAAAGGGCATATATAATAATTTAATTTTGTTAAAAAATAATACATGAATGGAAAAAAAAGTTATAAAGTTTGGAAGGAAATACACCAAAATAATACTGAGAGGTTATCAGTGAGGGTGAGAGGATGAGTGTATTTTCTAACACATCCTATTCCAATTTTCTAATGTAATCATAAAAGCATGTAGAATTACAATAGTTATACGTAAAAATGTACATATAAATAAAATGTGTATGTTAATTAAAAGATAGTAAAGCTTGGGTAAAGGCTGTCGCCACAGCAGCTTGGAGGGATGCACTCATGATATGCAGAATGGAGACAGCAGATGAGAACCTCTGCTCATGGGGATTTTATGAGCAGGAGGCAGGGAAGGCACTCAGCCTTCCGCACTCACTCTCTAGGGCCTCCTCAAGGGGACCGTTTGTGGAGTGGGGGTGAAGGCAACCCATCCTGCTCCTGGGAAGTGAGCAGTAGGACAGCCAGCGTTAGCTGCTGACACCACGGCAAAAGGAACCAAGATGCCATCCTCTGGACCTTCCTTATGGTGACAGGGCCAAGGCTCCGTGAAAGTAGTGATGACAAAGGAAACAATAGCTGGACTGAGTGTGGTAAGAAAGTCTTAAGCCTTGAGAAGTCATGAGACCACATTTGAGGCCAGCAAGGTGTGGCCAACGACCTCATCCAGGTGAGCTGGGCCATCCAGGTGAGTCTGGAGTCAGCCGCAGACTCAGCCCTCACTGTGTTGGCAGCAGTGCCGGGCTGAGCCTGCCAGCCGGCCTCCAACAGCTCTTTAGCAGGGCAGTCGCTTCTCCAGCACATCTCACCAAAGCAAAGCCACTGACGATATAGGACCCCAAACAAACAAATGCAGGCTTGAACCCCCGTGGCTCTCTGCCACCCTCTTAGCCAGCATGATATTTTGCCCAGCAAGGATGAGGAAACTTTGGGGAGTCTGTTACACGAAGGAGGTGGGAACGGCCAGGAGCATCCCCAGAGGCCAAAGAAGTTGTGTGGCTTCCTTTCCTCCCTGGCTCTGCTGAGGCCTCAGGAGGCTGGGCTGAAAGATTAGCTCCAGGGGATGCACACAGGTGGGTGAGTGTGAGGCAGGGAGGTGGTAAGGGCCCAGCCAGAGCGTCTGCACTGCAGACATGGGCTGGGGAGCATGCCTGGGGGGGGAGGGGGCAGGCAGGAAGCTGTGACTGGCAGGTGACAGAGAGGTATAGGGAGACTCCCCTGCCCCCAGCAATCCCTCTCTCCAGGTGAACTTTGGTTCTGCAGGCTGTACTCGGCCTTCCAGAAGCAGCATCTGGAGGCACCTGAGCAGCATCTGTTGTGGGAAGCCATGTGGTTTCTGTTGGCACAATCCTTCTATGAGCTCTCAGAGCAATTTGTTTTTTAAAAGCTGTCCTGTAAGCCACCGCAGCCTTCCTAGGGCATTAAATGTCAGCCCTGTGTCAAAACGCAGCAGAAAGAGGCTTCATCTCCCAGCGTTCCCTCCCAGGCATGCCCCTGGGTTCCATAAGAACCACAGAGCAAAGACTGTTGGTTCACTGCCCTCCAGGAGGCTGATTCCTTCACCGACACTTAAACCTGAATCATGATAGATGGCACTGAGCTGGAAGCTCACCAGATTGCCCCATGGATTCTTCTGGAGAGCTAGCCTGAGGTGAAGCATGGTGGGGGCCAGGCCTTATTATATCAAAACTCTGGCCCTGCTGGGAACAAATTGCTCTTTTGTGGTTCGCTTCATCTGGGAGACCCTCATGACAATTTGTTTAACATCAGGCACACACAGGTGTTTTGATGTTTCTAAAACCCACTTCTTGCTGACAAAATGCTTCAGTGACTTCCAGCTGACTCTGGGATAAAATCCAAACTCCTAAGGATTGCATACAAAGGCATTCAGAATCTGGCCCTGCCCACCCTTCCCATGTCCTCCTCTGAATTCAGCTATACTCCCTTCCTAGATTGCTCTATCTTTTCTTCCTGGCCCCTCTTCATCTGGTCAACTCCTACTTATGCTTCAAGACTTGGCCCAAACAACACCTCCTCTAGGAAGTCTTCCCTGACTGCGTCTTGTCCCACCCTCTAGCTGGGTTGTGTCTCCCTTCTCTGAGCTCACATAGCACTCTGTGTGTGCCTCTATCAGAGCACTTAATGTGAAGTGACTTTTCCTGACGTTGCTGGCATTAGTTTCACCTGTTTTCATAAGCTCTTTGGGGGAAGGGACTGTAACTTTCGCTTTTATATCTCTAATAAAGTACCTGGAAAAAAAATAGAAAATCTCTAAACACTTGCCAAATGAGTGAATGACTCTTGACATACGAATGAAAATGGTTTTGGAACCCACAGAACAGATTTAAAGTTATAATTTGCAATAAAGGTCAGTCTCTAACTTCAGGCCAGTGTGTTTGATATAAAATTTGGACAAGATGTTAGAACTGATTGTGAAAGGCTGATTTCTAGAATTTGGAGAAGGAAGCAAAGGTCACTAGAAGCCAACAAGGGTTCAAGAAATGTCAGGCCAGATTAAGCTCAGGAAATACAGCAGATGCAGGGTATTTGGATTTTGGCAGGACATCTGAGAAGCTTTCTCCTGATGTCCTTGGACATATGGAGAACAGGACAACTGGATAGGCTTCTGGCCACTGAGAGACTGTGCCCAAAGCACCTGGTCAGCCTGGAGGGGACCCAGCGTGGGCAGTCCGGGCCGGGGGCCTGTCTTGTGAGACACTGTTAGCGGTGACATGAGTAAAGATATCAAGAGCAGCTGACATGACCCTCTGAGGGAGAGTATGCTGAATGACAGAAATCCAGATTTTTAAAGATTTCAAGAGGTGCAGAGAGTGGATCCGACTGAACAGGAGCCAGGCTGACCATATGGCAGTGGCAGGATACCTGACGGCAACACGTGTGCTGCAGGTGACTGTTAGCCTAAAGAGTCAGCCTGATGCGGCTGCCGAACCCGGCACGCTGATGGGCATTGATCAAGCACAACACCCAGGACAAGGGCAGTCTTCACTGGCCAGATGACCTTGAACGTAGAGAAGGCTGGCCAGGGTGGTGTGGGTGCTCATGTAAAGTGGTTGAAGGAAGTAAAGATGGGTTAGTCTGAATAAGAGAAGGCCGGGTTCGGGTCCTCGTGTACGCTTGTGCAGTCTGTGCTCTGCACAGAAGCACCCAGGTGAGAGGGGAACCTGGCACCTGTTCCGTTTCCCAGTTCATGTGCCCTGGCACAGGGCTGCACCCTTCCTTCTGGAGGAAGGGGTGACGATTTGTAATCCGCCACCCAGAAGGGCACCTGTTTCGGCTTGTTCTCGTAGAGTAGGCCCTACATTATAATGTCACAGAGGCTTCACACATGTTAGCTAGCGGTGGTGCTAACTGAGCTCTGACTGACCTGCCCTCAGAGATCTAAAGGCTTGTTGTGAAGGGTCAGAACCATGCTCTGCCCCAGGGACAGAACTAGGACCCATGGTGGAGATGGTGGGGAGACCAAATCCAGCTCAGTGAGAGCTGCCTGAAACAAAAGCTGTTAGGAACGGGGGAGGGGGATGCTTTGGAAGGGAGTGAGTCCCCTGTCACTGCAGATGATCCAGAAGAGCCCAGAAGCCCACCAGGCACAGACCTTGGAGGAACCTAACATCCTGGGGTCCTGTTATTCCAAGACACCAGCAGGCTGAAGCCAACCAGTCGAGTGTGCCCTGGGTTTCACTTGTACCTGCTGTGGGTTTGCCCTGTCTCCTAATACCCACATTTCTTTCCTAGAATATCCTGTCTTCAGTGTTGGGGTGAAGTATGTAGATAGGGGCTGAGCATATCTTGAGCCACAAACGGCTTTTATTGTGATAGAAAATACATAATGTAAAATTTGCCATTTTAGCCATTTTTAAGTGTACATTTGAGTGACTTTAAGTGCATTCACATTGTCATACAATCAATCTCTAGAACGCCTCATCTTGCAAAACTGAAACTGTGTACCTACTAAACAGGAACCCCCTATTCCTCCCCCCTCCCCCAGCCACTGACAAACACCATTCTATTTCCTGTCTCTATGACTCTGACTATTCTTAGGTACCTCATATAAGTGGAATCACCCAGCATTTGTGCTTTTGTGACTGGCTTATTTCACTTAGCATGTCTTCAAGTTTTGTCACAATGAAACATGGGTCAGAATTTCCTTCCTTTTTAAGGAGAGCCACAGAATTTTTTGATTCAAACATTTTTCTGAGCATGTTCCACCTTAATCGCCTCTTTGCCTGTGGCTGAGAATCTCTGAGCTGCCGGGACCCAAAAGGAACCACTTCACCCCTCATCAGAATACACAGTACCACACTTGGGTAGAACTGAAAGTTTAAAGGAAATACGCATAAATCATCAAGTTCTGAGGAAAAATGTATCCTCAACCAAGCTTGTGAGTCCTCTACCTCATAATTAATAACTGAAGTGATTATAAGATTATCGGGAATGTTTGAAGAGCTTAGAAGAATGTAAAACATTCTTGGAAAAAACATTGTCGTTTAAAAAATTTTAAAATTGAGCATATTTTGCTAAGTCAGGTTTCTTTTTCTTTCTTTTTTTTTTTTTTTAAAAAAAAGTTTGCATTTCAAAGGAAACTGGATTCCTATCTACCTAATGCACTTATGCTTAATTTATTGGTGATCCTAAAAGCTCTGTTATGGCCAAATGTCCACATATACTCCTGCCTTTTCAGTGGATTCTTTTGATTTAGTAAGGCAGTCCTATCAAGAGTAAACAGTTAAAAACTCTGAGAACTGTGTGTATGCATGTTGTATGTATTAAATATGTATCATATAGAGTTGTTATGGATTCAAATATGTATGCATAGATAAGGTGATACTGGTTTCCTTTGTGGAGAGGAAACTGGGATGGCAGAGTGGAGGAGGGGTGAAAATGTTACCTTTCTGAGCTGGTTTTTTTCATAGTGTACATTTAAAAAATGTTTTCTAGGTAGTGGTATTATAGGCTGTTTTGGTTTCTCTCTTTTAAATATTCTATACTAAAAAAATCAACAATAGGAAATGTTGCTAGAAATAACTCACTCATAAACAAACTCTAAGGCTACTTAAAAAAATTGGCCAAATCTGAAATTAGCCAACATTCCTCTCTCATCTTTATTTGAAATCAGTCTTTTTCCAAAATTAAAATGGTAACAAGTGATTACTCCTTTGAGTTCAGCCTCAGTATTTATTTATATCTTCATTCTACGGGAGTGATGGGAGCATTAGGAGATGTATTAGGGGAAAGCCTTCCATGTTTGGTTTATGTTAAAAAAGCCCAAAACACTCCAGAATGACTAATTTTTAATAACATACCTCTAGTCCACCGTCCTGGTACTTTTCCATCAATCTTTGTATAAAATTTTCAACTATCTGTGGTCTGACAACAGAAAAGTTTTCTTTCATGACTTGGTGTTTCCAAAGGTCTAGGGGGAGAAACATACCAACACTAGTATCGTGAAACACTGAACACATTAATGTCTATAACATGGCAACTCGCTGAGAGAGCACCGGACACAACAAGCTCTCATTTTCAAACACGCAAAAGCTCGCAGGTGAGGTGGGGAGGGGAGGAGATGGTTGAAGACACAGGATCCACTGGAACATGGGAATAAGGAAGATATCTAACAAGATTACTAATGAAAAGATTTGGAAAACCATCTCTGAAAACAGTAAACAATATTCTGTTACCACAATGAAAAATCCCGAATCAAATGTTATTGTTGATCCAGCACGACATCTATTTTCATTGAGTTCCTATATGTATCTGAACAATTATTTTGGCCTAACACAGCTATTAGAAATAAATGAAGAGCTATTCTATGTATCTGTTTAAGTACATTCTCGGTGTCACAGGCAAAATTAATTTGAAAAGAGAATTAATAAAAAAAAGGGGTGGAAATCCAAAAGAGAGAAGAAAGAGTCACAGATTAGAAATGTTGAGAACTGACAGGCCATAAATGTCAGCTCCTAGATTGAAGCAGCAACAGGGCTGACACATATGAGATGAGGCATATACACAGTTATTCAGAGCAGCATTGTCTGGGACAGGAAAAGCTTGGAAACAACAAATAAACTATGGTATATCCTTCCAGTGAAACAGTATGCAGTTGCAAAGAAGAGAGGAACTTTTCCATGTACTGATATGAAAAGAACCATAGATTGTTAAGTAAAAAATTCAGTGTGCAGAACAGTGGATGTAAAATTCTATCTTTTATAAGAAAGATATGATAAAGATAATGAAGGCAGAGGATGTCCCCTCAAGCCTATTCAAGTTCATTGCTCCAAAACTTTGGCATTCTCCAATATCGAGTCTCCCCTTTCTTTGATCATTCAAAATAGCACACGTTATTTTTTCCCACTTCAAAAAAATCCTTCTCTTAACCCCACTTCTCTTGTCAGCTATTGTCTCATTTATTTGCTCCCTTTTTAACAAAACTCTGGGAGATGTCTACACTTACTGTTTGTGACTTCTCTCAAAATCCTTCTTAAACCCACCTGTTCACCCAGCTTACAACTCCACCATTTTGAAACTGATTTTGTCATAAACATCAACACGACACCAACACCCTCATGTGCTCTAGACATGGTTAACACCAGTGGTTTTACTTGACTACAAGCAACATTTCACACAATTTGTCACTTCCTTCTGCTTGAGAAACTTCCATCACTAGACGCTGGGACTGCACTCTGTCCTACTTTTCCACCAGACTACAAGCAACATTTCACGCAATTTGTCACTTCCTTCTGCTTGAGTAACTGCCATCACTAGACGCTGGGACTTCACTCTGTCCTACTTTTCCTCTGTCTCACTGTTTGTTCCTTCTAGGCCCTTTTGCTGGTTCTCCTTTTCCCTTCCACACTCCCAGCTCTTAATATTAGAGAGTCCTAGGACTCAGCCCTTGATCCACCTCCTTTTTCTATCTTCACTCATTCCCTTAGCTAGTTCACGGCTAAATAACATCCTTATGCTGACAACCCTCAGATTTAGATATCATACCCACTTGGCATTTCTTCTTGGATGTCTAAAAGGCATTTCACACTTCACTTGTGCATAATTAAATTCCTCATTTTCCCTCCCAACCTTGCCACCTCAGCTGATGGCAATTCTATTTTCCCAATTGCTCAGGTCAAAAAATCTTGGCGTTATCATGGAGTCTTCTCTTTCTTCAACATCCAATACCCAATCCATTACTGACTACTTCAAAAATATGCCCAGAATCTGACCAGTTAATATTTCCACTGCTCCCAACCCTGTTTGAGCCACAATTTCTTCTTGCTTGGATTATTGCAATAGCCTCCAAACCAGCCTCTCCCTTCTCCCACCCTTTCTTCCTTCACTGTCCATTCTCAACATAGCAGCTGGACAGATTCCATTACAATACAAGTCAGATCATATCACTCAAAATCTGGGACAGGCTCCCCATTACATTCAGAGTAAACACGTAAACTCCTGGCAGAGCTCTGCAGGATCTGTCCTCCTTTCACAAGATCTTCCTCTCTGACTTCCGCCCCGACTACTCTCCCTCACTCTCTCCATTCCAGCCCCACTTGGGTCTTTGCTATTTCATAAATATGATAGGCATCCTCCGCTTAGGGCGTCTGTATGGCCTGTCCTTCTGTCTAGAACGCTCTTCCTCCAGACACCCAGATACCTAACTCCCTCCCCTTCTTCAAACTTTGCTCAAAGTGCCACTTTCTCAGCGAAGTCTATCCTGACCACCCGAAAGGTGCCTTGTGCCCCCTTCAAACCTCCACAGCACCATCCTCCTTACTCTATTATTTTGTTAGTTCTTATGTTTATGCTTATTGTCTGTCTATTCCCTTCTAGATGATAAACTCCCTGAGGGTAACGATTTTTGCTCGATGACAGGAAGGAGGCATCCCCAAAACAGCACCTAAAATATAGGAGCCTAGAACACAGTAGCTGCTCAGTAAATAGGTATTGAATAAAAGAATGAATTAGAATATGCTAAAGAAGCACTGAAAGGATGTATTAAAAACCAATTCAAAGTGGTTATATAGGGGGTGGTAGAAGAAGATCAGTGGTAGCAATAAGACTTCTAAATGTATACTTTTAATGTCATTTTGAGTTTTGAGCGAAGTGAATGTATTCTGTTAAAAAATACAATAAAATGTAAAAATAATATGACAATGCTAGAACAATGGGAATATGTCAACACTCCTTCACTTGCACATGGCAGAGCAAAAGCACACATGTATGTTGGTTATGCTGCGTACTCCCTTGAGCACAGCCCCAGGGGTGTCTTGAGAGAAATATGAAATAAAAGGCAGCAGCCAAGCACCACCCCCCTTCCCCTTCTGTTGTAGGGTGCTGGCCATCAGCAAGGACACGCTCAGGGCTGCCCCTGCCCCCAGCTGGTTCTAATGTCAGACGAGATTCCCTACTCCTCATACTTTCATTTTGCTGGAAGAAGACACAAGAGGAAGCGTCCTGCACAATCTTCCCAGAAATGTGGTTATGACAGAGCAGGCGCCTCTAGCATTCGCACTTATTATGTTATTTATTGGGGGGGGCCTGGTTTTGAAAATAGGATTCCATGTTTCTTCTACAATTGGCTGCTTCCCATCCTAACAAACATATCTGATTTTCCTTTTCCTTTAGGACAATAAAGGCATATCGGCCACCGTCCTAGCACAACTGAAGTGGAAAATGCAAAAGAGTTAATTTGCCTAGCAGTTCACACTTAAGATGTTTAAGACTTTCACAGGTCTAAGCTTTGACAAGACTAAGTTCATGTATATTTCAGACAAGAAATTGGATACTTTCCCCAGGGCTCGTTAGTGGCAGGTATCTGGCTCACAGCTAAGCCTGGTGAGGGACCACATCCATCACACAATTCTTGTTTGGGGACCATCACCTGCCAAATGCCCACAGAGCTGGTTTTGGGTTTAACTCTGGGCTCAGCTGAAGGGGATGTATTTTACTGGCATGGTGGGAAATTGATCCAACACAATTTTTCTTCATGAGTTCAAGTTCAGACATGCGTATGCATCTGTAGGCAGGAGTCAGGGGAAGCCAAAGAGAGTAGAATTCATCCAAGAGAAGTAATTCCCGTCCAAGTGGAGTTGACATTCTCCAAATGTGTCTCATTTTCAGTGTGTGTGTGTGTGTGTGTGTGTGTGTGTGTGTGTGTGGTCATGGTTTCTTTAAGATGAAGCAGTTTTTGACAGAAACATGAATTTGGGAGAGAGACAGCACACTGGGCATTAAATTAGGGTTTTGTTCTCCCCCCTCACACTGTTTCCAGGTCTTTGACTGGAGGAAACTTTGATTCCCTGGTGGCCAAACCACTTCCCCCCTCTCTCTCTCTCTGAACACTCCACTCACCGCCCCACCCTCCATGCAGCCCCCTCCCTCTAGGAAGAGCATCACGGTTTGGTAGCATTTCAGTTCCCTAACACAACCATGAGCCTTCTGTGCCTGAGTGGTCCCTGGGTCCTAAGCCAAAGCAGAACTGAAACTTAAAGGCACACAACTGCCAATCAAGGTTGTTCTCCATGACCAGGCAGGGGTGTGGGGAGAGGTTGAAAACCTTGTTGCTTCAAGCATATGTATGTATTTTGTACTCCTGTGTTTCTCAAACTGCTCCCCAGAACAGTAATTCCTTGAGTTGATGACAGGTGTTCCCAAGGGGAAAAATGGGTGCTATGGGCAAATAAATTTTTAAAAGATTTCATACTCTATCTCTCTCCTGGAGATTTATAATTCACAGTAGGATAGTAAAGGCTCTGAGAAGGTCAAGAGTAAAGAAACCTTTTAAATTATTTACTCCAAATTTCCCAGACTTATTTTGACAAAACAAACAAACAAACAAAACCCTTCTCTCTCAGCTCCTGCGAAAATCCTCCTTTCTAAAGCAATTAAGACTAAGAGTTGGTTGGTTAATCAAAAGAAGTCTGTGAAACCAGAGAATGCTTAAAAGATGACATGCAGTATTTTAAACATTTTATTTAACTTAAAAGTATACCAGTACACAGACATTTGCCGATATTCTAATGCAGAGCTTAGTCCTTTCTTCTCCTTGTGTGTACCACCCACTGGAGTTCTGTACCATCTTTCTTCTATAAACCGTCATGTATGTGCATGGTCTGCAATTTCTAGTGTTCATGTTTTTGGTTTGTTTCTTTCCTTTTATGGAGAGAAAACTTAAAGACCATAAACCAACCCAAATGCATCCGTTTTTAGAGCAGTTTTAGGTTCACAGAAAAATTGAGCAGACAGTACAGAGAGTTCCGCATAGCCCGTGCTCCCACCCTTAGCACACAGCCCCCCTCATTATCCAATCGCACACCAGTGGGGTACACCTGTTACAATGAAGAACCTACACTGCCATGCCATTACTACCGAAAGTCCATAGTTTTCATTACGGTTCAGAAATGAAGGGTTTGACAAATATATAACGGCATGTATCCACCCTTGTTGTGTCATACAGACTAGTTTCACTGCCCTAAAAGTCCTCTATGCTCTGCCTGTTCATCCCTTTCTCCTCTCCACACCCCTGGCAACTGCTGATCTTTTTAATGTCTCCATAGCTTTGTCTTTCCCAGACTGTCATATATCTGTAATCATACAATATGTAGCCTTTTCAGGTTGGCCTCTTTCTCTTAGGACTGTGCACTTAAGCTTCCTCCATGTTTCTTCATGGCTTGATAGCTCCTTTCTTTTTCAGTGTTGAATAATATTCCATTGAATGGATGTACCACAGTTTATCCATTTCAACTTTGTTTTTAAAGAACAGATCTCCTTCTTTTTGTACTCCTATTTCATTGGTTTACAGAATACATAATTAAATTACTCAAATACAGTGATGAGCAAAAGTAGCATAAATAGGTTTGGAGTAAACAGTGACCCGTGATGCTCGGTGAACCTACGTAACCCAAAGACTGCGATTAGGGAGTACTTTGCCGGCTTCCGTTCCCAAAGGAGAGGAAAGCTTAGGTCATCCACAAGTGTGCTAGTGCAGGGTGGCTGCGAGAGCACCTGCATTGCTGCTGAACTGTGTTCCAGGGCCCACGGCTGGGGAAAGCTGGCCTACACCATACAATCCTCAGCGTTTTGATTGTGCTTCCCTCAAGTGAAACATTTGTGTTCACTAACCTTTAACAAATGGATGCTTATGTTTTTATAACTTTCTACATTACAATCACTGGCTAATACTGCAAAGCATGATGTGCTTAGGGAGAGGTCTCTCCACGGTGAGAATGGATCTCAATCCACTTTCCCCATCGCTCCCTTGACCTTTTAGTTCTTTTGTCTGACTTCTTATCAGATGTGATTGGGTTATTTTTTTAAACCTCAGAATGTGGCTGAAGATAAGCATGTACCAGGATTAGAAGTGTCACCTCTACGATTTAATATTCGCTTGTGGGTTGCCTTCCCATGGTCACTTCAGAATACCTCAGTGTGGAGTGTGACATGGGACTTCTTACATGTGGACTAAATCTATTTAGAAGTTCCATTAGGTTGGTGCAAAAGTAACGTCCATTTAAAAGATTAAACATAATTACAAAAACCGCAATTACTTTTGGACCATCCTTATAACATTTTCTTCCCATACCCCTGGGGTATTGCTGGCCACTTTGGAGACCGCTGGCCTTATAACTGCTCAGAGACATCTAGAAAATAAATTAAAAATGACTTCAATGCCAAAATGTCAAAGATGGAGCATGGCAGAGTCTCTCTGAATCAGGGGAGCCCATCTCTCTGCTAAGACAAACCCCGAGGCTGAATGGGGAGGGGTGCAGCCACTTTCGAGAAAGTTCTCAGGAGACCACTACTTCAGCTACCAAGAACTAGCAGCAGACCGGGTGTGCCTGCCGCATTATTAGCTGCTCACTGACAAACGGACAACTCACTCAGAAGCTGTATAAAAAGATTAAGCTCCAAGACAAAGTGGGGAGCAGGGAAGGAGATAAAGGGGAGAAGTATCAAGGGCTCCTTTCTGGCAGGTGTAAATGTAAACACCGGAGTCAGCCAAGAGGGAGGGACGAGACCTTGGAGCAAGGACAGGAGCCTGTGATGTCCCCTGGCCTCAGTCTCTCCATTCCCAACTCCTTCCAGGGAAACCAGTAGATCCAAACTAACCTTGCCCACAAAGGGTGGTCTGTGTTGCATGAAGAAGCAGCCGTCTGTTGGAAGCCCATCCGCTATGGCTGCTGCCTGTTGCTGAGATGAGCAAGAGGTGGTTTTATTGCCGTCTTTGAAGGTACCCACCCCACAGCGGTCCCAGGAAGACTAAATTGAATAAATATATATAAAAGCACCCCTGGCATGAAGTGGGGAGTCTGTCACTTACACTAGGGGAAGTCAGGATAGGCAGAGACCCACGCCTCCAGATTAAGTCATGTTGAACAGACCAAAACCAAAATACTCTCACTGTTGGCATTTATTTTCAAAGCTTTCTGAGTACAGAATTGACCAGTATACTCTAGCCATAGTAAGGTTTGGTATTACCCACCTTACACCACTGAGAATAACTCTACGCCTCCCCTCTGCCTGACTTTCACCAGCCCCTTACTGAAGGCCCTTTCCACGCACAGCTGACAAGCACCACACACAAGGGGCCACACCGCACAGCTGCAGCGCAAAGATGCTTCCTCCCCTAGCCCCCAGCCCAGGCGTCTCGTAAGAATCACAGCCCTGAAACGTACAGATGGTTGCACCTGCCCTGTGTTTGTGGATTTTCTCCAAGGACTTGGAAGGGAGCTGCCTGAATGCAGCAAACACAGCACAAACAACAGGCGCTCTGTCTTGTTAAATATCCTGTAATTGGAGCTCACCCACACTCAGCTTTCAGGTGACATGCAGAGACGCCCAGTGGGGACCGGTTGCTCTCTCATGGCACAGCTTTTCCCAGAGCCCTGTTTACAGAATTCAGTTACTCGAAGCACTGAAACTGCCAATGGCTTATTAGGTGAGGACAGAGGTTATTCATAAATACTACAGTGTCTATGGATTTCGCCTCAAAAGGAAAACCTATTTTTTTTGCTAGTCAGACAACTTGTCAGTAGCTCAAAGGTTGTGGAGTTTCCTACAGAATTAGTAGGAGTTAGGAGGAGACATTGCAGTTCAGACAGGACCAGCTGCATAATCTATGGCACATTAAAATAAAAATGCAGAGCTTCTTGCTCAAAAAGCAGGAAAAAAGAGCCGTGATAGGTACTAACATATAGAGTTCTGCTTCTGCCATCTCTCTCTCGACCTGTCATGGTGTTCTTATTTGTTGCACTCCCAGACATGGGAATGCTTGCAGGGCAAATGTGACCCTCGTGAGCATGTAGGGGCCTGCCCTGTGACTGGGTGCAGGAGTGCACGTGGCCTACCGCGTACAGGACCGAGGCAAAGAAGTTGAGCCAGGGGTCTCCCCTTCCCACAGGCTCACCGCCCCAACCCACTGTGGACAGGCAACCGCGGGAGTATCACAACCTCCGTGCTGGGATATTTTGGAGATCCAGGGATGGGCCACAGGCTTGTCTCACTAAGTTACCCCTCAAACACACTGTGGTTCTGTCAGCCTGGGATCCTTCAGAAGCTGCCAAGTACACAGACCCACCCCGAGCCTCTGCAGGCTCAGGCCCCGCCTGGGATGGAGGACTGCAGTGATTGCCGAGTGGGGATGGTGAGGGGGAGTCCAGGGGTGGCCTGGGTGACGGAGAGCAGAGCAGCAGCAGCTGAGAACCCCTCCTGGCAAGGTGGGGAGGCAGCAGGAGGTGGGACCACATGAGAGCCAAGGCTCCACGGCCATGGTGCATGCTCCATCAACTTACTGGATTCCACTTACAAAACAGAAGTTCTAAGTTGAAATGAAGAAGTTCAAGATGGCAGCCACAGAGCATGAAAGCCCACGTGCCCCGAGTCCTGTGTGAGTCCCTGGTCACACGCCCATGAAGTGAGTCTCCCTGACTTTAGACCTCAGATGAAAGGAAACAATTTTGATGCCTTCCCACCCCAAACATATGCATTGGTAACAGCTTGACATAGATACGTCATGTACATGTGTAATATAGATACATGTATGGAATAAGAAAAGCTTTATGTGTTTCCCCCATTTCAACTTTATTTCAGTTACGAGTTGACCAGCAGGGTTGAGACTGTATAAGACTATAGTTAACAAATGTTGTCTATTTTATTTATCTATCTAAATTTAATTTATTTTTCAATTACAGTTGACAGACAACAAGTGTGTTCTATTTAAAAGCCCTTTAAGTGGAAGGAAGTATATCAAAGTGTTAATAGTAGTTCTCTTTGGACCAAGGTGTTAAAAAGCAATTTTTATATAATTTTCTGGGCACTGTGAGGTTTGTTTATTTTTGTTTTGTTTTTTTCCCCCCCATAAATATGGATACACGGATTGCTTTTATAATTAGGAAAAAACAGTCAATGTGATTTTCTGAGGTAATAAAATAAACATACTTTACCTGTAGGGAGAGTGCACTGCTCCTTGGACTTTTCTGACATAACCAGTGTTATCTCTCTGTTAACTTTTCTTAATACCTCCTGGATCATATGTATTTCAAGATTTTCCAGAAGTTTCTGAAGCTAGAAGAAGCAGTTTGAGAGTCAGTCTACATTCAGTTTATTCTCTAGGCTCCCATGTCAGATTCCTGCAGAAGGGCCTTGGGCGGCTCCTGTCCTGCAGGTACGGTCTCCCGTGGGAGAAGAAGGGTCCCTGTCTCGGGCTCCCACGTGCGTCAGTGGGGGTGGATACACCTCTTTGGAAACCAACATCTTTTCTTCCTGGCCCACATCCTGACTGATAAAATACAACCCTTTTTGCCAAGTTCTGCTAAATTGGAAAATGCTCAGTGCCTAAGGTGCCCTCAGATGCCTTGGGCAGGAAGTGTGGGCAGGAATTTCTTGAGCTGTTATCATAAGAGAAGCCCTCAGGTCTGAAACTCAATGTAGACACCAAGGAGGATTTCGTGAGAAGATTTAAAACCCCATACATGACCAGAGTAAACTCTGTTCTGATAACTGTGAGCTCTCCCTTAATCCATTATGCTTGCAGAGCACACGTTTCTCCCTGTCAGAGGACCCCAGGTGCTAGAGGGGAACCAAGGTTCAGAAGGGTAAGCAATAGGCTGGGGACTGAAGGGTGTGTGTGTGTGTGTGTGTGTGTGTGTGTTGGGGGACAGGGCGCTGCATTCTCCTTGATGCTCATGGGCACACATCTCAGCCTTGACACCCAAACACCTCGAGGCTTTGCTTGCCTGTTATAATCAGCACAGCTACGTGGAGCCTGTGTCCCAGGATCAAGGTGAACAAACACTTGGGAAAACAACCACATAGATCATCTAACACACGCCAAATGGGCTAGTGCATAAACGGCGTTGTGTGATTCACAGAAAAACAATCACAGGAGCTATTTTAAATATTCCATTTCCATGAACGTGTGTATGGAGGTGTGTGGGGGGGTACCTGTGTGCTGGATTTTATGTTTAAGATGCTAATGGCTGTGTTTTCTGTTGTCTTTTTTGTGGTGCTGTGCCTTAATTTGGAAAAACTCAAATATGAAAACCTAGACTTAAAGTTATGAGATCTTAATTGGTAGTTATTTGCTTAATCCAAGCCTCACATGCTTTTAAATACTTAGTTCCCTCTGAGCCTGTTCAATGATTTACAAACCTTCAATTTATACTTTAGAAAACAACACTACTTGGGTACATCTGTAGTTTTACATGCTAATGCCATAAAGCAAATTTTCAAAGCCAAATTCAAAACAGCTCTTGCATACCTGCTGAGTTTTTATTTCAATTTCTGAAGCTCCTTTTGGGGGAAGAATAGATTGACTACTTATTATAAGTTCTTCAAATTCATCTTCTTTCCCCATCCGCCTAGCAATGGCTCTCATGCTGGGGTAGAGAATGTCAGTTCTAGCAAAGAAGAGAGAGAAGTTGCAAACAAACATATCATTTCTCATTCGGATTCTCTGACAATTATTTTCATTCATGTTCTGTTTCCTGTCATCACCTATAAACCTCCCCACCCATCACAGCCAGTTACAGCAACATGTAAATTCATCACAGTTGCCACTCCCTTAGTCGATATTAAATCCCAAGGCCTTTTCCCACTGGATACATTTAATTTCAGTCTTCATTTTTCAAAATATTGAGAAGTCTTGCTATTCCCTAGTCACCAGGAAAGCTGACTGTAATAACGCCTAAGACAGACAATTCAGACTGTGCTACCAAAGGGAACCTTCTCGTGCTCAGTAAGGTCCAGGGTGGTGGGTCGGTGCTCAGTGAATGCTTGTTTGGTGACAGACACATGGCAGAAGCCACATGTCTTTTGTGCCAGCTAAATCATTCCAGCCAGGGCTTGAAGCTGTGAAAACACCCCAGCATCTCGCAGGCCTGATTATATTAATACCACTGTACCTTATTATGTCTCTGGCTGCAACCCATGGCGCTCCCAGAGACTCAGCACTTGGGTCTAATGGGGCAGACAGTGGGGAGAAATGCAGCAGCATCTCCCCACCTGGTGCTCGCTGGGATCCTGTGAGCTAAATAGCTTAGAGTCAGCACCACGGGGACACTCTAAAAGCACAAGTTCCCGGGCACAGAACTCTGGGTAAATGATGTACAGTGTGGCTCAGTGGAATCCCGCGCCACCCCTGCAGTCAGCAGAACGCAGTGTTTCCTGTGAAATGCTGTTTGTAGAGACACATCGCCCAGCTTCCTCTGGGCTCCGTGGGGCTGGCTGCACCAGGATTCAGGGACCAAATCTTATCAGGGGAAGGGGCTGGAGTCTGGCAAACCCCAGGTTCCATCTGTTCCCATGAATGTCCACCTCAGCAACACTTACCCATAGAGCTCAGAGAACTGCTTGTGGAAAGAGACAGAACTGCTGTCCTGGCCTTTTAGCTTAAGCCGACCCCAGTGCTCCTTCAGCACTTCCAGCTGCTTCCACCGCACCAGAAATGATCTCAGCAAAGCAAGGGACATGGCTGCATCGCACGGGCTCCCCAGAAGCTTGGAGGCCTGTGGGCGGCTTTGGAACTGACTTCTGACTCCTGGCGCTCTGCACAAATCTGGCTGAAAGTGTTACAGAAAGTCTTCTTTATTGATCACGTACCAACACGGGATAACATTTTACCCGCAGCCCGCACGGAATGAAGTCTTTGAACAGTGACTCCTCTCCCAGGAGGAGTGGTTTACACACCTGCAGCAGTTGTAGGGCTTAGAGATGGAAAGCGTGTTTCCTGAACAGACAGGATACAGATTTCTGCTTGAGTCGTGAACCACTCAGTTTTACGTCTTTTTTTACTTGGGTACTAACATTTTATCTCCCTTTGAAAAATCAAGCCTTTCGTGTTTAACCTCAGCATTCTGGAAAGTGCTCTTCTACACACTCAAGATTTAACTCCTCAAATGATAGAGTAGTAATATAACCTTTAGCTGGGGATTTTATGCATTGCATCGGTAAGTAAATGGAAACCTAAGTTTGTCATATGTCCTGTTCCTTCTGCCATCCTTTAAAAGTTAGGCAGAGAATATGTCTCTTAATTTGAGTTTATTATTCAACAGGCAATTGTACTTTAACAGTATGATTTGTTCATTCATTCACTGGTGCTCCTCTTAAATATGTGATTGTTGAGGGGCTGTTATGAGCCCTGGAGGATGTGGAGGTAACAAGGGTTTCAGGTCCCTGCTCTCCTGTAGCCAGGGGTATGAGGGCCAGGTCACCCAGAGAATGATAGACAGAATGGGGAAACTGTGCCCAGGACTTCCGTCTGACAACAGCGCCTCAGTCACAGGAAAAGAAGCTTTCCTTTGCAGACGAGACGGGAAATCAGGATCACGATGTTATGACAAGAAGGGCCTCAGAGAACAATCAGGTAATAGCTAGCACCTTAGACACTCAAGTTCCCAGGCTAGGAATGGGAAGAAACACCACCTGGTGTAACTAGATCCTAGATCAGTGCTATTTACATATCTCAGGATATGTTAATATCTTTATGTCAATACCTTATGGGCAGCGCTGACAAAAAAGAGGGTTGGCAAGACCCAGGGAGAGTGAGCTCCTGAACACAACTGACAACCCTTCGACCTCGCAGCCTCCCTCCTCAACGATCAGCTGATCCATGCATTTCCAGGTTTATTTTATCCTCACAAACCTTTCATTAAATGAAATCTTACACAGTGGCCCAAAATATCCAACAGCCCAAGGCTGATCATGGTGACAGGGAAGAAGCAGCCTACAGGCCACGTAGTTGGCCCCCTGCACTCAAAATGCCGCAAGGTGCCTCTGAGAAAGCCAGGGCTCCTGGGACCAACATTTTTAAAGGCCCTGAGCTAATCCATCACCTTCACTTTGGAGCTCCAGAGACTGAAGTCTAAGAGATCACAGAGCTGGTGCCACAGCTGGGACGGGAAACACAGAATCCTAACTGACTGGCAGTATAAATGCCAGGGTCTTATATTGTTTATGAATATTTAAATGCTCTTAAATAAAACAAATCACAAAATAAAACTAATTTAAATAAATAATAATTTTAAAGCATGCTTACCCTGTTAGTATATAGTTGGCCCTTTAACAGCATGGGGGCTGGGACCCTGACCCTTATGCCGCTGAAAAATCTGAGTATAACTTAAGCTGAATTTGTGGATGTGAAACCCAGGGCTATGGAGGGACAACTGTATATTTATTGAAAAACATCTGTGTATAAAAGGACCTGCACAGTTCAAACCCCTGTTGGTCAAGGGTCAACTGTATTCATATTAAGAGAAGTGTTCTCTTCCTAAGTGTTTTAAAGGATGAGAGAAGGAATAGGAGATAAAAATAAAGGACAAAGCAGGGGGAAGTGGGGATGTCAGGAAACAATGGTAATCCATCAGAAACAGGGCCAAAAAACGGTAAAGAGAAGGGACCAAAGGAGCCAGCATGCTTCTTGCTCTCGGCACTACTTGGTCTATACCCAGCTTTGCAAGTGCTGCTTCTCGGTGAAGCATCTAATTCTGCGGCAGAATTTAGATGGCTCATCTAAACACACTTCATGTTCCACTAATTGGCCTGAAGTGGACTTGTGACTCAGTGTTAGTAAGACACAAGGAAAACCTATTGGAAGCCTTCTGGAAAAGATTTTCCTTCTTGATAAAATGATAAAACTCCTTAAGGAAAAAGGGTTTTTCCTTCTCTTCTCATCTTACAAGGATGAGGGAGGCATTTTGCTGACACACCCAGGATGGCAGAGCTGCGGGCCTGCACCTACCGGGGTGACTGCTCCAACCTGACCTGCCTCCTTCAAAACTTGTTTTGAAAGATTACTACACTTCTCTAATTTCAGTCATGGCTAGTGGGACAAGCTGGTACTTATGGCAGGTGCTTCTTTAGTTGGCATCGAAGAGCATCCGCTTAAAGGTGGAGGAACAGAAGAAGCTCCTAAAAAAGTAGTTTGGAAGTGGAAACCCGAAGGCTAAGGAGGAATCAATCAGATGACGAAGTAGAAAGTGGGAGAAGATGATAATCATTTGGACTGGTGGACATGGGTGGTGAGGGAGGATGGAGAAAAGTAGACAAACTTGAGAGACATTAAAATAATAGGACAGTAAAACTTGGAGTCTGATTATAGGCTATGATAGAGAGAAGTCAAACACGAGGTCCAGATTTTTTGGCTGGGACAGGTTGAGGTAAACTGACAGCAAAGATGGAAAAAGGAGCAAGTTTTGGGGCCGTAGAATGAGCTCAGTGTGGGACACACTGTCCCAGAGATGGAACAAGGCAGTTGAGCATGTGAGTCAGACAAGGCTGTGTTTTGGACTGGACGTGTAGATTCTGGCGTTGTCACATGTACGTCATCAAAGTCATAAAAGCAGACAGGTTTGCCTAGGGAGAGGGGGAGGAGTGGAGAAACCCAGTGGATAAGAGTATGCGAGAGCTCCAGGGCAAGACTGTTAGTTTGGCATCTGGGTCTCTCTCCTCAGGAGGCATGGGACTGTCAGCACAGCGCTTAACCTTCATGAGCCTCATTATTCTTATCTGTAAAATGAGAATAATGAAAGCACTCATGGAATTATTGTGAGGATTAAAGACATGACTAATTAATGAAGCATCTGAACAGATCTTAGTCATAGCCAATAGCAGTATTAATAGTATTCAGAACCAATGTGTTGGTTAGACACAGAAGGCACAGGGCCCAGGACCCACAAAACGTTTTCATTTCTTTTTAAATCAGAAAAAAGAACATTTCAGATGAATAAAATGCTTTAATATATGACATTAATATATTTTTCTTTATATTAACACAGTCATAAACGGGAACTTAAAATTTTTTTTTATGGAAGAAAGGGTCCACAAAGACAAATGTGTCTAGAATCATGGAAATCAAAATGCAGCCCTGGTAGAAGTTGTCGTGAGACAAAACTCCAAAAACAACATTTTGGGCATTGGCAGAGGTAGAGGAATCTACGGAGAAGCCTGAGAAGGTGTGTCCAGCACAGTCGGAGGAAAGCTGGGAGAGACTTGTGCTTTGGAAGCCAAAGGAAGAGAGGCTTCGAGAAGGATACACTGTGTCAAATCCTGCCAAGGGGTCAGGTTGGAAGGGGACTGAATGGTATCCAGAGAATTTTGTGACAAGGACCGTTGAGCTCTTGATGACAGTGGTCTCAGTGGTGAGATGAGGAAAAGGAGAGATTGCAGTTTCTGCAGAGTAGATGGAAGGTAAGGAAATGGAGATGGCTGGTACACACATCTCTCAGAAAGTTTAGCTCTGGAAAGGAGGCTCTTTAAATAGGGGCACCAGCTAGCTTACCCTGGGTCCAGACAAGTTTCTCCCTGGTTCTCAGATACATGCAGAATTGTTTCAAGTTAGGATACGAGGTGGGCTAGTGGCTCTTGGTACTGAGAGTTTCAGAGGGACAGATTCAAAGGAGGGGGTGCTTGCCTAGGAGTCTGTAGGCTCATTGAGTGATGAAGAGAGGGGCCCAGACTGGAAATGTTCACCCGGGGCCCCGGTCATACCCCTCTGGTCTTTCCAACTCCAGTCGTAAATGTGTGACTCACACGGAAAAGAAGCCAGCAATGGAGCATTGGTTCCATTTGTTTTCAATGCAATTCCCACAACCTTTGTTCTATTTTTAAAATTAAAATAAATGGCTATACCTCTGATCACAGGACATATTGTAAAAGAAAACACTTTGGAGTGGCTTTCACAGCTACTCCTGCTCAGTGGCTACTCCTTGCAGCGTGAACCCTGCCCTGGGACCCACCGGGAGAGGCTGGGGGGGGTGGGGCAGACGGGCCTCTCTAGTCCACGTCTACACTAGGAAGGTCCTTAGGACCATGAAGCATCGGCCAGCGATGTGGGCTGCTCACCGAGAATACCTGTGTACTTTTTTCTAGTGTGGCTTGCTGTCCTGGGGGACTCTCCATGATCATATGATAGCTGCTCAGAAGTACGTCTTCCATGAGCAGGTGCATGCCCACCAGCTCTCCATGAGCCACCCTGAGGTCACGGTCACTCAGCCTGCAGAGGCACAGCTGACATCAAAAGAGAACAAAGCAAAATGAAAACATCCATGTTGAAGACTTCTATGTATCCTTTACACATGGTTTTTGGGAAACAAATTAAGAATAACTGTGTTTATAAGCCCTGCCCTCCCAACAATTAAAAAATTCCATAAAAATCAGAGTAACATTTCTAGCTCAAAGTGTCCTTTGAACATACCAGATTTTTGGTTCTGTGTGGAAACCCAAGCTTCCCAGCCCTTATAGCGGTGTCTGGACATGGTAAATGTATAGTGTGAGCCCAAGCTTCCTTTAAAAGTACAGATATAAACACATGTATGCATAGGGAAAAATATAAACCAAAATGTGAACTGTGCTTATCTCCTAGTAGGAGGCTATGACTGTTTTTCTTTTAACCATTCTTATTATTTTACTAAAAAAAACACCAAAAAAAACAAACACTTTTTGACTAATGGAGAATTTTGAGCATATACAAAGGCAAACAATAGTCTCCATCACCCATTCCCAAGAACCATCAACCCACGGCCAGTCCTGCTCCATCCTCATCACTCCCCACCTCCATATTATTTTGAAGCAAATTTAGGATTGATTTTCATGTTGTTTTTAATACTTTTTTATATTTTATATTTTTTAAAATAAGAACATAATGTTTGCTTAAGTAATCAAGGGGAAAACACATAATTGAAAGAAATTCTCCTTCTGAGTCCTGCTTAAAAAGGTCTGTTCCTATTACTGTTCATAGATGGGTCAGGAGTCACACATCTCTGAGCTACCAGCCTGGTTGTTTCTCTGGGAGGCCCACAGAGTGACTGGGAATGGATGGCCTCTCTCCCAGCATTAATGGCCACAGGAGTTTCATCTGTGTCTATAACCAAGGCTGTTACCAGCTGAGACCATGATTCTCTTCTGTTTTAATAAAGCATGACTCACCTTGCAGGTGTTGGGTTTACAGCCTCGTTATAAAACATCCTGCTGGTCTTATAAATGATTCACTGGCCAGAGTGTTGAGGATTTGACCTTTGGACCCAATGACACCTGCTCTGCAGTCGGACTGTGGTTGTCTTTGTGACAAGTGGGAAGACCTATCCTACCTGCATATTTTTTTAAAATTTATTTTTAAAATTTATTGGGGTGACAATTGTTAGTATACCTGCATATTATATTCCAGAGTATCCGGGCTGCTACTCGTCACTGGAAATGGTCCTCCATCTTCCAGAAATGCTCTCCAAGGGAACAGCACAAATGCCTAAAGGAACCAAATAGTAAACATGATAATGCTGTTCTGTGCCCATTCGAGACATCTGTATATGAACAGGATGTCTGTGTCTGCACCCCAAAATACTCCAGGATGATTTATTTATTATGTAGAAGTAGTTCTTAAGGTATAGTCTCTGATGAAGCAGAGGAGAGAGTCATAATCTTACTTTGTTTGATAATATTTAGAAATCGTATTTAACAGAAAGTAGCTAAGCACAGAAGGATACTTATGACTTCAGTGTAACTAGTTAGCACCAGTGTTCAAAAGTTCCAGAACAGTATAATACCAATGGGACATATTTATAACCAACAAACTAAACTTACTTAAGTGTAAGTGTTCTAGATATTGGGAATCTTAAAAATGTATCCTTCAGCACCATTGTGCTCCAGTTCCAGGTAACAGTGCTAAATCAGTGTTGCAATGGGCTCCTGTCTGCACATCACTGTCTAACAGCCAAAGCACCCCCGACTCCTTGTGGTACCACATGCAGCCCTGGGTGCAGTGGGCCTGTCCATCTGACTCCATTCTGCACTTCTAGACCTGGTAGTGGCTCCAGACAATTCCTAGCGTCGGAGTCAATTCAGGTAGCAGGGAGCCAGGACATCTGCATCCACCTAAGCCCAGGCAACAGCCAAAGGCAGAAGGAACAGGCTCAACGGTCATGGTTCAACCTTGTCTTCTGGGTCTAAAAGAGGGTCAAGGCTTGGGCTAAGAGTCGTTGTCTTGTGGCTGGGTAAGGTAGAGGTGTGGGACTTATACGGGGCAAAAACATTAAGTAGGAGGTTTTAGACTCAGAAGACCTGGGCTTGTGAGGTGATTTTAAAGATATGCCCACAAATTCTTTGATACTCTTCCTGTGAAGAAGTGGGGTTTAATTCTTCTCCCCTTGAGTATGTGCTGAAATTAGTGACTCACTTCTAATGAAGAGATTATGGCAAAAGTGATGGGATGTCACTTCTGAAATTGGGTAATAAAAAGACTGTGACTTCCATCTTGGGTTTTCTCTCTTGCTCTCTCTTGAGTTGTTCACTCTGGGGGAAGCCATCTGCCATGTTGTGAGGAAGCCTATGAGAGGCCCACACGAATAAGCTTGGAAGTGGACTTTGGATGCCTCCCCGCAGCCACGTGAGTGGGCTTGGAAGCAGGATCTCCTCCGGGAGAGAGCCTTGAGATGACTACAGCACAGGCTAGCCAGCACCCGGATGTGGCCTCCTGACAGATTCCGAGTCAGAACTACCCAGCTAAGTGGCTCCCAGATTCCTGAACCTCAGGAACTAGATGAGATATTGAATGTTGATTGTTTTAATCTGCTAAATTTTGAGGTGACCTGCTATGCAGCCACAGATAACTAACACAGTTTACGACCTATTGCTGCAATCTGATCTCTGGTTTTCCTGCACCTTAAATTCCATAGTTGTAGAAGGTGGGTAATATTGTTAGTGCCCACGCACAATGCTATAGTTTCCAGGATGACATTCGCTAGCATATGTCGTCAGCAGGGCTGTTCAACTCAGCTGCTGACCTAATTTATGGATTGTAATTGCTATCATGATTATATTACTAAATGGAAAAGATCAAATGTTGGTTTTGCCACCAGCCTTGAGCAGATAAGCCGTTGCCGTAATTAGCCTGTTGAGCAGTTTGGAGGCACAAACCCTGACTGGGAATAACAGCTGTCGATGGGGGAATAACTGCTCTCCCATGTCAGTGAAGGGGAGCCAGCTAAGACTGGGCTACATGAGCGCACTGAGAGCCCTGCAAAATTTAAACCAAATGGAAACAAAGTGACAAAATCCCCTATACACAACACACCTTTTATAGGTATAAGAATACCTCTCAACACACCTGGCTGCTCCGTGGATCCAGTGGCTGGGGCAGGCTGAGCTGTGAAGCAAAAATGCTCTTCACCAGAGAGTTGCTCAGTGGTGGCAACCCATGGTACATGCCGTCAGTGACAGACTGGTAGGCAGGAGCGTTTCCAGCTGCCAAAAATGTCCTCCTACCGAAACATGACAGGAATCTCATGAAAAGCAATTACTTAAGCTCCTGAAGCTCAAAACTTTTTCAAAATTATCGTAGCAAGATATTAGTTTGGTGCAAAAGTAATTGCGGTTTTTGCAATTGTTTTAAACCTTTTTAAACCGCAATTACTTTTGCACCAACCTAATAACATTTTGGGATATTAGCAGGTTTCTTCCTCAGCGATCTCATCCTTCATCCTTTCTGTACACATCACCCTTCACTCTCAAAATTCACAGGGGAGAGGTAAATATAGTTTAGATTAGCACTGCACTGGAGAACTTTCTGCAATTGGAAATGTTCTGTATTTGACTGTCCAATATGGTAGCCACTAGAATCGAGCACTTGAAATATGGCTGCTACAACTGAGAAATTGAATTTTAAATTTTCTGTCCTCTAAATCAATATTAATTTAAAATCTTACTATCTTGGGCAGTTCGGCTGTAGCTCTAACAAAGATATCGATTGTCTGTTGAATTGACTATTTTAAGACCAATAGCTGAGACAACAATTCTTGATATATAAAACCAAATTTTAAATTAAATAATAAGTACCTGGGGTTTGACAGAGAAATCTTTTTGTTTTGTTTTGAACAAAACTTGGCTTTGCATATCAAGAACCCAAAATCCTGAAGACCGGAGCATGAAATTTATACCATAAGTTGTAGAGGAGAAAGTATGCATGACAAATTATAATGACTTTCTTGCCTAAAAGGAACTAAAAGTTTAGCAAGCAAGGAAAGACATTTCTAGAGCTTAGATCTAATGGGTGCCTAAGAAAAGATCCTGACACAGGATAAGGTGGGGGAAATGTACCCCAGAACAGAAGGGACCTTTCGCCTGGATCCTCCATGAGCTTAGCCAAAGTCTTCCCAAAGCAGACATTAAAAAAAGAGATTAACAACGACTAAGGGAGATGTGAGCACTAATGGAATTGAGGCAGCCTCCCAGAGACTAGTAGACAATCAAAGTGTAGGGGAAAGACCTGGGGGAGTGCCCGAGCCCCCACAAGTGGCTGTCAGGCAGGGTGCTGAGCAGGCCAACCAGCAGAGAGCTGGGGTTGGACCAGTTAATCCACGACAGAGATGAGTGGGGATGGCCACTCCTTCCTGACTGCCAGGATGATTTATAAGCATCTCCAGGAACTTGGATCACCTCTGAGAGGAATGAAGGACACCTGCCAGACCATGAAATTACTCAAATGAACCACTCACATCTGCCTACAGGAACCAGGAGGTACCACATCCTCTTGGTGCTACAAAGGCTGCCTCCTCCCACAGCCCCTGGTTGCTCACTTTGTTCCCAAATGCAATTCGTTTGTGGCCCTGCATGATGTGTAATGTCCTCTTCCCCTGGGCTGTGAGTATTGGTGACTAATAAACAGCTGTTATCTCATCTGTCCAGTGTTGGCCATCCCCATAACCTTAGGGCAGAATCCCTTCCTCACCAATAGGGTGAATAAGAGGCAATTACAATAAAGGGAAAGGTGATAATCTTGAATTAACTTATTTTAAATGTCAAACTAACAACCTCTTTTAAACTCTAAGTGTGGCTGACTGACATGGAATTGGAAAGTTTAATCTTTTTGCCATCAGTAGAAGTAGGGGCTTATGAACTCGAGTTCAAAGACAGATAAAGGGAGCTCTATATTTGCACATCAAATCACTGTACTAGTGCAAAAATCATACTGCTCTTTTTACATTTTAATGAGAATTAACAAAAGATAGTTGAATACTATTATACACTGAGATGGTGGATAAAATAATTGATATATCCTGATAGCTCAAGGATAGATCTTGGAGTTGCTCAATGGATACATTGACGTAAGAACATCCAAACCTGTAGAGAATTTTTATGTTTATTTGAGCCAAACTGGCAACATCCTGGGAAGCAAAATTGTTCAAATGCTCTGGAGAATGAGTTTTTCAGTTCTATTTATACATTTGAAATGAAGGAACATGGGAGAGGAGGTGGGAGCAAGCAAGGCAGGGGATATCTCTATGACTGGAATACAGGACAGTTAACAAGATTATGTGCTCCCTTGAGGGTGGTTACACATCCTCTGAGGGGTCTGAAAAAGAGGATTACTCTGGCATTTCAAGAGTGTGTTAACCTAGATGCACAAGAATGGACAGGGCTGGCTTATGGCAAAGATAAGCCTTTTACTAAAAAGTCACAGGCCTGGGGCGTGACTACCCACTATGACCTGCCTAGTCAGGAATTTGTGATCAGATCACCCTGTGAGGTTGCTTTCGGTCACTTGAACTTATCAGATTTATTGCAGAGTCCCTTTTTCATTCACAGATATATAAACATTTTCTCCTATTTCTCCTATTTTTCCAATGGTTTCTTAAGATTCTCAGTGGGCTCTGCCCATTGAGCCATGACTCATTGAGCCATGACTCACTCAACACCCATGTGACAGTGATGTATCAAACACCTACTATGTACAAAGCACTGTATCACAATTGTCTGAGATGCAAAGATGGGTCTGACCTTCAGCCTAGAAGGGCCCCGGGAGGCAGAGCTCATTATCCAGTTGCTTCTAACCTTCAAATTGTTTGAAAAAAAAAAAAAGAAAGAAAGAAAGGGAGGGAGAGAGAGAGAGAGAGAGAGAGAGAGAGAGAGAGAGAGAGAGAGAGAGAGAGAGAGAGAGAGAGAGAGAGAGAGAAAGAAAGGAAGAAAGAAAGAAAGAAAGAGAGAAAAAATAAAGAAGCACTAGGCCCTAATGGAATCACTTTTGCTAAGCCACATTACCAAACCAAAACTTAATAACTAGCCTAATTGCAGCTTCAGCCTCTTCAGGAGGAGAACTTTAACCAATTAGTCTGGAATTCCCTGATTAGTGAGGTAATGTGCCTGATAAGACCTGTGGCTTTCCCCTAAGGGAAGGTGTCCTTGCCTAAAATGACCCACCCTGTTAACTTCTCTTTTGCCTGCAAAAATCTTCCACTCTGTACAACTCTTCTGTGTGCCCTTCTCGTTCTTTGCTGGGTGGGAGGCTGCCCGATTCATGGATCGCTTAATAAAGCCAATTAGGTCCTCAGATTTACTTGGCTGAATTTTATTCTTTAACACTCAAGGCACTTTCTACATGCACCTCTCACGTAGCTTGTATAAATTGTATATATCTACTAAATCAATGGAGACTATTCTAAAAGAAACATTTTCAGCCCAAATCAAGAGCACAGAAGCCCAGTATCCCACACACGCTCTCCCTGGTTGGGCTCCTTTCATGTCATTCCTGCTCTTTCTCTCCAATCCACAGAATTATTTCTCTCAGCCTCTGGGTTCAGCTTTGTTCACATCTTACTTGTTCAATCCTTGACTGTAATGTTCATATTTTAAATTGTATTTTGTGTATTATGCTGTCTTGACACCTTTAAAATAACCTTTCTGGGGGGAGAGACTGTTCCTCTCAGAGTTAGCCAAGTCTTGGAGCAAGCAAAGGCCTCAGCAGAGAGCAAGCCTTTGATACGCAAACTGACCAATCCAGAGCCATCCCTCCTCTATCTGCCCAGACACCCCTAGAGGGGATATTCCACCGCCTTAATCATCCCAGGGCTAGTGACCAGGCAACTAGAGACCCCTCCTACAGACCAAAGCCCCCTGAAATTATTCCCCTTTGCCCATCTTAACCTGTTCACCCTGCCCTGCCTGGCCTTTCCCGGCCTAAGCACTCTCCTTGCTCCTCACTGGCACAGATCCTTGCCCGTGTGGCACTGGGTGGTGTGCGTGCCTCCTGTTTCTAAGACTTGTGAAAACAGTAAACTTAGTTTTCCTGAGACTCTCCTGTGTCTCCTCTTGGGGCTGCACCTGGCTGATCACCCTGTAAAACACACACAACACTGACATGCTCTCAGCCTGGCAAGTGTGCAGAACTTCATGACTGTCAAGTGCCAGAAGCAACCACAACTCCCGGCAGAGGTTAAGAGCCCCAAACACAGCTTTGTGCACATACCAGGTCCATTACTCTATGGATTTTTGGAGACTATTCAAAAAATATCAATCCGGTTCAGATGTAAGTGTGACTGCTACGCTAAGCTGCAGAATCATAGATGACGACATACTCTCTAGAGAGAACAGAGTCAAATGATAGTCGCCGCCACTGATCCCTTCACTGGTTATCCTTTTCCTCACTTTCCTAATTCTCATCTAGGTCACTGCCCTTCATACGGACCATCTCCCTCTAGCAACAGACCTGTGTATTAGGGAGCTGTACCGTGCAATGCTATGTAAGGAAAGGGGTCTCAAGATGATACCCCAAATTATTAGCACTAGATCCTCTTTCATTTCCTCCCTCTCCCTGGACCCCAGATTTTGAAAGACTTGCTTAATAGCCATTAAGACTTGCTTAACATCCATTAAGCATTTTCCTGTTTTTAATTCAGCCTCCGGCCTAAGCTCTGAGCTGCAGGAAAAGATGAAGAAACATGATATCGAGGAAGGAACAGGACTCTTGAGTCAGAGAAACTGTATAAGTGTAAATTCTGCTACAGAACAAGCTGTGTGACTCTGTGCAAGTAATGCAACTTCCCTGAATCTCTATTTTCTCATCTGTAAAAATAGTGACAATGATTTCTATCCCATGGAGTTAGTCCATAGTGGGAACTCAACCCACACAACTTCCCTCTCCCCCTTACTTCACTCATTCTTATAAGTCCAGTTAAAAACAGAAAGAAAGAAACTTGACATTTTCTTTACCTGCAAATCTTTTTGGCAAATGTGTCTTTTCCATCATGCTTTTAGAAATACTGAAAAGGGCTCCCGAACCCCTGTGACAACTCACTCAGACCCTCACTTGGCCTCCTCCTGCTGGGTGGGTGCAGGCAGTGCAGCTTGCCAGCAGCACTCAACAAGCAGGGAAACCCCTAGGAATGAAAGGTCCGCTGCTGCTTGTGCCAGTGTGCCAACTGCCAGCGCCTCGTAAAGTCGGGTCTCCCCAGCCGCCCGCTAAAATACCAGAAGAGATGTGCCAAATTCTCCACACTGTTCTGTGACACGCCAGTTGCCTTACTGTCAATAAGCCATCAAGGGTTTCCTAGAGTGCCAATCACCTTGTGTGTGAGAAAACTACACGTAGCATGATCCCAGGCAAGTTGGTTCGAACCAGGGAATTCACAGGGTACATGCTAGAGTTTTTCCTGGATGCAAGGATATAAAAAAAAAAAAGCAAAAAAAAAACCAAAAAAAAACCAAAACAACCAAACACAACAAAATGTGAAACAAAAATCACCTGCAAAGTGGCCTGAGGAGGCCAGGCAAAAGTCGTGACTCTTCACTTCTCAGACACTGGAGACCAGGATGGTGGTCATGAGCTAGGCCAGCTTCCCTGAGGCCTTCTCTGTGTTTCCCAGAAACCCCCAGATAACCCTGAAGCACACGTTCATAGATACTCAAACTAGATGAGCATAAAAATAAGAAATGAGGAGAAAAACCAACAGAAAAATCAAGGACTGAGACCTTGCTTTCTTTAGAGATCCCTGGCTTACTGCAGGAAGTTGCACCTTCAGGATACTTTTATTTTTATTGGGGAAGGGGAATAGGACTTTATTGGGGAACAGTGTATACTTCCAGGCCTTTTTTTTCCAAGTCAAGTTGTTGTCCTTTCAATCTTAGTTGTGGAGGGTGCCGTTCAGCTTCAAGTTGTTGTCCTTTCAGTCTTAGTTGTGGAGGGTGCAGCTCAGCTCCAGGTCCAGTTGCCGTTTTCTAGTTGCAGGGGGCACAGCCCACCATCCCTTGTGGGAGTCGAACCGGCAACCTTGTGGTTGAGAGGACGAGCTCCAACAAACTGAGCCATCCGGGAGCTCAGCAGCAGCTCAGTTCAAGGTGCTGTGTTCAATCTTAGTTGCAGAGGGCAGAGCCCACCATCCCTTGCGGGACTTGAGGGATTGAACTGCAACCTTGTGGTTGAGAGCCCACTGGCTCATGTGGGAATCGAAACGGCAGCCTTCGGAGTTAGGAGCATGGAGCTCTAACCGCCTGAGCCACCAGGCCGGCCCAGGATACTTTTTTGAGTTTCTCTTTTTTACCGTAATCACTCTGAACATCAACACTCCATTCAGATTAGTAGCACTTTTCATACCACATATTTTATCGAGTTCCTTTGAGGGATTTTTTCTTCCCCCTCCCTGCATTCTTGAATTGCAAGAGAATTCAACCTTTTAAATCAGGGCTGGCAAACTTTTCCTTAAAGCGTCCTTAAATACTTGCAGCTTTATGGGTCATACTGCCTTTGTTGCAAATATCCAACTCTGTGGTGAGAGCAGTCAGAGATAATCCATAAATGAATGGGCATGGCTGTGGTCCATAAAAAGTTCATGGATGGACACTGAAACTTGAATTCCATATAATTTTCATGTGTCAGAAAATTGCTTTCTTGAGTATTTTTTCCAGCTATTTAAATATGTAAAAAGCCTTGGCCGACAGGCCACACAGAATCACGCAGGGGCCCTATGGGAGTGGCTTGCCAACTCCTGACTTAAATAGATGGCATTAGAACCACTGTACCTCCCAAGCATTTACCTTCAATGCAAATGTTTAATTCACCTGAAATTAAAGATAAGCTAAATCCTCAGCCATTTCCTGCACTGGCTAATAAATAACTGCTGCGGGTTGGTGGACATGACCGGAGGTGAATGGTAGGCTCTGAGCAAGGTGATTCCACTGCCACTGGAGGACAGTAGCAATTTCCATCAGGTCCCCCAAGCTTGGCGGAGGGCAGGTCGACAAGGGCACAGGGAATCTTTTGTGCTTAGAAACGTGTTTCTATCCTGTAACCCAAGCTGGTCTATGCCACAGAGAAGCAGAAGCCAGATATTAGGTGACTTTACGGGGCCACTGTCCTGTTGTCCTTGAATTACATCCTTCCCTGCCTCCCCCCAGTCTGCGGAAGCATGCTGCTCTCATTCTAGGTAAGAGTTCAGTTCTTTCTTTTCAAACTCTGGAGACGCCTTCAGTTTACATAAGCACAAAGTTCCCTGGGGTAAACAGTCATATTTGCTCAGAGGTGGTGAGCTCTGGGAAGGGTGAGGGAACTTGCCCAAGCTTCCTGTCTCTTTTGATTATCTAAGGATTTTGCCTCGTTTGCAGGTTCAGCATTAAGTAAAATCAGCAAGAGGGAAAACATTTACTGCTCAGCTTCTCTTTTTCTCCCGCCTCTGGGCTCTGAAATCCCAAGGCAGAAATTGTAAGGGATTTACGTAGGGTGAAGGGGACTTCTCACCTAGGTTCTAATTCTGGTCCCAAACCCACTCCACCCCCACCAAGAACTTGGAAGAAAAAAGGCAGGAAGAAATGTGATGAATGGAGATAGACTGCCCTGACCGTTCCTTCCGAGGTCCTCTGGAAAATATGCTGAATATACTGAAATCAGACAGAGGACACCGTGCTCTCCATTCCTGCAGACTGAGTGTGCCAGGACAAAGAAATCCCTGCAAAGCAATTCCTGGGGGGAAATGGAGTTGTTCCCCTGGGAGAACAGTAGCAAGCTGGACCCCACATAACTGATCCAAAAAGAACTTCTGGGGGATGGTCCTATTTCTTCACCTATGTAAATTCCTTACAAATTGTGACTTGGGGTTTCAGAGCCCAGGTTAGAACCTTGATATCCTACCTGCTTGACTAAGCTATAGCTCAGAAAGTTGTTTGTCAAGAAAAAGAAAACAGATTAGCTTGATTTTCTGTTCCGCTGAATCTACATTCTAAACCCAGCGTTCCCTGATGCTCAGAGTAAAGAAAATGCAGAGCAGAAAGAGAAAATACAGTTCAGTATAATCCCCACATTTCCATTCTCTATGGACACCCACGTTTATGGTAAGAAGCGATTATAATCCGCAGGTAAGAGCACTGCTTTCTGATGTCCCCCTCATTGATTAAATACTCACACGGGGACTTAATCAAAGGAAGTTAATTAATTGTGACAATTTAAGAGTAAGGCAAGAACTTCACGCCTGACCTCTTCTCTTTCCACACAAAGCTTATTATTTATACTAAAAACATAATGACTCTTAATCCAAACTAGTTTTTCTCATCAGTCATGAGTAATTAACCAAATAAACACTCTTTTTGTATCACAGTACTTAATACCCAGAAGGCCTGAGGTAAGTGTATGTATTTATTAATTTAACTCAAGTAGCCAAATTCCCTTGGCTTCAGAAGGATGGTGAAAATTCTGTTCTCTTGAAAGGTAATTAAGGGCTGAAAAAATAAAGCCCTTGGAATAAAATTATCTTCAGAAGTATAAAAAATGTTATTCCCAATAAAACAACCTGAATATGGAAAGCAGCAATTGTGAAGCAAACTGTCGGTACTGAAACCACGTTTAATTTAATAAAATCAAGATGATTATCGTCTGACAAGAACACATTCCACACCAACGGCCTTTGGGGCAGAACACGTGTGGTAGCCACCGAGTCCTGGGTCAGATTGTGTCCCTGACTATTTTAAGCTCCTTATCTAATCTTGCCAAGGTGGCCTCCCCTGATGGCTACTCAGCAACACCTGCCCTGAAAACTTTAGGAGGCGGGATTAGGGCTCCAGCCCTTACCGGATCAGGTGCCTCACTGCGGCGTCAAACTGCAGGAACATAACCTCTCTTCGGAGGAGGAGGGCCTGGGACACCTGGGCGGGGTCTTGGGGGCTCTGGAGGCTGGCAATCATTTTCTGCAGCTCTTGAAGCTCACCCTCTAGAAGATGGACAACATTTCAGTCTGATAGTGTGAAACACAGCCTACTGTAGCGAACCCAGTGAACCATCATTTCACCTGCAACACTGTTTACCTAAATGGACTTCTCTTTCTTTCTGGGTATACTAATTATATGTTTTGCAAGACCAGCAAAGCCTTATGTTCTAGAACCCAAGGCCTGACGTATCTTTCCTTCCTTCCTTCCTCCCTCAGGAAGATAAAAACTTGCTTTGCTTTTCATCATAATAACAACATTCTTTGAAAAGAAAGTTTTAAAATTGACAAGGCTACAGTCTCTAAATAGATTGAAAAAAGGGAAATTACAAGGAATGGGAAAGTATAGGCCTCAGTAGACCTATTAGGGGATTGAAATGACTATAGATTATAAACTAGGACTCATTTCTCAGAGCCATACCATCCAAATCAGCCCTCTCTGTCACTGGCTCATGAATTAAAGAAGACTCCAGGCCATCCAAGGCAAGCAAAAATATGCATGCATATATGTACACATGTACACACACAGACACACACACACACACACACACACACACACTGTGCTAGGAGATTCTCGTCGTTTAAGGAGTATGTGGGGCGATCCTAAAGTGGTTATTTCGTGGACTCTTACTACAAAAGTAGGCTGGGTATAAATAGATTTATGGTATATGTGTTTTGGATGGAAATTTAAGTTAGAGACTCTTTGGGGCCCTCAGTGCTGGGTTGAGGAAACTGGCCTGGGTCTAGATGGCTGTACTGGAATCTCTGTTATGGCCCAGGAAAGGAGCTGGTCAGAATGGGAGAGCATACCAAGAAAACAATGAGTCCTTAGTGAGCATTGGTGGGATAGGTGGGTGGGCCCACACTTCCAGGGTCACCAGAATATGAATTTATTTGAAATGCTCATTAACTCTCCCTATGGGAAAAGAAGGAATGTGGAAATTGATCACTGTGCCTGATGTAGCCCAAGGCAGAAGTGAGATGGGAGACCCACAGGCATTTGGGGAATTAATCTATCCCAACAGTTCATCCAGACTTGAGCACCCATCTACCCTGTCTTGTCGGGTGTCTTCCCACATTTCCAGCATGGAATCAAAGGAATTGAGGGAGTTGGGGAAGCCATCCGGGTCAGGGTAGAACCAGGACTGAGAACGGTTTCTAATACTTGCAATATATGCTCTTGGCTTTAGGAAAAGATAAGCAGTTTAGGTTTCATGCACATTTGATATTTTATGCACAACAGAAAAGGTTTTTTGAGTCTTTTTCCAGCTCCAAATGAATTGGATTTAAGCATCAAATTTTTTTTGACTCCTATAAATTGGATGGTCATATTGGGCTGAAAAGAAATTTCTACCAGAAGAGGAGTCATGTTCGAGGGAACTGGCTAAGAACCTTAGTAGGGGAAGGGAGGGTGAGCCTTATTTGTTCAAGGCCTAGTGTGTTTGTCTACAATACACTATCAGGCTAAGCAGCAACCAGGGGAAAAGGGTTATAATCATCTGCAATGACAATGAAACAAGTGTATAAAGTTGCATATACCCTGTGATTAAAACTCTGTAAAACGTAAATGTAAAGTGTATTTGGTCAGAGGCTAGAAGGGAGTAAATGTAAATAAAAATATTTCACTTGTCAGAGTGGTTGGCTTACTGGTGATTTTGCTCTTTACATTATTTCCATTGTTGTTCATACAGTACAATGTGTGTACTTTCACACAATCACTTCCCAGCAAAACTGTTCTGTGCTGATGATGGTGGCATTTTCATTAAAATACAGAGTGGAGGTGGGGACCACCCTTTCTTGGTTATTTATTGATTTTGCAACCCTCGTTCAGGCGTCCCTTTCATTGGGGGTCACCCTGCTCAGTGGGAGGGGAGGTGGCAGGCAGAGGCAGGAAAGGCAGGCTGGGGCAGGTGGCGGTAGGGTTGGGAGTAGACCGTGTGCCAGGCAACTTCAGGAAAAAAATGAGCCTTTTCTCCTCCTTTCCCCCAGTAGGGTCCCGTTTGGGAAATCAGAGGAAAAAAGATGAATCACAGTGGCCCCGTCTCCACTGGCTCAGAGCAAGTACACTTTGTTCCTAATTTGTCCCTGGAGTTCCTGAAACATGAAGTTTAATGTGTAGTATCTGGGTTGTAATTGGCCTCCGGATCCTCTACAAGGAAATGACAACGTAAACGCTCACGTTCTGATTACATCCTCTGCTTCAGGCTGACTCCAAAGGGGGTTGCTGGCTTTCAAGGAAGGAGAGAATTTGGCAGGGGTCACAGAGCTAGTCCTCTTAGAACTAGTGTCTAAAAACTGCTTCCCCAGGCAAGTGGGGGGACCAAAGCTAAAATGGAGTGTCCCTTTAAAAAATATTTTAAAGCAAAGAAGTCTACGGAAGTCATTTTATCTAAAGTCAAAGAGCTCGGAGATGGCTGAAAGGAGTTGGGTGAGCACATGAACCGACCCAGCTCATCTTTTCACCTTAGTTCTCCTTGCCTCCTCTGGGAAGCAGGCTACGAATTGAGCAGCTGAGTCTTTTTAAAAAGATGATTATCTTAGAGTAGGATTTCTTTTTTCAGTTCAGTTTGCTCTTTATCTATTTTCAGCAAAGCAGAGTATGCAAAACGTTGCACATTCTCTCTGGAGCCCAATTGTTTCTACTGGCAGCACGACAAGGTGTGTGTCTCTAATTGCATTCCTCAGAAAGCTGGGCCCCACATAGTTCAATGATTTCCGGTTCCTAAGCCTAAAAATAGTAAGAAAGAACTTCCTTCAGCCTGAATTCTAGGTCCTCAACAATCTGGCCTCATTCCTACTGCTCCTCAGTGTCACACTGGTGGGCGCACCATTCTTTGGACTGGACACATGCAGTCCTGCCTGTTGTCTTTGTCAATGTCCTTTTCTCGTCTTGCCAGGACCATCCTCCTATTAGTCTTCATTGATTCAAGTGAGGGCAAGTCCCACCAGATACCTTCTCTGCGGGCTCTGCCCTCCCAGCTGCTGTAGGACTTCCTGTGTAGTCACTTCCTTTGGACACGTGGCTTTGGCTCTATCTTGCCTGCTACCGTGTTTCCCCGAAAATAAGACGTAGCTAGACCATCAGCTCTAATGCATCTCTTGGAGCAAAAATTAATATAAGACCCGGTATTATATTATATTATATTATTATATTATACCGGTCTTATTTTACTATAGTAAAATAAGAGTCGGTCTTATATTAATTTTTGCTCCAAAAGACGCATTAGAGCTGATGGTCCAGCTACGTCTTATTTTCAGGGAAAGAGGGTATCTCATCTCCATATAATAACATCTATCTCCCCATCTCAAGGGAAAGGATGGCAGTTTTCCTGGCCTGTCCTCATTGTGTTGGCTGTTCTCATGCTTTAAAATCCTTATCTACTATGTTATAATATATTACTATTAATTAATATTTATATGACTAATGACAAAATTTAGATGGGAGTCAAATTATTAAAATAACAAGATCAGTTTCCCTGACTCTGATAAACCCAGTTTATGAAGCATTTCTGTGTCTTTAATTTACTTTCTGCATTTATTTTAGAACATAGTGCTGAGTTAGAGTTCATGAATTAGCAGTGGGCAGATAAAACTAAACCCTCAGTCATTCTTACTAAAGGACCATTGGGCCACTGGTAGTTAGCCAAGAGCAGTCTGCAAGCTTCCTGATGGTGAATGTTTGGCTCTGACCTTGCTATATTAGTTCATGAAGGCCAGGAAGAGAAAGGGAATAAAAGAACACTAATATATAGTGGGGGTTTATACATCCTTCTAGAAATTGTACATAGATTTTAATTTACAGACCATCTCTGTGAGACAGGTACTATCACCCCCATTTTATAGATGAACAAACCGAGACCCAAAGAGTAATGTGTCCAGCTTCCAGCAACCAAGTGGTACAAGCAGGGTAAAAACCCAGGCCTCCCCACTCCTGACTTGGTGTTCTTTGTGGTTTAACATGTAAATGTGGAATTAATCAGTTTGGAGACCGTATATAATGAGACTTTCCCTTGGCCCTTCGTATCACTGTTACTTATGAGAAAAGTTTAGTTCTGTCTTTCCAAGTATTAAGTCTGAGTAATTACTAGGTGGGGAATTATTTCACAGTGTATATGTGTATCAAATCAGCACGTTGTACACTTTAAACATCTTAAACAACTGTGCAACTTATACTTCAGTAAAGCTGCAAAAAAAAAAAAAAAAAAAAAGCTTCATAGGACACTAACTGAATATTGAAGGTGGTTTAATCACCTTTAATTACTTACCAATACCCTCAGTTCCTCCCCAGTCACCTCTCACAGAGTTAGAACTTCGAGGAAATTCAAAACATGCTGGCCAGTTCCCAAGTTTAGCAAAACTGAAAAGGCAGGCCACAATGTCATGGAAAGGACCGATCAGCTGTAGAGTTAGCCTTAAGGCTCTAAAAGCTGCCTGTGGGGAGATCAATTGCAAGGAAATAAGTTTTAAACATTTCTAAGAGGCACAGAAAAATATAGGAGCAATTATTAAAGATCATATATTTAAACAGGAATATTTAGATAAACATTTTCACAGTATAATATAGGATAATAATTATAGGATAACATCTGAAAAACAGAACAACAAATCTTTTCACAAACTGGGTTACATGCCTTTGGACAATGTAACTCCTGGGGCAGGGGTTGAAGCAATGGTTTCTCTTTGTTTAAAGCCATTGGTTGCCACAAACACATCACAATATGTTTGTAAGACCATTGATGAATTACAAGGGTCAAAAAGAAATTCCCAGGAACCCATATTCAGACAACATTGCCCTGAGGGAATATGTGTAAGCAAAGCATAGATATTTATCAACATAGTTTAAATGCACAACTAAAACAATTAAGCACTGGATTTTAAATATTAAGGGAAAGATTTTAAACATTCAAGGGAAAGAAAAGTGAAAAATTATGATCAAACTAAAGAAGGTAGCATATACACATACACACACGTAGTATATATAATATGGAAATATATATTTTTTAAACACTTGAAAATTAATCCTTCAGTGAAAGAAAGGGTAATTATATTTTCAATTTTTTTGAGAAAATTCCATTCTCTTTTCCATAACAGCTGTACCAATTTACATTCCAATCCACAGTGAAAAAGGGTTCCCTTTCCTCCATATCTTCACCAATACTTGTTGTCTCTTTTCTTTTTGATAATAGCCATTTTAACAGGTGTGAGGTAACATCTCATTGTGGTTTTGTTTTGCATTCCCCTGATGATTAGTGATGTTGAGCACCTTTTTAATTATCTGTTGGCCATTTGTAGGTCTTTGGAAAAATGTCTGTTTAGATCCTTTGCCCATTATAAAAATCAGATTTATATATTTTTTTGCTATTGAGTTGTATAAGTTCCTCACATATTTTAGGTATTACTTCCTTATCAAATATCTGGTTTGCAACTATTTAGTCCCATTCAATACGTTGCTGTTTAATTTTGTTGATAGTTTCCTTTGCTGTACAAAAGCTTTTTAGTCTGACATAGTCTGACTTGTTTATTTTTGCTTTTGTTGACTGCTTTTGAGGTTATATCCAAAAAATCATGGCTAAGACTAATGTCAAAGAGCTTTTCCCTGTTTTCTTCTAAGAATTTTATGGTTTCTGGTCTTACATTTAAGTCTTTAATCCTTTTCAAGTTAATTTTTGTAAGAGGTGTAAGATAGAGGTCCAGTTTCATTCTTTTGCATGTAGAACTCCCGTATGATCCAGCAATCGCACTTCTGGGTATACAGCTGATGGAAACAAAATCAGTATCTCGAGGAAATGATCTACACTGCCACGTCCATTGCGGTACTCCTCGCAATAGCCACGTGTCGTGCGGGAGACCCTGCTCGCTGCGCCATTTGTCGTGCACGGAGGCCTTCTTGCCGCACCATCTTTCAGGCGGGGCGGCCTGCAGGGTCTCTGCTCCCGCTCCCCATACAAGAACGCAGGATATGGTGAGGCCGAAAAGGAACACCCACGGAGCCATAGGTAGGGGAGTCATACCACTATGGTCTCACTGGAGGCTGGGCCCACCGGACGCGTGACCTGCCGTCCCCTTTCCGCCAACCGACCGACCGACGACTCTCCTCCACTCTCTTGACTCTGTTCCTCTTTCTCGGCTCTCCTCTTCCGCTCTCTTCGGCTCTGCTCGGCTCTGCTCAGCAATCCTTCGTGGCCGCAGCAGTTATACCAGCGGCCAATTGGCTAACTGGCCACAGCCGACGGCCAATCAGCCACAGCCGACAGCCATCCACCACCCGAGCCAGCACCCTTCCACATGAGGCCGAGAGCCTGTAAACTACTCTCTGGGGCTCTGTCCCTATACCACGCTATGGAAACAACCTAAGTGCCAGGTGGATGGATAATGGATTAAAAAAATGTGATACACACACAGGAATATCATTCAGACATATAAAAGGAAACCCTGCCATTTGCAACAGAATGGATGAAACCGGAGGATATTATTCTAAGTGAAACAAGCCAGACAAAGAGAGACACACACTGCATGATCTCTAATGTGGAATCTAAAAAAAAAAAAAAAAGTCAAACTCATAGAATGGTGGTTGCCACAGGAATAGGGGAAATAGGAAGCTATTGGTCAAAAGGTACAAACTTTAAGTTATAAGATGAATAAGTTGTGGGGATCTAATGTACAGCATGGTGACTATAGTTAACAATACTATATTGTATATGGTAACCTCAGAAGAAAAGGCCAACGCGAGAGGCAACAAACATTTATTTGCGATCCCAAAGAAGAGCTATTTGGGAAGCACTGATTCAGGCAGAAACCCAAATAGTGTTCCAATTAGGGGGTGAAGGCAAGGAGCTTTTAGGGAAAGAGAAGGGGAATAATTACAGGAATAGAAGGAAGAAATTTCTATTGGTGTTAATAAGTCAAGGATGGAATTTCTATAGATGCAAATAAACTAAGTTATTCCTTAGCTATACATGGCGGTGCTAATTCTAAAAGGTGTCTTCAATTTTCAGCCCGGTAGTCAGAATGTCTGTTAGCTTTGCACACAGTTATTTGGAATACAATGTTGCTTTAGGCCTAGTCCGGACATTATTTTGCCCAGTTTAAATAAACATCCCAGAGGTTGGAGGAGTAAGATGTGCAAAACAGTTCTTCTGGGATGGCAGCTCTGACTCCACTTTGACGTAGCTTCATTAATATTATTTTTCACATATACTGGAAATTTGCTAAGGAAGTAGATAAGCATTCTTACCACATACACAAAAAAGGTAACTATCTGAGGTAATGTATGTGTTAAAACTCAATTGTGGTAATCCTTTCACAGTTGTACACTTTAAATATGTACAGATTTATTTGTTAATTACACCTCAATAAAGCTGGGGTGGAGAAGAAAGGGTGAGAAATCTAGGTTATTAAACATGTTTTCACTTACAAAGAAAAATCGGAATGTTCCCAAATTGCCATTTTCAACATTGTACTTTATTTAGCAAATACTTATTTGAGTGCTTTATATATTTCTATATCCACTTTTTTTATGGTTACCACTATTATCCTCTATTAGTAAGTTAGGTACTACACAGAGAAAAACCTTCAAAAAACAGAAACCCCCCCAAAAAAACACACAAAAACAAACAAACAAACAAAAAAACAGGAACCGGCTGATAACGGTGATTAAATGTGATCTCAGCCTCTCATTAACTTCAGGGAATCAAGGTGGAGTTTTCTTGAAGGGTTTGGGAGGACACTGAGGAATAATAAGGACTGTCTGAAATTTGAATTAGCGCTCATTGATGATGAGGGAGAAACAGAATTCATGAAATAATAAGCCCAAGAGAAATGATAATACAGCAGGCAAAAAATATTAGGAGCTGTGAGAAGATTTCGGTTATTAGATGTCCTTGGGAAAAAAACAAGAGACGTTCTCTGAAATTGATATGTTTGACTGTGAGACAAAAAAAAAACAGCGAGTTTCCATTCTGGCACACATAAAAAAAATACAAACCTTTTCTGGCAGAGCTTTGAACATAATCAGCACTTCAGAAGGATGAGGTATGAACCATAAATTTAGGAAGATTTTTCCGTCAGCAGACAGCAAACATCGAGGCTGGGGCTGCAAACTCCTGTGTATTAGAAGAGAACTTGGGTAGCACAGCAGTTCTCTCTAAAAAAGAAGCGTCTCCAGAGTGAACTATTTATACTACCGCCCGTCAGCCCAGAGTGTGGTGACTGACACACAGTGTCCAAGCCCGAGAGGAAAGCAGGCCTCCTTTTCAGGCCACTCACAGGTGGCCAGTTATAAATAACTCAACGGGAAAAGAGCAGTTGGGCTGATTTTAGCCTCAGCCGTGTTGAGGAAGGAGTGGGCATGGAGGGAGGGAAAGGTGTGGTAAGAACAGAAAGGAAGGGTATGAATTAGGAGGCTGGCACCACACTGAGGTTTAGATATGAAGGTGTTCAGAACAGGCCTCCCCAAGATATGTCACTCTGGGGACAGAGCCCCAAAGAGCAGTTTCCAGGCTCTCAGCCTCACATAGAAAGGTACTGGCTCAGGTAGTAAATGGCCATCAACTGTGATTGTATGGCCATCAGCTGTGGCTAGTTGGCCGTCAGCTGTAACCAGTGAGCCATTGGCCACTAATATAACTGCTGTGGCTACGCTAGCAGAAAATGGGGGCTAGCAAGAAGATGGTGGCTGAGCCTGCAAGCGGTGCAGTGAGGGTTGCGAACAGTGTGGCTTCTGCTCCCTGTGTCTCCAAGCCAGCGAGAATACAGTAGTATGGCTCCCCTACCTATGGCTCCGTGGTGTTCCTTTTTGGCCTCACCATATCCTGCATTCTTATGTGGGGAGCTGGAGCAGAGACCCCGCAGGCTGCCCCGTACGACAAATGGCACAGCAAGCAGGGTCTCCCGCATGACAGTCACTTGGGCACGTGACTTATTTTGAACTGAAGGCAATCAATAGCCTGTGGGCCCAGGAGAAACTTTCACTTCCCCCTTAAAGAATTTAAATTGGGGGCCTTGCCCATATAGGCGTTATCACAGAGATAGCTTTTATGACCTGTCTATAGGGCAGGGCAAACTTCTAGTTACTGAACATCTGCTTTTCTTACCTTCCTGAGAATGACCCTCCTTCCCTCTGAAGCCCCAGTGCCTTACCTCACCCTTAGCTCAGGATGTCATATATGCCTCAATTTCCCTTTCTGTCTCTGAACAGCTGAAGTCTGTGGGGTCTCTGACACTCTCCTGGATGTGGGGTTCCATACATATGCATGTAATTAAGTTGGGCTTATTTTCTCTTGTTAATCTATCTCAAGTCAATTTGATTATTACAGCAGCTGGGAGAACCTAAAAGGGTAGAGGAAAGTTTCTTCTTCCTCCACACATATTTCACTTAATTCTTATGACACCCTTAGGATGTACGTATTTTGTTCCTGTTTCACGGATGAGAAAATTGAGGCCCTCTGGGGTTACCGAGATCTTGTCTACCCAGCTCCTAAGAGATACAGCTGAGATTTAAGTGCAGATCTGTCAAGTTCTAGAATCCAGGCTCTAGAGACCAGCCTCTACTTTCCTTCCCTTCCCACCATGTTTCTGCTCAGACCCAAGCTTCTTGAGAAACCCACACCTTCATGTTTTACTGTGGTCTCCAGAAAGGGTCTTGCAACCTAAGAAAGATTGTGTTACGGCTGATGAGTTTTCCCAGTCTTAAGAGTAGCCTAGGGATTCCATAAAGAGCTACATAAATAACCTCAGAAGTGGAGACAGCCAGGCAACTGAGAAAATGGAACATCCAGCCTGCTCCTTGCATCTGCCACACGCCCACGGGAACCAGAAACCACTACCATGACAGGAGGGACCAGAATGGAACCTGAGAGACAGACAGTAACGACAACTTTGAAGGCTACGCGAAGGCCCTGAACCAGTTTCCTCATCTGCCGAGTAGGGGAAACAGCACCCGCTTTGCCTATTCTCCAGGCGATACGTGAAGTGGTTGTCATTTGGAACAAGTGAAAACGCTTTAACAAGGGCTGTTTGGGGGCTGCAAGGTGTCCGCAGCATTCTGAACCAGCGGGACGCAGGGAATATAATCTGAAAGCAACTTTGTGTCCTTTGCTGTTTATTCTTAAATAACAAAAACTCCTATGGCAACCATTGAATTCCTCACCCTCTTCCACCCCTATCCTGTGCCTCTTCCTGTGTGAAAAGAACCACAACCCCTGAGTCCCTAAAACCAGAAATCGGGGAGTCATTTTTAGACCCTCCTTTCTCCTTTACTCCTCAGCTCGACTGCTCCCATCATTGCCTCTCAACGTACCCTGTTTTCATTCCCACTTCCGTTATCTATAGCGAGGACTTTCAGTAGGGGGGGGGGTCTTACCTTCTTAAGGGCATTTTGCACATCATAGGGGGCATTTCTTGGCTGTTGTTACCTTTCTGGGTCTCTAGGAGAGAGTCAGATGACCCTTTCCACGTGCTAAAGTGAAATGTAATTCATTTTAACAAAGGACTGAATGTTTTCAACATCAAACATCCTGAGTATGAGACTCTTTTAATCATTAAAACGCTACTGTGAATAGTGACTCACTGGCCTGACGCCTACGTTTCGAGTCTCAGAGTTTTAATCAGGTGATCTGAAGCTCAGGCACAAAGCGGGGTGTTAGTTTGGAGAATTTCCTTTATTTTAGCAACCACAAAGTTAGACTGTCCTGTCCTGGAACAGATCAAAGCTGGCTTATTCCAGTTTTTATCTCTATTATTCAGTTCACAGTGTTCAAAGATGCCCCAAAGAAACATTGGCTATCAACAACAGAAAATCACGAGGCCTGTGTCTGAGTCCATGGGACTGTGGCGGGCGCAGTCCTGGGCCTCTGAGCAGCAGGCACCCCTGGAGCCACAGGGGCCTCCACGAACTGGTATCCTTCACTGAACCCTCATTGCCTGCCACCTCCTCCCCTGCCCGCAGCGAGCAGCCAGCTGCTGAGGAGGGGCAGAGAGGGCCACAGGAAGCTCGCGCAGGAGCGTAGCTCTCTTCTCAGCCCCACAAGGACAGCTCCCATCAGCACCTTGGCCTGATGGTTCCCTGACCTGTTCAACAGCATCTCCCTTCACCTTCATTTTCCTTTAGCCGCCCGCTCTGCAGCAGCACTCCAGACCTCACCATCATCACCTTGGGACCATCTCACCCTCAAAACCCTAAACGCAAAAGCCTACTCTCCCAGCTCAACCTTTTATTCTGCCAGTTTTCTCACTCATTCCCTCCCACTGAACCGCCTTTGTTCCCACAAAATATGCTCTTTGACACCATCTAGCCGTCCAGAGTCCCCTCCCATCTGTCAGTTCCATTCTGATCTCACTCCCTTCGCTACCCAGACTGGGTCTCCCAGTCAAGCACATGAACTACTCTCTCACCAGCACCTTCAGTTCTCTGCTTCTTGGTACTCACTACTCAGCTACCTAGCAAAACCCCATCACTGGGTCCCTCCAGCTAGCTATTCGGCTTTCTGCTTCTAGTCACATTCTGCTGAGCACAGCTAGAGGAAATTACACCACTAATTATGTTCAAGCAACAAGTAAATGGTCTCCAGCCTGAGCTGTGTCACTCTGGGACAATTCTTTTTCTTTCCTTTGATCAGCTCTTGCACCCATTTCCCTTTTCAATAATTCCAAGTCTTTTTTAAGCCTCATACCAAATTCCTGCCAGCAGATGATGACAGGGTCTGTTACTTTGTAACTGAATTAAAAGCCACTGGCTGTAAGAAAAGATGAAATAGTGCCATTTGCGACAACATGGATGGATCTTGAGATTATTATGCTAAGCGAAATAAGTCAGACAGAAAAAGTCAAGAACCATATGATTTCACTGATATGTGGGATATAAAACTGAAAACAACAAAGGAACAAGACAAACCGAAAAAACAAAAACTCAGAGACACAGACAATAGTTTAGTGGTTACCAGAGGGTAAGGGGGGAGGGGGTAGTAGATGAGAGTAAACGGGATCAAATATATGGTGATGGAAGGAGAACTGACTCTGGATGGTGAACACACAATGTAATTTATAACTGATGCATTACAGAATTGTACACCTGAAACCTATGTAACTTTACTAACCACTGTCACCCCAATAAACTTTAATTTAAAAAAAAAAAGTTTTGTCCGGATTAAAAAACAAAAAAAGCCACTAGCTGAAACTCCCCTCTCTCCCTGCCCGCCCACCCCCTCAACCCTTCCTTTTAACCAAGATCAAAGACAGAGGTACACAGCCTCTGCCCTCAAAGATCTTACATTCCAGGGGGCAGTTAGATATCCCAACATGATTCTGTGATAGAAGCATGGTGGAATAGAAGTATATGAAAGTGCAGAGAAACTACAGAATAAGAAGCATCTTGGACGTGTTGGGAGCCTCATGAAAGAAATTCACAGCTGAGGCTTCTGAGCTGAGATTCATTATCTCCTTTTCCATATCTCTTCTTAATAACACTGTCATCCCCTTTTCCCCATGAAAAAAAATGTGGTACAATATAAATAATATAAAATCTAGCACTTTAGCCATTTTAAAAAAATGATGTTCAGCAATATATTTTTGGCCTCTGTGAGGCTAGTCCATCATGGGAATAATACTTCTGTGAGCCACGCCTATGGTTAAGCATTACCCACTGTTCTCATAGTAGCAGCTACCAGGAATCTCTGTATGCTGTCCAAGTTTCTGACTTATTCCAAAAGATGTTTCAGTTTTTAAATAATTACTTGGAAGGAAAGTGAAAGCTAAATCTCAACTTAGGTTATTTTAAAGTCATACAGTTACTTATGAATTATTCTTATAATTTTCAGTGTACATTTCAGTGGCATTCACCTTGTTGTAAAACCATCACCACCATCCATCTCCAGAACTTTTCTCCATCTTCCAAAACGGAAACACTGTACCCATTAAAAATATCGTCACAGAGTCTCCAGGGTGACATCCTACATTCCTCTTTTTCCCTTAGCCCCGTATTAAATCCAGCACTTGGCCTAGCTGACTTCGCCTCCTAAACATCTCTCGTCTGTACAGTTTCAGCAGCTTCCTCAATGATGTCCCTGATAATCGTCTTGTTCCTCTTCTCCCTGTTTGTTGAAGGACAAACGCTGGACTCCTGGATCTTGCCCCTCTCTCTGTGCATTCTACTTCCCGTCTCATCCTCACACATCCTGGAGAGCAGCCACTCACAAGTTCACGTGCTGTCTCGCATCTCTGTGCCTTTGCATACATGGGTCTCCCAGCTTGAACTAAAGTTCTTTTCCTGGTTCATCCGGAACATTATTCATCCTCTAAGACTCAGGTTAAGCATCCCCTCTTTCCTGAAGCCTGCCTTGCTCCCAATCCCCACCTCCCTAATCCTCCAGATAATACTAAACATTTCCCGGTGGGTGCTTTCATTATACTTTGATTCTTTATCACAGTGCACTGTGATTATCTGTCTATTTCCCCTTGTCTGAAGGGCAAGGACCATGTCTGACCCATGACTATACAACGCTTGGCCCCAAGGCTGCCAAGTTCTGCTCAGGATGTGCCCTGAGGCAATCAGCACTGGCCAAGGTCCAGCCTGTGCTTTACCTGCCAAGCTCTGTACCCGGGCATGGGGCTATACCTGCCCATAGGAAGGGGTGCCTTCTTCTAAGCAGCTGTATGGGATAGTGGTGGCTCTGCCTGTGACGTAATAAGGGTCTGATTAATGTTAGTGTCCTTTCTCTCTGTGCCTTCTTCTTTCCCCCATCAGTCAATTCCACTGCTCTTGGGAGTAGGGCCTACATCATTCTAGTCTCCAGACTCTAGTTCCTCAAGGGGCGTCCTTCTTGGGAGGAGAGCTCCCCTTGGCTTCCCTTTCATAGAGATTCTGGTGTGGTTCGGAGGTGGGAGTGGGTGTCTCTGCTAAAATAAGCATAGTACAGCCTTTAAAGGATTAAGTAGCATTTTAGAATTTTGAAGCTATAGAATTCATGGGACACTTCTAGTCAAGGGATGGCACACGCAAGTAGGGAGGCCACCTGGCTCCCTTTCCTTGCCCATGGCAGATATTGCCAATGAATTACAACACTGGCACAAGTTTGAGATGTCTCAGAGTCCTCAAAGGCACCGATTGTTGGAATTAGTATTTAAAATAAAACTTATTTCTTATCCTCAGTCTAACTCAACTCCTTATTTTATGAATGAGGTGAGGCCCCCTGTCCTCCATGACCCTCATTTCTCAACTCTGTCCCTTCATCTCTAATTAAACTTGGCCTGGGGTGATTCCCATTTATCATTTCATGACATTGTTAAATGGCCCCTTTCCCAGAAGTCTTTCCTCAGCACTCCCTTTCCTTGGCATCAAGTTCTAGACACTTTAGCACTAAGAATCACAGCCTATTTAACTTGAGAGACCTGCTTCAACTTCTTTTCTTGTTAGATGAAGAGTTGAGGTCCAGAGATTGAAGAGAAGTGATTTACCCAAGACTTCAGGGCAACTTATGATGGAGCTGGGTAAAGTCCAAATATTCTAGCTACCAGGATATGGCTCTTCCCACTGTACCTTCTGTGGCTGCTGTTAATTTTTATTAATACTCAGCGCATGAAATCACAGACTTTGAAATGAGAATCTCACAGTACCTTTCCCAAACTTCCACACAAGGCAGAAGTTCTCTACGCTCCATTTTATGTGAGTGTATTAAAAGGGACATGTTAAAACCTAGAGAGTTTAGGAAGCAGGAGATGAGTGTAGTGGAGAAACACTGAATCTGTATCGTCCACAGCCTGATTCTATGAGTTGGGCTCGGGTGGGCACTCTGCTCACACTTCATGGACCAATGTCCTGGCCTGGAATGATCACACATTAACTGACAAGATGATTTAGGGCTCTAGGTTTCCCCCTGTAAATGACGATTTCCCTCCATCTCCAGGAAACACACAGTCATCCACAAGAAACGATAAATGAATAGAGCAAGACCTGCAATTTGAAGGAATTTGTTTCTCCCTCTCTCCTTTCTGAGCTTCTTATTTGGGTGCTGCAAATAGAACAGATCAGAAACAAAAATAGGCTTCCTGAATACATTTTATCCTAAACACAAATGTAGTGAACTCATAGTTAGACTTCTGGAAACTATTTGAAAAATTTGACCCCACATGTAGATGGCACTTACAAACGGTTGAGTTGGCTAGTGGATGGGTGCGAGAATGGAACTGAGAAGGCTTAGAGGATTATCCTGTGGTGTTTCATAGGAGAGAAAGATGCACTTTAGCTTCATTGGGCAACAGGTCAAACCCTTTACAAAATAGTTGTTCTACTGAGCTATCTTTGCCTCTTTTGAATGCATTCTTCCATTCGGTAAATCCTGAAGTCTACCCAAGTGAATGCACTGAGTTCAGGAGACAAAACACTGGTCTCCACAAACTGGCGCCTTCTCAGTATCAAGGTAGGACTGGCCGCCATTTTGATAGCCAGTTATCAGTCAGCCAAGGGCTTAAGGACTCAACTTCTTTAATTCTCTAGCCTGTCCTATCATCTCTATTTTCTTGGTGAACTCCAACTTACCTGTCACCTCCTTTTTCAATTTCTTCCTGAGGCCCTGGGCTAGAGCTAAACACTCCCTCTTTTATGTCCTCACAGAACTTTTTACATAACTCTAACATGTTATCTTTGAAATCTCTGAAGTTACTTTTTTGTTTATGGAACTTTCCCCCACTGCACTGAATTTATTGCCAGAGTCAATGCCTTAGTCACCTTTGTAACTCCAGCACATAGCAGAGTGCTTGCTATGAAGTAAGCACTGAATAAATAATGGCTGAATAATGCATGAATGAATAAGGGATACACATGGCCTTTCAATTCCCTTTCATCTATCTGCTCTATGATCATATTTATTAAGTATTATTGATACTCAGCACTAAGCTTTGTGACGTAAGGAAAGAGTAAAGAGGGAGGTAAACTCATTCTGCAGGATGTTTTTGCTCCCCCTTGGAGACTGCACAACTGTGTAACATCCCCTTCTTTTTTAAGGAAATGTGGTCACTGACTGCACAGGTATGCGAACTCCTCATCCAGGTGAGTGAACTCTTGGTAGGCTGAATTAAGAACATTTGGAAAACTGGATAAAACATGATAAGAAAGTATGAAAGTAGCTCTGCTCTTATCACTTAATATTCCTCTATATATAGAGAGAAAAATATAGAAGAACACTGATTTATTCAAGGCACTGGTATACTTTATTTTTACTTTCCTGAATATTACTTCTACTCCACTGAGTAAAATATTTGAAGCCAGGACAGCTCAAGATCAAGTTTACTTATTTGTTTGCTTATTTTAGATGCTGGCTTCTGTAAAAGGGTGTGACTGATGAAAATGCCTGGGTTGTCCAGGTGAAAATAAAACTGCATAGGTTGAAAAAGCAAACAGCCCATAAACAAAACATTCCTTCAGGGTTCAAACACAAAGGTATTCTTATTCTTGCACTGTTAACTCTTTCTTTTGCCCTCCTGAACTAGCAGATCAAGGTCAAATGCAGTAAAGGGAGCAAGATTTCCATACCAAACTTAACATGCCTCTTTCCTGGAGGGTGGTGGTGGAAAGGGGGGTATAACAAGCTGTAAAGAAAATTACATACCTGGGGTCAGCCTTGAGGCTCTCCTTGGAGTCCCTCAAGCCCTTCTTTTCTTGTGGTTGCCCCATCACGAACAAGGTATCCCTGAGGGTAGGGAACTCTTCCAGCAGGGCTCTCAGGCTATTGCAGTAGGCCATGATCTGACCCCGAAGAGAATAGTGGGACATACGGTGGTTGAACCTGAAAAGTCAGAAGAGATCACGTCCACAAGGTGCGTCTAAGCTGCTCCATCTCTCACAGCAGCTCTGGGAGCTACTTCACTTGAAGACTTTTCAAAGAGAATAGAGGACCTCTGTCAGGAAGGAATTGCTGTCTGAGTCAGGTTGCTATGACCTGTAGGCACCGACCTCTTCAAAGCACCTCCGATCCTTCACTCCTAATGCTCCTTCCTCTGTGGGTCAGAGGACAGTTTAATTTGGTTTTATCCAGTAGGAGTGTGGCTGATATAAACAAACCACCTGATTCATTGTCTGGATTTCTACATAATGCTGCTGTTTATAGAGTTCAGAGTCAGAGAAATCCACATGTGTAGTTCACATGTAGGATACTTACTTCTGACAATATTCAACTATAACGTCTCTCTTGATTTTCCCAATTTCATCCTGTAATAAAAAAAGGTAATAGTTCTTCTATTAGACAGTTGGTTACAAAAACTCCCCAAGCTAGTGCGTGTGTACAAACGCATAGCAAACTTAAAGCAGAAAAACGCCACCCGGTTGAGATGCTCTTTCTGAAATTCAGCTTGTGGGGAAACACTCCTCCATGGCTTCTGCTGCTCCTGCACGTCTTGCTGAATATGCCAAGAAAGCAAGGCCCTGATTACTCTTTACCTTGTCCGTTTCTCAGGATTATGATTGCAGAGAGCAATCTTGAGGGATGAAGTAATGTACCCCTCCGGAATAAAAGCAAACTTGCTATAAAAGAGGTAGATTCCCCAAACTCACTGTTGCTCAACGGTGACAAGAGCCCACTGCACGCATCTGGGCTCGTCCATGTTGCTCTCTTAGGACTTGGGAGACCAAGGGAACCGACACAAACAAGCTCATGCGGCCTGCTCTGTTGTGAGTAATCAAGTTCTTTGTCTCTGATCTAGGAGTCTTGTGTCTTTTGCCTACATCCACAGAACAGTCACAGGATAACTTACTACCTTTTAAGTAGGCTAAAATCCCAGACTGTGACAAAATTGACAAAACGGAGCCCTTTCTAATCTGATAGGCATTGGATAATCCTGAAGAGCAGTTAATGAGCTATTACGTTTTCCATTTGGTTAATATTTTTTGAAATCTTAATAAAAATGTAATTTAATATCTCAATTATTTATTAAAAGTAGTCCTTTGTCTCCATTATTGCTCAGCAGTAATCCAGAAGTCTGGCCTCCCTCATATCCCATTTCTAGAACTGAATTTAGCAAATGGAAGTCTTTCCTTTTCAGTTACAGGTAGGAAAAAAGCCCAGAAATTGTAAACCATATTTCTCTCCCAAATATGGATGCATTAGCCTAATGATTTCCTCATCAAAAAATTAATGAATACTGAAATGATATTCACAAAATTAAGCAATACTTTTAACTGTTGAAAGACTTGAGTTTATTTTTCAACAGATTAGGCTAGTATAAAACACTAGTTTGAATAGACACATGGCAGTAGTATCTGAAAAACCAAGGTAACAGGTGAATTAGATGGCAAGAGTCTTTGCTCACCTTGTCTGAACCCCTAAGTACCTGCAGGTCACTCAGGAGTGGTCAAAGGATCCAGACCATGTTCAGAAACCAGTTCCATTTAGAAAGTGACAAAAGAATATGTGACCTTGGAAAAGTGCACATAGTTTTAAAACTAAACAGCAGTTAGCTTGAATTGCTTCCTTTCTATTTCTTATTGAACTCTGTTTTTCAATTCTTTATAATATATTTTCAACGGTCCTATCCAAATAGGCTGAAAGCAACAGATTCCAAGTTGAGAACTTTTACTTGCCCAAATGTGAAAGAGGACATGAGAGCTTTAGGGAGCCCTTGTTACTGTACTCACGAGGCTCTTCATTCTGTTGGCCACGGTTTGTTTCCTGAGGAGGAAGGCATTCAGCATCAAGTCCCGCAGTCCCACCTTTTCTAGTTGAATAGACACGAATGCCTCCGGAGCCCTGAGAAGTGAACAGAGACATCTGAGCCCAGACAAGTGGACATATAACAAGAGGACACCTCAAGAGCTCTCTGGAGGACAGGAACACCTGAGGCACTGAGGTACTGGGTATTGCAGCAGGAGAGCAGGTGTCTATCTCCATGGTTCTCCTCTGCCTCAAGTGTTTCTGATTATATTCGCTGGGGATGCTGATGTGTCACCATTCTCCTTGGGGACCCCCATGTGCCTAAGGCATGCATTAGCAGTCCTAGACTTCATAGTCTGGCCCAGTGTTTGTACTACTCAGGTCCCCTTGTACTCTTCTGGCCTGATCTGTAGGGGTACCTGGACTGAAATGGCCTCTCAAGGGTCCACTGGACTAGGCACATCGATCTTAAATCTTCCATCCACACATTGGGAATGTAGATTTAAGGCACTTGAATTCTGGCCATGTGTCAAATTAATGGCATCTTGAGTAGTAGAGTAGCTTTACCTGTTATTTTGTTCATTCTAAATTTGCCAGAAATAAATTAGAGTGTCATTGGCCCCAATAAAATATTCAGAGCATTCATGAGTATTGCTGAATACAAATATCTCTTTCTTGGTCATGGTGAGAAGAGATCAAGACATAGTCAGGCACTCCTCATTTATAGACATACCTCTTCAGAGGCCGTGTCTCTGACAACACACTGCCCTGTTATTGTAAGCAAGGGCAAAACCCTTGTTAGAAGAGTGTGGGTAGTTCTGTGCTTCCCTGTTTAAGATAAACATGGAACGTTTGGAGAGGCCCATATTCTTCTTCCTTCGGTTATACCCTCTTTGGAGTTTGAAAAATATAGAGAAAGGGAAGAATAAGGGGAGGAAGAGGGAAAAAAAAGAGAAAGGAGGAGAGGCGAGAAGAGAAAAGAGGTTGAGCTTAGGAACTGCTGATTCTCCTTTATAGACTGGAGTATAATGGAAGGAGTTGGGCCTTCTCAGTGTTCATACAAGGTCTTCAGTTAGGCATCCTTCAGTTCCATAATACTGTTATTCACTGACTTAAAAGAGGACACTTTTGTTATTTTAACCCTCCCCACCCCTTTCCCACCCCCTGGTGCAGTACCTTTTGGTAACCTGGGATCTTTCTGAAGGATGAGTAAGGGTGTCTGGGACTTCTGGAGTTGGGGCTAACGGCAAATTCTCCATGCCATTCATAATTCTAGAACTTCTTCTGGTTGGGCCCATTCCACCATGATTTCTCAGATCTGAACTTATTTCCTGAAATATTTCAAAACAAAGTGAATTACATTTGTTGGATTTGTAAGTCCTGCGGTACCGGGTATAAAATTACCTCACAGCCACTACTGACCCCAGATACATGTAAATGACTGGATCCATGGGGAGGGTGGTGGGAATGGAGAGAAGGGAGGGGAGGAGAGCACAAAGAGTAAGGGAGAAAAGGGAAGAGAGATACCATTTTACACAATGAAGGGGTGAGGCACTAAGTGTAACTATTTCCAGAATAGAGTGCAATTGTCTAAAGTGCTCTGAAAGAAATTCTCCATTCTGCAAGGTGGCTAGTTGGAGTGCTCATTTAAAGAAGCCTCTCAAGAAATATTGCTGATGGACTTCATGGCTGCAAGATCTAAAACTTTGTTTCAGGCAGGGTACCCACTCTTGCAGATCTTGCAGCCTAATCCGATGGAGGTGGGCTGTATATGCTGCCATGCACCGTAATGATGAAAGAGGGAGAGGTGAAGGGAGGCTGGGGGAGAAGGGAAGGAGGATGGAGGAGAAAAAAAAGGGAAACCCATATTTTCCAATATTCCTATTGTTATGGAGCTACCGGGTATGATGGATGGAATTCTTTTACATTTTTCTAAAATGCTAACTAAAAAAAAAAAAAAAAAAAAAAAAAAAATGAAGGCTTCAAAAAAGAAAAGACCTCTCTTTTTCAAAGAGAGAAATAAGGAGTGCTCTATGTCAGAATTACTGAAGGAAGATGAGGCAAAAGAAAAAAAGTCCTGAGTAAAAAGTCTAAAGTTTCCATCCTGACTTTTTCTGAAGACCCTTATCTTCTGGAAATAGTAGACTATACCAGTTCAGAAGACTCGAGAGGTCTTAGAAAGGCTGTGAGTGAGCTAAGAGGGGAGAAAACACGCGCTGCAATCAGATCCCAGTGATGACACAGTCAGCTAGGGATCTTGCCTCTGTTCCATAATCTTTTTCCTCAGCTAGAAAAAGGGATGATGGCCCCCATCTCATGGGGCTGTTGAGAGGATTCCATGAGCCCATGTATATCCTGTCACTTAGCTCACTGCCTTGCCTGGACAATAGAAACTGCTGAATTGAACTATTAACTCCCTGACACCCTTACTGTCTTCAACATCCCAACCATGCCCATCATTCATTTCTATCCTCAGTTACTTTTTATTTTCCAGCCTCTTCCTACAAATATGTTCACATCTATTTTATTCTGAATTTCCTACCCTCTCAAGCCTCCTCCTCAATTCTGACCAAACTTCTTAATGTATCAAATGTTTATGTCTCCCTCTAATTTCTTATGTTGGAGCCCTATCTCTCAACATGACAGTATTTGAAGGTGGGGCCTTTGGGAGGTAATTAGGGTTAGATAAAGTCATAAGGGTGGGGCCCTAACCTGACAGGGCTGGTGCCCTTATAAAAAGAGGAAGAGACACCGCTTTCTTTCTCTCTGCCATGTGAGGACACAGTGAGAATGTACCCATTCTCAAGCAAGGAAGTCTGCTTTGCCAGAAACTGACCATGCACACTGACCAAGTGTGCCTTGATCTTGGACTTCTAGCCTCCAGAGCTATGAGAAAACAAATGTTTGTTGTTCAAGCCACCCGGTCTATGGTGTTTTGTTATGGCAGCACGAGCCGACTAATACAGGAGCAGTAAATATACAGTGCTTCTATATTTCTATCCCCTTCTCACTCCTTAACTCTTGCAGTTTGGCTTTCACTCCAACCCCATTAAAACTGCCCTGTCAGAGTCAGCAATGAACTTTAGAGAATGTCAAATGTCCTCATTTTAATCCCTACTCTCCGGATCTTCCCTCTACATTTAACTCTATCAACTTTCAACCGCTTATTCTCTCTTCTTCTTTTAAAAGTAATAGCTTTATTAAGGTATACTTGACATTCAATTAACAGCACATGTTTAAAGTGTACAATTATATAAGTTTTGGTGTATGTATACAACTATGAAACCATCACTGCAATAAAAATAATGACGATAACCATCCCTCCCACCCAACCCCCTTCCTCAAGCACCCACTGTTCTGCTTTTTTCAATTATAGATTAGAATTCATTTCTAGAATTTATATAAATAGAGGCGTGCAGTATTTATTCTTTTTTTGTCTAGCTTCATCCATGTTTTGTATATATCAATAGTTCATATCTTTGTATTGCTGAGTAGTAGTCCATTGTATGGATGTACTACAATTTGTTTATCCATTCATCTGGTGATGGATATTTGGGTTCTTTCCAGTACTTGGCTATTTTTTAAAAAGCTGCTATAAACATTTGTTTATGTCTTTGTATGGACACATACTTTCATTCTCTCTAGTAAGTACCTAGGAGTGGAATGGCTGGATAATATAGTAAGTGTATGTTTATCTTTATAAGAAACTGCCAAACTGTTTTCCAAGGTGGCTGAGCATTTTGCATTGCCATCAGCAGTGTGTGAGGGTTCCATGTCCTCCATATTCTTGCCAATATTGGAATAGCCAGTCTTTTACATTTTAACGATTCAAATGGCTATGTAGTAGTTTCTCACTGGGGTTTTAATTTGCATTTCTGTCATGATTAATGGTGTGGAACACCTTTTTGTGTGCTTATTTGTCTTCTGTACATCTTTCTCAATGACTCAGTTCTTCTTGAAACACTCCCCTCCTTTGGCTTTGGTAGCAGTACGAAGTTTTCTTCTCTGACTTGGTCTCTTTCCTTCGTTCTTCCCTTCCCTCCCTCCCTCTTTTTCTGTTTCACTGTCTCCATCATTTATTCCTCCTTATTATGTCATCAGCTGTCTTCCTGTCTCACACTTGTAGGAAAGCATATAAACACACATGTATCATCCACATGTATATTAATATATTCACATACTCATATAATTATTTTTTGTTACACTGATGCCTCCTTGCCCCTCCCAGAACTGCAGGTCTTTCCAGACTATTACTCTTAATGCCTTCCCATGCCTGCCCTGTGCACCTATTCACTTACAACATTTGCTTCCCGGGTGGATCTCAGGGAGTGACTCATAAGCTTCTCAACCTCCATGTCTACCAGAACAACCCCACTTAATTGGCTTAATTATTGGTATTCATAAGATTAAGTTCATTGAACAAAGGAATCTGTATGTCAGCTATGCATGAAAACCACAAATGGTGGGTTCATTTTTCCTAGTCCCCATCTGCCCTTTCTCACTCCCACACCTGAGTGCCTGCAGGGTCTTCTCCTCACGATGATCACGTGGCCATCTGTGCCTATCAAAACAGCTCATCCTTCAGGTTTTCCAAAATGCCCCTGTTCTGTGCTGCCCTTCCTGGTTCCTAGATGTGACCTCTATTTTCCTTAAGTTTCTTCTAAGCTTATTGGCACCTCTTTTTTGCCTTGTATTTGACTACTTGTGGACTTGTCCCTCTTATCCATACTGGCTGAAAGTTCCTCAGGAGCATGAATTGTACCTCAGTCTTACCTGATAAGCCCAACTTATTGTAGGTACTGAATTAAGAATTTTGGGGTTGAATTTTTAAAAATAACTCACTCTATCCCTGTTTTCTACTTCAGTATATGATTTCTATGGGAATTAGTATTTGGCAGTAGAAGTGGGGATTGAATATTCTTGCCATACTCATAAGTTAGTACTCGCCTATTAATGTGAAGAGTAGAAACTGATAAATAAAGGTAGATAAATATGATAAGGGGTAAATGTGGTAAGCTGTATAGAATCTATAAGGCTTAAATATTTAATTTTATATTTAAATTACATTCATTAGTACATACATACAAGAGAGAACTATGTAGTTGTTAAAAATATCTGTGAACTGGTTTGGAGTGATTTCTAGGATATACTGTTAAGTGAAAAAATAAAACACAAAACTATGTATACACACACACACACACACACACACACACACACACACACAATCCAAACCCCTTCATGATAAAAATCATTCAACAAACTAGGAATAGGAGGGAATGTCCTCAACCTGGTAAAAGGCATCTATGAAAAACCAACAGCATCATACTTAACAGTGACAAATTGAAAGCTTTCTCCCTAAGATTAGGAATAAGACAATTACCCACTCTCACCATTTCTATTCAACTTTGTACTAGAGGGGTCTAGCTAGGGCAATTAGGCAAGAAAAAAAAAAGACATTCCAGATTGGAATGTAATTAATAAAATTATCTCTATTTGCAGAAGACATGATCTTGTACATAGAACATCCTAAGGAACATATACACATGAACACAAGTAAACTATTAGAACTAATAAGTGAGTTTAGTAGGATTGCAGGATACAAGATTAATATACAAAAATCAATTGTATTTCTATAGGCTAGTAATGAACACTGAAATGGAATTAAGAAAATAATTCCACTTATAATAATATCAAAAAGAATAAAATACATTTAAATTAATTTAACAAAAGAAGTGCGGGATTTACACATTGAAAACTACAAAATACTATTAAAAGAAATTAAAGACCTAAATAAATGGAAAGAAGTTCCATGTTCATGAATCAGAAGACTTAATATTGTCAAGATAGCAATAGTACTCAAACTGATCTACAGATTCAACGTAATCCTTGTCAAAATCGTAAGTAGCTTTTTATTTCCTTTTTTTGCCAAAGTTGACAAACTGATCCTAAAATTCATATAAAAATGCAAGGGGCCCAAAATAGGTGAAGAATTTTGAAAAAGAAGAAGAAAAATGGAGGACTCACACTTCTTAATTTAAAAACGTATCACAACTCTGTAGTAATCAAAGCACAGTGGTAATGGCATAAAAATAGATATGTGAACCAATAGAATAAGATTGAGAGTTCAGAAATACACTTTTACATTTATCGTCAATTGATTTTTGACAAGGGTGCCAGGACAATTCAATGGGGAAAGACGAATCTTTTCAACGAACGGTGCTAGAACAGCTGGATACCACATGCAAAAGAGTGAAGTTGGACCCCTACCTCACAACACATATAAAAATCAACCATAAATGAACCATAGACCTAAATGCAAGACGTAAAACTGTAAAAATCTCAGAAGAAAACATAGGAGTAAATCTTCATGACTTTGGATTAGGCAATGACTTCTTAAATATGATTCCAAATGAACAAGTGATGGAAGAACAGGTAAATTGACTCATCAAAATTAAGAATCTGTTTTGAAAGACACAATCAAGAAAATGAGAAGATGATCCTCCAAATAGGAGAAAATATTTGCAAATTATATACTTGATTAAGGACTTGTATTCAGAATATATCAAAAACTTTTACAATTCAGTAATGAAAAGACAAAAAATCCAAATTTATAAAAGGGCAAAGGATTTAAACACACTTTTTTAAACAAAGACATACAAATGGCGAATAAACACATGAAAAGATACTTAACATCACTAGTAATTAGAGAAATGCAAATCAAAACCACAGCGAGATACCAGTTTATCCCCACTAAGTTGGCTAAAATAAAAAGAGAGACAATAACAAGTGTTAGCAAATCTCAAAACATAAGTGCTAACAAAAACCTCGACATGAATGTTCATAGCAGCATTATTCATAATAGCCAAAAAGTGAAAACAAAATATGGTATATCCATATAATAAAATATTATTCATCAGTAAAAGGGAATAAAATACTGACACATGGTACAATGTGGATGTAATTTGAAAATATTATGCTTAGCAAAAAACCATCTAGACATAAAAGGTTATATACTGTGTGGTTCCATTTATACAAAATGTCCAGAATTGGCAAATCTATAAAGACACAGAGTAAATTACTGGTTGCTCGGAGCTGAGGGAAGGGGGCAATGGGAGTGACTACTAACGGGTACAGAACTTCTTTTGAGAATGATGAAAATGTTCTGGAATTAGATAGTAGTGATGGTTGCATGATGTTATGAATTATATACTATAAAGGGGTGAATTTTATGTTCTGTGAATCATATGTCAGTAACAACCAAAAAGAAAAATCCAGACAAAAGAAAGAGTATGTATTACGTGTTACTTTTTGTGGAAAAAGAAGGGACAAATATACCTGCTTACTTTTGCAACAAGAAATACAGGATGGAACGATAAAGCATAAAACAACGGAATCATTTATCTACAAAGGGCAGGGATGGAGGAACAGGTTATTTTCTGCTGGACGATTCTAGCTAGTCAACATTATAGAGTTACATACAAAGAAAAAAATATTAGCAAATTACTGAAAGTTAAAAGGTCCAGTGAAGATTTGGTCATGTATTGATTCATATTAGGAAATTAGGAAGAAAGGGAAAAAGGGAAGAAGATAAAAAGATAGAAAAGAAGGGGAAAAAAATGAGAAGAAGAGGGAAAGAGGGAGAGGAGAAAGAAAGGAGGAAGGAGTGGGAGAGGCCAACGGAGGGAGGGCGGGAAAGAGGGAAGAAGGGAAGGAGGAAAGTAGGGAAGGAAGGGGCAGCTTGACTTTAGCTGGCACAGTGTTGGCACAGGCTTCTCTAACCTACAGACTGACCTTGACATGATCAGGACAGCCCTCTCTGGGAGGGTGATAGAAGGATGCCTGCTGCACAGCTACCATCAAAGCATTTTTCTGAGCAGCTTGACATGCAAGGGTGACTTGCATATTTTCCACTCCTGAATGGAAAAAGAGCTACAAAGAGAAAATACGAAAGGTATTAGGAATTTCTCTCATAAAGAAAGAGGTGAAGTTGAGATCACTACTTATTCAGCATGTATATACAGAGGGTGCCAAAGAAAAGTATACACATTTTAAGAAAGGAAATAAACTATTAAAATTATGCTGATGGTAACCACTTTGAGCACCTTTGTAATTGCAGAAGACAAACGTGACCTGTATTCATCTTTTGTTATGGGTATCTATTGACTATTACCATTTTAATACAGTTTTCCTTTCTTCAAATGTGTATACATATTTTTGGCTCCCTCTGCGTATTAATCAAACTGCAGGATGAGTGGAGATCCTTGTTCCTCAGCCACGAGACTGACTCTGTCTCTCCCTAAGCAGCATCGTATCCTATGAAGGCAGCCCCCAGGCTGGATGTGCTCTATAGCAGGGCACCATCGGTTTTCCCCAAACGTCAGGAAAGGATCAACAGGCTCTGATGAACTAGCAAACGTGTGCTCAGTGGCAGACTCATAAAATTGCTGAGATTAATGTTTGAAATATAGGCATACAAATACAAACTCACACCAACACATGGAAGCAAAGAAATCTGAGTGAAAAAAACAGCACCAGGTTTATAAAGATCAGATAAAAGCTCCAATAAGAAGTATATATTTTTAAAGCTTGATACAAAGATGGTCCACTACAAGTGCTTCTTTTTAATATCTAACAGAAGTTATTGCTAGGGTGTCGCAGACTCTACAGTTCCAACCAGACCAATGGTGCGCATTAAACGAGTCAAGTCTATCATTATTTATAAAGTTGGGAGCTTTTCTCTTATAGGGGAGCTAACCTTACATGAATTCAATACGACTTTTGAAAGAAGTACATGAGCAAATTGCTTAATTTTACTTTAGTATCTTTTAAACAAAAGTAATTTACCTTAAGGATGGCTTCCTTTGTATAAAAACTGAATTTGCCAACTTGGTTATCATCCAACTCAGAGATGGCTAAGACAAGAGTAGTAGGAGAATATCTGCAAGAGGAAGCATGAAGAAACATGACACTGTTTTCATGTGTCAAGCCATTAGTCAGGAGCTGCCCATTCTGATGGGACAGAATGGCATGTGATCAGCTCTGGGACATCAGTAGTCATTACAAGTACAGACATTATACAAGACTCAATATTTCCACCCAAAAACTAAAGGGCTTTGGGGTCTTTTCATTCCTTATAGGACTTGATCTCCCTGTAGTGTCCTTGTGGTGACCATTCACACTGGAGTGATTAAAATTCTTCTCCCGATTACCATTCCACTGTTTTCTCTAGCTGTTGCTCTTGCCTTCTTGACCTTGAAGGGGTTCAGAACAGGCCTCCTGAAGATGTGCCACTTTGGCATGTGAATTATTTTGAGCTGAAGGCAATCGAGACCCTGCAGGCTCAGGAAAAACTTTTACTCTGTTTCCCCGAAAGTAAGACTGGGTCTTATATTAATTTTTGCTCCAAAAGGTGCTTTAGGGCTTATGTTCAGGGGATGTCATCCTGAAAAATCATGCTAGTGCTTATTTTCTGGTTAGGTCTTATTTTCAGGGAAACATGGTACCTCTCCCTTAAAGAATTTAAATTAGGAGCCTTGTCCATAATAGAAGTTATCACCAGAAATAACTTTTTATGACTTATATGTAGGGCCGGGCAAACTTCTAATTGATTGAATATCTGCTCCACTTATTGTCCTGAGAATGCTCTTCCTTCCCTCTGAAGGCCCAGGTGCCTTACCTCATCCTTAGTTCAGAAATTTATTACCTTATTTTTCCTTTCTGTCTCTGAACCTCTCGTGCATGTGGTATTCCCACATGTACATAAGTAATTAAATTTGGTCATTTTCTCTTATTAATCTGCCTCATGTCTATGTGGTTATTAGACCAGCTGAAAGAACCTTGAAGGGAAGAGGAAAGTTTCTTTCTTCCCCACAACCTCATCTACTCTGGCCCCTTTGTCCACTCCCTAAAAGGTGTCCAGTTCTCACTCTCTCCCACAGCTCTAACAATCAATCATCTAAATATTCTTTGTAACTATGTTTCTGCGCTGGACATCCCTTGTCCATAACTATGAGACTTTGTTGAGTAATTTAATATCTATGAATTTTGGTTTCTTCATCTGTAAATGGAGGTATCACCTGTCTCATATAGGATTATGACAAATATTAACCCTTTTGCCGCGATAGTTGGATATATCTGAATGAATTACTTCCATCCATCTGCTGAGTGTGGATGAAAACTTCCAGAAAGGAAGTTTAGGAAAGCAGATGTATATTTTTCTATATTTTTGTTTTTCAAGAATGAATAACAATAGGGAATTTTTATACATAAAAATAATGTCATTTATATACAAAGCAGTTCAAATTGTTATTATTAAAAGCATAAAATAGTCAAAATATCAACTTTTTGTCTTTTGTGGATTTGACACATTTCGGAAAAAAAAAAACGAAATCAATTAACACAGTGAAAGAGTTAAGCAGAATGATATATATGAATGTGCATTTTAAAATGTAACTCACTATGCTCATGTTTGATGTTATATCAAAGTGTTATATCAACTTTAAGAAATTAACATACAAAAAGTTAATGCAAACTCAAGACACAAGTTCCTTGGCTGTATATACCTTCCCCTGGTCATTCAGATCTTGCAGGGTCTCTGGATCGTCACTGGGAGGACCAGTCACCCCTTGGCCAGGCCACAGAGCATTTGGGAAGTTTGTGCTATTTGGTTGGTTTCAGTTGAACACGAATATGCCCTATTTCACAGCGGTGTAAAATACCAGCTCCAGCAGGAGGCCCGTGAAGAGACAGAAAACAGCTGACTCCAGGTTGGAGACTTAGCCTGGCCTGAGGCCCAATTACACCTCCTGCCTTCAGCTTTGGTGAGAGATTTCTGTATATTTACAAGAAATTCTTTTTGGTTTAGCTAGTATGACAGGATAGAGCAGAGGAGATTTTGCCTCCAGGGGACATTTGGCAATGTCTGGAGATATTTTTGACTGTCACAAATGGGGCAAAGGGGTGCTACTGGCATTTGGTAGGTAGTGGGCAGGGGTGCTGCCAAACAACCTCTGATGCACAGCCCCCTACAGGAAAGAGTCACCCAGCTCCAAATGTCAATAGGGCCAAAGTTGAGACATTCTGGGATACTGTGTTCTGTCATCCCATTCATTCCAGCCCCAGCTCTCTGGGTACAAGGAGTCCTTTAACATATAAACACATCCAAGTTATATTTTGAGCAGTGATCCACATTAGCAAAACAAAGGTGACTTTCTCTCCTAAGAGTCATCTTTGCCTTCTTTGGGGTGGGTGGGGTTAGTTAGGAATCTCCAAGGATAGAACTAGGACCCTCAGGGGAAGGGCAGATGAGGAGAGCAGGAAAGTAGCGGGAGACAGAAGTTTCTTCTCAGCACACATCAAAGACTGACTCTGTGTGGGGGGAAGATCCCTTTTCCCGACTGAATGGATTTATGGTCTGTTTCTGGTAAGAGTTTTCTTTCTGGCAATGGGCTGAACCTACGGGGCATGAAAAAGAGGTTTCACTGGGTTGAGTCAGCTTCTGTTACTGACCAACAAAAGAACCTAAGCTATGGCCATCCATGTTAGGTTTGCACATTGTGTTAGAGTTTCAAGGAAACAGTGCTCCAAGGACTTGACCGACTTCTTCCTGGTCTCAGGGAAAGTGAGAGGAGGGACCTGGACTTCTGCTCCCTAGTTCTTGTCCCATGAGAACAATCCTCAATCCCTTTCTACCCTGAAGCAACACCGTCAACCTAGGCAGCTGCCTGAGCCTGTGTGATTCCATCTCATTTGAACTCTCTGATCTGAGTCTTTCATTTCTCAGTTACTAGGTGTTTTTAAATCCAATTATTCCCTGTTGATCGATATATTATTTTTTCCTTATTAGAAAAGAAAATAAATAAAGAAAAAAAGGAATGGAATTATGGCAGATAGACAATAAGGGAGAGAATTTAGAAATACAATTGCATTTGTGTATCCAGTGGTGGTAGAAATTATTTGTCACTGGCCATTCATTCTACCATTACCTTATTTTTCTTTTGACCCACTTCAGGCTCACCTGTCTACATGATCACTGTTCTCCAGCAAAGAGGTGATAAACATAGGAGGTGAATGGTCCACCTTGTCCTTGAGTGATGCAAATTCAAAGTGAACAGGCCTCAGATACAAATGGAACTCTTCAAAACCCATCTCCCACGCCATTTCCTTATAGAGACTAAAAAGAGGGGGAAACAGAGTCAACAACATTTGCTATTGCTTTCCCCTAAAAGGAAAGTAAGTGATAAGAAAACCACAACATCTGAATAAGCACAAAAGCAAAAGGCAAAACAAGAGTAAGCCAAGCAAAGTAGGAAGTGAATGAGTCACAAAGTTCTGTCTGCTCTACGCTGTGACAGGTGAAGATAGTACAAATGTAGGAGAGGTGCTTGGGCACGGCCTCAGCTCTCCTTTCCTGCAAGCTGGCTTCTGTCCTCACAGCCCTCAGCAAGTCACCAACACTGCCCTCAGTGCAGGCTCACCTTCTCCTCCCAGAGCTCTTTACAGCTGGCTCTGCCGCTCCCTTCCGGAGCACCTTTGTTCTCCGAGATCAGGACCTCCCTGCTTCTGCCTCAGGACCACTCACTCTCTCTCAGTCTTCCTTGGCTTCTCCTTCTCTTTCTTTTCAAAGTCTGGTGTTTCCTTGAGTCCCAAACCCGTCCTCTTCTCATCTTCTCCATCCCTTCCTCAGGGAGTCCCTCTTCCAATCCCACGCCCTAATGATCACCCACTAGTGTCAGAACCTGTGACCCCATGTCTGTCCTGTCTCAACTCTGAGCTCTACTCCCACGTATCCACAGCCTCAGCGAGGCTCCATGCAGGTGTCCCTCTGGCAGTTCAGCCTTCCCCTTCACTTTCATCCTCTGTCTTGAGAAGTTGACACATTAGGGCTGAGTTCAAATGGCACCAATATCAGTTTGCGAGGCTGTTGTAACAAAGTCAACTGGATGGCTCAACATAGCAGAAATCTGTCTCACAACTCTGGAGGACAGACGTCTGAGATCGAGGTGTCAACAGGGTTGGTTCCTTTTGAGGATTATGTGAGAGAAGGATCTGTTCCTGGCCTCTCTCCTTGGCTTAGAGTTGACCATCTGTTCATCTTCTTCCCTCTGTGAGTGTCTGTGTCCAAATTTCCTCTTCTTATAAGGACACCAGGCATATTGGATTAAGACCCACCCCAATACCTTCATTTTAACTTGGTTACTTTTATAAAGACCCTATCTCTAAATAAGGTCACATTCTCAGGTACTAGGGGTTAGGACTTGAACATATTGATTTTTTAGGGGGGTTGGCACTCAGCTCATCCTGTAACAGTTCATCTTCTATGAAGCTTTCCCTGATCCACTTAAAAAGAACGAAATACTCCATGTTCTCTCTTCCTATAGTGTTTCGTTCAGATGACCCAAATATATATATTGAATTGTATTAGGGGTAACTTTTACATTGTGAGATCCCTGAGAGCAAGGGTCAGAAATTATGGGAGGCAGTAATTATCACAGAAGTTAATAAATGTCTTGACTTATGGTTTAACTTGTATATTCTTTGAATATATCTTCTAATTATATAATCATGGCACATGACTGAACTTTTTTGAGCCTCTACTTCCTCACTGGTAAAATATTTGTAAGCTACCTCATAAGGATATTCTGAGAATTAAATGAATGAATGCACACAAAGTCTCCTTTGTGAGGGGGCCTCAGAAATGATTGATGGTGGACGATTGGACCGTTTGTGGCTATACGGCCTCTCACGGGGATCAGAACACAACAGAACTCACACGTTTGCAACAAACCCTCTAGTTCCATATTTTTCCTGCTTATGGAACATGTCCAGTTGGATGTCTTACCTCACACTCATACCTAAAACCTAACTCATGAATCTTTCTCGCCCTCCACCTACTGAACCTTCCATCCCGCTGTCAGATCTGGATGCTGTCACTGACTCAGCTTCTCCTTCTCTAGGCCCTCTGTTGCTTCTGCTGTGCTATTCAACTTCATTTTATGCAAGGGAAAATACAATCAATATTCACTGAGTCCCTGGTGTAGGTCAGGCCTCACCCCAGCTGATGGGATACCATGGAAAACCATGTGGACGGGGCTTTTGCCCTCAGGGAGCTTCCACTAGCAGGAAAACCACTAAACCAATAGCAAGCATCTTAATACGAGGCAATGTGCTGAGTGGAGAAGACAGCCGGGTGCTAGGACCTGGGCCAGCTGAGAGGTCAGAGAGGCACACGGGCAGGCGTCGGTGAGAGGAGGAGCAAGGGAGCCAGGTGACCGTCTCAGCCATTAGAAAGCTCCCTCTGGGGCACAGAGGGGACAAGGCCTGTAGGCATGGAGACCCACTGTCTGTTATCCCCCAACTGGATCCTCAGAACCCCTATTACCGAGCTAAGTGTACACTCTCCAGACTCATTTCTATCAGCCGGTGGCGGAGGGTCACAAGTTCCAGAAGTTTGGAAAATGTCTCCAAGAGCAGCACATGAAACTCTGGGCCTTGGATCTGTCCTTCGGCTGCTGCAGACTTGAATGCAAGCAGACCTATCTCCTCCACAAGAAAGGGATCTCCCATCACTTTAGCTGAAAAAAGCTGAAAGAAAACGAAGTACTTTTTAAAATACAAAAAAGGAAATTTCACATATTAAGAAAAATACTATCAGTGGCACAGACTCTGGATTCAGGTTTCCTGGGTTCAAGTCCCGGCTCTGCCACATACAAGCTGCGAGACTGGCGGTAATTTACTCAGTTTTGCTGTCTCTTAGTTTCCTCGCCTGTAAAGCAGAGATAAGGATAATAACAGTACATAACAGGCACTAATAGATAACAATTACCTAATAGGATTGTTGAGAGGGTTAAGTGAGTTAATAGATGGAAAAATGCCTGGTACATAGTATTTGCTGTTACTATTATTATAAATGACGTAAGCCAAAATAAAGAATAAAATGACAAAGACAACCTAAATAGAAATAGAAGTCCCTGATATTTTTCAAGTATTTTGGTGACCATAGAGGGGTTTAATAACAATTTCTTATAAATCCCTCTAATTTATTTTCACAAGATCCTCATAAAGTCGGCATCACAGATACCATTATTTCCATTTTATCAGTGAGGGACCTGAAGCAACACTGAAACTTTCCAAGGTCACACAGCAATACCAAGAGTAAATTAAGGCTTCCTAATTCCAAGTACAGTGTTTTACAGTATCCTAAACAGTCTTTACAGTGCTCCTCCACTCTGAGCCAGCCCTGGGCAATCTGTGAAATAACCACATTGTTCATTACGCCCTCCTGCCATGGTTGGCTCCTCTGCGGTGATAGCTTTGCTACCCTCTAATATACCATTCCCCGCAAGGACCCGTTTGGGGACCCCCTGTTCTGCCTTTCCTGCTTGGGCTGCCTAAGCAAGCACAGGCTCCCTTATTCATCCACTTACCACCTAAGGCCTTGTCTGCTCAAGGATACAATTTCTAGGCTCCTGAAGTCTTCCTAAGTGATAAAGACATTTATTAAACTAATTCCTACATGTCTTCTCAGGGCAATTCCTGCCCCCTTTTCTGGTCTAATACAAAGTTTAATCTGAATATTTATCATTTCTAGGTCCAAATTTGAACACATTTCAAAAATAGTAATTATTAAAACTATGTGGCATCAATGGGAGCCTACACAGGTATTGCAGATATTTACTATGATTTATAAGAGAGTTTCAAATACATTTTAAAAATCTGGTACCATGGTACAATGTTAAAAGAATCCTCAGAAAATGATAGCAGAATACATGACTGGTAATTTAGGGAAAAATTCAACTTGAGTCATACCTCACCTCTCTCTCTCTTCCTCTCTTTTTTCCTCTTCTTCCCTTCCTCCCTCCCTCCAGGTGGAATACTGAAGGAGTCAAATATTTTTTAAATAAAATGAAAATATTAAGAAATCAGAATAAACAAGACAAATATGAAACATCTAGGGGAAGATTTGCTTTCTGGATTTAGGAAGATAGAAGAAATCACAAAGGAAAAGATCAACAGATTTTACTATATGAAACGAAGTTTCTGTTAAAAATAAAAAGACAAATTGGGGGAAATATTTGCAGAAAACATCATGGACAAAAGGGTTAAGGTTTTTATTTAAGAAGAATTCATGTGAGTGGATAGGAATGACATTAGGATTCCAAGAGACAAATAAACAAAAGGGAAGAACAGAAAATTCACAAAATATACAGCTAGTAAAAAGACATTGGGAAGAACATTTTGTCTCAACAAATAGCAAGGTAAGGAAACCTAACAGTGTAATACATCTTTTTAATGTATGGATATATTAGCACAGACGTTATATGCTTACACTTAATACTGTACAGTGTGGCAGAACTGGTACTCCTGTAGTTTACTGGTGGCATTATAATTTGGCACAACTTTTTTAGAAAGCAATCTGCCAACATGTATCCAAAAACTTAAAGTTTGTTTCAGCAAGTTCACTTCCAAGATTCAAAACATGGAAAAATCTGTAAGCATGGAGATACTTTTAATAATAGTGAAATACTGGAAACTACTTGACTGCCCATTAATAGGGAAATGGTTAAATAAGTGATGACTCATCACTTAAGGGAATTATGTGGTCATAAAAGTGAGTTTAAAGACTAGTTAGCAATGTAGAAAAATATATAGTATAACGTTAACTGAGAAAAACAGGAGACAGCTTTGTATGAAGGATATGATTATAACTATGTAAAACATGCACGTGAAGAATATTTGAATTCAGAAAAATGATTATGAATGCATTTGAGTGGTTATATTTAGGGTAATTTTTTTTTGCTTTCCTCTTTTAGCTTTGGCTAAAACTCTGTATTATATTACTTTTATCAACTTATAATTAAGTTAAAATAAAGCAAAATTTTAGTTTGAGAAGGAGGGGATAGAAGGCCGAGCCTGACATGTGAAACAGATATTTTTGGCATTTGAAGCCCTTGCAAGTTCCTTTGTCATACAGCAAGTACCCACACAGAGTTAAGGTCAAATTGAAAACCCAGGCTCAACTATGACAGCCTTAACAGAAAAAGAAAAGAATTAAAATTCATCTCCAAGCACCATGTAAATTATCAGGCTGTAGTTTGAACCACAGATCAGCAGAGCTGGAAGGGGCTTTAGAGATCTTCAAGCTCACCTACCGCCACTCCCCTTCAAATACACAAACATAATGTCACAGAATAGGGAAGTGAGGCTCAGAGAAGCTAAGAGACTTGCTCAGAGTCACACAGCAAGTTAACGGCAGGGCTGAACTTAAAAGTCCAGGTCCCTGACTCCTCACTCTCCTCTACCATATCTTAGCTCATGACAAAAAGTGAATTTTAGAAAGAGCCTTAGTGGAAAGAAAATGTATAATTTTTAATTAAAATGTATATTGTTAAAATAGAAATAATAAACCAGAAAGCACTTCCCACATACCTACATTTCCCTTTTAATTTTCATTGTAGCAGCATTCTGATAAACCAGAAACTTTGACCAAAAATGAAAAAAAAAAAAAAAAAAAATCACATAAAAATGTTGGCAAGACCTAGGATGATGATCTGTCTCTGGTCAAATCGGGGAGGAGTAGAGCCAAACAGGAAAACAAAGCTAAGCAGTAACATCTGGGAGAAAGCATTCTCTTTGCCAAGGACCCACCTCCCTGCTTCAGGGAACCTACATCTTTCTGGAGCTGTGCACAGTACCAGGACTCGGGCTTGGCTGGAGTGAGCCACACATCCAGGGCCAGCCGTAGTACGCGTCGCTCCAGCAAGGCCAGGCCGCTGGCTGACGTGGGCCTGCAGGTGAGGCGGGCCTCCCGGAAGAGATGCTCAAGGGCTCTGGGAATGAGCGATGCCAGGCCCAGGGACGGGTGGAACTCCAGCAGATAAACGTTTTTCAAAGCGGGGCTTAAAAAGAGGAACAATGAGTGACAATTTTACACAATGAAGAACTGTTTCTAGATATCTGAATTTATGTTTTTAAAGAACAATCCCTGGTTTAAAGCCCTTTTAAACCAGGGCGTTATTTAAAAAAAAAACAATAACAACAACAAAAAAGAAGTGGGAACTTGAAGGGGTCTCAGAGGCTGTCCAGGGAACCCATCAGATTATACAACACGCTCTTTGCTTTAATGTGACCCTTTTAAAATCGGAAGACATATAGTTTATTGTCAGAGCCCTACAAGAATAAGATTCTTAAACTGTATATAACAAACTGGTCAACATTCAATATTGTAATTACTATTTCGTCAAATATTTGAGAACAAAGTTACTTAAAAGTGACTATATATTAAACAAATAATTTCCTTGGTTAGTTTCTATTTATAACTTGAGTCTCTCTTTTTTTTTTCCTTTCTATGTCCTGCAGTGTCCTCTGATTACCAGTCTCAGGGATCTGGGGGCAGTCCCCAAGGGAGGGAGCTGAGTTATTTTAATCACCCCATGGGACATATCACCTGAGTCTTTATCCCTTGTTTTTCCCCCAAATAGTAATGGACAAAAATAATTTTTTAAAATTCTATACACGACTGCTAGAAAACTCATGTTTTCCCTAAGGATGCTGTATTTTATAAATGAATGAGGCCAGAAATAATAAAATTTGTCTGTGGGTATTCCTTTGGAAATAGAGGATTTTATATGGAAGTCTTATACACAAGCCTTTATCTACATACATAGAACTAAAGAACACAAATACTTCTTAAATCTATGCAAATGGGATTCCTCTTAGTCCTAGATCTTAAAAAATAAAAACCTGTGGCTGGAAAAGAACCTTATCAAGCAAGTACCATTTGCTTTTGAGACTATTCTGTCAGGTTTTAGTATCCATGTAAGCTTAACTAGCATGTTCTGCCAAACACCATTTCCTAAACAGTAGATTCTTGCCATTGCAAATTGCACATACATAACTGGTGTCTTAAGCTTATTGCAGTGAAGAAATCAGTCCTGAGAAAGGTTTGTGAAGAAAATGCAGTCTTGTGCCTGGGACATCCGCGGCTCTCCAGAGACAAGGCTAGAAGCTCAGATACGAAATCTCACGGCACCTTGCTGGTCCCCAAGATGACACCATACCTGCTGCGGCAACTTCTCACTGAAAGTCTGCCTGGACTGCTGAATTGTACATTTCACAGGAGCACAGGGCCATACCTGTTGTTCACATTTATGCTTCCACCTCTTAGCACACTGCCTACTGGTACATGCAGTACTCAACTAATATTTGTTGGTTGTGGAAAGGAGCTGGACAATTTCTCTACCCATCTGAAGGCAACAGAGGGATTGAGCCACATAGACCAATGTGGGCCTTGTCACCCACTTCTAGGTTCTCTTTACCCGCCAAGGCTAGAAGGGAATGTTGGGGGGGAGAGCATACTATATATCAAAGGGGTGACTTAAAATATACAGCCCCTTTGAGCGGTCTCAGGAAATTTAATCTGTCCCTTTAAGGGGTGGGGGTCACATGGTGAGTCTGCAAAAAACCTTTTGGTGACACTAGAAAAAAGAAATTCCTTTTTGAGAAACTTTTGAGAACATCCAAGTTTCATATATGTCAGTTTGTGTGGAACCTCTGATTAAATCCTCTGAAGGCATTTGAAGAGCAATGGCTTTTTTCTTTAGGACGTCTCAAGGGACTGAAGATTCTGCACCCAGTGGCATAATTTTAAATTCGACCTTCCTATTCTTCATTATTTACAAAACAAACAGATATTGAGAGTGCGATGGAATCCCTCTTCTGTGGCTTTTATAGCTACTTCTCTCATCTCCCCAAATACTTGAGAGGTGCTTTGTAAAATAGTATTTAGACTTAACATCATACCCTTAACTTATCTAGAAGATGAAATGTCAAATATATAAGACAACACCAGCTTACCAGCTATTGTTGATGGAAATAAGTTGTTTGCAAATTATGTTAAGGGGAAGTCCAAAGTTATTGCTACCCTCTGGACGGCCTTCTTGCCAAAGCCTCTGGACGTACTCACGCTGATGCTCTATCTAGAAATGTAGCATAAAAGTTAGAATTAGAAACGTTAAACTTTCCCATGGATGTGAGTTACGAGCCTTGGCATGAGAAAAACATCAGCCCTTTGCAGCTCTTCATTATTTGACTAATTTCCGCCCAGACATAATTTTGAGGATCCACTAATACAGGAACACACCAGTCTCTGAGTCTGAGCCAAGAATCAGCTATAAAAAGCAAAGGTAACCAACTTCAGACAGTCTTAAGAGGCACAAGAAAACTTTTTGTCAAATAATTGACTACATGAAAAAAATTCTGACCAGGCTTTGAGGTAAATGTACTGTAACAATCTTATTGCTTTTCCCCAGAGGACATACATGGTGATTGTTCCCTTTAGTGTCTTAAAAATAGTCACAACATTTAAAAAAATAAGTATAATTTTATACATCAATGCCTAGTAAAGGGATACACTTAGTTCTTTCACTATGGATAAACTGTCATCTAATGAAACCAGGTTGTCCATTCTTTGTGGCCCATTAAATGGAATTAGGGTTGGAAACCTCCTTTGAAGACTATAGTTGTGCTTGGATTTCAACAATGCGAATGAGCTTACAAACAAACATGCTGTACATGCCACCCTCGAAAACCCAGCTCCTGGACCCACAATGAAAGGAAGAGATTATTTTCACTTCCGGCCATGTTTTCCATCTTCTTCTCACACGTAATATTTTTAAGCCCCACTGTACTCACGTGCTGGTTGATGATGCCCCTCACTAGCTGCAGGTGAAGCCGCAGGCAGGTGCACTCATCTTGGTAGGCCTTAATGAAATACGGGTGGCTGAGGTCAAACCTTGGGCACCTGTGCATGATGTCAGCCATCACTTGTGCTAAGGCAAACCTCTCCTCGGAGTCCAACACATGCTGGTAGGCTTCAAAGTAACTGTCGAGAAGCTGCAAATACGGTTAAGAGTCAGGAAGCAGCAGAGGAAGCTGGGGGCACAGCAAAGAGACATAAGGCCCCACCCACTCCATGCTTCACAAAGACCCTGGGCACCAAGCAGGAGAGACACAGCGCTGAACCTCCGGGTCTGGGCCTGGTGTGGGCAGCTGCAGCACCAGTGCCACGCAGAACAATTAGTAAACCCACAGACAGACTTAGGGAGGGCGAGGGAAAGAATACTCGTTTTGCCTTTGTCCTCTCTTAACCCTGTTCTCCCTAGAGAAACGCGGGGTTACATAATGAATAACATAACATCTAATAATTATAAGCTCTAATGACAGTGCATTCAATGTCGCTTCATCAAATATATTTATCTCCCACACCTTTCTTCACAGACATATTCTCCCTCTCCCAGTTTACTCCATCGCAAAATGTAGGCAGGCAGCCCCCTCCCCTGTTCGCCACCCTCAGCCCCATGTCTGACTCCCTTTCTTTAATAGCCTGCCCAAATTGCACCTATGTAGAAATGATGGGGGGTGGTGTGGTAGAATGGATGGCTGAGGGTGCAAGTTCCCCCATATACAAAGGCATTTCTCCCAGACTGGACTCCACTATGAAACGCCTGGGGTACAGAGCTCTCAAAGGCATTGAGGGGGCTGCTTTTCTCCTGGAGTTCACAAGTCTTTTCTAAAAACCAAAGCAAATTCCCAGACACTATGATTGAAGAGGGTTCTTAGTGAGGGATTCAGAAAGAGATGCTCTTTATTTTGCTTTTACATTTGTCGGTGAGCTTAAGGAATTTCTGTTCTGTGTGTAAGTTCTATTTGTGTGTAATTACTCATGGTGCTAATCATTAAAAGCTCTTCAGAGAGCACTGGGCTGGAATCCCAAACAGGGACCTAGCAAGATAAGGAAGTAGTTCTGAACAATGTAATTACTGTTTTGGGGTTGTTTTACAACCTTTGTTGGCCTTAGACACTCTTATTTTTTGGAGACCCTGTCCCACATTTTAGTAAATATATTAAAATGTACTCACATCCCAATCAAACTGTTTTCTGTAAAAATGTTAAATGATATGTATAATTTTGGTTTTCAGATCATTTGGCTATGAGCAACACAATTAATGATTGGCTATGATTTCTGGGTAGTATATACTTGGGAATTCTTATGAAGTGAGAAAATCCGCTCTATAAATTTCAAGTGTAATGAGATGTTTATAAGCGGTCAATTAACAAAGTTTTTATACTTTACAGACATGTAATTAAGCATTTATTGATGTCTATTTTGTGTGTCTTTTTCATATTTTGGAGTAATGCATTTTTTCCCCCTCAGATCTCAAACATTTTCAGTGGTCCCTGAAAAGCTCTTAGAGCCTAAACATTTAGTCTATAACACTGGATGGATAAATTGGCTCTGACTGGAAGCTTCTGAACTTTTATTGCCACTGGTCTTACTATGGAATGAATTCCTTTCCTCTGTCAAACTAATTCAACACATCCTCCCTCAGAGTTTTAGCTCAAGATGTCTCTCCCCAAACAGTCTTCTTTGACTACATAGCTTCTCTCATGGAGGTTTCACGCTTCTGAAAGGTCTCATCTCCTATTGCAGCCGTATCACCAAAGACACATGCACCTGCCCAGTGTGTGCATTAATTGGGAGCAACAAGTGAATTGCTGAGGTTGCAATTTCTACCAACCCGACAGCCTAGAACACTTTGAGATGCCTTAGAGAAAGAGTGTGTTTTGTGTCCTTGGGTGTCGGTCTTCCTGGTGGTTTGAGGCCAGGAAGTCAGCCCTCTTCTCAACAAACTAAGGATTTTCCTAAAAGGAGATAAGGAGCCTCTTTCATTGTGTGGAGTCCATAGCTAAGAATGCAAAACCGGATAGAACTGAGACGGTGTAAGCACTATTTGATGATAGGAGGCAACAGCGCGGAAGGCAAAGTGAGGTAAAGGAACCAAGCAGCAAGAAGAGCCAGCAGTGCCTCCATCTTGCCAATCATGGCTTCCCAGGCTCCCAAGGGAGGTGAACAGTTGGGAATCAGTAGCAGACTAGGAAACAAATACTGCCTTATTCATAGACAGCCAGTCCCTGAGGGTTTCAGTGCTAAGGCTCAAAGAGGGAGAGCCTGGGGCACTTTATTTAGCATCCGATTTTGCAGTATGTCCTTTGAGAAACATTGGTCTAAGGGACCTTGGTGCCAACCACAGGAGGCTGATAGCTCAGGACACACTGCAAGCCACAGGTTAGACACTCCCACATCTCAGAAGGTGAGATGAAGGATATAGAGGTGAGATGAAGGATACAGAGATCGTCTTGCCTTACAGGGTGGTCTAGGTTACCTTGTTCCATCCACAGAGCTCTACTCTAGAATAACATTCAATTATTAAAAAGCAGAAGACAAAGCAGAAACGAAGGAGCGACTAGGAAGGGTAAGATGGTTGTCACTAAATATAGCTTAGGGGGAGGTTAGGAAAAAAACAATTACTTCCCTAAATCATTCTGGACTAACCTGAATCTTTTTGGCTGGGCTAGGGCAATCCCAGGAGCTAGTTTGGGGCATTTGTATCGCCTTGACCTGTTTTTGTACAAAAAGCCCTATTGTTTGGTTGCTTGGCAGGGGAAGTTCCTGGGGAGGGTTCTTGCTGGTAATTCCAATCTGGTGATACTAGGTTGCAGTCTGGTGCTAAACCACCAGACTCATTTTTGTTGTTGATAGGATTGCCAGGTTTAGCAAACAAAAATACAGGTCATCTAGTTAAATCTGAATTTCTGATAAACACTGAATACTTTTTTAGTATAAGTATGTCCCAAATATTGTCATATTTTACCTGGCAACCGTACCTCTTGAGAAGGAAAACGCAGCTGTCTTTTTAAATTGATAAGGCTTTTCTCAAGCTTTGGCCTCAACATCGAGAAGCTTTCAGGTGGACCCTTGCATAATTTTATTATGAATTCTTTCCCTACAGGGGTAGGACTGTGATCTTTCCACCTCACAGGTTCAATTTATTATCTGTTTGCTAACTGGCCCATTTCCATTTAAATTCTGGGCTGGTATTTGTCTAAGGAGTCTTCCTAGCCTGTCAAATGTCACCTGTGTGTGTCAAAGGCCAACTCTCAGGCAAAACAATTAGTGGTACACACTAATGGTAGGCATCAAATATTGGAGGAAATAGAAAAATAGCCAAAATAAATACTTTCAAACCGTACTGTGTTTATACTAGTTTTACCTCAAACTTTTTTTTTTAATTTCTCAGGTTTAAAAAACTTAAAAAAAAATAGTATTTTAGGTCAAATGAAAGCACAAAACAGAAAATCAATGCTAGATGCAACCGGTCACAGAATTTTTTTTTTCCTTAGTGCTCCAAACACTAATTCAAATTACCCTGAAAATGTGTCTTCTGGTGGCTGTGGGGAGAATGAGCAGTGGGTACAAGTGTCACTTAGGAGCCAGTATAACTGATGCCTGGCTTTTCTAAGAGTCCCTATATCTACCTAAATTCACACCAGCTAAAATTTTATGAGTGTTCATACATAATATGGTTACTTAAGGATTTAAGACAACCCAACGTGTTAGAGCAATTCTGAACTCTAGTGATTCCGATATATTTAACAATCAAAAACAGCTGAGGAAACTTGGCAGTAGAAACAGTGCTGGGGGGAATCAATTGTACTCTAGATAAAAATCTGTTTATCCATTAAAAATAGGCTCTTTTGACAGCTTTCTGATTTAGAAGGCTACATTTTACAGTTTTGGCACAGATAGCTCAGTTTCTATTGGGGAACTTATTCTCAGGGTAGAAAAGAGGGAGATGTTTGCAATGATTGTTTTAAGGTAAAATAATTTCATGTACCACAGAAGAAACTAGTGGGCAGCCCTGGTAGCTTAGCACAGAATGAACCTCAGGCCGAAATGTGGACAAATTGGTTTGTTTTTCAGTCCTCTCTATCCTTCTACTCTATTCTGCCAATGAGTCCACCTGGGGCTTCCATAGGAGGCCTAGAAGCACTAAAAAGGAAGGTGGAAAGAGAGAGTACAGAAGAGGGGGGCTGTTTAAAACTCATGTCTGGACCAACAAACACGTCGAGTTTTGAGATTCTGTCTTATTTACATTGAATGCAGCTTTTCCAGTTACTACACTATGAATCTCAATCTCTCATTTATTCAGTTGGCCAAAGTAAGGTTCTCACTGGCAGATGAAGGTTGCAGATGCAAACTCTGTAGAGGCCAGTTGTCTTTGAAAAGAGGAACAGTTTTCAAAGCCCAGGGCCTGCACCCTGTAAAGCCCAGCCAGCTGTTTTCAAAAATTGGGTGACCTACATCTCCATGAGCAACAGAGCGGAGAGCAGATAAAATGGTAAACCATCTATTCTACTAGAAAAACAATTCAAAGAAAACATTTCCATTTCCCCATCTCCTGACCACGGCACAGTGCACTGTAACCTGGCTTCCGCCCCTGTAACTCCGCTGAGAGTCCCACACGCTGGCCATGACCACCTGATGGCTGACCCCACCACCTGGCTTTCAGGACTTCTCTTTCTTGGTGTTTCACTGCACTCCACACTCATAACTATTCTCTACTAGTTAAGACACTCCCTTCCTCCCCCCAACTGGCTTTCATAACACTATTCCTTCCTTTTCTTCTCCAGTCTCCTTGGCTATTCTTTGTTCCTCTCACGGATTCTTATTCCATGACCTTTCCATTAAAGGTAAGTGTTACCCAGGGAACCATTTCAGACATTGCTGGCTTTTTTTAGTCATTTTCACTCATTACTGTGATTCAACTTCCACATTGATACCTTAGCTCATACCTATTCCTGAGTTTCCAAACTACAGCACCCACAAAATATTCACACCTGGATTTTAGCAAACTCTCCTTACATGCCTCATGTCCTAGATACAGTGTTAGTGTTCCCTCTAAATGTCCCTCGTCCTGCATCTGTTTCAGTTAATAGCCTCCTCCCTGACCCTGAGGAAGTTACTTTAATTCTACTCTTATTCTCTCACTCCAACATCCTGCCTTCAAATCCTGCATTCCAGTTCTACAAAGTGCTCTCAAGTCTGCTTCACCTTCCTAGTCTCATTATTACATCCTTAGTGTAGTTCCCCTCCTAACTCTTCAAGTCCCTGTTGTGATAACTGCACTTCTTTTCTCCGGGAGCTTTCTATTTCAATCCATTCTCCACACTGACACCCAAATAGCTATGATATTAAAATAAAGCTATGAGGAGAACAGTAAAGATGGCAGAATAGGTAAATGCCGTGCCTGCCACCTCCCGTAACAAAATTATAGAACAATCCACCTCGAGAATCATCTAAAGACCAGCTGAACAGAACCCCTATAACTAAGGTCATAAAGAAGAGGCCACATTGAGACTGATAGGAGGGGCAGAGGTACAAAACAGGCAGACCCCAAACCCAAGGTAGTGGTTGAGCATTGGGAGGGGCATCTCAGTGGCAGAAGTACCCCATGAAGAGTAAGGGGTCCCAGCCACACACCAAGCTTTCCAGTCCAGGGGTCATGAGCCAGGAACAAGAGTCCTTACAACATCTGGCTATGAAAATCAGAGAGGACTCCGTCCCTCACAGTGAGACAGAAGGTGGCTTGAAACCCAGATGTCCTCTTAAAGGGCCCACACACAGACTCACTCTTGTATGAACTCACCCTGGGCACCAGCAGAGGGTCAGCAACTTAAGAGGCGCCAGAGACATACTAGAAAAGACTGAATTGTGTGGTTCTAGATGAGGGCTAGAGGGACAGCTGCCATTGTCCCTGTGTGGAGTCTGCCTCATGTGTAGCCTACAGGTAGACACCATCTTTCCTGTATTGAGCCCTCCCCAAAATCTGAGACCACATGGGCCTGGTGAACTCTGCATGAGCCCCACATTGGTGACCCCCTGGAACCCTGTCCTGCCCAGCAAGTACAGCATCGTGGGGGCCCTCTCAGCTCTTCGGCAACCAGCCCTGTCCCGTAAACTGCAGGAGGCTTATTCAGCAGCAGATGGCCCATGGCAGCCTGGGAAATTTTCAGTGGTAGGTGGTCAGCCCCATCTCGTGCTGCAGCCCTTTTTGGGTGCTTCTCAGGAATCTGTTGTCATGAGGTGAGTGGCAGCTAGCCATGGTGTTCTCTGGGCATTTTTCACAGTAGACACAGGCTTAGCACTGGTGAAAAAACTGAATCTGCATTAATTTTGTGAAAACCACCAGCCCCACCCCAGTGACTCCCTGGGAACCCACCCCAACCAACTCTGGCAGCATTGGTGGAGGCACAATCAGCACTGATTCAACCAGCCCTGCCCACACTGTTAAGGAGGCTCTTTCAGCAACTGAGCCTTAGAGGCAGCTGGCAGGTGGCAACAGGCCTAGAGGTGCCCTGGGACTCTTGCTCAACTTCCCCAGGCCCAATACTGGTGGCAGTCATCCTTGGTTCACAGCAAGGCCACCCCCACATGCCTTGAGGTCCAGCAAAGGCAGCAACCAACTGCATATAGCTTTGTAGCTCCTACCAGGTAGCCCTGGGCCAGTCACAAACAAGGCTGAAATTGGCCTGCATGGGAGCCCCCCCAAGAGACACCAGAAGCAACACACCCAGAGTCTGGCCTTAGACCACACGAGAGCACTACCTGGTTAGCCACACAAGCTACATGCCCAAAGGTTGGTCTCAACAGGCACAAGAGCCCACTGGGGCAAATCCTCCTCTGAGGGGTCAGTGCCCCCACAGCAGCTCATATGTTGTAGGCATAGCCAATCCTCACAGGTCAGTCAGCTTGAGAGTCAATTCCACCCATTGATGTGCCAAAAGCAATCAAGGCTCAACTACAGCAGGAGGGCACACACAACACATACAAGGGACACTCCTGGAACACAGGTGACCCGGCACAGGTGACCTGGGAGACCACACCACTAGACCACACAGGACACCTACTACATAAGGCCATCCAGCAAAGATTGAGAGACATAGAAGATCTACCTAATACACAGGGGAAAACACAGAGAGGCAGCCAGAATGAGGAAACAAAGAAACATGTCCCAAATAAAAGAACAGGAGACAATTCCAGAAAAACACACACTAAATGACATGGAGGCAACCAACATACCAAAGACAGAGTTTAAAACACTGGTTATAAGAATGCTTAAGGAACTTAGCGAGAATTTCAACAAAGAGATAGCAAGCATAAAAAAAGGACACAGAAGCCATAAAAAAAGGACCAGTCAGAAATAAAGAATACAATAAGTGAAATGAAGACTATACCAGAAGGAATCAACAGCAGATTAGATGAAGCAGAGGATAGAACCAGCGATTTAGAAGACAAAGTAGCAGAAAACACCCAATCAGAACAACAAAATGAAAATAAATAAATAAATAAATTAAATGAAAATAGTTTAAGGGACCTTTGGGACAAAATCAAGCACATCACAGGAGTACCAGAAAGAGAAGAGAGGGAGGAGGTGATCGAGAACAGATTTGAAAAAAATAATGACTGAAAACTTCCTAACATGGTGAAGGAAATAGACATACAAGTCCAGGAAGTGCAGAGTCCCAAACAAGATGAACCCAAAAAGGCCTATACCAAAATACACTATAATTAAAATTGCACAGAGAGAATCCTAAAAGCAGCAAGAGAAAGACAACTAGTTAATTATAAGGAAGCTTCCATAAGACTGTCAGCTGATTTCTCAATAGAAACTTTGCAGGCCAAAAGGGAGTGGCAGAAAACAGAAAACATTCAAAGTGATGAAAAGTAAAGTCCTACAACCAAGACTACTCTACCCAGCAAGGTGATCATTTAAAATTGAAGGTGAGATAAAGAGGTTCCCAGACAAAAAACGCTAAAGGAATTCATTACCACCAAGCCAGTATTACAAGAAATATTAAAAGGACTTCTTTAAGCAGAAGAAAGGAGAAAACAAATGAACAAAGATAAAAAATATGAATAATAAAATGGCAATAACTATGTACCTATCAGTAATCACCTTCAATGTAAATGGATTAAGTGCTCCAATCAAAAGACATAGGGTAGGGGTGACGTCATAGGAATGGCGGCAGCGGGGCGCACTTTTTGAGTTCTCCTCCGGATCATATCAGAAACGGGACATTTATAACCCATCAAAGGACTCTCTGCTCATCACGCAGAACAGCTAAGAGACTCATGCAAGGATTACTTGCAGGTGGGAAAATTGGGCGAGCAGGGGAAGAGGGAAGTGAGCGGAGTGGAGACACGGTCCGCACCTGTGGCTGTGGGGACGAGGCCCGCATCTGCAGCGGTGGAATCCCGGCCGACATCCGCAGCTACAGAGACACAGGGGATCCCAGGATGGAACAGAGAACACAAAAGCCAGGAGGTGGGCTCTTTCCCTGCGTCACGCAGTGGACCTCTCCGGCCGAGGGGGCAGCATATCCAGCATTTGAGGCAATAACCTCAGCTGATACCTCCAGTTAAGCCCTAGGCCGGACAAAGGACACAAACTCCATACCTGGGCCACTCCCCCTGCTCTTCCAATCCTACCCCCGCCCGTCCAGAGACGTGAACTGGCCCCTGAATTGAGGAGTAGTGTCAGATTACAGAGGAGCCTTGGTGCTCGGGCTCTGGGAAGACTGGCGGGTGGCTCTGGCCCAGAGAGGAGGCTGGGAGGAGTGTGGTTTTTGCTGGACTAGGAGAGAGGGGACTCCTCTGCCCCCAGCCACCATCTTTTCTGGTTTACGGAAGAGTGTGACACAGCTGGGCTGGGAGAGAGAAGACCCCTCCATCCCCAGCCCCCACCCTTTCTGGCCTGCCTAGGGCGGGGCAATTACAACTGAGGAGGCACTCCCAGGGATCAGCAGCTCAGAAATCTCCCGCCTGCCACACACACACACACACACACACACACACACACACACACACACAGAAGAAGTGCCCTAAGACTCAGGAGAATTGGACACAGGGCTGGTGGTGCTACTCTCAGTGCGCATATGTGCAGGCAAGGGCAGAAACTGTACTGGCTTTGTAAAAACTACCGTCGAGACCCCTCAGCCCCACGCATCTAAATATGCAGTCCCAATGTCACTCTGGGCACCAGGTGACCGGCTCTGCCTGCATAATACGCAGGGGACTCTTTGGTATAGCAGAGGACAACCTGGAGATTACTTGGTGACCTTAAGCCAAGACTGGTGCTGCTTTCTGTTTTGTTTTGTTTTGTCTTTATATCTTTGATATCTTTGCCTGTGTTGAGTGGGGTTGTTGGTTTTTACATGTGAATGTATTTGATTTTTAATTTGTTGTTGTTATTGTTGTGCTTGGTGATTTGCTTTGTTCTGAAATTGCCCTACCAGTGCCCAGCTTAAGAGGCACAAGATTCAACATACCCAGAGGCCAACTCCAGACCAAACCAGAGTACTACCGGGCTTGACCTACAAGTGACAAACCCAGAGGAAATTCTTTACAGGCACAAGAGACCATAGAGGCCAAACCACATTTAATCGGTCAACCCTCACGCAGCAGAACACCCTGCAGTGGGCAGAGCCAAGTCTCACAACTAGTCAGCCTAGGAGTTAACCCCACCTACTCAAAAGCGAAAAGCAATTAAAGATCTTTAACAGGACAATATATACAACACAAGAGTCACCTTTGGAGCACACGCAGAGGAGAAGAACGAAGTAGTGTAAGTCAAATATAAAGGACACATACTACATAAGATAACCCAGCAAGAACTAAGAATGCTAGGGGATCTACCTAATACATCAAAGCAAATACAGAGAGTCAGCCAGAATGGGGAAACAAAGAAACATGTCCCAAATAAAAGAACAGAAGAAACCTCCAGAAATGGAACCAAATGAAACAGAGGTAACCAACCTATCAGAGACAGAGTTCAGAACACTGATGATAAGAATGTTTAAGGAGCTTAGAGACGACATCAAGAAGGATGTAGAAATCATAATGAACAACCAGTTAGATCTAAAGAACACAATTACCGAAATAAAGAACTCACTTGAAGGAATTAACAGCAGGCTAGATGAAGCAGAGGATCGAATCAGCGACTTAGAAGACAAGTTAGCAGAGATCACCCAAACAGAACAACAGAAAGAAAAAATAATAAAAAACAATGAAGATGGTTTAAGAGACCTCTGGGATAATATCAAGCGCAACAACATGCGCATCATAGGAATACCAGAAGGTGAAGAGAGGAAGCAATGGATTGAGAACATATTTGAAGTAATAATGTCCGAAAACTTCCCTAACCTGATGAAGGAAACCAACATGCAAGCCCAGGAAGTGCAGACAGTTCCAACCAGGATAAACCCAAACAGGTCCACACCAAGACACATTATAGTTAAAATGGCAAAGGTTAAAGACAAAGAGAGAATCCTAAAAGCAGCAAGAGAAAGACAGAGGGTTACATACAAGGGAACTCCCATAAGACTATCAAATGACTTTTCTGCAGAAACATTGAAGGCCAGGAGGGAGTGGCAGGAGATACTCAAAGTGATGGAAAACAAAGGCCTAAAACCTAGATTGCTTTATCCAGCAAGGCTATCATTTAAAGTTGATGGAGAGATAAAGAGCTTCCCAGAAAAGAAAAAGCTAAAGGAATTTATTACCACCAAATCAGCATTGCAAGAAATACTAAAAGGACTTCTGTAAATAGAAGAAAGATGAAAACAATCTAACTACAAATTTAAAAATGGCAATAACTATGTACCTATCAATAATCACTTTAAATGTAAACGGATTAAATGCTCCAATCAAGAGACGTAGGGTGGCTGAGTGGATAAGAAAGCAAGACCCTTGTATATGCTGTATACAAGAGACTCACCTCAGATCAAAAGACATACACAGGCTGAAAGTGAAGGGTTGGAGTAAGATATTTCATGCAAATGGAAATGAGAAAAAAGCTGGAGTTGCAATACTTATTTCTGACAAAACAAACTTTAAAATGAAGAAAATATTAAAAGACAAAGATGGGCACTATATAATAATAAAGGGATCGATCCGACAAGAGGACATAACCCTAGTAAACATCTATGCATCCAACATCGGAGCACCTAAATATATAAAACAGATATTGACTGACATAAAGACAGAGATCAATAGTAACACTATCATAGTAGGGGACTTCAACACACCTCTGACAACAAGGGACAGGTCTTCCAGACAGAAAATATGGAAACAACAGCCTTAAATGATACATTGGACCACTTGGATTTAATCGATATTTTCAGAGCATTTCACTCCAATGCTGCAGAATACACATTCTTCTCAAGCGCACATGGAACATTTTCCAAGATAGACCATATGTTAGGCCACAAGATAAGTCTTGACAAATTTAAGAAAATTGAAATCATACCAATTGTCTTCTCTGACCACAGTGCTATGAAATTAGAAATGAAATATACAGGAAAAAAACTGGAAGACACACAAATTCATGGAGGCTGAATAACATGTTACTAAATAATGAATGGGTCAAGCAGGAGATCAAGGAAGAAATCAAAAGATATTTCGAGACAAACGAAAATGAAAACACGATGACCCAAAATCTATGGGATGCCGCAAAAGCAGTCCTAAGAGGAAAGTTCATAGCATTGCAGGCCTACCTAAAGAAACAAGAAACATCACTAATCAACAGTTTATCATCACACTTAAGTGATCTGGAAAAAGAACAACAAAATAAGCCCAAAGGGAGTACAAGGAAGGAGATAATAAAGATCAGAGCGGAAATAAATGAAATAGAAACTAGAAAAACAATACAAAAGATTAATGAATCCAAGAGTTGGGTCTTAGAGAAGATAAACAAAATTGACAAACCTTTAGCCAGACTCATTAAAAAAAAGAGAGAGAGGACCAAATTAATAAAATCAGAAATGAAAGAGAAGTGACAACAGACACCGCAGAAATACAAAAAATTTTAAGAAATTACTATGAGCAACTATATGCCAACAAATTTGACAATCTGGAAGAAATGGACAATTTTCTAGAGGCATACAACCTTCCAAGGCTAACTCAAGAAGAAACAGAAAACCTGAATAGACTGATTACCACCAGGGAAATTGAATCAGTAATCAACAATCTCCCAACAAACAAAAGCCCTGGACCAGATGGCTTTACAGGTGAATTTTACAAAACGTTCAAAAAGGAATTATCACCTATTCTCCTCAAGCTCTTCCAAAAAACCCAGAAGGAGGGAAGACTCCCAAACACTTTTTACGAACCCACTATCACCCTGATCCCAAAATCAGACAAAGACACCACAAAAGAAGAAAACTACAGGCCAATATCGCTAATGAATATAGATGCAAAAATCCTCAACAAAATATTAGCGAACAGAATTTAGCAATACATTAAAAAGATCATACACCATGATCAAGTAGGATTCATCCCTGGTATGCAAGGGTGGTTCAACATCCACAAATCAATTAATGTGATACACCACATTAATAAAATGAAAAATAAAAATCACATGATCATATCAATAGATGCAGAAAAAGCATTTGATAAAATCCAGCAGCCATTTATAATAAAAACCCTTAAGAAAGTGGGAATAGAGGGATCATATCTCAACACAATAAAGGCCATCTATGATAAACCCACAGCTAACATCATACTCAATGGGGAAAAGCTAAAATCATTCCCCTTAAAATCAGGAACAAGGCAAGGTTGCCCACTTTCTCCACTTCTATTCAACATAGGGCTGGAAGTTCTAGCCACAGCAATCAGACAAGAAAAAGAAATAAAAGGCATCCAAGTCAGTAAAGAGGAAGTAAAACTGTCATTATATACAGATGATATGATACTATATATAGAGAACCCTAAAGACTCCACCAAGAAACTATTAGAGCTGATAGATGAATTTAGTAAAGTAGCAGGATACAAAATTAATATTCAGAAATCAGTTGCATTTGTATATACCAATAATAAAACATCAGAAGGAGAAATTAAAAAAGCAATCCCATTTACAATTGCTCCAAAGACTATAAAATACCTGGGAATAAATTTAACCAATGAAGTAAAAGATCTGTACTCAGAAAATTATAAGACACTGAAGAAAGAAATGAAAGAAGATACAAATAGATGGAAACACATACCATGTTCATGGATAGGAAGAATTAATATAGTTAAAATGTCCATACTGCCTAAGGCAATATACATATTCAACGCAATTCCTATCAAACTACCAATGACGTTTTTCACAGAAATAGAACATATAATCCTAAAATTTATATTGGACCATAAAAGACCTCGGATAGCCTCAGCAATCTTGAGAAATAAGAACAAAGTGGGAGGTATAACAATACCTGACATCAAATTATACTACAAGGCTACAGTAATCAAAACAGCATGGTACTGGCATAAAAACAGACACATAGATCAATGGAACAGAATAGAGAGTCCAGAAATAAATCCATGCCTATATGGCCATTTAACCTATGACAATGGGAGCAAGAATGTATGGTGGGGTAAAGACAGCCTTTTCAATAAATGGTGCTGGGAAACCTGGACAGACACATGCAAAAAAATGAAGTTGGACCACCTCCTTACACCATATACAAAAATAAATTCAAAATGGCTTAAAGACTTAAATGTAAGATCTGAAACCATAAAATTCCTAGAAGAAAATATAGGAAGAAACTTCACAGACATTACCTGGAGTAAGATTTTTACTGATATATCCCCTCGTGCGAGGGAAGTAAGAGAAAAAATAAACATGTGGGATTACATCAAACTAAAAAGTTTTTTCACAGCAAAGGAAACCATCAATAAAACAAAAAGGGATCCTACTGAATGGGAAAAGATATTTGCCAATGATGTATTGGATAAGGGGTTAATATCACAAATTTATAAAAAACTCACTCAACTCAACTCCAAAAAAACAAACAACCCAATTTAAAAATGGGCAGAGGACATGAAAAGACATTTTTCTAAAAAGGACATACAGATGGCAGACAGACATATGAAGAAATGCTCAACCTCACTAACCATTAGAGAAATGCAAATAAAAAACACAATGAGACACCACCTCACCCCAGTCAAAATGGCTATCATCAATAAATCAACAAACAACAAGTGCTGGCGTGGATGTGGAGAAAAGGGAAAGCTTGTGCACTGTTTGTGGGATTGCAGATTGGTGCAGCCACTATGGAAAACAGTATGGAGGTATCTCAAAAATCTGAAACTGGAACTACCTTATGATCCAGCAATCCCACTCCTAGGTGTCTATCCGGAGAAATCCAAAACTCCAATTCAAAAATCTTTATGCGCTCCTATGTTTATTGCAGCACTATACACAATAGCCAAGACATGGAAACAACCAAAATGCCCATCAGTAGATGACTGGATTAAGAAACTGTGGTATATTTATACAATGGAGTATTACGCAGCCATAAAGAAGAAAGAAATCTTACCATTTGCAACAACATGGATGGACCTAGAGAACATTATGTTAAGTGAAATAAGTCAGACAGAGAAAGACAAATACCATATGATCTCACTTATATGCGGAATCTAAAGAAAAGAATAAGTGAATGAACTAATCAGAAACAGTTTTGGAGACATAGAGGAAAAATTGAGGGTTGCTAGATGGGCAGGGGGGTGGGGATAAGGGGGAAGGTGAGGGGTTTAGAAAATAGTCGGTAACCACAAGATGGCCATGGGGTTTTGAAAATTAATTTGGGGAACATAATCAATAATGTAATGATTTCGTAGAGTATCCGATGGACACATGTCCCATTTGGGAGACCACCTCAGGGGTGATGTAGATATGTAGATGCCTGATCTCTGCACTGTACACCTGAAGCTGAACAGTAATGGATGCCAACTATAATTATATATATATACATATATATGTATATATATATATATATATATATATATATATATATATATATATATATGTATATATGTATGTATATATGTGTATATATGTATATATATGTATATATATGTATATATGTATATATATGTATATATATGTATATATATGTATGTATATGGTTACAAGAAGCGGAGTACAGCATTAGGAATAGAGACAGTGGAAACGTAATGGCTCTGTGCGATGTCAGAGGGATAGTGGATGGGGGGAGGGGGGTTCACACAGTGTGAGGGATATAAATGATAAACGTCTAAGTATTGCTTTGTCTTGTGCACCTGAAATTAATAAAATTTAAAAAAAATTTACAAAAAGGAAAAAAAAATTTTAATGGAAATATTATAAACAATAAAGATCTATGCAAATAAAAAAAAAGACATAGGGTAGCTGAATGGATAAAAAACAAGACCCACACATATGCTATTTACAACACCTCAGATTGAAAGACACACATAGGCTGAAAATAAAGGGATGGAAAAAGATATTTCATGCAAACGAAAACAAAAACAAAAAACAAACAAAAAACCTGGGGTAGCAATACTTATATTAGACAAAATAGACTTTAAAATAAAGACTATAATAAGAGACCAAGAAGGACATTACATTATGATAAAAGGATCAATCCAACAAGAGCACATAACTCTAGTAAAGATCTATGGGCCCAACAAAATAGGAGCATCTAGATATATAAAACAAATATTGACTGACATAAAGGGAGAGATCAACAGCAACACAATCATTATAAGGGACTTTAACATCCAATCAACACCAATGGACAGATCTTTCAGACAGAAAATCAACAAGGAAATGATGGCCTTATATGACACACTAGACCAGATGGATTTAATTGATATTTTTAGAGCATTTCACCCCAAATCAGCAGAATATATATTCTTTCCCAAGACAGATCACATGTTAGGCACTAAACAAGTCTCAATAAATTTAAGAAGATTGAAATTATATCAAGTGTCTTCTCTGACCACTATGGTATGAAACTAGAAATTAATTACAAGAAAAAACGGACAAACACACGGAGGCTAAATAACATACCACTAAACAATGAATGGATTAACAATGAGATCAAGAAAGAAATCAAAAGATACCTTGAGACAAATGAAAATGAAAACACAATGACCCAAAATCTATAGGACACAGCAAAAGCAGTCCTAAGAGGGAAATTCATAGCAATGCAGGTCTACCTCAAAAAACAAGAAAAGTCTCAAATAAACAATCTAACTGTGCGCATAAAGGAACTGGAATAAAACAGCAAACAAATGCCAAAGTGAGTGGAAGGAAGGAAATGATAAAGATCAGAGTGGAAATAAATGAAACAGGTGAATAAAACACAATACAAAAGATCAATGAAATCAAGAGCTGGTTCTTTGAAAAGAAAAACAAAATTGATAAACCTTTAAACAGACTCATCAAGAAAAAAAGAGAGAGGACCCAAATAAATAAACTTAGAAATAAAAGAGAAGAGACAACAGACACCACAGAAATACAAAACATTCAAGAAAACACTATGAGTAATTATGCACCAACAAATTGGACAGTTTGGAAGAAATGGATAAATTCCTAGATGCATACAATCTTCCGAGGATGAATCAAGAAGAAACAGATAATCTGAACTGACCAATTACTACTAATGAAATTGAATCAGAAATTAACAAGCCTCCAACAGACAAAAGTCCTGGACCAGATGGCTTCACAGGTGAATGTTACCAAATATTCAAAGAATTAATACTTATTCTTCTCAAACTATTCCAAAAAATTCAAGAGAAGGGAAGACTCCCAAGCTCATTCTACGAGGCCATCATTGCCCTGATTCCAAAACCTGACAAAGACATTACCAAAAAAGAAAATACAGGCCGATATTTCTGATGAACATAGATGCAAAACTCCTGAACAAAGTATTAGCAAACCAAATTCAATACATTCAAAAGATTACACACCATGATCAAGTGGGATTTATTCCCGGTATGCAAAGTTGGTTCAATATTACCAAATCAATTAAAGGGTTACACCACATAAACAAAATGAAAAATAAAAATTATATGCTGTTTTGTGGCTTTAAATTTACCCTTGTAACTTGTTGCACCAATCACTCCTTGCCCAACTGCTCTCACCCACCCACACCTGCCATACATTTCTAAAGGCCATACTAAGGTCAGTTAATTTCTCTGTATTTCGCGGAGTGAGGGTTGTCCCTGACAAGACAATGAATGTGAATGGAGTCATCATTCATTCTCATATTATAAAAGCATACATTTTATAAAAAGACCTAAATTATATAGCCCTTTAGCAAATTTTGCCTATAACATAAAGTAGTATCCTTCATATTTTATATTTTGTAACAAAGAACCACAGTAAAGAGAAAATTTATTACTCATATCCTTACAACTAGCTGAGATTATTTAAGTGCGGTAATTATTCACTTTATTGAAAGCTGCCCTAAAAGACCCACTGAGTTAAAAAAAGAAATTCTGGGTTTTATAAAGATGTTTAACAGAAGTTTTGTTTCCTAGGCAAAAATACCTGGCGCTTATTTTCTAGAAGAGCTGCTTCCCAAGACCACATGTCATACAGCACAGCAAATCTGTCCACTCCTGCATGGGCCCATCCCCAGTCCTGGCCAGTATTTGACTTGCTGCCCTTTTTGTGACCTGGAAGAGAAGTGGATGACAATGACCAGACACAGGCCTTTCCACAAAGATATTCCTATTAGAAATGTGTCCTCAGGTTGTCAGCTCCATCTCAAGAATGAGAAAAATGAACAGTAAGTGGGATTTCTAAGAACCAGTTAAAGAGCCATCAGCAAAGACTAGGCCCTAAATTCATGTTTGTTGATTTCTAAGTCAATGGGGGTTTTTGTTTTTACTTTTTTTTTTTTTTTAAGCTTTTGAGATTTATTACAAGGTCATTCTCACAGAAGTAAAAATAGTAAGCTTCCCATTGTTTTTACTTTTTAAATTTAGTTTTAAAGACTAATTTTAAAAATATAATCAAATTCAGTTAACATGAAATCTTTACTTAAATGTCCTCAAGCTTATAATTTAAAGGCAAAATAAACATTTCTCCTTCTCTAAAAACAGATCTCTGGTGGTTTAAAAGCAAATCCAGTTTAACCTGTTACTTCAGTTGATGATTGCCAAGTCAAAAATTTTCAGAAAAGTTTCTAAGATGTGCTTTAATTATGTTAATCACTAACTTAAATAAATAAATGTAATCATTATTCAGCTAAAATATTTTCCTACTATATTAATGTTAGTTTTTACTATCAGCATTATCAATGCTTTACATTTTTAAGTGATCTAGTTCAGAATGAAACATTAAAAATTAAGAGCTTTTCAGGTGCTGAAGTTTGAATGTAATAATTATCAAGTGTATGATAGGTACTGAAGGAGAGAAAGTCTTTGATCAGGAGTTTCTCTAGCAGCAGTTGGGAAATCATTTCACAACGAATGACTATACACTTACTAGTTGAAAGATGCTCATGTGGCAAAATGAGTGTTACAATCAACTTAAATTCTTAGCTGGAAATAGTTGTATCATATTATAAATTATTATCAACAAAAATGATGCATTAGTATGTAGGATAGCCAATAAAGATAAAAGCTAATAGCTTAAATTAAATGCCCCAGAATGTTGGATGCCATCATTGCATTATCCCATGATTCAGGTCCTAAATGGTCTGTGGCAACGAAAGGACAAAAGGTTCAATTCAGTATTAAATTAATTCTGTTTGGGATCTGAAAGGTTAATTGTCAAACATTCCTTGAGCAGCATTTTATAACAATATGAGCATGAATTATCCTTAAGTACAGCCTCATATATTACCAAATAGCACAAACCCTTGCTGAATTTCCCTTTAGGTGTTGCAGTGTATCTAGAAACTCTAAATTCTTTCCAAATGTAATGCTAATGCTAGCATATTATTTCAAAAGAAATATTCTTACCTCACCTATTTCTAAAATTGGATGCATTTGAGTGGTGCTAGAAGGAAGAGAGAATACAGATTATGGGTTATTTGATTACCCTGAGTAATGATTTCTCCTCTGGGGCTTATCTGGCATTTTCCTAGCCAGATCCTTCTTGTATCCTGGTGATTTTCTGTTAGGAACCCAGGGATGTCTCTGCTTCTAACTGCAGTTCCCCAAGGTCAATCATTTTTTTTTTTTTTGCCACTTAAAAATAATAAATCATTAATTTCACTTGCTTACTTTGCTTCCCTCAGGGCCCTGCATGACACTGCCTGCACTTTGGGTGCTGCAGAAATGCCATTGGGCAGCAAGTAGCATCTAATCAACAGTAAGAATTATAACCACGCCCTGAGAGAGTAGTCACAGTCTCCAACAAAAGGGCCACTTGGGCTGGAAACAAAAGTGTATCTTTTCTCAAGTGAATGTGTGTTGGGGAGCTGTATGTGCTTATTAAATTTTCAGATACTATTGGATATGCATTTACATTTAGAGGAGGGAGGTGTTAAATCGAGCCCTTAGTGCTTTCTGTTTGTTTGGCTGGTTGATTTTTAAAAAACTGACTTCTGGGGGTAGGGGGGGAGGTGAAAAAGGTGAAGGGATTAAGAAGTACAAACTGGTAGTTACAAAATAGTCATGGGCATGTAAAGTACACCATAAGGAATATAGTCAATACTATGGTAATAACTATGTATAGTGTCAGATGGGTACTAGATATATTGGGGTGATCACTTTGTAAGTTATATAAATGTCTAATCACTATGTTGTACACCTGAGACTAATATAATATTGAATGTCAACGGTAATTGAAAAATAAAAAAAATTTTCAATGAAAAAATATCTGACTGACTTGAATCCTATGTCATTTTACTAACCATTGTCACCTCAATAAATTTTAATTAAAAATAAAATCTGCCTTCTGACCTTTTTCTTTCTCAATGTAATGGCTGGCCACGAGCAGAAGTTCTGTCTCCAGTTCCTTCAGATCCCGCAAGGCTTCGTCATACATGACATGCACCCCTCGCTGGTCCTGGGTGTAGATGTAGCCAGCTCTTATGCTGTAGTAGTCATCCTGGTTCTCCACTTCTGAGAACTCCAGGAATTGGACACTGTGGACCTGGGGAAAGAAAGCCAAGCCTGGAAGTTACCAGAAAAGGGAGGCTATATTTTGCCAGCCCAAATGAACCAAACGAGCAGGCTTCTGCTTCCATGCAGTGGGCTGTCCGCGTGGAGCTGCAGACATGCGGAAGGCTCGAAGAGCTGTATGTGGAGAAAAAGATATTAGCAAAGAATGTCGGCAGGGGTACACATTCTGAGGTAGGTAACTAGCTGATTAAGTGTTCTGATTAACTCAGGATTACCTGGAAAAAAGCAGGCAATAGAGCCAACTAAGTGTTAAAGGTGGTCTCTGAAGTCTGAATGCCTGCGTTTCAGGTCCCGGCTCTGCCAGGACTTCACCTCGGGCAAGTCACTCTGCTGCTCTTAGCCTCTGTTTCCTCATCTGTAACATGGGGACTGTGGAGACACCACAGGTTCTTGTAGGGAGTATGTGACACTGTGCATATATAAATGTTAGCTGCTGAAGATATTTTTGTTTTAATCTTCTAAATACTTCTAAAATGCATTAACATAATCTCGTATCTTAGTAATATACTGAGTTGAATCGTGTCCCCGGCCAAAATGCATGTCCACCTGAAACCTGTGAATGTGACCTCATCTGGAAATAAGAGTCTTTGCAGATGTACACAAGTTTAGGTGAGATCATACTGGATTAGGATGCACCCTCATCCAATGACTGGTGTTCTTATAAAAGGAGGAAAATTTGGAGACCGATGCACAGGGGAGGAGGCACATGAAGACAGAGGCAGAGACTGCGGTGGTGCATCTATAAGCCATGGAATGCTAAGGAACGCCAAGGATTGCTGGCAGCCACCAGAAGCTAGAAGAATCAAGGAAGGATCTCCTCATGGAGTCTTCAGAGAGAGCATGGCCCTCCTAATACCTTGATTTTGGACTTGGAGCCTCCAGAACGGTGAATGAACCCATTTCTCTCCCAATCATTGTGAGCCACCCACTTTTTAGTGCATTTCTATGGCAGCCAGAAGAAATGAACAAAGGAGTAATTTGAGCATTCCAATCATAATTTTATTTTTCTTAGATGTCTGAGGATCTGTTGCTTTCTGAGAATCGTTATTCTAATAGAACTCTCATAACTTTGAACTTCTCCAGTCTTCTCAAGCCTCTGAATTCACTGCCCCCACCAAGCCCAGTCTCCGTCAGTCTCAGCAGAAGCCCCATCCACTTCTCCACGCACACACATAAACCCACCGCATTCCCTCCCCTCCTCCCATTTCCTCCTACACTGTAGGGCATGATTCCACTCTTCTCTAAGGCTATTCCCTCCCTG